>NC_059167.1:17491182-18691182 GCF_019923935.1 Bubalus bubalis
TGTCCATCCATGACACGTCCGCCTGCAGCTCCTTCCCTCTGGCGCACATCCCTGAGCTGACCCAACACAGTGCTGCTGCATAGACTGTCTTTCCCTGACACCCCCCAACCCCACCCCACTCCTCCCTGTCAACCTCCGGCTAGCCTGGCATGTCTGTCCTGCAGAGAGCCCCACACAGAGCTCAATGGCCTGTTTCAGATGTCGACGAGTGTGCCATCCGGGCCTCGTGCCCCACGGGCCTCTGTCTCAACACGGAGGGCTCCTTCACCTGCTCGGCCTGTGAGAGTGGGTACTGGGTGAATGAGGATGGCACCGCCTGCGAAGGTAACCCTGGGAAGGGGGGTGGCCAAGGGTGACTGAGAACATAGGCTCTCGGACCTCCCAAAGAACCCTCCGTTTTGGGGGTCTCCAGACTAGGCGAGAGGACTCTGTGAATGGACTTGAGCTTGTTTTCTCCATGAGGACAGAAAGAGAAGGGAGTCACAGAGACAAGAGGGAAGGAAGCTCTTGGCCGAGCTGCCCCAGAAGCATCCCCGGGGAGAGGGTGCAGGGGTGGCCCTGTAAGAGGCCCAGAGCCAGGGGCTCCCCTTCCCCGGGGGGCCCACAGAGTCCAACAAGCTCAGAGAGGGAACCAGAGGTGCGGGGTGGTTCTGGCCTGGCCAGGTGGAGGGAGGCATCCCCGGGCCCCCCGGGTGACTGACTGGCTGACTGTCTGCCCTAGACCTAGACGAGTGCGCCTTTCCTGGAGTCTGCCCGTCCGGAGTCTGCACCAACACCGCTGGCTCCTTCTCCTGCAGGGACTGCGAGGCGGGCTACCAGCCCAGCGCCCTGGGCCACACCTGTGAAGGTGAGGGCCCCCGACAGGGAGCAGGAGACTAACCTTCACCCTCAGAGAAGGGAGTTCGCCTCAGATGGTGGGCTAGTGGGGCAAGCCTATTCTCGCCCTCCCTCCCTAAACAGGCGTCAGAAAGGCGACTGCAGATCTGGGTCTAGGGAGCCAATGAGCCACTGGACCAAAGCTTCAGTGCTTGTCACAATCACGGGGAGTTTGTTCGATCGACATGTGGCTTCCAGGCCTTGTCAGACCGGCTAAGTCTGTCTGTTGGGGGTGGGGGTCTTGAGATCTGTTATCTAACAGGCTCTTCAAGAGTTCCTTATAAAGGTGGGTGCTGCAACATTATCCTAAAGACCCTGGCCGGTACTGGGCCATCTGTGAAAGAAAGCGAAAGTGTTAGCTGATCAGTCATGTCTGACTCTTTGTAACCCCATGGACTGTATGGACTGTAGCCCGCCAGGCTCCTGTCCATGGGATTCTCCAGGCAAGACTACTGAAGTGGGTTGCCATTTCCTTCTCCAGGGGATCTTCCCACCCAGGGATCAAACCCAGGTCTCCTGCATTGGCAGCCGGATTCTTTACCAGGGAAAAGAATCTGAGCCACCAGGGAAGTCCCAGGGCAATCTGTAGGCCAATTTAAATAATCCACTTTCTGTTACCTCCTCAGGTTCTCTGTATCCGCTTCCTTGGCTTATTTCTCAGTTGTTTTCCTGTTGTCTCTGTAAAATCTCAGCCATGATGAGGGCAGTAGAGTTTGGCCACCTTAGGCCAGGGTTGCTGCTGGAAGGGACCAGGTGTCCCCCGGGCGGGCACAGTGTGGGCAGCGGGAGGCCAGGGGAGCCTGCCGGGCTGGGCTGGGGCAGGATGGAGGGAGCTGCAGCCATCCTGCTCCCCAAAGGCTCCCTCGCCAGCTTCTCCCAGCTGTGCCAGTTTACAAGGGGATGGTGCGCCTGTGGGTCCAATCTCCTCTGGCAGACCTCCAGGTCCTCTGGAGACCTCCCTGTTGATCCTTGCCCTTGGGAGGTCTTCCCATCAGTTCCACCTCCCCACCCCACCCCTCCGTACTACCATCTCCTCGTGTGGCCCTGCAGATGTGGACGAGTGTGAAGACCCCCAGAGCAGCTGCCTGGGAGGCGAGTGCAAGAACACGGCTGGCTCCTACCAGTGCCTCTGTCCCCCGGGCTTCCAGCTGGCCAATGGCACAGTGTGTGAGGGTGAGTGGCTCAGGTCTCCCCGGCCGGGGACGGGGTGGGGCGGAGGGTTTCCCTACACCGTGTGCTCCCCGGGGAACATCGCCCCCGTCCCGGGGGAGACACCACCTGCTCTTCTGCCCGCAGATGTGGATGAGTGTGTGGGCGAGGAGTACTGCGCACCACGTGGCGAGTGCCTCAACAGCCACGGGTCCTTCTTCTGTCTCTGTGCCGACGGCTTCGTCAGCGCAGACGGGGGCACCAGCTGCCAAGGTGAGAAGCCGGCAGCAGGGGCCGTTAGGGGTCATCCCGCGTACTGACAAAACGCTCAGGGTCCACCTGGGGTGGGAAGATGGGAGGCTGAGGGATGAGGTTGGGAGCCAGGTGTCAGGGAGTGTCTCTGGAGCCCTCCTCCAGGGCCTGTCCACGATGCATACAGCAGGTGCCTTCGCCCTCTGCCCTGCCTGGTTCCAGGGCTCCACGCCCAACGGTGCCTCTGGCTTCCAGCTCTGGTCTCTCGCTCAGATCTTCCAGCCCTTTTCTACTTCGAGCCACTCCCTGGCCCTCCTCTGGGCGAAACTGCCCAGGGCCCTGGGGACCCATGGCTGACCCTGCTGACAAACGTCTCTATTCTAGATGTGGACGAGTGTGCAGTCACCGACCGGTGTCTCGGGGGCCACTGTGTCAACACCGATGGCTCCTTCAACTGTGTGTGTGAGACTGGCTTCCAGCCCTCCCCAGAGAGCGGGGAGTGTGTGGGTAAGGGCTCCAGGGGGTAAGCAGACAGGGCTCTGCCCCATGTCGACAGACAGACACCTCCACCCTGCCAGCTCCTCAGCTCCCTGGGGCCAGGAACCCCAGCTTCGAGCACTTTCCATAGATTAATCATCCCATGGATAATGTCTTCATTCAGCCTCTTCTGACTCAGGGATTGCCCCCAGGATGTCCTTGTGCTGTAGCAGAGCACACAATCTAGTTTTTTAAGAGCCAAATGGATGCGATAGACATTTACACCACCTGGGTTCAGTGCCTTTTGCTGGGACAAATAGACAGTTATGGATAATCTTGAAACTAAGCAAGGGAGACATATGAAGACAGCTCTCCATAATACACTTTGGGAAAGGTTTTATATAGAGAGAGGTCAACACTGCTCTGCTGTGGAGGGCAGGGTGCAGGGGGAAAGGAGTGTCACAGAGGCTGAGAGCTCTCCTGGACAATCAGGCCTGCAGCTCAGGGGAAAGGGTCCTGAACTTGATGTTTGGGGGTTGAAATGAGCATAGTGGTTTGGAACCAATCAAGAACCTCAGAAGTTGAGGGGCACGACCTTGTCATGCCAGAGAGATGGGGTCGGAGTAGTGACCTGGCCACTTCTGTCCCCTCTCCTGGCCCTGGGGACAGACATTGACGAGTGCGAGGACCTCGGAGAACCGATATGCGGGGCCTGGAGGTGTGAGAACAGCCCTGGCTCCTACCGCTGTGTCCTGGGCTGCCAGCCTGGCTTCCACATGGCCCCGACAGGAGACTGCATTGGTGAGTGGGGAGGGGGCGTGCGGGCTGGGAGGCCTAGGACAACATCTACTTTTCACGTACCTGGCTAGAAACGATTTTTGCAGCTGTTTGTGTGTTTTCCACGGAGCAGCGCTTACACAAAAATTGAGGAGGACTGTTTAGTTTTCTCACCCTGCGTTCAGAAGTTAGTGTTCAGAGACCTTGGTGTTAATGAGCCAGATAAATAAGTATTGCCAGCGAGTAGAGAGCACAGCCTACACTGTGGCCCGCCCTGTCCCGCAGACATAGACGAGTGTGCCAACGACACCGTGTGTGGGAGCCATGGCTTCTGCGACAACACCGAGGGCTCCTTCCGCTGCCTCTGTGACCAGGGCTTCGAGACCTCGCCCTCCGGCTGGGACTGCGTTGGTGAGAAGCCTGTGGCCTAGCCAGCTCTGAGCCAGGGACGGGAAGGCTCTCGGGCCCTTGACCCCGTCTCCACAGATCTTGGCTGCCCTGCATAGAGGGGCCCTAGGGCCCCCCTCCTGAAAGGTTCAGGGTCACGTGGGCTCCACGTGGAGCCCTCAACACAGAGTGACAAGGAAGGGGGATTTCAGCTCCCCCGACAGAGGATGAGTTGGTTGGATGGCATCCACCGACTCAACGGACGTGAGTTGGAATAAAACTCCGGGAGTTGGTGATGGACAGGGAGGCCTGGCGTGCTGCAGTCCATGGGGTCGCAGAGAGTCGGACACGACTGAGTGACTGAACTGAACTGAACTACAGGGGCACCTTGGGCTTCCCAGGTGGCTCAGTGGTAAAGACTGCATCTGCCAATGCAGGAGATGTAGGAGATGTGGGTCCGATTCCTGGGTTGGGAAGACCCCTTGGAGTAGGAAATGGCAACTCACTCCAGTATTCTTGCCTGGAGGATTCCCATGGATAGCGGAGCCTGGCGGGCCTCAGTCCATGGGGTCACAAAGAGTGGCACCCGATTGCCCAGTGGAGCACACACACACACCCATTGGGGCACCGTGGCCAGGTTGATCAGGGACGCGAGGCCGCCCTTCTACCAGCAGGGGGAGCAAGCACACTAGTGAAGGCGCCACCCTTCCCCAGAGACTCAAGGGTTCAAGAGGCACGTTTGGGGAACGTGCAGAAGGAGGAACCCTTCCTCTTTGTCCATTTATGGGCCCTTTTCTGCCACCTTTCTCCTTCTCCCTCCCTTCCCATTCCCTCTGCTCACCTGGTCCTCCTTTCTTCGAAGTCATACCCACTTCCCGCTCTTCCCCAGGCCCTAGCCTGTTTCTTTGGGGGTTGGGCGGAGGGGTGGCGAGGATGAGATGGGGATCTGCCCGCGGGGCTGGAGGCAGGGGCAGGGGCCTGGGCCTCTCCCTCGCCCGCGAGCCGGTCCTCCTGTCTGGCAGACGTGAACGAGTGTGAGCTCATGCTGGCGGTGTGTGGGGCGGCGCTCTGCGAGAACGTGGAGGGCTCCTTCCTGTGCCTCTGCGCCAGCGACCTGGAGGAGTACGATGCTCAGGAGGGGCGCTGCCGCCCGCGGGGGGCTGGAGGTGAGCCCTGCGCCCCGCCCTCCCGGTGCACTCTCCCCCCTCCCCCGCCCTCCCGGTGCACTCTCCCCCCCGCCACCCCCCACTCCTCGCTGTCTGGCGTACACAGTGCTTCCGCTGCTCCAGCTGCAGGGCTGCGACGACCCTACAGGAGGCTCTAGAAGCTCTAATGCCAACTGGGGGGGAGGGGGCAGGGAGCTCGGAGCTCAGATTGAGCCTTGGTTGTTACTGTTCAGTTGCCAAGTCTGGGGTCACTCTTCGTGACCCCATGGACTGCAGCACACCAGGCTTCCCTGTCCCTCACCATCTGAGCCTTGGAGGGACCCTCAGTCAAACCCCAGGAAGCTCTTGGGTGAGGGAGGCCCAGGAACTGAGCTAAGCTCCACTCTCCCGTCCCACTCCACTCCAGAGCTGCCGGTTTCAGCCTCTCAGCCCAGGACTAGGATTCAGCTGGCCTTCTCTGACTTGGAGGAAAGCAAGCAAGACCTGGAACAAGGAAGGGTGGGAGGGGCAGGGGAACAGTGTGACACAGAGGAATGGAACGGTGTACCATACCATGCCTGTATGGTGTGATGTGCCGGGGACTGGGGCCACCTCACTGCAGGGGAGGAAGGCAGGATGGTATCTTGGAAAGAGCAGGGGTGTGGCACCAGAGGAACTGGGGTCACTTCCCTGCTCTGCCACTAGGTGGCCCCTGCAAGTCACCTAGCTTCTCTAAACCTCAACTGCCTCTTCTATAAAAGAAAGCTGATGATAATAAGCTCTTCATAAGGCTTATCAAGTGAGATAATAAAAGTACACTGTACCATATAAATGTTTAAAATTTAAATAAATTCAAAGGCCAGGGTGCCCCAGGGGGTCATGAACAGACGTTAACAAGGGGCGTCTGTCACACACAGGTCCGAGTGTCCCTGAGGCCCGGCCAGGGGCACACCCACCAGGCCCCGTCCGCATGGAATGCTACTCTGGACAGAAGGACCAGACGCCCTGCTCCAGCCTTCTGGGCCGGAACACCACGCAGGCCGAGTGCTGCTGCACCCAGGGCACCGGCTGGGGAGATGCCTGTGACCTGTGCCCAGATGAGGACTCAGGTAAGGCCCCCAAGGGTCCCAGGTCCTCTCAGAGTCGGCTCTGCAGGGCGACACAGAACGAAGTGGGGGGAGGGGGTGGTGTGCAGAGTCTCTCTCTCTGAGCTTGGATGCCTCCCTGCACAGTCGAGTTCAGCGAGATCTGCCCTAGTGGGAAAGGCTACATCCCTGTGGAAGGAGCCTGGATGTTTGGACAGACCACGTACACAGGTAACCTCCCCAAGACCCTCCTCCCCAAACGCCACTAACCTCAGTGGGCCTGGCCTGGTCCCCCAGGAGGCCTCTGCATGCAGGCTTCACCTCTTGGGTTGCTTCTAACCTTCCTGTCCCAAGGCTACAGATCTACAGATCTTTAGCTGGAAGTTCTGACCTGAGCTCCTCCTGGATTGTCCCGGCAACCCTACTTTGGTTTCTCTGCTCCCCACAAGGCTGAGTTCTCCAGGAACAAGCTATGATGCCTTGACTAACCCACTCCCAGGGCACAGGGACAGAGGCCAGAGGCAGCTGCTGATCTCCCTGGCCCCACTTACAGAGCCAGAAACTTTGGGGAACTCATCCTCAGAAAGGGTGGTTTGGGTATGGACTTATACCTGAAACTGGAAAAGGAAACAGCAGAAACGGAAATGGTTCTCCTTGAGTGCTTATTATGTGCCAAGCACTATTTTAAGCACCTCACATGTATTAACATCTCAACCCTCATAACAACTCTACAAGGTTAAGGAATAGGAGCCACATTTTCTAGGTAGGGAACTGAAGCAAGGGACAACCTAAATTGGCCCAATGTCACCCGCCTCATCAAGTGGCAAGGCTGGGATTTGGCCCCAGTCTGGCTTTTGGAGAAGGCAATGGCACCCCACTCCAGTACTCTTGCCTGGAAAATCCCATGGACGGAGGAGCCTGGTAGGCTGCAGTCCATGGGGTCGCTAAGTCAGACACGACTGAGCGACTTCACTTTCACTTTTCACTTTCATGCATTGGAGAAGGAAATGGCAACCCACTCCAGTATTCTTGCCTGGAGAATCCCAGGGATGGGGGAGCCTGGTGGGCTGCCATGTATGGGGTCGCACAGAGTCGGACACGACTGAAGCGACTTAGCAGCAGCAGCAACAGTCTGGCTTTGGAGCCCCTAGATCTAAGGACTGCCTCATCCCGTGTCTCGCCTTGCCCTCACTCAGCTCTGCCCTCCCGCAGATGCTGACGAGTGTATGATGTTCGGGCCCGGGCTCTGCCGGAACGGCCGGTGTCTCAACACGGTGCCTGGCTACATCTGCCTGTGCAACCCTGGCTACCACTACAATGCCGCCCGCAGGAAGTGTGAGGGTGAGGACGCCCGCCACCCTTCGCTACCCTTCCCCACCCCGGGGCCCACAGCTGAATGCTCCCCCACCCCCCTGCCAGGCAGCCCAGTTCTGGCTGGAAGTGTCCCCCTTCCCCAGGGAGGACGCCTGCTGCAGCGGGGGGCGGGGGGGGGGGCGCCTAATGGCAAGCCATCCTTGGGCTGGGGCCTCCCAGGCTGGGCGGGAGGTGGGGGGGCGTCATCAGTTACAAGAAACCCCCCTTCCCTGAAGGCGGCGGTGGGTGGGCACAGCGCGTGGGCACTGCCCCCGACGTTCCTCCCCGTCTCCCTGCCTCCCAGATCACGACGAGTGCCAGGACATGGCCTGTGAGAATGGGGAGTGTGTGAACACGGAAGGCTCCTTCCACTGCTTCTGCAGCCCGCCCCTCACCCTGGACCTCAGCCAGCAGCGCTGTGTGAACAGCACCAGTGGTGTGGGTCAGTGGGGGTGGGGGTGGGGGGGCAGCAGGGGGAGCAGACTGGGGCTGGGGAGGCTCACGTGCCCTGTGCCCCCAGAGGACCTGCCTGACCACGACATCCACATGGACATCTGCTGGAAGAGAGTCACCAATTACGTGTGCAGCCATCCCCTGCACGGCCGCCGCACCACCTACACCGAGTGCTGCTGTCAAGACGGCGAGGCCTGGAGCCAGCAGTGTGCTCTGTGCCCCCCCAGGAGCTCCGGTGAGAAGGCGGGGACGCCGCAGGCTGGGCCCCCAGGGTAGGGGATATCCTCACCTTGGAAAGGGGCGGGGGACTTCAGAAAGGAGTAGGGCAAGTCACGGGCCTGCCTTCCCTCTGTCTTGTTTGGGGATGGATGCTGTGGGGCAGAGCAGGGTGGGGGAGAGGAACTCGGGGCAGTGGTCCCAGCACCTCCCTCTGTTCTTGAGTCGGAAAATAGCACCCCGGGTCTCAGCTCCCAAGAGCCTGGGCCCAGCTTCCTCTCTCCCTCCTGCTCCTGACAGAGGTCTACGCTCAGCTCTGCAACGTGGCCCGGATCGAAGCCGAGCGAGAGGCCGGGATCCACTTCCGGCCCGGCTATGAGTACGGCCCGGGGCCCGATGACCTGCACTATAGCCTCTACGGCCCAGATGGGGTCCCCTTCTACAACTACCTGGGCCCCGAGGACGCCATCCCCGAGCCACTCTTCCCCAGCACGGCTGGCCGCCCAGGGGACCACATACCGCTCCCTGAGCCTCCCCTGCAGCCCTCAGAACTCCAGCCCCACTATGTGGCCAGCCACCCAGGTCTGTGTTGCTGCAAAAACGGGGAAGAGGTGGGCTCTGAAGCAGTTTCACTTCCATCTTCTCCATCTGCTCATCACTGTCAGCAGGGTGAGGACAGGAAAGGGAAAAACCCACCCAGCCCTTTCACGGGTCACCCAAGGGACAGGTGCGAACAACCCCCTCTGACAGACTAACTAACACAGGGGACACTAAGACGTACAGGACACCATCCCAACCTCAAAGCTGCTCGTGGGAGCTGAGAGAGGGGCCAGCAGCACACTCCTCCCACACCACGTACAGTCTGCAGAACACCCTGCTCTACAGGTTCAAACCTGTGACCCGAAGTGGGAATTGTTGTTCAGTCACTAAGTCATCTCTGGCTCTTTGTGACCCCATGGACTGCAGCACACCAGGCTTCCCTGTCTTTCATTATCTCCCTGAGTTTGCTCAAACTCATGTCCATTGAGTCGGTGATGGCATCCAACCATCTCATCCTCTGCCATCCCCTTCTCCTCCTGCCTTCAATCTTTTCCCAGCATCAGGGTCTTTTTCCAGTGAGTCAAGCTCTTCGCATCAGGTGGCCAAAGTATTGGAGCTTCAGCTTCAGCATCAGTTCTTCCAATGAATATTCAGGGTTGATTTCCTGTAGGATTGACTGGTTTGATCTCCTTGCTACCCAAGGGACTCTCAAGAGTCTTCTCCAGCACCACAGTTTGAAATGGGAATTAAGGATTTCTAACCCCTTTAAAGGCCCACTGTGGTGATCTGGTTCGTAAGTGGCAATGACCCCAGCACTCAGGACTTGGATTCTAATAAGGAAGTTGGGCTTGGCATCTGTGCAGTGGTGCTTGCCACGGGCACAGCCACTGTATCAGACTGATCAAAACTACACTGAGGTTAGGAGGAGGGTCTTTTCCAGGGGAGGCGAGTTACTTAGAGAAAAAAGAGGGTTAGGCAGAACTAGGAGCAGTTTTGCTTTATGGTGAGTGAGGGTTGTCCCTTTTGCTACCAGTCCTGTCCACCCCCAAAAAGCTATGTGAAGATTTTACCATAACATCCTGCCACTAACCAGAACAAAATCAAAACTATACAGAGATACCGAAGTGCTTAGGATCCCTGGTGTTGTGAAAGCAGTGAGTCCCTACCACCCCAGAACCTCATTTAAAGCAAGCACGTTTCCCCATCTAAAAATGACACATACTTATTTTTTAGGGGTATTGCCTTTTGTCTCACCATCTTTCTGTGACAGTGTTATTACCCTCCCCACCCTGACCCCAGGAGTTCATTAGGCTCCTCTGAGCAGAGGGCAAGGGCCCCAGGGTGGGGTACGAGACCTCAGCCCTCCTGGCTCTCTGACTCCCTCCTCCCAGAGCACCAGGCCGGCTTCGAAGGGCTCCAGGCAGAGGAGTGCGGCATCCTGAACGGCTGTGAGAATGGCCGCTGCGTGCGCGTGCGCGAGGGCTACACCTGTGACTGCTTCGAGGGCTTCCAGCTGGACACGGCCCACATGGCCTGTGTGGGTAGGTCTGGAATCAAGAGTGCCAATGCCCAGGGGGCAGGACGGCCCTGCTGGCTCCATGTGGAATAGTCAGACTGGCCCACTGCTCACTTAGGGATGCATGACTTCGCCTAGGTGGCAGACCCACTGCTGCCCTCTAGTGGGCCTTCTGGGCACCAAGCCAGGTGGTGAGAGCTCCAAAGGTCTATCACTGTGATTAGAAAGCCCTTTCCATGGAGGTTCCTAGATAGAAGAAAGGCAGGGGTGAGACAGCATGGTCGCAGTATGGGCTCACGACCCCTGGCTTGGGTCTGTGAGCTGCTTCCTTTGGGGCGTCCTTTGGCTCCACACGGACGATTCTGTTGCGAGTCAGCACTCAGGGCTTACTGACCAGAGGGGCACCGGGGGCAGCAGCCCAGAGGCACGTGGGCTCCCTACAGCTCTCTCCTCCCTCTCCTCCTCTTAGATGTGAATGAGTGTGATGACCTGAACGGGCCTGCTGCGCTCTGTGTCCATGGTCACTGCGAGAACACGGAGGGCTCCTACCGCTGCCACTGCCTCCCGGGTTATGTGGCTGAGGCAGGCCCCCCACACTGCACCGCTAAGGAGTAGCAGAGATGGGTCGAGTGTGGGCAGTTACCTGGAAATGGGCCCTGGCCACAGGCGGAGCCTTGAGGAAGCTTTCCTAGCTGGGGAGATGCCGTGAAGACACCGGCCGGAGGCCCTGCGGCCCAGCTCCCAGCCAGCCTCGCCTGCTTTTCATCTACCCCAGCTTCGGCTCTTGCTGTGTGAGCATCTGTCACGGCCTCCACACCACCATGCCCTTGCTTGGCTCAAACACCACCAAGTGCTTTAATGCTTCAACCACTGGCCACGAGGCCCAGTCTGCCATCTGTCCTGGCCTTGCCATGGGATGCTGATCAAAGGATGGCCCTCAACCAGCCCCTCAAGCTGTGCAAACGTGCAAGGTCCTTCGGCCTCACGCTGCACATACCCCTTCTCTAGATATGACCCACATATCATCCTGATGCTTCTACACCTGGATCGGAGGCCACACCTGCCCTGGAATGGCCCTTCAGAATCTATCAAGCGAAAAAGGATGGGGCGGGGCGCGGGAGAGGAGTTTGGGGAGTGATTGTCACCACTCAGCCAGTGTGGTTGGGCCAGATTTAGCCACGTCTCCACCCTGTTGCCAGTTTTGTGGCCCTGGAGAGGGGCAGAAGATGCCCTCATCTCAGAGAAGCAAGACTGATACTAGCTTGCTAGTAAGAGACGCACACGAAGTGGGGCAAGGAGCCTGAGAGCGCGGCAACGGGACATTTAAAAAAAAAAAAAAAAAAACGGAGTTGATGAGGAAGGGGGCACCACGGCTTTATACAGATCTAAAGAAAATAATCAGTAGCTTCAGGTAAATAACCATTCAGTCTACCCAGCGATAGCTCCTGTGCACCACAGCAAGGGCTGCCCTGAGACAAGGTGCCTATCTCCAAAGACCTCCATTAAATACATACTGCTTCTTATAGGACACAAGTCTCTCCTGGGTTCTCCTTTTGTGGACACCTGTTGGATGTGCTAAAAATAAAGAGGTCCGTTTTCGAGCTTCTGAAATACAGTATAATCCTGTTTAGGAGAAGCCAGTTTCCCTGTGTTGTTCCCTCTCTCTACTCAGAGTCGTCTGCCCTCTTTCCCCTTCATACAATGGCTGGCTGGCATCCCACTGAGTTTACAAGTAGAGACTCACTCCAGCCTGGGCTAGCAGGGAGTTTAGAACCACGGTGGAATAAAGAAATGTACATTTATGGGCTATTCTGGTTTTGTTTTTATTTCATATTAAACCAAATTTCTTTACCACGTTGACTGAGTCTGAACATTAGAGATGAGACTGTGCTTACCCCCTCATCAGCTCTGCCAACATGACTGGGTTCCAACAGGAGAAGCTTCTTTCCCCTTCTGAGGCAAGGCAAGATCTGACTTTGCATTTCTTTGATGAATGGCGATGTAAATAAACAAGGCTCCGTGTGCCTGAAGATGTAGGGATGAATCCTCTTTTCTTAATTGAATCTGTCCTGTCCTACTTGCTGCTGATTGTCAGCCATCACATGATAACTTATTGAACGCTTGCTATGTGCCAGGCCTGTGTTGAACGCTGTACACAAATTTCATTTAATCATCCAACAATCCTTACGATTTTGATTCCCAGTTTACAGATGGGGAACTTGGACTTTCAAAGCTTAAATAATCTGCTCTAGGTCACTACACTAGTTGAGATGTTTTCAGCAGACAAAAATATATAGTTCTTAAACATATGAAAATATTCTGATCTTCATGCATAATAAAAAGAAATGCAAGTGAAAACTATACGGAGACACTTTTTTAAACTATTAGGTTGGTAAAAATTTAAACGTTTGTTAAAACGTTGAGTTGGCAAGCATCTATGGGAAAGCGGTACACTCACACACATAGCTGACAGGAATATATTCTGATACAACTTCTGAAGAGGATGGCAATGTCTTTCAAAATTATAAAAGCACTTATTCTTTAAATCAGTCATTCCACTTCTCGGAATTTAAATTTAACCTTCAGATATAGTCTCACCAAATGTAAAATGATGTATGTAAGGGGTTATTTATTTTAGCATTATTTGTAATAACAAAAGGTTAGAAACAATGCATTGCCATGGAGCCCCCCCCCAAAAAAAAAAACGGGGGTGGGTGCTCTAAATGCCTGGATAAGATATCCAAAGCAGATTAAGGGAAGAGGAAGGTAGCACAGCAAAGTGAAACATATGCTGCTATTGCCGTCTGTCTAAAGAGGGAGAAGAGAAGCGGGTATGTGCTAGCCTCATCTCCGCCACTCCACCTCACACGTTTCAGAGAGCTCACCCTTCCTCGGTGTACCCTTCAGGCACTGCATCTTAACTGCTGCTCCCACGGCCCTACCTCCCAAGCCCCACACTCCTGTCACCCTTCCAGGGATGTTTCCATGCTGGCACACATATTTCCTTGTGTTAGAAACACAAATATTAATAGCACACCATGCGTGCTGTTCTGCACTTTTCTGCTTCTTTTCACATCATACGTACTTGCACATAAAGGACTGCCTCAGTCTATTTTATAACTGTATACTTCTCCATTGAATAGACAAATCATAATTTATTTAATCAGCCTATTAATGGGTGTTTCCATTGTTCTATATCTTTTGCTATTATAAATAATGCTACGATGAATATTCCTGTGCATATGTTATTTCATATTGTATCTATGGGGTTATATCTGTGGGGTAAATTCTTAGAAACAATGGTAGTTGGTGGGAAGGGCAACAGGTGGATGCGCACAGGACTGGGAGACTCTTCACTGTATCCCCATTTGTGTCTTTTCGAATTTTGTACTGTGTCTTACCTATTCAAAAATAAAAATATTTTTAAATACAGCTGCTGGACATAAGACTGCTTAAATGTTCCCTCTCTTTATATATTTATCTATGTTTTACAATTAAAGCCAGATGATAACTGTTTCAACACTTGTTAAATCAAATTTCCTTTAAACATCCTGGTGGCATTTCTCTGGAGAAATGGCAAACACGGATTTTAAAAGGCAATCATAAACATCGATGATAGATACCTAAAAAAGTGGGAGTTTCCTGCTTTTGAGACAGACATGCAAGGCCATGTTGCAAGGGACACTTAGACCCCGCCTACCGCAGGGTGTCAGTTCAGGGCCCTGAGTTCAGGAGAGGATTACCCCTCCCAGCACTGACCATCAGTGCTGCCCACTTCCCCGTAAAGGATGTCCCAGCTAAACTTTGACCCTTTGCTTATGCTTTACAACGAAAGACCAAAAGAATGGGGCGCACTTCTCGGAAGAAAGAGAAAGAAGAGTATCTTCTTGGACACCTACTTCAGTAGTCCTTCCTACTCTCTTATCCCAGAATCCCCTGTAACTGGTCAACATTCCCACACAGAGACTAAGGGCAGGTGGGAGACCTACAGTTAAGAGCCAACAACATGAAAACTCACAACATAAAACAAGGGAGGGTCTCATGCCTTCAGTTCCTGCTCAATTGTTTGGCTACAACAACAGTGGGGCACGCTGCCCCAGGCATCAGTAGCTCACGAAGGTAAATAAAACCAATTCTGCAATAAACGGGGTCTTGATAACCTCCCCTCAAAGTAATGGGGAGGCAAAAAATCTTCCAATTGATCCCGGAAAAGTGTAACGTTTACCTAAATGAACTGCACAGTGAACAAAACTTGTGAAAATGTCTGCTGGCTTTTACAGCCTGCCAGGAAGAGGGCATCTGGTCAGAAAGGCCTGCAGAAGATCCTAAACCTATTTTACCATCACTGTTTATTTCAAGCCAATTGCCCACTGTCCCCTTGATGCAATTATCTCCTCATGCCCTGTGTTAAAATTTCTACATCACCCTCCTCCAGTGGAGACCTCTTGTCACCACCTCAGGCTTCCCTACGAAGCTTTCCCAATGTGATGAAGTAAGCTGATTTCTCCCAAACCCACTTTTTCTAAACACAAAATTCAATTCTTCTATTCATAGGAGGTATTTATACATAGTCTTTGGAAGAGATCCTGTTCTTGCCTAACTGACCACTGGAACTTAATGGTTTATGGAATAACTAAAGCTTAGCTATGTTTGTGCTAAACTCATCATTATGTTTGTGCTAACCCACAAAAATATCAGAGAAGAGGTTTAACACTTAAAATGTAACAAAACCTCTTCTCAAAGAGGATGAAAGGACTTAGTCTGTGCTGAAAACCTTATTAGGCCCAGGTATTGGCAGCCACTTTCAATGGCTTAGTAAAGTGAACACACAGATGCTTCCACACACTGCTTTCTGACTTTTTCCATGGCAATTTGCTAAGAAAAAAACCTGCTCAGGTTTCTGAGTGACCTTTTGTGTCTGTATACACTGCAGACACACGATAGGTTTGTTCTAAGTCCTAGGTTTTCCCCCATTGAAAATGTAAGTAAGTTTCTGTCTCAGATTCTGTATTTCTATTTTTCTTATGGATAATTTTTTTTATTGAATGACCTTAATTAAGTCTAGAAAAGTTTCAATCCATTCCAGAATGCAAAATTTGCTGATATGAACTTTTAGGCTCTCGAAGAAAAGATGAGTTTAACCAGTAGTCCTTACAGAGTCAGCTTGGTTGTGGTTTCCCCAACGTTAGCAGTCGTTAATCATTTGTCGTGGTGGTGCTTTTTACCTCTTCCTTTAGTTGTCTGTTGCCATGCAGTTCTGGCTGCCCAACATGGTCACATACATACTATGGTTGTTTCTAGCTCCTTAGGCTATTTAAGTACTATACCCAAACAAGTACTTTAAAATTCATTGGAATTTGTGGCTAAAAAGCTCTTCTTTCAGAGACTCTAAAGGAAGGTTACCAAATTTAACAAATAAAAATACACGATACCCAATTAAATCTGAATTTCAGATAAACAACAAATAATTTTTACTATTTGCAGAGACATACTTATACTAAAAATTATTTGCTGTTTGTCTAAAATTCAAATTTAAATGGGCCCCCTGCATTTTATAGTCCAAACCGAAAAAAAAAAAAAAAAATCCAAGTACCTATTATCTATATCAACAAAGGGACAACTTCCAGCTATACAATGAGACCAGAAACATTTCACACCATAAGATAAATAAAGCAACATTTTCTAAAAAGATTCAGTCACTAAATCAGCAAAGAATCACGAAATGTCTTGTGTGAATATGGAGTATGGAGCTTATTTTCAAACTTATGATTCAAGTATCAGTGAGGTTTAGGTCCAAGTTTTTCTGGGTGATGGGTTATTGGTTTTGTGAGTCTAACACATTCCTAAGTCCGAGAAGAAAATGTATCTGCTGTAACAAATGGGAAGTGAAGAACGGGGTGCACAGAAAATAACGGTAAGTAAACCAGCACATTAAGGGAGGGTGAGATGAAAAAGATAACATTTCAGACAACAAGGTCCTACTGTACAGCACAGGGGAACTGTGTTCAATATCCTGTGATAAGCCATAATGGAAGAGAAAATACAAAGGAAAGTATACACGTATATGACTGAGCCACTTTGCTGTACAGCAGAGACTAGCACAATACTGCAAATCAACTATACCTCAATAAAAGCAAGTAAGTAAATAAATAAATAGCAAAACAAAGATAACATTTCATTTGGCTTTCTTATCCTCTCTGGTCTAGTAACACAGTGTTCAAGCTATGCAATCTGTGATTCTGATCCGTAACACAAATAAATAAGGACTTTCTTTAAAACGAAGCTTTTATACATAGCTATACACATTTGTACAAGTAGCTCTGAAGGCCGGAGAAGTAACTCCTAGAACCTTGGAGGCGCTACAGATGATACTGGTTTCAACCAGTTACTAAATCTTAGGTAACAGCATCCACAGGCTTGGCCTTACAACTGTGTAGGAGAAATTAAATCAAGAGTAAAAGTTTCACATTCTGAAAATAGTGGTGAAACAACATCCTCGATTAAAGGAAAATAAAATTGAGAGAGGGTCATGATGGGAAGGAAACTTCTAGAATTGTTCTAATCCCAGGTTCCTCAAATCAGTCAGATGATAGCAATCTCCGGGTCACTTGTCATCACATCAAAGTTTGACAGAGAAGGATGATCCACAGGAGCAACCTTGCTGCGCTTGAGGATTGTTCAACACTTGAAATGAGCTTCGGATCAGCTCTTGGCTGAAGTCCACATGGGCCCCTTTGACGAAGGCCAAGCTATCAGAGTCAACCACCACTCTTGCCCCACCCTTTTCAAACACCCTGAAAAGAAGGGAGGAAGGCATTAATGAACATCATAAACAACAGAAACATAACACCCTCTGAGCCCAGAGATGCCCATCCTGTTTTCTAAAATACGGAGGAAGCTTCCCTTATGACCTCTAACAGGTGCTGATTTTCTCTGAGGCAAAAAGATTTAATGGAAAGAATACTGGGAATGTATAGAAATTTAGGCCTGGAAACTTTCTAGTCCATCCTGACTCTCTACCAATGACCCTATGGACTTAGGCCAATTTTCCTCCTATGACATAAGTTATTTTGAATCAAGGCAACAAATCTTCATTGTATCTCCACTGTGTGAGAAGGGTGATGCGATGTTATCCTTAGCAGAAGTTTTAAATGTGGAATAAAAGTGCATCTTAAATTGGAGACACTTTTATCCCTTCTGCACATTCTCGGAGGACCCACCCCTTTCTCCTTGCCTGTCGTCGGGGTTGATAACTGTATCCAGTGAAAATTTGTACTGGAATCCGGAGCATCCACCTCCCTCCACCTCCAGCCTGAGGAATTCAGACCCTTCGGTGATTTCCAGAAGCCTCTGAAATGCAGGAAGAAGGGTCAAGAATGCCAGGCAAGGAGAGAAAGAAGGGTGAGCCAAAAGGAAGTCATCCCCCTCCCCTCCCCCCACCACCCCTGCCCCGCGACCGGTTTCTCACCTGGACGCAGCTGTCGGTGAGGTGGATCTGCCCTTCGCCAGCTTCCGGGCTAGAGGACGACACTTCCCGAAGCGCCCGGGGTCCGCGGGAGGCCGCGAGGAGCCTGCTGCGCAAGGGAGGAGGGTGAGACTAGGAGCAGAAGAGAACCTAGAACCCTCCACCTAGACAGCCCCACGCCAAACCTGAAGTCCCCCAACCCGGACAGCCCCACGCCAAACCTGAAGTCCCCCCGCCTGGACAGCCTCACGCCAAACCTTAAGTCCCCCCGCCTGGACAGCCCCACGCCAAACCTGAAGTCCCCCAACCCGGACAGCCCCACGCCAAACCTGAAGTCCCCGCGCCTGGACAGCCTCACGCCAAACCTGAAGTCCCCCCACCCGGACAGCCTCACGCCAAACCTGAAGTGCCCCCGCCTGGAGAGCCTCACGCCAAACCTGAAGTCTCCCCACCTGGACAGCCTCAAGCCAAACCTGAAGTCTCCCCACCCGGACAGCCTCACGCCAAACCTGAAGTCTCCCCGCCTGGACAGTTCACGCCAAACCTGAACTCCCTCCACCTGACAGCCTCACGCCAAACCTTCACCTCCCCCGCGAGCCTTAGTTTCTCCTGAGTCCTGGAGGGGCAAACCAGGTGCTTTTCTAGGCTTGGTTACCTGCTCCTTTGCCAGGGAGTCACCACTCTCAGGGCCGCAGTTGTTAGCCCTCGGACGGCCGCCATTTTCTTCTGTAAGCTCCGCCCCCTCACATTTCCCCAATCGCCTTCCGCTCCTGGGCCTCGGGAGGTGGGATCCACAGAAACCCCGCCCCTAAGCACATCTATTGGGAGATGAGGAAGGAGAAGGGATTTGATTGGGTAGAAATGCTCCCATTGCGGAAACGGGGACGCACTCACAAAGCCCAGGCGGAGCGCTGGCGAGAGGAGGCGTGCCGGATGATGATGGATCCCGCTTGCCCTGCGGCTGAGCGGAGCGGATGGGCGGAGTTTGCGAGAGTCCCGGACCCCTCGTCTGGCTCCGTGGACCCGGGGCGGGGCGGGGACAGGCCTCGGCCCCGCTGGCCAGTGACCAGTCGCCTGACTGGGCTCCTCCCCCGGCCCGGCCCATCCCTGAAGACTTTATCTTGTGACCGAGACAGCTGGCTCTCCCTTCCTTGAGCTTGGAGCTTCAGCAGCGATGCGTTTCTTGGCCGTCGCGTTCCTGTTCCTGGCACTCAGTGCCTCCGCCCTGGCCGAGCCGGTGAAATTCAAGGACTGCGGTGAGCCCCGGGGCCAGTCCGAAGTTCCCGCGCCCTCTGCGGGAGCCCCTGACAGAATCTGATGCTAAGACTGCTGGGCTGGGTTTGGCGGGTCCTGCGAGCAGCCAGGCTCAGCCTCGGACCCTTCGTGGAGTGGGCTGGAGTCGGTTGGGGTAGGGGACAAGGTGCTGGCCTGGATAAAACGCGACCTCTCACAACTTTATCTCATCAACCCATGTTTGGGTCCCAGCACATTCCTGGAGGTGGGCTTTTTGCTGAAGTTTTCCAAAGTGTGTGGGGCAAACAGCCGAAGGTTCACTTGCCGCTCGGGGCGTCAGGGGTGCGGTGCAAAACTTCTCTTTATTTATGCCTTGTGTCTTGGGTGACCGCTCAGTCCCCACTCCTTTTGCTTTTCTTTTACATTTCCCTTTTGATGACACATCAAAAGTCAATTCTCCTTTCATGAGCTATTCCTTTAGGGCTTCCTTTTGGGCTATGACACTTTTAATTCTTTCCAGTTTTCTCCTCCTATTTATAAAACTCTTGTTTCTGGTCGCAACTTGTGATGCATAACCCTCTCTTGCAGCTGTGGTTGGAATCTTTGGTGAGAAATACAACGGGGTAGAAATTGTGAGTTCCTTCAGTCAAATCTATCCAAATTAAATGTTTGAGCAGAGCTTTTCTGAAGTGGAGAGGTGTAATGATAAATGAAAGAGAAATGAAACTGACTTTATAAAATTTGTGAGCTGGAAGGAAACTTGGAGATCCTATAATCAATCATGGGCTTCCCAGGTGGCACTAGTGGTAAAGAACTTGCCTGCCAATGCAGGAGATGCAAGAGAGGAGGTTTGATCCCTGAGTCGGGAAGATCCCCTGGAGGAGGAAATGGCAACTCATTCTAATATTCTTGCATGGGAAATCCCATGGACAGAGGAGCCTCACGGGCTACAGTCCATGAGGCCGCAAAGCGTCAGACATGACTGAGCACACACGCACATACATAGTCAATCATTGAGTTTCAGAGATGTTAAGTAACTCACCCAATCACACCGCATTATGACAACCAGAGTAAATGTGCTTCTTTACACCCAGTGCCCAGGTAATAGTAACTGCCCAATAAATATTTGTTGGAAAAGTAAATGAGGGAATAAATACTCTTTCCACTATATTTCCAAAATTCATGTTGAGGCAAGAGCAGAATTGGGGGCTAGGGCTAGGAGTGATCAAGAAATAAAAATTGTGGGCCTATTAATGCTTAACAAATGCTGCTCCACTGAACTAGGAGACTGGCATTTGAAAGATGGTATTATCACCTCACATTACTGCCTTTACCTCTATTAAACTTAGTGGCCAACTTTGGATGAAAACACTGTGTTATCTTTATCAACTCATTCAACTCTCGCAGTCTGAAACCGTCACATAAAGTAACTTGCCCAAGCTCTTACAGCTCATAAGCAGTAGGAAACTAGTGAGTGTTTGTCAGCCTGGATTTCAACAGTAGCATTAACATTAAAAAAAAAAAACAAAAACCAAGGAAACTGAATCCTGAGATTGGTCTGCTCATGTGAAAAAACCAGGTGTACACCTATGGCAAGAACTTCTTAAGGGAAGGAGAGTTTCAGTCCCCGACTTTCAATTTACTTTTGAATTGGGAAATACAATGGAAAAACTTCAGTGCCCACATCAAAAGGTTTTTTGAGTCCCACTTTGCCTCCTTTCTCCTAAAGTGGTTATTTCCTCAAGTCAGAAATGGGGCTGAGCAAACTAGTTTTGCAATTTTTGAGAGTTAGGACTGAGAAATCTGCTCTGTTGACACTGGAAAGCCGAGAACCTCTTGTCAAGAAAAAGAAAAAAAACTGAATGAAGTAGCTAAGTACTACCCTCCAGATCAGTAGAGGGTACTGAGAGTATTCAGTACCTCCTAGATCATGTGAGCCAGCCTTGATAGAAACTAGAAGTTGAAAGCTTCAGCATAAGCACTGGTTTTTTAATAAGTTGTTGACTAAGGTTCTGGATATTTTTTTTTCCTGGTCCTAGAAGATAGGACAGAGTGGAAGAGAGTGCTTAGAGAAAAGAATCTTGTATTTGTGTTTTGAGGACTTTGCCAGGATGGAGAAGCAAGTTGGGATAGGGGACAGCAAAGTATGGTTTACAGAACTAGCTGGAGCAGTGTTAGTCAAAACAAGGAAACTGTTCCACTCAAGATAACGCTCTCAACCTGCCATTTTCTTTGTCTTCATACACTGTACTTTTGAGACAGTCCATTCTATTGTCTAGATCCAGAATTTCTACCCACAAAGTAAATTTGAGGTGAGAGGCTCACCTTTTGTGTCAAAGGGGAACTTGCTAACCCACCCAGGAGCAGCTGCTCTAGATTGAATTCATGGACTAAATGCCAATATGATGGTGATGATATGTGTGTGTGTGTTCACGCTCAGTTGTGTCCGACTCTGTGACCCCATGGACTGTAGCCCACCAGGCTCCTCTGTCCATGGAATTTTCCATGCAAGAAGACTGGAGTGGGTTGCCATTTCCTCCTTCAGGGGATCTTCCTGACCCAGGGATGAAACCCATGTCTCTTGTGTCTCCTGCCTTGGCAGGTGGATTCTTTAGAACTCGAGCCACCTGGGAATTGCCCCAGTATAATGATAGTAATGGTGAATACCTGTATAGCCTTACTATGTTCTAAGCACTTATTAAGAGTTATAATGTATTAGCTCACCTACCCTCTGAGGTAGGTACTGTTATTAGCCCCAGGGAGGCTAAGTATCTTGCCTTAAGTTTCCACAGTACTTAATGGAGCCAGTGAGCTCATGGCCAGGTGTCAGATCCGAGTCTAGCTCTCAGCAATGGCATATGAGTGGCAGAGCTTAAACTCACCCAGCTGTTTACTTCTGTTCTCTCCCATTCAGCTGTCTGGTTTCAGGGGCCTGGATGGAGTAAGAAGATTCTTAAAGATTTGTGCTTAACTTTTCTTGGTCAGAGTATTTTTATCCTTATTTAGACTGGCGGGGGAAAAAAGTCACACTCCCTGCCTCCAACCACTTATTTTGAAGAACGTGGGTTCCAGAGTAGAGTGTACACCTCTGCTCTGTGTATCTCAAATGTGTGCTTGAAACTATTCTCATCGGTAGCAGTATTCAAACCTCAGAGGCCATGAGTTGGATAGCCACCAGGGCGGGATTGAAAGACCTGGGGTGGGTGGGGGTGGGAAGGACAGTTAAGAGAGCAGCCAGTCTCAAGATTACAACTGGAAACAGTAGCCTTAGATCCAAGTGGAAACGGTGGCTGTGTGTCTTGAGTCATCACTTAAGCCGTGTGTGCCACTTTCAGACCCTGAGTCAGGAAGGAGGGGTGGGGATGGTTTTCCCTGGTGGAGCCCTCCCAGCTTGTAGAGCAAGGGAGCTGGCTGTGTATACGCGATCATTTCCTAATTCCCCTCCACCTGTCAAATATGAGCAGTTTCTGCTGGTCCCAGTGGTCTCATTGGGAAGGCAGAGCACCTTCCCATTAGGTAGGAGACAGCCGAGGTGATTTTTTTTCCCTCCCATCCAAACAAATTGTTCTTCTTTTGCAGGTTCTTGGGTCGGAGTTATAAAGGAAGTGAATGTGAGCCCATGTCCCACCCAGCCCTGCAAACTGCACAGAGGACAGTCTTACAGTGTTAATGTCACGTTCACCAGTAGTAAGTAAAAGTGGTTTTTACCTTCAAATTCATCTTAAAGCGTGACATCAATCTAAGAATTGGAGTGAGCGTGGGAAGGTGAGGAGGAGGGAATTGCAGTCAGGAATTCCTTGACCTCCCTCTCAGTGGACACCATGCTTTCACACACCCTTCTCATACTGGGTCCCCCATGCCTGTTTCTTGGAGTCCGTAGTTGCCAGACTCCCTTTAAGCAAAGGGGATTTCCATGTGTTCACAGGTCAGAGAAGACAGCTTGTCTTATTGTGCTCCATATTACACAGCAGATTTTATGGGAAGGTCAACTCTTCAGCTACAGACTGCAGAGTGTTAGTACCAACCCCAACTCTGCAAACTTTAGAACTCTTCCAAAATGTTATTTCAAGCAATATATCTTCCAGTTATTGAGTCTATATTCTGTCTGAAAATATAGGAGCAATTAATACTTAGCCTCTGTAAGGTTTGGGGAACTTACTCTTGACCCAAGAAACAACCAAGAAATCCAAGGTTTCTTCTTCAAATTGAAGAAATGTTATTGGAACTTGTTTATTTCTTCTTTATTCATCTCCTTCAGATTCCCAGGAATCTAGACAAATGTAAAATCTCTGTTTCTAAAAAGGGCAGCTGCTCTGAATCTTCCCCTCATTTTCTATCCTTTGGAACTAGACAAATAAAAAAATCTCAGAGTTCCTATCATCTCTTGTTCATAAGCCTAAAGACAGCTCTAAGTCCTAGAGTTATTATCTCTCCTGGAGAAATACCCCATCCCCTCTATTGTTCCAAATCAAAAAGTGTATCTTCTCAATAAAAGCAATCCCCAGCTGGGAGACAGAAAGAAACAGAGCCAATACTCTGGATCTCCAGAAGAATCTAATAGCTCATAACTCCAATTGCCCTAATTTTATTACGTTTATTCCTCCTGCCTTTTGTTTTGGAGGGTAAAGGTGAGCAAGAAATGTACCTTTCTCTTACCCAGTTTCTAAAGAGTTACTGCTTTCGCCTCTGTTACAGGCCATGGCATTTCTGTGGAGACTTCTAGTCTCTCTTTCTGTATTGTCTCTCCACTTTATTCTTAATTTTTATTGGAATCCTTAGGACAGAGTATTTGAGAATTCAGAGACCACACTCTTTAAGATGCACAATACACTTTGACAGAATCTGATGCATATAGTAAACAGAAAATTGACTGCCAAAAATCAGTTAGCTTGTTCCTTAAAGTTATTTATCCAGATAGCTCTGATTCTTCTAAGAAACTGAAAGGCAATGAAGAGCAAGGTGGGGTTAAGAGCAAAGAAAACAGCCCCCACTGATTATTTTTATTTATGTATAATTCAGTAATTTTTCAAGTTTCCGAGTGATTACTCTCTGCATAGCATTCATGGAAGTACTAAGTATAACTGCAAAGAGAAATAGACCCTAGGAATTAAGAGGTTCATTCTTCGGTTTGCCATCACAGCAATGCCATTGCTTGAGACTGTGCCTGAATTCTTTATTTAGAGTTTGGAACTAGGCTATTTCCTTCGCTATCCGATTCTCTTTTTTTTTCTTTCTCCCTCTTAGATACTCAGTCTCAAAGTAGCAAGGCTGTGGTACATGGCATTGTGATGGGCATCCCAGTTCCCTTTCCCATTCCTGAGTCTGATGGTTGTAAGTCTGGAATCAGATGCCCCATCGAAAAAGATAAGACCTATAACTACGTGAACAAACTACCCGTGAAGAGTGAATACCCCTCCGTAAGTAAAATTGTGGTTGAGAACACTGAAAGTCCTGTGACTGGTTTGGAAATTGGAGGAGAGGGGGCAGGAAGAAAAGATTAGAACAGGAATCCTTCATCTCTATGAGGAAGAAGCGAATGTCTAAGGGAAAGGAGTATGGGAATCGTGAGGTGCAGAGTTCTCACTGTGTCCCTTTGTTCTTTGTCTCTTGACTAATGGTTGAAAAGTGAGAGTGTTAGTCGCTCAGTCATAATCAGCTCTTTCCGACCCCATGGACTGTAGCCTGCCAAGCTCCTCTATCCATGGAATTCTCCAGGCAAGAATACTGGAGCGGGTTGCCAGTTCCTTCTCCAGGGGACCCTTCCCTCTCCAGAACTTGAACCCATGCGTCCTGTATAGGCAGGCAGACTCTTTACCACTAAGCCAACCAGGGAAGCCCTACAAAATTTTAGCTAGGTATCAGATAGTTCAAGATTTCAAGTAGTCATCCCATTGTCACCAGAAAAACCTGGTCTCTCCATTAATCTCTTAACAAGAGAGCAGTCATGTGTGAGGTCCATAGCAGAGTGGTAGCTTTTTCCTCTCTGCTTTCTCTCCTCCACCCCACCCCCACCCTCACCTCTGACTGCTACACCTGCCTCTTCATATGAGGAGTAGGTGAGCTAGAGCCTGCTAGAATGGCCCTGTGTTAATGATTATGAATCTTGGTAAGAATGGAGGAAGTAAAGGGACTACTCTTTTCAATGAAGAAAAAGAGCTGCATTTCTTAAAAGGAGATCGAGTCAACCAGGAGCAGTCTGGCCATTTTTTCCATAGAAACAGCCAGTAATTAAGGAACATTCTAAAAAGACTCAAATATAGGGAGTCTGCGCTTACCCCGCACGTGTGCTTAGTCACTAAGTTGCGTTCAACTCTTTGCCACCCCATGGACTGGAGCCCGCCAGGCTCCTTTGTCCATCGGATTCTCCAGGCAAGAATACTAGAGTGGGTTGCCATGCCCTCCTCCAGGGGATCTTCCCAACCGAGGGATTAAACATAGGTCTCCTGCACTGCAGGCAGATTCTTTACCATCCGAGCCACTAGGGAAGCCCTTAGGGAGTCTGTGTTTGAGAGATATCAGAGGCGCTAAAGGCCAGGGACAGATTTGCAGATTAATTTGCAGACCAGCCGTGTAATCATGGGCATATCTGAGCCTCAGTAACTTAAATCAAGTCTAGTTAGGACCCGATACAGAGTAGGCACTTAATATATGGTAGTTATTGTTGAGTGACATTTCATTTGTTTTTTGTTTGTTTTTGTTTTGTTGCTCTGCAGAGCTTAAGTGGCATTTCATTTGAAAACCAGCTCAAACTATGTTAATGTGTGCAGTCAGTGGAACAGTAGTTAATGTGTACTAGTCTTGAAAAACTTACCAAACAAGTTTCAAAGCTGGGTATCACTGTTATCCAAATGTTGCATTCTGAAGAAACATTTTGAGTACAAAAGAGAGGTTGTAACTAAAAGCAAGTAAGCTAAAGTCCACATAAGAAAGAACTGGCCAAGGTGCCAGTGATGTATTAAGAATTAGAAGGATCACTTCTCGGCCTTTTGGCTAAGATCAAGTATAGTACCTGTTCTTATCAGTTTAATATCTGATACATTCTCTATCCAAGGACAATATATTAAATGAATTTTTGGAGCAGGAAGTTGGAATAGGAGCTTGCTCCGTCCACTTCACGCATCGACCTGGTATTGCAATACTTCCAGGAACAGTGCATCCCCCTCCCCCAGCCTTGGGGGAAATTAAAAAAAAAAAAAAAACAGGAGACAGCTCCTATGTAACCAGTCAAGGCAGAGATCTCTATAGCGGTATAATGTCAAAAAACGGCTTCAGGACATTAATCAAAGCTATATTGCCACAAAGGTCATTGTCCCTGAAAGTATTCATACAACCCTAAACTTCTTTGGACATCATTTGTGCTTTGACATTTCTTTTTTCAGCAAATAGGTAAGTTTCCTGAGACCTAGAAATCGAACTATTTACTCTCTGCTCTTCATAGTTAAAGTTGGGAGAAGCTGGATCATGTTGTCGAAATGCATGTGAAATTGTTTAACTTTAAAATTCTTTGTCATGGGTGCCTTCATTTATGTATCATTGATCTAAGAGGAAAAAGAATGCTTTAGAAATTTTACTTAAGAAGCTAACTAGACTAGGATGTTGTACTACTAACACTAAATCCTAGGTGGAACTTGGTTTACCCTTCTGAGCTTAAGGACACAGGCTGTGCCTGCATCCCACCCAAACAACCTTCATGAGGGCATGATTTAAGAAGAAAAGTGTGAGGAATAGACAGTTTGTTATAATTTCCGTCTAGGATTCATAGTTAAAATTCATAGGTAAACCCATTCTGGATTGAGGTGAGGTCCTAACTTCATTTTTCTTGATTCTTTTTCTTTCTCCAGATAAAAGTGGTGGTGGAGTGGGAACTCACGGATGACAAAAACCAACGTTTCTTCTGCTGGCAGATCCCAATAGAGGTTGAAGCCTAGAGCTGTTCAATGCCAGTGTGTCCATCTGGGGGTGAGAGGGCATGGGCGGAGGGAGGGGAGGAGAAATCAAGTCTAAACTCAATCAGTGCCATGAGATGAAAGGAATTTTCAGACTGCCGTTTTGTGCCTCTCAACCTCCAAAAGCGTCTAAGACCCTGTTCCTGAGAGCTTGGAACTGTCGCCCTTGTATTATCCTTTGTAAAAGGGTTGGATTATCCAACTTTTCTTTCCAAGAGAAAGTGAGACTGCAGGGATTGATTCAGTTGTCTTCAGGTTTCGGAGGATTTTTGTTGGTTTTGGCGGGGTTTGGTTTTGGTTTGGATTTTTTTTTTGTCTTGTTGTTTTGCTTTTGGAATAAGGAGGGTGTCACCAGACAGAACCTGAATGAAGCTGCTTGGGGGATACTGGATAACTTGCCCTAGGGCTGCCAGCCCTTGCAGCAGAGGATGGGTTCCAAACCACGTCCGTCTACCTGGAATCACACCTGCAAGTTCCTTGTCTCCATGTGCCTCGTTGAGCTCAGTGCATCTGGCCAGTGAGCTTCCTCACCACTAGCTCCAACTGTTTCTCTGGCCGTGACTTGCTCTGCAGCGGCGTCACCGAAATTTCTCTGCGATTAGCTCATGTCTCCTTTTCTATCTTAGGTCGTTTTCATTAATTGCAGCCTTTGATTAGCAGGTGTTTTGATTTTTTTTTTAACAATACTAACTTGGGACCTCTTTATGCATGTCTTTTTGAATAAACAAACACTTGGCAATCTTCTTCTGCATTTGGGCTGTGGACAACTTCTTTTACCCAGTGTGTTACCCCAGATCCATGGGAGGTGAACATCCAGTCCCGTGATCCCCAAGTACAGTAAAGATATGACTTTCAAAAACTGCTGTTTCTCCTTTTCCACAGGACTCATCTCTCTGTCTGACATAAAATGACCTTGTTTGCTTCATTTTGCACAATCTTATACCACCAAGGGTGCTGGAAAGAAACAGTGAAGGCAAGCCTCCCCTAGTGGAATAGCAGCATCGCAAGGTCAAGGGAACTGAATTTGGGGTGGGAGCGGGAAGTAAGAAGTTATAAATTGGCATAAGCATAGTCATCTTCAGGAACCTTCCGCCGTGGAGAAAGTCCAGAAGCTTAAAGATGAAATGAGAAGTTGTAGCAAGTACTGGCTTAATTATTTAAATCTTGGAGTGTCCTGCTCTTGAAGTACAAGTACAATCGTGGGCATATTTCGCTGTTTTGAGTCAGTGTACTATCTATCAGCTTTCAGCAGTCACAGGGACTACAGCCCCATCACAAAGGAGTCGGTAATGTGGCCCTTGGAAGGTCATCTCTTTTAGGCTGCAGTGCTTAGGCAGCAAATAAATCATTTAGTCTGGTTCTTTTCATCCTATTTTCACTAGATTTCTTCAGCTTGTGAGTTTCCCAGGAAAACCACCAGGGGACAGCCATACATTGGGAATAAAGTTATCAGCAGCCAAGGTTTCCCAGTTAATTCCCAGAGCCATTCAATCATTGTACTCTAGCTAGGATGCTTTGTGTATTCTATCACATTGTGCCTAAAGGGACAGCCCACTCTGTCTTCCTGTGCTGGACCCTGGGTTTATCAGACTTAAATGGATTCCAAAGGTGCTGTGCCTTCAGACTGCTGGTAGTTGGATCCTGGCTTCATCAATCAGTAGGATTACCAGTGTGTGCTTAGTCACTCAGTTGTGTCCAACTCTGACCCTATGGACTGTAGCCTGCCAGGCTCCTCTGTCCATGGAGATTCTCCAGGCAAGAATATTAGAGTAGGTTGCCATGCCCTCTTCCAGGGGATCTTCCCAATCCAGGGATTAAACCCAGGTGTCCTGCGTTGCAGGTGGATTCTTTGCCATCTGAGCCACCCAGGAGCCAAGGATTACCAGTAGGATCTTAAAATCCCTTAATCTTTGTGTACTTCAGTTTCCTTATGTGTTAACTAGAAATATTAACAGTAAAGCTGTGAGGATTAAATGAGATGTTACATATAAAACATTAGAATGATCCTGACACATAGTATACAATCAGGAAATATCAGCTGC
Organism: Bubalus bubalis; assembly: GCF_019923935.1. NCBI lineage: Eukaryota > Metazoa > Chordata > Mammalia > Artiodactyla > Bovidae > Bubalus > Bubalus bubalis. Next base: position 17,520,095 of record NC_059167.1, read on the forward strand.
TATTCTAAGAGACATAGACACTGTCCCTCATCTAGACAGAGCCGGAAAATCAGAAGGTTCAATCTGCTGTGTGATGACACGTCCCCTCAAAGACGAGGCAATCCTCTGTACAGGAGAAGAGCTCAGTTCTCCTGTGTATCTGCTCTCTCTCCTTCCCCAAAGACTCTCATATCATTGGGCTCCTTTGAGGCTAACTGCTCCCTGCCCTGCATTTTATACTTCTGCCCTCACGCTGAAAGAAGACAGAAGAAAAGCAGTTCCACTAGTGTATATCCTTCGGTCAGAGCAGAACGGTCACTCAACAGCTTAGAACTGTTTACCGGCCATTGTGAGGGTACATGGAGCCTGCAGCAGAGAGCTGGGTAGGGCTCCTGTGGGGGGATTAGTTTGAAAGGTCATCTTCCATAAAGAGGGCTCATAGGCGCCCCCCTCAAAAAGGTCATGCTGTTTCCAATAATGCTCTCACTTTTCTAGTCCACTGAGCAAGCCATGGAGGCTTAGACAGCTCCTCTTCTGCATGAATTCCAGGGTAGAGAAACCCCAGACTTCAGTGAATAAAAAAAATATGATGGTGGGTCTTCCCTGGTTGTGCAGTGATAAAGAATCCCCTCCTAATGCAGGAGACAGGAGTTTAGTCTCTGATCCCACATGCTTTGGAGCAACTAAGCACATGAGCCAGAACTATTGAGACTCTGTTCTAGGGCCTGCGAGCCACAACTACTGAAGCCTCTGTGCCCACGAGCCTGTGCTCCACAAGAGAACCCACCACAATGAGAAGCCCACACTCACTGCAAGTAGAGAAAAGCCTGCGCAGCAATGAAGACCCAGAAGAGTCAAAAATAAATAAAATCCAGTTCAGTTCAGTTGCTCAGTCGTGTCTGACTCTTTGCCACCCCATGGACTGCAGCGCGCCAGGCCTCCCTGTCCATCACCAACTCCCGGAGTTTACTCAAACTCAGGTCCATTGAATTGGTGATGCGAGCCAACCATCTCATCCTCTATTGTGCTCTTCTCCTCCCACCTTCAATCTTTCCCAGCATCGGGGGTTTTTCCCAATGAGTCAGTTCTTTTCCAATGAGTCAGTTCTTCACATCAGGTGGCCAAAGTATTGGAGCCTCAGTTTTAGCATCAGTCCTTCCAATGAATATTCAGGACTGATCTCCTTTAGGATGGACTGGTTTGATCTCCTTGCAGTCCAAGGGACTCTCAAGAGTCTTTTCTAACCCCACAGTTCAAAAACATCAGTTCTTCAGTGCTCAGCTTTCTTTATGGTCCAACTCTCACATCCATACAAAACTACTAGAAAAACCATAGCTTTGACTAGATGGACCTTTGTCAGCAAAGTAATGTCTCTGCTTTTTAATATGCTATATAGGTTGGTCATAGTTTTTCTTCTGAGGAGTGAGCGTCTTTTAATTTTATGGATGCAGTCACCATCCACAAAGGGAATTCAATACCTAGTATCCCGAGTTTGGAAGAGTATTAGGTGGGAGGCCTGGCATTTAGTCAAATTTTTAGAGTAATGAAAAGTAACGAGCATGGAATAATTTCTAATCTCTTATGTTTGGTTTTGAAATTTTAGTTGACTTTTAAAAAGAAACAGATTGATCTTAACCAGGTTTTGCAAAGGTTGGTAAAACAGTCTGTGCTCTAGGAACACCCACAGACATAAGAAAGTGACTTGCCATAGGTAAGGTCTGGGCTAGGGGATGATGATCTGGATTAGCCATTCACATCAGTCAATCTGAAAAGCAAATATTGCTTAAATGACTGGGTTAGCGTGAGAACAGGGTCATGGTACATAGGAAGAGTGCTGACACAGAGGAAAGTGTTGTGTGTGAAAAATGTCTTGGAGGATGTCCCCAAGGGTCCTTGGGAAGGAGACATAATAGGATATAGAACTTGGGGGATTTAAAGGCCTGAGATACTCAGTTGAGGGGAGAGAGAGAGAGAGAGAGAGAGAGAGTGTGTGTGTGTGTGTGTGTGTGTGTGTGTTGGGAACTGGAGAAGCAGTCTTGTGTGACTTCTGGTAGAAAGTTGTGCTGGATCTCCATGGATGTTACCTAAAAAGTCTTTAGAAGAGTTGAATCATTTTGGGGTGGTTGTGTTTTCTTCTACGAAGAGACTCCTCTGGCCTATCCCTCTGATTCGAAACTGAATCCTATTCACTTACAGCTGTCAGTTGACTAGCAACTAAATGGTCTGGGTGTTGGTTGCCATGGAAACAGCTAAAAGGCCCATTGCTATGGGAACCTACCATCCTTCCCAAAGAGAGGTTTGGTTCCTACAAAGGAGTGGAGGGGGGTAGAGATGGGGCCCAGGAGCTGAGCTGCAGAGGTGTTTTGAGGGTCCTTGGAGAAGGTGGGCAAAGTGATGAGCAGGCCTGGCTGGCTCCTTATGATTGGGGCCAAAGAGGAGCAGTGGCATCTCCCACTTGCTGTGGGCATTCCCCGCCTGCTGTCTGTTCCTTGCCCCATGGTGCCAAAAGAGTGCAGCTGTTGGCAGTCCTAAATGGAGAGCAAAAGCATGAGACCCTGGGGGCAGACCCAGCCCTTCAGCACTGCTCCTCTCACCTGCTGGGGCCCTGAGAGGAAAAGTCCTGGCCCCTCTCTGCCTGGCAGCCTGTTCTCTACACATCATGTGTCCCAGATAAGCAGCCAGCAGGTGAAAGGATGAGCTTAGCTCTGCCTGCCAGTGGGTCAAGCCGATAAGGAGCCTGGCAGACAAAATGGATGGCTGCTGGCCATGAATATGGCAGAAATGGTGGGGGTTCCAGGTGAGGAAGCAGGACTTCTGTTCTCAGCCTTAGAGAAATGCGTTACTTTGCTCTCCACCCCCTTCCCTACCCACAGGCCTCTACCACAAAAAGCAATACTGCAGGTGGAGCAAAATCTTAAAAAGTGGGGTTTCACAGAGGTTTTCAGGAGATGCACACAACAGTTATGAGATTCTTTCCTGGGTTTTGCAAGCAAGGGAAACAGCTTTTAGTGTTTGGTGGTAAGCTGACCTTTTACTGAAACAAAGACAAAACATCCCAGTGGCTCTGCCATTAATTACTGTCAATGTGTAATGTAAAAATGGAAGGGATTGGGCTAGATAACCTCTAATGTCTGTCAGAACTAACAGCTTATGATTCATTGAGACACTGAGAGCAAGCTCAAGCACCAGGGGCTGGCGGATGCAGACTGGTCACACCTGTGAGAGCGAGGCCAATTCCTGGAGTCCCGGGGGACTTAGGACAGAGATTACGGCCAAAATCTTTGATTTAGAGATCATTTCAGATAGGGGTTCCCTGGTGGCTCAGAGGGTGAAGAATCTGCCTGCAATGCAGGAGACCTGGGTTTGATTCCCTAGGTCGGGAAGATCTAGAGAAGGAAATGGCTACTCACTCCAGTATTCTTGCCTGGAGCATTCCATGGACACAGGAGCCTAGTGGACTACAGTCCATGGGGTCGCCAACAGTCAGACATGACTGGATGACTAACACTTTCAGGTAGATTTGGCCCAAGGAACTTGTAGCTGATTGTCCAGAATTCTGAGATGCAGTTTTGATCTTCTCATCTTGCCTTCTCCCGTATGGTCTTGGTTCCTCCTAGGGAGCTTTAGAGTCCAGGAGCCAACACCTGAGGTGATACCACTGCAAGCTGAACCACTCCACAGGACCACTGAGCGCTTCCCTAGGGCTGTAGGGAGGTTTTCACTTTTGGAACACGGTAGTTTACAGGTTTTCTTTTTTAATATTTATTTATTTGGCTGCACCAGGTCTTAGTTTTGGCATATGGGATCTGGTTCCCTGACCAGGGATTGAACCTGGGCCCCCTGCATTGGGAGCACGGAGTCTTAGTCACTGGACCACCAGGGAAGTCCTGATTGTAGATTTCTATACAGTTTAAAATTTAAAATATATCCTGGGTTTCTATCCCAGTTCCAACTCTTTCCCCAGCCAATTGCCTTGGAATGAGTTATTTTTCTTAATTCCCCAGTGGCTGAGATGGTCAGGAATCCACCTGCAATGCGGAAGACCTGGATTCAATCCCTGGGTTGGGAAGATCCCTTGGGGGAGGGCATGGCAACCCGCTCCAGTATTCTTGCCTGGAGAATCCCCATGGATAGAAGAGCCTGGTGGGCTATAATCCATGGGGTTGCAAAGAGTTGGACACAACTGAGTAACTAAGAACAGCACAGTGCAAGGCCTCAGTTTCCTCAGCTGTAAAACAGGAGGATAAGCAGACCCCCTGAGGGTGGTTCCCATGAAGACCCAAGGTGGTGTGTCAGAGTGCTCATCAAAGCGCCTGGCGCTGGCTCTGACAAGGACTGGAAGATTATTATCCTCCTAGATAAGAAAGGAAGGTTGCATCCATGGAAACTGCTCAGTGGCCTAGAATCACAGGCATTTGCCATGGATTTGTCTTCCAGATTTCGTTTCGGGCGCCATTCAAGACCAGTGGCCTCCTCATGGCCTCCTGTGGTTTGGCTCCATTAAGGCAGGTTCTAATCCTCTTTCTATGACACTTAGCCACTTTGTTTTTTACGTGTAGTTTTTGTGTGTCAGCTTACTTTTCTGCTAAACTGTAAACATCTTGAGAATTGAGACTGCTGTTTCCTCTTGAAGTAAATGCCGAAAAGTCAGCACTCAGCGATTATTTATTTATGTTGCCCCTCTACATGGCTTGCAGAATCTTAGTTCCCCAGTCACGGATTAATTTGACTTGGGTCACTACAGTGAAAGCGCTGAGCCCTAACCACTGGACCACCAGGGAATTCCCATCTAGCAAATTGTTTTAATGTGGAAAACAAACGTCCTGATTCTTTAGGTTTTGAATCTGACCGTTTAACCCTCCAGTCGCCTTGGTCTCCAAAAGGCTGGGGAGAGAAACAGTTGATTTGGTTTCATTCTCTGGAAGAAGGGCAAGATGGTGCCCTATCCTGGGTGGGTGGCTCTAGAGCAGGACTCGGGCTCCCATTTTGTGGAAGCCAGCTGTCATCTGTGTCCAGGGCTCATTGACAACACTGGTTTGTCTCCAGCCCGCAGGTTCCCTGGCCTTGGGCTCAGGAGGAAACGACTCCCCGCCTCCCCTCCTGGCGGTTATCTGTCTTCAGTTCTGTTCCCCCAACCTCCCAGCTGTTCTTGGCTGCTCACCCCACTTCTGGGTCACGATGCCTGCTCTGTAGCTGCGTGTTGTATCAGGTTGCCTTTGAGAGTTCTAGAGAAAGCGGATCTGGCTTATCCAACTCTCCCCTCTCTGGTTCGCTGAATCTCTGCAGCCCCTCTGCTTCCCTCCAGAGTTTGCCAGGTCTTGGCTGGATGGAAACGAGGCCCACAGAGCTATCTGGAGCATCTCCCAGCCTGTGGCTGCTAAAAAGCATCTCCTTTCAAGGTGAGTAAAGAAAGCACTGGGGAAGGGAAGGCAGTGGCAGATGGATGTAGGAGAAAAGAGTCTAGGAATATTGTGGGCTAGTGGAGATGACTGGCAATTCATCCTGTGGATTTTTCTGCTTAGTTTCTATTGACTTGATGAGCTGGACACACTCACAGAAAACAAGGTCTTGGATTTGATCGTTCTAAGAACAAATTTAAAATTTTGCCACCAAACCAGATGTCAAGGCAGATGGTACTCCGGAAATATTTGCTCTTAGTCCTGAGGGTATGCATGGCTTAGGCAACTGCTCACTTTCATTACCCTGATCCCCTTGTGGAATTTATATGAGAGGACACTGCACTCCTTCAAGCAAGGAGCACTTGTTGTATGCCAGGCATTCTGCTGGGCCCTGGGGGTGAAAAAGTGAGAAGGGCCAGGTCCCTGCCTCCAAGGAGCTGCGAGTCTAGTGGTAAAGGTAAGTGGCAACCCATCAAGGCCATACAGCGGGATCATGCCGTGACTGTCACCGTGCAGCAAGCCATAGCATCCAGAGGGAAGAGCACTGAAGGCTGAGCATTTTGGCCTGAAAGAGGCAGAGCCAGGTCAGGCTTCTGCTGGGAGCATGTCTGCAAATGGAGATGGCTAATGCAGTAGCAGGTCTTTATTCATCCATCGTTTATCCTTCCTTCATTCAACAAACATGTCCCTGCCCTTTGTATTCTGAGGGTGTTTTGTGTTTTGTTTTTTTTTAATATTTATTTTAGTGAATTTACCTTTCCTGAACTTCTGGTCTTGGTGAATTTGTTTTTACTTAAGGTTCCCCCTCCTTTGTTTATTCTGGAACTAAATAAGCATATTTGGTTATGTCCTGACTGTGTATCCAGTGTTTATGTATGTATCTCTAGCTAAAATTAGCGATTTGGATTTTACAATTCTGGCTCCCATCTGACTCACTTCTCTTTTCTCTGACTATGCTCTGGCCACACTGGTCTCCTTTCAGTTCCTCAAGTTGGCTGTGCTCCCCTCCCCTAGCCACGGGACTCTTACACATGCTGACCCCTCTGACTGGAATGCCCCCCTCATTTAGTTAGCTGTCATTTAGCTAACTCTTACTCATCCTCCCCATTTATGCTGGAATGTCTCTTTCTCAAGGACGCCTTCCAGCACCACCTCACCTGGATCAGATCAAGTCCCTACTTTGCTCTAGTGTTCTTATAGCCCCTCATGTCCATCCTTCCTGGCACAGCTCACAATTACATACTGATAGGATTAGTTGGGAGAAGGCAATGGCACCCCACTCCAGTACTCTTGCCTGGAAAATCCCATGGACGGAGGAGCCTGGTGGGCTGCAGTCCATGGGGCCACTAAGAGTCAGGCACCACTGAGCAGCTTTACTTTCACTTTTCACTTTCATGCTTTGGAGAAAGAAATGGCAACCCACTCCAGTATTCTTGCCTGGAGAATCCCAGGGACAGAGGAGCCTAGTGGGCTGCCATCTATGGGGTCGCACAGAGTTGGACACGACTGAAGTGACTTAGCAACAGCAGCAGCAGCAGCAGCAGCAGCAGGATTAGTTGATTAATGTCATCTTTCTCAATAACTTGTAACCATGACCAGGGTAGAAAATACTTCTATTTTTCTCATCACCATATTCAGCACTTCATCTGAGCAGCAGGTAGCCAATACATATTTTTTGAAAGAATTAGTTAATGAAATGATTGATGACTTTTTTGCCACTATTTGCCTTGACCCTGAATGACTGTGTGTCCAAAACCAAAAACAATACAAAATGTAAAAAGAAGAACCGGCACTGAACAGGGAGCCTCCTTGGAGAGAGGCACAGGAAGAAGGTAAGCCAGGGGCAAAATGTCCCAGAGCTAGGAGACTCTGGGCTTGTCGCAGTGGAGAGCCAAGGTAGAAAAAATGGAGGGTCTGGAGCTCCCGGCAGGGTCAGACCTAGGAGGTAGGCTGGGAAGGAGGGAGAATCAATAGATAGGGATTGAGCTGTTACCCTGATCCTCGGAGGGTACCTGTGTCCCTTGGGTGTAAGATAATGTGCTGGGGTACAAAAGACAGGATAAGTGTCCCATTTTCCTTTGGCTTCAGTTATAACTAGACCTTGAGGAATGAGGGGGAGGAAGATCATTTTATATTAAAACCAATACTGATACAGAGCAGAATGTAAATTCCATGTAATTATAAAAAGTCACAAGATTTTAAAGACGTCAGTGCTATGTCTGAAGTGGTAGTTCAGTGAAAGAGTCTGAAAAGCATTAATGCCTCAGAGTACTATATTCCAAAGAATTTCATATGATTGAAGTTTTATAAATCAGATAATACTAGAAATGCATGAAGAACCTGCTCTTTCGAGGCAAAACTTTTCTTTTTAATTTTTGTACCACTCACCCCTCCCTTGAAGACCTAGCACAACAGTAGCTGTGCATAAAGTGTTGAGCTGAACCCACAGCAAACCACTCACTCTTAGTCTGGTCTGGAAATTGTTCACTGGATTTTATTATCAAGATTGCTCTGCCTACCCACCCCTCTAGAAAGAAAGGGGCCGCTTCTATGTCATTCTGGAGAGGAGCTAAATAAAGAGGCTTCATGGAATGTTATGTCCAAACCAGTGATCCCCAACATTTTTGTCACCAGGGACCAGTTTTGCAGAAGACAATTTTTCCACAGACCAGGGAATGGTTTGGGGATGATTCAAGCTCATTACAATAGCTGTGTACTTTATTTCTGTTGTTATTACATAAGCTCCACCTCATGGCAAATAGATGGGGAAACAATGGAAACAGCGTCAGACTTTATTTTTCAGGGCTCCAAAATCACTGCAGATGGTGACTGCAACCATGAAATCAAAAGACTCTTGCTCCTTGGAAGAAAAGTTATGACCAACCTCGACAGTATATTAAAAAGCAGAGACATTACTTTGCCAACAAAGGTCTGTCTAGTCAAGGCTATGGTTTTTCCAGTAGTCGTGTGTGGATGTGAGAGTTGGACTATAAAGAAAGCTGAGCGCCAAAGAATTGATGCTTTTGAACTGTGTGTGAAGAAGACTCTTGAGAGTCCCTTGAATTGCAAGGAGATCCAACCAATCAGTCCTGAATATTCATTGGAAAGACTGATGCTGAAGCTGATTTGAAGAACTGACTCATTAGAAAAGTCTCTGATGCTGAAAAAGATTGAAGGCAGGAGGAGAAGGGGAAGACAGAGGATGAGATGGTTGGATGGCATCACCGACTCAATGGACATGAGTTTGAGTAAACTCCGGGAGTTGGTTATGGACAGGGAGGCCTGGCGTGCTGCAGTCCATGGGGTCAAAAAGAGTTGGACATGACTGAGCGACTGAACTAACTGAAGTTCCACCTCATATCATTAGCCATTAGCTTCTGGAGAGCCCTGGCCCAAACTATTCCAGGAAGAACTGTAGGGAAGACAATGGAGGGGTAGCAAGAGCGAGATGCAAGCAGAAAAGTGGGAAGAGGATTTAATAACTTCCTGCTATGCCTGGAAGGAAGTTATTTTCTAGTTCTCTGTGTGTTTTCATTGTTTTCTGTGTTTAACTTGACTCCGAAGAGAAACTGTGAGCTGTTTGAAGTTAGGGCTGTGTCTGCTTTTCACACAAAGTACTTGGAAACCATGTATAATAAATACTCGACCACAATCCAATCTAAGGAATCACCAGGACTGGAGTGGATGAAATCTTGGCAAAGATTACCATCCAAACTGCAAAACCACAGAGAGCAAAGTCCTCAAATGTAGGTGGTAGGAAGCAGGAAGTTGGTAGAGTAGGTGTGTCAGGAAGGCTGGTGGGTCCTTGCCAGTGAGCTGAGCCTCAGAGAGCAGCGATGGGCATGGGAAGGGTGATTACTGGGATGGATTCTCAGCAGGGGCTGAGATGAAGGAGACAATGTTCCCAGACTTAATCGTTGCTTTTAACTCCCCCAGCATAATCTCTAATGGTCCCTGGCTGGTGCCACTCAGAGCCTCCACCCCCAGACCCTCCACTCTGCCTACCTGAGCAAACTCTTTCCAGCCCCTCAGCAACTCTGTATCTCAAATCTATGCCTGCCGGCTCCTTTTCCAATGCATCTCATCCATGCACCTATTTATTCAGCCTTCAGGGAAGGGGAAGGAGTGAGGCCAAATCTCTAGTCTGGATACCGTTTCTGCTGCTGCTGCTGCTGCTAAGTCATTTCAGTCGTGTCCAACCCTGTGCAACCCCATAGACTGCAGCCCACCCCTGTCCCTGGGATTCTCCAGGCAAGAATACTGGAGTGGGTTGCCATTTCCTTCTCCAATGCATGAAAGTGAAAAGTGAAAGTAAAGTCTCTCAGTCGCGTCCGACCTTTGCGACCCCATGGACTGCAGCCTACCAGGCTCCTCTGTCCATGGGATATGCCCGGCAAGAGTACTGGAGTGGGGTGCCATTCTAGAGTGTATCAAACCAACTACTCCCAAAGCAGCAGTCTGATGAAGGGACCCTTGGGTAAGGGCAAGGCAAGGGAGGAATCAGCAGCCAGTGATGCCGTCTGGAAGCAGGGGAGCCAGGCTGCACCCTTGTCAGCAAAGGGTTGAAAATGAGCCAAGTAGAACAGAATGGAAAAACAAGAATCATCTGTGGTTGAAAAAAAAGAAAAGGTTGGGGTTGGGGGAGGAAACCTCGAGTCAAGGAAGTTGGGGATGAGGACAAGAGCTAGGCAACACGTTTCTCCTCTCTCCTGACTGCATTTTCTCCTTTTCTCATAACCTTCATGATGAATCACCTGTAAATTATAACCTCGCAAGCGGCACCCATTTGAAATTGCAATCTGGCAGCCCTAAGATTGGCATTCAGGGACTGTCTTTGTCACAAAAAGCAGAATTCTTGTTTATTTTGGTAAATTAATTGCTGGCAAAGAGGGCTTTTCATTTTCCAACCCGAATGATATGAAAAGAGACTGCAGGGTTGGAAAGCACCAAAAGGGTATTCTGGGTTAAATCGCCTGCCCGACCAACAAACACGTCCTGTCCTTGGCATCTCTGGATTTAAATCCACAAAATAGGCTGGGACTGTGTGCTGAAACTGATGTGTGCACATAAGTAGCCCCTGAGTCTTCACCCCTTAGCAAAGTGCAGGCAACCCACCATCCTGGGGAAGGGGACGATGTCTGCGCCATGTCGACAACCCCTGCCACAGGGGATGGGGGCTTCCCTTGTGGCTCAGCAGTAAAGAATCCACCTGCCAATGCAGGAGACGTGGGTTCAATCCCTGGGTTGGGAAGATGCCCTGAAGAAGGAAATGGCAACCCACTCCAGCATTCTTGCCTGGACAATTCCATGAACAGAGGAGCCTGGCAGGCTATAGTCCATGCGGTCATGAAAGAGTTGGACGTGACTGAGTGACTAAACAATAATACAGGAGATGAGTGGCATTGGAGGAGGATGCGTCTTAGTGAAAAGGCCCTGGGAAGTCTCAGTGTCATAAAGGTCCTTGTGGCCTCTGCCTGTGATGCTGTCCTGCCGTCTTCGCCAACACCAGATTTGACCTGGTCATCCTCCTATGTAATGAGTCTGCCAGTTGGTCAGCTGTCTGTACCAGTCCCACCATGGGGAACAACTGGGTGTGGTGCCTTTGGGAAGGATGTCTGTCACAGAACTTACCAGGACCCACAGACCCACATACCTGACATGTACATGCACAAGAGAGCTGCCAATCCTGTTCCATTCTGGAAAGTATCCAAGTGAAGGGAAAGGACTTCCCCGGTGGTCCAATGGTCCAAGACTTCATGAAGGGGGCACGGTTCAATCCCTCGGTGAGGAAACAAGAACCCACGTGCCACACTGTGTGGCCAAAAAGATAAAAACTTATACAAATAAAAAGATTAAAAAAAAATAAAGTGATGGGAAGTCAAGACTTCAGTGAGGTTATTTGGGAAAGGTTTCTTAGAGGGGAGGAGAAGTTCAACCAATTATTCAAGGGGTGTTTTCTTCTTGATTTAGCATGAGGAGAGGGGAGGGCCTTTCAGGGGGTGGGTGAGAGGGTGGTCTGGAGACAGAAGGAAGTAGAAAGCTGATTGTCTGCAGGGAGCTATGTCAGGTGATGCCTGGGGTTGGGGGTTGGGTCAGGAAGAAGTGAGTGGCCCAGGTGACTCGCTTGATGAGTAACTCGGGCTCAATGAGGGTTGCTCATCTGAACACACAGCAGGTTTCTAAGCAAGGGGGAGGGGATAATGATGCCAGTCGGAGTGTGTGGGATGAGCTGGAACCAGGAGGCTGGAGCAGGGTCCGAACAGGAACTTAGCCTTATTGAGAGCATAGCATCAGAGGCTAGGCCAGGTTAAAGGCAGAGGAAAGAAAGGGGGTGGCAGGAGAATGCCTTTGAGAAAAAAGGTGAAAGGAGGTTCAAGGCCCTGGGCTTCACTGGAGCAAGTTTATAAGAGCAGAAGGAAGAAAAACCTGGGAGAAGCAGAGTCCTGCCAGCTAGACCCCCAGCCCCCTGGCCATTGAGTAAAATCTATAAAGCAGTTCTAGTATTTAGAAGGAAAACCTTTCATATCCATAATCTGTTTTAGTCAGAATATCTCTGAGATGTAGGCAGGGTCAGAGGTCATCTCCCTATAACAGGGGAAGTCATGGAGGCACATGTAATTAAAATAACTTGCCTGAGATCCTGGACAAACCTGATCATTTTCATAAGGCAGGCCATGAGGAAGAGTAAAGAGTTCCCTGGGGAAGTCTTCTTTCCCCAGGTCCTTCCTACCTTGCAAGGAACCTTTTTCCCTGGACTCCACGGGTTCAGCACACCAAGCTGGCACCTGGGTCTCAGGACACCAGGTCACCAGATCCCTCTTTGAACCTCAAATGTCTGCAAGCCTTCCCACCTCAGGACAGTCAGGGGAGGCTGGATCCTGACTCCACAGCACTCTTGTGGTTCTTTCCTCAAAACTCTTGCTGCCCCAGGTCTTCTCACCAGCCCCATGTCAGCTTGCTTCTCCTCAAGGTCCAGCTGTGGGTTTAGATCAGCCCCTGCTCAGCCCCTTCCTATCCACCCTCCTATTGCTCTGCAAGGACCTATCCCCCTCCCCTTCTCATCCTTTCTGGGGAACTTCACTTTTTCTTATTAAAAGAAATAATTGGCTGGATGTGAGCTTGAGGGTGTCTTATTGCTCAGATAAGAGGTTTTCATATCAGTCCTGATGAGAGACAGCGGAGGGGCTCTTCTTGCCACCCGCTATAAGAGGCAATTTTATTCTGGCTCCTCAAGTCTGGAAATGCTTTAGGGAACTGAGCTGCCCTTTGTCTAAAAAAATCCTTTCCAAGAAACTCAATGTCCAGAATCGATAAAAATGACTCAGCCCTTGATGGAAGCAGGAGAGCCCTGTCAATCCATCATTTCCCTTCCTTCCAACTCAAGCACCCAGCAGCAGCACCCTGTTTATGGGGATGGGATGTGGGGAATGAGCAATGGAGGTGGATGTGGTGGTGGTGGTCCACAGAGATGGTCTGAAAACTGCTTATCTAGCCCCCATTTACAAATGAAGAAACAGAGGCCAGGAGGGAAAGTCACAAGCCCAAGACCGCATGGAGTGCCTTCCAGGACTTGGTCTATGGTCTGGTTGGCCCTGCTCTCATTCTCTCTCCTGGGGACCTCTGCTCCATCTGTGCTTGGATGCATCCACTCATCCATTCATCCAGTGTCGCTGGATCTCTGTGCCCACCACCACATGGGCTACAGATGCAGCAATGAGCACCACACGGTTCGTGCTCCTTGCAATCATGCCACCTCAGCTAACCAGGTAGCTGCAAAATTTTCCCATCCCAGCACAAGCCCCCACCCTGCCTGTCACTCAGGCTCCCAGCAGCCAGAGCTAAAGATAGAATTGAGGGCAGCGTTTTAAGTCAGCGCGGCAGACCTGGCTGGCTGAGTGGGGAGGAGGCGGCCCGCTAGGCCGAGCTAGGAGACCTCCCCTGAGCAGGCGGCCAGGTTTCCGGTGGCGGCCCATTCCCACAAGACTGGACTCAACTGTGGACATGGCCCTGGGCAGGGCTGATGAACTTCCGTCTGACACCTCACGCCAGATACCCACCTTCCCTGGACTTCAGATATATTTGTCTTGGCTTTCTCTCTTTGCTGTCCACTGTCTTGCTGACCCTGGGCTTTGATTATTTGCAAAGCCAGTTGAAGACCCCACATCTACAGGTCTGCTCTGCCCTCATGCTGATGTTTCACAGGTTAGCACATGGCCAGGGGAAACCAGGTGATGAAACCCAGGGCTGGGGAGGTGGGGTGTTCTGCCCAGAGACTACAGGCCTGACTTCCTGGGCAGGGGGCGTTCTGCTGACTGATAGAACCTGGATGTCATCTCCAGAACTTTCTGGAGGATAAAGTCACCATCAGACCCCAACCAGTTGGATTTCCTCTTCCTATCTTCAGGCCACCTGCTTCTCTTTGCTGCTCCCTAGTAATGGGCCAGCTGATGCTGGTAAACATCACACTGGCCTGGCAGGGAAGTAAGTAGCATGGGGGAGAAGAAAACCCCAGACTTATTCCCACTCTGGGCCATACCTGTCCACCCTGTGGGCAAGGCAGGCCACTGAGTAGCCCTGGGAAGAAAAGCAGGAAGAAAAGACCAGCCACTTGGAGCGGCTCACACCTTCCCAGAAGTGCAGGAGGGGAGGGAAAACTGCTTCTTCTCTTACCTGGGCCTGACTGGGGGGGTCATCTCAGCATTTCAGCATCAAAGGAAATGACAGAGACAAGGTACCTCCTGCCATCCTCCAGCTTGGTGTGCGGGTGTCAGCCATGCTTTCTAAATAAAAGGGTTTGGTGCGAGCCCCCAGGGAGTGGCAGTCTGCAGAACCAAGGCGGGGGGGTGGGCAACTCTGCTCAATATTCGCCCCCTTGCCCCACAGTGGCAGAATGGGGATTACCATTCCAAGAACCTGCTTTCCAGGGACAGAAATAGTAGGGAAGGGTGGGGTGCGGAGGCTGGGGCTGCCACATACTGCTTTTCCACGGGCATTCTGGGTAAGAATATTAATGAGACTATTAATAAATTCTTACCTCTGTATAAGCCTTCAAGACCTTTCTCAAGATGTTTTCACCACCTGCACACCCATTATCTCATTTGGTTTTCAAGGCAACTCTGCGAAGCTGTGAGGTCATCACCCCCATTTCATAGACGAGGAAACTGAGGCCTGGAGAAGGGAATTGTCACATGCTAACCAGCTCATTCTGCTAATAATTGGCTGAGCAGGGACCAGAACCCGAATTTCCTTGGGTCATCTCTTCCATGGTCCCATTGGAACATGATTCCAAAAAGCCAGGGCTTTCTGCTGGGCTGTACTGAGGTTACCTCTGAGGATGATGGGATACCAAGTCCTCCAAGGCCTTTGTCCCGTGGGTCAGTTACTTAAGACTGCCACAACTAGAGCTTCACATGGTCTATACCCTGCTCCAGACCCCAGAGTTAGCTATCAACCACATATCGTTTTTGCCATTAAAGAGTTCACAGCTTGATGAGTGGAGAGACAAACTCTTAGACATCTCAGTGCCACAGGATCCATTTGAGGACCAAGGTAGAACAGGGCATTGTGAGAACACAGAGTTTTAGCTTTCAGCCAGTCTGGTGGTACCAGAGAGGGCTTCCTGGAGGAGGTGTTGCACTAACCAGCTCCTTAGCCAAGGTTATTCTCTCTGATTGTGCTTCTTCTCAATACCAACCCATGCTCATCTTCACACTACTCCCTCCTGCCTATAACCCCAGGCTCTGGGCAATTACAGGACTGATGGAGCCAAGCAGCAGTGGCTAGACTGTCCTAAACTTGCAGACCAGAATGGACCCATTCTTTGTCCCAGGGGTTGCTATGGTCACATCCCATTGCTGGAAATGGACAAGAGATTGTGTTCTGAGCTCAGTGCTAACCTGGACTTCCCCTCATGCAGCCATGGAAGGAAGGTGTGGTGAGTTACCCAACCCACCTGCTCACCCTTAGCTCATTCTACTCAGGAATCATCTCAGATGTGCAAAAATCTAACCTGCTTTAAAAGTCTGCTCATCAGACTCTACATTGCTCTGCTAATTCCTGGCATTTAATGCTTTTCTCTATTTTAACCCAGATCTGTCATTACTAAAACTTTACCTTTCCCTATTCTGTTTTTGGAAGAGACAGGGAAGTTGGTCATATTTTCCAAGCCAAGAGTCCTCTGGAGACTTGAAGATAATAATCAAACCACACTGTAGGCATCTCCATTTGAGGTAGATGATTTTCAGTTACTTCCTGCATTCATGTATGCCTTTATCCATATTTCCTTCAGGCCTCTTCCCTCCTCCTTTAGTTGAGAAATTCACGACTGGGCAAAGAGTAGCCCTGAGGTGCTGATCTGAACTGATGACACTGGGAGAAGGGCAGGAGCCAGGGGACATTCTGCAGGAGTGCAGTGGGCACCAGGAGATCAGATATTCAGAGGCCAGATGATGCTCACAGAAGGGAACCCTGAGGTCGGAACCCTGAGGTGCAGCAACCCTAAGAGATAGACAGATGGGAGAAAAGGAGTTGTCACTGCCAGCAAGGAAGGGCCAAAAGGCAAAGAAAATCAGGGAGCTTGTGTTATCACGGGAGCTAAGGAAAGACGTGCTTGTGAGGAGGAACTCACCAGGATGGAATGCTACAGAAAGGCCACCTCAGATAGGGACTAAAAAATAGCCTCTGGATTTTGAAATAAGGAATTCTGAGAATTGAGAGCAATCTCAGTGAAGAGCAGAATCTGGAGACGGGGCTTCCCTCATGGCCCAAGTGGATAAGAATCCACCTGCCGATTTAGGGGACACTGGTTCGGTCCCTGGCCTGGGAAGAGCTCACATGCTGTGGAGCCACTAAGCCCTTGTGCCACAACTATTGAACCTGTGCTCCAGAGCTCTAGAGCCCGTATGCGTGTGTGTGTGTGTGTGTTCTTATATATATACACACATATGCTTCCCAGGTGGTGCTAATGGTAAAGAACCCACCTGCCAATGCAAGAGATGTAAGAGAGGACACGGCAACCCACTCCAGTATTCTTGCCTAGAGAATCCCATGGACAGAGAAGCCTGGTAGGCTACAGTCTACAAGGTCACAAACAGTCAGACATGACTGTAGCAACTTAGCATGCATGCATATATATCACTTCAGTTCAGTTGCTCAGTCGTGTCTGACTCTTTGCAACCCCATGGACTACAGCACACCAGGCTTCTCTGTCCATTACTGACTCCTGGAGCTTGCTCAAACTCATGTCCATTGAGTTGGTGATGCCATCCAACCATCTCACCCTCTGTCATCCCCTTCTCCTCCTGCCTTCAATCTTTCCCAGCATCAGGGTCTTTTCCAATGAATCAGTTCTTCACATCAGGTCGCCATTGGAGCTTCAGTTCTGCATCAGTTCCTCCAATGAATATTCAGGACTGATTTTCTTTAGGATTGACTGGTTTGATTTCCTTGCAGTCCAAGGGACTCTCAAGAGTCTTCTCCAACACCACAGTTCAAAAGCATCAATTCTTCAGCACTCAGCTTCCTTTGTGGTCCAACACTCACACCCATACTGGAAAAGCCATAGCTTTGACCAGACAGACCTTTGTCAGCAAAGTAATGTCTCTGCTTTTTACTATGCTGTCTAGGTTGGTCATAGCTTTTCTTCCAAGAAGCAGGCTTCTTTTAATTTAATGGTTGCAGTCACCATCTGCAGTGATTTTGGACCCCAATAAAATACAGTCTGTCACTGTTTCCATTGATTCCCCATCTATTTGCCATGAAGTGATGGGACTGGATACCCTGATGATTTTTTGAATGTTGAGTTTTAAGCCAACTTTTCACTCTCCTCTTTCACTTCCATCAAGAGGCTCTTTAGTTCCTCTTCATTTTCTGCCATAAGGGTGGGATCATCTGCATATCTGAGGTTATTGATATTTCTCCCTGCAATCTTGATTCCAGCTTGTGCTTCATCCAGCCCGGCATTTTGTTTGACGTACTCTGCACATAAGGTAAATAAGCAGGGTGCAATATACAGTCTTGAGGTACCCCTCTCCTGTTTTGGAATCAGTCCACTGTTCCATGTCCAGTTCTGACTGTTGCTTCTTGACCTGCATACAGATTTCTCAGGAGGCAGATAAGGCGGTGTGGTATTCCCATCTCTTGAAGAATTTTCCACAGTTTGTTGTGATCCACACAGTCAAAGCCTTTGGTGTAGTCAGTAAAGCAGCAGATATTTTTCTGGAACTCTCTTGCTTTTTCATGATCCAACAGATGTTGGCAATTTGATCTCTGGTTCCTCCGTCTTTTCTAAATCCAGCTTGAACACCTGGAAGTTCTCGGTTCCTGTACTGTTGAAACCTGGCTTGGAGAATTTTGAGCATTACTTTGCTAGCATGTGAGATGAGTGCAATTGTGCAGTAGTTTGAACATTCTTTGGCATAATCTTTCTTTGGGATTGGAATGAAAACTGACCTTTTCCAGTCCTGTGTCCACTGTTGGGTTTTCCAAATTGGCTGGCATATTGAGTGCAGCACTTTCACAGCATCATCTTTTAGGATTTGAAATAGCTCAACACACACATATTATATATATTATATGTGTATATTATATATACACACATATGTATATATAAATATATATATTTATATATACACACACAGGGGTGTTGAGATAAGAAGGTGGGTTTAAGGGAGAAGATTTACTTTGTTCTTAAAGAGTGAATCTCATGCATGTTCAAATGCTAATGAGAAGAAGCTGGTAGAGAGGGAGAAACACAGGAAACACAGGAGACATGTGGTTGGAAAACCAACCAAAGGAGATTTCAAAAGGAGTTGGAAAGGGGCAGTCAGCAAAGCACTTGATCAGATTAGCCTAAATTCTTAGCAGAAGTCTCTGGATGCCTGCCTTACCCACTGTGACCAGAGGGCAAAGAAGGAAAGAATCTGTTTGATGGCAAGATGCTGATGGAACTTTGGCCAAACAACCCTTATTTTCCTTGCAAGGTTATCTGCTGGGAATCTGAAGGGAGATGTTGGGAAAGGTGGTGTCTTAAAGAGAGTGGAGAAGGTCTGAAAGAGCTGATGATGAGCTCTAGAGAATTAACTAAGGAAAAGAAAGGAAATTCTGGGCCACTCTGAAGTCCTGGTTGTGACTGGGCTGTGGCCCTGCAGCGCCCTCACTCCGCGCAGCTGTGTGATTTTTCTCCCACAGCACCAGTATCCTAGGTAGTGGTGTGCATGTGTGTTTGTGCTCACTCACTTCAGTCGTGTCCAACTCTTTGTGACCCCATGGACTGTATCCACCAGGCTCCTCTGTCCATGGGATTTCCCAGGCAAGAATACTGCAGTGGGTTGCCAGGCCTTCCTCCCAGGGATCGTCCTGACCCAGTGATTGAATCCGCGTCTCTTATGTCTCCTGCATTGGCAGGTGGGTTCTACTAGCACCACCTGTGCAGAGAAGGCAAATCATTGAGTTAACTTTGGGCTGGGGCTTTGCCCAAAGGGTCTTATGACAAGGGGACAACAGAGGTAAGAGTGATTAGGAAAAAAAAAAAGAAATACAGACCCCAGGCTGACTCAGAATAGAAGGGAAAACAGGTGGCGCTGATATAGGGAGAAAATGAAAAGCCCAGGGACTGGAAGACCAATGACATCACAGGTCAGCTGTGAGAAAGGCTGTGGAGAGCACAAAAGAGTGAGGGGGACTCTCCGCAGGGCGTCTGTGTTTAACACCCCAGAGCTGGGGTCGTCCCAAGATGACTAGGTCCAGGGGGTGGCTGTGGAGTAGGGGGTGCATCTGAGACATCAAGCTGATGAGAGAGTAGCCCGTGTAGATGTGACGTCATCCGGTGTGATGGTGACGTTTAGGTTTGCAGCGGATAAAGTTGTTCCCAGAAGAGAGAGTGAGGGTTCCCTTTAATGAAGTGGCTCCAGGACAGTGCCAGGGCTTCCCTGAGAGCTCAGTTGGTAAAGAATCCACCTGCAAAGCAGGAGACCCCAGTTCGATTCCTGGGTTGGGAAGACCCACTGGAGAAGAGATAGACTACCCACTCCTGTATTCTTGGACTTCCATGCTGGCTCAGCTGGTAAAGAATCCGCCTGCAATGTGGGAAACCTGGGATTGATCCCTGGGTTGGGAAGACCCCCTGGAGAAGGGAAAGGCTACCCACTCCAGTATTCTGGCCTGGAGAATTCCATGAACTGTTGAGTTCATGGGATCGCAACGTGTTGGACATGACTGAGCGACTTTCACTTCACTTCACTTCACGACAGCGCCAAGGAAGAGTGGAGTGCAAAGCAAGCAGCCCGAACCTGCTGGGGCCGGTTTTCCCTGTAGAGGGAAGGGCATCATGGTTCACTGAGCCAGAGTCACCATCCTGCCTCCTGAGGCCCAGTGCTGAGAGAGAAGGGCAGTTTCCACCTGAGATGCCCAAAGGGAAACCATGCCCATGCCCAGCAGTCCATGGAGCAGCAGGGGTGGGGGAGAGCCCAGAGGCCCAGGGAAAATTTTGGTAGGGGACAGGGCCATGGGAGGTGAGAAAGGGAAGCTCAGAGGGACATGGGATGAGTGTGAAGAAGAGCCTAGCTGGCAGAAGGGCTATTTCCTTGGGTCTGGTGGCTTGAACTGGCTGCAATTTTTAAAGGAATCTGCCCAGGCAGTGCAGTTATTGGGGCCAGGAGAACTGGAGCTTCTCGGAAGGGGTCAGCAGCAGCTTCCAATCACTCTTCATGTTTCTAAGGAAGCCCTGGTACATGGGCGCAGGCTGGTGCCAGGACTCAGACTGCATGCGAATGAGCCGTGTGGCTTTGATGGCTGGAGGTGAGGAGGGGTCCGAGGCCTGGGTCCTTACACAGGCTGCCTGGAAGGGGCTGCAGGTGTACTGCAAAGCTCCTGGACCAGAGTCTGGTCCCTTGGCCTGAGGACGTGGGCTACCAGGTAGAGTTTAGGGGGTGATCTGGTCGGCCCAAGGCTAGCAGAGAATAAGAACAAGTTCTTGCTAGACTCTTGGGCTCAGAGGCCCCTGTTTAGAGTCTTAGTCGCATGACACGCCATGTGACACTCCATGCCTTCTCTTAGGCAGCCCCATTTCCTGCTGGCTTCTGGCCCCTCGCCCCACGCCCCTTCCCCCTGAGGACAATGCTGCTTGTGTCGCCCTGGTAGCTGGGCATTCTGCTGCTCTCAGAGCTCCACCCTGACTGTTCCAAATAACTCCTCTGCCTGGCCCGGCGCTCCACCTTCCTAGATGGTGCCCCTGCCGCAGACACACTCACACTTGGCGCCCTCCAACCTGTTTACCATCAGATAAGATGGAACGGGTATACTTCCCAACACACTGCAGCGGGGTGGGAGCAGTGAGGTCAGGAGGACACAGATGGAAAATAGGCAGAATTCCCCAGAATCTGTTTTCTGCATCTTGGCCTTCTTAACTATAGGGCGGAACCCACAATATTTGCTCACTTATTTTAAAGCAACCATATGAAGGTGAATGAGATGATATATGGATGAAATTCTGTGTAAACTGATCCAAAATGCCTGTTGAATTATTTTCTGGGTGGAAAGGAGAGCCATGGAGATGCCAATAGTGGCTTTCTCTATACTAACAGGCACTTGCATGGCACTTTCTTATATACAAAGCATTTTCACAAACATGCTTAAACACAACCTTATTCAAAAGTGCCTAGCAGGGAGTCTCAGAGAAGGCGATGGCACCCCACTCCAGTACCCTTGCCTGGAAAATCCCATGGATGGAGGAGCCTGGTGGGCTGCAGTCCATGGGGTCTCGAAGAGTCAGACACGACTGAGCGACTTCACTTTCACTTTTCACTTTCATGCGAAATGGCAACCCACTCCAGTGTTCTTGCCTGGAGAATTCCAGGGACAGGGGAGCCTGGTGGGGTGCCGTCTATGGGGTCGCACAGAGTCGGACACGACTGAAGCGACTTAGCAGCAGCAGCAGCAGGGAGTCTAACATACAAAATTTATTCAATAAATGACAGCTGTGATGCTCTCACTCGGTCAGCACAGCTCCATTCTATTTTATTTGGCTGTGCTGGGTCTTAGTTGCAGCATGTGGGGTCTAATTCCCTGATCAGGGATTGAACCCAGGCCCCCTGCACTGGGAGCGTGGAGTCTTAACTGGTGGACCATCAGGGAAGTCCCATCACAGCTCTGTTTTATAAACGAGAGAACTGAGGCTTAGAGAAGTTAATGAACCTACCCAAAGTTCTCTCGGAATTAGTTCCTAAAGTCCCCTGATTCCAAATTTGGGGCCTTGGAAATGTCAGCATGTGCCTCTGCAGGAGACTGCAGCCCTCTTTCCTTGAAGATCCCAAGCTTTGGAGAGGAGAGAGAGGCACCCAGAAGGGGACATGGGTGCCCCCCTTTGGGCCTCTTTTCTGCCCTCCTTTGCAGGACAGCCCTGAGAAGCAACCCACAGCAAACCCAGATATGGGAATGAGTGGAGGAGGAGGGAGGAAGTGGAGGGAAAATGGAGAAAATAAACAACCAAGCTGAAAACAGTCAGTGAAAGTAACTGTGACCAGCGAGGCAGAGAGCTGATGGATAGCAACCTCTCTGGAGGAGGAGCGGTAGGGCCCAGAGGATGGAGGGAGCGTGCCAGAGGCCCAGGGAGGGGCTGGGAGAGCAATTCTGGGTGAATCAAGCGTGCAAAGGCTGTGTGTTCCTTCTCAGCGCAGGATATTGATGGCTTATTGACCCGAGGCATGGGAGAAGGGTGGCTGCAGGGCTGGCTCGGGGGGGTGGGGGGAGTGGGGTAACAAAGCTGTGGGCAAGGATGCGGGGAGAGGCCCAGAGAGAGAGGAGACGGAGGACGGATGTAGAAGGGGGGGGGGGGGTGGAGGAGGTGGGTGGGGATGACCCCTTGTGGCCTAAGAGAGGGTGTTGACCCAGCACCCAGTTTGGTGGCCTGAGGCCAGCGGGGACTTTTCGGGCAGCTAGAAACAACCAGCAACTCTGCCCTGCCCTCCCCATGCCACGTCTCTCCCTTGGACACCCTGGCCCCACTCAGGCCCACACTGGTCCTAGATGCTTAGCATGCATCAGACAGCATGCCGACGATTGCGACAAAATTAGCCAATTTCCAAAACCCATTAAATACGCCTCCTGATAGCATCTCTCTCAGGGCCATTTTCAAAAGCGTGAGATGCCTGGGGAGGCTTCCCAGTGACTGGTTCTGGGCTGTCCTTTCCTCCCCCTCCGCCTGATTCCCTGGGCTCAGTGGTCTCTCTTGGTGGCTCTGGCAGAGCTGCGACCCCGGCTCCTGGCATCCTTGCCGGCACTCTCAGTGCCTCCCCGAGGAGTGTAATTGCACGCATCCAGCCCTGACTGATGGCCACTGCAGTGTGCCAGGCTGCTGGACTATGGGTGCCAGCCAGATTGACAGCGTGACCCTCCCCGCCCCCGAGCTCTAGTGACCCTTCTTTTAAGATGGAAGCAAAATGAATATATAACCAACTGGGGAAAGAAATGCAATCAAGAAAATCATAGAGTTGAAAAGGATCTTTAAAACTACCTACTCTCCTTCACTTTATATGTTAAAAAAAAAAAAAGAAAAACAAGGCCCAGAGAGGGGATGTGATTGCCTGTGTCATATAGCTAGTTAGCAAGAAAGCCAGATGACTTCCCTGGTGGCTCAGTCTGGTGAAGAGCACTGGGTCAGATATGAAATAACCATCAGACTCCAAGAAAGTGCTGGAACTAGAGTCCAAAGACCTGGGTCCAAACCCTGACCTTGTCCCTTAATAGCTATCTAAACTTGGGCAAGGCTTTTAAACTTGTTTGCATCAGTATCCTCTTCTATATAAAAGGGAAAATAGGGCCTTTTATTTGAAGTTTGCCCATAAAACTCTATATGAAATGGAGAAGAAGACATTTCCCTGGCACTTAGCTAATAGAGACAAGTATTCATTGTTCCCCCATCCCACACCTACCATCCTTTCTTCCCTGTTCTATAAGAAATTCTATCTTTTATTTAATTATAAATTCCTTGAGGGAAAGGACTGCTTTACTCATCTTTGTAATCCTGGTGCCTGGCATATAGCAGGGTATCAAGAGAAGATTCTGCAATACTGGGAAAGTACCACAGAGCAGTCCAAAGTCTGTCTTGGCAGCTCTTGCTGCAGTTCTCTCATTGGAAATTTTCTCGGGCAGCACAGAGAGGGAAGAGAAAAGGGCTTGAGGGAGACACTCTCTGCTTGTGGTCTGAAGTCAACGAGACGGCTGCAATAGGTACCTGGGAGGCATTGCTTGCAGACGTGGGGTTGGGGCAGCCAGGGCTTCTGGAGGAAGGCACATCCCTCTCCTGGAAAAAGACACCACTGGGGGCTCAGTCAGCCACTCATGCAGAAGGGAGAACAGCAGGTTTGGGGAGGAAGGCAGCCAAGAAGCGGGCTCAGAACTTCTGGTTAAAGAAGAACTGGAGGGCTTTCCTGGTGGCTCAGTGGTAAAGAAACCGCCTGCCAATGCAGGAGATACAGGTTCGATCCCTCATCCGGGAAGATCCCCCATGCCTCGGAGCCACAAAACGGTGTGCACTGAAATATTGAGCCTGTGTTCTAGAGCCTGGGAACTGCAACGAATGAGCCCACGTGCCACAACCAGGGAAGCCCACACTCTCTGTGCTCCAGGACAAGAGAAGCTGCCACATTGAGAAGCCAGCACACCACAAAAAAGAGGAGCCCCGGCTCACTGCAACTAGAGAAAAAGCCCATGCAGCAACTGAGAAGACTCAGTTCAGTTCAGTCTCTCAGTCGTGTCCGACTCTTTGCAACCCCATGCACTGCAGCATTCCAGGCCTCCCTGTCCATCACCAACTCCCTGGAGT
This sequence comes from Bubalus bubalis, assembly GCF_019923935.1. Taxonomy (NCBI): domain Eukaryota; kingdom Metazoa; phylum Chordata; class Mammalia; order Artiodactyla; family Bovidae; genus Bubalus; species Bubalus bubalis. Next base: position 17,544,293 of record NC_059167.1, read on the forward strand.
TTACTCAAACTCATGTCCTTTGAGTCGGTGAGGCCATCCAACCATCTCATCCTCTGTTGTCCTCTTCTCCTCCCACCTTCGATCTTTCCTAGCATCAGGGTCTTTTCCAATGAGTCAGTTCTTCCAATCAGGTGGCCAAAGTATTGGAGTTTCAGTTTCAATGAAGACTCAGCACAGCCATAAATAAACTTTAAAAAAAAAAAAGGGACTGAAGAAGGAAAGGAGGTGGAGGAGAGGCTGGAGAGAGAGAAGGAAGTGTCAGAGGTCACAGCAGAGAGGGGAAGAAGGAGGTGTACTAGCATTTCTGCTTCGGTGGGGCGGCAACCCCGGATAGGATGCCATGGAGCTGGATATTGTGTGCCAGACTCCAGGGCAGCGCAGGGACAGAGAAGGTGTTCCCAGCCGGGCCAGCCTCCTCCCTGGTTCTCCCCTTCTAGGCAGAACATAGACAATGATGAGAATAGACAGCCCGCCAGCAGGGATGGGGGAGGCTAAAATGTGAGGTGAAAAATGGGAAGTGAAATGCAGCAGTTGGGTGCTCCCTGTGCTCTGTCAAAACCAGGAGCTCTCAGCCCAGCTGCATGTTAGAACCATCTGCAGGTGCTTTCCAGAAAGTGTGGGTGCTCTAGCTTGTCCCCCAGAGAACCTGATGAAAGTCGTTTGCGGTAGACCTCAGATAGCAGAATTTCTAAAAACAAAACAAAACAAAACACCCCAGGGAATTCTAATGTGCAGCCAGAGCTGAGAGAGGATGTGGAGGACAGATGGGTCCTTTGTGCCTCTTGGTTCCTGGTGTGGCCTTCCACAGGGACCACAAAGGTGGGTGGAGTGTCACCGTGGACAGCTCCAGGATCCCTGATGGAGCACAGAGGAGATGGACAGCCCAACTGGGAGTCAAGCGGCTCTGTCCCTCACCTGCTGTGTCCTCAGACAAGAGACTTTGTCACCCAGGCTTCAGCTACTTAAAAAAGAGGGTGGACTGGAGGGGTGGTTCCCAATGGCCTTGGACTACTCTTGGGCTGTGATGCTAAGAACGCTCTACCTCGAGGGGATGGCATTATTTCCCTTTCATGTCCCCAGCCCTCCAGGCTGATAGATGAATCCCAGAGAGGTGGAGAGGCTTGCCCACACTGCTTCCTGCATTTCCATTTCCCATATCACAAAGGGAGGGTTCTTGGTTCAACCCCCCTTGGCCCACCACTTCTCACTCCCCCTCCTCCCCATTCACTTATTCCCTTCCGACCTTGCTTTCAGAAGAAAAGGGGGAAGAAGTGAGTGAAACGTGGGTGTAGCCGTCAGGGTCCTCCAGAGGAACAGAACAAGAGGATACATAGATGTGGAGATCTAGTTCAAGGAGTCGGCTTATGCAGCGGTGGAAATTGGCAAGTCTGAAATCTGTAGAGAAGGTCCGCAGGCTGGGAAATCTCGGGTAGGAGGTGATGCTGTAGTCTCCAGACAGAATTGCTTCCTCCTCGGGGAAACCTCAGTTTTGCTTTTAAGACCTTCCTACTGATTAGATAAGTCTTACCCTCATTTTCAAAAATAGTCTCCTTTACTTAAAGCCAGCAGCCTGTAGATGTTGACCACAAATATAAAGATCTTTTACAGTAGCATTTAACCCACATATATTTTTAATTGCAATAAATAATACTTGGATTAATTCTACATGGCATTTTGTGTGTTTCATTCGTTTCATCCTTTGATAGTTTCCCCCCTGCTTGATTTGCTTTGTGTGTGTGTTAATTGAATTTTTTTTCACTCTACTTGTTTCTGGTATTAGTTTGGAAGATATTATTGTTTTGGTGATTGTCTTAGAAAAAGTCTACATCCTTAAATTATTGAAATCTAAATTAAATCAGTACTTTTACCCTGTTTTCAAACATTACAAGAATCTTGGACACTTAGTTTCTGTCTTTCTGAGCCCTGGATGTATAAAATCTCAAACCTAAGTTTACTAAGGTTGAGAAGACCTCCTCAGGGTGATAGGCAGGTTCAATAACCTTCTCAATTATTTGAATTCCTCCTTTCACTCTGAATATTGCTTACTTCCTTTCCTTTTTATTTTTTGAATAATTTTATTTATTTATTTTTGACTGCGCTGGGTCTTTGTTGCTGCAAGGGCTTTTCTCTAGTTGCAGCGAGCAGGGGCTACTCTCTAGTTGTGGTGCCCAGTCTACTCTTGAAGGTGGCTTCTCTTGTTGTGGAGCCTGGGTTATAGAGCATAGGCTCAGTAGTTGTGGTGTATGAACCAAGTTGCTCCGTGGCATGTGGGGTCTTCCCAGACCAGGGATTGAAACCATGTCTCCTGCACTGGCAGGCTAATTCTTTACTACTGAGCTACAAGGGAAGCCCTCTTACTGTACCCTTTCTTAATGCTAAAGCATTGCTGAATTAAAGATATGTCTTCCAGGGAATTCCCTGGAGGTCTAGTGGTTAGGATGCAGCACTTTCACTGTCTGGGCCTGGGTTCAAGCCCTGGTCAGGGAACTAAGATCCCATACACAGCCCACCCCCCAAAATAATTTTTTTTAATCCAGAATATTTCGTTGTTTTTACTGGAAGGGTTGTTTAGTGTATCTAGACTTCCATGTTTCTAGAAATGGAAGTCTGCCTAATCTCTCTGAGCCTCATATTAAATGGGGATAATAATAATAATAATTACCTTACAGGGTTGTTTTGAGGAATAAATAAAAAATATAATAAACTAGTCAAAATATTCAAAAATAGTTTGTTAAATTTATCTGTATATAATATGTATATATATATGTACATACATACATACGTATATTTTTAAACATTGGAAGCCTCTTACTCTCTGGGCTAGTTCACTTTTGTGTAAACCTTAGAATAAATGTCTTTCTGCCACCTTTTTATTTTGCTGTGCCGCACATCTTGCTGGATCTTAATTCCCTCACTAGGAACTGAACTTGTTCCCTCAGCAGTGAAAGCACAGAGTCTTAACCACTGGACCAGCAGGAAATGTCCCTAATCCTGCCATCTTCGATTAATTAGAGAATATCTTGACATTGTTAGGTAAAACTGTTATTATTTGCAGCTACTGATCTGAATGAATCAGAATTTTAAGGTTCTTTTACAGTCAAAACAAAATAAAGGAACGAGTTGGTTTCCTGCAGCCAACAGAACTCCTAATTTTCTTTTTTATTTAAACATTATTAGAACAACCTCATTTTTATCATTTATTAATCTTAAATAAATATTGAACTTATAAAATAAGTTTGTTCTAATAAGTATCATTTTATCTGTTTGATTTATTAGAGTTCCATATAAACAATTGATATATCATACAGGGTCCTCAGTGCTACAGGAGTTGAGAACATCCGTGAGTCGAAGTAGCTGATGAAAGCTTCATGGTGGTGCTACCAGACCCCGCCTGCCAATGGAAACACAAAAGACGCGGGCTCAATCCCTGGGTAAGGAAGATCCCCCAGAGAAGGAAATGGCAACCCACTCCAGTATTCTTGCCTGGAGAATCCCACGGACAGAGGAACTTGGCGGGCTGCAGTCCATGGGGTTGCAAAGAGTCGGACATGACTGAGCAACTGAGCACACAGAAAGAGGGATGCTCTGGAGGTTTGAACCTTCAGAGGGAAATCATTCCTCCCCATGTATCACCCCTAACCACAGTTATTGATTCTGCTTGCCCTGCCTGACCGTGGACCATGTCATTTCTGAAGAAAGCAGCTTTAATCTCTTCCTAGCCCAGCCATCCCCAGGCTTCCCTTTCAAGACAGCTGAGTCCCTTTTGTAGTTCTAGAATGTAAGTTTCACTAATGACATATGGAAGCACTAAAGTCAGGGTCAACTCATATCCTTTTCTCTAAGGCAAATACCCTCAGTGCCCAGTTTACTCTGGGTGGAATACTGTCCTAAGTATTTTATTTTTTACCTTTTTTTTTTTTTTGCCACACCACTTAGCATGTACAACTTCCCCACACAGGACTCAAACCTGTGCCCCCTGCAGGGAAGCTCAGACTATTAACCACTGGACCACCAGGGAATCTCAGACTACTGTCCAATCTCTCTCCTCCCCTTCCCAGTTGTGAAAACTGAGCTCATTCCCTCACCTCCCACTCTCTCCCCAACCCTGGCATCCACCCTGTCACTCCACATTTATGGCTCTGGCTAAGGTCACTGACGATTTCTGTGTTGTTAAATGCAATGAGCATCCTTCAGTCCTATTTTACTTGACCTTTCATCATCTTTCCACATGGCTGAGCACTCCTTCTTTCGTGAATCCTTCTTGCCCTCACCTCTGTGACCCACGATTTTTAGGCTTGGTTTCACCTCCCCTCCCTTCCTGTCACCTTGTTAGGCTCATTCTTTTTACCCAAAATTAGATGTTGAGTTTCCTTAAGGTTGAGACCCAGGTCCTCTCTTTTCTTTACATAATACTTGATTCCTGGGACATCTCATTCAAATGCATGGTTTCAGTTGCTGTCTGTGCTAATTTTCCCCAAATTGTATGTCCAGTTCAGACTCACAGATCCAGCTGCCTGCTGGACAACTAGACTTGACTGTCTCAAGGGACCACAAGCCTACAGGTCCAAAATCATTCCGGCTCTTTCCCCAACACCTGCTGCTCCCCTGAGAGTACACGGCACCATTAGCCATCCAAACCAGAAACCTGGGCATCATCTGTGACAAATTCCTCTCCCTTACTACACCCCTCCAATCCCAGCTCATCTAATCCATTACGGAGTCCTGCTTATTTCATCTCCTAAATAGCTTTCTAATCTATTTACTTTGCTCTAACTCCTTCTATTCGCATTCCTTTCTAAACTACCATCTTATTTCACCTGGACCACAGTAGTGGCCTCCGTGCTGATGTGCCTAACTAATGAACTAATTTTACCACCTGTCTCCAAATCTATTCTTAGTTACAGATCTCATCTAAAGGAAGATCTGATAATAACAGCTTCCTGCATAACCCCTCAGTGGCCTCTCACTGATTTTACAATAGAAGCAAAACATCATGAGACCCTGCTTATCTCTTCCCCCTCACCTAGTTCTTTTATTCTCTTCCCTCCAACCTCATTGGCCTTCTTCCTTATATGCCACCACAAATCTTTTGTACATCCGGTTTCCCTTCTTATTCAGTTAGCTATCCTCATTCTTAAGTGCTCAAAGCAAGTATCACCTTCCCAGGAAAATCTTACGTAAATTTTCTTATTACATCAATCCCTCTGTTATAGAGTCTTATAACTGTTGCCATTCTTAGCTGCACTTTTCACAGTTAAAATTTAAATATTCATTAGTATGACTACCCAGCCATTGTCTATGTTCCATCTGGTATTTCTCATAACTGTATCCCAATGCCTAACAGAGTGCATGCCTCACAGGGAGACTTCAACAAACATTTGTAGGGTGAAAGATCAAAAAAGGCAGGTCGTATTTTTAGGATAGGTGCTATTATTAACCCCATGTTACATAATGAAGAAATTGAGGCTCAGATAGGTTAAGTACATTAGGGAGCTAAGAAGTGGCTGAGTCAGAGTTTGAGCCTGTCTTTCTGATCCCCAGAGCCTGCAATGCTTAAGCAGCACTCTGCTTTCCTAAGTGGACCAAACACCAAAACCAGACTAACCAGCGGCTTTCCAAGGACACTAGTTCCCTGCAGCCTGCTTTGCATACTCCTGGACATCAAAAGCAGAATCCTGCAAACCAAAACAGAATCCTGGAATCCTGGAGCTGTGTGGGATTTAGAAAGCCTCTGGTGAGAAGACACAATCTGCTCCAAGTCACACAGCAAGATGGTGGGGTGGCAGGTTTAGGGTTAGAACTTCTAACTCTAAACTCAGTGCTGTATACCCTGAGTTCTACATATCCACCCTGCCTCTTTTCTCAGGGCAGGAGCTTAGTGTCCAAGCTCCAAAGTTCAGTCTGCCAAGAGCGATGGCCTCCAAAGTTTTTTTCTTTAATTTGTAAACATTTTTAATGTGGACCATTTTTAAGTCTTTACTGAATTTGTAACAGCATTGCCACTGTTTTATGCTTTGGTTTTTTGGCCACGAGGCATGTGAGATCTTAGTTCCCCACCTCCTGCACTGGAAGAAGTCTTAACCACTGGACTGACTGGGAAGTCCCCCCATTTTTTTTGTTTAATATTTGTTTATTTGGCTGCACTGGGTTATGTTGGCTCTAGAGCACATGAGCTTGCCCCATAGCATCTAGGATCTTAGTCCCCGATCAGGGATCAAACCTGTAACCCCTGAATTGCAAGGCAGATTCTTAACCACTAGGCCACAAGGCAAGTCCCCAAACTTTTTAGACTATGGTCAATTTGTGACTGGGGAGAGTGGAGCAGAAAGCAAGAAATCCCTGGATCCATTTAGTCTCACTTTCCAAGATAAAAGAACTTAGTGCTATCAGTTAGATGCTATCCTACAAGCAAATTTAGGGAGATCTCTATATATCTGCTCTAGCACTAGGAGTGTGGCTGCTTCAGATTTGAATCACATTACTTGTTCTGCCCTGACACTGTTGTTGTTGTTGCTGTTTAATCGCTAAGTTGTGTCTGACTCTTTGTGACCCCATGGACTGCAGCATGCCAGGCACCCCTGTCCTCCACTATCTCCTGGAGTTTGCTAAAACTCATATCCATTGAGTTGGTGATGCCATCCAACCATCTCATCCTCTGTCGTCCCTTTCTCCTCTTGCCTTCAATCTTTCCCAGCATCAGGGACATTTCCAATGAGTCAGCTCTTCACATCAGGTAGCCAAAGTATTGGAGCTTCCGCTTCAACATCAGTCCTGCCAATGAATATTCAGGGTTGCTTTCCTTTAGGACTGACTGGTTTGATCTCCTTTCAGTCCAAGGGACTCTCAAGAGTCTTCTCCAGCACCACATTTCAAAAGCATCAATTTTTCCATGCTTAGTCTTCTTTATGGTCCAGCTCTCACATCCATACATGACTACTGGAAAAACCATAGCTTTGACTATATGGACCTTTGTCAGCAAAGTGATATCTTTGCTTTTTAATATGCTGTCTAGGTTGGTCATAGCTTTTCTTCCAAGGAGCAAGTGTCTTTTAATTTCATGACTGCAATCACCATCTGCAGTGATTTTGGAGAATACTGGCCCGTGTTGCCATTTCCTCCTCCAGGGCATCTTCCCTACACAGGGATCGAACCTGAATACTGGAGTGGGTTGCCATGCCCTTCTCCACGGGATCTTCCCAACCCAGGGAACTCTTGTGTTCCCTGCTTGACAGGTGGATTCTTTGCCACTTGTGCCACCTGGGAAGCCCTCTCTTGCATTGGCAGATGAATTCTTTACCACCACACCACCTGGTAAACTCTTCATTATTAGCTATTTGTCCTCAGGAGAAAATTATGCTTTTAACTCTTTGTGGGTGGGGAGGTTTGAAGACTGTACTTAAAACTGCCTTTCTTTGGTTCCTTTATCCATCCCCTGCCTCCAGCGCCCAGTCGGGATATTAACAAGCTTAGAAATTTTGATCAGCCAGAGGAATGTTTGCAGGTCAATTTGATTCAAGATGGAATCCAAGGCTGGGACCACAGTCCCTTAGCCAAAATTCTGAAATTCAAAATACTCTGAGATCAAAAGCTTTTTCATAAATCTAAGGCAAAAAGAAAAACTCATTTGAAGGAAGACCTTGAACTGCCATGAAGCTCTTTAATATCTTTATTGATCACACTTGGGATGATTAGTCATACATTTTTCTAAGGAAATATCGACATGCTTGGTTCTGTGGTGCAGCTCTGGACCTCACTAAGGATTTTACATAATAAGTAGGTGCACCATATTACCTTGTTAAAATCGAAAAAATTCTAAATTCTGAAAAACATCTGGCTCCAAGGGTTTCAGATAATTTATTGTGGACCTGTCTTTCCAGACAGACTCTCAAGTCTCCCTTGTCCACAGTCCAACTGCTTCCTATCATTCATCAGCTGGGTCATCTGTGAGGGCAGACAAACCTGGCTAAGACTCAGAAGCTTCAGGGCCCTACTGGAAACTCAACACCATGGACAGTAACACACGCCACAGTTGATGCCAAATTTGCTAACATCTTGGACTTGGTTTTCCTACACACAGAGAGAGATTGGCGTAATACACCATGCCAGAGAGGTGCAACCATTGTTTTCCAACAGTAAAGCACAAGGTAGAGGGGTGGGGGTGGGAGACAGTTGATGTCATGGTTCTGGGCAGAGGAAATAAATGTGTTTCTTATCTTTTTCCTCCAGCTGGTTCCAGGCTCTTCTCCTCTGACATTATTAAAAGCCTGGCAGGTACTTTGAATGTTTGTTTCCATCAAGTTTCCTTGCTTTTCTAATCTGCAAATACTTCTAAATGGTTTCCTTTCCTGAGTTTACTGTGTTGCTTAGCCACTAGATTTTCCCAGCCTCATCTTCCCAGCAACCAGGTAACTAGGTGGAGACCTTGTTAGACATGGACAGGAAGTTCCTAGTGGACTCCTGCCAGCTCTGGCCACTCTGATAAAAGGGAGGTGAAGTAAATCACAGGTTCCCTATGTTATCCATGCCCAGATTATCATTAGGTCTCTGAGGAGGAAAAGAGGGGCAACAGTGAGGTGGTTTCCATCACTACTAAGTGCAGTCACGTCCAGCCTCAAAGAAAACAATGCCTCACCTGGCGGGTATAAAGTCACAGTATGTTAGAGCTGCAAGCAACCTTAGAGATTGCATGCTGGAGGCAGCAGAAGCAGAATGGTTGCTTTTGTCTAGTCAGCAATTATCTATTAATTGTCTAGTTATGTCAGGCACAATTAATATGGGACTTCCCTGGTGGCTCAGACGGTGAAGAATCTGCCCGCAATGCAGGAGACCCAGGTTCGATCCATGGGTTGGGAAGATCCCCTGGAGAAGGGAATGGCAACCCACTCCAATATTCTTGCCTGGAGAATTCTGTGAACAGAGGCTACAGTCCATGGGGTTGCAAAAAGCCAGACGTGACTGAGAGATTAACACTATGTCAGGCACAGCCTAGTTACCAGGGATGAAAAATACAGTCCCATCTTCCTCTCCCAAATCAGAGTCAGGTAGGAGAGAGAGACAAGTACGATTTAGAAGTACAATGTGCTGAGTGCTCTAGGATGGAAACATGGAGGAACTTACAGAAAACCAGAGGAGGGGAATCCAACCCAGGCCGAGGAGTCTGGGCAAAGATGCCTGAGAAGGAAGCACCTGAGCTGAGATTTGAAGAATGTGGGTGGGTGCACAGGTGGGTGCAGCGGAGGATTCCGAGGAAGTAGAACAGCACCAACAAAGGCGAGGCGCTATTCGAGAACTGACTCATCACCTCTTTGTATATGTTTGTATTTGGCCTTATTCCACAGCTAACATCAGCTTATCTCGGATGACTAAGGCCATGTCTTATGTCTCCATGTATCCCCAGAACCTATTCCATTCCCTGTATACAATAAGCGCTCCATCAATGGTTTTCAGTGATAATGGCTTTAACGCCACACACATCAGAACTGTAGTCAGGCAGATGCTGTCACAGTAGAAATCAGAACGTGACAGTAGAAACTTGGAAACCTGAACTCTCTGCCTCCAACCCTTGACACGTAGTCCCAAGCAGGAAATTTGACCTGAAGTCTCCAGCAAACCACAGAAATTGAAATTGCTCCCAACTTGCTGGGGCTGCAAGTTCCTCAGGAATGTGTGTGGCCACACTCTTGTTCTCGAGAAATTTAGCTTTGGGCTCCAGCACCTTATTAATCAGTCCATTGACACGGAGAGAATTCTATGGTCTCTCTGAGCTGCTACTTCTTTTCTCCCCACAGATATCAAGCTTATTCCTGGATTACCTATCTCAGAGGCATTTATCAGGCTAAAAGAAGGGTAGCTGGATTCACAGTGAGCCCTTTGAAGACACAAAACATCACTCATTCATGTTATAAATGATTGTTCTACTCGTAAGAAATTAGAAAGCCCAGACCACCCTGATGTCAGCAGCTGTTGGTTGTAGCTAGTTGTTCTCTCTCTGGACCTCATTTTTTTTCCCTGCGGTAGATTCTACAGATGACCTTTGCAGATCTCACATTGTTCCATGGTTTTCTTTTTCTTTTATCCTTTTTCAGTGCCTATAAACTAAAAGCCTTATCCAGCCTTTGCAAACCGTGTTCTGGGACAGCTGGGTGTTAATCCCGAGTTAATCATGTCATAACTCACGTCCATTGGCACCAGAGCTCTATAGCATGGGCTGGATGAATGGCAGCAGGGACAATCTAGTTGTCCCTGGCAAACTGCAGTGGCTATAGTCCAGAAAGTTCCTTTTTGGTTGGAGATTTGAGGACTAGGGAGTGGCCAGTCAGCTGGGAGAGAGATTCAAGTTACAAGCCCAGGAGAAGTGCTCCTCTAGATGGAAGTCTCATTTAACAGCAGAAAATGGTTTCTGTAACATTGGGGCAATCCCCTGCAGCTTAACAGAAACCTTGGCATTGAAAACAATTAACTGTCTTACAGGTTGCTATAGTCTCTCCCTCTCTCTCAATCTCTTTTGTCTTCTGCCCACTCTTTGTCTTGCCTCATCACTCATTTACTTTCTTCCCTTGCAGTTCCCTGACCATCTTGGGGCTCAGCTCTCCTTCTTCACTTCCCCTTTCCTCCTCAAGCTGTCTTCTTTGCCCCCTCCTTCGCTCCTGACCTTCTGTTTTCCACTCTGCTGGTTTCTTCTTTGCCTTCCTTTTTTTTTTTTTTTTTTGGTAAAAATCACTAGGGCTTTAGTCCACCCAGCTGTAAGGAGAACACAACCCTTTAGAAATGTGACTTCATTTACTGTAAATCTCCCACTGTGCAGGCCAGGGGAGAGGTCACCCCCACCCAGCCCCCCATTATCCCTGCTGGAAGTGATGAAATTGGGAGAGGAGATGAGTCTTCAAAGGGCACCCAACCTACCAATCATACAATTCAGTAAATATCAGTTTTTATATAAGTTTTAAAATAATTTTACAGTAAAGTATGTATACTGCAGAGAATTTGGAAACTACAGCCGAGGAAAAAGAGGAATATCTAAATGAACCATGGTTGCCTTCACCCAGAGACAACTCTTAATGGCTCTTTGCTTAAATTCCTCCTAGGATGTTTCTAGGCTTTTTTTGCACACTTACGATTATATTGTATGTATGACTATGTAACCTACTTTTCCCCACTTCATATTATAAGCATTTCCCTTGTGGTATTGTAAACTTTTTAAAAACATTATTTAAATTTGTGCCCTGTTTTCTTAGACATTTATATGTGTTCCAAATTTTCTATAACAATAATCAATACTGTAATAGCCAGGTTGTTGTTTTTTTTTTAATAGCCAGGTTTTTAAATTTGTTTCAGTTTTTTGTTTGTTTTGGCCCTGCCACATGGCATTTGGGATTGTAATTCCTCCACCAGGGATCAAACCTGTGTTCCTTACATTGGAATTGCAAAGTCTTAACTGCCGGACTTCTGAGGAAGTCCTCATTTTTTTCTTTTTTTCTGGTGATAGCTAGTTTCATGTGTAAATTTTATACCGTGTGTTGTAGAGTTGAAGAGCAAGGCCTTAGAGACTGCCTATCTAGCTTGAAATCTAGATTCTATCCGTATAAGCCATATAATCTTGGGTAAATTACTGGTCTTGGTTATCACATCCTGTACAATAAGGATGGTAAAGTAAGTTTCTCGTAGAGTTATTGCTAGAATTAAATATGCTTTAGATGACTCATCTAAAGCAGTTAGGACAGTGCCTGGCATGAACAGTTATAAATGTTACTTATTACTGTTGTCTTAGGGTAGATTCCCAGTAGTGTATTTACTTTGGTCCTTGATACATAAATGCCAAATTGCTTTCCATAAAAGAACTCACCTGTACTGACAAAAACTCTACTGATTTGAACTCAGGACCTGCCAGATGCCAAGGCTCCTGTTCTTTCTACTTGCCACACCCCTCCAGTACCTCCTCAGGCAAAGACTAGGGATCACTGTATTAATTGTTCTCTTAATACAAAAGAAGTGGATTATTGTTCAGGCTTAGTGAAACATTCAGCACACTGCCTGGCACTTATTAGAATGAATACAGTTTATATGGTATAATGAATTCTCACTTCATAGATTTAATAGCTGATTCATTGAGATAATACTCATTAAGCTCTTAGCCTAGTTCCTGGCACATGGCAGGCACTCAAAAAAGCCTCTCATCTATCCATCCATCCATCCAACCGCCCATCCCTCTGTCGTCTGTTGTGCTTCTCGCTCCTTAGTTCTCCGGTGCCCAGCCTGGCAAGGTGTGCCTTCACAGCCCTGTCGTGGAGCATCACTGACACCACAGAGCCCCGTTGTGGCGGTGTAGTCAGGGCCCAAGGTCTGTAAAGGAATAGTAGGTTTGGGAGCCAGAGGGAGAGGATGGAATACCAGGATTGGATGAGTGATGGGATATAGACTGCAGGGGAATCAAGTACGTGCTCACTAATAGGCAGGGCTTACGTGGGTGCCCCAAATGCTGCTGAGACTGTGGGGGGCCAGGAATCAAGAAGCTGACAACTGCAAGTAGCTTGGTCTCTTGAGGACTTTTCCCTTGTCCCTTTCTCACACACACACACACACACACACACACACACACATCTCTTCCACGACAGGCAAAGAAAAGAGCTCTGGGAGTGAGTGTCCTGGAAGAGGGAAGCAGCAGCTTGAGTGTTTCATTCTGGACTTTGTCGCCTCCCTGCTTCCCCCACTCCCCAGGGTTGGGCTGCCTCTGCTCCTTCCTCTCCCGCCCCTGTTCCCTCTTGAGTCCCCTTAGTCCAGATGAACCAGGCCGAGAACTTCAAAAAGAGCATCAGAAAAATCAAGGGAAAACAAAAGGGAAATAACAGCCCCCCGACAAAGCACTTGAAAACTGTTAGTCTTTGAATTTGGCAAACACAGATTCCTAACCCAATGGAGCACGTGGGGCCTCGTGGATCCCAATTCCACCTGAAAGCAAATGTATACCCTGAGAGGCTGTTTTTGCATTTTGATGCTGTTTCCTCTTCTGCTCCCTCGTTAAATGTGTGAACTCCTCAGACCATGATGGAGATGAGTAGGGTTGCTGGAGAAGAGGCGGGGGAGGGGAACTCAGCTTTGGCATCAGACAGACCTGGCTTCAAATCTTGCCCACCATTTGCTGAAATGTGTGAATCTGGAACATTAACCTCCATGAGCCTTGACTTAAATTATTTTGAAAATGAAAAGATAAAAGCATTTGACACAGAGCAGGGACCCAGGATGAGTCTCTCTTGCTCACCCTGAGCTGAAAGATATAACAAGTACTCAGCTTCTCTAAGAACATTTTCTTAGCATCAGTAGCTCTTTAAGCTCCCTGCCTCCCCAGACTATGATCTGGCAAGGAGTGAAGGGTCATTTCTCTCATCAGCATATCAGACACACAGACACGTGCAGCAGGGAGGCATAAAAAAATATTTTCCTACACACAGAGGAAGAAAAGTCTCTCCTTTCCCAGCTTACAAATTCACCCCTGGGGCAAGCACACAGTAACACACACACACACACACACACACACACACAGATGGGAGTGGCCCTAGGTCCTGGATATAGCTCTTCAGAGGATTCCTTGAGGGCAAGACCTGGCAGAAGTTGGGGGCCCACTGTCTCAGTTCAGGGTGAAGGCATAAAAGGCCTCCCCCTGCAGACCCCACCTGGCTGACTGTAGCTCCCAGGGCAGGGGAAAGGTCATGTATCAGTTTTGTCGAAAGCCAGTAGACTTCCTTCACTCTGCATGACAGACTCTAGGTTTATCCACATTACTACAATTAATTAATGCATATATATGGAATCCAGAAAACTGGTACTGATGAACCTAAGGAATAGAGACACAGATATAGAGAATGGATTTGTGGACACAGTAGGGGAAGGAGAGAGTGGGATGAATTGAGAGAGTAGCATTGATAGATACATATTACCATGGTAAAATAGCCAGCTAGCTAGGGGAAGATGCTGTATAGCACAGAGAGTGCAGTTCCATGTTCTGTGATGACGAAGAGAGGTGGGATGGGGGCTGGGTGGGAGGGAGGCTCAGGAAAGAGGAGACATACGTATACTTATAGCTGATTCACGTTGTTGTACAGCAGAAACTAACACAACATTGTAAAGCAATTATACTCCAATAAAAGAAAAAAAGACCCTGCAGCTGGTCAGACTTCTTAGCAGAGAGTGCTATAAAATTCTAAAAGACATCTGGTAGGACTATTGCTAATTCACACTTCAAAAAAAAAAAAAAAAAGCCAGTAAAGCAGACAAGGTGACAAACACCTTAATTTTATGACAGGCTTTGGTCAGTGGACAAAGCCTTCCCTAAAGCCAGACCCACATGCTTTGAAATGGTTTTCATACCAATATCATGAGAAATAATTCAATTTTAACTTATTTCTGTTGCTTCTTACATACCATTCATTTCTTCTCTACCAGCCTGTTGTTTCTAGATCTTTTGTGTAACATAATGATAGACCATAATATTGCTTTACTGCCTCGAAATGAAAAAAAAGTGCCTTCTCAGGCAGAATTAGAATGCCACAAGGCCCCATGTTCTCTGCTAAGTCAGGAACCTGTGTTTGCCAAACTCAAAGGCCAAGGATTTTCATGTGCTTCCTTTTGCAGTTGATTTCCCTTTTGCTTTTCCTTAGTTTGTCTGATGTTCCTGGCCTGACTCAGCTGGGCTTAGGGGACCCAAGAGAGACTGGGGTGAGGGGGAGGGGGTGGAGGCCACAGTGGCAATGCAAGTTCTCTTTGGTTTACTATTGACCTTTGACACCTTTTTTCCAGGTGAGAAGTTGCTTAACTTCTCTGGGCCTCATTTTTCCCATCTTTAACTTGAGAATGACACATGTTTATGAACAACATATGAGATATTGGCTGAGCAGATTTCTGAGCTCCAGGAACTGTAGTGGGTGGCTCCGTGGTGAGGAATCCAGCTGCCAGTATAGGAGACATGGGTTCAATCCCCCATCCAGAAAGATCCCACGTGCTGCTAGAGCCCGGGAGCCACGACTACTACACGCAGCAACTACTGAAGCCCACGTGTCCTAAAGCTCGTGCTCAGCAACAAGTGAAGCCACCCTGATGAGAAGCCCGTGCACCACAAGCAGAGAGTAGCCCCTGCTTGCTGGAACTAGAGAAAAGCCCTCAAAGCAACGAAGACCCAGCACAGCCAAAAATAAACAAACGAACATTATTTTAAAAAAAGAAACTGTAGCGTGCAAGGCAAACATCAAGCATTCTTATTCTTTCACTCACTTTTGTTTTCATTATTATATCAGGTGAAAAACCCAGTCGGTCTGCTTGCTGCTGCTGCTGCTGCTAATTCCCATCCACCCCACCCTACCCACCAGACCCCCACACATACACGGTCTTGAAAAGTGAGGGAGTGCCAACAGTTCAAGTTCCTCTGCCAATGAGCCAATGCTCACATGCCCCCAAGGCAGCCTGTGGATGCCAGAGTTGATGGTGGAGTTCTGAACTGCACCATCTGCAGCTGCTGTGTTCCTCCACTGTATGCTCTGGTTCTGCCTCTCTCCCATTCTCCTTCCCAGACTTGAGTGAGCCTGTGGCTGGCAGGAGGGCAGAGAGTTCCACAGGAGTGGTGCTGAGAACTCTCCTCATCTCCTTTCTCTGGCATGAATTGGTGTGTTGCTAAAAAAAATATTGCCTTTGCAATTCAGCTTTGTATTCTCCTATGGAGAGAAGTGAACAGCTGTAGTAATGAACTTCCAAAGGCCTCCAAAGAAGTTTAAGAAACAGATTATACACCCTCTTGCTGGTGAGGGAGAGGGAGGAACCCCTCTAATCCAAGGGTCTAATTCAGAAGCAGTGAAGATCTCCATTGTTCTCTCTTGAGTCCAGTGTGTGCTTAGTCACTCAGTTGTGTCCAATTCTTTGCAACCCCCTGGACTGTAGCCCACCAGGCTCCTCTGTCCACGGGGATTCTCCAGGCAAGAATACTGGAGTGGGTTGGCATGCCCTCCTCCGGGGGAATCTTCCCAACCCAGGGATCAAACCCAGGTCTCCCTCATTGCAGGTGGACTCTTTACCATCTAGGCACCAGGGAAACCCAAAAATACTGGAGTGGGTATCCTATCCCTTCTCCAGGGGATCTTCCCAACCCAGGAATCGAACTGGGATCTCTTGCATTGCAGGCAGATTCGTTACCAACTGAGCTTCCAGGGAAGCTATCTTGAGTCCAGAGTTATGCTTATACCCAGGAATGAATCCTGCTTTGGAGCCATGTCCATGGGAACAGGATTTGGGTGATGAGCAGCCCAAAGACCTGCTTGTCACTGCACTCTGCCAGCTTGTCTCCCCACTACCACTCCACCCCAACCCAGGGCTTTCTGAGTCTCAGCCATGTAGCCTTGAACATGAGTTTCACTGGGACAGGGATGAGGGTGGGGTTTGCCTTCCTCCTTATGGGGAGCATCTCTTCCAATATGTGGTCTATTGATGTAGTGAGCAGAGCAGATCTCCCCACACTTAGTGCTGAATTATATTCCTTAGGGAACATTGTAAGCAAATCAACCCCTTGTAAAAGAGCTAAGAGTCTGTGCATGAAAGAGCTTATGAAGGAAAAGTCCCCAGGTGGAAAGAGATTAGCAACCAGAGCTAATTCCAACAGAAATGGAGCCCATCATGTTATTCTGTTCGGGGAATGTCAGAGAGGTGGGAGCAGAACAGGACATGAAGACATCTCTTCCAAGGTTTTCACCCAGTGCCTACTCTATCCCTTATCTGTGGGCATTGTTCTGGACCCAGCTAGGTTACCTGCTGCTTTCTCCAGGAAGGCTTCCAGCACTGCTCTGCCCCACTGAGATCTCCTGTTCCGAGCCTGGACCTTTCCCTTTTCCACTTAGACAATCAAGATAAGATGAGATTTGGGAGTGAGGGGGTTTAGAAAGTTTGCTCAGAACTAAAAAAAGAATAAAACTGAAACAGAGTAAAATCTTAGAAACTGAGGGATTTATAACACTCAGTAGCATAACCCAGGTTAAGCAGACTTTTCTTACCTCCCCACCATTGCCCTTTTGCAGGTAACATCAGCTTCCTAGAAGTAGGAGACCCCAAAATTATCCTTGATGCCCTACCCTCTTCCCCACAATAAATCTCTCCACTCTGTTCTCCCCCAGAAGAGTCTCAAACCCATCCCCTGCTCCCCCTTCTGCTGAATCTGCCTTATTCATGTTCCCACCATTTCTTTCTTGGATTCTGCTATAGCTTCCTCATCTGTCCTCCAGCCTCATCTCTTCACTCCAGCCTTTCTACCCAGAATGTTCTCCTCTCCTGGCCTGCTTGATGGATGTCTTATCCTTCAATAAAACTCAACTCAAATGTCACCAAGTCCAGGAAACCTCCTGGGACTTTCCCAGATAGAGTTAGCTAATCATTTCCTCCTCTGTTCAATTTTTTTAAACATTATTTATTTTATTTGGCTGTGTCCAGTCTTAGTTGGGCTTAGTTGCTCCATGGCATTTGGGATCTTAGTCCCTGACCAGAAATTGAACCCAGGTTCTTAACCACTGGACCACCAAAGGGAAATCCATTTCTCTGTGAACTTTTCACTTACCCTATGATAGTATTTCTCTTGATGTATTAGAATTGCTGGTTATCATGTCCAGCCACCCCACCACTCTTTTAAAAAATATTTATTTACTTACTTATTTGGCTGCACTGGGTCTTAGATGCAGCATGCAGAATCTTTAGTTGCGGCAGGTAGAATCTAGTTCCCTGAGCAGAGATCGAACCCAGGCCCCCTGCATTGGGAGCGTGGAGTCTTAGCCCCCGGACAGCTAGGAAAGTCCCACCACCGTCCTTATATGGCAGCTCTTTCAAGGACCCAGACTATGACTTATACTTTGTATTTTCAGGGTCTAGCCGGGGAGCTGACTTTTATTACGTAGCAGGAAAGGCTCAGTGGAGAAAGGAAGGGAGAAAGAAAGGAAGGGAATGGCAAATGGAGTGGAAACTCTGCACAGTTGTAGATTTGTAAGTTCCTGAGCTGCCTCCCATGTTTCTTGAGAAGGATAAAGGTAATTTCCTTAAAATAAACTTGAACTGTTGCAGTGGCCCACCATTCTCTATCACAAGACTCACGCGGTGCTGAATGCCTTTATGGTTTCCTCAAAGCTGCTGAAGAGGCTTGCAATCCTAAAGAAGTAAAGGCCCAGGGAGACGAGGCAACTGCCTAAGGTCCCACAGCCAATTCACGACAAAGAGTAGACTAGAACTCAGGTCTCTTGGACCAGAGACCAGGGCCCTTGACACAACACCAGCGGCCTCACTTCAAGTTTTCCCTCCAGGCAACAGCATATAATTATCAACATTAGTATTTAGAATTTATATGCGG
This sequence comes from Bubalus bubalis, assembly GCF_019923935.1. Lineage (NCBI taxonomy): Eukaryota > Metazoa > Chordata > Mammalia > Artiodactyla > Bovidae > Bubalus > Bubalus bubalis. The sequence continues at coordinate 17,562,654 of NC_059167.1, forward strand.
CTTTTGCTTCACTGGCTTTTTTATTATCCATTTGATTAGCAATTCCGTATGCGGCCCAGACATGGAGCAAAGCCAGAATAGAGAGGGGGGGAGACAGAGGAAGGAAAAGGCCAAGTAGGGAGCCATGAGTCCCTGTGAAGGGGAAGCCAGAGGGGAGTTAAGGAGCAAGAGGGCACTTAGACCCAAGGGACAGTGTCTTGTGTGAAGGTAGGGGTGGAGGGTGTCTGTGCAGATACTATATGGCCCTCAGAATGAGCAGTCCAAGAGCCTTCCTAGTCTTGGGACTTCCACATTGATGGGGCAAGGGCAAGAAAAGCAAGAATATATTTAACACCCAACAGGTTAAACACCAATCAATACTAGCTGAAAGACAGAGGAAGACCACGAGCTTAGGGAGTTCCCTGCCCAGTCCTGAAGAGAAGCAGACCTAAACTCCATGATGGGGGCTCTTGGCTCCTGCAGAGGATGCTAGGAGTTCAATAGAACTGGTGTAGATATTCCATGTTATGTGGGAGTGAGGGCGTCCTGGAGACCACCGTTTGGTGCGCTGTGTATTCTTGGATGGGGGAGGGAAAACTCCTGCTGCCAGAGGCTGGTTCTCAGTGACTCCTGCCAGCCCCAGCCCCAGCTTCAGCTTGCTCTGAGGTTTGTTATTTATTTATTTTGTCTGCATCAGGTCTTAGCTGTGGTGCACAGGCTCAGCTGTCATGGTACATGGGCTCCAGTACTTGGCGGTGTGTGGACTTAGTTGCTCCACAATGTGTCGGATCTTTAGTTCCCTGACCAGGGATCAAACCCTCGTGCCCTGCTTTGCAAGGTGGATACTTAACCAATGGACCACCAGAGAAGTCCCTCTGAGGTTTACTTTGCAGACCTCTATTTACCTTCAGAAAATGAGAATCCTCTCCTCTCCCAACCTCCTGGTACTACAGTGAGACTCAAGACCTTGTAAAAAACAGCCTCGTCCACTCATAACACTCACGATGAGGATACCCTCATGCTTGAAAAAAGGAAATTGGTGGGGGTGGGAGCGATAAAGAACAGCACAGTCAGGGAGACAAAGCAGCCAGAAACCCTGGCTGGTATCTGAGGACATCAGGGACCCTTCTTGGAGAACCGAAGGGAACACTCACCCACTGAGGGCCTATTTGGGGCCAACGTGCCACATATGCCATCTCACTTTGTCCTCATATGACCCCACAAGGTGATTCAGCTCCCCCCATTTTGCTAAGGAGAAACTCAAGGCTTTGAGAGGTTAATTAACTACTCAAAGTTATATAGTTAACAGGAGAGACACTAGGGCCAAATCTTAGGCCCACAGTCTTTAGAGCCTGTACACTTCCTGCACAGCACTGCGATCTCTAAATCAGGAGATTTAATCTCTATGAGCCTGGTGTCTTCATGTATAAAATAGGAAAGAAAGGAAAGAAAAAAAAAAAAAAAATACTGCCTCATAGAGTTAAGAAAATTAAATGAGATGATATTGGTTAAAAAATGTTAAGACTCAGCATGGTGTCTGGCAAACAGTAGGTGCCCTATAAGTGGCTTTTGTTTGCTTGTTTTTCTTTTGGGGAATGGGGGGTGCAGATCAATATTAAAACTCAGGGCTCAAAAATGGGAGCACCGCCCATAGCTCTTGGGGAAATGCGGGAGTAGGTTTGAGGCAAAGATGTAGGGAAAGGGGGCTCAGCTCCAAGAACCAGAGAAGCCCGTACCAGCGGCGCGCCCCTCGCGCGGCCGCCTCCTCTGGGCTCCCCCCGACTTCCCGCCCCGCCCCGCCCCGCCCCGCCCCGGAGCGGGTCCGGAGTGCCTGGTGGGCTGATTCCGGAGCGTAGAAGGGAGCACGGAGGCGAGAGGGAGGCGGCGGCGGCGGCGGCGGGAGGCGGGGAGGCGGGGGACCCTGCTCGCTGCTTTCCCAAGTCGGCGCGGAGCCGCCTTGGGCCGGGCTGAGTGAGGGCTGCGCGGCGGCGGCGGGGCCGGGTCAGGATGCGGGGCTCCCGGGACCGAGCCGGGCTGGGCGTGCGGCGGCGGCGGCGGCGGGCGGCGGGAGGGAGCTGTCCGCGGTGCTGAAGCGGCGGCGGCGGCGGCGGAGGCGGCGGGGACCCGGGGCCGGGAGCAGAGGCGCCCTTCTGGGAGCTTCGCCGAAGCCGTGAGGCGAGGGCGCCAGTCGCGCCCCGGCTCATGCCCGGCGGGCCCCGCAAGCCCCGCGGAGGAGGTGGGACTGCCCTCGGCGGGACAGGTAAGGAGCCGTCTGGGGGCGTAGCGGGAGCGCAGAGCTAGGCGCCTGGCTGGGATTGAGCTGGGGAGGGCAGTGGGACCCCTCTCAGCGACGGGGGCTCTGACTTCCATCCAGCCCGAGATCGCGCCTAGTCCATCCGTCCCCCTCACCCTCCCCCTACAGGCTGGAGATGCTGGCAGGGGCCTGGGGGACTAGGGCCCACACAGGCACCCGGGTACCCTGACCCTACACCGGCCAGGCCTTGACCCCAACCTTAGGCAGCTCTGAGACATCCTGCTCACAAGGAACTGAAGAGTCTCTAGGACTCCTGATACCCCAGTCCCCGCGACACTAGGGAAACCTGAGCCGCTTCACTAAGCTCCCCTCTCCTCCAAGCCTGCTCATCAGGGTGACTGGGGTGGGCTGTGGTCCCCCTGCCTCAAGATTTCTTTCCCCAGGAAATGGCCCTTGGGCCAACAGATAGGCCAGGCCCTTTTCTCCAGAGAAGGAGGCAAGTACCAGAAGATACCTCAATATTTTTCCTGTGGCCCTCTTGACTCTCATGGAAGAAGGCTGGTTTTGTAATGCACTGATTGGTGCATGAAGGCAGAGGTGGGGAACCTGAGTCCCATTTTCCCTTAGGTGACTATATACTGGTGACCCTAGACAGAGCCTCTATTTGGAGTCCTCCTTCCTTCTGGCAAGAGTGTGCTGAATGAGCTCATTCAGGCCTGCAAAGTGCTTCCAGTTCTTCAGAACATAGTTCTCTGAGTGGCAGAACATGGTGATCAAAATGAAACTGCGTAGAGGAAGACTGGCCCATCGCTGTGGCTGACCACTGCTTTATCCCGATGCTCTCAACCCAGCATAACTTCTCCCCTGCCAGTCACAGAGAGAGCACTAGACTAGGAGTTCCTAGCCGGGCGCTGGCATTAACTGGCTTTAGGCCAGTTACCTGACCTTTCTGAACCTCAGTTTCCTCATGTGTCAAATGAGGATAAAGTAGCTGCTCTGTTCACCTCAAGGAACTGCCGTAGGAATCAATGAAACAACATCTGAGATTAAAGGCTTGTCAACTGTATGCCACCAGACAAGTGTGCGTGCCTATTCACATCCAGCAGTCAGACCAGCTGGCAGTGACCTGATCCTTGTCACTTTTATCCCCATTCTCTCCCAGCCCAACCTTGGCTCTCTTCGTCCTTGGCCTTCTGGGGCCTCAGAGTCAGGGAAGCACAACTTATAAATCTTGAGAAGCCCAAAGGGTTCCCTCCCCTTCTCCTCTTCCGTCATCACCTATAGAAGACAATATAGGGTGAGAGTCTGACTCAGTTTGTTTTCTTCTTTTTTTCCCAAGAATCACAGATCTAGGGAAACAGCTCCTTGAAGGCAAGGATTGTGTTGTTTTCATCTCTTTGCTTTCCTCCACACCTCCCCTCCCCCATAGCACCTGGAAGATAGTAAGGACTCAGTAATTGGGTGTAAAATAAAAGAATGAAGTTTTATAAAAGCATTCGACTAGAAGTCAGGAGCCCTGTGTTCTGGTCTCAGATCTACCACTGACTCAGGCATCTCCTCTCCCCTCTGTGGGCTTCAGTTTTCTCAACTGTCAAAGAAGAGGGTTGAGGGAGACGAGTTTTAAGATTCTAAGCCCTAATATTCTGTGCGGCTCTCTGAGGGCTGTCCCAAGCCCTCAAATCCCTCAGTTCTCCTTGAACATGGAAGACCAACTTCATTAAACTGGTTTGGAGAGTAAGTTATGTTCTCTCAGTAAAGAATCAGATTTTATTAATGGAGTAGAGGGGAGCAAAGGAACTAAAAAAAGGCCATTTATATTTTCAGTGTTTTCTTAAGATTTCTCTCTCTTCCTTATTTCCCTGCGAATGCCATGAGAGTGTACAGAGTTGCTGAGCTGGGGGGGGAGGTCCCTGCCTTCAAGCCCAGAGGCCAGGAAAGCACTCCCCACTGCTCAATCCAGAACACCCCTGTGTGTAGCCAAGGGCCAGGGACCTAGTCCTAGGCCATTTTCTCCTAGGGACCTTTCCTGACTGGGATCCCCCTCCTAAGACTAGAGGAGGGGACAGTCAGGAAAGCTCCATCCCTGGGGAGAGTTTTTTAATTTGAAAACAAAATGAGCTTCTCTGACAATAATTTTCCTCAACTGCGGCAGGCCCAGCGATGTTCAGAAAAACCTTAGCTAATTGGCAATTGGGTAGAGCTGAGTAAGCCATGCCAGTGACCTCCAAGACTTACCCTGCAAGCGCCCAGCCAGGGTGGGGGAATCAACCCCTCCCCCATGTCAGCACTTTCTGGCTCCCAGCTGTTGGTGCAGCACTGGCAAGAATCAGCTCTCCAGAGTTAATGGGCAGTCACTAACCCTCACAACAAAGTGATGGCAACAGTGGCGGTAGAAAGCATAGAAAGGGGCTTTATTTTCTGTGTGACTGGTCTCTAGGGGTGCTGGCTTGCTGCTGGGGCTAGAACAATGCACCGCCCGCTTCTGCAGCTGTCTGAGTAGATTTTCCAGATTTGGAGGTGTCAGGGTGCAGGGCACCTCTGGTCACCCAGGCAGACACATCTGGCTCCTCTCCCAACCAGGGAAAGCTGCCCACTGACTACTTCTTATCTTCCCCTCCAGCCCCCCTTCCTACTGAGGCTCCCATTCTGACCCCCTTCACAAGGCCTCAAAGGGAAAAAAGAGTCGACCCTGGCACATGACTGGCTAATCTCAGTTATTTGGGGCTGGGAGTAGAGGGATGGGTGGCAGGGAGATCTGAGGAAGAGGAGGAGATCAATGTGACGTGGTCATTAAATAATAATGTGTGTTGTGTGTGTATGAGAATGTGTGTGTGTGAAGCAACAGATTGAAACTGAAATATCCACATGCAGGCCCCTTCCCCTGGTGGCATACACAAGATGACAGAGGCAGAGAATATCTGAAGAAATCTGTACATTATTAATTACTTTCAAGTTCAAAAGGCCAACTCATCTGTGCATTCTAGAGGGACCTCTAGCCTTAAAGTACACCACTCCAGAGAGGAAAAGACAGAAGGAATAGGCTTCACTTTGGGGAGAAGAAATATCCCAGATCTTTAAACCTTTGGTATTTTATAAGCCCCTTCCCTTCTCAGGAGCTGGGTGGACAGCCTGCCTGGAGCAAGGCCCCCTCAGCTGCAAGCCAGGGGACACAAAAGACTGATCTCATCTCTGCTCTCTGTAACTAGGTCCTCTCTTGCCTCCGCTTTTATTCTCTCTTCCTCCTCCCTGTAGCTCCTCTGCCAACCCCCAGCCTCAACCCTTGCCCCAAGCAAACCAACCAGAGAGTGAGAGCCCAGTGTTCTACCTCTCCATCAGATGTGTTATCTTCCACTGTTAGATGCTGTTTGCTTCTAAGTGTTTGGGAATGAGCTGCTTCAGTGGAGAGAGAGATTGTTTCAGCAAGAATAAAGATTTGATTTCCACCTGAAAACAGACTAATTTGTGTAATGATATCACCAGTCCAATCCTCCCAGTAATTTTCACCTTTGTCAGCCACAAACTGACCCCTAAGGCAAGCAGATTTTGTTCTGGAAGAGGCCAGTCCAGCCTATGGGAGTCCAGGGTGGCAGTGGATAAAACAGAAGGTGAACTGAAGTTCCCAAGAAAAGAGCAACTGAGACGCCTCCTGTGGGAGCTGAGAAGTGTTCCAGCTGTTTATCTTTCCTGGGTTTCCCCCTCAGCCCTCTTCTCCTCACTCTCCATAGGTCCTTTTCCATTCTCAAATCTCTCTCTAGACCTGACCACCACCCAGGGCTTCATCTCCATACATCAACTGCCAGGTGGGGTTTCTCTCCTTGTATCTCAAAGGCACTTCAAAACCAAACTCATCTGCTTCTCTTTCTCATTCTTTCCATCTGTGTGTGTCTGGTTCATTTTTTCAGCTTGGTACTTGGTGACCCATTTCAATCTAAATATTCTTTTTTTTTTTTTCAGTTCATGAATGATGTTCTGCTTTTGCTTCTTTAATTATTATTGTTTTCCCTCCAGTCTCCCTGTTCTGTCTTTCTGACATTCCTGTTGGATGGATGTTTGATCTCCTGGGACTCTCCATTGTTTCTCTTAACTTGCATATCTTCCATCTTTTTGTCTTTTTGCTCTGTGTCTTGGGAAATTTCATTAACTTCTTCTTTTACATTAAAAAGTTAATCTTTAATTGTGTCCATTCTATTATCCAGAATCTCAACTGAATTTTTAAAAATTTAGACAATTATTTTCAATCTTTAAAATACTTTGTTGTTCTCTGGCTGCTCTTTTTTCATAGCAGCCTATTCTTGTTTTATGGATGCAACATCTTCTCACATCTCTCTGAGGATATGAATTGAAAAAAAAATTTATATATATTGTCTATAACTTGAATGATTTGGAATTCTTGTTGGGTCAGTTTTATATTTGTTTATTTAATCTTTCTCTTTTATTGTCACATAGCTATTTTTCATTATCTTTTGTTGTTCATTCAGACTCATGAATAAAAAAAATATTGACTAATATAGGCAGCTAGCATGTATTTCCTCTGAAGTTGGATAAGTTTGTTTCCCTAACAGGCCTCTCCTTTGAATGTTTATTGTTCTTACCGATGGTGTTTGGGACTGTGACTGTCTCTGTACTCATTTCTTCACCAAGGAATCTCATCTGTTTTTTATCTCCAAGAAATTCCTATCTGTTTCTGATCCACTGATAATCTTTTCTGTTTTTCAGTTTTGTTGTGATTTCATTATTTTGAAAATATATCCTGTCATCTTAATGGAACCTTAAGAGGGAGAAGATGTGGACATTTATGCTCAGGCTGCCTTCTCAAATCAGCAGCTTCCCCCTAGATTTTGCCTAAGTTGGTGGTATCACCTTCTACTTAGTTAAACAAACCAGACACTTGGGAGTCATTCTTGCTCCTCTCTCTTCCTCACTTATGGTTGGTCTCAAAATCTTATTCATTTAGCCTCCTAACTACCCCTCAGGTATTACTCTTCATCTCCATCCATTTCACCATCAGGTTCAGGTCCTCATCCCCTCCTGTCTGCATTGTACAATAGCCTCTTAATAGACTCCAAGCTTCTGTTTTCACACTCCTCAAATCCTTTCTATCCACTGCTGCCACCCAGAGTTGTTGTTGTTGTTCAGTTGCTAGGTTATGTCCAACTCTTTGCGACCCCAAGGACTGCAGCATGCCAGGCTTCCCTGTTCTTCACTATCTCCCAGAATTTGCTCAAACTCATGTCCATTGAGTCAATGATGCCATCCAACCATCTCATCCTCTGTCACCCTCTTCTCCTACTGCCTTCAGTCTGTACTATTATCAGAGTCTTTTCCAAGGAATTGGCTCTTTTCATCAGGTGGTCAAAGTATTGGAGCTTCAGTTTCAGCATCAGGCCGTTCAATGAATATTCAGCGTTGATTTCCTTTGGATTGATTGGTTTGATCTCCTTGCAGTCCAAGGGACTCTCAAGAGTCTTCTCCAGCACAGCAGTTTGAAAGTATCAATTCTGCAGTGCTCAGCCTTCTTTATGGTCCAGCTCTCACATCCATACATGACTACTGGAAAGAACCATAGCTAAAACACAGGCATGACTGTATCTCTTCCTTGCAACAACCATCATTGGCTCCCTACTGCCCAGAGTAAAAAGCTTCTCTGCAAGGAATTGGAGGCCTCCCCACCTCCCGTGCCTGATTCCATCAATATCAAGCCACCCAGCTTCCCCTCTAGACCACTGTCCCATGCCTCTGTGCTGTTTCCTCTGCTAGAAATACTCATTTCTCATCGTCTCACGTAATGACTCATCTTTTTCCTTCAAGACTCAGTTCAGATGTCCCCTGCTGGGCAAACCTTTTCCTGGTTTCATCACCTCCACTCTTTCCTCGGGATGGGAGTCCCATATCAGTGTACCCACAACTCCCCATGTCCTGCTAGCACAACTTACTCCATGGCACTGAAGCCTTGTATTTTCTAGTCTGTATTCTCCCCTCCTCCTCAAAGCAGGTACCACTTCTGGTTGATTTTTGCATTCCAAAAACTGGTCTGAACTGCTTAAGAAGTGTTTGTTGTACAAAACTAAATATGCCCCAGCCAGATGTGCTCCATCCATCCCAGGTCCTGGAAAGAGTTTCTTAAGGAGGAGACTCAGCCCACCTAGTTCACTCATCCACTAATTCATTCATTCATTCATGAGACCAACTGTTTATGGAGTGCCTATTATATGCCAGGCCAGGGGCCGCAAGTATGAGGAAGCAGACAGAATCCTCACCCTCCTGAAGCTCACGAGATCTGGTGAGGGAGAGAGACACAAATCAAGGAATCACACATATGTAAATAGAGACTGGGATAAGCTCTTGGAAAGAAAGAGCTGGAACCTGGAAAGCAGATAACCAGCAACCTAAATCTAGGCTGAGTATGGAGGGATGATCTCCCTAAGGAGGTGACTTTTGAACTGAGAGCTGAAGTATTCTGATATGGGTGGAGACAGTTTCTGAGCAGCATAGCCGTGACGTAAAGGAGAGGGGAAGGACAGGAGCTGAAGGAGGGGAGGTGGCGTGGAAGATAAATGTTCCTCCCCTCTGTTTCTGCCTGACTACCTCAAAGCTTAGCAGCTAAAACAAGAGACATCTTATTTTATCTCATGACATTGAGGGTCAGAAATTCACCCAGGCTTGAGCTGTGTGATTATTCCATTCCATGTGGCATGGGCAGAGGTTACCCAGTGGTTCTCAGCAGACAGATGGGCTGGCTTGAAGAGTCCAAGATGGCTTCACTCACATGTCTGGCATCCTGGGATGACCAGAAGGCTGGGTTCAGCAGGCTCCGCTGACCGGAGCGTCATACACACAGCCTTTCCAGCCTGACAGCTTCAGGGTAATTCAGAGCATCTCAGGGTCCCAAGGGTGAGTATTCCAGCGAGCAAGGTGAAAGATGCATGACCTTCTGTAACCTGGCCTCTGAAGTCTCATAGCATCACCTTAGCTGTGCTATGTGGTAAAAGCAGTCACAAACCTACTCAGATTAGAAAGGAGGGACATAGACCCCTACTTCTCGATGGGAGGAATGTCAAAGGGTTGAAAACCAGGTTGTGCAGTCATCATGATTTCTTTTTTAAGCCAGGGAATGACAATATGTTTAAGTGCCATTAGGAAAGATCAAGAGTTAGGAGCATTTGAAGACAGAGGAGAAAGAAAGCATAATCAATTGTGTTAGCTTCCTGAGGGGGAAACTGAAGCAGAGAAAGCTAAATCTCCCATTTTCCCTCAACTCTGTTGCCTCCCACCCCGACCCTGACCCCTGACTCTTTCTCTCTTTGCTATCAGATGCAACAAGCAGCATCCATGACTCCAAAGCTGGCTTGGTGGCTCTCTTGCTTACAGGCCAGAAATCATCAAATCCAGCCCCAAGTCATCTACTAACAGCTTCTCAAGTCACAGGACTTCACAGTTTACAGAACAGTTTACATATTATCTGCCTGGAAGTTGGTCTAGCACCTATTCTTAAAGACGGCACCTCTCCTCTGGATTGTAATCATTTCTATTTAATCTTCTGCCCTGCTAGGAAGTTCTGGCTTTTATCTTCCAGTTTAGAAGAAGTCTTTCTTGTTGCACTGCGAGATAGTGGTCAGAGGTTGAACTTCCTCACTATAGCTCTGCATTTATTTGAATCCAGACCTTAAGGTTATCTCGGCAGACATCCCTGGGCTGCTAAATCACCCCAAATCTCTTAATCTTTTCCTAAAGCTCCCATTTCCCATTTCCTTCAATAAGGTCTCTGGTTTTAACCCATTCAAGACCAAGTCCTTGCCATTCTCACACCCACACCATTTATCACAACCCTTTACACACAGGTAGGCTCTGAAAGGCCAGGTGTTGGACTCAGTTAAACCTAGGTTCAAATCCAGGGTCTGATACTGTTTAATCTTGGGCGAGTTACTTAACCTTTCTGAGCCTCAGTTTCCTCATTTGAAAATGAGAAATAATAATAGCCAATTTCATCAGTTGTTGTACAGGTTTGAGATACAGTGTGTGAAACACGAGGCTCACGTGAGGATGCAGTAAAAAGTAGCTGTTACAATTTTACAGCGTTCTGATAAGGACTGGCCCCATCCCATGGACAACAACCCAACTCCTGGTCCCACATCACACTGTCCCGTGGTCTCTTTTTAGCAGTGTTCACCCTGCCTCTTCTCAGCGCAGCAGACCTCCTCTAAGCCCCACCCCCCACAGCTAATCCCAGAGAATTTGATACTGTTCAGGCCAGCAAGAGCTCTGATCAGACCGACTGGGTCAGATGGGGTTCTGCTGCTCTCCTGCTGTGTGATCTCAGAAAACCTGTTTAACCTGAGTTGCAATCCCCCTCACCCACATTAAGAGGACAGATTACATGAGATACTGCATTTGAAGCACTTTCCATGGTGTCCAGAGCAAAGCAAGCTCTCAATAGATGGCCACCAACAGATAGTGGCAAGAAAGCAAAGTGACTCCGGGGTCAGATTTCCAGGGTGTCATGTCCTGTCCACTACTCTCCAGTTGCATGCCTGTGGGCACTTAAAAGTTTCTTATGCCTCAGTGTCTTCATCTGTAAAATGGAGACAATGATTTATAGAGTTTCTCTAAGGATTAAATGAGAGAATACATCACATTTAGAACGGTGCCTAGGACACAGTAAGAATTTAGTTAAGTGTGAGATGTTATTATTTCAACTTTAAACTTCTTTGTATTTTTATATTTAAGGTACATTGACTATAAGTAGCATATTGTCAGATTGTGTTGTTTTAAAAATCTAGGCTTTATCTCTTTTTAAAATCATCTTTGAAGTATAATCTACATACAATAATAGTCACTAATTTTAAGTGCACAATTCAGTGAATTTTGTGAAATACCCGCAGTCATGTAACCACTACCATAATCAAGATACAGAACTTCACCCCCAAAAATCTTCATGCCCCTTTGCAGTCTATCCCCTCCCGACCTTGGCCCCTAACAACCACTGATATGCTTTTGGTCACCATAGTTTTCCCTTCTCTAGAACTTCATATAAATGAAATAATATACTATGGAACTATCTTTGTCTTTTATGGGCAATTTTATTCCATTTACATCCAATATAGTTACTCACATAGTTGGGTGTAAGCCTAACATCTTACTATTTGTTTTCTATTTGTCTAACTGGTTCTATAGTCCTTCTGCCTCATTTAGGATAAATTAAATACCTTTATTATTTCATGTCTGTTATCTCACTAGTTATATATTTTACTCTTCTTTGTGTGATTATCAGAGCAATGGTTCTTAAAGTGGGTCCCTGGGCCAGCAGATTCAACTTACCCAGATTCTTGTTAGAAATGAAAATTCTCAAGCCCCATCCTGGAATCATAAACTCCGAGGGTGGAAGCCAGCCGTCTGGGTTTAACAAGTCCTCCTGGTGATGCTGAGACTGGCTAGTTTGAGAACCACTGCCTGAAGACAACTTTTGCTTCTGGCAAACAGCAAGGTTATATGTAGATCACCTTAATCCAGTTAGGAGCAGAGCCGATTCAAAGCAGGTATCTGTCCTTGGAAGGGCTGATCAGCTACTGGTTTTCTTCTACTCCCAATGGGTAGCCCTAAGGTGGTCCCAGTTGAAAACTGGACATGCTTACTGGAGCCCTTCTTCCTTAACTATCCCTGAACTCCAGTTTTCCTCCCTACTGGAAGAGGGGGAAAGTATTGCCAAAGGTCAGGCTCACCTGTACTTAGCCCCTTGACCCCTCAAGCTCTTTCTTCCTTGGTGACTGTTCAGTGCCTTCATAGTTCTCCTGGCTTTCGTAGACAGGTTTGTGCAGCACAAGTTAGTCTGCAACTGCTGGAAAAGAAGCCCTCTGTCCTGTTGTTATTTCCCCACTAGAATTACAGAGTCAAAATGAGTATTTAGAACAGTTCAGTTCCTGGCACGTGGCAAAAAACTCAATAAGTATACGTTCTTCTTCTTTCTTCTCCCAGTAGAATCCTAGGGTCATCTTGAGCTGAGCTGTTAAAAATCAACTCCTTCTACCCTTTCCGTACATTTCATAGATAAGCAAACTGATATCACACTGCGTGGCTGGACTCCAGTGCAATCAGACTCCCTTGGGAGGCTGTATTTGGACAGTTTCCTGCCCCTTGTCTGGGAGGTGGTATTGTGCTCTCCTTCCCCAGATCATCATGGCACACCCGGGAGCCCAGCTCAGTTCTCAGCTCAAAAGGAAAGAAGCCAGGGACCGTGGCTTCACAGACCCACCTCTCCTCCCGTCTCCTGGCCTGGCCCAGACCTCCAGCGACAACCACACATTGGGAGCAATCTTCTTACATTCAGTATCCCAGACATCTCATGTCTTTCCTCTGGAGCAGAGTATACACATGCACACACACACATACACACACAGAAACATGCTCACCAGCGATTGAGCATGTACGCAGTACCATACACAGTGTGGAAGGACCACAGTCCAGGTGAGACCAGGCAGCTGAAGTGGAGATGCAAATTGCTCTGCATTGAATGCTAGTCCCTTATTCCAGAAAGAGAGGGAGGCAACCCTAAGCAACAGGCCGAAAGGTCAGGCCAGGCCCAGGTCAGGGAAGACTGGGCTAGAGCCCAGCCACCACCTCCTAGTGGCCAGGATTTGGAGCTGGGTCCCCAGAGTCAGCCCAGTGAACTCCTGTGTGACCCTGACAGGTGACGGAAAGAACAGAGAATCATGACCCTTAGCCGGACTGTGGGCAGGTGCTGCAGCCTGTGACTTGGTTACTTTTTGAACACAGATGTGTGTGATTGTGCACATGTGCTCTGTGCCTCTCTGTGCATATTGGCCAGGGGGCAGGTTTAGATGCTGTGCTCAGCCTCATTCCTTCTCAGAAGGAATGCCCCAGCCTGGGGAGGTTTTAAACTGATTTTAGTTAATTTGGCTCAGAAGAAATCCATTAATTTTTTTCTGATTTAAAAGTAATGCATGCTCATCGTAAAAAATGAATGTGGAAAACAGAAAAAAATGTGATGTAAAAAAAAAAAAAATGAAAAGCACGTGGCTCCCACCCCTAGAGATAATCACTGTTGACATTTTGGCGGAGTTGAGATCACATGCACATACGGTGTTCTTTTCTCCCTTCTCACTGAATCTGCAGAGAGCATTTTCTCATATTATTCCTTTTTTGCAAACCTGTTTGAAAGCCCTGTACCATTGTTTTTGCACCATAATTTATTTAACTTGTCCCCAGTTGTTGAACATTCAGGTGGCTTCCAGATTGTCCCTATGGTGGAAAACCCAGGCTCATATACCTTAGTGCATGAAGCACTGATTTCTACTTTAAGACACGACCAGGGCATGTGTTGGGGGGGCGGGGGGACTCTGATTCAGGAAAGGGTGCGTGGCTTGGGTTTCAGAGGCTCAGCTGGGTGTACTTTGACCAAGAGAGGGTGGCTGGCAGGAACTGGGTGATGGGCTGGGACACAGCCACCCCTGCCAGCCCTGGATAAGGGCCCTCACAAACACCCCTCAGAGCTCCAGGGCCTGACTCCTGGTCATAAATATCCCTCCTTTGCCCCTAGGGGATAATAGTGCGGCCTCTTGGTGAGGCAAGCCATAGGGCAGAGGTGAATTTGATGCATTCATCTGTTCTGAAGATGCTAGGGCTGGTCTCCCCAACCCTACTCCCTCAGAAAGGCCCCTGCCCACCTCTGCCCACATGGATGGAAGCCCAGAAAGTAGGTGAGGTGAGCAGGGGCAGGGGCCAGGTGGAGGGGCAGGGCCAGGATAAGGCAGCCAAGAGGGAGTTGGGAAGCTGGGCAACGACCCCTTAGCTCCATGGCTCATTTGGCAAATAGATGTCTTGCCTTCCCTTTGCCTCCCTGACCCTGCTGGAGGGGCCGTGGTGGGGAAGCAGAGCCCTGTACCCGCTGGGCTCATTTGAGTGTGCTCATCCATTCCTGACTACCAAAAAAGGACAGGGAATGGGGGAATTTCGCTTCTGGTGGGCTCCCTGAAGCTATGGAATTATGGTATATTAGTGCCACCATCGACATCAGTGGCTGTTTAATCCAACTCCTCTGGTTCCAAATGGGGAAACCGTCAGGTCAAAAAGCTAATGTGGATCAGGAATGGAAACTCTGTGTATCTAACTCCCAAACCCACAGGCCTGTGGTCACATGTCCTTTAGCTCTACGTCTGTGGCTCACATCTGCTGCTAGAGGGAGGTTGTAACAGGGGCTCAGAAGCTGCCCTGGGGGGTTAGAGAGTCCAGCTGTGCTAGGAATCAGCCCAGAGGAGCCCAGACATGGACGTAACCTTATGAGGCCTCTGCCTTGGATGCCCAGCTCCCCATCAGCAGGAAGGAGCCCCTCCATGTCACTGTAGTCCAAGGGCTCCCCTCCCTGCATGTCTGGCCTCTGGAGAGGAAGGAGGAGAGAGCAGCAGTGAGACCTCTGGGCTGATGAGCACCACCCCTCACCCGCAGACAGCAGTGACCTAAGCCCTCTTGCAGATCCCAGAACTCGCCTTAGAAGGGAGGTGAGCCTAAGGAGCACCCCCTAAGACCATACTTGGGGAGAAGTGCCTCCACCAGGAAGAGCTGACCTCTGTGAGAACGTGGCATGGGGCGAGCTCTGAGCTAAACATGGGCACACCCAACCCGAGAACAAATCCTCTGTCGATGCAGCATCCCACCTGCCACTGATCCTGACAGTATTTTCTAAGGCCCACTCCCCATTTCTCCATCTGCTCAGAGTCTCAGTGGTCCTCCGTTTATCAGAAGCCATGGCAAAGCCTCCTATCCGTGAGACAGTCAGTCCAAGCCACCCCACACACACAGCCACAAGGAAGGCTTCAGGGCCCAAGTCTCATCCTATCAACCCTACCAAGATCCCCGAGGGCCCCTCTGACCTCAACAGGGCTGCACCGTCTGGGCCCGCAGTCCGTCTCACACCTTTCTCTGTCCCCGCAGCCACACCAGCCTCATCTCCAGCTCTCAGGCCAACCAGCCTTTATCCACCTGCTGCGTGAAATGTGTCCCCCTCCCCTCGCCTTGTCAACCCATTTTCTTCCTTCAGATCTCAGCTCCAAAGCCTCCCCTTGCACCTCTGTGTCAGTTCTATCTGTTGTACATTCTGACACCCTCTGCTGTACCTCCCCTTCAGGGCAGGCATCTTCTCCACCAGACTGTGAGCTCTGGAAGACCAAGTGCGCATCCTTCTTCCTCTCCCTGCTTCATTCCCAGCATCCGTACAGCGCCTGACCATCACCGATACTCAGTGACGATGTGGTGAATGGATAAATGAATGACCCAACTCTATGAGGTAAGTTCTGCTGCAGACAAAGAAACGAAGGATCTGAGTTAAGTAGCCAGCTCAAGGTCCCGCAGCTGGCCTGTGGTACAGGCAGGGTCCAGGGCAAGTCAGACTGCAGAGTCTGTGCTCTTCACCACTTCTTGTCCTTCATCCAGAATGCCGGCCTCAGTGTCTGTCTTGCTCTCTCCAGCAGGCCCTCTGTGGACGGCTCAGCTGGCCACCAAGTCCCAGGGCTCTGGGGCTCCCCTCCCCGGAGCTGCCCCCAGAACCATGGAGAGTCTGAGAGAGCTACAGAACCCACTGCTGCCTCGGAGCCCCACGCACCTCCATGGCCCCTACCCCTACCCCGAGGCTTCTCCTGCCTGGCCGTGCCGGGAGAAGATCTATTCCTACCTCCTGGGCGGTGCTGGCCCTGCGCATGCCCACCAGCTCCTGGACCCCGGGTCCCTACAGCTGGCCGTGGAGGCCTGGTACAGGCCCAGCTGCCTCCTGGGGAGGGACAAGGTCAAGGAGCCCAGGGCAGGCAGCTGTGAGACCAGCTTCACAGAGGGCAGGGAGCCCCCAGCTGGGCCTACGGAGCGGCCCACGGAACCTGGCCAAGCGGAAGAGGATGTCGCCATCCAGACTGTGTCCTACGGGGTTCAAGAGGAGTTCCAAGGCCAAGAGGGTGACCCGGAGGAAGAAGAGGTAAGGACGTGTGTGTAAATGCAGATTCTCGGGCCCACCTCCGGGTACTGAGATTTTATAGGCCTGGCTTGGGCCCCAGGAATCTGTATTTTACTAAAGAAAAGACCCTCTGACACAGATGCTATCCACACTTTGAGAAACACTAGTTAGAGCTGACTAATTTTTTTTTTTTTTACTATTTATTGCATTAAGGTATCTTTCTATTGAAGCTCATGTACAATATTACATAAGTTTCAGGTGTACAACATAGTGATTCACAATTTTTAAAGGTTATGACTATTTGACTTTTTAATCGTGTTTTTTGTTCTTGTTTTTTTTTTTCCAGTTCAATCAAGATATAATTGTTTTGTAACATTAAGGTATATAATGCCATGATTTGATTCATGTATGTATCACAAAATGTTTACCACAATAAGGTTAGTTAACACACCGTTTACCTCACCTAATTACCATTTTGCTGTTGCTATAATGAGAATATTTAAGATCTACTCTCATAGAAACTTTCAAGTATTTGCTACTGCTGCTGCTGCTAAGTCACTTCAGTCGTGTCCGACTCTGTGCGACCCCATAGACGGCAGCCCACCAGGCTCCCCCGTCCCTGGGATTCTCCAGGCAAGAACACTGGAGTGGGTTGCCATTTCCTTCTCCAATGTATGAAAGTAAAAAGTGAAAGTGAAGTCTCTCAGTCGTGTCCGACTCTTAGCGGCCCCATGGACTGCAGCCTGCCAGGCTCCTCCGTCCATGGGAGTTTCCAGGCAAGAGTACTGGAGTGGGGTGCCATTGCCTTCTCCGTTCAAGTGTATAATACATTATTATTAACTACAGTCACCATGCTGCAGCAGATCCCCAGAACTTATTCCCCTTATAACTGGAAGTTTTTACTCTTTAACCAACTTCTCCTCATTGTTCCTACTCTCCAGCCCCCGGCCACCACTGACCTACTCACTGTTTCTATGAGTTCAGCTTTTCTAGATCCTACATATAAATGAGATTAAATGGGATTTGTCTTGGACTTATTTCACTTAGCATGGAGAAGGAAATGGCAACCCACTCCAGTATTCTTGCCTGAAGAATCCCATGGGCAGAGGAGCCTGGCAGGCGACTGTCCACAGGGTTGCAAGAGTCAGACACAACCTAGTGACTAACCCTACTACTACTGCTATTTCACTTAGCATAATTATCAAGACTCATGTTGGCCCAAATGGCAGGATTTCCTTCTCTTTATGGCTGAATAATATTCCCTTATACATATAGATAAACATTGTCTTTGTCCACTCATCCATCCAGCTATGGACTTCTGGTCTTTGAGGAAAGTTCACCTGGTTCTTGTTTTCTTAATTATATAAGCAATTTAAAGTCAATGCAAAAAATTATTCAAAGATAGCTATTATATTAGTAAATGATCTTCCAGTCTTTTTACTTACATTTTTTTATACCTTACCCCCCCAAAAGAGTTCTTGCTATACATATTTCTGTAACTGAATTTTCCGCTCTAAGCAATGTATTTGGTCCATGTACTCTAGTATTTTCTACCAAAGTGAATTTTAAGGGTCACATGGTATCCCATTGTAAATTCTTCTACCACTTATTCACCAATCTCCTGGTCCCTGAGCATTGAGACTTCCTGATCTTTCACAGTTACTATCCTATAATGAACATTCTAGTACATGTGTACTTGTGTGTGTATTCTTGCATGTGTATCCTTGTAGTCTCTCCTAGTGATAAATCCCTAAGGGTGGAATCGTCGAACCATTGTCAAGGTTTTTGGTAGCGAGTCCAGAGCCCAGCCACACTCCCACTAATGACAGATGAGTCTGCCCGCCGCCCCACACCACTGCCGATGGGTGTCCCGGGCCGGGTCACCAGAGCCCACTCGTGTTTTGCAGAGTGACGCCGCATCGACAGAGAGTGAAAGTGAAGACAACTTCCTTACGCTGCCTCCCAGGGACCACCTGGGTCTCACCATCTTCTCCATGCTCTGCTGCTTCTGGCCCCTGGGCATCGCCGCCTTCTACTTCTCCCAGGGGGTAAGAGCCCATGGGGGCACAGGGCTTCTGCTCTGGCCACCCCCACCTCCCCAGGGGACCTGGGGTCAGGGCCTGGGGCGCCGGGGCCATTTTGCTGGGCGTGGGGATGTTCCCTTTTACCAGCGCCTCTCTCTCCCTAGACCAGCAAGGCCATCTCCAAGGGGGACTTCCGCCTGGCCAACACCACCTCCCGCCGGGCCCTCTTCCTGGCCACACTCTCCATTGCTGTGGGGGCTGGTCTCTATGTAGCCGTGGTGGTGGCCCTGGCAGCTTATATGTCCCAGAATGGCCACAGCTAGTGGCCAAGAAGGTCTGGCATCCTGACTCCCCTACTCTGCCTGAGGAGGTAGAGATGGGGTGCTGGGGGTAGCAGACTCTCTGGGGAGACAACTCATGGGGGTGGCTTGTCAGGAGGCGGCCTCCCAGGCTGCAGCCTGCGGGGCATGAGCTTCACTTCCTCCCACCCATTGCCACCGGCCTAGAGCAGGCCGGGGGCATCACTCAGTCCAGGAGAGGGTAGGGCTGCCCACCTGGCCATCCAGGCAGAGCTGCCTCTGGCTGGGATCGCTCCCCATTCTGCTCATTCCCCAAAGGGTCTCCTGCCCTGTGGCCACCCACTACCCAACTCTGCTAACCTCTCCACAGAGAAGAACAGGTTACAGAGAGAGAAAGGGGTTCCTGGGGGGCAGACACACCGGCGTCTCCACCTGGGGTCTCCCTGAACTTCCCAACTCCACTCTCTGAACTTCCCAACTCCACTCTCTGGCCTGTGATGCCCAGACCTCAGCCAGCCAAGATGGAAATACACACAAAGGGACCCCTTTGGTCTTTCTGGTTCTAGAGGGTGCTTACCTCTTCTGCGGGCTTGTAAGACAGAGTAGATTCTAGGTGGCGAAGGGGTGCCTGGGGTGGGTAAACTATACTGAGGGCAGGTTCTTGGAGCATCTTTATGCAGGAGCGAAAGGCAGATGAGATGACGGAGCCTGGAGGGCCCTGGAATATTGTTGCTCCTGTTCTCTGCCCCCATCCTCCTTTTCTGGATTCCTCCGGGGGCTCTGAGCTGGCACCATGCCAGGCAGACAGAGAGAGAGAGAGAGAGAGAGAGAGTGCCATCAGTCCAGCAGCCACTGAGTGCAGGATCCTGGATGCAGCCATGGAGGAATGTAACAAGAAGACCCTGTGTAGTGAGTGTAGATGAGGGGGACACAGGGCTGGCATGGCAGCTGAGCAGCCCAGGAGGGCCTCCTAGAGGAGGTGAGCAAGGTCTAGACGGATATAGAGAACGTATTGAAGGGATACTAAGGGATGACCCTTAGTATTTGCGGGCAGGGCTGTGGCAGGAGCCTCCCAAGGGAGTTTTGGAGCTGTTTCGATTACGCCTAGAACATCCAGCTGGAGCCATACTGAAGGCTCCACCAACTCAAAGAAAAGGAAAGTCAGGCTTATGTCTCAAATGCCAGTGATCTTTTTCCACCTCTGAATGCTGGAGGTCAGTGATGGACCCCTGGTCAGCCTTGCAGCTTCTTCACCGGCACCTCTTCTCAGAGCTGCTCTTAACACTCTTAGCCAATAGGGAAATTTCAGAATTCTAGAAACACCCAGACAGGCAGGAGGAGCACATTTGGGAGGGCAGGCCTGCCAGTGTTCAAGCTATGACTCTCACTGTGCATGATCTGTGGACCTGGTCATGCCGGGGCCCCATCCAGAGCTCGGGGCTGTGAACCCAACTTGTCCACCATCCTCCGCGAGCCCAGGCATTACCCAGCCCTCCACTCAGTGCATCCCCTGAAGCCTCACAGGCCCAGGATCAGCAGTTTTAATGTCCCGTTACTGTATATACTTACCCTTGTAATAAACGTTTCTGTAACACCTGCTTCCTCTGGGCCTCTTGCTGTCCCCGCCTACCTCCACCTTCGCCTGCGTCCGATCCTTCCCCAAGACCGACCTCCAATCCCCAGTCTACTGCTCCTGGCCCCTTGCAACATGTTCTCTAGAGGACCTGCCCACATCTGGGCCTTAGGAGAGGGTGTGGGCGCTCTGGCTTGGAGGACTACTCTGCTGGGAGTAGCCTGGATGCCAGGTGATGGTGTGGCGTGCATTTGACTCTGCAAGACAAGGAGACGTCCAGGCTGAAGAAAAATCCATTCTAGACTCGAGAGCCTGGGAGGTCAGTAGGAAGAGACGTGGGCCAGGGTGACTGAGGCTCCCCTGAGCTGCCTGGAGCCATCAGGGGTGGACGCAAGGTATGGGGTCACCAAGGACCCCACTCCCCTGATGCCCTCTCTTGAGTCCCAATGGGGGCTGCCCAAGCGTGGTATGGGGAGGAAACCATCTCTGTCGGATTCCGGCCCCAACCTCAGCACCAGATCCCCAGTATCCTCTCTGTTCCAGGCCCCCAGGAACCTGCCTGGGCTATCAGAGGGACCAGCCTGGCCTCTAGGTCACTGCATGGAGGGCACTGGCATGCCCATACCCACACATGACTACTTGGAAGACACAGCTCCACACATATGCACACACACACACATGCTGCACAGGCTGGGTACCCCTGAGACAGAGATCGCTGCATGATATTCATTAGAAGATACTCTTGGGAGAACATTAGAGGAGAGGAGCAGAAGAAGGCAGATCTGAACTATGGGGAGGTCAGGCTGCTGCTGCTGCTAAGTCGCTTCAGTCGTGTCTGACTCTGTGTGACCCCATAGATGGCAGCCCACCAGGCTCCCTGTCCCTGGGATTCTCCAGGCAAGAACACTGGAGTGGGTTGCCATTTCCTTCTCTGATGCATGAAAGTGAAAAGTGAAAGTGAAGTCGCTCAGTCGTGTCCGACTCTTAGTGACCCCATGGACTGCCACCTACCAGGCTCCTCCATCCATGGGATTTTCCAGGCAAGAGTACTGGAGTGGGGTGCCGTCGCCTTCTCCAGTCAGGCTGCAGTGCTGGCCAAATGACTGTCTGGGCCAACCCGAGGAGGGGACTGGAGCCAAGGTGCCCTCAGAGTTGACTCAAGGTGGGATGAAGGGCCAGGACTCCACTGCTGCTTGTCAGTCAGTCACTGGATGGGAGCCACCCAGAAAAGGGCTGTGACCCTTGGGCAAAGTGGATCTCTTCAGCCGAGGCTGCTCCCAGGCTGGGGGATGCCCTGAAGGCTGTTTGCTGGAGGAGGAAGCCCATCATTCCCCCAGGGCCCCGAACAGCACATCACCACACCCAGCACACCCATCATGCAGCAGCAGACCGGGTGATGCCACCTATATCCTGTGGCATTTACCTCCCCACACTGAAGGCTGCTTCCTGGGAACTCTGTGCCACTGGGCACACAGGTAGGATAAGCCGAAGGTGCTTCAACCACTGATGGATAGAAGCTGGTGGACAAATAGGTTTCGCGGCGTCTTGATGGAAAGACACCAGCCATATTCCACCTGCTCTGAGGATTCCCCAGAAGAATGGAGCTTCAGCTACCAGCAGTGGCAATTTAACCAAAAGCACGTCCCTCGCTGGTTGCCTTCCTCTCCCCATCTTCTTCCTCACTTTCCTGCTTCCTGGGATCAGCTCCCAATAAACTACCTACAGTTGAACCCTTGCCTCAGATGAACCCTGGGGAACCCAAACC
Organism: Bubalus bubalis; assembly: GCF_019923935.1. Classification (NCBI taxonomy): domain Eukaryota; kingdom Metazoa; phylum Chordata; class Mammalia; order Artiodactyla; family Bovidae; genus Bubalus; species Bubalus bubalis. Next base: position 17,584,499 of record NC_059167.1, read on the forward strand.
AAGACACAGACATGCACACACGCACGCGTACATGTGCACACAGCATGTGCCTGCCCGCACCTCCATACGTACACACCTCCATCCACGCATGTGCGCACATGGGCACAGCCCACACAAGCACAGATACTGCGTGCACACACTCACATGTGCACACACACAAAGCACATGCCCACACCGGCGTGACGCAGGAAACGTGGTGGCCCCGCCTGCTCTGGGGTCTCCTCATCCCCAGTGGGCTGGGCGCCCGGCAGTGGGCAGCACCCACTCTAGTCCAGGTCCTGCATCCCCTGCCTCCTGCCCAGCCCCCCAGAACGCTGCTGCACGCCTGGAGACAAAAGAGAAACAGGTCAATGATTTCCTGTGTTCAACCCAGGTCTTTCTCCCCATGGTCCTTACCCCCTGCCTACCCTCAACAGCAAACTCGGACTCTGCAGGAGGAAATGGTGTCAGCAGTAACAGAACCCTCAGGGCTTCTCTGCCCAGACCCCTTGGAAGGGCCCATCCCATGGAGCCCAGGGCCCGTCCTGATCAGTCCCTGCCACTCGGGCAGGGCCCCTTCCCCTGGCAAGCCGGGGCCTGCCTCTGGGCATGCCTGGGGCACATCAGGCCTCCTGCTTCCAGCTCTGCCTGAGTCTCAGTGCCTGAGGCTCCGGGGAAGCAGGGGGCCAGCAGTTCCCCCGCTTCCCGTCTGGTTCCTCAGGCTGGCAGAGGAACTGGGGGCAGGGAGGGTCCCCTGGGCATAGGTGCCCGTGATGAGCCACAGTACCAGCACATCTGTGCAAATATCACCAATTATTTTCCCCACTATAAACACCCAGCAGGAAGGCAGGGAAGCAACCAACCCAAACTGTTTAAAATAGAAACCGAAATTGCTGCACAGGGAAGTCGGGGCAACGGGCAGAGTGGGGACTTGTACCAGGAACTGGGGTCTCCCCCTCCAGCTGCCCTAATGGTGCACCTGCTCCCCTCCCCCTCCCTGCAACCCCATCTCAACTTTCTCCTCCACTGGCCAAGCAGAAGGAGATGGGAAGGGTCATCCCTGAGGGTCGGAGGGTGGGACGGGCCCTCTGTAGGGGAGGGAAGACGGCTGACACAAAGGAAGCGGGAGCCAGTGGTGGGGCAGCCGGGCTACAATGTGGAGAGGAGTGAGGGGACGGAGCCTCCCTTCACTGCTCCTGAGGGTGGAGGGAGGAGGGGTACCCTCGGATAGCAGGCTGGGGATCTTGGGACGCTGGGCCAAGTGGGACCAGTGACCTGCCACCCACTCTGAATGAAAGGACTTTTCTTGATGGTGGAAAGGGCTAGAAACCAGCTCCCGGGGGGCCTCAGCTGACTTCGCTGTCCCTCCCTCCCCGCAAACAGAGCTGATAGACAGCAGGTAGCTGGTACAGTCACACGGGTCATCAGAATGCTGAAACACTTCCTTACCAGTTGATGAACAGGCCCTGCCCCAAGTGTGCACCCCGCCCCGAAATGTTTCCCTTTCCAGCCTTCCTGGTCCCTCTTCCAGGACCCCCAGCTGCCCCCTAGGAACTAAAGGGTTAACAGCGGGCACAGCAGCCCCCCTCCCCCCAAGTGCTCAGGCAGCCAGAGCTGCCCTGACTGTTAAATATCTCAGATGTCACCCCTGCCCAACCAAGGCATCATCTCTGTGCCCACGGCCTCTCTCCTCCCCTCAGGATGCTCCAGGGCAGCGGGCTCTCGCAAACCTGGGCTCTCGGCAAACCCGCCGCTCCTTTGTCTGCCCCTGCATCCCTACTGCTTCCCAGCGATGGTCCCAGCACCCGTCCAGGGCCCAGCCAGGCCCAAGCCCCACCCAGAGGACAGGAAGGGGGTGCGCTGAGGCAGGGGTGCATGGCCACGCAGCAAGGATGTGAATCCTCCGTGCTGCAGTGAGAAGCAGCCCAGGAGATGATCTGATCACAGTCCCTGATGCTGCACAAGAGACAACCAAGGCCCAGAGAGGGAGGTGAGCTCCCCAGTGTCACTCAGCAATGGATGAGCCAAACCGAGGCCTCGTCTCCCAGGCCCTGGCATTGTTGAGCTAGGCAGGTGATGCCTCTGCTGCCTGCCGTGGCAACACTGAAAACCCAGGGAAGACTGCTGCCTCCACTGTGAATATTAACAAACTGCTTCTCTCAGCCTTCCTTCCAGGCTCTCTCCCGCTTCAAAGGCTGTCCCAGCCAGGCCCTCCCTGGGGCCGACACCTCGGCCCTTCTATTTTGGTGGTGTGGCGGGGCGGGGCAGGGCGGGAGGGTGAGAGCTTGGCCTCGCCTTGCTTACCCCCAAGTTCACAGCAGCACCCCCACCCCCCCGACCACCATGGGTGCTGTCACATCCTTCCTGCAATAGCGGGGAGGCCCTCCTCTGAGATGCGGGGCTGGGGGTACCCACGGAGACACTCAGATGTGCTGAACAAAAATAAAAGGAAGTCCTGAGGCCCATCTGCATTTCTGAATACTTCTAACCCACATGCCTTGAACTGCTCTCACCTTGCTTCCTCTAAAGAGCCGGGCAGACTTCAAAGCTGCTTCTAGCTCCATGAGGAAATGACAGAGAAAGACATTCCCAGAGGGCCGGGTGCCCCCAGAGGTGGCCTGGAGGGGGGACAGAGGGGATGGCAGGCACATTTGCAGCAGCAGGCAGAGCCGGGGCGAGACGGCAGGGGCAGGCCACGCTGACAGAGCACCTGCCGTGCCCAAAGGACTGCCACTCAGGTTCCCTCTACCACTGAGGCAAGTGTTCTGTTCCCATTTTACAGACTGGGAGAACGAGGCCAGCCAGGCTCTCTTTCCCCCACCCTGGTTCCACAGCTCAATGAATGGTACCATCATGACATCTGAGCAGCTACCATGGTTCCACCCTTGTCCCCTGCCCACATCACATCTGAGGCCAGTGCCTGGGGCCATTTTCCCTCTTTCATCCCCTCCAGCCCTGTCCTAACATTTCTGCTCAGAGCCAGCTGGGAGTCGCAGCCTAACACAGTGGTTGAAAGCACAGAATCTGGAGCCACACTGCCCGGTTCAAATCCTATTTCCTGCTCTGTGCAATTGGGTGCTTTCCCATCTGGAAAATGGGTACCATAATGGTGATTACTGCAAAGTGTTGGTGTGACTATTACATTAATGAATACTTGTGTGGCTTCTAAAGCAACATTAGGTGTCTAGTAAATGCTCTGTGCATGCCTGCCAATGCAGGAGACATAGGAGAAAAAGGTTCAGTCTCTGAATTGGGAAGATCCCCTGGAGGAGGAAATGACAACCCACTCCAGTATTCTTGCCTGAAAAATCCCAAGGACATGGGAGCCTGGCGAGCTACAGTCTACGGGATCACAAAGAATTGGACATGACTGAGTACGCATGCATAAAGTGCTATGTGGATTATTTTTTGGCTGCACCACGCAGCTTGTGGGATCTTTGTTCCTCGATCAGGAATAGATCCCAAACCCTCAGCAGTGAAAGCACAGAGCCCTAACCACTGGACCACCAGGGAATTCCCTGAAGAATGATTTTCATTATCTCCAGTTGACCACCCCCGTAAATGGCTTCCGTGTCAGAAGCGCCTTACTTCCTCGCATCCCCACCCCATCTACAGTCAGAGACTAAAGCCAAGTCCTGGGGGATGGAGACCCTGCTGACTTCTCTCTGCAGATGTCCGCTGATAACAAGCTGAAGGCACAAGGCTGTTTCTCGTGTCTCCCCTGCCAAGAATTCCCTTGTCTGTCCCACTTCCTGATCTTTACCTCCATGCTGATAGAAATCTTCCAAGACACAGTTTTAGAAAGTCACATCTTCTCTAGTGCTTCCTGATGACTCTTCCCCACTGCCCACCCAAAACCAAGTGGAACTAATCACCTTCTTTCACGAGCCACCACCACACCTGTTCATACTGGTGTGTGTGTTAGCTCAGTCGTGTCCGACTCCTTGCAACACCATGGACTGTAGCCCACCAGGCTCCTCTGTCCATGGCATTCTCCAGGCAAGAATACTGGAGTGGGTTGCCATTCCCTCCTCCAGGGGATCTTCCAGACCCAGGGATCGAACTTGGTTCTCCCGCATTGCGGGCAGATTCTTTACATCTGAGTCATCAGGGAAATACACACTGATATCAAGGCCATATCTACCATCCTTTGCTCCTCAGACGGTGAAGCCCATATCTGTCTCCTCCTCACTAGGTCTGGTGTAGGGCTGTCCTGGTAGACGTTCAACATGGGCTGTCTGGGCTCATGGCTGGGAAAGAAGTGACTTGCCATGTGACTTGGAGATGGTCGGGGTTAGGATTCTTTCCTCCGTGATTTTTCTCTCCACGGGGAGAATTTCCCACTTCTTTGGGGAGATGGGAGCCTTTAGAATGGGGGTGGGTGTCTAAATGGGAGAGACTTTAGAATTCCATGGAGAATGAAACAGATCAGAGATAGCAGGGTAGACACTTGTGGCACCCGGCCTGGAGCTGTTTGAACAGGGAGGGACAGGGCACAAAACTCTCAGGTGCCATCCTCCTTCCATCTGGGATGCCATAAAGATCCATCTTTCCAGTGCAGCAAGGTCCATGCTCTGTAGGAAGATGCAAACAAGAGGGAAGAGAAATCAGAGCAGCTTCTCAGCCTCCTTCTCTCTGGTCTCCACGAGACTCTGGGCTGAAGGCAGAGAAGAGGTTCTTTCCCGGTTTCCTCTGCTTGCAACTCAGCCCCTGGATCAGCCACATCCTCCAAGGAGCCCACAGTTCTGAGTGCCACGGGCCTGTCCACAGCCCCCTCTGAAGGCTAAGTCCAGAAGCGGGAGCCCTGCCTCACCCAGCCTCGCCACCAGCCCATCCTTCACCAAACCGCCTGACTCTGCCTCCCCCAAATCTCCCTGATCCTACCTGCTTCTTCCTCCTCAGTTGCCAAGCCCTAGGCCCAGCCCCCATCAGGCGCCTGGGTTCCTGCAAAAGCCTCCTAGATGTCCTGCCACTGGCTACAACATGGATGAGCCTTGAGGACATAATGCTAAGAGGAATAAGCCAGTCACAAAAAGAAAATACTGTACGATTTCACTTCTGTGACGTACCTAGAAGAGTCAGACTCACAGAAACGGAAAGTAGAGTGGTGGTTGCCGGGGCAGAGGGGAAGAGGAAATGGGGAGTTTATTTAATGAGACAGAGTTCCAATTTTATAAAATGAAAATGTTCTGGAGATCAATTGTACTGCATCATGAATATACTTAATACTACTGGACTGTACTTAAAAATGGATAAAATGGTAAATTTTATATTGTTTTTTATCATAATTTTAAAAAGACTGGGGAAAGTAATTATTACTATTATAAAGAAATAGTCTAATACTATTATAAATCTATTCAGTCTCTTTTCAACAATGATTTTAATGAAAAAAAGTGAACTAAAGAGAACACCTGGGCTGAAGTGAACTAAAAGCAAATCTGGGTGAGTCAGTCCTTCAAGCTTACAGGGTCTTCGCTATTTCCTCTGCCTGAAATATTTCTCTACCCTTCTTAGACTAAAAACTCCTATTCACCCTTCAAATCTTGGCTCCAAAGTCACTTCCTCTAGGAAGCCCACCCTCACCAGCCTGGCTGGGTCTATTTCCATTATTGAGCATTCTCTGATCCCCATGTTCCCCTTTTCAAAGCCCAGATCCTCACTACACCTGTACATTTATTTATGAGAACTGGATTAATGTCCGTCTCCCTCTATTGTAACCCCAATGCCCAGATAGATGACAACTTCAGCAAACAAAAACAAATTCACTGTCATGAAAATCAAAACCACAGTGAAATATCACCTCACACCTGTCAGAATGGCTATCATCAAAAAGACCACAAATAACAAATACTGGCAAAGATGTAGAGAAATGGAACCCTAGTACACTCTTGGTAAGAATGTAAATTGGTACAGCCACCATGGAACACAGTATGGAGGCTTCTCAAAAAACTGAAAAATAGAATTACCATATGATCTAGTGATTCTACTTCTGAGTATTTATGCAAAGAAAATGAAAACACGAATTGGAAAAGATACATGCATCCCAATGTTTGTATTAGCATTATTTGCAATAGCCCAGATATGGAAGCAACCTCTGTGTCTATCAACACATAAATGGATCAAGGAGATGTGGTATATACATGCAATGAAATATCACTCAGCCATAAAAAGGATTGAAACTTTGCCATTTGCAACTACACTGGAGGGTATTATGTTTAGTGAAATAAGTCAGGGAAAGATAACCATTGTATGTGATCACTTACATATAGAATCTAACAAATAAAACAAATGAATATAATAAAACAGAAACAGACTTACAGATACAGAGAATAAACTAGCAACTATCAGTGGGGAGAGAGAAGTAGGGTAGGGTAGGGATTAAGAGATTCGATCTACAAGGTACAAAATAAGTAAGCTACAAAGACATATTGAACAGCACAGGGAATACAGCTAATGTTGCATAATAACCGTAAATGGAGCATAATCTGTTAAAATAATGGATCATGATGTTGTACATCTGAAATTAATATAATATTGTAAATCAACAATTGTTATTGTTTAGTTGCTAATACGTGTCTGACTCCTTTTCGACTCCGTAAGCTATAACCCGTCAGACTCCTCTGTCCTTGGGATTTCCCAGGTAAGAATACTGGAGTGGATTCCCATTTCCTTCTCCAGGGGGTCTTCCTGACCCAGGGATCAAACCCATGTCTCCTGCATTAGCAGGCGGATTCTGTACCACTGAGTCACCAGGGAAGCCCAAATCAACTACTCTTCAATTTAAAAAATTCACTGTCAAAGATATGTAAAATGAACTACATAAATTGAAAGAAAATAATAAAAAGATGTCAAGTACATACTCTGTGCCAAGCCTGTACTAAACACTATACAAATACTAATCAATGAAATCTTGCAACATCCCTAGGAGGCTGATTCTATTAGTATTTTATCTCTATCTTAAGGATAAAGAAGCTGAGGTCCGGAGAAGTAAAGTAACTTGCCCTCGGCCACACAACTAGTAGGAAAGACAGTAGTGGAATTTGAACCCAGGCCATTTGGGCTCCACTGTCCACATGCTTAGGTCATTATCCCATCTTGCCAAAGTCTGATGCCACCAGAATCACAGATATGTATCTCTGCCCCCTAACTTCTCCCATTGATTCTTTCCTCTTCCCTTCCCTAGATGATACTGGGCAAGCATCATGGAGAGAGGACCACATGTTCACCTCCAACGTATTTTGAGGAATATTTGCTCCTTGTACCCCAAGAAGCCCAACAACCCTGTCCAGTCCCTATCAAGCCACTTGGTAGATGGTGAAGACCAAGGACAGCCTTTGGTCCTCTTCTGAGTGGCCAGTGAGAGGCGAAGACAGAGCCACAGGAGTCCACACAGCCCCTCTAGGTGGTATCCAGAACAGATGCCTACAGGGACTTCCCTGGCAGCCTGGTGGTTAAGACTCAGCGCTTCCATTGCAGGGGCTGAGGGTTCAATACCTGGTCAGGGAACAAAGATCTTCCATGCCTCGTGGCATGGCCACAAAAAAAGAACAGATTCCTAGAGGGGGAGCAGGAATCTTGAGGAACCAGTACCTGGGGAAGGTGGTGGTGCATGAGTGGGTGTGGCAGCTAGTATCAAGCCAGAGATGCAGGCATAAAGGCAGGTTCTTACTTTCATGCTGTTCCCCTAAATGCTGCCCCATATCCAAGGGACAGGTCAGCCGTCACCCTATCCATACAGGTGACCTATGTGTTGCCAAGGGGAGCTGGGGTGGATGGTGCTGGAGTCAGAAGTCCCCATGGAGAGCTGACTGCTCAGGCAGATCTTCTCAACCTCAGACAGAAACTGAAAGGCAACTTCAGGGTTTTAGGCTTGGATGGTCGAGTGCCACCATATGCTGGCTACAGGGCTCCTTCTTTTTTGTATTAACCCATATTTTATAGACAGGAAAACTGGAGCTCAGAGAAATAAGCTAAATCACCCAACTAGCTGGAAAGTTGGGGAGCCTTAAAATTAATCGCCAAGTTTTCAGTCTTTAAATTAACCATCTGTACCTCAAATACCGTTGATGCAGCAAGAATGAGTCAGAAAGTGAAATAAAAATGAGTGAGCAGGGGACTAGGTTCCACTCTTGCCTCAAACAACTCTTTTTTTTTTTTTTTCTTTACCCCAATTTGGGCAGGAGCTGTGTCTGGTTATTCGAACAAGAAAACATCTCAGAATTCACCAGCCCCCTTTGCCCAGCATGGACGCCCCAACTTAACTCAGAGCCCCTTCCCACACCCCTACCAGCTCCAGTCCCCCTCTTGCCATGCCCCCTCTCCCAACCAGGCCGGCAGGTGGAGAGGTGGTGAGCGTCTCCCTGGGGTGGCGCATGGAGGATCCCACGCTCAGAGAAGCCAGTTAAGGACCATCATCCCGACTCAGAGCTGCCTGAACACCCCAACCCCCATCCCCTGCAGGAGTCCACCCGGGAAGCCTCGGGGAGCTCCCCTCGCAGGGGCCAGCGCCCAGCCTGGGTAGTTGGCAGCTGCTGTGACCTCTCCACCAGCCAAAAGCCTGTGCAGCTTCTGCCACTGCCCCAGACTCTGCTGAGACTCCCGGTCTTCTCCATCCTTGAGCATCAATTAAATATTGACTGAGTAGCTATTAAGCATGGAACAGTCTGCCATGCTCTCCAGGAAGGATGGGTCTCTCTCCCTCAGAAGTATGGCAAACAGAGATGGCCTCCCTGCTGGTCTTTAAAACACCAAGCATGGTCTTGCCTTGCTCCTGCCTTTGCACCTGCTGGTCCTTCCTCTAGAAACACCCTTCTCCAGACATCCGCTCTGCACTGCTTGCTCAAATGTCACCTCATCTTAGGGGCCCTCCGTAGCTGCCGCCCGCCTACCATTTATCTGTTTTGTTTCCCTTCATAGCTCTCTCCCTGCTTGATATTTTATTATCTGTGTGTTTGTCAGCCTTCCCCAGCCAGAATGCAAACTCCATGAAAAGGGACCCCTGGGTCTCATTCATGGCTGGCTGAATCCTCAGTACTTAGAACCAGGTCTGGTTCTCAATAAAGATATGTTCTGTGGATGGGACTTGGGTTCTGGCTCTATTATAGCTGGGACCCCTAGGGAGCCACTCCCCATCCCACCTCCCAAAGCTTGTCCTTTATAATTTGAGAGGATTGCTGGTCTCTAACTGGGGTCTTAACTGGAGTCTGAGTTCCTAACAGCATCCAAAGGAGAATAGGGATAGGCTACTTTTTTACTGAGGTAAAATTCTCACAACATAAAATTCATCATTTATTTTTACTTCTTACTGAGGTATAGTTGATTTACAGTGCTGTGTTAGTGACTGCTATACAGCCAAGTGATTCAGTTACACATATATATACATTCTTTATTAATATTCTTTTCCATTATGGTTTATCACAGGATACTGCATATAGTTCTCTGTGCTATGCAGTAGGCCCTTGTTGTTTATCCATTCTCTGTATGACAGCTTACATCTGCTAACCCCAACCTCCCACCCCCTCCCTCCCCCAACCCTCTCCCCCTTGGCAACCAACAATCTGTTCTCTGTATCTGTGAGTCTGTTTCATAGGTAGGTTCATCTGTGTCATATTTTAGAGTCCACATTTGATATCATATGGCATTTGGCTTTTTCTTTATGACTTACTTCAGTTAGCATGATCATCTCTAGTTTCATCCAAGTGCAAATTATCTCATTCTTTTTTTACGGCTGAGTAGTAGTCCATTTTATATGTGTGCCACTTCTTCTTTATCTAGTCATCTGTTGTGGATATTTAGGTCTTTTCCATGTCTTGATTATTGTGAGCAGTGCTGCTATGAACATAAAGTAGCATGTATCTTTGAATTAAAATTTTGTCTGAATATATGCCCAGGAGGGGGGTTGCTGGATCACATGCTAATTTTATTTTTAGTTTTCTGAGGAACCTCCATACTGTTTTTCACAGTGACTGCACCAACTTGCATTCCCACCAACACTGTAGAGGGGTCCCTTTTCTCCACACCCTCCCTACACTTGTTATAAAATTAACCATTTTAACTGAATAATTCAGTGGCAGTTGGTGCATTTATAATGTTGTGCAACCACCACCTTTATCTAGTTCCAAAGCATCATCATCACCCCCAAAACGAACCTCATATCTTAAGTAGCTGCTCTTTATTCCTCTCTCTCCAGCTCCTGGCAACAACCTATCTGCACTCTCTCCCTATGGATTTACCTATTATGAATATTTCATATAAATGGAATCATACAATACGTGAGCTTTTGTGTCTGGCTTCTTTCACTTAGCATAATATTTCGAGGTGCATCCACGATGTAGCATTTATCAGTGCTTATTTCTTTTTATGGCTGAACAATATCCCATTGCATGGATATACAGTTTGTCTATCTACTTGTCGACTGATACCATGAGCTGTGGGGTTTTTTTTTCTTTTTTAAATGAGAGTATAATTGCTTTACACTGTTGTGTTAGTTCCTGCTGTACAACAACATGAATCAGCTCTGTGTATTCATAGATCCCCTCCCTCTTGAGCCTGCTTCCCACCCCACCCACCAACCCCCCACCCCAGCCCCAGGTCATCACAGACCATGAGCTGTTTTTAAAAGCTTTTCCAAATCTGTGATAAGACCACACCATCTAATAATACATGTTATTTTTCAGAGACAAACCAAAGCTTAATTTCTCAAGGTTCATGCTGTTTACTTCAGCAGCATTTAATGGAAGATCTTTTATATACATTTGTAATAGATAAAAAATAAACCAGACTGCAAATCCTTTTTCTTTCTTTTTTAAAGCAAACCATGTACCAAGTTTTTTGGTTCAACTTGTGTAGGATAAGTTAAATTGCATTCTATTAACCAATATGCGTATTTCTGTAAGTATAGTTATGTTGAAATAAAGTTTTAAAACATTAAAAAAAAAAAAGACCACACCATCTGATAAAATATGTTTGATAGCAGAAGCTTATAAAATATGGACAGTACAACAAAAGAGGTGCTTGCAAGTTTTCAGGTCCTGATTCCACACAACTTTCCACAGCTCTACATGAAGTAAGGTAGCTGGATCCACAAACACAGGCTCCATCTCTGGACTAGTCTAAGCACTGATGGCTTTCTTTCCCCCTCACTCTCAAGGTCTCTGAGGTAGGACTTTCACGATGACTCATTCAGATGAGGCAAAATCCACTGCTCAGGGTCACATAGGTAAGAATGGTGAAGTTGGCATCTGAGCCCCGATCCTGGATCCAGAAGATGAATGCTCCACCACCTGGTAAGCTGTCTGCCTGGGACACTCAGGGGGCCCTCCTGGTCACACCTCCCTGAGCAGTACTGCAAGCCAGGGGCCAGAGTGGAGCAGGTGTGGGCTCCGAGGGAAGTCAGTGGTGCAGGGGAAGCACTGATGTCCAGAGGCAGCAACCTACCTTAAGGGCTGTTGGCATCTTTAAATGAGATCAACTATGAAACTACAAATTTCAATACTATTGTGTCATGAGGACTAATATATATTGACTGTAGAGGGGTGGCAGCTTGAGCTTACAACAGATGTAAAACAGATATGATGATGGAGCCTGACTCTTAGAAGCGAGTACTCTAAAGGGGGAAAAGAGACCCACACCACTGACCATGGGAAAGTCACTTGGGCTTTTGAGCTTCAGTTTCATCGTCTGTAAAATGTTCCTGATCTCTGAGAAAGACGGTTGAGGGCAACAAGAAATTTTTATAAGTTTGCATACTGTGCTATTTGTGTACATATTGTGCTTTTAAGGGAATACATGTATATTTATAAATAAATGCAGAGTCTAGCTCTAGAATGGTGCTGTCAAATAAATTATAATGTTAGCCGCAAGCACAAGTCTTATAAGTTATTTACATTTTTTTTTCGGTATCTTCATTAGACAAGATAAAAAGAAACAGGTGAGATTAATTTTGACATATTTTTAAGCCAACATATCCCAAATCACATCATCTTAACATCTCATCAATATTTTAAAATTATTTTCTAGCTTTCTTGAATTAAAATTGTGTCTTTAAGTTATTGATGAGATATTTTATACTTTTTTGTACTAAATTTGATCCGGCATGTGTCTTATACTTACAACATATCTGAATTCAAATTAGCCACATTTTAAGTGCTCAGTAGTCAGGGATAGCTAGTGGCTACTGTATGGGATGGCATTTTTCTGGAAGGACTTTAAATTTGCTCCTGGAGAGAGATTTTTGGAGAATTGAAAATCATGGGAGGAAGAAGTTACTTTCATTATATGTTCTTTTGTTCTGTTTTGATTTTTTTCCCCCCAAGTGTGTGAATTAGTTCTATTTTTTAACTCGCAGTTTTAGAGGTAAGGAAAAACACAGAAAATCAGAAAGAGAAACAGAAAAAGCCGTGATCTTAGAAGTAGGAGGAGATTTCAGACAGGCAGGCGCAATGTCAGGGAGGTCAAGAGAGGAGAGCTTTTCAGAAGATGAGGAGGAGGAGGGGGTGGAAGAAAAAGCACTGCCCTGAGGTGACTTCAGATTTGGCACCTGGGACATCGCTCATCACTCATCAGTGACATTTGAGAGCTATGTCAGGAGAGGGAAGGGGTGGAACAGGACGGAAGCAGGTTGTTAGGGGGCGGAGGCCACAGGCGAGGCCCTCTGTATGGAGAGAAGACCTGCAGACCCCAACACGGGAGCCGAATGACGGTGACTCCCTTGGGAGGGGCCAAGGCGGTAAAGGCAGCTGGGGACGGCTCCTGGACGCCGTGAGGAGACAGGATGCGACAAGAGGCAGGTGGAGAACAGGTGGTTCAGGCAGCAAACACGGCCTGGAACCAGCACCGTGCTCGGGAGGAGAGAGGAGTCAGCCTGACTGGAAGGCAGGGGGCTGGAGGGTACCAACAATCATCAGCTTGGCCAACAGTTCACTTCTTCACCACCTGGGAGACCCAGACCTCCTCGGGGATGTGATGAGAGGTACATCTGTACATGCAGTTTTGTCCACAACTTCAGGCCTCCCCAGAGCTCCTGAGGGCCACCTCAGACCACAGAACCTGCTGGAACCATCCACTGTGGCCCCCCTAAGACGTGCCCGAACCCCTCACCACCCCCCAGAGTCTGACGCCACACCTACTCTGGCCTTATTCTCTGCCCACGACACCAGCGTTTCTCAGAGCCCTGTTGGTTCCAGGCCTTTTTGATCCTAGGTTCCCCCTTCCCCCTTCCTCCTTCCACCTCAGGAACTCTTCCTCCTCACCATGCAGAAGCCGCCTCTCTCCTCTAGACACGTATAATCGCTTAATCACGTCTTCCACTTAGCACAGTCTTCCAGGGTCAATGTTGCATATCATAATTGTCTCTTTGTGTAGCTCATCTGTTCCCATCTCCTCACCCACACAGGTTTTGTGGGACCGGAGGGCCAGAACCTAATCTGATCTACAGTTGGCACGTAACAAATGAATGAACGCAAATATCACCCAACTAGGGTGATATCACCCAAATATCACCCAGAAGGTCTCATTTCCCAGCAGCCCCCGAGGACCCAGAGACTGCTTTTTCAGGACTGTGGCTGGTGATGGATCACGTTCTTAAAAATAAGAATTGAATCTGATTCTGTAGTTGCAGAATAGAAGTCCGTGGAACCAGGGGGAAGACAAAGTGCAGGATTGGGGAGGGGCCACGTGTAGGGTTGCCAGATTCCTTTTTCAATTAAGGTGAAATTCACACAACAGGCAACTGACCATTTTAGAGTGTCCAATCTAGTGACATTAGTGTCTTCAACAATGCTGTGCAAACATCACCTCTTCCTAGGTTGAAAACGTTTCCAACCCTCTAGAAAAACATCCAGTATTCACTAAGCAATCACTCCCTGTTTCCCCCTCCTCCTCTCCCCTGGCAACCACCCACCTGCTTTCTAGTATCTCTATGGATTTACCTATTCTGGATATTTTACATAAAAGGAATCATGTAATATATAATCTTTTGTGCATGACTTCTCACTTAGCATAACATTTTTGAGGGTACATCCTAGTTGTAGCATGTATCAGTACTTAATTTCTTTTTTATAAAAATTATTTATTCCTGGTAAAACGTATAAATGCAATATTGGCCATTTTAACCATTTTTAAATGTACAATTCAATGGCATTAATCAGACTCACAGTGTTGTACAACAATCACCACTGTTTCCAAAATTTCTTCACCATTCACAAACAGAAACTCTACAACCGTTAAGCAATAGCTTTCCATTATCCCCACCTACCCCACCCCCTGGTAACTTCTAATCCACTTGCCCTCTCTGTGAATTTGCCTGCTGTAGATACCTTGTGGAGTCATACAATATTTGACTGGCTTATTCCACTTAGCATGTTTCAAGGCTCAGCCATGTTGCTGCATGTGTCAGAACGTCATTCCTTTCCACTGATGAATATTGTGTGGATATACCACTTTGTGTTTATCCATTCATTTGTTGATAGGCATTTGGGTGGCTTCCATCTTTCAGCTACTGTGAATAATACTGCTATGAACATTTACATACAAGTGTCTGTTATGGTATATTTTCAACTGGGGGGATATATACCTAGAAGTAGATTTTCTGCATCTTATGGTACAATGGACAAAATTGTGTCCCCTCCTAAATTCATATGTTGAAGCCCCAACCGCCTCTGAGATAGTATTTGAAGATGAGGCCTTTGGGAAGTAATTAGGTCACGAGAGAGAATGGAGCCCACATGATGGGATTAGTGCCCCTATAAGAAGAAACACAGGAAAGCTCTCTCTCCTGTCTTTGCTAAGTGAGGATACAGCAAGGCAAGGCAGTAGGAGGTTTCTCACCAGAATTCGGCCATGCTGACGCCCTGGATCTCAGACATCTCAGCCTCCAGAACTGTGAGAAATAAATGTCTGTGTTTAAGCCACTCCGTCTATAACCATTTGCTATAGCAGCCCAAACGGAGACTTACGGTAGTTCTTTGTTAACTTCTTCGCTGCGCTTGTTAACCTTTTGAAGAGCGACCACACTGTTTTCCACATGGTGGCTGCACCATTTCATATTCCCACCAGCAATGCGCAAGGGCACAGTTTCTTCACATCCTTAACAACACGTTATTTTCTGTTTGCTTTCTTCTTATTATTTATAGATTTCCTAGTGGATGTGACATGATACCACACTGTGCTCTTTGATTTGCCCGTCCTTAATGACCAATGATGTTGAACGTGTGTTCATGTGCTTCTTGGCCATTTGTACTTCTTCTTTGGGAAGATGTCTTTTCAAATGCCCCTATTTAAAATTCAATTGTTTGTCTTTTTGTTGTTGAGTTGTAAGAGTTCTTTATGTTTTCCAGGTACTGAATACTTTTAGATAGATTATTTTAAAATATTCCCCCCATTCTGTATGTTTTTTCACTTTCTTGATAATGGCCTTTGATGAACAAGTTTTTAACTTTTATGAAGAACAATACGTCTATTTTTTCCTATGTTGCCTGTGCTTTTGATATCAAATTTAAGAATCCGTTGCCAAATCCGAAGTTATAAAGATTTACCCCTATTTTGTCTTCCAATAGTTTTATAGTTTTAGCTTATATACTTAAATTGCTGATCCATTTTGAGTTAATTTTTGTGTATGGAGTGAGGTACTATTTCTTGAAAAGACTATTCTTTCCCCCATTGAATGGTTTCTGCACCTTTGTTGAAAGCTAACTGGCCATAGATATTTTGGGTTTGTTTCTAGAATCTCAATTCTATTCTATTGATCTGTTTATCCTTACCCCAGTACTACAATGTTTTAATTATATTGGGCTTCCCTGGGGCTCATATGGTAAAGAATCTGCCTGTAATGCAGAAAATCCGGGTTCAGTCCCTGGGTTGGGAAGATCCCCTGGAGAAGGAAATGGTACACCCTCCAGTATTCAAGCCTGGAGAATTCCACGGACAGAGGAGCCTGGTGGGCTACAGTCCATGGAGTCACAAAGAGTCAGACACGACTGATTGACTAACCTTTTCACTTTCAACTGTGTGATAAGTTTGAACTCTGGAAATGTGAGCCCTCCAAATTTGCTTTTCCTTTTCAGTGTTGTTTTGGCTATTCAGTCCCTTGGAATTCCTTATAAATATGAGAATGGGCTTTTACACTTCTGAAAAGGAAAAAAAAAAGTCCATTGGAATTTTGATAGGGATTGCACTGAATCTTAGATCACTTTGGGGAGTATTGCTATCTTAATATTACGTTTTCTAATCTATGAACACAGGATATCTTTCTACTTATTTAAGTCTTCTTTAATTTTTTTAGCAATGTTTTACAGCTTCCAGTGTACAAGTCTTTCACTCCCAGGTTAAATTTACTCCACATTATTTTATTCTTTTGGATGCTGTTGTAAATGGAATTGTTTTCTTAATTTCCTTTTCAGATCGTTGAATCTGAAATCTTAATTTCATTGCTGGTATATAGAAACAAATCTGACTTTGATATTATACCTTGAAACTTGGTTTATTAGTTCTAATAGGTGTTTTTGTGCATTTCTTGGCATTTTTGGTAATCTGAAAAAAAGATAACTTACTCCTTCCTTTCCAATTTGGATGACTTTTTTCCTTGTCTGATTTCCCTGCCTAGGACTTCCAATACATTGTTGAACAGCAGCAGTAGCACTGCTATATTTAACAAGTAAAAATATAGGACTCCCATACAATATTTGGGACTTACCAAACAATTATGCACTGCCTATCTGAAATTTAAATTTCACTGAATGTCCTGAATTTTATCTGGGAGAGTTCAGTCCATACGTGCCAGCACTGCCTGCCAACCCTTCACCCTCCCATGACCTCCAAGGCTCTTGCCACACTTGCCCTGCCCTTCTGGAAGCCTGGATGCCAGGAACAGCTTTGTCTAAGCCCCGACCCTGGTCTCCTTGTGCTGTATACTAAGAGAGTGGATCAAAATAACTGCTGTGTTTTCACTCTTGCTCCCAACCAGCAGAGATGTGGGGTGAGACTTTGGGAGAACCTAGGAAGACAAAGCCTAAGCCATCATTACAGTTTGGCCAGATGCTTGGACCCTGAGGATAAAGGTGTTCAAGCTGAGTCCAGAGGTTTGAGTTGGGATGGAAAGGTCTTAAGGACAGAGTGAGTGCCTAGGACTTTCCAGCTCCTGAAAGATGTTCCCATATGTTTTTCTCTCTGATCTTCCCAGGGCCCCCTGAGGAAGGCCGAGCAGCTACTGTTGCCTGCAGTTCATAACTGGGAGCTGAAATGGCTGCCCAAAGCCACACAGCTGACCAATCCTCCAGGGAGCGGGGTCCATGCCAGGCCTCTGAGCCCCACCAAGCTCAGGGCCGTCTGGTGTGGAACGGAGTGGGACTTTGACTCCCAAGCCTGAGAACCACAGACCACACCAAACCCCTTCCCTCGTCACAGGGCCTGCTAGGGCTCCCTAAGGCACTCACCTACCTCTTCACCTCCAGTTCTGGGGTGACTGGGGTCCACTTACCTCTAACTGGAAAATGAGCCTTATCACCTGTGCCCCATCGGTAATCCAGTTTCCCTACCCTTCATTTCCAGGGCCTCTCTTTTTGCCTCTCTCCCCATCCCAAAACTTAATACCACTGATGCCTATTTTATTGTTTTTATTTTTTTATATCATGTTATTATTATTATTATTATTTGGCTGTGCTGGGTCTTCATTGCTGCTCAAAGGCTTTCCCTATTTGCAGTGAGCAGGGGTTACTCTCTAGTTACAACACATGCAGGCTCTAGAGAACAGGCTTCAGTAGTTGCCGCTTATGGGCTTAGTTGCTCCACAGCATGTGGGATCTTCCCAGACCAGGGATAGAACCCATGTCCCCTGCATTGGCAGGCAGATTCTTAACCACCAGACCACCAGGGAAGTCCCTCATAGCACATTATTACTGATGGCCCAAGATCCACACATTCCTTGCAGCACATTTATTCTCGCATTCAATCAGTCGATCTTTCATTCAACTAATATTTTTTATATCTCTTCAACATCTACTTTGTGCCAGGGACTATGTTGGGCCCTGTGACTAAGCCAAAATGCTGGCTTTCCATCAGTGGTTCTTAACCTGGCTATACCTTATGACCACCTAGAGAAGTTTTTAAAATCCTGATTCCCACTCTCACCCCAAATGAATGATTAGGACTCAGGGGTAGGACCAATGCATCTGTGCATTTTTTGTTGATAGCTTGTTATTTCATTTGTCACTTATTTCCTATATCTACAACATAGATGATGCCATAGCCAACATTATTAAATAGGACAGACCTGTAATCTTCTTCAGCATTTAAATACCATCTTTGGCATTAAATATGGAAGCCTGGATGTTTAAAAGTGGTATATTTTAAGCCAGACCCAGTACTTCTTGGAAGAGACTTCATTGGGACATTTTATGTCTCCCAACATCTTATTATAAGAAAATTTTCAAACATATAGAAAAATTGAAAGAATTTTACAGTGAGCACCCACCTAGACTCTCCCATTGTTAGTTTATCTATCAATCCCACCTAATTTTTAATTGTTTTACTTTACTATTGATTTATTTGGCTGCCTTGGCTCTCAGTTGCAGCACTGGGGATCTTTTGTTGTGGTGCACAGGCTCTCTTGTTGCTCTGCAACATGTGGGATCCCAATTGGTTCCCTGACTAGGGATCAAACCTACATCCTCTGCATTGCAAGGTGGATTCTTAACCCCTGGACTATCAGGGAAGTCCTCCTCCCAATTTTTTAATGTATTTCAAAATGAATCATAGACATCTATCCACTACTCTCTAAATACTTCAGCATGTATGTAATCAACTAGAGTTCAATGTTTGGCTACAGTATTATTTTTTACTTTCTATATAAAATTCACGTTACAATGACTGCAGAGATCTTCAGGGCACATTTGTTGGGTTTTGACAATGTCAGGCACCTGTGTAACCTGAACCCCTATCAAGCTATTAGAAGACTACTGTCGCTCCAGAAAGTTCCCTATTCCCTTTCCTGCTAATCCTTGTCTGTCCCAAGGCCACCCCGTGCAGAGACAATCTCTTGCTGTTTTTTTCCTAAGATAGACTGGATTTGCCTATTTTGGAATCTCACAGAAATAGAATCGTATGGTATAAACTGGCTTACATTAGGCTCCTTTCACTCAGCGCAGTGTTTTTGATATTTAACCATGTTGTGTGTGTCAGTAGTCTGTTCCTTTTCATTGCTGAATAGTGCTCTTTGTATAAACAACAGTTTATTTATCCATTCTCTTTATAGGCGTTTGGGTTGTTTCCAGTTTGGAGTTGCTATGTTTCTATGAACATTCCTACACAAATCTTTTTGTGGACATACGTTTTCATTTCTTTGGGTAAATACCTTGAAGTGAAAATGTTGGGTTGTAGGGTAGGTGTTTATTTCGTTGTTTTAAGACACTGCCAGATCATTCTCATCAACTTTTATGAGATGTCCCGGATATCAGTTTTCTGTCAGATGTTTTATAAATATTTTTCTCCCAATCTGTAGCTTGCCTGTTGGTTTCCCTAGAGGTATTTTTCAACCCAAGCATCCATATTTTACTAACTTTTGATTGAAATATATATACAGAAAAGTACACAAACCTCAGTGTACTAAGTCTGACTAATTTTCACAAGCTGAACATACCCAGAATTCAATTTAAGAAAAAGCATTCCCAACGCCTCCAGAAACCCTCCTCAAGCCTGTCTCCAAAGGTAACCATTATCCTGATTTCTAAAAGCATAAATTGTGCCTGTACTTTATGTAAGTGGAATCATTCCCTTTTGCTTCTGGCTTCCTCACTTCAACGTTGTTTTTGAGGTTGGTCGGTATTGTCGGGTACAGCGAGGAACATCATTCTCATTATTGCATGGTGTTCCATTGCATAAGTCTGCCACAATTTGTCCATTCTACCAGTGATGGGCATTCAAGTTATGTGCAGGTATTAGGTATTATGAATGTGCAATGTTTTTGCCAAACATTTGTTTACATTCTCTTAGGTATATCTTAATACTTAGGAGTAGAATTCCCAGGTCATAGGGGATATATATGTTCATCTATTAACTATCCTTAATAGATATTGCCATAGAGTTTTCCTCAATGCTTAGATCTAGTCACACTCCCATCAAAGGCACCAGAAGTTTTCACCATTGCCCCAGGCGATTCTAAGAATAAGAGCCACTGCCTTACTGTGCTGAGAGGCTGCTGCGTAGGCTGTGACTGCCCACGGGAACCAAGAATGGCAAGGCTCCTGAGAGGCCAGCAAGGCGGAGGACGTGCTACATTCAGTAGAATATTACTCGGCCATAAAAAAGAATGAAATAATGCCATTTGCACCAGTATGGGTAATCTAGAGGTTAGCATGCTAAGTGAAGTAAACCAGACAACGACAAATATCGTATAACATCACTTGTGTGTGGAATTTAAAAAATGATACAAATGAGCTTATTTACAAAACAGAAATAGACTCACATGGAACATAAACTTGCGGTTACCAAAGGGAAAACAGGGGAAGGGATAAATTAGGAGTTTGGGACTAACATATACACACTACTCTATGTAAAACCTAGATAGCATATTCAAAAGCAGAGACGTTACTTTGCCAACAAAGGTTCGTCTAGTCAAGGCTATGGTTTTTCCTGTGGTCATATATGGATGTGAGAGTTGGACTGTGAAGAAGACTGAGCGCCGAAGAATTGATGCTTTTGAACTGTGGTGTTGGAGAAGACTCTTGAGAGTCCCTTGGACTGCAAGGAGATCCAACCAGTCCATTCTGAAGGAGATCAGCCCTGGGATTTCTTTGGAAGGAATGATGCTAAAGCTGAAACTCCAGTACTTTGGCCACCTCATGCGAAGAGTTGACTCATTGGAAAAGACTGATGCTGGGAGGGATTGGGGGCAAGAGGAGAAGGGGACGACAGAGGATGAGATGGCTGGATGGCATCACTGACTCGATGGATGTGAGTCTGAGTGAACTCCGGGAGTTGGTGATGAACAGGAAAGCCTGGCGTGCTGCGATTCATGGGGTTGCAAAGAGTCGGACATGACTGAGCGACTGATCTGATCTGATCTGATCTGATATGTAAAACTGATAAACAACAAGGACCTACTGTATAGCACAAGGAACTATACTTAATGTCTTATAATAATCAATAAGGGAAAATAATCTGAAAAATAATATATATGTATGCTTGCTGAATCACTTTGCTTTACACCTGAAACCAACACAAGATTGTAAATCAACTATCAGTTCAGTTCAGTCATTCAGTCATGTCCAACTCTTTGCGACCCCATGGACTGCAGCACTCCAGGCCTCCCTGTCCATCACCAACTCCCAGAGTCCACCCAAACCCATGTCCGTTGAGTCAGTGATGCCATCCAACCATCTCATCCTCTGTCGTCCCCTTCTCCTCCTGCCCTCAATCTTTCCCAGCATCAGGGTCTTTTCCAATGTGTCAACACTTCGCATCAGGTGGCCAAAGTATCGGAGTTTCACCTTCAACATCAGTCCTTCCAATGAACACCCAGGACTGATCTCCTTTAGGATGGACTGGTTGGATCTCCTTGCAGTCCAAGGGCAACTATATTTCAATTTTAAAAGGAGACAGAGACCAGGAAATGGGCAGGCCCCAGCGGGGGCGGGGAGTGGGGGTTGGTTGGACTCTGCAGGTCTGAGCAGGGAAAATGAGGTTGGGGAAGCATTGCAAGTAGAGAAATATTCCCTCTGAAAGGCCAGAGCATGTGAAAGACTTGTACATCAGGGAAAGAGATCAGAGACTATGGAAAAGGCAGTCCAGGGCTAGGCAATGCTGAGCTCTTGAGGCCATGTTAAGGATTTTCTTTTTAACCTTTTATTTTGAAACTGTTTTCAACTTATAGAAAAGTTGCACAAATAGTACAGAGAATTCCCATCTATCCTTCACCTAACTTCCCCTAAGATTAGCAACTCACATGAGTATGTACAGTTCTCAAAACCAGGAAAATAGCATTGGTATGATCCTACTAAACAAACTACAGCACTTATTCAAATGTCACCCATTTTCCCCCTAATCTCCTTTTCCTATTCCGGAATCCAGTCCAGAGTCCACATCCCATTTGTTTATTGTGTCTCCTTTGTCTCCTCCAATCTGTAACATTTTCAGTTTTATTCTTCATAACCTTCAGACTTTTGAAGAGTACTCATCATTTATTATGTAGAATGTCTCTCAGTTTCAGCTTGTCTGACGTTTCCTCAGGGTTAGACCAAATTATGAATTTCTGGCAAGACTTCCATAGAAGTTGTATGCCTTATTCCTAGTATTATTAACCTCAATCACTTGATCTCATTGGTGTCTGTCACATTTCTCCACTGTAAAGCTACTGTTTTGATCTTTTTCCTAACAAAAGAAAGGGATGGCATTGAAGGATTTTAAGCAAGGGACATGACGTGTTTAGTGACGTATGTTTCAAAAATGCTCTCTTTGTTGCAGCCTGAAGAACAGGTTAGAAGAGGCTAGAATGTACCTGTGGGAGGTTGGTTCAGGGTGTAATACAGTCCAATATGTGATGATAAACGTGGGGAGAAGTGGGCAGATTTTAGAGATATTCAGAAGGTAAAATCACAAGGCAGGTTAATGAGATCACGCAGAGGTTCTGATAGAATTGGCCTGTGACTGGGCTTGGGTGAAGCCAGTTTAAAAGCACCCAGGTGATTGTCATGCTCAGCCACATTGAACACGGCCGGCCCACAGCATGGTCCAGATGTGCTTCAGGTGAAAGCCACTTGGTGGTCAAAGTGAAGGTGCTCAGTATCTCTCTGGATACATGGGGAGAAAGTTGGGGGTGCGGGGGTCCTCTGCCATCTCCCACAGAGAGAGCTGGCAAGAGGATGCTAATGAGACCAGAGAGCTCAGGGAGCCCTTGCCAGCTCGTCACTGCTGACTCCAAGTAGGGCTGCCAGATAAAACACAGGACACCCAGTTCAATCTTAACTTTGAGTAAACAATGAATAATGTTTTAGTATGTCTCAAATATTGCACAGAACACATATTAAAGAATTATTTATCTGAAATTTAATTTAATCTTATTTTTACTTGTTAAATCCTACAACCCTACCCCCAAGACAAGGATCTGATGTGTTTGACCCATTCCCGTCTAGTGCAAGAGCCTCTAAAGCAACAGACTTTTTTCTTCCCTCTCCTTTCCCGCCCTCTCCCCTCTTCCTCCTTCCACCTTCTCATCCCCAGTGTGGCCTGGCCAAGAGCATGCCAATGCCTGGCACCAGTCTTTCCACTGAAAGCCACACAGGGAGTCCCTGGCAGAGGGCCCAGGAAGAAACACCCAGACTCCCACTCCAAACCCACTCATTTCTTAACCCAGTAAGTGCTTTTGTGCACCTTCCATGCGCCAGGCCCTGTTCTGGTCAGAGGGATGAAGCAATGAACCAGTCAGGTGAGTTCCCACTCTTTGGGGGACAGGCATTCCAGTGAGGAAGACGGACCATGATCCAGAAAACAGCTGTTTCAGATGGTGATGACAGCTGAGAAGGGATGTGGTCAGAGTGACCAGAGCCCAGGTGAGGTGGGGGGTCAGGGGGCCTCACTGAACAGGCAATATGACTTGGGCTTGAAGCTGACAAGAGGCATTTTTTTTTTTTTAAGAGGCATCTTGTAAAGACCTAGGGAAGAGTGTTGCAGGGAGAAGAAAGACCACAGGGGTGTCACAGGACATCTGGGCACCCCACCACATCTGGCTGATGTGTGGGATTTGCCAGTTTCTGTGGTGCAACTACTCTATCATGGCTAGTCGCAAGCTACCAACAATGAGATGATAGTTTTTAAGAAGCTGATATTTTAGTTGATTTGGGGCCTCATCAAGGTGCCAGGGCCAAATGACTGTCTCAAAATCCTGCTCTCTAGAAATGGTACTGAAGAATTTATTTACATGGAAGCAATGGATGCAGGTTCATGACACTGTACAGAAGGCAGTAATCAAGACCACCCCCAAGAAAAGGAAATGCAAAAAGGCAAAATGGTTGTCTGAGGAGGCCTTACAAATATCTGAGAAAAGAAGAGAAGCTAACAGGAAAGGAGAAAAGGAAAGATATACACATTTAAATGCAGAGTTCCAAAGAATAGCAAAGAGAGATAAGAAAGCCTTCCTCAGTGATCAATGCAACAAAATACAAGAAAACAAAAGAATGGGAAAGACTAGAGATCTCTTCAAGAAAATTAGAGATACCAAGGGGACATTTCATGCAAAGATGGGCTCGATAAAGGACAGAAATGGTATGGACCTAACAGAAGCAGAAGATATTAAGAAGACGTGGCAAGAATACACAGAACTATATGAAAAAAAAATCTTCATGACCCAGATAACCATGATGGTGTGATCGTTTACCTAGAGCCGGACATCCTGGAATTCAAAGTCAAGTGGGCCTTAGGAAGCATCATGACAAACAAAGCTAGTGGAGGTGATGGAATTCTAGTTGAGCTATTTCAAATCCTAAAAGATGATGCTGTGAAAGTGCTGCACTCAATATGCCAGCAAATTTGGAAAACTCAGCAGTGGCCACAGGACTGGAAAATGTCAGTTTTCATTCCAATCCCAAAGAAAGGCAGTGCCAAAGAATGTTCAAACTACTGCAAAATTGCACTCATCTCACATGCTAGCAAAGTAATGCTCAAAATTCTCCAAGCCAAGCTTCAACAGTATGTGAACCATGAACTTCCAGATGTTCAACCTGGATTTAGAAAAGGCAGAGGAACCAGAGATCAAATTGCCAACATCTGCTGGATCATCGGAAAAGGAAGAGAGTTCCAGAAAAAAACATCTACTTCTGCTTTATTGACTATGCCAAAGCCTTTGACTGTGTGGATCACAACAAACTGGAAAATTCTGAAAAAGATGGGAATACCAGACCACCTGACCTGCCTCCTGAGAAATCTGTGTGCCAGTCAAGAAGCAACAGTTAGAACTGGACATGGAAAAAAACACTGATTCCAAATCGAGAAAGGAGTATGTCAAGGCTGTATATTGTCACCCTGTTTATTTAACTTATATGCAGAGTACATCATGAGAAACACTGGCCTGGATGAAGCACAAGCTGGAATCAAGATTGCTGGGAGAAACATCAATAACCTCAGATATGCAGATGACACCACCCATATGGCAGAAAGCAAAGAAGAACTAAAGAGCCTTTTGATGAAAGTGAAAGAGGAGAGTGAAAAAGTTGACTTAAAACTCAACATTCAGAAAACTAAGATCATGGCATCCGGTACCATCACTTCATGGCAAACAGATGGGGAAACAGTGGAAACAGTGACAGACTTTATTTTCTTGGGCTCCAAAATCACTGCAGATGGTGACTGCAGCCTTGAAATTAAAAGACACTTGCTCCTTGGAAGAAAAGCTATGACCAACCTAGACAGCATGCTAAAAAGCAAAGACATTACTTTGCCAACAAAGGTCCATCTAGCCAAAGCTATCACAGAAGGCAATGGCACCCCACTCCAGTACTGTTGCCTGGAAAATCCCATGGATGGAGGAGCCTGATAGGCTGCAGTCCATGAGGTCGCTAAGAGTCGGACATGACTGAGTGACTTCACTTTCACTTTTCAGTTTCATGCATTGGAGAAGGAAATGGCAACCCACTCCAGTGTTATTGCTTGGAGAATCCCAGGGACGGGGGAGCCTGGTGGGCTGCCATCTATGGGGTCGCACAGAGTCAGACACGACTGAGGCAACTTAGCAGCAGCAGCAGCAGCCAAAGCTATGGTTTTTCCAGTAGTCATGTATGGATGTGAGAGTTGGACTATAAAGAAAGCTGAGCACTGAAGAATTGATGCTTTTGAACTGTGGTTTTGGAGATGACTCTTGAGAATCCCTTGGACAGCAAGGAGATCAAACCAGTCCATCCTAAAGGAAATCAGTCCTGAATATTCATTGGAAGGACTGATGCTGAAGCTGAAGCTCCAATACTTAGGCCACCTGATGCGAAGAAATGACTCATTGGAAAAGACCCTGATGCTGGGAAAGATTGAAGGCAGGAAGAGAAGGGGATGACAGAAGACTAGATGGTTGGATGGCATCACCGACTCGATGGATATGAGTTTGAGCAAGCTCCAGGAGATGGTAAAGGACAGGGAAACCTGGTGTGTTGCAGTCCATGGGGTTGCAAAGAGTCAGACACGACTACATGACTGAGCAACAACACTTACCAGACCTCTGAGAACCTTTGAACTTGGGATGGAGAACCAATTGGATGGTCAGTGTTTCTAAACACCTCCAAGGAGCACTAGGTCTTAACTTTGCATCCTTCCTCTCCCTTGCCTCCAGGCCTCAACGAATGGGGACCAAATGAACGAATGAAGTATTCGATCACCCGAAGATACCAGCCTCCCTCCTGTTGCCACAAAGGCGAGGTCTGAAGTCTCCACAGCCACCAGTCCCTGTCCTGGGTACTGCAACGCAGCCTAGCTATACCCCCACGCCACCCCTTAGTACTGTCTTAAATGACAGCGGGTTGTTGTTTAGTCACTAAGCCGTGTCTGACTCTTTGCCTAGCTATACCCACTCGCCGCCCCTCAGTTCTGTCTTAAATGACAACAGATAACTCTGCCCAAAGTCAGAAGGCCTAGAAACTGAGCTTGACTTACTGTCAACATACCCAAGCCACAAAATTGCATCAACCCTTCCGAGCCAAACTGGGCTGGGGGGGTCAGAACGCAAAGGCACTCAGGTGCTCCCCAGACACCTCCCTGACTCCTTACAGCCTGCAACCTGGAGCTGCAGTCTAGCCCAGGTGAGGACTGGGGAGACCTCCGGCAGTCTCCCCCCTGCCATCCCCTGGAGTCCTCAGGTGGGAGGGTAATCCACGAGCAGCTGTCGGCCCCCAACTCTCCTGGTTATACCCTCCTGGTCCCCCTCCAGCTCTCTCTCTGCCTGGCAGGGAGGAGCCGCTAGAGCTAAGCGGATTGCATGCTATTTTCAAAGTCATTTTCCATGGAGAAACATTTTTTTATACCGTTAAACCTGCTTTCAGCTGCTTCTCATCTCCCTGAAAGCTTCCTCCTCCCTTTCCATGAGATAAACCAGTAAAGGGAATATTCAGGAACCTGCCAGTGACAACCCACAGGCATGCTGGGTTGGGAAGGGCATGAGAAGGTTCCCCTCGCCTGTACTCCAGAGTCTTCCAGCCCCACCTTAACAATTGCCTTGTGGCAGGGAGCCTGTCCTTCAGGTTGCTGTCGCCCTATGGCAGTCACCAAACTGGGGCGAGTTTTTACAACCAGCATCCAGTGTCTTTTGAGGAGTAATCGAGGCATTTCTGAGACCACCAGGCAGCCTACATTCCCTGGAGAAGAGGCGGCCCTAAGAAGCTTCAAGCTGGGAGTGGTTCAGGGTGAGCTATGAAATGCCAAAGCCAGCCCACGCTCCCTTGTGACCCCACTGTGTGCATATGAAAGCCTGAGTCACATCTCAGCTGCCAGTAAACAGAGGCCTTTGCTAGGACAAGAGTCGAGACCAAATGGTTCTGTATCCTCAGCTTATGGCACAAGGCTCAGCCTATCATGGGTTGCTGGAGAGGAGCCTATGACATCTGCCAGACCCCTCTGGCAAGCGAGGCTGATCCAGCACCTCAGGCACAGGCGATTGGACCAGACTTGGGCGGCCTCAGATGTGACCTGGCACGAGGCCTGTGCTCAGAGCAAAGGATGAGGATGGCCTGAACCAATCAAATTCTCTTTCCTGTGATAACCCAGCAGTGTGGAAATACGAAAAGCTTGCAACGTTCCTATGGTCCTGCTGAGATAAAGACGTGAAAAGTGAAAGTGGTAGTCACTCAATCGAGTCGGACGCTTTGCGACCCCCTGGTCTGTAGCCCACCAGGTTCCTCTGTCCATAGAATTCTCCAGGCAAAAATACTGGAGCGGGTTGCCGTTTCCTTCCCCAGGGGACCTACCCAACCCAGGGATCGAATCCCAGTCTCCTGCATTACAGGCAGATTCTTTACCGCCTGAGCCACCAGAGAAGCCTGAGATGGCGATGTTGGGGAGAGGAAATTCTAGGATGATGCACACCCAGCTTTCTGGCCAGGTCATCTGATCATCTGACGCTGGCAGCAACCATGGTAAAAACTGCTGAGAGAAGAGCACATTGGTGGAGGATGGGGGAAGGAGTCCAGCTTGGTAGTTGGTGAGAATGAGGCAAAAATGGAACAGCCAGGAGGGGTGAGATATGAGGTGATGCTCAGGGCCCATGAGCCACCCAAGGGCCTCAGTGCTGCTGGACTTTGGAAGTATTTGAGGAGCAACCTTGAGCATCAAAGTAAATAAGATCATCTCCACTAAAACACAGGACTCCTGCCCCCTGGCCGGGGGGAAATAGATGGATACTTAAATTTTTTTTAATTATTCATGTTTCAACTGATTGCTTTTTTAGGGTAAAGCTTTTATAATCAAAATTTTAGAACCCATAGTTACAACAGCACAGACTGTGAAAAGCTAACCTCACATATTCCGTTTTCTCCCTTTATTCAAACATTGTTCACTCACTGGGATTCCTTTCCCCCTTTGCTTCTGATATAGAAAGTGGTGCCAAAAAAACCAGCAAATAATTTCAACAAATGTCAACTTCAGAATCAGCACAAAGTATTCTTAGCAAATATGGCCACTGCTTAGGTATTTCTGCCTTTCTAAGCAGATTATAAAGGAAGCAGATTTTCTACAGAAGAGTAATTGAACCACACTTAACAAAACCTTTTCGAAATCAATAAATATTGACATATCCTTTTTCTTAATTTTTTTCCAAGAGAAGCTAAAATGTCTCCCTGTAGATTTAGTCTCAGTGCTGGCCTCTGACAAAGGGACCTTCCCGTCTTGGGACAGGAGTGTTTTTAATCCAGAGGCTAACTTGACCAAGAACCTCCTTAGGCATTAGCTTCCTCCTAGAACACAGGAATTAGATTCCCAGGGACATCATTGTTACATAACAAACCCTCACCGAGCATTACTGTGTACAACATGCAATATTGCAGGCATTACTACAATCCCTATTTTACAGATGGAGAAAGTGAGGCATGGCAAAGTTGACAAGCTCTCTCCTGTGCATATTACTGCTTCTTTGATATCTAAGATTAGAATCAGTAGGTCCAGGTAGGGCCCTGGAATCCATACTCCCCCAGGGAGAGATCCAGGTGATTTTTACTCCTCTTGTGAGATGCTGCTCCAGGCATCAGATCTGCTCTGATTGAGGGTTTAGGAAGGGAGCAAACAGGAAAATCCAACGTCCTCAGCCAAGGCAGTTCTCAGGATGGACGTTGGTGCCACCTTCTGACAGCTACAACAGTTAAGAGTGGTAAACTGGAGTTGGAAATAAGGAACACACGAGATTTTGTCTCCTGCTGCACCAGAGTGCCACCTGCTGGCTATAGGTGGCCATCACAGGTCAGGCAGGAACCTCACGTGTCCAGTCCCTTCTCTAAGGGACTTTAAGAGAGAACTAAGCAACTACACTCGGAGAAGGCAATGGCACCCCACTCCAGTACTCCTGCCTGGAGAATCCCATGGATGAAGGAGCCTGGTAGGCTGCAGTCCATGGGGTCACTGAGGGTCGGACACGACTGAGCGACTTCACTTTTCACTTTCATGCATCGGAGAAGGAAATGGCAACCCACTCCAGTGTTCTTGCCTGGAGAATCCCAGGGACGGGGGGAGCCTGGTGGGCTGCCGTCTATGGGGTCACACAGTCGGACACGACTGAAGCGACTTAGCAGCAGCAGCAGCAAGCAACTACACTGACACTGGGGGTTGAGTAGAGACTCCACAGGTTGAGAGAACAATGGCCATGCCGTGACAATGCTGCGTGGTTCCTGGAAAAGCAGGTAGGGGGCACGGGCAAGCAGGGGTGGTAAGGGCAACAGAGGGACCAGAGGCTGTGTGTACCAGGGCTGTGCCAAGAGGGGCAGTGGGGAAAAATAAGCCTAGAGGTTGTAGGGGCTCAGAGCTTGGGTTTTGTGTTAAGGGTAATGGGAAATGCAGTAGCAAGTCCGGCTGAGATCACTCTGGGCTTTGTCAGGGAGGCTGAAATGGGATAGTCCAAGTGGAGGCAGAATCCATTTGGAAACCATTCAAAAATCAGAGATGAGAGCAAAGTCGCTGGCCTAGATGAGGTGGGCACTGCAGGGATGGGGGAAAAAAATGGTCAACAAGAAATAGGATTCAGTTTGATTTAAAAAAAAAAAAAGCAGCTGAAGAGTTAACAGTGAGACATCACAGTGGTCCCATTGCATTCATTCATTCCTTCTTTCAACAAACTGTGGTGCCTGCTGTGGGTCAGAAACTATCTACCTGCTGGGGATATGGTGGTATAAACTAGGCCAGGGAAAGCCCTGCTTTTCATGGGGTTTATACGGTTAAGGAGGTGTGGGGGTAAGACAATCAAGTAAGTAAATAAACAACAAAAACAGATGGGAATAAGCACCACGTAGAGAATGTAGATGGGATGTGGGGCAGTGACTCAGATTTGAATGTTAGGGAGCATGCCCTGTAAAGATAACAAGGCAAAGCACTCCAGGCAGAGAGCAAAGAGTCCAAAGGAACAGAGGCGAAGGCCCTTAAAGCGAGAGTAAGCACAGCACGTTCAAGATCAGAGACAGCCAGCGTGGCTGCATGTGGTGGTAAGGACAACAGAGGGACCAGTTTATGAAGGAAGGACTGTGTAAGGCAATGCAAGGAATTCTAAGAGTGAAGGGAAGCCGCTGACACCTTTCAGATAGGAAAGTGACAGAACCCGACTTCGCTTTCAGATCTCTCTGGTTGCCCTCTGGAGAATGGATTGTATAAGGCAGGAGTGGAAGGAGGAGCCAGGGAGAACCTGAGATGTGGACCAGGAGAGATGGTGGGGCAGCAGCATGAAGGGGAGTGGCATACTTTAGAGTCAGAGTCAATGGGACTCGCTGATGCACCGATGTGGGGGTGAAAAATAGCAGAACCAAGAATGACTCCCCAAGACCAGGAGGATGATAGCTACTGTGGAATACCTAGACACAAGGAGAAAGGGCCAAAGGGAACTTCTCCTCCAGGGACACGGCATTGCAACAAGCAAAAGTCTGGCCTTAATACTCCGCCATGCTGGAGGGGGCATGTAAGTGAACCACGCTGAGGCTTGGTTTCCTCACCTGCGACTGGACCTAGCCTGCCTGGGTGCATTTCAAAGACTAAAGAAGCCTGACACTGACTTGACACTCATGCTGGCCTGGCCTCTGAGCATACTGAGTTGGCCAGTTTTCTCCCATTGTTGGGGCTTCCCAAGTGGCTCAGAGGTAAAGAATCTGCCTGCCAATGCAGGAGACACAGGTTTGATCCCTGAGTCAGGAAGATACCTTGGAGAGGGAAATGGCAACCCACTCCAGTATTCTTGACTAGAGAATTCCATGGACAGAGCTTGGCAGGCTATAGTTCACAAAGTCACAAGAGAGTCAGACATTACTGAACAACTAAACAACTCCCATTTGTTGGGAAGTATCTCTCCAGGCAGCCAAAGCCCTGCCCCAGCTGGAAGAACACCCAAGGTCAACATCTAATTCTAAGCAGAAACCCCAGAGCAATTCCCTCCGTCCAAGTCTTGAACCTAGGAAAAGAAATGGTCACTCTCAGTCTCCTTAAATCAAAGGGAACGTGGGAAGAAGTCACTTAGAGCAAAAACAAATACCAGAGACCATGGGCTGTGAGCACCACATCACTTTATTTCTTTGGTTTTCCAACTTCACTTTTGGACAATGCAAAGTCAGTCTCTCACCTGCCTGGCCCCTGTGTGGTCTCTCACTGGAGACGGGGCATGGGCTCTGCAGAGCTCAACAGAAAAATGGGGGTCCCCAAGGGCTGAGGGGTCCACAGCAGATGCACCAAGCACCAGCAAGCAGAGACCCAAGGCTCTGTCCCCCGGCCCTTTACCAAACTCCTAGCAATGAACAGGTCAGCCCTCAGTGATCAGGCTCAGGACCTTCCCCTAGAGGTCAACCTTGGTCCTTCTTCATCTCTGCTTCTGCTCATACGGAGCCTGGCACCCTCTCCCTTAGGGGCACCAAGCAGAAGTTATGACCTGCTCCACATCTGATCTCTAACATTGCTTTGGGAAACATCTTTGAGTAAAGAGGGTGCCAACCCCCAAAAGAAACTGAAGGCATATATTCTGCCCAATGGGACAGATGGCCACGCTACAATACTCCCTGTGTCCCTGGGAAAAGCTGAAAGCGGCTGTAGCTAACCAACCTCCCTTCGGGTCCCCACATACATAGAGCTTCCAACACGAGCAAGGGGGCCCAGCCAACTCACTTAAATCAAAAGACTAAAAAAACCAAGACGCGATAATAAAAATAAGAATGGTAAACAACTGAAGAGAACATCCCTGGTCCTGCAGCTGTCTACAGGAGGCCAGATGGCCGGTCTCTGGCTCTCTCTGCCCTGGAGCTGGGAAACAACACAAAGCTGCCCTCGGAGTCACGGTAGACACCGTGGAGGCAAAAGTGATCCTGGCCAAGCCAGGGGGGCGACTCAGGCCTCTGACCTTCTCCCAAGTGGTCCTCCTTCCTCCCAGCCCCTTGCACACCTCCCTGTCAGCCGTCCACCAGAGTGAGACCATCGTAGAGGGCGCGTTTCCACATGTAGTAGGTAGAGCGGGCGGTGAGGGGGAAGAGGGTGCTGAATTCCTTGTAGGAGGGGAAGCTCTTGGACTGGAAGCGCTTCTGCAGGAACAGCTTGGCCTGGGCCTTGAACTTCGTGGTGGCCAGCATGTCCATCACCAGCACCTGGCCATCCCGGCCCCCTGCGGCGGCTGCTGTCACCACAGGGTGACTGGACAGGGACCCACTGGGGGGCCGACCCTGGGCCGTGGGCCCCTCTTGCAGGGCCCCCTCTCTGGAAGGCCCTCCTGTGGCCTTCCTTGGATCCTCCCCTGGAGAAGCTGCCACTGGCCGGGTCCCTGCAGGGGGGCCCACGGCAGCTATCACATTCCTGCCAGCTTCTTTCTCCTCTGCTTCCTTCCTGCTCCCTCTGCCCAAGGTGGGGGCCGGGATATGGAGCTTGGACAGGCTTCCAGGCCAGCTTCGGGCCAGACTCTTCCAGACCCAAAAGGAGGAAGGCGACAAGCTCGGGTAGCGGAGACGGAAGCGACAGAAAGGGAGGTGCCCACCAAGCACCTGCTTGCGGGCCGCTCTGCGCAGGCGCCTCTGCCAGCGGGACAACGGCACCCTCAGGGGCAGGAACGCCCGCGGGGCGGGTGGGCCCCCACCCGTGGCTTTCGCTGCCTCCTCTCCGACCTCACCACTCTTCCAAGGGAGCAAGGCCTTTTCGCCCACCGGCACTGGCTGGGGAGGCCCAGATTCCAAGAGGGCCGGCACTGGCTTGAAGCTGGGGTTCCTTCGGAGAGCTTTTCGGCGCCAGTTGTAGTAGGTGGACCGGGAAATGCCCGGGAAGCGGCGTTTGAAGCAGCGGTAGGGTACCAGCATATTCAGGGCAATGCAGTGCTCCAGGTACAATTTGGCCCGCTGCATGAAGACCACGCCAGGGCTGGACGCGGCCGTCGAGGAGCATCCCAGCCCCTCGGCAACCTGTCGCTCCGGCAGCTTCGTCAGCTCCTCCGTGGGGGTCAGGGCCCGGCAGGCCCCAGAACCCACGAGCTCGTGCTTCCAGGCGTAATAGGTGGAGCGGGAGATCTCGGGGAACCTCTGCAGGAATTGCTGCAGCGGCACGACGCCCCCGCGGTGGAAGCTGTCCTGCAGGAAGTGCTTGGCCGAGAAGCGAGTGGCCACCTTCTGCCGGTGCTCCTGGGACTGCCGCCGCCAGCGGTAGAAGGTGCTCTTAGTGACGCTGGAGTGCTCTCCCAGGTGCGAGTAGCTGAGGCCAGGCTCGCGGTTGAGCAGCTCCAAGGTCTTGGCGGGCGGGGGCAGCGGAGCCGGGCCGGGGTGGGCGCTCTCGGCCTCCACCTCCTCCAGCCCCACCACGGGTGCAAAGTACTGGTGGCGGAAGAGGTGGCCACTGAGCGGCTGGCCAGCCCACATGATGTGCAGCGTGGCAGGCGTGTGGTCGCAGCGGCGCGGGCGGATGACACGGTTAAAGTACGGCCGGATCTTGAGGTTGCGCAGCGGGTAGATGGAGTAGATGTTGCGCTGGATCACCGAGGCGAGGGCGTACAAGTGCCACACGTTGGAGAAGCTGCTGGGAAAGCAGGTGGCCTTGACGTCCGCGTCGAAGATGGCCTCGAGCGTGGCGGACGGCAGGCTGGTCATCTCCGGGGACTCCTCGGAGCGCAAGGAGTAGCGCACCGCCTGCAGCATCACCTTGGAGTCGATCATGCCCTGGAGGTAGTAGTGGCGGTGGAGCAGCATCTCCACCACCGTGCGCGCCCGCAGCTCCAGGCTGAGGCCCGCGTCACCCCACAGCAACAGGCTGGCCGCCTCGAAGAGCAGGCTGCCCTCGCCCTGGCACACCAGCGGCAGCATGTTTCGGGGCGCATCCTCCGGATACAGGCTCAGGGCCACTGAGTCCACCTCCAGCACCTGGGGGCCGGGGCCCCCCCCACGGCGGGTGGGGAGAGCGAAGGAGGACAGGACCTGCTTGGCCTCCAGAGCGGCACCGACGAGACCCTCCAGGCCCTCTGACTCCACCGCCTCCTGCAGCTCCTGCAGCACGTGCTGCACCAGCTGCTCCCGAGAGGTCATCCTAGCAGGGCAAAGGGGAGAGGGCAGAGGTCAGGACAGGTACCCGGATGACACTCCTGAGCCCTCTCCCTCCAGATACTGCCTGTCTACTCCCATTCCGCCATGGAAGAAAATGGCTACGTGCCGCCTGGGGTTTGTTTAATTACCCAGTGGTACAAAGGAAGAGCTCGATCTTGGAGAATGGCTTTGAATCCTGGTTCTGCTATTAGCTTGAGCAAGTCATCAACCTCTCTGTGCTTCTGGTTCCTTTTCTGTTAAAAGGGAGACAATAAAAGAATGTACCTTATAGATTTGTTGTGTGTATAAATGAGACAAAGTAAAAAATGGCGATACATGGGTGTGTGTGTGTGTATATATATACATACATATGCACACACATATATATATATATTCATCCTTAGAAAAGTGCCTGGCACATAGTAAAGTACCACAAAAGTGCTAGGTCTTATATATTAGAGTATTATCTAGTATTATGGGAATTCTCTGATGGCTCAGCAGGTAAAGAATCCGTCTACAATGCAGAAGACACAGGAGACTTGAGTTCAATCCCAGGATTGAGAAGAGCCCCTGGAGAAGGAAAATGGCAACCCACTCCAGTATTCTTGCCTGAAAAATCCCATGAACAGAGAAACCTAGTAGGCTATCGTCTATAGGGTCACAAAAGAGTCAAACATGACTGAGCGACAACATTTCTAGTATTATACATATTATATAATACAAGTATTAAAGTATAGTCCATGGGCCCTTGGGGTTCCCTGAGATTTTCAGAGGGGCTTCAAGTTAAACTCTTTTCATAATAATACTAAGATAACAACACTAAGATATGATTTTTGCAATTGTGTTAACATTGGAGTAAAACAGTAGTACCTCAGCATGAATCAAACTAGAAATCACTATGTTCTTCACCACCATGTAGTCACAGTTGGGAAAAAGCAAGCTAGTACCACTCCAAAATGTCCTTGATGTAGCAAAGATTATTATTTTTTAAATCACAAGCCTTAAATACATGCAGCATTTCTGCTGCACAGTGGTATATAACGAATAAGTGACAGTTGCTTGGGCTGCATGATGAACTAGATGTTTTTTCATACAATAATGTTTTTTAACTTGAAAGAAAAATTAAGTGGCATTAGTTGTTTAGACTTGGATATATTTGACAGATGTTTTTCTCAAAAGTGAATAAGGTGAACCTGTCACTTCAAGGAAAACTTTATGGTCAGTGAAAATTTTTGAGCTTTCATATGAAAATTAGAATTTTGAAAAACTTGTATCTACTACAGTGAGCTTGACAGCTTCCCAGTATCTAAAGATTTTTCTGATGGGACCAGTGGTGACATTAACACGTCTAACTTTTTAGACTATGTAATGGAATGGCCAGCATTTGAAGGTCTGTCACTCAATGAACCCCCTTTCCTAAATAACCAATAGTCTGGCACAGATCATTTCAAAGTATAAAAGAAAGCAAAGGATTTTAATATAATAGGGTACCAAAGTTCCTGAATATTGTTTCAGAGTCTGCATTATAACTAAGGTTTGAGGAACTACCACCTGTTAAATTTTGGTATAGTTGTCAATAAATATCCACTGAAAAAGCTATCAAAATACTCTTTCTAGAGAAATTTCCTAAGGTCCAGTGGTTAGGACTTGATGTTTTTCACCTCTGTGGCCTGGGTTCAATCCCTGGTTGGGGAGCTAAGATTCTACATGCACTGAAGTTAAAAGACCTTCCCCATCCCTCTGTCCATCTGTATCTGAATGAAGTTGGATTTTCTTCATATACTTCTACCGAAATAACGTATCACCACAGATTAAATGTAGAGACAGATGAGCATCTACTTATCTTCTGTTAAACCAGATATTACAGAGACATGAAAAACCTAAAAGATGCACTTGTTCTCACGAAACACTTTTTGTTCTAGAAAAGTCTCTTTTCATGAAAACTATTATTCATTACCATGTAACAGGTTTGTTCTTTTTAATAAAGAAATCTTTTCTAAATGTCTAAGTTTTAATTTTGAATGTAATGTACGTTGACCAATGTAAGCTACATAAACAAAAGCTCTTCAGGGTCTTCAATGTTTAAGAGCACACAGGGGGCCCAAGACCAAAAAGTTTAGAACTGCTGACCTGAGACAGAGATGGTCTTTTCAAAGAGTTAGCAGCAGCCTAGCCCTTGTGCTGACAGAGATCTGATAAGGAAGGTTTACTATTTGCCATGCACTGTCCCAATCCTGGCGCTTGAACTTTAAGGTGGGAACTACCATTACCCCCAATTTACAGGTGAAAAAACTGAGACAATCAAAACAAGCCTCATTTGCCCTATTTGCCCAGGCGACCTAAGTGACGCAGCCAGTAGCTGAAACCAGATGCTCTTTAGGACCCGTGATTCATCTACTCCAGCTTAAAATGCCAGTCACCTCTCAGGACAAACTAATCCTCCTAATTACTGGTAAGTTTTCTGTTTTGCAAAACAGAGTAATATTCCTTTGCAGACACTTTTTTAAATTAAAAAGGAAACCATTAACCTTTCTCAGATCTCTGTTCTTAGAGTTTAATAAATTCCTTTAGATTAGCTTTGGGTTTAAAAATTGTGTGTGGGTATACACATTTGCCAGCTCACTGCACACCTGAAAGGAATGTGTCTTGCATTCTTAAAAGGATGTGTTTGGGTGTAAATTATGGTTCAGTAAAGGTGAAAAAAGTTTTTAAAGAACCAAAGGTTTACCACCAGAATTTTACTGGATAACCATAAAAAAGAAAGCTTTTTAAAAACTGGGTAATGAGAATCAGCTTTGGATAAAAATTTCTTGCCTGTAGATTTTTTTTAACGTTCTTGTGACAAATCTGATCTAACCTCTCACTGAATTTCTATTTGTACCATATTATTTGACCCTGGAATTGAGCTTTTAATCTGTTGATCTTTTATATACTTTATATTTACTTTTTAAAAAACTTTATTTTTTTTTTGACTCAGCAAGAATACTTCCATATGCGATAAAAAAATCGAGCCCTGAGGAACAAACTGTACACACAGAAGAGCTTTTTCATTCTGGCAGACAACAAAGATGCTGGGGGTTTTGTTTTTCTTGCATATCACTTGTAAATGCTGCTATACGGATGCATATAAATGAGCTCTCTGCTCTGCTTCTTTCCAAACAAAATTATGAAAATAACCACCATTACCTACTGCTTACTATGTGCATTTAAGTAATTCAACCAAAATCTCAACAAAAAAGAGGGGACAATTAAATTGTGTGGGTGATTCTTCCTGCTGTTCCATGTGGGGAACAGGGCACGATGTTACATTGACCGATTACAAGTTTCTGTGGGCTTTGCACTGGATGAGCGTTTGGACTTCAGGCTTTACAGAAGTAATTTTATTTATATGCGGTTCTCACTTTCCCTCCACAGGAGCTACAACTCCATCACACCTGCACCTTCACCAGGATGGCTACTCTTAGTTCACACTTAGAGAAACAGAGGCTTGGGGGTTAAATTAAATAACACTCCCAAGACCACAAGCTATTAAAACTACAAAACCTAAGCAATCTGACTCCAGAGCTCCCCTCAAAACCACTGTAATTCCACCAACCAGGGAAATACAGGGCCCGAAATGGTCATTACCTAAAGGATACAGAAACACATGGAGTCTTGGGGCTTTCAGACAAATCTGGCCATTTTACAGATAAGGAAACTGAGGTCCGGGAAGGGAAAGTTGACTTGCCTGAACTCCCGCAGCAGGGTCCAGATACCCTCCAGCACGTCCAGATATATCACACTTCTTCCTGTGCAAACCCCACCCTCCTCCCTCCCCAGTCCCACCCTACCTACCCGGCCAAGGCCCAGCCCCACCCCATTCCACCCTAGCTCATTCCTTTCTCTTCCCCAAAGAGTAAGAGGAGGTGTGAGTAGGTAGTACCCTACTTCTTTTTTTCTCTAAAGCTTGCAGAGAAAAAGTGGCTCCCCGGAGAGGCGCTGCACCCTCACAACTCAGGTGGGTCTGGACCAGCAGAGAAGGGGGCAGGGGGGAAAGGCAGAGGCCGAAGGGGGAGGCTTAATCATACTTAAGTAGACAATTGGTTGATGGGGTTCAGGTGCACCAGTCTTTTTGGAGATGGCTCCCTGGAAACACAAGGCCAAGCAGAGCTGGCAATTACCAGGTGCGTTCATAGAATAAGGTGCAGAAAGTGAGAGCTAATCTAGGGGCCTTGCCCAGCTGGCCTTCCCTGGCCCCACCATTATTAGAAGGAATCTGAAAAGGCGTGAAACCAAGGAGGTAAAGCCTCTCTGGCTACACAGACTCCCCTGGCTTGAGGTTGGAAGGGGAGGAAACAGGACATCTAAAAACATCTAGCCAGCATCTCTGACACCCAAGAAGGGCTCTGGAGCCAAGGAATGGATGAATGGACACAGGTAGCTTCTGCAGGTGATTCAAAGCCTCGCCTACACCAAGGCCTGCTTTCCTCCCCCACAATCCCCATCTCCTTATTTCAAGCAGACGGGGTCTCAAGCTCAGGTTTGGCCTCTGTCCCTTACATTTTAGAAGGAGTGAGCCAGCACTCTGGGCAGGGCTAAGAGAGGTGCAGACAGTGCTGGCAAGTCTCTGGCACCTAGAACAGACACCCTCCCTGCCAGCCTCTCCCTGGACTTCACACCAGCTCACCAAGGACCCCCATCCTTCACAAAGCAAGCCCAACAAGCATGAAGGGAGCCACACAGGCAGGCCTCTGTAAGACTAGCATCTCCCCCGGCCTGGCTCCACACCTCTCCTGCCTGCCCTTCAGTCCCCCTGCTCATGCTGACCCAGCCGCCCAGGCTACGACGCCCCTGGCTCAAGGGAGCGCCAGCCATCTTGGTTTCTCCCCCAGTGGCCAGGAGGCCCCCTGGGGCATGAGGGAGCCACAGGGAACTGCCCAGTGGCAGGCAAGTCCCATGACTGTGACTTCCCAAGGAACCTCCCACCACCAAGGGCAGCAGGAGTGCCTGAGGGCACCAGGGTGGGCCTCGGGCCTCCCCGTCAACCATGCCTCAGGAGTTCCTAAGTCCAGGGGCTCTAGTGGATCACGTGTCTGGAAGGGAAGGTGAATGGGCAGTGGTTCCAGCCACCAGGAAGCCCCCGGGTGGCGGGGAGAGGGCTGGCGGGCTGGGGGCATCAAGGGAGGGGCTAAGGCCAGGGGAGGGGAGACAGGCATGCGAGTGGGGGTGGGGAAGGGCTGGAGGTGGGGGTGGGGAGAAGGAGAACTTGAAACAATGCCTCCCCTCCCCTCTCCACACACACACATTCACACACACTTACACACAAACACACACACTTACACACAAACACACACACTTACACACAAACACACACACTTACACACAAACACACACGTACCCGCAGCATCTTCAGAGTCACTCTTTGACCCCTTTGGTGTCCCAAGGCCACCCCCTCACTCCCCTGGGGCCTCCAAACTGCATGAGGCACCCACTCTTCCTAATTTAGAGGAAACTTCCTAGTTTACTGACCTCGAGGGTGGCCCAGAGCCCAGGGGGCATCCACTTCTCTCTCCACCTTCCAGCTTGGGACATTTAAGTCACCCTGAGGGCAGCGTCCCCAGCTGAGCGCCACGCTCACTCCAGAACTGGTGTCATATCCGTGGTGGACCATTGAGCATGAACTGTCTTCAGCCAACTGGCCGGTGGAGAAGCAGCTTAAGCCACTCCCCGCCAGGAAATCGCCCACCCTCAAGGGCTCTGGTCCCAAGATGAAAGAAGTGCAAATTCGGGGGTCACTTCCAATGGTAAAGTGATAGAAGCTATTGTGTCAGCCTCTCTACCCAGCTGGGGGTGTTAAGGCACCCTGACCTAACTCTGAAACGGACCCCGAACTGCCCAGGGAAAACTTGAAAGAAAGTTGAAAGATTTCCAAAGAGTTTGGGGGGAGGGGAGGGGAGGAGAAGGTTTAGATAGAAAGACCTAAGGAAAAGAAGAATCTGCGGCCAGGCTAAGAGGGGGAGGGGGGGCGAGAGTGAAGCCGAGGGCTTGGGGAAACTGGCCTTGGCTGATTGGTTAGAAAACTTGGGGCTCCCTGAACCCCCAGGATGCATCTCTTCCATGAGGCAGCTCCCCCATCCCTGGCCCCGTGAGACGGGGGAGGCTGGAGAACTCACTGCCCCCACTTTGGTGCAGGCCCCCTTTCCTTCCAGAAAGGCCTCCATCCCCACCTCGCTCTGAGCATCCCCCTGCCTTGAGGCTCAACACCTCTCACCCCCAAAATGAGAGGGAGTGCCAAAGATGCTTCCGTCCAGGGTCAGGGCGCCTATCCCAGGATAGGCCGGGCTTTCTGAGCCCCGCAGGCAGGTAGGAACGTGTGGTACCTGGGGCTTCCGTCCCTCCCGGCAGCTCACCTCAGCCCAGAGGCCTCAGATAATCCCGGAGGAGCTAGTCCTATCCGCCCGTCCAGTTCCCCCGCTGGTGGGGGAGGTGAGGGCGGCCAGATTGCAGCCTTTAGTGGTAGCTCCCCCCAGGGGCTTTCCTGCCCGGCCTTAACCCTTTGGAGTGCTGGGGCCAGCAGCTTCTCCCAGGCTTCCGTTCCACCCACCTCTCTTTATCGCCCTACCCCCGGCTACCACTGTAAAATGCCCTACAGGGTCGATTATGCCCCAGCTCCACTATTAACATTTTCTCCTCTGCCAATCATGAACCCTACACTTATCACCTAAGTCAAACATCCTTTATCAAATGTCCATCCTCAGGAAGGCTGGATGCGGGGGCCACAGAAGTGAACTCAGGTCCTGTCCCGGCATCTTAATCACCCCAGCCCCACCCACCATGGTGGCAATCGCCTGAGGCTGTGGTTTAGACGCTCCTGGACTTGGATTTGAATGCCAACCCTGCCCCTATACTAAAGTAGTTGTTAAGTAGCCCAGTCGCGTCCAACTCTTTTGCCACCCCACGGATTGGGATTTTTCCAGGCAAGAATACTGGAGGAGATTGCCATTTCCTTTCTCCAGGGGATCTTCCCACATGGCTTTAGACAAGTTGTTTTAAACCTCAGAGGCCTGATTCAGTGGTTATTGGGACATAACATTTACCCCCAATGTTGTTAGGTATACTCAACAAGATAAATGGAAAGCTTTTAAAACTGTGCTTGGCACAAAGCAAGTATATTCGAGTTCTCAGCCTCTCCAGTGGCTTAACATAAATGCAATATTTTAAAACTTGCAGAGAGCAGTGGTGATTTTGCAGAAGGAGATGGAATTACGAGATACTTTTTCTTTCCGCGTAGCTTTGTGTCATTTGACATTTTATAAGGAGTCCGCATTCCTTGCTATTATTTAAAAAGGCAATGAAGATAATTTAAAATTCTCTAAAAGGCCAATAGAATCTTTAAAAGTATTTTTTAAAAAGAAACCATAGTGATTCAAAGGTTTGCTGGTGCTTCCACTACCAAAGTAAGAATCTTTATAGACTAATTGGGAAAATGTAGAATAATTGGAAGAATCTTTAATGTACTAGGAAGAAAAAATTACCTGTAATCTCATTATATGAAGACAGCTATTGTGAACAGATGTACATTTCTTTCTAATCTAGTTTCTTTTCTTAGACCTACACAAATTAAACTCTGTCTTTACAAAAGACCCTAATGGTACAGAACAAAAAGACAGAGTATGTTCTCCCTTTTCGTCCATAATACATTCTCCTCACTACAAGAACTAAAAGAACTGCCAGTTCTTTTCCTGCACATTTTCAGCTTTTTCTATGACTATATACTTGTCTATTTTTCTAGCCACTCTGTGCATATTTTTATTCTACATTAAATATTTTAAGCTACTTTTGACTAATATATATTATACATGTACATAATGTATATTATATACACAACATCTAAAGAATAATACAGTAGTCCCTCCTTATCAACAGTTTTGCTTTTTTCGATTTCACTTGTGTTGTTCTTAGTCCTCAGACTCTGCGACCCCGTGGACTGTAGCCCGCCAGGCTCCTCTGTCCATGGGGATTCTCTAGGCAAAAATACTGGAGTGGGTTGCCATGCCCTCCTCCAGGGGATCTTCCCAACCCAGGGATCAAACCCAGGTCTCCCGAATTTGCAGGTGGATTCTTTACTGTCTAAGCCACCTGAGGTCAACTGCAGTGCAAAAATATTAAATGAAAACTTCCAGAAGCAAACGTTCATGAGTAGCATGATGAAATCGCTCATCGCCCCACTGTTGGTCCCACTCTGTCTCGGCTAGGGAGTGAGTGACTCATTCTTCTCATCAGCATATCCACATTGTATACTTTACCCACCTAGATAGTATAGGGAAAACAGTTTACAGAGGGTTAGGTCCTCTCCATGGTTTCAGGCATCCACTGGGGATATTGGAATGGGGTTAGGGGTGGGGGGGGAGTACTGTATCACTGTATATTATTCAAAATGCTTGTAAATATTGATTCAGGAATTTACTAAAGGACTCAAGATTCAAATTGCAGCCTTGTCCTCTATCTACAGTTTCTCTTTCTAGAAGCAGCCAATATCATCGTTTCTAGGGTATCATTCCAGAAATATGTATAAAGAAGCAAATCTCTCAGAAAGCACTTTTGTCCTTTCTTTAAAGCATAAATGTAGTATGCTAAATACTCTTATGCCCTGGTTTTTCTCACTTTAATTTTTTACCCAGAGCCACCACTGTTCAATAAAATGTAAAGACAGGCACACATTCCTTTTATACTTTCTAGCAGCCACATTTGAAAAGTTAAAAGGAACTGTGCTCAGTTTTGTCCGACTCTTTACAATCCCATGGACTGTAGCCCTCCAGGCTCCTCTGTCCATGGGGATTCTCCAAGCAAGAATACTGGTATGGGTTGCCATGCCCTCCTCCAGGGGGTCTTCCCAACCCAGGTCTCCCGCATTGCAGGCGGATTCTTTATCTACAGTCTGAGCCACCAGTGAAGCCCTTAAAAGGGACAAGTGAGGGACTTACCTGGTGGTGCAGTGGTTAAGATCTTGCCTTCCAATGCTGGGGGTATGGGTTTGATCCCTGGTCAGGCTTTCACATGCCATGTAGCTGAAAAACCAAAACGTAAACAGAAGCAACATTGTAACAAATTCAATAAAAACTTTTTTTAAAAAAATTAACAATAAATTTTATTTAAACCAGCATATCTGAAATATTATCATTTTGACAGGAAATCAATGTAAAAAATTATTGAGATGTATCATTCACTTTTTTATACCAAGTCTTCCAAATCTAGTGTGCATTTTCCATTTAAAGCATATCTCAATTAGAACTAGATACATCTCATGAGTTCTGTAGACTCATGTGGACGTTCGGAAATATATTAACACATATCTAGATGTAGCATGAACTCCAATTTGTAAATAAACATTATATGTTATCTAGTCCTCTACTGATGAATCGTAAGATCATTTCCTTCTTTTGCTCTTCAACCATGCTACAACGGTAACCTTGCACATACATAATTTTGCATATACGTAGGATGCATAGAGTCGGACACATCTGAAGTGACTTAGCAGCAGCAGCAGCGGGTATAACTATACCTTCAAAATATACATGTAGAGTAATTTAGATAGATTTTGCCAAATTTCTCTTCTTAGAAGTAGCGCCAGCTTATTTCTTCCA
Source organism: Bubalus bubalis (assembly GCF_019923935.1). Lineage (NCBI taxonomy): Eukaryota > Metazoa > Chordata > Mammalia > Artiodactyla > Bovidae > Bubalus > Bubalus bubalis. Next base: position 17,628,780 of record NC_059167.1, read on the forward strand.
AAACAAAAGAGTATATTCTCCCTCCCCTTAAGTATAGTGTATTATCACATTTTTTTATCTTTGCCAATCTAATAAGTGAAAAATTAGTCCATCAGTATGGTTTTAATTTATATTTTTTTATTATGAGTAAATGAGAACATTTTTCATATATTTAAGAGCCATTTATGTTTCCTTTGCCCATTTTGCTATTTGGTTATAGACCTTTTCTTACTGATTAAAGAGAGTTTTGTATAAAGAAAGTTCTTAGTCTATGATAGAAATATTTTTTTCTGAGTTTGTGGTTCATAATTGGACTTGGCTTAGGGTGGTTTTTTTATCCTGAAGAAATCTGTTTATTTTTACATATATTGAATGTGTCTTGTCTTTAATGGATTCTGGATAAGGTACATTTTAATTTACCTTTATTTAAACCATGAAGATGAGGTGTCACAAAATTAAGGGCCTGGTCATAAGTTATCCAAACACCAAAAATTCCAGATTCCCAGCAATAATTAAACAAACTCCTCCAAGTAGACATCTTTAGTTAATATGTACCTTGCTTTGAACAAAATTCAGATTTACGAAACAGATGAGTTCAAGGCAATCCTTCACTTATAAAGGGACACACAATATTCCTTTACATAATGAGCTAAGTAATTACCTGTATTTAAATGCACAGCTTTCTAAGGGTTGTATAAGTGGGGGTTCACCTGTTTTGGCAGCAGCTACAAAAAACAAGTCCTGTATTGAGTGAAGTAATATTGATTGAGCACTCATTGTGTAGTGAAAAGCCTGAGCTTTGGGGTATAACGGCCAAGTTGAATTTCCAGCTCTTTGGCTGCATGCCCTTGAATGTGTCTTCTCACATCTTCAAGCCTAATTCCTCACTTAAAGAATGAAAATAATACCACAGAGTTTGCTCTGAGGATTAAATGAAAAACTGCTTATGAAGTTCTTAGCACTGCTGCTGCTGCTAAGTCGCTTCAGTCATGTCCAAATCTGTGCAACCCCCCATAGACGGCAGCCACCAGGCTCCCCCATCCCTGGGATTCTCCAGGCAAGAACATGGAGAGGGTTGCCATTTCCTTCTCCAATGCATGAAAGTGAAAAGTGAAAGTGAAGTCGCTCAGCCATGTCCGACTCTTAGCGACCCCATGGACTGCAGCCCATCAGGCTCCTCCGTGCATGGGATCTTCCAGGCAAGAGTACTGGAGTGGGTTGCCATTGCCTTCTCTTAGCACAGATCTCATGATAAAATGTTCTGGACAAAAAAAAAAAAAAAAAAAAAAAATCTGGACATAATGGTGCTTTAGATTTAGCTGTCTTCTCTCCTCATTCTCCTATGGAGATTTAAAGAATTTATTCATCTGCCATTTAATTAATTCAGCCACTCAGTGCCTTATTAAATAATTTACATAGTAGACCATCATTCATTCTATTACTTACTCACACATTCATTCATGCACTATCATTCATTCAACATGTATTTATTTGAGCTCCTTGAATGGGCCAGGTCCTGGGCTAGCTCTGAGGACACAGTGGTGTCTACGGACCTGACTTGAGAGTTTTGAGGGTGGAGATTCAAAAGCTTCTCATTCATCCCACAGGAACAAACACCTGTTTGCACTATCTCCTGTGGCTCTGGATCCAATGGCTGCTAGTTTTAGTTCCATGACATCGTAAGCTTCCTTTCTTTGTTCCTTTCTGTGTTTTCTTCTTCCCCTCCTCTTCCATTCTTCTCTTTTACCCTCTCTTTGCCCAGGACTCTACCCATGTCTCAGGCCCTTACTACTCCTACCAGAGTCCTTTGGTGATTACCAAGACAGATGACCACTCAAGACTCTGGAGTCAGACCAACCTGAGATGAATCTCAGCTCCTCTACTTCCTCAGTTCAGTTCAGTCACTCAGTCATGTCCGACTCTTTGCGACCCCATGAATCGCAGCACGCCAGGCCTCCCTGTCCATCACCAACTCCTGGAGTTCACTCAGACTCATGTCCATCGAGTCAGTGATGCCATCCAGCCATCTCATCCTCTGTCGTCCCCTTCTCCTCCTGCCCCCAATCCCTCCCAGCATCAGAGTCCTTTCCAATGAGTCAACTCTTCACATGAGGTGGCCAAAGTACTGGAGTTTCAGCTTTAGCGTCATTCCTTCCAAAGAAATCCCAGGGCTGATCTCCTTCAGAACGGACTGGTTGGATCTCCTTGCAGTCCAAGGGACTCTCAAGAGTCTTCTCCAACACCACAGTTCAAAAGCATCAATTCTTTGGCGCTCAGCCTTCTTCACAGTCCAACTCTCACATCCATACATGACCACAGGAAAAACCATAGCCTTGACTAGACAGACCTTTGTTGGCAAAGTAATGTCTCTGCTTTTCAATATGCTATCTAGGTTGGTCATAACTTTCCTTCCAAGGAGTAAGTGTCTTTTAATTTCATGGCTGCAGTCACCATCCACAGTGATTTTGGAGCCCAAAAAAAAAAGTCTGCCACTGTTTCCACTGTTTCCCCATTTATTTCCCATGAAGTGACTGGACCGGATGCCATGATCTTCGTTTTCTGAATGTTGAGCTTTAAGCCAACTTTTTCACTCTCCACTTTCACTTTCATCAAGAGGCTTTTTAGTTCCTCTTCACTTTCTGCCATAAGGGTGGTGTCATCTGCATATCTGAGGTTATTGATATTTCTCCTGGCAATCTTGATTCCAGCTTGTGTTTCTTCCAGTCTAGGGTTTTTCATGATGTACTCGGCAATATAAGTTAAATAAGCAGAGTGACAATATACAGCCTTGACGTACTCCTTTTCCTATTTGGAACCAGTCGGTTGTTCTGTGTCCAGTTCTAACTGTTGCTTCCTTACTTCCTAGTTAGGGACAACTCTGACCCTCCGATTCCCTCCTCTGTAAAACAGAGATAATAACATCAACTTTGTTCAAATGATTGAATTAAACAATGACGTCACCCGTTGGCAGCCAAGAAAACTTTACCAACCAGGGCGATATGATGATCAATCAGTGGAGCCTCTACATAGGCATTATTTTCAGTACTGTGTGTTAGTAGCTCAGTCATGCCCGACTCTTTGGGACCCCATGGACTGCAGCTCATCAGGCTCCTCTGTCCATGAGATTTTCCAGGCAAGGATACAGAGTGGGTTGCCATTTCCTTCTCCAGGGGCTCTTCCCAACCCAGGGATAGAACCTGGGTCTCCTGCACTGCAGGCAGATTCTTTACCAACTGAGCTAGACTGTGAAGACACGCAAAGAGCTAATGTGTCTTCCGGTCAGAAGCCATAGCCCTGGGGGAGGTTCACAGTAAGTGCTCAGTAAGAACTGCTATTAGCTGCTTTTCGCAAGGAAAGCCCCTCACTCCTGGGCACCAGCATTTCTCAGAAACCTGTGCTGTTGGGCTAATGCTAGCTTATCTGGTTTTATTTGCAACTCCAATCTAGCATTCTTTTTTTCCCCCTTTTTTGGCCTGGCTGGGAGGTTTGAGGGACCTTAGTTCCCCAACCAGGGATCAAACCTGGGCCTTCAGCAGTGAAATAGCAGAGTCCTAACCACTGGATCTCCAGGGAATTCCCCTTTGTGGCTTGAAAGTCATTTAGTTCTGTAGTAAATTTTAATATAGGCTGGATATTAGCATATTCTAAGGAATGGGTAATAACCCAAGGAATTAATGTTAAATTTGTTAGAGATAATAGTAAGAAAATGTCCTAAATTTTCAGATATGTATATAAGAATTTAGGGGTGAAACAGTAGGCCTTCAGGTATTTGCGCTTTAACAGTCAGAGGAAAAGAAGAAGAAAGCATATCCCCAGCCCATACCATTTACCATTAAAGCACTGATCTTTTACTACCTAATAAAAAAAAAAAAGAGTAAAGCATATATGGCAAAATATCAATAATTATTGAATCAGAATTTCATTTTACCATACTATAATTGATGTGTTTAGTAAGTTTTATAATAGAAAGGTTGAATATCTGTTCTTGACAAAGGAAGTATCAGTTTATGGAAGAAAAGGGGAAGGAAACTTACCTGCACGCAGCGTTTCCTTTTAGGCAGAGGGCGGGCAGCCCTGTCCTTAGCCAGGAGCAGAGCTTGCCAAGTGTAGGCTAAGTCACTAGATTGACATCTGCTTTATTCACAGAGCTTTTGCTAGGTGCCCTTGAAGAATTTACCTGGACTGGGAAGAAGGCTTATGGATAACTTACCCCTCCTCTACCCCAAAGAAAACAGGCACAGGTACCACACTGAACAGCTAGGCCTCAGGCAAGGTTTCAAGAGTTTGCAGTCCTCTCCCTGCAAGTTCATTACAATTTTTTTTCTGTCACCTGTTTCATTCATAAAGGGGAGACAAGGCCAAAGGCCAAATCCAAGTTCTCCCAATTATTCTGTTCATAACTCAGGCCTGGTACCCTAGATCTTGGTTAATTTATTCCCAGTTCCCTCCACTCCCCACTGCCACACATTAGGTAGCCCCTTTCACTAGTTCTCTTCCAGAGTTTCTTTTTGCCAGTATAAGCAAATGCACATATACATTCTCCAATAGACTTAAAATTAATAACAAAGCAAGCTGAAGCCAGAGAAAATTGCCCTGTTCCAAGTAAGGAGTGAAGTAAGGCTGGAAGTTGTTAGCATATAGATAGATGAGCTCTAGAGCCCATGGAGAAGAATAAGAAGGGGAGGAAAAGGAGAGAAAGAAAAGGGACTTTAGAGTCAGCCAACGGAAAAATGCAAAGAGGTGGAAAGAAAAATCCAGAGAGAATATTTTAAGAAGAGAGGAGTAGTCAATTGTGTTACCTGCTCTGAATATGTGAATACATCGGCATGAACCACCCTGGAAAGATAGCCACGTTAAAGAGGGAGTTAGCAGTAAAATAAATGTTCTGATCCTACTTCTGCAAAATTGATATGTATATATACATGTTCAGTGAGTAGAAAGCGGTCTAGAAGACTTTAGAAAGGGTGGACTAATGGGAACCCCAGGTGAGTTTTGTTTGTGGAAAGAAGTGGCTTTTTGACTTAGCACACTTCAGCTTTGTTTGCATTTTTTTACCACAAGGATGTATTCTTGTGGTAAATAAAAAAAAAAAATTGTAAAAGGGGGAAACTACTGTTTAAAACCATCTCTATACAAATTTTCTGAGGCTGTAGAGAAAGTGATTAAGAGCATTGGCTTCAGAATCTAATAAATGCAAGTTTAATCCCCAGGTATATCCAATGAACAAATTAACCTTTCTGAACCTCAGTTTCCTCCTCTGCAAAATAATTATAGTGATAATCACTTCAAAGGATTGTAAGAAGAATACAATATCATACAGAAAAGGCTCAATTAATATTAGTTATATATAATATATAATAACTTATATAATATTCATTATATACATTGTTGGGCTTCCCTGGTAGTGAGTTTGTTAGTTGTTCAGTCAGGTCCGACTCTTTGTGACCCCATGGATTGGAGCCCACCAGGCTCCTCCGTCCATAGGATTTTCCAGGCCAAGAATAATGGAGTGGCTTGCCATTCTCTTCTCCAGAGGATCTTCCTGACCCAGGGATCGAACACAGGTCTCTCGCATTGCAGGCGGACTCTTTACCATCTGAGCCACTAGGGAAGACTTCCTGGTAGCTCAGCTGGTAAAGAATCTGCCTGCAATGCAGGATTTGGTTTGATTCCTGGGTTGGGAAGATCCCCTGGAAGAGGGCATGGCAACCCACTCCAGTATTCTTGCCTGGAGAATCCCATGGATGGAGGAGCCTGGCAGGCCCCAATCCATGGGGTCACAAAGAGTCAGACACGACTGAGCGACTAACACAGCACACACAGCACATATACATAGTTAATAAAATAGCTATGACTAGACTGAACCAGTCAATCAGAGATGTATTCATTTGGACCACATTACTTCGGTCCCTCTAGAACTGCTGTCACTGAAACGCATTTTCTGCATCATGATTTGGTTGTTAAAAGAAATGGTGATGTGAGTTCAGCCAGTGTTATCTCTTGCCAGGACCCATCCCATAGACCCACCTACTGTACCAGGGAGCCCCCGAGGGGCCTGAGTCTACCCAGGGACCGAGCAAGATGATCCTCAGCAGTATTTCCATGTGTTACTGTATTTTCTCTCATTCTCATCAGTTTCTATGTTTGTTTCACAATGCACATGATATATCAGTTCCTCAGTGCATCTGTGTAAATATAAACAAAAATACCTGTATTGGGGAGTTCAGTGATTTTTTACCCATGGAAAGCTAATAAAGTTTGGAAAGCAGTGTCTGCTTGAGGAGTTCTGTCGGGATCAAGGTTACAAAAAGCTGCATTCCTTCCAAGGATTCGGTTTACTGTTTTCAATAAATACAATCAGTCCTGTCGCCGAACGCCTTTCCTTCTTAGCTTTGGCTGCTAGAAACCTGAGAGCCAGATTCCGAACCCAGCCCTACTTACAGAATGCCTGTGGGTGGAACCACATCGCCAGTGTTCACATCCCACTGAGTGAACTTGGGCAAGTGACTTAACCTCTCTGCATCTCTGTTTCCTCAATGTGAAATAATTATAGTAGTAATCACTTCGTAGGATTATTATAAAGAGTAAATGAGATGGGACTTCCCTGCCGGTTCAGTGGTGAGGACTTCGCCTTCTTAAGAAGCTAAGATCCCACATGCTTCGCAGCCAAACAACCAAAACAGAAACAATATTGCAACAAATGCAATAAAGACTTTTTAAATGGTCCACAACAGGACTTCCATGGTGGTACAGTGGATAGGAATCCGCCTGCCAGTGCAGGAGATGTTAGTGCAGAGCAACTAAGCTCCTATGTTGCGTCTACTAAGCCCAACGCCTCAGGAGCCCATGCTTCGCAACAAGAGAAGCCACCTCAATGAGAAGCCTGTGAACTGCAAGGAAGAGTAGCCTCCACTCGCCACAATTAGAGAAAGCCCACGTGAAAAAACAGACCCATCACAACCATTAATTAATTTCTTTAAATGGCCTACAGTTAAAAAAAAAAAAACCTTAAAAAAAGATTAAATGAGGTGATGCATGTAAATCATTTAGAACAATGCTCTGCAATAGTAAGTACTCACATATTATTTTTGTTATTATTATTAGTTCTCATTCCATGATTTCTTTACCCTTGCTTTTCTTTAGCCCTACTTCTGCTACTCTTTATGTATTTCAGTAAGGCACTTAAAATCCTTTTTGAAGGGGAAAGAATATAATAGGCAAGCAACTGTGCAAATTTTTTTTCTTAATATGCCAAGCACTGAGTTAGGTGCTTGAAGAATACAAAGATAAAGAAGAGATTGTTTCTGCCTTCAAGGAAATGCTAAGTCTATGGGGGAAGTCATACACACAAATAGCCATGAACCAAGTACAGGATATGGGAAGCCGTGCCAGAGAGATGTGCAAATGTCATGAGGACGTGAAACAGCTGAGATCCGTGAAGTCTTTCTGGAGGAGGCAGCATGGGAGCTTTGCTGCCTGGGAGACAAGGATGATAGAGCAGAGATTCCAAGTGGAGGGAGCACTTGATAATCTAAGGCACACTCTTCCGGATTGATGGTTATGGTAGATACTCAATAAATCCCTGCTTTTTTTTTCTTTGTTTGCTTTTTTTTTTAAGTTTATTTATTTTTTTGGCTGCACCGGGTGTTAGTTGTGGCACACAGGATCTTTGATCACTGCAGCACACGAGATCTTTGAGTTATACGAAGTGGGATCTAGTTCCCTGACCAGGAATTGAACCCCAGGCCCCCTGCATTGGGAGCACAAAGCCTTAGCTACTGGACCATCGGGCAAGTCCCCAAATCCCTGGGTTTGAATATTTGATTCAACTGGCATGAAAAGAGGGAAGAAGAGAACAGGGCAAAGCCCAAGAGCACCCCTCTTTCAAAGGAAGTGAAAAAGAACAGGAATAGAACCAAATCCTCTGAGGTGGGAAGATAAACTTGCCTGCCAGGCCAGGAAACACTGGTGTGAAAACCAGATTCAAGCAGCTGCTCTGAGAGAGGAGCGGATGGAAGATTTGGGTAGGACATGGGAGGGGTCTTCTGCCTGGATCTGTCTGCTGTGCAGAGCAAATACCTTAAGCTCTTAATATTTCCTTTCAGGCTTAGCGATAGAATTTTCTTTCATTGTGTGACTTTCAACTTCAGGCCTTCCAGAACCACTTTCTGGCATAGTCTTTTAAGGTGTCCTGTCATCTCAAAGCGGAGTAATCCCAGATAACTTGACCACACACTCCCTGCCTGAGAGTCTAAACATGAGAAGCCTAGTCACAGTTAAACCCCTGCCCCAAAGGTCCCTAAGAAGGGACAGAGGGTGGGAAGCAAAGTATAAAATATATAGTTGGGCACAACTGGCTTTTAATTCTAGTTTGTGTGTGTGTGTGTGTGTTTAGTCACACCCAACTCCTTGCAGCCACATGGACTGCAGCCCGCCAGGCTCCTCTGTCCATGGAATTCTTCAGGCAAGAATACTGGAGCGGGTAGGCATTCCCTTCTCCAGGGCATCTTTCCAACCTAGGGATCAAACCCACATCTCTTGCATCTCCTGCATTGGCAGGCAGGTTCTTTACAAGCTGTCAATCCCAGTCAGCCCTGGCTTCCTTGTCTTTAAAATAGGGATATGAAAGTTGGCCTCAGAGGCTTGTTTGGAAGCATCACAGGGCACAATGTACATTTGCCTGGAATTCAGTAGGCACAAAGATCATCTCTGAGCTCTTTCCATTCCTGAAAACTAATAAGCTACCGCTTATTAAGCACCTCCACCGTGTCAGGCACTGTGTAAAGTGCTTCATTTGTGTCCCCGTTTACTAATAAGGCCCACAGTGCGGCAAGGTGAGCTCATAACCTTCCTTCTGCCCTTGGAGATAAAATCTCCTGAAGTGGTCAACTTCTGTAACACCTGTGTCCTCAGAAAGTCTGATATCGCTCAGGGCTAAACTCAACTAACCCATTGTTTACAGAAGGTTAGTGATGATTCAAGGCAGTCCAATCGCCTTCTTTCCCTAGAAAGAGCAGACTAGGTAATATCTATGTAGATTTCATGTAAAAAGTTGACAGCTTCATTTTCCTTTCTGAGTCAACATTTCCTTCCTTCTGTTTTTTTAAGGTAGTGTCTCCCAAGTTGACTGCTCATTGTAATCACCTGGGGAGGTTAAAAAACTGCCTCCCTCCTCAAGAGACTGTGATATATAACACATGGTCTGGAGTGAACCTACACCTCTGGATCTTTTTAATTCCTGGGTATGCCAATGTGCAGTTAATGTGAGAACCACTGTCCTAAATCCTCAAGTTAAAAAATTATCTATCTACTTTCCACCTTAATAAATACATTTTTAAAACAAAAATGAAATGTCCATTTATGTATTGTTCTGCTACATGCTTCTTTTCACCCAACAATATGTCATGGATCACGTTCCTGGTGGGTGCATATAAAATTAGCTCACACCTTCTAGCGGCTGCAGGATATTTGATTGTAGGAAGGTACAATAAAGTATTTAATCAATTTGTTGGAACTGGACACTTAGGTTGCTTCCACTTTTTCACTATTACAAAAAAACATGCAGGAGACATGTTTGCACACATTGTACAAACATTTCCATTTGTAAGATTCACAAAATGGAATTGCTTAATCAGAGAACATAGTATGTAGAGAAGTATTTATATACTTATGTATTTCTCTTGGGTTTTAGTAAATGAATGAAGGAAGCACTTTGTGTTGTCATTTGCTAGGTACACGCAGAGAATTGCGGCTGAAGTGGCTTCTGAGTCCTTTAAGGGACAGGACTGCTCAGCCCTTTGAGGGTGCTGAGGACTGGCTGGGCTAACCGAAACCATGGCCACCTCTGTGGCTGTATTTCAGCTTTTCTGTCTGAGGCGGGAGGTGGCCAGGGGCCAGAGTTTTCATTCCTTTTCTTTCAGGGTGTCTTTTGATGTGCTGGCCCATATCCTAGGAAGTGGGAAGCAGTGTGGGGGGCTATTAGGAGACGTGGAACGTGGCAGTCAGAAGCAGGCAGCACTGGTTTTGTTGGAAGCTCGGCTCGGTCCACAAGGGCAGGGCCTGCATGAGATGGAGGGTCAGGGAGCCGCAAAAACAGAGCCAGGCCCAAGTCTCCACAGGGCCTTGCACAGAAGTGAGAAATAACTCTCCTTTATCCTGGCCTGCCCTACTAACCACTGTCTGAAACAAAACGTGGGCTTCTGTAGCGGCCACCTTGGAGGGCAAGGGGAGCCCACTGGGGCCCGTCCTGAGGATCAGGAAAGATCAGAAGGATGCCTTGGCCGACTTCAGATCCAGTTGGTAAACAGAAAAACAACAGGGACTGGGGGATTGCACAAGAGAGTCGGAGGGAGGAGTTGCCCAATCAGTCCTCAGACTCACAGTCAAGGTGAGGGGTGTGAGTTCACATCCAGGCACTACTGCTGACCGTTGGTTGGCAGCTGACCGAGTAGAGGCCTGAGATGAGCCTGTCCTCTCTGAGAACCTCTTTCCTCATCTGGAAAATAGAGTCCACACTTATTTCATCTTGAGTTGCTGTGAGAAATGAAGGAACAGAGGCAAAGGCATTTAGCACTGTCCCTGGCACACAGTAGGTGCTCAATAAATAATAGCTGCATTATCAGTGGATTAGGGAGTCATGCAAGAAAGATAGGGACCAGTATCCTACAGGGAAGTCACCTTGTGGGGCCTGGAATCAGGCTTGCAAGGCACAGGGAAGCAAATTCCAGCCGCTGCTACTGGGTGGAGGGGATGAACTGTCCCAAACAAAGGGCTGCACCTTCAGCCCAGGATTCTAGGATGTGGGCCCAGCATGGAGCCCCATCTGTATTTCTGCGGCCCTGGCTGTGTGTTTCACAGGCCACTGCCCTCAACCTCCGGGAAACTGTGAGGAGACCCCTGGGGCCTGGTGGACCTGCGGCCCTGGCCATGGCCCTGAGGGAGAAGGGGGTGGGGGCTAGAAGGGAGGCTGTAAAAATTGTAAATGGTGTGATGAGGAGTGGCTCCAGCCGTCTGGCACTCCCCGGAGCTGGCAAGAGCCCGGAGAAGGAGCCCCAGGCCCCGGGCGCCTTTTGTCCCAGGGCTTGGCTATGTAAAAGCTGGGGGAAGGGGCAAGAATTCAGGGAACTTGTCCATTCACGGAGCCCCCGCTGCCAGCAGGTGCGAGATGGGGGAGGGAGTCGCGGACTCCAGCGGCCTGGAAGGTTTAGAAATGAGAATTTACAACTCAGCATGCAGTGGACGGCAAACAGATTCCTTGGGTTCCAGTCTCTGAGGCTGTGAAACTTCAGGCCAGCCAGACTCCAAACTCAAACTCCCAAGTCATTCTTTCCCCAAAACCCCACTTTCCAATCTGCTTCGCCAGCCCTACTTACAAGGCTGTTAGATTTTCTCAGGTTTTTTGTTTGTTTTTACTATTCCATTCCTCTCTGTTTGCTTGGGGTTCACAGTTTCCCCAAAGCACCGTATTCAAGCATAAGATAGCGCCTGGACCGAATCCTAGAAAAACCAGTGTCGGGAGAGGAAGGAAGCCTGGGTCTGAGCCCTGCTCTGCCCTTAGGAGCTGAGTGAACTCCAGGCAAGTTACTAACCTTTCTGAGCTGCTGTTTTCTATAGTAAAAAGGAATACTGTTTGTTTCTGGTTCTCGAGGTTTCTGTACAAATTAAGTGCTGAGTTAATGTTTAGGGAGCTATCAGCACAACGCCTGACACAGAAAAGGGATTCAATGAATATTAGGTTATTCCCCTTAATAACAGTAGACAAGTAAGGCCAAAACTCCCTGCAATATTGTTTCAATTTGTATTTCCCTGTTACTAGAGAGATTAATCTTCTTTTTATACATTTATTGACCATTTGTATTTCCTATGTGGATTGTCTGCTATCCATTTTTCTTTTTTGTTGTTGCTGTTTTTGATTTAACAGTTGATGGGAGATCTTTAAGTTTGATTTAACCGTTGATGGGCATCACTGACTTGATGGACATGTTTGAGCAAGCTCCAAGAGTTGGTGATGGACAGGGAAGCCTGGTGTGCTGCAGTCCATGAGGTCGCCAAGAGTCGGACACAGCTGAGCGACTGAACTGGGAGATCTTTATGCATTCTGGAATTCTTTGTTATACAATTTGCAATTTTTTTCTTTTTGTCTGTCACCTGCTTTTGGCTTTTAGGTGTCTTTCAACATACAAACTCTTTTTCTTTCTACACAGGGTAGAAATCTGCTCTCAGGGGCTGGTTCTCTATAGACTGATTTACTTGGTTTGGGGGCCTCACTAACGCCCTTTGGCCAGTACCCTCCCCAGGGCTTTCTCAGGCCCTCCATTGTCCTCTAAATGGAACGTGAAAACCTGCCTCTTGTGCTGTTTAGGGATCCTGCTGGATCACAGTTCTATCCCAAAACGTACACACTCCGTCCCCTACTGGTTTCTAGAAGAATCACATCTTTCTTTTACTGGTGTGATTTGGGGGAACTCCAAATTCTAACTGAGAAATCAGTGGTGGAATGAGAATTTGGGTCCTCCATTAACCCTCCTTGGGGCCCAGGACTGAATCTAGAAGTCTCCATCCCTCACCATCCCAGCCAACTGCCCAAATTCACATTAAGTGACCACTTAACTGATACATTCTGAGAAGCTGGGCATAAACCTAATTTGATGGATTAGATTTTAATGCACTAAAAGAGAAGGAAATTAATGTTGTGAAGTCAACTAGCTCATATATTGGGCATTTACCATGTGCCATTTGCTGTGTTAACTACTCTACTCGAAGACCCTATTTAATATTCTTAACAATAAAGAAAGCTCAGATTTCTTCATTTTATAGATACAGAGACTGAATTCAGCTCAAGAGATTTTTATTCAGCTTGGCCAAGGTCACCAGCTGGAAGGCTGCCAGACTGAGGAAATAAACACAGGAGCCTAGTTAAAGTTAAATTTCATATAATTATTTATTTAGAATATTTTTATATAGCAAATATCAAATATTTCATGCAATATTTTGTCTGCCAATCCTATCCAGATGGTAAGGGGGCGGGGAATGTGGACTGGAATCCAAGTTGCCTGATTCTCTGGCCTTCCAATTATAAGACCCCGGAATTCTTCAGAAAGGGAAGAAATCTCCTGTACTGACACCTGGACTCCATCTCAACACACTACCAGTATGGAAGTGGGGGAAGTAAGTCGATCAGTTGTGTCTGACTCTTTGCGACCCCACAGACTATACAGTTCATGGAATTCCCCAGGCCAGAATACTGGAGTGAGTAGCCTTTCCTTTCTCCAGTGGATCTTCCTGACCCAGGAATTGAACTGAAGTCTGCTCTTTACCAACTGACCCACACCGGAAGCCCCATATGGAAGAGCAGCCTTCTTAGAAAGCATCCTCACCCTCAAACCCCCACTCCTCTGACTTTTGAGAGAACTTGTGTATATATCCAGCTTGTAAATTTAGATGCACACATTCAAATGTCTTATAGCTTCCAATATTCTTAGTAAGTTTTACATTCATTCAGTCAACATCCAATACACCCATTCAACTCCTTGACAAACATTTATTGTTTGAGGGCTTGTCCTGCCAACCAGGACAAGAAAAATGAATTAGAGAAATTAGACTCAGCCCCTGTCCTTGAGGATCTCCTGTTTCACCGGAGGAGACTGACAAGTAGACACAATAGGGTGGGCGATGCTTGGGGTGGGCTATGATAGACTGAGATTTGCTCCAGAAGCAGAGGGGCTTAGGGTGGGAGCAGCCAGATACAAAATCCAGGAGATCAGCTTCAGGGTGAATAGTTTTGTTTTCTTCTGGAGGAGGAAACAAAAGATAATAAACTTTCACCAATGGTTAAAATCTGCAGCAAAAGATGAATTCAGATGAAGAAGAACGTGAGAACTTGGGCTCCAGAGCCGGACATCCTCATTACATTCAAGTTCTCTGGCTTACAAGCCATGTGACCATGACCATGTAACCAAACCATCCTCTCCTTGCCCAAGTTTTGACTTCTCTGAAATGGGGGAAACAACATGGTCTACCTCATTGGTTTGATGCACAGGTTAAATTAAATAATCCATATAAAATGCCTAATGCAGCTCCTGAAATGTAGTGAGCATGCAAATGAAGTTAACATCAAGTATCTTCCCCTTCTACCCTTAAGATCTTCCCTTAAGCCTACAAACAAGTTATAATATCTTACTTTGACTCCATATTTTCCTCTAACTACTGGTGTATTTAATGTTCCTTTTTTAGGGCATAATTCTTTGAAAGAATTGCCTGTAACCCCCGCTTCTGTTTTTATTACCTCCTTCTCTTTCCTGAACCCACTCCATGGAGCCTGTTTTTGTCAAGGTCACTGACAAGCTCCACAATGCAAGCCCAGTGGGCAGTTCTCATCTCACTTGCATCCCTTCAGCAGTCTTCAATGCAGCTGGTCCAGCCGTGCTTCTGGAAGGTCTTGCTTTCCTTGGCTTCCAGGACCGCAGGCTCACCTGGTTCTACCTCCCTCCTGCTCCTTCTCCAACTCAGTGGCTGGCTCTCCTTCTCCCTCTCCAGGTTCTACAACTGCATGTGGGATTCCCGTCGAGCTCAGTCCTCTGACCTCTTCTTTCAATCTACATTCACTCCTTAGGTGATCTCTTGCAATCTGCTGATTTAAAATCCTGCCTTTCTTCTGATGACCAAACATCTAGAGCTCCCAGTTCAGACATCTTCCTGAGCTCCAGACTCAAACAGCCAATTGCATAAATAACGTAAACATTGAGGACTTCCCTGGGGGCGCCGTGGATAAGAACCCACCTGCCAATGGAAGGGACATGAGTTCGATCCCTGATCTAGGAAGATTCCACCTGCCACAGGCAACTAAAGCCCACATGCCACAACTACTGAGCCCGAGTGCTACAACTATGGAAGCCCACACGCCGAGAGCCTGTGACTCCACAAGAGAAGCCACCACAGTGAGAAGCCCGAACACCACGACGACAGGTAGCCCCCTCACTGCAACTAGAGAAAGCCCACGCATAACAACGAAGACCCAGTGCAACCAAAAATAATTTTAACAAACAAAAAATTTAAATAATTTTCTAAAAAATCACCATTGAGTATTCAACAGGCATCTCAGATTTAACCTGTTGATACACAAACTCTTGAATTAACCACCCGCTCCCCACCCAGAATCTGTTCTTCCCAGAGTTTCCCATCTCAGTAAATGCTACCATCGTTCATTCTGATGAATCACTCAATTCCTCTTTCTCTCATTCCCTACATCCACACTCCCTGTTGGCTCTACTTTCAAAATACATCCCCAATTCAATAGTTGTCTCTTTCTCTAAAGAAAGATTTCTCAGCTTCGGCACTTTGGACATTTTTTTTTAAAGCATTTATTTATTTATTTGTGCTGAGTCTCAGATGCAGCACTTGGGATCTTTAATTGTGGTCTTTAGTTGCATGCATGTGAACTCTCAGCTGAGGCATGTGGGATCCAGTTTCCTGACCAAGGAATGAACCCAGGTCCCCCTTCATTGGCAGTATAGAGTCCTAACCACTGGACCACCAAGGAAGTCCCACTTTGGACATTTTGGAACAGGTAATTCTTTGTTGTAGGGAGCTGTCCTGTGCATTATTGTAGGATGCTTACCAACATCCCTAGTGTCCACCCAGTAGAGGCCAGTAGCATACCCCTGGTAGTGACAACCAAAAATGTCTTGAAATACCAGATTTGCCTCCTAGCTGGCTCCCTACTTTCATTCCATCTCCCTCAGAATCCTCATGGCTCCTTCCCTCATTTCACTCATGATTGCTCTTTAAACCTGCCAGAGAGGGACTTCCCCGGTGGTCCGGTGAAGACTCCGCATTCCCAAAGCAGGGGTATGGGTTCAAACCCTGGCTGGGAAACTAACGCAGCATGACCGAGAAAGAAAGAAAGAACCTGCCAGAGAGGCCTTCCTTGACCACTCTCTCCCAAGGAGCACTGCCACCCCAGTCCCTCTCTGTCCCCCCACACCCTGTGTGATGGACACAGAGACTTGCAGCCCCGAGTTCCTTCCTTGAGGAAGGACTATAACCCCAGCTGCTCCGAGTACAGTCATCAGACAGCCTTGAGCTGTCAGTCCCTTTACTAATCGGCTCACCCACAGAGTGGGCTCGCCCAAGGTCGTGACCTTCCCTAGGTGGCCCACATCCAGGAAAGGAATGGGGCCAAGTGGAAAGGAGGTGATGCAGATGGGCCCTTTTAGTTCTGGAGCTCCCCACAGAGTCTGCTGAGCCTGTCCTTGGAGCTGCTTCTCAGCTTGATTTCCACCTCTGCCCAGTCTTGCTCCCTTCCACTCACTTCCTCAGAGGTGATTCTAGAACATTTTGAGGTGCTAAACATCTCAAGGTGTGTGTCCCACAGGATTCAACCTGTGACACCTGCTAGAGTTTTCTTAACACTCTGGCATATCTAACATCATTTTTCTTTTCTTTTTTGGTTTATTATATGCATCTGTTTCAGGTCTTAAAGACAGGGACTTTGAAACGGCTGTATCTCTAGCACGTGAAACAATGCCTTGCACATACAGAGTAGATGCTCAGTAAATATTCATTGAATGCTGAATGAATTATCATTTTTGTCAGTCTCAGCTCATCACTCCTTTAAGACTACTCTACACTCAGGGAGTCCTTGAGCGATTTCTAATATGAAAGCTTTGACTTTCTAACAGACGTACAGCTCAGGGGATAAATCTTTCTGAAATGATTTCCTTCTGGAGCGGAGACAGGCCCAGATGGTTTTGGATCTAAAAGATCTACTGCAGGTCTCTGCTTGCTAACAGCTTTATCCCTTCTGCTCTGTCCTCCTTTTGTCTGGGAACACATTTAACAGGCTGGCTCGGGAGGAAGCTGCCATGAGCCTTTGAACCAGCTACACCGAAGGCTGTTTTGACCTGGTCAGCCCATAGGACAAATTTCAGATTGAGAGGCTATTTTTGAGTATTTTTACACACTGTTTCATCTTTTTCAAGAGTGCCCACATTGCTCAGTAATTTCCCAGGATGGCCATGAGTTCACTTTTCCATCCTAATTTTATATACAGGCAAACTGTGGTCAGAAGAGTCACTTCATTCATTCCAGAACTGTTTACTGAACACCACTGTGCCACGCACTGGGCTGGGTATTACAGGACATGAGGATGAATAGGCAGGCTGGCAGGGAGACAGGAAGGAAGAACTCTGTCTGTTACTGAGGTGTGAACCAGGAGCTGAGAGGGTCAGAAGATGAAGGAAGTAGTTTTTTCTGTATTGAGAGACAACCTCTGGCAAGGTTTTACTGTGCCAGTCACATTTTTTAAAAAAAGAACCCACTTTAAACATTGCAGGCTCTTTAGTTCAAACTGTCTTTTGCTCTCGCCATACCTAGTATTCCTAATTCCTACAGATTCTAATAATTTTAAATAGATGTACGCTCATGCACACACAAATATGCTTTTTTTTCAAACAAAATATGAACTATGCCATCTTTTAAAATTACTAATATTTTGGCTATATCCAAGGATATTTATTGCAACATTCTATGTAATAGCAAATATCCAGCAATAGGAAATTGAATGAATAATTTCTCTATACAGTGGAATATTATGCAGTGGGAAGAAATGAGGTGGGTTTGTGTGGAATGGAAGCATCTCCAAGATTTACTATGAAACCTAAAAAGCAAGCTTCAAAAGGAAAATGTAAGGGGGGGGGGTGTGTGTGAAAAATAATCACACATATAAGTTTGCCTATGCATGAAACATTTTTGTAAAGATTCCTAAGAAGGTGTGAACAGTCATTTCCTCTGGAGCAGGAAAAATAAACATACTACTTTTCACAATATGCCCTATTCTATGTGGACATTTTTTATCATGTGTGTTTTAAATTTTTCAATTAACCTAGAATTTAAAATGAATGAGACAATATAACATGGGCATTTCTCCCACGTTGCTATATAATATAGCATTTAGCTCTGATCACGGCCAGGTCCTGTTTAGATACTTGCCCAGAGCTCTCTGATGTCAGAATGATTATCATCCCACTTCACAGAGAAGGAAACTGAGGCAACTTGCCCAAGGTCAAACAGACATTAAGTGGTAGAGCAGGGATTTGAATCCACGTAATCTGGCTCAGAAGTCCATGTTCTGAACCACTGTGGCCGTGTAGCCTCTCTCACCCTTGTTAAGGGCTGCAAAGTGTATTCAACAAAGTGATTGTGTCATACTTTTCACACCCTTTCCTTCTCTGGTAGGAATTCTGTTTGTTTCTAGGGTTTTGCTGTCACCCTACCACACCGCAGAAGCATCTTCCAGACTAACCCTTTGTGCTCCTGTATCCATAGGAGAAGTCCTGGGAGTGAAACCACGTCATCATCTGAGGCTTGGTACTTATTACCAAATTAATTACCTTTTTTTTCCCCCCTTTAACCAATTTGTCTCCCTTTGTCTTTGTATGAGAGTGAGAAAGCAACCCCCAGACTGGCAGTCGTCCTAGTAAACAGTATGAGACAGAGGCCCGTGTGCCTTGTGAGATCAGGGACTGTCTTGCTCAACTTTGTTCAACAAAGATTTACTGTGTCCTTACAGAGTGCTTCTGGACAATGGTGAACACAGTGGACATGGTCCCTGCAGCTGACAGTCTGTGGAGAGAGGCATTAATGAACTAAACACACAAAATGAAAATATAATACCAAGCTTCAATAAGTGCCTTAAGGAGAAAAAATAGGGTGTTATGGGAAGGAATAAGAGTCCTTCTTTAGAGAAGGCGGTCGGAGAGGACTTTTCTGAGACATTACAGTGGAGACAGAAGGAAGAGGAGAAATTAACAGCAGGGGACAAGATTGTCTCTTGGTGCCTTAAAAGTTTGGAGTGGATAGTGGAGCCAGGGTGCTAGAGACTTTGGAACCATTGAAGGGTTTTAAGCAAGGTGTTGATCTGTTTTTGGCAGTCTCCCCTGGCTGTCATGTAGGACCTGGATTAGAACAGCAGCAAGAATCCAACTGGAAAAACCAGTTAAGACGTTTCTGCAAACAGGAGAGAGATAAATGTGGTTAGTTTAAGGTGATGGAGGAGGAAGCTATAGATTAAGAGTTTTAGAAGACATATCGATTGACTACAATGTGTGGACCTTATTTGGGTCTTCATTTTTTTTTAAACAGTAAAAAAAAAAAAAAATGAAATATCACAGTTACAATGGGAAATTTTAACAGAGGTATCTGATATTAAAAAATTATGTGTTTAAATTTTAGGTGTTTCATTAGGTTTCCACTACCCTACTTCAGGATTAAAGTGCTGGAAATTATTTAAAAGATAATTTCGAAATATAAACAGAAATATTAATGAATGCTGTGATGTATAGAGCATTTTGTAAAGTTTAAAGTAATAAACAGTGTTAAGGGGCCCTGGGACAAACACCAAACCAGAATACTTTTGAGAGTGAAAGGCGACGAGAGCTGTAAATAGGGGTTTTCCTAGCAGGTTGAGGTTGTTTGCCTTGATACTTCAGTTGCCTCATTAATTTTTCAGAAACTGTCTCCTGACATGTTTATTTTTTTTTTTATTTTCGAAGTAACAAAGACATACTTAGGAAATCACACTTGAGACTAAGTCATGCTCTCGCCACGTCTAGAAATCACTTAGTCTTCTTCTCTCCCCTTTTCTCCATCATGAGTCGGATGGCCCTCTCTATGGCTCTGAGACGGCGGTTTTCAGTGCTGGGGGCAGGGGGGTGAGACAAGGCTAGGGTTTTGCTCCTCGCCACCCTCACCATTCAAGGGACATTTGGCAATGTCTGGAGATAGTCTTGGTTGGCACAACTGGATCTGGGGTAGTGCTGCTGGAATCTAGTGAGTAGAAGCCAGAGATACGGCTCAGCATCCTACCATACACAGGACAGTCTCTCTACTCTGCCAAGAAAGAACTACCAGGCCCCAAAAGTCAACAATGCCGAAGCTGAGAAATCTTGCTGTATGGTTCCTTTGTCATAGCACTTCACAAAGACAAGTGATACTGTCCGCTAGTTGACCTTTCCAGCTAGACTGTCAACTCCAAGAAGACAGGTGATACATGTATCTTGTTGAGTGTTTGGAATATAGTTGACACTTAAGGACTGAAGGAAGAGGGGAGGGTACATCTAGCTTCAAACTTAGGGCCCTGGGAGGTCATGCTGCTCATCATCAGCCAGTTGACAAGCATTTCATTCATTCGACATTTAACAAATATTTATTAAGCACTTACCTCACACCTAGTAGCAGTGTTTGAGGTACTGGGAATACATCAATGAGCAAGACAGAGTTCCTGCTCAATGAGATGTATTCTTATAAAGGAAGACAAACAATAAAGCAAAGAAACAAGATGATTTCAGACAGGGATAACTATCATGAAGACAATAACAGTGTATTATAATAGTGAATGTCAGAGCAAGGATAGCATATTCTAGGTAGAGTGAGCAGCTGACATCCTATTGAACTAATGATGAGAATGAGCCAGTCATGGAAAGCTTTAGGCTAGGGAGAAGAATGATCCAGGCAAAGACTCTGAGACCAAAATAAAGTGGCCAATAAAAAAGACCAAGGTGAGAGGACCTGATCACTTGTGCCATGGAAACATTTGGATTTTATTCTAACTGAAATTGTTAAAAGATGTTGTTAAAAGATAATTCTAGGCAATTCCCTGAAAATCCAGTGGCTAGTGATCCACACTGTCACTGTGAGCACAGGTTCAATTCCTGGTGGAAGAACTAAGATCCCCAATGTCCTCACTGCACAGCACGGTCAAAAAGAAAAAAAGTCATTCTGGTGTCTTTGGGAGAACGTATGAAACATGTATGAAGTGAAGTGAAAGTCACTCAGTCATGTACGACTCTTTGCAACCCCATGGACTATACAGTCCATGGAATTCTCCACGCCAGAATACTGGAGTGGGTAGCCTTTCCCCTCTCCAGTGAAACATGTATCACTTTAGTTCAGTCGTTCAGTCGTGTCCAACTCTTTGACACCCCATGGACTTTAGCACACCAGGCTTCCCTGTCCATCACCAACTCTGGAAGCTTATTCAGACTCATGTCCATTGAGTCGGTGATGCCATCCAACCATCTCATCTTCTGTCATCCCTTTCTCCTCCTGCTTTCAATCTTTCCCAGCATCAGGGTCTTTTCCAATGACTTAGTTCTTCGTATCAGGTGGCCAAAAAGTATTGGAGTTTCAGCTTCAGCATCAGTCCTTCCAATGAATATTCAGGACTGATTTCCCTTAGGATTGACTGGTTGGATCTCCTTCTTGGACTCTCAAGAGTCTTCTCCAACACCACAGTTCAAAAGCATCAATTCTTCAGCGCTCAGCCTTCTTCACAGTCCAACTCACATCCATATATGACTACTGGAAAAACCATAGCTTTGACTAGATGGACATTGTTGGTAAAGTAATGTCTCTGCTTTTTAATATGCTAAGTTGGTTATAACTTTTCTTCCAAGGAGCAAGCATCTTTTAACTTCATGGCTGCAGTCACCATCTGCAGTAATTTTGGAGCCCCCCAAAATAAAGTCTGTCACTGTTTCCATTGTTTCCCCATCTATTTGCCATGAAGCGATGGGACTAGATGCCATGATCTTAGTTTTCTGAATGTTGAGTTTTAAGCCAGCTTTTTCACTCTCGTCTTTCACTTTCATCAAGAGGCTTTTTAGGGTGGTGTCGCCTTTATATCTGAGGTTATTGATATTTCTCCCGGCAATCTTGATTCCAGCTTGTGCTTCATCCAGCCCAGGATTTCACATGATGTACTCTGCATATAAGTTAAATAAGCAGGGTGACAATAAACAGCCTTGACCTACTCCTTTCCCGATTTGGAACCAGTCTGTTGTTCCATGTACAGTTCTACCTGTTGCTTATTGACCTGCATACAGATTTCTCAGGAGGCAGGTCAGGTGGCCTGGTATTCCCATCTCTTGAAGAATTTTCCAGTTTGTTGTGATTCATACAGTCAAAGGCTTTGGCGTAATCAATAAAGCAGAAGCAAATGTTTTTCTGGAACTCTCTTCCTTTTTCAATGATCCAACGGATGTTGACAATTTCATCTCTGGTTCTTATATAATTCGAAACAGGTATAATTCGAATTACAAATACTTCGGTCACAATCTCCGCGGCTTCTTGCGTAAGTGCAATCAGTCCATATCCAGGAGAGGGCGCTCTAGGCGCCGGGTCGACAGACAGAGCTCTGGTTCTTTTAGAGAAGTCGGTCGCTTCCGGGAGTGGCTGCGTCGCCCGGCGCCGTCCTCTCTATCCGCCCGTCTCTGTGGTAGCCGGGTCCAGGCCCCGCCCCGAACCGGGGCCCCGCCCCTCTTCGGCAGGCAGCGCGCTCTTCGGACTCTGCCGGGAGCTGACCCGGGGGCTACCCGGCTCCAGCGTCGGTCAGATCCCTGTTCATGGCGATCCGGGGCCCCGCGCCCCGGCCTGGCGGCAGGTTAGCAGGGCGGCTGGGGAAGAGGGCCGGGCCTTGGGACGTCTTACTCGGGGCTGTTTGGGGAAAAGGTACAGCTACCTTCCAACTTCATAACATGCTGTGATTTTTCAAAAACTTTTTGTTCAACATTGTGTTTTTGAGATCGTGCATGCTATAGTAATCTAGTTTTCACTTCTGAGTGCTGGGTGGTGCTACGGTCTTGAGACTGCAGTTTACTTATACATTCTCCTAGTGATGGACATTCGGAGAAGGCAATGGCACCCCACTCCAGTACTTTTGTCTAGAAAATCCCATGGACGGAGGAGCCTGGTAGGCTGCAGTCCATGGGGTCGCTAGAGTCGGACACGACTGAGCGACTTCACTTTCACTTTCATGCATTGGAGAAGGAAATGGCAACCCACTCCAGTGTTCTTGCCTGGAGAATCCCAGGGACGGGAAGCCTGGTGGGCTGCCGTCTATGGGGTCGCACAGAGTCGGACACGACTAAAGCGACGTAGCAGCAGCAGCAGCAGCAGCAGCAGCAGTGATGGACACTTAGAATGCTTCGATTTTTCTTTGGATTGTTCACCCTAGGGTAGGATGCTTGGTCACAGTTAATCCTGCTAAATTTGTTTTCCGGAGTGATCCCACCCAGTGTCCCAACACCACTGCCTAAAGGTTCCTGTTTCCCCTCAGCCATCGACCCCCACCCATCCAGGGTTTGGTATTGTTTGGGTTTTCTAATGTGTATTAACTTAATCAGTGTAAGGTGGTATTCCATTGTGTTAACTTTCCTCTTTTAAGTATTTGCATTTCCCCTTATTTACGTCCTTTTCCCACTTTTCTGTGGATTTCCTGTCTTCTGCAGGAATTTCTGTATCTGCAGATTTTATTACCTTGTTTATTTTCCACTCTGCAAATTTTATTACCTTGTTTATTTTCCACTCTCCAAGTCTTTGAATCTATGGCACAATGTTGAACAAAAATACTTAATTCTAAGTTAAAGTTGTGAGTTTTCCTGCTTTTTAGTTTTTGATTTGGAGGTCTTATTTGAGAGTGGATGTAGCGGGTTTCCTTGTCTTGTGGCTAAAATTTCTTTATTAATTTAGCTATAGGTTTTTGGTAAATAACCTTTCATAGTGAAAGTGAAGTCGCTCAGTCATGTCCAACTCTTTGCAACCCCATGGCCTGTAGCCTACCAGGCTTCTCCGTCCATGGGATTTTCCAGGCAAGAATACTGGAGTGGGTTACCATTTCCTTCGCCAGGAGATATTCCTGACCCAGGGATTGAACCTGGGTCTCCCGCATTGTAGGCAGACGCTTAACCGTCTGAGCCACCAGGGAAGTCCTAACCTTTCATAGCATTTGTCAACTTAAAGAAATTCCTTTTTAATCCCCTGGTCTGTTCCCAGCCTACCATCTTCAGCATTTGTAAAACATTCTTTCTGTGTGGCCTCAGCCCCAACCCACAACAGGTGCAGATAAGTTTAGTCACTGCTCTCTAAGGCTCCGTTGTCCTCTTAGGCTTCCCTCTGCTTCTCTTCTTCAGACCCAGGTTAGATTTGCAATTTCTCCAGCGGTTCCTGCAGATACAGAAGGTTTTGTTTCCCTCTTGGTCATCACAGAGTGCCTTGATGTTCCTGATCCTTTTGTGTGTGGCCCTCCTGGGTGAGTGAATGAACCCAAGTTTGTGGGGTCCTTTTCCTTCTTTGGGGTGTTGATTACACAAAGATACAATAAGAAGCCTTCCTCTGACTTTTCTCACCCCTTTTTTTTTTTTTTACTGACGTTTACTTTTTTACTGACTCCTGACTCCTCCCCCTCCCGCCAGAACAACTGGTGATCTACCAGGTTGGCTTGATCCCCAGTCAATACTTTGGAGTCCTAGGAAACAAAGACTTAAATGGATTTAAGACCCTGACGTTCCTGTCTGTTTTGCTCATCGTCCTCAAATCCATGGTAAGGTCTTCTCCCCACATCTCTCTCCTCCTCCAGCCTAGTATGATGTCTGTCCAGTGCCCAGTGGGACTTAGCCATCAGGAAGCAGGAACCAAGCTGTGCGTGTGTGTTCCCTCCCTCTTCTGGGAACACCGGGTCAGAACTCTAGGCAGGGCATTGATCTTGCCGGTTGGCCCACATGAGACCAATTCCGCAACTGTTTTAAGCTCTTGGGGCTTGGCCACAGGGTTCTGGTTTAATTCAGCATTTAACAGAAAAGATCATTGTCGCTTCTGTTCCCAGAAGTCTTGCCTCAGGGAACTCAGAGCCCCTGAAAACCGGGCCCAGCAGCCAGAGCTGCTGCTGTCCTCTGATGCACTGTGACTGAGCCTGGCACTTGTCACATCTCCCAGCCTTTGCACCTGCTGCTTCCTCACGGAACGGCCTCCTCCCCCAATCCCTCATTCACTTGCTTAATGCCTGCTGACTTTTCAGGATTCCTCTGCTATCACCTCCTTCAGATCATCCTCAACTTTTCTTTCATGTTTCCTCCACCCAACTCCACCCCTTTGAATTACTAATCGGTTTTTTTTTTTTTTTTTTTGCTGCACCATGAGGCACGTGAGATCTTAGTTCCCTGACCAGGGATCGAACCTGGGGCCCCCTGCTTTGGGAGCTTAGAGTCTTAGCCATTGGCCCACCAGGGAAGTCCTGTTAATCCTTTTGAGTTTACCTCTGCTCTAACACTCCTTACACCCTTGAGACTGTTTTTTCACTAGACTGTGAACTCACCGTTACCTCCCTCGTGCTTAGCATACAGAGGCTCCGTAAATGATGAGAGTAAGGGCTCTGCTAGGACTCAAGCCTAATGCTCTCTGTCAGGCTGCACTACCTGTTTTCTTGGGGAAGGCACTTCTCATCACACTTTGGCACTTCTGTTGGGTCTTCTGTCAGTAAGCACCTATGTATATAGAACCCTGTTCCAGGTTTGGGGGGACAGAAAAATAAGAACATAAATGGAAGAGAAGATACTGTCCCCAATCTCCAGAGGCGTGTGGGGGCTGGTCCTTTGGTGAAGGATTGAACAAATGAATGAATGAGGAAGGGAGGAATCCCATGACTTGAGGCTTTAACAGGCCCCAGTGCTGAGTGGACAGCCTTTGGGCTGGGACTGGTCGGCAGAGGCTTTCCGCCAGCCTGAGCTGAGAGCTGACGCTTGCAGGAAGAATTATGCATCTCTCCCTTCCCCTTGTCTCCCCCACTGCTCAGCTCAAGAGCTTTGACCAGTTCACCTGCAACCTGCTGTATGTGAACTGGAGGAAGGACCTCACCGAGCACCTCCACCGCCTCTATTTCCGCGGCCGTGTGTACTACACCCTCAACGTGCTGCGTGATGACGTCGATAACCCGTAGGCGCCCCCTGTCCGTCCTGGCCACCCTCTACGGGGTTCATCCATCTGGGCTGACTCAGCCCAGGAGAGGCCCTGCTGGGACCCCATGAGGTCATCTGCAGTTATCTGCAAATGTTGTTGCCCGGAGCCATGGGGGGGAGGGTGCTCTGCATGCCTGAGGAAGGGGACCTGAAAGAGGAGGCCAAGAGCAGCTCCCTTTTGTCCATTTCATATCCTGGGCCTCCAAACAAGGCACCCTCTGAAGACTGAGATAAAAGTCCTTGCTAGAAAAAAGCAAGAAAACGAGCGCTCTGATTTTTACCAGTAAAAAATTGCTGCTGTCTAGGACTCAGTCTGGGATGCCTGTCCCCATTCTGTCACCTCTCAGGTTCACTGAGTCCCAGGTTCCCTTACAGGTGAGGAAACTGAAGCCCAGAGAATGCAAGGGATTGGCCCAAGCTCACGCCTCTCTGGGAGTTAGGAGTCATTGTGGCCTTGGTGTTGGGATGGGACGTATGGAGTCTCTCTTCACATTCATTTCGTTCCGACTCACCACACTTCTAAGCTCTTTGTTGCCTGAGGTAACCTTTCCTCAGCTTATGCAGAGCTTTGCAGCAGAGGCTCTTGGGAGGCCCTGATGCTTCTTCTTTTTTTTTTTTTTTTAACGCTGCTAAGTCGCGTCAGTCGTGTCTGACTCTGTGCGACCCCGTAAATGGCAGCCCAACAGGCTCCTCTGTCCCTGGGATTCTCCAGGCAAGAATACTGGAGTGGGTTGCCATTTCTTTCTCCAATGCGTGAAAAGTGAAAGTGAAAGTCGCTCGGTCGTGTCCAACTCTTAGCAACCCCATGGACTGTAGCCTACCAGGCTCCTCCGTCCATGGGATTCTCCAGGCAAGAGTACTGGAGTGGGGTGCCATTGCCTTCTCCTTTTTTTTTTTTTTAAACTATTTATTTATTTATTTGGCTCCATGGGGTCTTAGTTGAGGCATACGAGCTTAGTCAACCTGTGGTATGTGGGATTTCGGTTCCCTGACCAGAGATCGAGCCTGAGAAACTGGTGGATTCTCAACCACTGGACCACCAGAGAAGTCCCACCCTGATGCTTCTTGACTTTCTCTTCTAGGCATCTACTCCATGGTTGAACCCGTCCAGAGCTTCCACAGCCACATAGCTAAAATGGGGGCGGGCTCCAGCTCGTGAGGGAGAGGTTGAGAGGAGTGAGATAAGCTGGATGGCTTTCCTGATCATCCAGAAACTCAGGTCACCCACCCTCAAGTCTTTCTTTGGCTCTGCTTGGAGCCAGCTCAGGCCCCTTGGGTGCTGGACCGTTCAGTTGCCATTTTTTTTCTGAGGGGTGGACAGAAGTGCCATAAGAAGCCACTTTCCACAACCCTGTTTGAAGATCCTAAGGGTCTCATTGCGTTTAGGAGACCAGCCCTTGCCTGGGTCCCTCTTCCCATGGAGTCGTTGCAAGGCAAGGTCAGAATAAGAGGTAGCCTGGAGCTGCCTTAGCTCTCACCCTAGAGCCCAGCTCCCTGGGTCCAGTCACTGTGTGTTGTTGGCTCCAGGGACCAGCGCATCAGCCAGGACGTGGAGCGGTTCTGTCGGCAGCTCAGCAGCATGGCCAGCAAGCTGATCATCTCCCCCTTCACCCTCATCTACTACACCTACCAATGCTTCCGGAGGTGAAGCCTCTCCTCTGCTGGCATGCCCCCCATCCTCCCCTGCCTGCTGGTTCCCCGGAGTCCCTCACTCACATGCCGGAGGGGAGTCTGCACTCCCGGGTCAGGGTCCAGAGAGGTCTTCCCTCCTTCCCACCTGCACCCAGAAAGTCTTCCCATCTTGTGTGTTTGGACCCCGGCCCTCCCTTTGGCCCTTAATGTGTCACTGTCCAGGTACTGGGTGCCCCCACAAAGGAGCAGAGGGCCCGCAGGGCTCTGAGATGGGACAGGGGCTGCCCAGAACGGGGGCAGGAGTCAGGGCCGAGGTCTGCGGGCATATGTCCCTCTCCACACGCTCCCTCTCTCCACCTTTCAGCACCAGCTGGCTCGGGCCTGTGAGCATCTTCGGGTATTTCATCCTGGGAACCGTGGTGAACAGACTGGTGATGGGTCCCATTGTGGCAAAGCTGGTGCAGCAGGAGAAGCTGGAGGGGGATTTCAGGTGTGTCTCCCTTGCTCCGGGGTTTCTGGGCCAGGCATAAGGCATAAGGAACGGGCTCTGGAAGAAGGCTGCCTGAGTTTAAATCCCAGTTATGCCAGTCACTAGCCATGCTCTTGGGGGAGGTCTTTAACCTCTCTAAACTTCCATTTTCCCATCTCTAAAATGGAGATGGTACTGTCCCTGATGGAGAGAATCATAAGGGGAATTAATGAGATGATACATGAGCAGCAGTGAGAACGGTGACTGATTGGCCCTCGTCACCATCATCCCTTGGCCTTCTCACACGCTTCTGTTCCAGACGCCCTCATTCAAGTCAGCCCGTGGATCTGGGCCCTGCTCTGCTCTTCCTGGCCGCCTCCTTCAGACCTGGCCCTGGGAGGAGGAGGGGCGGTGGCAGTTATGCACCTGTCTTCTCTGGAGCGAGGCAAGGGGCTGCCCTGTCTGCAGGGCTCCTGCCACCCCACCCAGGCCTGGGATTTCCCACCCTGTGACAGTTCAGGGAAGGGTTGGGCTGAAGCAGCCACAGTGTTAAAGGGGAGCGTGTTCCTCTTTGCCTGGAGGTCCTGTTGATCCAGGACTCTGAAAGGAGAGGGCCCAGTCCTGCCCACCGTCAGCACACATTTACCTCTGGTCTGCCCAGGTTCAAGCACATGCAGATCCGGGTGAATGCTGAGCCTGCTGCTTTTTTCAGGTGAGTCTCCTGAGATAGTTGCCCATCTGATTCATCAGAACTGATCGGGGAGATAGATGGCAGAGAAGGCAAGGTGAATCATACAACCCTCCCACTATCGCCAAGGCCGGGGGCCAGTCATCCTCACACTTGGCTGTGACCCTCTCCCCGTGTGTCTCACTGTCCTCATCTGCCTCATCCTTCTGTCCATGGCTTTGCTTCTGAAACAAGTCCTTCCTCCTCTTGGTGTAGTGTGGGGCAGAATTTGTTTTTAGAGTGAATTGAGTGCCTGCTTCATTATCTTGCTGATGACTATAAGGCATTGCCTCTGTTTTTCTGTCTGTAAAAAAGTGGCTTTCCACCAGTGCCCAAAGCCCAGTGACATCCACAGCTGATCCTGCGTCTCTGTAGCATGGGAGGGAGTGGAGCCTCTCAGATTAGAAGACCTACCCCCCACAGACTCTGTCCCGACAGCTGTGTTGTGAAATCCCATTCCTTCCCCTGTGGCCACGGCAGGTCCCTGAACTCTGCCTCCTGTAAGGACTCTGGACTCTTGTTTGGATTGATAGTAAGGGCCCAGAGGTTTGTGTTTAAGGAATGGAAGTTTGTCCTTGGATCACCTGGATCTAATAGCCCCAGGACTTTGCTCTTCTGTCCATCTCTGCTGTAGTTTGTAGCTGCCACGACTTGGGGGGCACCAAGAGTTTCAGGAGTCTATGAGAGAGGTTGAGGGGCTCCCCAGGTGATGCTAGTGGTAAAGAGCCCACCTGTCAATGCAGGAGATGAAAGAGATGTGGGTTTGATCCCTGGGTCAGGAGAATCCCCTGGAGGAGGGCATGGCAACCCACTCCAGTATTCTTGCCTGGAGAATTCCGTGGGCAGAGGAGCCTGGCTGGCTACAGTCCATAGGATCACAAAGAGTTGGGCACAACTGAAGCAACTTAGTATGCACTCAGCATACCTGAAAGAGGTTTGTTGTGGGGAGCAGGTATAGCTGTTAGTTAGTTCAGTCGCTCAGTCGTGTCGGACTCCCTGCGACCCCATGATTTGCAGCACGCCAGGCCTCCCTGTCCATCACCAACTCCCGGAGTTCACTCAAACTCAGGTCCATCGAGTCGATGATGTCATCCAGCCATCTCATCCTCTGTCATCCCCTTTTCCTCCTGCCCCCAATCCCTCCCAGCATCAGAGTCTTTTCCAGTGAGTCAACTCTTTGCATGAGGTGGCCAAAGTACTGGAGTTTCAGCTTCAGCATCATTCCTTCCAAAGAACACCCAGAATTGATCTTTAGAATGGACTGATTGGATCTCCTTGCAGTCCAGGGGACTCTTTCAAGAGTCTTTTCCAACACCACAGTTCAAAAGCATCAATTCTTCAGCACTCAGCTTTCTTCACAGTCCAACTCTCACATCCATACATGACCACTGGAAAAACCTTAGCCTTGACTAGACGGAGCTTTGTTGGCAAAGGTATAGCTGGGCCTGTGCTAAATTGTTTTTGGATTCTGCAACCTCTGCTCATGAAGCTTTGGGCCCTGGGGCAAGCAGGTTGGTTCTTGGGGCTCTGAGTTTGTTCTCCTGCAGCCTCTCTGTCCTTGATACTAAATCTGTAACTCCTTCTCTGTCCTCCCCTAACCTTTCTGCTTGGAGAATTTCTGCCCATCCTTGAAGCTTGAAGTCACCGTCTCCTGGGCGCCTTCCCAGACTCCCTTAGTGATCAGGCCTGTTTGCTTCCATAGTCCTGCAGACACACGGCTTATGTAACACTTTCCATATGTTCCAGGTGAAGAAGGCATGCATTTGCCTGCCGGGCTGTTTTATCCACCTCTGTCTGGCTGACTAGCACCAAGCCTGCCACCTAGTGACTGCTCAGTGTATATTTGTTTAATAACAGCAGTTTTTTTATCGGGAGCCACTCATGTCTGGCGCTTTCAATTCAGAAATTTTCATGTTAGCCTATTACATAGGTTTTATAAGCTCCATCTCATAGATGAGTAAACTGACACTCAGAGGCTTAATAACCTGTCAGTGTTACCCAGCTAGTCACTGGCCAGAGCCAGAATTTGAACCAGGTCTGCCCACTATCGAGTTCCCGTTGTTTCCACAGGCAATACCAGGTTGAATGAATGCAGCAATGGCTGACTGCTAGTGGCCAAAAGGGTCTGCAGGAAAGATCACTTGGGTGGGCCTGGTCCCGAAAGGGGAGTGTGAGGAGCCTGGCTCTCGAGTGTGAGAGGCTCTCTAGACCCGGTGGACATCCCGGCCTTTATCATCAGGGCTGGTCACGTGGAGCACATGAGGACAGACCGCAGGCTGCAGCGACTCCTGAAGACCCAGAGGGAACTGATGTCCAAGGAGCTCTGGCTGTACAGTAGGTGCAGGAAGTCCGGAGGCAGGAACCACGGGGCGGGGATAGTCTATGGCACCCGCCGCCCCGCCCCCCCCCCCCCCCCCCCACCAAGCCCCTCCTCCCTCTCTGCACTGATCAGCTTGCCTTTGCTGTGAGTGTCCTCAGGAAAGTGAGAATCCGGGAAATCACTTGAGACACCGCTTGGCCTCCTGTTCCCCTTGGAGCACACACGCTCAATGCCTGGGTCTCTCACCCTGGGTCTCTTGTGTCTTCTGCAGTCGGCATCAACATGTTTGACTATCTGGGCAGCATCCTGAGCTACATCGTGATCGCGATCCCCATTTTCAGTGGAGTCTACGGAGACCTGAGCCCCACAGAGCTCAGCAGCCTAGTCAGCAAGGTAAGCCTCCCTCCTGGGGAACGCCCCCCCACCGCGCCCCCGGTCATACTTGCTCCCCTGCCCTTCGGCCTCGGAGTCAAGGCCTGGGCTCTCTGCCCTCTATCCTGCCCAGAACGCCTTCGTGTGCATGTATCTCATCAACTGCTTCAGCCAGCTCATCGACCTCTCCACCACGCTCTCCGACGTGGCGGGCTACACACACAGGTGAGGCTGCCTCCGGCCCCGCCGGGTCCTGAGCAAAGTGTGTGCTGCTGGGAGAAGTAGCCAAGGGGAAAATAAAAGAGCAGAAAAAAACCTCACCAAATACTCGTGGGTGTGAGAGGAAGAAAGGAGAAAGGCCTTCACCGGGGCCCCTAGACCCTCCTTAGGCTTTCACTTCTTGCCCAGGATCGGGGAGCTTCAGGAGACCCTGCTGGACATGACCCTGAAGTCACAGGATGGGGAGTTTCTGGATGAGAGCCAGTGGGACTTGGCCAGGTAAGCCCTGGGCCAGCAGCACAGTGATGGACCATGCGGGCCATGGAACCGCCCCGGAGCCTGGCCCTTTCCCAGCT
This sequence comes from Bubalus bubalis, assembly GCF_019923935.1. Classification (NCBI taxonomy): domain Eukaryota; kingdom Metazoa; phylum Chordata; class Mammalia; order Artiodactyla; family Bovidae; genus Bubalus; species Bubalus bubalis. The sequence continues at coordinate 17,660,641 of NC_059167.1, forward strand.
GGCAGGAGAGTCCGGCCGAGCAAATGAAAGAAACCGTGTCGTGTGCAGGCACGCTGTAAATGTTCACCATCTGTGTCACGGTTGCAGCATCTGTGTTCATTTAGACCATCCTCCCACCCGACGGAAGCAAAGTGCACACAGCTGCCTGGGCCTGAGCTAACGAAACTCCAAATAGCATCCCTCCTCTTCCTTTCTTCCCTCTTCCTCCTACAGAGCCCTGCTCCACCCGCCCCTTTCCTTGGGGCCTGTCTGTTCTTTGTCCCCGCACAGGCTCAGAGGTGTCTTCATTCATGTATCCTTGAAGGCTCTGGGATGTTTCTGACCTTTCTGGGCACTGAGGATTTGTCTCGCATCCTCACTTTTCTTGAGCAGATTACCTAACCGCTCTCAATATCTTCATATCCATAAGGAAGATGTTCATGGAACCTTCGTCTTAGGGTTGTTGTGGGGATTGGGTCTCCTGGTTCATAGGAGGTGGTTTGGATGGAGGCCGCAGAGTAAGCTTTGAAAAATGGAAACAGGCTGAATTTCAAGAACTATGCTCAACTCTCTTCTTAGGAGCTAACACCTTAACTGTTGCCTCTGTTAAGAATGAAAACTTCATGCATCTCTGAACCCAGGGACTGGGGTGGGCTACTGGGGCAGGGACTGTAGGAAACTGGAGTTGCTGTTCTGTGGGGAAGATGGGCATCCACGGAGAGCCAGAAACTCCAGAATGGGTTAGTATTTCCATTCCCCTTCTGACCTTCAATCGCACTGTGAGGCTGTGAAAACTTCTTGACATTAGAACTAGACAGATGCAGCTCTGTGCCCCTGAGGCAGATACTTAGCCACCGGACTCAGTTTCCTTATCTGCCAAGAGGGGATAACCGCTTTGGTGCCTGGCTGGTAAGACTGATTAAGATCAGTCAAGGGCAGGACTTGGCCCAGCCTGCCATGGAGTACATGCCCAGACCACCTCTCTCAGTTTGCCAGGGCTACCATAGGACACCCATAGCTACCATAGCTACCCACCGTAAACTGGGTAGCTTAAAGAGCAGAAGTTTATTTCCTCATAGTTCTGGAGGCTGGAAGTCCAAGGTCAAGGTGGCAGCAACATTGGTTTCTCCCCAGGCCTTTCTTCTTCACTTGCAGGCGGCTGCTTTCTCACGGCGTCCTTCCATGGCATTTTCTCTGCTTGTTCGCCCCCTGGTGTGTCTCTCCCTCTTCTTAAAAGGACAGCAGTCCTACAGGATTAGGGCCCTACCCTCACAGCCTCTTTTGAATGTACTCACCTCTTACAGCTTAGTTGGTAAAGAATCCGCCTGCAATGCAGGAGACCCTGGTTCAATTCCTGGGTCAGGAAGATCTGCTGGAGGAGGGATAGGCTACCCACTCCAGTATTCTTGGGCTTCCCTTGTGGCTCAGCTGGTAAAGAATCTGCCTGCAATGCGGAAAACTGGGGTCCGATCCCTGGGTTGGGGATATCCCCTGGAGAAGGGAAAGGCTACCCACTCCGGTATTCTGGCCTGGAGAATTCCATGGACTGTGTAGTCCTTGGGGTCACAGAGTCGGCATGACTGAGCGACTTTCACTTTCACCCCTTTCAAGACCCTGTCTCCAAATGCAGTCACCTTCTGAGGTACAAGGATTGGAACTTCAGCATATGATTTCTGAGGTCACAATTGAGCCCATGGCGGCCCCTCCCCCAGTCTGGAGGTGATTCGCCCCCGAGGAGAAGGGGCTCCCCTACTCCCAGCAGTACTGACAGTGCTTATCTTCCCCTCATCTCCTCCCTTCTCGGACCCCAGGGACCTGGGAGGGCCAGCAACAGAGCCAGCAGATGCAGCTTTCCTCCTCGAGCGGGTCTGCATCTGCGCCCCCTCCTCTCACAAACCCTTAATCAAGGACCTGAGCCTGAAGATCTCTGAGGGACAGAGCCTGCTCATCACAGGCAACACGGGCACCGGCAAGACCTCCTTGCTCCGGGTTCTGGGCGGCCTCTGGGCGAGCGCACGGGGTGAGGACCAGCCTGGCCCATCTCTGAGCCAGCCTTGGCCTGGGGGGTTGGGGTGCATGTGTGTGCGTGTGGGTATGTGTGTGCATCTGTCTGTAAGGATCAAGCCTCTTGGAGGAGAGTGAGGAGCAGTTACCTTTCAGAAGATGCCCAAACAAAGGTTTCTGTGGGCCCTACAGGCTCAGTGCAGATGCTGGCGGACTTTGGACCCCACGGGGTGCTGTTCCTGCCCCAAAAGCCTTTCTTCACTGATGGGACCCTTCGGGAGCAGGTCAGCCCGGGGCCCACTCCTCCCACCCCACCCCACCTCCCAACCTGGCCCTGGTAGGGTGACAGGTCTCAGCCCTAGAGAGCTGATGCAGCAGGCAGGGCATAAATGAACCATGCCTAGCAAGTGAGGGCAAGGACCTCGAGCTCTAAGCCCACCTGGTAGCATCGACCACAGGTGCTGGCCCAGCGGGGCAGGCCTGCTGTCCCTGGCTAGGGACTGGAGGTCTGAGCCTGGGGTGAGGGAGGGATTGGGGTGGGCATATAAATCAGCAGTGAGAGCTGTTGGCCAGGTACGGGGAACAAGCAGGGTTCACGCTGTAGCAATTTTTAAAACAATGATAACACATCAGGTTGTTTTTTCTGGTCCCCACGCTCCAGCAGGTCTAAATGGTAGCTGCCAGACTGCTCCTGTTTTATATTCACATCTGTGGGTCAGGCCATGTACTCAGGGCAGCTCCCGGAGGCAGGCTAACCTGTGGGGGCCATAAGCCAAATATCACACATATTTGTTGAGCACCAGCTTGGATTCTGGGGGCCCTCCTTGCTGTCTGTAAGCCCAGCTCCTCAGCCAGAATGCTGCTTCCTCTTCTCGGGTGGAGAGGAGCCTGGTCTCTGGCGGTTCCTGTCTCCGAGCGAGGGTGGGCTGTGTGCCGTCCCACCTCTCCTTGGCCCTTACCCCAGGCCCCTGTGGTTTTATCAGGTGATATATCCCCTGAAGGAGATCTACCCGGACTCAGGTGAGCTGGGCCCCCTCGGGACATGTCCCCCATCCCACTGTTCCTTCTCTGCCTGTTGGGGGAGGCCCCCCACCAGGCTGCTGGTTTCTGGTTGGGTCCCGTCCACCACCTTCTCTGACTGGTTACTGTTTCAGGGTCTGTACCCTGACCTCACCTTGTTCTGTCTGCCCCCTGCAGAGGAGAGACACCCATGGGAGGAAGGGGCGGATCACATCCTTCCCTGGCCCTTCCCTAGTGTATTAAGTGCTGTAACCTGTCGCTCAGAGCCCTGGCCCCCATTCTGGTGCCCCACCTCTGCCCGCCCCCTGTCATGGTGCACCCCATCTATTCTGGCCGCCCAGAGGCACTGACTTCTGCGTCTTGCAGGTTCTACTGATGATGAGAGGATCATGAGGTTCTTGGAGCTGGCAGGCCTGGTAAGTGAGGGCAAGGACCCTGAGGTCCAAGCCCACCTGGTAGCACCGACCACACAGGTGCCAGCACAGCGGGGCCAGCCCTGCTGTCCCTGGCTGGGGTCTGGAGGTCTGAGCCTGGGGCGAGGGAGGGGAGTAGGGGTGGGCATATAAATCAGCAGTGGGAGCTGTTGGCCAGGTACGGGGAACAAGCAGCGTTCACTCTGTAGCAATTTTTAAAACAATGATAACACCATGTCAGGTAGCTTTTTCTGGTCCCCACACTCACGCAAGTCTAAACAGTAGCTGATGGACTGCTTCTCTCTGCTTTGGGCAGACTGCTCGCCCAGCCCCCGCTTGCTAAGCTGCCAGGGGTAGATGTATGTGGTGGGACTGAGGCGGTCCTCAGGATTGGAGGAGGCAGGGATGGGCCCTTCCATGGACCCATCGTTCCCTCTGGTGTGTTACAGTCCAGCTTGGTGGCAAGGACAGAGGGTCTGGACCAGCAGGTCGATTGGAACTGGTAAGGAGGAGGTTGGGGTGCTCCAGAGACAGCTCCCCCAAAGATAGTGGCTCCCAGGGGTCCTGGCAAGGGATGAACTGACTCCTGACCCCAAATCCCAGGGCGTTGCTTGCCCATTAGGGGCCTGGTTCATGTCCTTGCATACAGAGTTTTGGCCTTGTCTCGTGTGGGCAGTGGGGCTCTAGTGGGAAAGTGGGGGGGCGGGTATGGGACAGTCTATCTACAGTGAGAGCCTCTTCCTGCCCAGACCATTCTGTGCAGAAGCCAGGCTATATGTTCCTTCCTCCAGCCGGCCTCTCCACTTCCCTTTCTGCAGGTACGATGTTCTGTCCCCGGGAGAGATGCAGAGGCTCTCCTTTGCCCGGCTCTTCTACCTGCAGCCAAAGTACGCAGGTGAGGTTCGCCCTGTAGGCGCGTGTGCCGTCCAGGTACTGTGTGCACTCAAGGTGTAGCAGCGTGTGATTCAAGTGCACCTGGAGAGTCATGGGTACGGGTAGGAGAGCACACCTGTGCCTGGCCAGGCGTCTCTGTCCCTGCCGAGGGGACAGCAGAACTCTGCCCATGAGGCGGCCGTGCTTGGCATCCTCAGGTATAGATAAAACCGCTCAGTCGCGTCTGACTCTTTGTGACCCTTTGGACTGTAGCCCACCAGGCTCCTCTGTCCGTGGGGTTTTCCAGGCAAGAATACTGGAGTGAGTTGCCATTTCCTCCTCCAGGGGATCTTCCCACTCAGAGATCAAACCCGAGTGTCCTGCATCACAGGCAGATTCTTCGGCACTGAGCCATCTGGGAAGCCCCCGTATATTAAACTACCGAGTCTTAGGCTTTGAGCCAGTGTAGCGGCTGGAGGCAGCCTTGAGAGGGCTTCTGAATTTGGTCCTCAGATTCTGCCCTCTCTCCAGCCGTACCTGGCAGAGAGATGGCAGGTATGAACTTTTCTAGGAACTGAGGGAACTAGGATTTCTCGGGTTGAGTGGCCCAAGGCAGTGGCTGGTATTCATCCATAGGAAGCTGAAGGATTTTGTCCCGCTGCTGGCAGTGGCTTCCCACATGAAGCCTCACCCTCCCTTCCTTTGGCCCATGGTCTCCCCAAGGCAGGGCTCCTGGAAGGCAGAGCAGTTTTCAGCCTCTCATCAGGTCCCAGCCAGAGGTGGGCGTGGGCTGGAGGAGCAGCAGAGCTGGGTGGACCGCAGGCCCCGCATCTCCCTGCTGGTTCTGTCCCCAGTGCTTGATGAAGCCACCAGTGCCCTGACCGAGGAGGTGGAGAGCGAGCTGTACCGCGTCGGCCAGCAGCTGGGCATGACGTTCATCAGCGTGGGCCACCGACGCAGCCTCGAGAAGGTACCCGTGCCCACAGGATGGCCTGAGGACCAGGAAGAACCCCAAGGCTGGGCCTGGCAGGGCGCCCGCGGAATGGGGAGTGGGGATGGCAGAGTGGGCAGGGGGTCGATCACAGCCAGGGCAGCCTGATCGCCGCGTGGTGGTGGTGGTCTCTTGTAGTTTCACTCCTTGGTTCTGAGACTCTGTGGAGACGGAAGGTGGGAGCTGACCAGAATCAAAGTGGAATGAAGCCAAGGCTGGGCACCAGAAGGAGAGCCAAGCTCAGGAGGTCAGGTCCCCAGGAGAGACCAGGAGGGCTGGCGGGCGAGGAAGGAGCCCCAGGTTTGCCTCGCAGTGTGGGGAACGCCGGCGGCAGTGGGCTCAGCCCACGTGTGAGCCTCCACACCCCTCATCCTGCCAGCGTGCCTCCTGCTACCTCAGCCACCGCTTTGTACACTTGAAATGCTGATCACTTACATATAACCTCAAAGCACGTTTTCTAAAGAAAACAAAGTGTGGGATCCAGAAGCGATGAAGGGTCGGGGCTACCCCTGGTGGCTCAGTGGTAAAGAGTCTGCCTGCCAACGCAGGAGACATGGGTACAATCCCTGATCTGGGAAGATCCCACATGTCGTGGAACAACTGAGTCTGTACACATCAACTATTGAACATGTGCTCTAGAGCCCATGCTCCACAACAAGAGAAGCCCGTGCACGACAACTAGAGAGTAACCCCTGATCACAACCAGAGAAAACCTGCATACAACAATAAAGACCCAGCACAGCCAAAAAGAAAAAATAAATAAATGAATAAATACAAATTAAAAAAAGAGATGAAGGGTCGAAATGGAAGAGTGTATTGGACTTGGGAGTCAAGACAGCCAGGAGTCTTTTAGATCACTGAGTTTTGCCATAGGAGACTTTAATCAGCTGTATAAATTTTATAACTTTTTTAAAGAAAAGATAAACCTTTTTTCAACATGTAGCTTTCCCATTTTCTCTTTCTTCATAAGATGATCTTTTTTTTCTTTTTTGTGGCCACACATACAGCGTGTGGGATGCAGGATCCATGTGGGATGCAGGATCTTTGTTCCCCATCCAGGGATCAAACCCATGTCCCCTGCAGTAGATGTGCCGGGTCTTAACCACTGGACCACCGAGAGGTCCCTAAGATGATCTTTTTAGTTGACTCTCCAAACTTGTCTTTGAGACCCTGGAGGGCCAGAGCAGGACTCTCCGTTGTGCTGAGCCTTCTGCCCCTGGTCGTTCACTGGCATCTCCCCAGTTGCCAGTTGTCCCTCAGCCACTAACCTCAAGGGCCCTTCTGCTGTTCTAATCTCAACCCAGATGAAAATAAATGTCTAATATTTTTAAGTTAACTCATTTCCTTAAATGCATTTTTAAAGAAAAGTTTACACTTGATATAAATAGAAAGTAACTAAAAATTAATACAAATGGTGCTATGAAATGACAGCCCAATACTGTGCCTACACATGAGACTTGGTGTCTGTACACAAGGAGGTTAAGGGATGTTACTGTGGAGTCAGACACACTAGCACCCATCTATTCCCCTTAATAGATGTGGGGAAATGGAATAAGAACCACAAGGCTACAAGGGATGATTTCCTTTGTATAAGACGAGGTTATTTCATGCCTGTTGATATCACTGGAAATGATCCCAGACGTGCGGTCGAGTCCCAGACGTGGGGAAATGCTGCCCCGGGTAACAAGTCATCCCCCCGCCTCCACCCCATGGCTTAGCTGGCAGAGGCCTGGAGCCTATTCTCAGCTCCACCCCTTGAGGGCACTAAAGCAGTGTGTCCAGGTGCTGAGGGGCTGAGAACTCTGGGTTGGGCACCTGGAGTGCCCAGTCCCCAGTGAAGCCTCCATAGGAACCTACAGGATGTCAGTGCTGAGAAGGCCCATGGCAGCCCTTCTCTCCGGGGTGAAGGGGACCGTCAAGGTCAGCGTCTGCTTCAGGAACCTTCCCAGACTTGACTCTCCCAAACCATATCCTGCCGAGCACTCTTCTGGCCTCTGTTCAGACACTGCTAGCCTTGGGGGACGTCCATCCTCAGACCCCTCCAACTGAGGAGAGATCTCCCCTAGGCCAAGGGGAAGCCTGTCTCCCTCAGGAGCGCCCTGACTCCCACCCCTTGGGCATGTTTTAAATTGTGGGGTTTGGGTGTGGGAGGACTCCCTCTCTGGTTTAATTTCTGGACTTTTCTCAATATAGCAGAAGCTCCCCTTAGCCTTTCTGTGACAGCCTTGCCTCACTGATTTACTTCGTCCTCATAAGCTCCAACTCTTAAGCGTTTTTCACAAGTGCTGCTGCTAGCAGATTATTATAGAGACCAAGTTTGTTCCTCAGCCTCAAACATCTTTCCCACACTGTTTCTGTTCTTAATACTCAAGTACCCAGTGTTCTCCCTTGCAGAAACTCTGCCAAGAGAAAGCTGTTCTTAGGGGCAAACCGTACGCTTTTCCATCACCCATCTCAGAGATGGTACTGAGAGCTGTAGATGAATTGATACAAACCTGCATGAGGAGAAGTCAGGTGTTGTGTCCTTATGAAGAGGACCAAAGTGTTTATTTTAAATGTTTTAAAATAAGCCAGACAGATGATTTCCCAAACATAGGTCTCATTCTGCTGCCCAGGGCTCTACACAGACCCACGTGGATAATCCATAGAAATGTTATATACATCAGTCTTCTGAAGAGTCCTGGAGCCATGGGACAGGGCAGAAAAGCAATCTTTTGTCATCTCCATCAAGTATCTGCTTACCTACCACATCCACTTGTGTACCACCCCAGTCATTTTGGGATGAAGGATGATATACCAGTCTCTGTTCTGCCACAGCCCACAGGGAACTGTGCTCTGTGTTCTGGGGACAATCTCCCAGGAAGCCAAAGAGCAATGCTGAGTGCCCTCTGTAAAAACTGCCTTTCCAGAAACATTGTCTTGTTCCTGACATCCCGTCTAGGTGTCGGAATGATGCATGGGCCTGGGCTAAAGCCTAGGTCAGGAAGGAACTCCTGGAGGCACAAGGAGTTGTCAGGAGAACCCATGCCTGGAGAATAAGCTAGCTGAAAGGGAGCCCAGGACTGGGGGGCTGTTGAGACTGCCCTGCCAAGGAGGTAGGGAAGTGTAGACAGGGCTCAGGCAGGGGACATGTGCTGGGGAACACTGTCCTTAAACCCCTGGCAGGATGAGGCTGGGTAACTGGCCAGTGAATTTGCCCATCTGTAGGTAGTTAAGGGTTTTGAAGGTCAGATGCCTCTGGGGGCAGTTTCCATGGGAAAGTCTGAAGACAGGGCAGAGACTTTTACCTAGTGACAGCTCAGACCAGGCCCCAGACCCAGAACTGCCAGATCTCAAGGGATTAAAGGAGGAAATAGACAAGACTCAGTCCTGAATCGGCGAAGGGATTTGTGCAGAGCTTGCATGCTTAAGGGAAGCCCAGCTCCCGCCACATTTTCTTAAGAACCCTGTGAGGAAGATGCTTCCTTTTCTTTCCTTTTTACCCCTGTTGAGGGCTCAGGCTCTAGGGCCTGAAATGACTTAAGAATCTCCAGTTCAAAGCAGAATTCCTGAGCCCCTGCCCCGCCCCCACCTGCTGCATTCATCTTGCCCATCTCAGGGATGGCGCTTCCACTGTCAACCCTGAGCTCAGGCTAGAGACCTGAGACCCTCCAGACCTTACCCATATCCAGTCCATCACTATGTCCGTGGGTTCTGCTTCCAGAATACATCTGACATCCGCTCCTGCCATCAGCATCTCCACCGGGACAACTGTGGCTGCCCCGTCCCTGGTCTCTCTGACACTTCTCCCAACCACATTCTCCACAAAGCAGCCTGAGGGACCTTAAAAATGCAGACTAGCTGCTCATTACATTAAAGTCCAAAATACTGAGCCTGCAAGGCTGCATTCTCATCCCTGTCCTTGGGAGCCCATTGACCTCTGTGTCAGGGATGGGCCAAGCTGGGCCAAGTTGCTCCTGCTGAGAGCTTTGTTCCCCATGCATTCCTGGAAGCACACAAACTCCCAAGACTGACTCAAGGAGAAGCAAAATCTGAATAGATCTGTAACAAATGACTGAATTCATAATCAGAAACCTCCTAGCCGATGATCTGAAGGCCAGTGGCTTCACTAGTAAATTCTACCAAACAGTTAAACAGTGTTTCATATCAGTCCTCAAAATATGCCAGAAAATAGAAGCAAAAGGACACTTCCTAACTCATTCTATTAGGTCAGTATCCCCCTTCACCAAAGCCATATAAAGACGTTACAAGAAAACTGCAAACAAATATCCTTTATGAATATAGATGTAAAGATTCTCAACAAAATACTAGTGGACAGAATCCAGCCGTATATTGAAAGCATTATACATCATGATCAAGAGAGATTTAGCCCAGGCATGGCAGGGTAGTTCATATGAAAATCAATCAATGTAATACACCAGTAGAATGAAGGGGAAAAACCATATGATCATCTCAATTGGCAATTGGTGCAGGAAAAGCATTTGATAAAATCCAACCCTCTTTTATAATAAAAGCACTCGATAGACTAGAAGGAAAGGAAATTTCCGAAACATGATAAAAGACATATATAAAAACCCTACATCATACTCAGCTGGTGAAAGAATGAAAGCTTTCCCATTAACATCAGGAACAAGACAAGAATGACTGCTTTTAGCACTCTTATTCATCATTGAGATTCTGGCCAGAGCAGTTAGTCAAGAAAAATAAAAGGCATCAAAGTTAGAAAGCAAGAAATAAAGCTATTTGCAGATGACATGATGGTATATTTAGAAAATCCTAAGGAAAAAAGACTACCCAAAATATATCAAAGTCAACAAGGTTGCAGGATACATATGCAAAAAATCAGTTGTATTTCTGTATACTGGCAATGGACAAAGTGAGAAGGAATTAAGAAAACAATTTTATTTACAATAACATCAGAAAGAATAAAATTCACCAAGGAGATGCAAGATTTGTACTCTGAAAATATAAAACACTGCTGAGGGACTTCCTTGGTGGTACATTGGTTAATACTCTGCACTTCCACTGCAGGGGGCACAGGTTTGATCCCTGGCCAGAGAACTAAGATCCCACATGCTGTGAGAAGAAAAACAATTACTGAAAGAAAATAATGGAATGAATTACCCGAATGAACAATTTGGCCAGCTCACTGCAATAGACCACCTAAGCCTGGGAAGAAACACTAGGAAGTTTCTTTGAGAAATGGGGTATTCGAAAATGACCCTGTGTACTAGGGATTTTAGAAAGCTGCATGCATGGCCAGGACAGGATGCATGTTCAAAATAGACCTGAGAAGACCCTAAGCTTTCACCTCTGGCTGGTCGCTGGGCCTGGTCGAAACAGGAAGTAAAGGTTAAAGCAGAGTTATAAGCTGCTCGCTAAGTGTTAAAGGAGTGGACAGCAAAGAGCCAGCCTATAAAGACTGGAAGAGATGAGTTGTTTGTTTTTAGCTTCTGGTAAAAATTGTGAAAAATACGAGTCAAACAGAGACTTCAAATGAACACACATGACCCGGGATGACAGTCTTCACAAAAATAGTTGGGGAAAGTTATTAAACAGATGACTGCAGTCTTCAATAATCAAAAACGGTAACCTCTGAGAAAGGGAGAGAAACTGATTTCCAGGGTTACCATATTATAATATTCAAATGCTCAGTTTTCAACAAAGAAAAATATACAAAGAAACAGGATTTTGACCACTCAAAGCAGGGGAAAATGGGCAGAAACCATCCCTGAGGAAGCCCAAACATTGGACTTTTTAGACAAAGGCTTTAAAGTGACTGTAATATGCTCAAATCGCTACAGGAAACCCCAGAGCCGGTTCTAGCTTTGGCTCTAGTGCCAGCGCTGGCAGCTCGCACTGACTCTCCATCTGGAGCTGGAGCTACAGCTGAGTGTAGCCCTGCAGCTGGCGTGCAAGCTGGTACAGGGACTGGCGGGGCCTCTGCACTGGCTCTGTCCTGTCGCTGGCCCTAGCTCTGGCGTTGGTGTTAGGGCGGCGACTGGAGCTGGTCCCAGCTCTGGACTTGCCAAGGGCTCTATTGTTGGCTCTAGCTCTGGAGCTTGGGCTAAAGCTAGTGCTGGTACATGCCACGTATCTTTCCTCCTCCACTGCTCGCTTGACATTTCTGGATAAAGAGGACAGAACTGGAGAGGAGGGTGCCAGTGGTTGGAGGGGACTGACAAGAACCAAGGGAAACAAGTGCAAGAAGATAACCCAATGTCAGGATTGGGGGAAGTATCCTAATGGGGAGTCAGGTGTGGCAGGGACCACTTGCAGTGGGGAAGGATGCACAGAAGCAAAGGCTTGAGAGGTGATCATGTTATTCACATTTTACAGACTTTTACAGTTTACACCTGATGTGAAGAGCTGACTCATTGGAAAAGACCCTGATGCTGGTAATGATTGAGGGCAGGAGGAGAAGAGCGACAGAGGATGAGATGATTGGATGGCATCATTGACTCAATGGACTTGAGTTTGAGCAAGTTCCGGGAGATAGTGAAGCACAGGGAAGCCTGGTATGCTATAGTCAATGGGGTTACGAAGAGACACGACTGAGTGACTGAACAACACTTTAAGAGAGAACCTTGTCATATTAACTTACAGAATGCACAGGCAGATAATATACCATGGGTCAGCAAGTGCAAGAACAGAAGATAGAATTTCAAGGAGAAATTGGCACATCCACAACCAGAGTGCAAAGTTTTTAACAAAAAAAGAAAAAAGGAGTAATATAAAATATTTGGCGACTTCTCTGCTGGTCCAGTGGCTGACTTTGCACTCCTCATTCCGGGGGCCCAGGTTAAATCCCTGGTCAGGGAATTAGATCCCAGATGCCGCAACTAAAGGTCCTGCAGGCCACAACTAAGACCTGGCACAGCCAAACTTTAAAACATATGTATTTGAACAGCTCAGCTAATAGTTACACAGAACACTACACTCCAAAATGAGAGAAAATATATGTTTTATAATACATGGAATAATTACAAAAATTAGCCACAGATTAGCCTAAACCAAGTATCAATATATACCAAAAGATTAAGAGGATGAAAATAATGATCTATGATCATAATACAATAAAATTAGAAGTCAATAGTTTATTATCCCACAAAAATCCCATATACTTGGAACTTTTTAAACACTTAAAATATTCAGGAGGGAAAAAATGGGATTTAGTAAATATGCAAAACTGAAAAGAAAAACTCTACATGTAAGCCTTTTGGAATGCCACATACTAAAATTAAATGTATGACAAAGTATCTTAGGTATTAAGTATAGTTAAGTGTATTAAGTATATTTTAAGTATTTAGTAAAGAAAAAAGAGTAAAATGAATGAGATACATAACATTGTAAATAAACTATACTTCAGTTTAAAAAAATGAAATGAGATGTGTTCAACTCAAGAAGTTAGCAGAAGGTGGGAAATTTTTTTTGATAACAGCTGAAACAATAAACCTAACTCAAAAAGAAACAGAGTTTAATGCAAACCATCTCATCATCTCTTTGGCTCTTCACAGCATCCCTGTTCAGTACATGGCTGCAGTTGTGTAGATGAATGTATACCAATGCTTGAGGAAGTTAGGAAAGTAGCAGAGTTTGGGGACTTCCCCAGTGGTCCAGCAGTTAGGACTCCAAACTCCCCATTCAGGGGCCTGGGTTCCATCCCTGGCCAGGGAACTACTAGATCCTGCCTGCTGCAACTAAGATCCAGAGCAGCCAAATTAAAAAAAAAAAAGAAGAGCTCTGGCCCTAGAACCAGGCCTTCCAGATGCATTTTGCTGTTCTTCCTATTTTCCGGTTGCCTCTTCTCATCAGGATTGTCAGGCCTGCGTGATGGGGCCTTGTAGTCAGACAGGGACCATCCGAAGATGAAAGAGGGCCATCAGCCTGGTCCTGAGTCCGTTCCCACCTTTCACACCGTCCACCACCCCCTTCCTGGGCTCTTACTCTTCCTGAGTGGAAACCACAGGTGGACGGATTCCTGAACAAGTCGTTGTGGAAGACAAAGATGTGGAGGAGGAGAGAGCGGCACTCTCGTGAAAGGACACATTTGTCACAGAAGACTCACCTGTATCTATTATTTTATCCTTTTAGCTCAGCACTTGTCTTATTTTCTCATTCATAAAGGTATCCACTTACTTAGTTATTGTGTTGTCATCTCAACTGCAAAGCTGTGTTGGCTGAGCCTGGATTCAGCTTGTTTCTACTTCTGGGCAGATAAAAATTGCTCTGGCCCACCCTCGCTAGGGCTGTGTGGAGGAAATAGAACTTTTCCTCTTTTTCCCTCTCATCTCTCATTGTCCGCCTGCAATGTGGGAGACCTAGGTTTGATCCCTGGCTTGGGAAGATCCGCTGGAGAAGGGAAAGGCTACCCACTGCAGTATTCTGGCCTGGAGAATTCCATTACCATGGAATATAGACCATGAGTCGGACGCCAAGAGTTGGACACAACTGAGCAACTTTCACTTTCAACTTGAGGACATAGGACAGTTTGTGCCATTCTCCAGTTCCATGGAAGGCCAGCTCATCCTCCCGACCCCTCCCTCAGATGGACATGTTGGGAGTGGAGCCGGGGAGATGAATTAGAGGGGGCCTTGGCTCAGAGAGGAGGAATCAGGGAGGGGAGGAGGCCATCTACCTCGGAGAAGAGCCAATACTGGGGGGACTGGTCTAAGTGAGAAATTCCTGGAGCAGAGCATGCTGTGCCCGCTTGGCTGTGACTAAGCAGAGACTTCACTACGTCCTCAGTCAAGGGCAGCCAGGCAGGAGGGGGGACACAGGGGAGACCCAAGGGAGAAACAGGTGGCAAGGAAACACCAGGAGATGGAAGCTGTTGAGGCCAGTGCTCTTGACCCAGTCTCCCTAGAGTGTGATCTTGGGGAGCCTGGAACTGTGACACCCAGTGAGCAGAGCCCTGGGGTCAGAGACAGAGAAAGCAGCAGCCCCCACTTTTGTTCTGACCCTCAGGACCCTTGTTTTTCCCTCTAGAAAACAAACTAGTTTGTTTCGTTTTTTTTAAGCTAATGATTTACACAGCATTTTTAGATGGACAGAAAAACAGTGACGACATACAGAGAGTTCTCGTCAAGCCCTCTCCCGGTTTTCCTAGGATGCTGAGCGTCTCACATTAGTGTGGTATCTTCGCTCCAATTGATGAACCAGCCACACCCCAGGGGAGAAGGCATTGCAGCTTCAGTGGGAGCCGGGGGAAGACCCCAAGACTCCCAGGGAACTGGGCGTGCAGGAATCTGGATGGACTGAGTCCCGGAGATCCCCCAATCATGGCCCCTTTCTTGCAGGATGCAGGACTGGGCCTCAGGAGCAACCCCCCCCCCCCCCCCCGCTGGCCCCCCTTGCCAGCCAGACTCCTCATCTATCCCTGCCAGCCCTGTTACTCGGCTCCAGGCCACGCTCATAAATCAGCCCCTCCTGCCCTTTCATCACCCTGGCTCTTTGTGCAGGCGGCGGTCTATCTGCAGCCTGTTGGGCCTGCGGAGCCTGGAGTAAGATCTCTCTTCCAGGCTCCACAGGCTTCTCTGGGAGAAGGCCCCCTGGGGTGCAGTCAGCACCTAGCAGTGCTGCGCTCTAGGCCCTGCACCCTAGGGTCCCGGCTGTTCAGGCCTGTCCTTTCCTGTCCTCTGTTTTCCCTTTGTGGCATCATGGCGTCTCCCCACCTTGATTACCTGGAGCCCTATTTACATGTCCTTCTGCAGAGAGTTGTGTGCCTCTTCCCAGGGTAAATTCCCTGGAGTGGTCACCCAGGAGGATTTCTGGCAGCTCCCAAGCCTCTGAGGGTCCCACTTGTCCCCAAGATCTAACTGAGGGTGGGGCAGCTGCCAAGTCCCCTCCCCTTGCCCCCGCCAGCTCCTGGAGGCTGTCATGGTGTGACCACCCTTCTCTCCTGCTCATCTGACACCTCTGCCATTGTCCTCACTTCTAACTTGAAACAGTATGAGACCGAAGTAGGCAATGTTTTTATTTCAATTTAGAGCACAGGAGAACCCCTCATGAACGAGAACGCCTTGACTGATCCCAACCCTGTGGATGTGATCTTTCACGGTTCCTCATGTCCAGCTTCTGATGCCTTAGGATACTTGCAATTTTGTTTCTCAGTGTTAGTCGCTCAGTCATGTCCGACTCTTTGCGACCCCATGGACAGTAGCCCACCATAGTCCTCTGTCCTTCTCTAGGCAAGAATATTGGGAGTAGTCTTTCCTTTCTCCAGGGAATCTTCCCAACCCAAGGATTGAACCCTCGTCGCCTATATTGCAGGTGGATTCTTTACTGCTGGGAGCCGGCATATTGCATATTGAGTGAGGATCTGTAATAGCTCAACTGGAATTCTATCACTGCCGGGAGCCAGCGTGAGGCACTCCGCCCATGACAAAGGTCATGAGGAAGGAGGCTCGGCATACGCAAAGGCGGGATCGAGCCTCAGGAGTCCCCCTGGAAATTCTCGAGCATCTACCCCCAAAACCAGAGTCTGCCTACTTTCTGCTTTGTGTTTTCACCTACACCTCTGACTTTACGGGGGGCTGTCTCCCACTACCTCTCTCTGAAAAAAGAGTTAGCTTACAGCTCCAGTTAATAATTCTTGGATGTGACAGTGTTTCAACCTACAAACTCCTTTGGAAATCCTCTAGCCTGCCTGAATGGGTTTTTCCGGCCACATGTGATTGTTCAGAGCCTCCCAACTGTGAGAGGCAGGAGATGTTCTAAACTGCCTAAACACAGATTCCTTTGAGTAGTTAAAAGATTGATTAGAAATTGTATTGGTGAAGGGTTTTTCACTTGTTGGGCCAATGTTTGCTGCTAAGTCTCCATACTCCTTACCTACTGTGTCCTTGGCAGTGTATTGATTGATATAATGGGTGTATAGAAATGTAAAATGCAGCTTTGTCTAATGCTTTTTGGAAGGCTGGTGCCTGACTTTGGAATAATCACCTTTAGAGAAAAATAAGTTTCTTAAAATGTTAACAGGCCTCCGGGCAAGAAGATGATGTCAATCACCTGAACTTTTGCATATGATAAGTTTGAAAGCCTGGCTTCGATTAGGACCAGGAACTGCTGCCCTTGCATGACTCCACCCCTTCCCCCATTATCCTCTATGCACAACTTTAGGTATAAAAACTACTTTGGAAAATAAAGTGCGGGCCTTGCTCACCAACGCTTGGTCTCCCCATGTCATTCTTCCCTTTAACTTCCAGCTGAGTGTCCATCTGGAGCGTGGATATCCTCTGCGACCATTTATTTGCCTGGGCTTCTAAGACCCACTCGAGAAGGTGTCTAAGGTGGGGCACCTTCCGCTATTCGAGAGGGCGCCTGCGGCCTCCGTGGTCAGAGCTAACCTGGTGTCACGGGTTATATTGATTTTCCGCGTAAACCAAGCCACTCAGCTTCTTTTCTCCACTGAATTTTCCTACTGAGCTATCCTTATTTCAGCCGCTTTTCTCCACTGAATTTCCTCACTGAGCTATCCTTATTCTATTACTCTTTGTATCCTTAATTAAAGTGTAATTAAGCAGTTATTCCCTGACCCTTGCCTAGCCGTCTCTCCTTCGAACACCCTGGATCAGCCGGGGCTGGTCCCCGGCACTTTACCATCTGAGTCACCTTGCTGCTAAGTCACTTCAGTTGTATCCGACTCTGTGCAACCCCATAGACGGCAGCCCACCAGGCTCCCCTATCTCTGGGATTCTCCAGGCAAGAACACTGGAGTGGATTGCCATTTCCTTCTCCAATGCATGAAAGTGAAAAGTGAAAGTGAAGCTGCCCAGTCGTGTCTGACTCTTAGTGACCCCATGGACTGCAGCCCACCAGGCTCCTCCGTCCATGGGATTTTCCAGGCAAGAGTACTGGAGTGGGGTGCCATTGCCTTCTCCATGAGTCACCTTAGTCTCACTCAATTTATGAATCTCAGTTCAGTCACTCAGTCATGTCCGACTCTTTGTGACCCTATGAATCGCAGCACGCCAGGCCTCCCTGTCCATCACCAACTCCCGGAGTTCACTCAGACTCACGTCCATCGAGTCAGTGATGCCATCCAGCCATCTCATCCTCTGTCGTCCCCTTCTCCTCCTGCCCCCAATCCCTCCCAGCATCAGAGTCTTTTCTAGTGAGTCAACTCATCGTATGAGGTGGCCAAAGTACTGGAGTTTCAGCTTCAGCATCATTCCTTCCAAAGAAATCCCAGGGCTGATCTGCTTCAGAATGGACTGGTTGGATCTCCTTGCAGTCCAAGGGACTCTCAAGAGTCTTCTCCAACACCACAGTTCAAAAGCATCAATTCTTTGGCACTCAGCTTTCTTCACAGTCCAACTCTCACATCCATTCATGACCACTGGAAAAACCATAGCCTTGACTAGACGGACCTTTGTTGGCAAAGTAATGTCTCTGCTTTTGAATATGCTATCTAGGTTGGTCATAACTTTCCTTCCAAGGAGGAAGCGTCTTTTAATTTCATGGCTTCAGTCACCATCTGTAATGATTTTGGAGCCCCCAAAAATAAAGTCTGCCACTGTTTCCACTGTTTCCCCATCTATTTCCCATGAAGTGATGAGACCAGATGCCATGATCTTCATTTTCTGAATGTTGAGTTTTAAGCCAACTTTTTCACTCTCCTCTTTCACCTTCATCAAGAGGCTTTTTAGTTACTCTTCACTCACTTCACTTCAAATAGGACTGCTGGAACCACCGCCTTATCCCCAGTGCCTTGCCCCTCTGCTTGGTACACAGTTGATGCTCACTAAATGTCTTAATATGATTAAATAAATGGGTGAGTTAGAGGAAGAACATTCATTCTTTCATTCAAAAATGGGTTAGGTGATACTTTGATGGGATTGGAGATAAAAGATGAATAAGGGATGCCCAATGGCTTAGGCTCCACACTCCCAACACAGGGGGCCCCGGTTGGATCCCTGGTCATAGAATTATATCCCACGTGCCACAGTTGAGACCCAGCACAGCCAAATAAATAAATATTTAAAAACAAACAATGAGTAAGATACCCTTGTTGTAGGGGAAAATACACTTGTATATAAGAAATTAGAGCATGAGTGAGAAATCTCTGCCAGAGACTTGCTACCCAGGCTCAGAAGAGATGTCAGAAGCCTCATCTTTTGGCTACATAGAAGGCTGGTCACCTTGAGAGAGTTGAAGAGCCAGATATGTATTTTGCAGTCAGTGACACTGATTTTCAGATTATTTATTTTAAATTCCTGTGAAAATCAACCTATTATTGTATAAAAGGGCTTCCCTCATAGCTCAGTTCGTAAAGAATCCGCCTGCAATGCGGGAGACCTGGGTTTGATTCTTGGGTTGGAAGCATCCCCTGGAGAAGGGAAAGGCTATACCCACTCCAGTATTCTGGCCTAGAGAATTCCATGGACTATACAGTCCATGGGGTCGCAAAGAGTCAGATACGACTGAGTGACTTTCACTTTTTCACTATTGTATGAAAAGTGTGTGTATAAAAAATTATGTGTAAAAAAATTATCTTCTTAATTCTGGTGCTTTGGGACTTGTCATGGCTTAAACGTTTCACAATAAAAAATTTTTTTTGAAGCTTTAAAAAAAAATGACAGCACAATGCATAGAATGCCATAGTGGAGGACTGACTGTTTCAAGTGCTATGTGAGAGAACAGGTAGTAGACTCTGCCTGGAGGGTCTGGAAAGATGAGCAGAAGTGCATCTGCAGGAATGTGGGGGGCGGGCATCACAAGGGCAGGCTTACCTAGAGCCAGGGTGGCAGTGAGTCTCAAAGGGGAGTGCCCAGGGGAGCCCTGGGTGGGCTGCATTTGAAGCACCATTCCCTTCAGCACATGAAAGTCAGAGATCTCCCACGTGTGCCCTCCAGGCTCCAGATCCAGGGTTGGGGGGTTGTACCTGGGCCCAGTCTGGGGTGCAGGGACCACCCAGCCCCTGTCATTCTGGTTTGATGATGGGCTGCCAGGAAAACCTCTTCCGAGGGGGGAGTTGCACATCTGAGCCAATCTGAAACAATCTTATAAGATTTCTTGAGCCAAAAGCTCAGCTGTAAGCCAAGCCTGCTCCCTCTGGTCTTTCATCCTGTAATTCCACCCAACACATCATCCGGACAGCGGGGGCGCAGGTGTCTGCAAGCCATCGCAGGCGCTCTCCCCCTGCCGTTTCCCTTGTTTACTCTGCTTCTCCTCTCCAGGGATTTAGCCTACGTTTATCTGACTTTCAGTTGCAGATGCCTCTGCCTCTTCCATTCATTGTTGTTTTAGTGTTTGAGTTGTGGGTGAGATATTCGAGTGCATATGTGTACACAAAAGGAAGGGTCTCAGTGCTCTTGGGGGCCAAGGTGGGCAGTGGGCCTCACCTGAGATGTGAAGGAACTAGGGCTGTTTGTAAGTAAGGATCAGAGGGAAAGGTCAATGTAATCTGTTGTGTGGGGAACAGGGAAGAGTCAGTCATAGGTAATAACTTAGGGGCTCACTGGCTGGGATATTCCAGTTATGCCTGCAATGGAGGAGGGTCCCATATTGCAGTGACAAATGGTGATGTCGGCTTACTGGAGAAAGGCAGGCCACCGTGCCTCTAAAGTAGTAGTCATTTTAAAATAGGAATCTAGTCATTTTGACCTAAACTTGACTTCACCGATTTATTGGGTAGGCCAAAATGTTTGGTCAGGGTTTGAACGAACATTCTGGCCAACCCAATACTTTTTATACCACTCATACACACAAACAGACACTGTGCTCATCCACAGAGGACTCCTGAATCCCTCCCCTGCTGTTTTTACATCAATTTTATTCTTACTTGTATCTTTACAGAAAATGGCACAGAAATCACAGGTTTGAATACCTAGAAGTTATTACAGTTCCATATTTCAAACACTTCAATATCAAGTTTCTTTCTTCTGACTCTATGTACATTATTTACACACCAGGGGCTACCATCTAACTCTTCAAACCAAAAGGAGACAAAGACAAGAAGAACTGGGGGAAAGGTCCATGAATGGAATGAATAAGAAATCAACTTCTGATATGAAATTAAAATCCCAACTCACTGTCTCAGGCCTTTCTCTTGCAAGGGATTCCCCGCAAAGGTGGGTGGGATGATAGAGAAAAATCCATGGGAGTGAGGGGGACATGCGTCTGGCCTGGGGGTGGAAGGGACCGTTGCAAAGATGCCATCAGTATGGATGAGTCCTCCCATCAGCAGACAGGAAGAAACCCCGTCCCCTCTTCCAACACCATCACTGCCTGACTAGAGAACACGCCCCACGGCTCACAGCTGGCCTGAAGGAGTGCGTGCCTATAGTTTGGGTCTAACACTGGCTCCTCCCCTACTCTCCTTTCAGCTTTTCTCAAGCCTTTCTTGTGATCAACTCATGATGCCTATTTATAGCCCCAGGCCCACTCCAGGAATGACCTGGATAAGTTGAGTCAAGATGTGTGGTTTCCTGTGTGTTCATTTTACAGCTGGATTGGGTGGCTCCAAGGCAGGGCACAAGCAAGCCAGTAATTTGCAAGAAGCTCTAGGGGAAGGATGCCTTGCACAGCAAGTCAGGGTCACAAGCAGGGTATCAGAGGTCAGGATGTTCCAGAACACATACCCAAGGGTCCCGGCTGGAGGATTTGGCTTCCCAAAGGGGCAGTAGCTACAGCACCTGTGAGAGGTGCCCCCTGGCTGCAGGGCCCGCCATGGCCTCACTGCAGGTATTGTACACCCCCCCCCCACCCCCCCGCCGTGACCCTGGCATCTTTGCGGGGAGGAACAGTGGGACAGGCTGGGTGTGGAGGGCGGGTTCCTGACGCTGACTCTGAAGGGCATGACATGAAGGCTGGCCGAGGGGCCCAAGGCCGAGGCTTTCCAAGTATAATCTGGAAGCTGGGCCCCAGTGGTGGAGGCAGGCAGAGGTTGTGACCGGAGGCTGGCAGGACAGGACACCCACACTGCGGAAGGGGGAGCAGAGTTCTGCTGGGGGGCTGAGGCGCTCCGGACACCAGAGTGGAGAGCAGGTTCTCCGTCCCTGGGGCCGCGGTGGCAGTATTTGCAGCTGAGAGCTTTGGGTCTGGGCAGAACAGAATCCACCGGTGGCTACAGAGCTGGGAAGGAGGGCGCTTTGGAGCAAGAGACCAGAGGTGGATTCAGACAGTGAGAGTAGTCGAAGAACTGAGTGGAAGCAGCCTGAGGGGGTGGTCTGGGGCAGCAGGAAGGCTTCTGAGGCAGGGCTGTGAGGATGAGGAAGGTGCTGGACAGGTCAGAACTAGGTAGGGATGTCTCAGCGTGGCCCAAAGCCCCAGCCACAACCGAGTTGTGCCTGGAGTCACCTGGGGGGTGGTGCACGGAGGGCCTGCGGGGCCCGGGCCTCGCCTGGGAGAACACCTCGCACACCACAGGCCCCCGAGGAGAGGAGAGTCCTGGGGCTCCAGCGTCTGCGCGCACCCTTGGCCTAAGCCACGTCCTCGAGCCGCGCTGGACTCAGCCTCTCCGCCGGCCTATCTTCGTCCGCGGCCTCCTCTCGCTCCGGCTCCTCGGCGCCGCGGACCAGGCCGTCGGGGCTGGACACAGTCCCCAGCACCTTGGTGCTGTGCTCCTGCGCTCTGGCTCGGAGCGCGGCGATGCTGTTTTCCCTCAGTTCCTCCTGGGACATGGCAGCGGGGGGCTCGGTACCCCGCTCCTCCGGCTCCGTCTTGTCGAGCTTGGGCAGCGCCTGGCGCTCCGCCTCGGGCTTCCTCCCTGACTCGGCTGCCGCCTCCAGCGACTTTTTGTGCATCCCTAAAAAGAATTGTTGGTATTCGGGTTTAGAAAAGCGCCTGGGAAAGCCATCTTGAACTGAAAAAACGGCAAAGATAGAGAGAGGCCAGAATTAAGGACGAGCAGAAAGCCTTACTACACACACCGCTGTCACGTGCGTCCCAGGGGTGGGGGCGGAGGCTGCGGCGGACCACCAGGCCCGGCAGAGGGCTCCTCCGCGCCACGTCCCTGGGCTCCTGGCACCCCTACCCCGGGGATCCTGTCTGTCCCTTGACCAGCATAGCACTTGCTTCCCCCGCCCTCCCTCTGGGATTCCAGATCTCCGAACCCCAGACAAACTGGCAGGTGGGGAGATTTAGGGGGAAGAAGTCTTTTGGGCAAAGCCAGAATGGTGGCCAAAGGGACCTCGGGGCCCCCAAGAGGGGCTATTTCGTTCGCCACAACCCCAGCTCTGGCAAGGGAATAGGATACATCCCCTGGGGCAATAGCCACCCCCTCCTCACAGAGCGACAGTACCCACAGAACGAGAGTCCTAGACACCGAGGGGCAGACACCCAGCCCTGGGTGCAGCCTGCCCTCGGAGCCCCCCTCCTCCCCCAAGGGAGACTGGGAGGCCAGCTTCCTGGGGCCTCTCTCCCGCCAGGCTGTTGTGGCCACCAGGCATTCCTGCCTCAGGGCTCTGTCCCCTCCTCGGGAGCCCGCTCCCCTCGCCCCAGGGGCAGGACCCCAGGGAGGGTGTGGGCTCTTACCCAGCAGCCACGGGGCGCAGGAGTCCATGATGCCGTCCTTGGCGGACTTGAGGATGGACTCCGGCAGGGGAATGGAGTGGCGCACCATGGCCCCGTAGAGTCCATACTCGGCCATGACGCTGCTTCGGCCCCAGCACTTTTCCCGCTTCCTCCACTTGGCTCTGCGGTTCTGGAACCAGACCTGCTAGTGCAGAGGAACAGGTCAGGGGCGTCCTCTATGAGGCAGAGGCCAGCCCCCGCCCCCCCACACACCCGTGTTTGCCTGCCTGGAGCTAAGGGCCACACCTCTTTGATTGCCAGTGGCCCCATTCCCCGGTGACTTTGGTTTCTCCAAGTAAGGGCATCCTTACTTAAGCTCACCCACCCCTCGGTACCCCTGGGGTTCCTCTTGGTTCAGGGTGTCCAGAGTGAGATACAAGTTCTGCAAGAATATGATGGGCAAAAAAAAAATTTTTTTTTCAATCAAAGCAGTTTAGGGTGATGCAATAAGATGCCTCCCGGACTGGGTCTTGCAGCTGGGCAGTTCCCATGTGGTCCTCAGTTTGCCGCTGAGAAACCTGAGCCTCATAGCTCTCATATAAGGGTTCACACCTCCAGCATCCCTGTCTGACTTGCAGAGGGACAGAGTCCTTTTCAGGGGATGAACTAGCAGTGCCCGTGGTTCAGGCTCTTCCTCCACACCAGAACTCCAGAGGCCAGGGCAGTCCCAGGCAGGCGAGGTGAGTGTGGACTCAGGCAGCAGAAGGCATTTCATCCAGGTGTCAGGAAGCCTGAACCTACCCAGAGCCCTGGGCAGGGGACCCTCCCAGGAGGCCTGAGTCAGCCTCCCTTCTCTGCCCTGTCCTGATCAATCCCTGTTGGGCCTCCGCTCACCCACTTTCCACAGGTTTGGACTTTAACCCTGAGTGATAGTTGGAGGAGCTGGGCAGCCATCCCTCAGTCAGGGAGGGAAGATAAAATTCTTTGTGAAGAGTAGAGCACGTAAAGGTGGGAACCTAGAAGACCGCGGTGGCAGATAACCGCTAGGGGGCGCTTCTCTGGCCCCGAAGTTGACTGCTGCAGGGTGGGAATGAGCACGGGGTTCGCTGGATCTATCAGCGACACCCAGCCGGGTTTTTGGAGGCGATCCCAAGGTCCCGGCCATGCTTGGAGGAGGGGGGAATGTCTTGGTCCCCCCAGGCAGCTTTCCTGAGGTTTCCGGCAGCTGACAGGAGTCAGGGCCAGGCCAGCTGCACTGTCCCTCAAGCTGGTGAACAGCCCGTGGGAGACGGGTGGACGCAGGAAGGACCTGGGGTCCCGGTGTCCCCCTTGTGTTCCTCTCACAGCCGCTCCACAGGCTCTGACTCCTGGGGTGGTGGTAATGGTGGTGAGACGCCCAAGCACCCCAGAAGTAGAGGGTGCGGGCGGGGGGGGAGGGCAGAGGCGGGTTCGGAAAAATCTATTAGTTTCCTGGGCGATTTCCATTCCCTCGCCTGGACCAGGTCCCCGCCCCTCCCTCTGGGCCCCCGCCCCCCGCCCCCCGGGCGGCGGAGGTTTCAGCTTTTGATGAAAAATTGCTCCAGCTCTATTCAGGAGGCGGCAAAAGAAGAGTCACCCCCAGGGGCAGCCCTGGGCTGATTGAAAAATAAGTTAATTTCTGTTTGAATCGATGGGCCTCAGGCACTGAAATATCACGGGAAATTAAAGCGGCTGCTCTCCCGGGATCCGCGGCATTGACCCGCACTAATTAATGCTGGGGAGGCAGCGCGAACCGCGCCGCGAGCTGCTCCCCCTCCCCGGGGGACCCCAAACACTCCTCATTTAACTAATTAGACGGGGAAAATTGGGTGTTAATTTGTTTAGGATTTTTCTCCCCCTCTCCTTCCTCCCGGCAGCTCCCTTCCCGGCCCCCTCTCCACGCGCGGGGGCGCGGGAAATGAATGCGGGGCTCGCCGGCAGATGGCTGCCCCGGTCACTCTGCAATCTTCTCCGACTTGATTGCTTGATTAGGTCGTTAGCACATTAAAAAAAAAAAAAATTGCTTGCCGTCTGGCGCTGGCGTGATGAGTGGGACGCGCGGCAGCGCCTGGGTAATTTATCTTTTTATACGGCGAAGAATTTGATTTCAATCTGCAGATATATGGGGCGCCTTTGACACCTGTTTAACATCGCGCCGCTGACAACTTAACCCTTTGCTGCCTCGGCCGCGGGGAGGCCTGGGCGCGGGGGTGGGGGCTGGGGGGAGGCGTGGAATCCGTGCGCCCCTGTGGTTCCCGCCTCCGCCGCCGCCGCCAGGTGGCGGAGTGAGCGCCCCGGCAGCTCCCGGAGGCCCGGGGTCTGCGGCAGAGCGTGGCTGGCCGCATCCAGCAAAGGGGAGCGCCAAGGGGGGCGCCCCGGCCGCATAGCCGCGCCCCCGCGAGGCCGGTGCTCAAAGGGCTCCGCGGTCACCGGCGCTTTGCGGAAAGACCGCATGATCAGTGCCCACCTTTACAATGACCCTGATTGTGTGAACCCTGTTTGGGCATTTCCTCATTTGTAAATAACTAGGAACTTCTAAAAATGGGAGAGATGCGGCCTCAGACTGCCCCCCACCCCGACCCCTCCAACCCCACACTGAGCCGCGCCCGCGCCTGTTAGAAAACGACCACCCCTCAGTCCCCCGGGTGGCGTCACCCCCGGTGAGCTGCACGTTTGCCACCAGTGGGTTTGGCACCTCCTGGAAAGCTGTGGAACCAATGCAAGGCCGCCACCCCGGTCTGGATTCAGACCACACTGAGTGAACCCGGTCAAGGAATGGGTCTATGTCACCGGAAGGCTACTAGATGGCTGCGCTCTGGACGCTAAGGAGCACAGAGCGGTGCGCAACGGAGTTCGGAAGAACTCGGCCCTCCGCCTGGCCTGGCTCTGCGTTGCGTGTACATCTGTCCCCAGCGGCCCTGCCTGTCCAGCAGGCCCTCTGCAGTACCCCAGGCCTGCGGTTTGTCTGAGACCTCTGTCCTCTGTTCTGTTCCCTCTTCCCCCTTAGCGCTTGGTGGTCCTCTACAAGTACTCACGTGTCTTAAGCTACATTTTCACACAGCGGGAGCATCTAAAAGGGATAAGCCACAGAAAGGTGTACGTGGCTTCTGGTTTCATCAACCTGACAGAGAAGACGGTAAAGCGCGAACCCCTTAGTGATGGAATTCCAATGTGGAATTCCGAGTCTGACCACAGAAGGTTGAGAAGGCTATCTTGATGAATCTTAAGTAAGCCCTCTGCCTCCTGGGCAGGAGATGACCTTCCTGCTTGAATACAGTGCATTACAGAACAACAAGGCCGCTGGAACCCACGAGGGGCGGGCCAGACTCCAGAATGTTTTGGATTTTAGAAAACATATGCGGTGCATATACTACATGTTATATAACATTCTGTAGCAGCAGCACCTCCCCATAGTCAAATCCATCAGTTCTGACTTCTGCAGCAAAACATCCACATATGCATGAGGGACAAATAAAGAGCATGAAGTCCCATCTGGTTTTTGCCAAGAATGAGTTTTGATGACAAACTGATGGAACAAGTGTGTTTCAGCACAATTTAGAATCAGGTATCCTGAAGAAGGGATTGTGGAGAAAGCAAAGGCAGAGATGCTCATTAACCACCACCACCGCCGCCCCCCCCCCCCCCGCCCCCACCTGGAAAGATGCATTGCCCTGGCTTCCCCAGGATCGCATGAGCTTGAGAGCGGGGGCAGGGCTCTCAGATGGAAACAGCATCTTTACTGGAACACCAAAGAAGGTGGTGCCGACTTGGGATTCAGATCATTTCTGAGACCTGTAAACAGAACCATTTTCCCCAGTCTCCTGATTTGGACAAATGAATAACTGGTCTGCGGATCAGATTTTGTCCACAGACAGTCCCAGAGGGGTTGGTGCCAGCTGGTCAATCCAGGAGTTACTCGGACCCTTGGTTATGGGTTCCTGAAACGCCTGGCTCTCTTTGAATACCAGATGCTGCTCCAATTTATGGAAGAAACCTGGACAGCCAAAACAATTTCTCTTTAGGACAGTTGGCAGAGAAGCTGTGGCATTGGTGCCTTGGAGGGAAGTGGACAAGGAATTAGAATTAACCCTAACCACTCTTCATATTCCTAACCACTCTTCCTTTCCGGGAAGCAACCAGTATGTGTGCAGAACCTAAACATTTGCCTGACGCATTGAAAGTAGTCCTGAACTGGAATTCCCAACTGTGACAAAAATTGCTAAGTCATCTTGGACAAGTTACTTGCCTTCTCTCAGTTTCAGTCTCTTCAAGCATAAAATAAGAATATCTATTTTTCTGAGTTGTTTTGGGGATTAATGAAATAAGTGAGGGGTGCCTAAAATCAGTGTTTGTCCCACAGAAGGTGCTCAATAGATGCTTAGTTCAGTTGTTCAGTCATGTCCAACTCTTTGTGACCCCATGGACTGCAGCACGCCGGGCCTCCCTGTCCATCACCAACTCCTGGAGCTTGCTTAGAGTCATGTCCATCGAGTTGATGATGCCATCCAACCATCTCATTCTCATCTCATCTCATCTCACCCTAGCATCAACAGATGCTAGTTATTATTACTTCTGGTTTCCCTGACAGCTCAGTTGGTAAAGAATCTGCCTGCAATGCAGGAGACCCCAGTTCGATTCCTGGGTTGGGAAGATCCACTGGAGAAGGGATAGGCTACTCACTCCAGTATTCTTGGGCTTCTCTTATGGCTAGGCTGATAAAGAATTCACCTGCAATGCGGGAGACCTGGGTTTGATCGCTGGGTTGGGAAGATCCCCTGGAGAAGGGAAAGGCTACCCACTCCAGTATTCTGGCCTGGAGAATTCCATGGACTGTATAGTCCATGAGGTTGAAAAGAGTCAGACACGACTGAGCGACTTTCACTTTCATTTTTATTTCAGTGGAGGCACAGAAAGTCAGTGGGCGTCTGTGCAGGGAGCAGGTTCATTAGTGGCATTGCTTGCTCCTTTCGCCTCTTCCAAGACATGCCCTGCAGCAAGGCTGGACTGACAAATAATAATAACAACAACCACCCCAGGAGGTGTGGTGGGGGAACAGAATTAACTTCCAGGCTGTAAGATTTTAATACAGATAGTCTCTAGTTTCCCCTCTAGGGGGTTCCCTGGTGGCTCAGACAGTGAAGAATCTGCCTGCAATGCAGGAGACACAGGTTCGATCCCTGTGTTAGGAAGGTCCCCTGGAGAAGGCAACAGCAACCCACTCTGCTATTCTTGCCTGGAGAATTCCATGGACAGAGGGAGACTGGTGGGCTACAGTCCATGGGGTCTCAAAGAGTCAGACACGACTGAGTGACTAACACTAGACTAGACTTCCCCTCTAGGGGCCAAACAGATGCCCCCTGCAACACTCCCTGCATTTCTAATGTACCCCAGACCCTCCAGGCTCAAATGTAAGAGACCACCCATGCAGACGGCTGTGAGAGGGAGTTAAAAGACCTGGACTGGAGAATTCTGTTCTGCCTCCAACTGCCTTTGTGAACTTGGGCATGTTCTTAACCTTTCTGAGCTTCTGATTCTTTGTCTGCCCTATGATACCACTTCCTTGCAGGTTTGTTGTACAAATTCAATAGAATAGTGCATGGGAAACGCCCAGCATGTTGTAAGAACTGGAAAACATTGGCCTGGTGCTGGATGAATTCTACGGACAAATGACCAGATGCTCGGTGACACTCTTCACATAAAGCCGGGTCCTCCCATCTCCCACCTTTGAGATTCCTTCATTTAGGCCCTGTTTCCTGCTTGGTCCCTTAGCTCTGGCAAACTCACAGTACTCCTTCAATTCCTCTGTTACTTTCCAGACTGCACACTTTCTAGAAGCCACTACTCCATGCCCAAGGAAGTCAGGTCGGAACTCTTCAGGAGGACTGGCGTGCAGACCCTGGCAAGGATCAGAGCCCTGCCTTCCTCTTCCAGGCCTCCGAGTGCCTGAGAAGGGGCTCACAAGGGACATCAAGGGTCACCAACTTGGGAGTCCCAGGCAAGGGAGAGTGGGGAAGGTCTTCCAACTCAAGGAAGAGCCTTGGTTTCCTGGTGCACTTCATCTCACAGGTGGTGCCCTGGTAGCATTCAGAGAGCCCAGCTAGGAGGCCTCTGGCTGTTGACAGCTGGTGCCTCCACACCCGGCGAAGAGGGGCCCAAGAGCTTGTGCCTTCATGGATGGACCGGATCCATAAAAGGGCTTCTTGCCAGAGAGATGCTCTTCTGGTCCAGGGCACCCTTCAAGCCGGCCACACTGTCAGCTCTCTGTCCCCTTTGTGGGTAACCAGGGCATCTCTTGTCCTTGCAAGCTCCCAGCCTTCTAGCCCCACACGATGACTTGCCCAGGCCTCCTTCCCTCTGAGGTCCCTCCATGGTCACCCCCTAAAGGAGACACCATGCATAATAGATATTCTGCACATTCTGGCCCCTTGGCTACCCCTGGGCCCTGCCCTCCCGTCTTGCCCCAGGCTATCAGACCCTGCTTCTTCGGCCCCGTGGCAGTTTTCAACACATTCACCTACCTTCCTCCTCTCCTCTGACTGGAAGCTGATTAATCTGCGCTAGTTGCTGGCGTGATTTAACGACCTCGCACTCCACACACACTCAGCACTTCTGACAACATATTTCAGCACACCCTTTCCAGTCCCAGCTTCAGGCTCAGAGAAGCTTGGCCTTGCTGTAGCCTCTGATGTCCACTAGAGGGCAGCTCTGCCTATGTTTCCTGGCAGGCCCAGGGAGCATCCTTCTGGACAGGTCATTCCACTGTGTCACCCAATACTCCACTTTCTTCCACTCATATTAACTCGCTTAAAGCAGAGACACTTTTCCTGAGCCTCTGACCCAGCATTTTTACACTGGTTACATACAGTCACCTGGAGAGCTTTAAAAACACACAGGGCTTCCCTGGTGGTCCGGTGGTTAAGAATCCAACTGCCAATGCAGGAGACACGGGTTCAATCCCTGGCCCCGGAAGATCTCACATGCTGCGGAGCAACTAAGCCTGTGCACCACAGCTACTGACCCATGTGCTGCAAGAACTGAAACCCTTGAGCCCTAGAGCCTGTATTCCACAACAAGAGAAGCCCCCTGCAATGGGAAACCTGCTCATGGCAACTAAAGACTAATCCCTGGGGTGGAGGAGGGGGTGAAATGGGGTGGGAGGTGGGAGAGAAGTTCAAGAGGGAGGGGATATATGTATACCTATGGCTGATTCATGTTGATGTATGGCAGAAACCAACACAATAATTGTAAAGCATTTACCCTCCAATTAAAAATAAATACATTTTTTAAAAGGAAAAAATAATACAATAGTCTAGAAATCTTGAAGTTATATTTTCAATTTTAGTTTCTCAAAATAAAGGCATTTGAGAACTTTGAGAAAGAAAAAAAAAGAGTAGCCACCGCTTGTCACAACTAGAGAAAGCCCTTGTACAGCAATGAAGATCCAGTGTACCCCAAAATTAAAAAAAAAAGAAATGCCATAGCTACACACCAAACCAATTAAATCAGTGTTGCTAAGTGTGGGAGGCTGGCACAAGTAATTTTATTTTACTTTAAATATTTATGTATTTATTTGGCTGCACCAGGTTCTTAGTGGCAGCATGCGGGATCTAGCTCTCTGATCAGGAATCACACCTGGGCCTCCTGCTTTGGGAGAACAGAGTCTTAGCCACTGGACCATCAGGGAAGTCTCTGGCATGAGTAATTTTTTAAAAGCTGCCCTGGGACTTCCTGGGTGGTCCAATGGTTAAGAATCTGCCTTCCAGTGCAAGGGATGATTGGGGAACTAAGATCCCACATGCCTCAGGGTAAGCCTTAGAAGAGCCTGCATGCTCAGTCACTTCAGTCGTGTCTGACTCCTTGCAACCCCATGGAGCCCACCAGGCTTCTCTGTCCATGGGCTTCTCCAGGCATGAATACTGGAGTGGGTTGTCATGCCCTCCTCCCAGGGATCTTCCCCACCCAGGAACTGAACCCAAGTCTCCTGCATCCCCTGCATTGCTGGCAGATTCTTTAATGCTGAGCCACCAGGGAAGTCCTGAAGGGCCTGCATGCCTCAACAAAAACCCAGTGCAGCCAAAAGCTTTTTTAAAAAAGTAAAAAATAAAAAGCTGCCCTGTGTTTCTAATCCATTTCCCAGGCTGAGACACACTGCAGTCTTTTCCCATTCATGTGGTTATCTATTAACTTCTGGGATGGAACCCTCTAAAACTTTGTTCTCCACCCTTGGGCAGGGACCACGTTAAAAGAGACAGAATGGAACAGTGCTAGTCAGAGAATCCAAACCTCATCCTTCCAAACATACCAGGTTGCTAAGAGTGGAGGTGAGATGGCTCTGTTCACTTGCACATCTGTAATGTAGGCATTCTAAATAAGTATAACTTCTGTCAGAAAAAAATACAGTAAACACATAAGTGAATATATCAAAATACCGAGAATGAATGACCCACAGAGGAAATAAACTCAGTCTGGAAACCATTTCCTCTTCCCCAGGGCTGACATCTGGTGGGGGCTTCCAGAATGCCACATCCTAGCATTTCTCAGAGACACAGAGAGGATTTTGCATCTGGCTCTGATATGAAGTCCATCCTAAAGGAAATCAGTCCTGAATATTCATTGGAAGTACTGATGCTAAGCT
Organism: Bubalus bubalis; assembly: GCF_019923935.1. Classification (NCBI taxonomy): domain Eukaryota; kingdom Metazoa; phylum Chordata; class Mammalia; order Artiodactyla; family Bovidae; genus Bubalus; species Bubalus bubalis. Next base: position 17,692,031 of record NC_059167.1, read on the forward strand.
GAAACTCCAATACTTTGGCCACCTGATACGAAGAACTGACTCCTTGGAAAACACCCTGATGCTGGGAAAGATTGAAGGCAGGAGGAGAACGGGGCGACAGAGGATGAGGTGGTTGGATGGCATCACTGACTCAATGGACATGAGTTTGAGCAAGCTCCAGGAGTTGGTGATGGACAGGGAAGCCTGGCGTGCTGCGGTCCATGGGGTTGCAAAGAGTCGGACACGACTGAGTGACTGAACTGAACTGAAGTGATATGAAGACTAGAAATCTCTTCTTCCCCTAACAGTGCAACTTATCCCTTCACCCCAACTTAGAGAGATGTAGAGGGGGGAAGTGCTTGCCCTCAAAGCATAAAGGTTGAGGAAATCAGCCACTATTAAGGGGTCTGACCCCTCATTACTGCAATTGGCATTAATTATTCCAGTTTCTGTAGATAAGTGCTCCCTTGACCTTCATTTGCTCTCTTGAGATAGTACTTGAGTGGTACTGGGTTTGAATCCCAGTCCACCACTTACTTCACCTCTCAGCCCCTCAGTTACCTCATCCAGAAAGTGGGGATAAGAATAGCATCTAACTCATCTAGTTGTTGTGAAGAAGCAATGAAAAAAGGCATGGAAAGCGACTAAGCACAGCACATGTCTGACTTTTCACATCTACACTGGGTTCTCATTAGACAGTAGGTCTCAGACACATCCAGGGGCTTCCTTGGGTAGGTCCAGCTGTCCACCTGGGGCCGAACATTCCACCAATGGCAGCCCAAAGTCAGAATGAGAGAGGTGACCCTGAGCAGATGGCTCGCTGGGAGGGATTCCCCCTCTTCCTTTTACAGATGAGAGATGGGAAGTGACTTGGCTTCTGCCATACCTGGTCGGTGTCAGAGCCAGAACTAAGATCTGGATCCTTGATTGAATATCCAGTCCCTTAACCTTTCCATTCCACCTGAGGATGTCTAACTTCAGACTTGGAGACTCTAATAACTTCCCGCCTTCCTTCTTTTCATGGCAAAAGGAGAAGAAGGTGGCAGAGGATGAGATGGTTAGATAGCACCACCGACCCAACAGACATGAATTTGAGCAAACTCCAAGAGATAGTAGAGGGCAGAGGAGCCTGGCATGCTACAGTCCGTGGGGTCACAAAGGATTCAGACATGACTAAACAACAACAGAGTGCATCCATTGGTGGGGTGGTCTGCCCCAGGTGGACAGCCGGGCCCTACGCTGGGCCCGCTGCTAAACACCACACACACTACTTCATCACAGCTGCAACCGCCACTGTCATGCCCATTTTACACATTAGCAATGGAGGCTCAGGCTGGTGAAGTGTGACCTGTCCACAGTCATTCAACTGGTACCTGGTGAGGCCAGGATGGTCCAACTCTGAAGTGAGTGTCCCTAACCACTGCACCACCTTGCCGCTCCTGTGCACACGCCCTGTACTTAGAACACCAGCCACATGGGAATTGTTCTGCGGGTTGGAGCTTTAATAGATAGTTGTCACTAATAGATGTGAAATCCTTTCCCAGGCCACTTGGTAAAACATTTGGTTGGGCATGCGTGCAAAGTTGTTTCAATCGTGTCTGACTCTTTGCGACTCTATGGACTCAGAGGACCAGGCTCCTCTGCTCATGGGATTCTCCAGGCAAGAATACTGGAGTGGATTGCCATGCCCTTCTCCAGGGGATCTTCCCGACCCAGGAATCAAACCCATATTGTGTCTCTTAGTCTCCTGCATTGGGAGGCAGTTTCTTTTACCACTAATGCCACCTGGGAAGCAAGCTTCAAAATATTTGGGGATTGGACAATTTGATAACTCACACCTTCTGGGGGCAGCATGTAGCTGAAGAACTAGGCAGTGCTGGAAGAGTTACAGAGACCCTTGCCTTGGCTCACCGATAGCCACAGATTCCACAGTCAATCCTTGCAGTCCAGGGAATCAATGTACTCCACACCCTTGGCTCCTCCATGCTGGTGCTGGTGATTTCAGACACCAACCTGTAGACAACCCCTCAGACAATTTTAAGAAGTCTAGAGTCTGCAGGCTGAGCGTTTATAGCAATGCAGTTACAGCTGAGGGCAAGCTCTCTGTACAGCCTTTGGACTCTCCCACCCACCACTACCACCACCACGGCCAGATTTTAGGACAACCACTGCAAGAGACGAGCTGTTCCATTCTACTGGTCAATAGTGCAAACGTGCAACCAACCAAAGGGGAAGTCTGGCAACCTCACCAACCCTGGCTGCTTGTAAGGACCAGCTCTACCCTAATAAAGACCAGGTAGGGGTTACCACCACACATGAATTGGATTGGGTCTTGGCTTACACACACACACACAGGATTCAAAATCAACATCCAGCCTTCCCCACTGGAACTTAGTTGGGTGGGGATGATGGATGCAGGCCACCATGGATAATGTACCAAACAGATAATCTGCTTATGAATAATTGAGCTTATTGTTAGTGTCACCATCTAAAGCCATTGGCTGAAATTCCCAATAGGCTTCCAGGGGAGAGGAAGGCTCTTCTGGAAAAGCAGCTCTCGCTTCATTCCATTCTCTGGTTCTCCAGCAAGCGAGTGCAAAGAACCTACACACCTTATTTGGTTCCTTTGCTGGACTTGTCCCCTCCCCGCTCCTCCCCCTGCCCCCCAAGACACATCACACCTGGAGACAAAAAGAAGGAGGAAATTTGGAGCAGAAGGATTTCAGGAAGTCCGGACCCTCCCTGCCTTTCCCAGCCTTGGCAGGTCAACTACTCTGGGCCACTCAGGTGTCCCAACAGAAGCAGCTCTGGTTCAAGGTTTTGAATTAGCTATGGCAACCTCAAATCTTCTGGAAATGTTTTTCCACCCCAGCACTCCTTCCTCCTCATGGAGGTTCTGTCTGGAGAATCATCAGACTTCATTTCCTCCTGGAGAAATGATTAACCCATTCCTGTCCACCAAGGGGAGTCCTGGACTTGGGAGGATCCTGCTGCTGCTGCTTAAAGGAGGCCTGGTGCCCAGCACAGCTGAGGATAGCCCCAACCAGTCAGGGCTGGCTCTCCACAAAACTCTCCAGTAAGGAGGTGAGGGGAACGACTTAATGAGCACCTCCTGGGCTGGTCTAGGAGACGTCCAGGAGCAGGAGCCCTGGGCAGGACCAGCTGCTGGGTTGTGAGAAGTAAGGAGCCTCAGGTGGATGGAGGCAGTGGGAAGTAGGTAGGAAGGGAGAGGGCAAGGTCTTCCTCATGGGGGAGGCAGCTCCCCTCCACCCCCAGGCACCCAGGCCTTGAAGCAAACGTTTACCTCCTGGGAGACACCTGGCGCACCAGAGACCCTGCTCAGAACCCTAGACCCACCCAGGTGCCCCTCCCGGCCTGCCATACTCCTCAGGAAGCCCACAGTCTGCAGCCACAGGCCGCGTCTTGTCTGCCAAGTCTCCAGTCCTTCCAGCAGCACCCATCTCACGTGGTGGGTATTCAGCTAATATCTGCTTAAATGAACTGTTGCCTGAGGAGGTGATTATAGACAAGCCCACACTGGAGCAGGAGGGTGAAAGAGGGGTATGTGGGAGCCTGGGATAGTTGACGTCCCTGAGGTTGAAGAAAGTGTGAGAGAGGGACTCAGGGCTGTTTTACCTGTATCCTGTCTTCGGGCAGCTCCGTTTTCATGGCCAGCATCTCCCGGGCATAGACGTCAGGGTAGTGGGCTTCATTGAATGCCTTCTCCAGCTCCTCTAGCTGGTAGGAGGTAAAGATTGTCCTGAGGGGAGCAAACCCAGAGAGTTAAACCCAGCAAACCCCGAAAATGGAAAGAGTTTGTCCCAGAGAGGACAGAATAGCCCTCCCCTGGGGCTCCTAAACAGCCCCCAAACCCAGCCTGGGCCAGTGCAATTGAATACAACCCCTCTCTCCCGCCCCCATCCCCACACACCCTCTGGACTCTTCTTCATTCCAGTCTGAGGGCCCACACTCCCTTCTAGTGGTTAGGGCATTATTTCAGCCCTCTGGGACATTTCATACTGGGAAACTTCCTGAAAGTGCTTTGGGGTAAGGGCGTTAAGATTCAAGTTTTAGGAAACTGCAGAAAGCCCCTATTCCTCCTCCCAGGCCCACAGCGAAGGGCTCACCAGGTAAATAAGTGCCGCAGCCTCAGGCAGGACCTGCCGCCCCGGGCTCCCCTCACAGACCGGAGAGTTGGTCTTTTAAATTGTATTCAAGAGTTCAAAGTCTCACCGGAAGGTCAAATGCAGCAGCCCCCCCAGGGTTTCTACAGTGGAGAACTAACCGCACCTCCCAGCCCCTCACCCCACCCTGCTCACCGGCTCCGGAAAGCTGCCCTCAGAGTCTTGGGCAGAGAAGGGGGAAGGGGGGTGCTCTGTCCTTTCTAGTGCTCCGAAGGCAAGGGCCACCTTCCCACCATCCCACCACACCCAGGTTCACCCACTCACCCAGCAGGAGCCCCATTTAGGGGCAGTTCACTCTGGTCATACCAAGAGTGCCTACCTACACAGCCCCCAACCCCCGCAGAGCTATTTACATGGACCTATTTTGAGTTATTAACATAAACTGCTTTAAGAGTCTAGTAAAAGCTACATCCTCTTCGCTAGCAAATGGATATGCTCCAACACACAGTTTTCCACCTCCGATATTTAGGGGGTTCGTAATCCCCCTTTCTCAAATAAATACACTACACACCCCCTTACCAACATAAATTCTTCTCTTTTCAAACCTGAATTTCACCAAGTTCTAGGCGACCTTTATCCTGCACCTTCCTCAACAATCTGGGGTGTAATACTGTCCAGATTTTACAGACTCAGCTTCTACAATGGTTGAAGTAGAGCCTCTGGGATTTGAACCCTGGAACCAGTATGAGGGGGGGCGCGGTAAAATCCCTCGCTGCAGCCCCTGATGTCACCCAGCCTGAGGGAAAAGCATGGATGGAAACCCCAGGTATTCCTCCTGCCGGTGTCGGCTTTGGCATCCTGGAGGATGATACAGGGGATGTGTGAGAGAGAAAGATTCTGCTCTTTATGGAAAATGACTGGTTTGATTCTAAATCGTTGCTCCTATTCTCTTGGGGGGAATGGAATGCTTATGTATACAGAAAGTTAATTCTTCAGAATTTTGAAGATCTGCTGCTTTCTATTTCTCGCTTGCCACTTACTGAAAAGGCCCCTGAACAGACAGTCAAAATAAACAATCAAAACGTGTACGGCTTCTTCAAAACTAGGAAAAATAAAACCCACAGCTATTGTGGCCTGGCCAAAGCCAAAGAAGAGAGATGATGGCAGATCATTCAGTGGTTCAAGTGCCAGACTCTGCTTGGGAGAACTCTTATTAAAAAAAAAAAAAAAAGAACAAAACAAAAACAAGAAAGAAAGAAAGGAATTAAGAAACGAAACGAAATGAAATGATGCCTCAGATCCCCAGACTTGCCTGGAAAATCCCATGAACAGAAGAATCTGGCGGACTCAGTCCATGGGGGTCGCAAAGAGTCAGACACGACTGAAGTAATCCACCAGACCCTTCAGTTTCCCATCGGAACTGAGCCTCACAGGTAAAGAGAAGAAGAAAATCGGAGAGACTCCATCCCCACTCCCCTCTCTAACTCCTTCAAGCCCCCTATGTTTCTGGGAGGTTAAGGGATCTTCATCTCTTATCACAAGAGTCCAAGGTTTCTTACCTGAACTCCCCAAACGAGAGATGCTCAGATTTTTTTTGTTTTTTACTAATTAAAAATGGCACCAGCCATTCTCCTGTCTCCAATAATCTGTTCCCCTCACACATTAGAAATAGCCTGAAACTTAGTGCAGTTGACCAGTTGTCCCGTCTCCTAGGGGACCCTTCTGAAGCACCCAAAGTTTTTTCCAGGGGAGAGGGTATCAAGTGAGGACAGAGGGTCGAGAACCTTAAGCATGGACTTTGGACTGTGTGTCAGGCAGCTCCAAGTGCCACACAAGGAGATGCCCCTGTGCAGAAACACTGTCCTTGCTCTCCTTGCTCGGGGAATCCCTCCCCCACCCTAATTCGGGCAGCAGCACAGAAGCCGGTCAGCCAGACTCCCACCTGCCCTCCGGCAGCCCAAAGGCAGACAGGATTACCGATGCGCCACCCCCCAACAACCTGCTAGCCTGGGACCAGCCTGAGTTGGGTGCATAGGAGGTGTTTTAATGAATATTTGTTGAACCGATGACTATAAAAAAAATGACCCAGGATCAGGACTAAAAACAACGTTTCCGTTCACAATAAAACACAACAAAACAAAAACAAACAGCTGCTGAAGGGAACAAACTGAGGTCACCAAGAAGCCAAGCCAAAGTTCACCCACATTCAAGTGGAAACCTGTAGGGGTCTGAGAAGTCAGGAAGAGCTGATTTAAAATGTGGGGTCATTTCCGGGGGTGAAGGAAGAGAGAAACGCAGACAAGCACCCAGAGACAGTGTGCAAAGAGGATGAGACAAACTGGGGAGAAGAGGATGAGGTGGGTGGGGAGAAGGAGAGCACCCAGGGGGAAAAGTCCACAGGATGAGGTGGGCGGGGAGGAGAGCGCCCCAGGGGGAAATGCCCACAGGTCGGGAGGGAACCCTGGAGGGGGAGCCCACCCACACAGGGACAGCAGGGAATCGGGAAAACAGAGCCAGGGCGAGCGCAGGGCAGCGCCTGCAAGCAGCACCCGCAGAAAGTCTGGTCGATTTTTGTTTCTCACGAGCCTTTATTTCTTGAAACCCTCCAGATAAATTTACACTAGGAATTGGTAGCAGAGGTGCTGGCCACGGAAGAGAACGCGGGTCTCAGGCAAGGGCATTACTTTGCAGGACTGAATTTTAACTTTGTGCAAGTGATGTCTGTTTTTTAAAATATTTAAAGGGAAACAAAGCCAAATAACCTCTCTCTTTTTCGTCTGTCTGCTGCAATGCAGCCCACTCAACTCCAGCCAGGGCTGGGGGCGGCATCCGGTCCACACACCTCTTCCCTCCCCATTTTACAGACAAGGAAACTGAGGCTTACGGATCACAGAGGAGCAGAACCCGAAAGCAAATTTGCCATCCATGCGGATATCACGCTCAAGATTTGGCCAGCGATGGGAGCAGAAAGACAGGGGGTTGGCGGCGCTGACAGCGACAGCGGAGAGGAACGGGGAGCCGGGCAGGGGGCAGAGGAACCCGCTGGGGCGGGAGGCGAGAGCCGACCTGTCCGCCCAGAGATGTGCGCGACTCGTCTAATGTGCAGAGGCGGAGATGACATATGGGTGTCTCCAGCCCCTCTCTGGGTAGGGTTTGGCCCTATTTGAGGCCTTTCCTTTCTCCCGGAGAAGGGGAGAAAGCCTGAAACGTGCTGCTTCCTCGGCGGCCTCTCCTAATCCTCACCCGGCATGGCCGGACGCCAGGGCCCCGGGAGGATGTCCCCAAACCACGCCTGGTCTCCCGGTCCGACCTCCTCGTCCCGGCACAGCCGCGGACCTCAGATCTACAGCCGGCAAGATTCGGGTCCAAGGGACCCGATCCTTCGAACTAGGGACCGCAGGGGATGGGTGAGCACGAAGGTGACAGAAGGCGCTGCAGGGGCCTTACCTGTGTCGCCGCTTCTTCCGTTTCTTGGTCTGGTTCAAAGCCGATTTGGACATTTTTCGGTCGCTGGAGGAAACATCTTCAGAATCTGAAAAGCAGGCGGAGGCACAGGCTGCAGAATGGAGGAGGGGCGCGCACGGCAACCCCCGGGCGCGTCGGGCTCCCGAAGCCCCGCGAGGGGCCCACTCCCGGCGGCCTCGGGGAGCCGCCCGGCCTGCTCCGTCTCCCCGGGAAGCCCTCGGCGAGGGCGACCCCATCCCTAAGCCGAGGCTGTTTCTACCCAGGCCGGCGCCGGAATCCGGAGGTGGTGGACGGATTTCGTTGTAAGAGAAGCAAAGGCCCCGACACGCCTGGGACGCGGACGGCGGGGGAGCGAGACAGCCTCCTGGGTCGCAGGGTCCCCCTCCGGCGGTGCTTGGCGCCCTCCCCTGCGCTCAGCCCCGGCGCCGGGGCGCAGAAGGTGGCCCCCCATCCTCTCGGAGCAGAGCCCAGGGCGCAGAGAGCTGGACTCCGGGAAGAGAGAGGGGCTCCTCGGGCACAGCCCCCTTTCCACTGCCCGCACCGTGCGGCCCCGCTCGGGACTGGAGAGACTGCGGCGCGCCACTTTTCGTTGCCCCTCCAGATATTAATAAAAATAAATAAATAAAACGAGAGCGGAAAATCGGGGGAATCGAAGAGCGCGAATCAGAGGCGGAGGGCCGAGCCGACGGAGAGGTGCGGCCGGGAAAGCGGCCCGGAGGTTCGGTGGCCCCCCAGCCCGCGAGGGTCGGGATCCCCGATACGGTGACGCTCAGGTGGGATCGCGGATGCCGACCGCTTGGGCTGCCGCGGTGGCCAGGTGGTCCTGAAGCTCGCGAGGGGAAAAATCAAACCCAGCTGACCAGTGCGGGGTGGGTGAGTAGGGGGTTGGAACGGAGAGAAGGAAGAAGGGCAAGACAACTTTGGACATCAGGGCTGGGGCCCTAAGCTGGCATCGGCTTCCCAGGTGCTCACGCCCGAAACGGAATCGGGCTGTAGGAGCGTGGTTCCTTTGGGAGGCCGCGGCCCAAGTGGAGCAGAGAAGGGGGACCCCCGGCCTGCCCCACGGGCTCTGACACCCTAAGCCCCTTTTCCAGTGGGGTCCCAACCGGGCGCTGCCGCAGAACCGGGTTCAACGCGCAGACAGGACAGCTTGGCTGCCGGAAACGCTGGGGCCCAAAGCCGGCCACCGCGGGGAGCATTTTCCCGTCCCCCCGGCCCAGGGCGCGCCGGCCCCAGGCCTGCGCTGCGACCCTTCGGCCTGGCACCAACTTCTGCACCCGGAGGAGCAGGCCTGGCGATGCAAGCCAGAGCCGACGGCGTGGGGTTCCCGGTTCTCACCCCAGTCGGGCAAGCCACACAGCCTCACCCTCACCTACCCGAGCTGGCCGTCTGGCTGGTGTCCAGCGGCCCCGACGCTCTGCCCAGCGGCTGTAAGTGGACGCTCTGCGGGTCGGACAGCACTTCCAGGAAGGTGGGCTGTGCGTAGAAGCCGGGGAGCCCCCCGGGCCCCAGTAGCCCCATGCCGCCCACTCCTGCGGGACTGAGCACGGAGCGCGCAGCCAGCAAGTGCCCGGGGGCCAGACCGTCGAGGGTAGCACGCGGGTGGGAGCTGGGGGGCTCCTTGTTCAAGCCCAGGATCTCCTGAATGCCAAACCCGGTGCACCTGGCCGGGGCGCTCCCCGAGGTACTCTTGGCCACTGTCTCGGCTTTGGGCTTGTTCAGCGCTTCCCCCGCTTTCCCGGTCATCTCTCGGCTCTTTGGAGGGGCCGAGGCCGAAAGTCTTGTGCTCCCCCCACCCCCCCGGCTGGCTCCCCGCTTCACGAAGTTGGTCCCAGGTGCCCCCTGCGATGTCTAATGCTCTGGAGCCCCAAGGAGATTCCCCTTTTATCCAACCAGGCGGCAGCCCAAGTGGGGTCAGAGCTGAGCAGCCAATCACCGGGGCCAAGAGCGATTAGGAATTCCAAAAAGCTGGCAGCTCCCTCCGCAGGCAGCGCTGAGGGGCCAGGGCGCTGGGGGCCGGGGTACCAGGTGGGCTCTGTAGGACACCCATGGGCAGGGGCCCCCAGAGACTGAGATGAGGCAACAAGATTCAGGGCAGTCCCAGGAGGTGGGTGGCTGGGGATTCTGGGCAGAGCCAGCTGAGACTGTCCCTGGAGTAGGGTGGGAGGATGGGATGAGGGCAGATGCTAGAGACTGGGAGCCTTGCTCCCTCCCTCCCTCATCTCCTATTCAGGTTTGGCAGGGTTAAAGAAGCCCAAATATGGGACCCCTGGGAAAAGGAAGAGCAAGGAAGGAGCAAGCTTCCTGGGCAAGCTGTGTGGTGGCAATGGGGAGAAGGAAGGGCCTGGGGTTTGAAGTGGAGATGTGGGGATCTCCAAAGCACAGGATATAATGCCTAGTTCGGAAGAGCTACTCAGTAAATATCCCCCAATGAATGAATGAATAAAGGGGTCAGGTGTAGGGATCCATGGAGGTAAGGAGGAGTGGTGGTGACTTCTGGAGAACAACACTGGACATCTGAACATTTTCCTAGAATAAAGCATGAAGTTCGCCCAAAAGATTTGCTCTTCTATCCATTCCCTTAACTAATTAAGTATTGAGCCCTTACCAGCTCTGAGCTAGGAGCTAGGGCTTCCCAGTCAATCAGGTGGACAAGTCAGAGGGTCTGCTATACCTCAGAGTTCACTGAGCAAACAAATGAAGAGGAGAGCATTGTTGATGTGGAGGGAAGGAGGAGGGGTGAGGGGCAACCAAAAGGTGCGCTTCTGTCCCCAGTCTACAGGGGATCCCTTGACTAACTCCTGTGTTGGAAGCTGCAGAATTGCACCCAACTGGGCCAGTTGAAAGGGAACTAGTCCATGAGAGGCAGCAGGAAACTGCTTTAGGCAGGCAGGCCCCTCACCCGGAGAAATAAGAAATGCCCGAATTCCAAAGGCTACTGATTCCTTGCTTTCAGGGAGGAGGGCTCCTTTGGGTCCAAGTGTTGAGTGAAGGCGATTCTACACACACACATGCACACGCATGCACGGACCATGGACCCCGGAGTGCCTGCACTCCATCTCCTCAGCTAATTCTTCTGTGAGCTTTTTGGGGCTGAGGACTGTCTGTCCACCTTGGTATTTAATACTTCCCTCTCCACTGTGCCTAGCATAGCATATAGTAGGCTTTTAATAAGGGCTTCTTGACTTGAAAGCAAGGGGAAATAAAGATAGGGTCAGTTGCTTTGGGCAGACCCTAAAAAACAAGGCTGGTGAGAAATTCCATTCAGGATTTCTGGGCTAGTCAACAGCAAACTTCCAAATAGATTGAAATCCCATAACTCTCCCAGCCTACTGCCAGAGTATCCAGTGCCCTCTCTGGTCACCATGAGGTCAATCTGAGAAGTAAGAGGAAAGCTTATAGGATATGGAAGCTGAGGCCTTGCTAACAGGGCTGTTGGAAGGTAGGTCTTCATCTGCTCTGGCCTGGTTCACATAGGAGCCAGAACTAGGCAGGGACATCCCTCATTGCAGAGGTTGTCTGGGAAACAGGCACTGTTCACTCCAATGACTGCCTCCTTATCCCATAATAATGCCTTGCCTACTGTGCACCCATATTCCTGAGTCCATTTACACAGCATGATATCAGGTCTTCACAAGAACCCAATTAGCATCTTGGTTCCACATTTGGAAGCTGTCATAGCTATTCTTACTTGCAAGGTGTAGACTCAGGGATATGCAGTCTCAAAGGCATCCTTCACCTTTATTCTATGGAATTGGGTTTGTTGTGGTACCAGTCACACAGACAACCATGTGCAAAGCAGTGGCTCTGCCTTCCAGATAAGAATTTCTATCCCCATTTCTTGAATGTGAAAACTTAAGTTTCCAGGAAGGTTAGGTGACTTGTCCCAAGCTCCCTAGCTTGTAAGTAGCAGAGGCCAGACTCAACATCAAATGAATCTGGTGTCAAAAGCTGTTTTCTTTTGACTCCATCCCTCTCTTGGCCTCCTTTCTATGCCAGCCTACCCTGGGAGGATAAATGGGAATGTTTCATAAATGGCAGTTGTCATATCCCTGACTTATCACAGGACATCCACGATGAGCCAGATGCCAGCCAATGGGCAAGGACGTGAGTGATGGAAAACAAGCATGTGAGTGATGGAAACTCAGCTCTTGCCAAGAGATGAGAATGAAAAATCTCTTGACCAAACCTTGTGTCTGAAGCTGCTAGTTCCCACTCTCAGTGAGACGGTCTCCATCCCACCCTAGGAGGCTGGGAACAAGGACAACCCCAGGCCCTCTGAGAGGCACACTTGCTAGAAGCTGCAGTGAAGGGAGGACCCAGTGTCGCCTGCAGCCAGCCCCACCCTTGGAACTGTACTCTGGAAGGACTCCTGGTTGGACTGTCTCTGAGCTGCCCTACTGAGGCTAGACCCAGACTGAGCACGTTTGTGGACTCTGGAGTGGGGGGAAGCTACAGGGAAAGGCAGGGCCCCGGGGCTTGGGCTGGAGGAGTAAATGCCTTTCAGAGACATTTAGCTTAGTCACCCTGCATCCACATCCTGGATCTGTTACCTAATAGCTCTGTGACTTTGAGCCAATCATTAACTTCCTTCTTGGCTTTGATTGCTTTACCTATGAAATAGCCAGACAGTGGACCTGTATGCATCTCCTGACCCCTTGAGTTAGCAAAGGATCAAGGGCATGGACTCCAGAGCCAGATTTCCTGGATTCAGACTCCAGCTCTATCACTTAGTTGATGATCTTAGGAAATCTACCCAGCTTCTGTCTACCTCCTGTGCCTCAGTTTCCTCATCCATAAAATGGGGATAATAGTAGTACCTACCCCTTAAAACTGTCATGAAGATTAGAAATGTACAGTGCTAAGAATAGTGAGTAAGGTTATACCATGAATATACAAAATAAGGCTACAATAGAAGGTTCCTGGAAGTGTTGGTTGTTATTATCATCTTGCAGGTAGATTCCAAGATGACAATATGGCAAGGAGCAAGACAGACCTAGCCCTAGCCTTATGGAGTCTGAGTCCACGATTGAAGGAGCTGCTGTTTTTAAAGCATTTAACATGGTGTCTGGCCCTAGGGACTCCATACATCATGATTCTTATCACTATTATTAATGGGTGTCAGACCCCTTATGGCATTTAATCCACTCAACTTCTCAAGTTCTTTCCCCCGTGTTGCAAATATAAGACACTAAGTCTCAGGGAGGGAGTTGGGTTGAGAGACGATGCCATCTCCCTCCTTTGCTGTGATGCTGGTCGTTTTTAGCACCAGCTGCAGCGAAGTCATTGTCCCCTGCTCGCTGCTTCCCTGAGTCACTGCCCAGTCGTCAGCAACAATTTTTGGAGGGAGGAGGGTGGAAAATACAAGGAAGAGAAAGGATCTGTGTTTGAATCAATAATCCCATTATGAATCTGTCACCCATGAATGTGTTTCACTTTTTTTTAATGCTCTTGTGTATTTCGAGCTTACCCCAAGAGTAAACCTTGTCTTTTGTTGTGCTGGACAGTTGTCCTGAGAGAGTGTCCCGACAGAGTCCCCGAGCTCCAGCTCTCTCATCCTCCTGTCATCAGACATTGGACCAGATATCCCATCCCCTCTGTTCAGTAAGGGGCTGATGCTAGGAGGAAAAACAGCAGCGATTTTGATTCACATTGAAGTTATACACAGTGAACCTTTATTAACTTCTGGGCTTTTTCACACTGCCTCAACAAGTCCTCCCAACTATCCTGAAAGATGTGTATCAATTTTCAAATGAGGAAGCAACCTCAGAGAGGCTAGGTGAACTCCCCAGGAATTTGCAGCTGCCAAGGGCTAATCAGAGTCAAAATCCACTGTATTCTTGTTTTCTTAAAGATGGAACCAGAGCCTCAAGCAGAGGAAAGGACCTTTGGTGTAGGGAGGCAAATGGTGCCCCAGCAATGCTTCGAGCCACCATTCTGCCCCTACCCCAGAGAGAAAAGGAAGGGATACCCTCAAGGGGTTAAGAAGGGCTACTGAGGTCAAGGCTGGTGAACCCCCAGAACCTTGGTCTAACAAGAGCATCTTACCTCAAACACTTGGGCTGGATTCCTTCCCTTAGTTCTCCATGATATAATCTATACCTTTTGGATTTTTCTTGGAGGGTTCCAGGGAGTGGGAAGGAAGGAATAGACTCCTGACACTGCCTTCAAGACAGCCTTAGAGAAGATCTTGTCTCTAGGTAGGTGTTCCAGGCGTTGTCCATTGCTCCGCCAGGATCTTATCCCAGTAGGACACCACTCACCCAGTTTCGGCGCCCACAACTCCCTGCCCATGCCCTCCCACAGCTGTAACCATACCTTAGCCTCTTGAGGAAAAAGAAAAACATCTCACATGTATCGCCCTTGTCTCTTCCCCAGTGTTCACCTATGGGCAGTGTGGAACAAAGGAAAAGAGCCAGGCTTAGAGGACTTCCTCCACTGCCAGCTTGCCACATGCCTCTGGACTGTGTCCAGTCTCCCTGCAGTCTCAAGTGGTGGGTCTCGGAGCCCCAATTCCACAATGAAACAGGAGAGGCCAGAAACGTGCTTTCCCAGCTTCCTTTGAAGCTAGGACATGGTCATGTGACCTGCTCCATCAGAAGCAACCGCCCAGGGACTTTGACTCTGGAGCCAGTGACACAGTGACTACATCTCTGTTGCCCTGAAAGGATGTTTGTTTTTGCCCTATAGGAATGTTGTGAGACAATTTAGTCAAGAACCTTCAGCAAGTATTTACTGAGCACCTACTGTATGCCAGATACTGGTAATAGGAATACCGTGGGGGTAAAAGAAAGCAAAGCCCCCATGGTACTTAAGTTTTAGTTTGAGAGATGGTTAATGAACAGGCAAGTAAGCAAGCAAATGAGATAATTTAAGAATCAGAAGTGCTAAAGAGAAAACACAGTAGGGTGAGGGGTTTTAGACCGACAGCAAGAGGGATCTCTTTTGGATGCAGGACAGAGAGGGGTTTCTGGGCTGTCCACATTTGGGCAGAGACCTGAGAAGTGTAAGCCAACCAGGTTGGGGGCTGAGGCAGGTGACAGGATTGGAGGAGCAGCTGAAGAAGCATCAGGTAGGTATTTCTAAGGAACATCAAGAAGGCAAGGGAGACTAGAAGGGAGGGCTGAAGGTCAGGTGAACCTTTGAGGGGAACTCAGTTGTCGGAAGGGGTCTGGGCCTGCAAGACTTCATGGGATTTTGGATGGTATCCCCAAAGGGAACAGAAGCTGCTAGCAGCTGTGAAACAAAGAAGCCAGTCAGGAGGTGGACTATGCAGCCCAAGCCAGAGAAAGCATTGGTCAATTTTAGGGTATGAAGGTGGCAAAGGGGAGAGAGAGGGGGGATGGATTGGGGATTACTAACAAAAAATTTGTTGGCTTAAAGCTCAACATTCAGAAAACTAAGATCATGGCATCTGGTCCCATCACTTCATGGGAAATAGATGGGGAAACAGTGGAAACAGTGGCAGACTTTATTTTGGGGGGCTTCAAGATCACTGCAGATGGTGATTGCAGCCATGAAATTAAAAGACGCTTACTCCTTGGAAGAAAAGTTATGACCAACCTAGATAGCATATTGAAAAGCAGAGATATTACTTTGCCAACAAAGGTCCGTCTAGTCAAGGCTATGGTTTTTCCAGTAGTCACGTATGGATGTGAGAGTTGGACTGTGAAGAAGGCTGAGCACCAAAGAATTGATGCTTTTGAACTGTGGTGTTGGAGAAGACTCTTGAGAATCCCTTGGACTGCAAGGAGATCCAACCAGTCCATTCTAAAGGAGATCAGTCCTGGGTGTTCTTTGGAAGAAGTGATGCTGAAGCTGAAACTCCAGTACTTTGGCCACCTCATGGGAAGAGTTGACTCATTGGAAAAGACTCTGATGCTGGGAGGGATTGGGGGCAGGAGGAGAAGGGGACAACAGAGGATGAGATGGCTGGATGGCATCACGGACTCGATGGACATGAGTCTGAGTGAACTCCGGGAGTTGGTGATGGACAGGGAGGCCTGGTGTGCTGCGATTCATGGGGTCAAAAAGAGTCGGACACGACTGAGCGACTGAACTGAACTGAACTGAACAAAAAATTTGAGAGCAGCAAGCGCTTTCCCAGACAGAGTGCAATTTTTAAAGTTCAGAGATGTTGGAGTCCAGAAGTCTCTCTGATGCTTCTGTTATCCTTAGAGTCCCAGCAGCCCCCTCATTAGGCTCAGAGCTCTTCCCATGAGATCTTGATCTGGTTCAAAGGCATATCCCTGCCCAGACATTCAGCCTCCATCTACTGATCAGAATTGGGAGGGAGGGTCAGATTCAGGCAGGTCTTTGTGATCAGTAGAGCTGCCTACCGAAGCCATTAATATTAAGCTATTGTAAATGGGAGGAAATGGCCTGGAGGAGGCTCACAAAAGGGAGGCAACAGGCATATGTCCTGAGGGTGACTTTGCCAGAGACCCACGAGGCAGGTGGGAGCAAGGGAACCATGGCAATGCTACATCCAGTCACAGAAGGAGAAGAAGTGGAAGTGCAGAGGTGCCACTGAAGTCTCATCCCACAAAGAAGTTTCCAGATTCCTTACTTATTGACCCTCTGGGGTGGGCAGCTTTGTTTTTACTAATTGCAAGACTTGGAGCAAGTTACTTCACTTCTCTGAGCTTCAATTTTATGATGCATAAAATGAGTTATTGTGAGGTTTACACGAAACTTTTACAAAATCCTATAATAGTCATTTACAATTTTGTGGGCTGCCCACCGTCTGAACTTGATCCCTATTGGGGAGAAATCCCCAACTTATGAGTCCTAGTGGAAGACAGAGCCCCAGTTCTGCAACAAAACTGGAAATGCCAGATACTTGCCTTCCAGCTTCCCTTGCAGCTAGAACATGGCCATGTGACCTGGGCTGTACCAGTCAGAAGCAAACACCCTGGACTTTGAATCCAAAGCCCATGACACAAAGAGGCAAAAACTGTGTGAGAATCTCCTCTGGTAGCAATGTGGTTGCAATGAGACTTGAGCTGCAGAGTGACAGGTTTGCAGCAGATCCTTGCTCAGGGTTGGTGGCAGCAGCAGTGGGAGGACCAGCAACTCAGGATCCAGTAAGCGGTGCAGTAACTTTAGTGGCTTCCACACCAGACCAGTGCTGTGACAGGCTTTGGGGCATTGATTGTAGAGTCCAAACTTCCTGGAGGAATTTTGAACTACTCAGTATTATTCTGGTAAATTCCTTTTTGGGTCAAATCAGACAGAGTTGTTTATAAACCTGAAACCAAGCTATTAAAATTGTGGGTTTAGGACCTAACCCCAACACAGTCCTACCTTGGAACCTTAATTTCCCTTAACAATCTAATTTGGGTCAAATTTGAGCTATGAATAATATGGAACTATAAGCAGCAGGACTTTGGAGACAGATCCCCTAATAAAATCTGTTTCTATGGGTATAGCTGAGACTGATAGTTGCCTACTCAATTTATA
This sequence comes from Bubalus bubalis, assembly GCF_019923935.1. Taxonomy (NCBI): domain Eukaryota; kingdom Metazoa; phylum Chordata; class Mammalia; order Artiodactyla; family Bovidae; genus Bubalus; species Bubalus bubalis. The sequence continues at coordinate 17,709,061 of NC_059167.1, forward strand.
TTCTCTCCTCTGCCTTGCTATTACATTTTATTCAGAGTGGTGATGTCCATAGCTAAAATACTACATTTCTCAACCTATTTTTTCAACTTTAAGTGTCCATTTGGTAAAGTTGTAGTCAAAGAAATATGAGCAGAAATCTTAAGATGTTTTGTACATACCTTTTTTGCTTCTTCTGCCTTTCTTCCAGCTTCCTGTCTGGAATACAGACATGATGGCTAGTGCTTCAGCAGTTGCTCTGGGCTGTGAGGTGACCCTGAGGATGGAAGCCAACATTAGGAAAGTGGAGTGAATAATAGGAGTCTGTGTACCTGAAGACTGAGGAACTTCCATATCAGCCCTGCTCTGCCCCAACAAGCTTTTTTTACAAAGAGAGAAAAATTTCCATCTCCCTCTACCCACCAGTGTCTAAGCCACTGAGGGGTCTCTGTTACTAGAGGCTGGAAGTGATTCTTCACTGATACCACAGAGAAGCATTTGAAATCAAATGTTTTGAGCTGGGTTGGGGGGTAATTGAAGGGCTTGTCATCACAGCAGAGATCTGGTTTATCTCCAAGTCCTGACAGATGAAAACCTCTCTTGGATCTGTCTCTCCTCTCCAACCTCATAGATGCTGGTGTTCATTTGATCCTCGTCTGTGGACTCTAAAGTACCTTCATGAGTGGTAAACCCTAGAATCGCTTTTGTAGTGGTTGAGGTAGCACCAACCTGACTTTGCCGCAGAGAAGTCCCTTACTTTTTTGTTCTGGTGCTTTCCCATGATGCCCAGCGTGCTATTTGCAGGTAGATCTGCAAACATGGCTCCACTCTTGCCTCCAGGACTTACTGTGTGCTATGGGGCGAGCTTTTAGCATCTCTGTGCCTCAGTTCCTTTACCTGTAAAATGGAGATGGTGATGCTTGAACTGGCTTTCTTGGAGAGCTCTTGGAGGAAAATATGCATGAAAGTATTTGGAAGATGGTGAAGGATCACACAGAAGTCTGGTAATCTTTTTTCTGGTTACGAATGATGGCCCAGAATATATTGATCATCTCATTTGCAAGCTTGCATTCTTTTTTCTACTTTATACTTGTCCATAGTTGCAACTCATCTGCCCACCTTCCTCACTCTTCAGTCTTTTAAGATCTGCCCTAGATTTATATCTGTTGACCTGATATTTTACTGTGCATCATTCATAGATAGCTAGCATTTATTTATTGAGATTTACAACTACCTCTGGCGATCTCCGTTAACATTTATCGAGTGCTCAGCACTGTACATGGATTATCTTAGCAATACTCAGAAAAAAGCTAGGAGATGGGTATTTCTTTTTTTTTTTTTTACCGATAAGGAAACTGAGTCATCGTATGGTTATGGTCAGGCAGCTAGTGAATTGTGTAGTCAGTATTTGAACCCAGGTGAATTAAGTCTTGTGGCAATAAGGCTATGTCAGTTCAATTACTCCAAGAAAACAGACACCGAGACTGGGTTAGGAATGCAATGGTTTACTGGGGATGGAGGTGAGGGTAACACTTGTGAAAGGTAAAGGAGAGAGGGAGCAGGACTGGACAGGAAGAGTCTCAAACCAGAGTGAAGATCTGACAAAGTCTCAGACAATCTAACAGGGAGCTCCAGAGCAAAGACTGCCCCTTAAAGGAGCCTTGAGTTGGGCAGAAATGGTTAGACCCTAGGACCTATGCTCATCACGCCCAGTCACTCAAACACGGCAGTGAGTGATTATAACTAGTATTTCTGGATCATGTACCTGAATGTTACTAAGAGAGTAGATCTTAAAAACTCTCATCACAAAAAAATAACTGGTAACCATGTTGTGGGATGGAGGTGGCAGTGAATGCTATGGTGGTAATCATTTTGCAGATTATAAATGTATTGAATTAACATGCTATACACCTTAAACTCACAGAGTTATGTGTCAATTATATCTCAATAAAGCTGGCAGGAAGAAAAAAGCACCACTGCAGTAGATCTGAAAAAGGCTACAGCTGGTGACTCTCTGCTAACCACGCTCCACCCCTCAACAGCAAGTTCTTTATTGAAGGGGGATCAGAGCAGGGCAGCTCCATGGCTTCTACAAATAAGGTGTAATAACAACTCAGATGGCGTATCGTTTGCTCTGGGTCCTGGGGTCCAGGCACAACTAGGCTTGGCTGTGAACTGTGGGTTGGTTCCAGGTCTGTTTTATGCATATCCTTCTGGGACTGTGGCTACATGCTCTTCTAGCAGAGTTCAGGATGAGCAGAGGCAGCCAAACCACACAAAGCCATTCAAAGCCTCTTCTTGCATCATATTGGCTAACACCCCATTGGCTGAAGTTGGTCACATAGTCAAGACCAAAGGCAATGGAGTGGGACCATGATCTCCCCCAACCAGGGAAGCCCTGACAAGGGTAGAGAGGGAAGGAAGAATCGTGGACAAACACCTACATTATCTGAGCAGCCATCTGGCACCAAAATCCACACGTTGGCTATTTTGTTGTAAGTGGCTAGTACCGCAACTGATGTGAGCTGTTACGTACAATGGCTGAAAGCACAGTTCTGAAGTCAGATGGCTGGGGTCAGACCCTGGCTTCAGCACTCTCAAGCTGTACCGTCTCAGGCATTTATGAGACCTCTGGGAGCCTCAGTTTCCTCTTTTGCAAAATGGGGATAAGTAAAGAATCCATTTTGTAGGGTTATGAGGAAATGAGAGAACATGCATAAACCCTTTGCCATGGTGCCCAGTACATGGTAGCCACTCACAAATGTTGTATTTACTTCTAATCCTTACAACAACCTTGTATAATGGTGCTGTTTTCTAATTTATTTACTGGCTGTGCTGGGTCTTCATTGCTGCACGCAGGCTTTCTCCGGTTGAGGCGAGCCGGGGGCTACTCTCTAGCTGCGGTGGGCAGGCTTCTCACTGCAGTGGCTTCTCTTGTTGTGAAGCACGGGCTCCACAGTACTGGGCTCAGTAGTTGTGGCGCACGGGCTCAGATGCCCCTCGGCATGTGGGATCTTAGTTTCTGGACCAAGGATCAAACCCCTGTCTCCTGCATTGACAGGTGGATTCTGAACCACCAGACTACCAGGGAAGTCCACTAGCTGTTAGCCCCGAACTGTGTATTATTCTGAGAACCCATCGCCTTCCCTGGGTGTTACGACGGGTTCCAGCAACGGCCCCCCTCCCCCGAGTCCTGTACCTGTTTCCGTCTTTCCCCAATATTTGTCCATCAGACCTCAGGCTTTAGGACACCTCTCTGGAAAAATTCCATCCCACCCTGCACCTCCTCATGTTTCCACTCAGTCATCCTGGGGAGAAGGTCACCCACTCCCACATGGCCAGAAATATCTTCCAGTCTGTTCCAATTGCTCAGAATCACCACTTGGCATAGTCCAAGGGTGGAGGTGGGTATGTGTCGAAGAAAGTAGAAAGAGAGACCCCCCCCCCCAGCCCCCGTCCCAGGACTCCCCAGAGGGTGGAGGGACTGCGGTGGGTGCAGAGGAGAGGAGGCCAACACAACACAGAAAGTCAGCCAGCAAAAGGGTTAGCCCCACAATCCAATTCTACTTAATATCCTGTAATAAAATGCTGTCAACATGAGTTTCCTGTTCAAGTGGATTTGTTAAGAAGGCTGGGCAGGTCAGAGATGTGTTCCGGCCTCCTGTGTGTGTGTAGGGGATGCCTCAGGCACAAGAGCCCCTCCTCACCTTTTCCGCTCTGCAGTCCAAAGAAGCTCCCAGAAAGGGGGCTGTCATACTTGTCTGTACCCATCAAGTCTGTGATGGCTCACACAGGGGCCCTAGAGCCCCCCAGAGGGGAGTGTGTCTCCTTTTTTTTTTTCTTCTTTTCTTTTTTATTTGAGTGTGTTGCCTTTTTTTTTCTTCTTCTTCTTTTCTTTTTATTTGAGTGTGTCTCCTTTGTTTTTTATTCTTTTCTTTTTATTTGAGTTTTCTCCTTTGATAAGCATCCTGCCACGAAGGCAGAAAGTATGATTTTTAAGTGGGGAATTCAGACCTGGACCCAAGGGTGGGGAGGGGGGTCCCAGGTGGGGCGAGGCACGTGTCAGAGCCCCCAAATCCCACCATGATGGAGGAACCACGGGTCAACCCTGGGGCCACCTAGGGGACAGAGAGCTGTTGAGTGAGAAGCTTGTAGATCCGGCGTGGCCTCTGCCCTCCCGAGCGACAGCTCAGGGGTGACCCCAGTTAGTTCTTCATACTGGCTGCTGGCTACCCTGCTGCCTTCCAGGCTGACCCACTGCTGAGCTTTCCTCCCCATGGAGGACTGGGGCACAGGCCTGACCTCCCCAGGGAGGTGGCCAAGCTGCCTTGGGAGCCTTGAAGGAGGGTTTGACAAGAGTTTACTACTGAGTGGTCACCTTGGGTCAGAGGTGAGGGCTGTTCCGACATCACCTTGTTGAATCCAGGGGAGCTGGGTCAGGGGGCAGCAAGGAGGTCAAGGCCGTGGAGAGGGGCTGCAGAAGGCTGGAGACTAGCATTATCCATATTTCCCCCTGAGTTAATGGGGTGGGGGTCCTGGGGAGTTTAAGAAGTTAAACCAAGACCTCACGTAGGGAGGGGCATCACTGGGACAGGGGCCCAGCTCTGTCTGACCCCAGACTGCCCCCCACCTCCCTCCCCATTCCCCCCACCATACCCCCATCCCCAGCCAGGGGTGTGGAACGATGCCTAACTCAATCAGAGGCTTCAGGATCCCAGCCTGGGCTCCGGCTCTGCGGGGGAAGCTGGGGCATCTGCAGAAAGGCACGGGGCCCAAGTCGAGAGGATGAGGTCAGGCCTCAGCTCCTCTCCTGGGCGCCTGTGGGTGGGCGACCAGCTGGGGGGGTCGGAGTGAGACCAGGGGAAGGGGTGGTGGGCCTGGGGGATGAGGACGGGAGGCCTGGGCTTCCAGCCCTTTTGTGAGCCCTTTTAATTCGTGTAAATGAGGGTTTTTAATTTGTTATTCTGGGTTTTATTTCTATTACCATCTCATTTGCCTCTAAACCCTATTTCGCCCCAGCCTGGACCGAATTCCATTTGATGCATTAGGACTAATTCTCCTCCCAAAGGGTTAGATGTTTTCTCCCCACACAAAAGTCGCTTATTTTGGATAAAGAGACGATTAGATTTATCTTTAATATTTTAATGGCAGCTGGGATTAGCGGGCAAACAGCCCTGACTGGGGTTGTTCCCCGCGGATTAGGTTCTGATAAACTCTCAGATGGGGAGCCCCCACCCCCACCCCACCCCACTTTCTGTTTTCCACAAAGTGCTTTTTATTATTTTGGGTTGAAAAAAAAATTCCCTTGTCTTTTGGAACATCATAAATTCCATTTGCTGTTTTCTATTAAATCAAGTTGATTAAATTCGTTGTGACTCTTTGCACATAGATCTTTTTAATTTTAACGTCTGCAGCATAAAATCTTTAATGGTGCAATTGGAAATGGCTGCAATATACAGTTCAGGCCTTGATAAAGCAGATGGAAATGAGGTTCTTCCAGGAAGGGGGGCTGTCAGGAGGGGCTCAGTCAGGAGCTGGCACAGACCTCCAGGAGAAGCCGGGGATGACTCTGCTTCAGGTCAGAGAGGCTGGAGTCCCAGTCCCTGTTCTGCCACCTCCTAGCTTCGGGGCCTTGGCCAGGGCTTGCTGTGTGGGTTGTAACTTCAGCTGATGCTTACTGATATGCTTCCGCTGTGCCTAGCGCTGTGCACGCACCATCAATAACCCTTTGCTCAAGATCACACAGCAAGTTGGTGGCAGAGGTTGAGTCCAGCTTGTCTTCGGCCAGAGAAGCCTCAGCTCACCTCTTGGAGCCTCCATTTACTCATCAGTGATATGGGGGCAGTCAGTTGGGGCCCTGGGTCTCAGGAGCTTGGAAAGATGTGATGCGGTCCACTTTGGGAACGGTACAGAGCTAGATTCTTCTTGAGGATGGCGGGTGACGGGAGTAGCAGTGAGGCTGGCCCCTCAGGGACCCAGAGGCCCCCTCATGGCTGCAAAGAGCTGAGTTCTGAGACCCTGGGAAACTTCTGTGACTCCGGGGTTGAGGATAGAGGCATGCAGGAGCTGGCCTCCCCCACTCTCACCAAAAACCAGCCCTCCAGCCTCCCACCTCAGGCTTTTCTCCCTGGCCCTCCGGCTCTAATCCTGACCTCATCAAGTCCTGGGAAGGGTTGATCCACAGGAGCAAATCCCTCATTCGGAGGGACAAAATCAGCTTAATTTGCAGCAATTTGAAGCAGGTCTTTGCCAGGATTTGAATATCAAATTATCCCACAGCCCAGGCTGGCCCCAGGAGGCCTGCCGCAGGATGGATGGATGTGTTCTGGGCCCCACCAGGGAGGTTGTTCTGGGCTGTGTGTGTGTGTGCAGTGGGGGGCTCGGTGGGCTGTCCAAGGGTGCTGGGGAGGGTGAGGTCACAGTTAGCCCCTGTCTCCAGAGGGCACTGCAGCTCCTGGACCTGGGGGAGGAGGTGGGGGAGGAAATCACCTGTTCATGAGATTTTACCTAAAGTCTTGTCAAATATACAGATTCCCAGGCCCCTCCCCACAGAGGAGGAATCAAGGTGTTCATAACTGAGCAGGTCTGGAAATTTCTGAAATAGTGCCGTTAGTCAATCAGCAAACACTTGCCGTGCAGAGACTTTGCATCTCCTCACGTTCTGAGAAAGTCGATCTCTGGCATCCACCGTGCCTGCCTCTGGCCCTGGAGACAATGCCCTCTTTGTCATCTGCTCCTTGATGCCCTGAGTCAGCTGCTGCCAAGGACTCTTCAGCCTTCTCTCCCTGGTCAGCTCGCCCATGTCTTCCCAGAGCGCCTCCTTGCCAAGTTCAGGCCGGGCAGACATCCTCTGATGTAGAGGACATGGGGCATGTGACCCAGACAAGAACCCCGGGTCAGACCCCTCTCATGGCCATGTTGCTCCTCCGTGAAGCTGAGAGCCTCTTTGGGAAGGGCTGGGACTCTGGGTCTGACACTGAGCAGACAGACTGCCCATCAAGGGTGGGAGAAACATGTTGGTCCTGGCCAGTGTGTGCCCCCTCGGAATCTTCGGTGTGAAAGCAGCAGCCAGGACTGCTGAGCTAGCCCCGTGCAGGCCTGTCTGTCCATCCAACACCATCCACAGAGATGAGAAGGCCAGTCCTGTCCTCAGAGATCCCACCACTGGCAAAAACCAGTGTGACATGCATTGTAACACCATGAAGGGTTAGTCGCTCAGTCGTGTCCGACTCTTTGTGACCCCACGGACTGTCGTCCACTGGGCTTCTCTGTCCATGGGGCTCTCCAGGCAAGAATACTGGAGTGGGTTGCCGTTCTCCTCTCCAGAGGATCTTCCCAACTCAGGGATCGAACCCTGGTCTCCTGCATTGCAGGCAGATTCTTTACTGTTTGAGCTACAGGGGTAACACCATGAACACTTACTAAGCGCTCACTGCCCAGTTTTACGTGTTTTTCTCTATTCATCCATGTCATCCCATAAAAACCCTATGAGGTGGGAAATATTTAATGCATCCATTGTATAGATGAGGAAACTGAGGTACAGAGAGATTAGTCACATGCCCAAGGTCACATAGTCATCAATGGTGGATCTGGGATTCATATCCAGGCAGTCTGACTCCAAGCCCTCTGTCTATCCATCCATCCTTAAAACTGTTTGTGTATTAATATATTATTTCTCCATAGGTGACTTGCTTTATTTTTTTCTTTTATTATTTTTTAAAAGTTTTAGCTGCACTGGGTAGTCATTGCTTTGCACAGGCTTTCTCTAGCTGCGGTGAGCAGGGGCTACTCTTCATTGCAGTTCTCATACTTCTCATTGCAGTGGCTTCTCTTGCTGTGGAGCAAAGGCTCTAGACGTATGGGCTTCTGCAGTTGCAGCACACGGGCTTGGTAGTTGTGGCTCACGGGCCCTAGGGCATGGGCTCTGTAGTGGTGGCGTATGGGCTTAGTTGCTCCATGGCACGTGGGATCTTCCCGGACCAGGGATGGAACCTGTGTCCCCTGTATTGGCAGGTGGATTCTTATCCACTTCACCACCAGAGAAGTCTCTGATTTGCTTTATTTTTAAAGGCATAATCACAGTGTGTTTGGGGAGCACAGAACTCACACGAGGGTGATATGGAGGAGGTATCTTTATTTAGTCAGTGATGTTGTTGGGCAACAATTGTGTATCTGGCACGGTGACATAGAGATGAAAAGCTGGTCAAGGAACTCACAAATGGGGACATAATGTCCCATAAGCAGATGTGCTATGGGCTCTGATGGACAAATATGGGAGCACTGGGGAGACCCCAAAGCTCGGGAGATCAGGACAGGCTTCCTGGAGGAGGGGCTCATGAGCTGAGACTGAAAGGATGATGGGGAATCTCAGAGACACATCCAGTCCTTAAGCTGAGGGCAAGGGGGCCAGAGACCCTGCTGGGCACCGACACCCTCTTTGTCTCAGCCAGTCTCTCCTTCATGGAGCCTTCCTGAAGCAACCAACCCCAGCCCCTTCTCTACCATCTACCCTAGACAGGGTCCTCTCCTGGCCTTTAACCCCAGCTCCTGTGTGTTCCTAGAAGGCATCAGACTCCAGAACCCCCAGTTTTTATGCCAGTGAGGGCTGAACAGAGTCTGTTGTGGGGGCAGAGGCTGCCTTGGGAAATCCCAGTGCCTTGATTTGAGGGCATCTAGACTTCAGAGCAAGAAGGGACCCCAGAAACTACCCAAACCCACTTAGAAGAATGGAGCAAGGCCCAGGGAAGTAACAGGAGTTGCCTGGAGCTCAAATTCCCAGCCCCTAGTGCCTTGATCTTCTCTCTAGGGTGGTCTGGGCTCCCCTGGTCTCTCCCCTGACCTTTGTCTTCATGCCTCTCTCGCCTGATGACAGCCAGGTTAGCCTTTCCTGAATAACGATGGTATTGGCTCAGATTAAGGGCAACTAGCTGGCTCTTGGCTTTTCCTTTTTATATAACAACTAATCTCCTTCTAATCAGCCATTATTAAATTATATTTCGTTTTTAATTCATTCACAGATCACGGTTGGGACAGCTGGATAGATAATTGGGGAGAGATAATTTATGTAAATGAGGAGCAGCAGAAGGTAGGGAAGTGGGAGGCTGAGGACCAAGGGCTGGGGGGGGACCTGGCTTGACCTGGCCTGGAAACGGGTGGCTGGGAACACTGCAGGGACTGGGGCCTGTCATGGAACCTCAGGGTTCCTGACTGGTTGGCCCTCAGCATCACCTTCAGTGTTTCTGGCAAAAGGGAAGCCCACTACTTTTTTGGGGGCTGGGCATCTCTCTAACATCAGCTCTCATTAGAAGAGGGTCTTGAGAAGCAGTAGAATGCTGCAGAGAATGGAGTCAGACCTGTGTTTGATTCCAGCTCCACCACTTCATAACTGCCTCTTTTGTTTTTTTGGTCCATCCCTTGAGGCAGGAACTGGCAACCCACTCCAGTATTCTTGCCTGGAGAATTTCATGGACAGAGGAGCCTGGTGGGCTACAATCCACGGATGGGGTTGCCAAGAGTCAGACACGACTGACTAACACACACACGAGGCTTGTGGGATCTTAGTTCCTCAACCAGGGAACCAACCTGGGCCCTTGGCAATGAAAGCGCAGAGTCCTAACCACTGGACTGCCAGGGAATTCCCAGCTGTTTCTTAACTTCAGTTTCCAACCTGCAAAGTGGAGGTATGGCTAGTGCCTGCCTCATGAAGGGGTGCAGAGGTTTAACTTGGTGCAGAGGAAAAGAAAGAGCCTAATACCCAGTGTACACAGCGGCTCCTATCGCTAGTGCAAGGACTAGGACTTGGGTCATATTGACCTCCCTCTAACAACTGCCTCCAGGCCATGGAGCTTGCTTCCGATGACAGAACACATCCACTCCCCTTGCGTAGCTGACATATCCATCCCACTGATGTTAATTACATCAGCAACTGACACTGCGGTGTCCCTTGTGCCAGGAACCGCGGTAAATGAAACACTTGCTGTATGGCACCCCACCATATCGTCAGAACAACAGGATGAAGTGGGCGCTACTGTCTCCACCTGACAGGTGAAAACACTGTGGACCCAGGCTCTCAACCTGATGAGAAACTAAAACAGAAGCCTGCTTGGAAAGGGCGAGGAGGGAGCGCAAAACCTGGAGCCCAGCTGGAGGCCATGTTGGGCAGGTGGCTTCGGGACCGTCAGGCAGGGACAGGGCTGGCAGGAGAGGCAGGTGGAGAAGGGTGGACCTCCATGGGAACTGGGCATGGGTGGGCACAGGTGATGGACAGGGCCCGAGGTCTGCATGTGACTGAGGTTGGCAAGGGCCCATGGTAGGGCCTTGGACCATTCCCAGAGGGAGGCAGGGGATTAGGGAGGGTGGTCCCAGGGGGTCCAGGACAGTAATGGGATTAGCCCTCAGGCAGTGAGTGAAAGTTATTAGCATGTGGGGCCTCTGGCCTCCCACCCGAGGCCGCAGCTGTCACCGATCCACAGGAGCGAGTCACCAGCATCGCCCCCCACCCAGGCAGGCTGGCACCCTCAGCCCTCCACAGGCTCTCCTGCGGTGATCATCTGTCAGGGGGCTGGCCTCCCAGCCTCAGCCTCCTGTCTACCCTTGACAGGCCAGGCCACCCACACACACAGTGTATATTAACACACCCTACCTAGCACTGCCCTGCGCCTTGGTTTCCCCATCGGGATAGAAGGAGACAGTGAGAATGCTTGCAACCCTTTGGGGGGGAACTCCTGAGGCATGGAGGTCAGGGCCAGACCCCCTTGGAATCTGGTTCTGACAAACATTAGCTGGGTGCCCCTGGGCAGGACTGTTACTCTCTCTGGGTCCTAACTTATAAAATGAGAACAGTAGCACCAGAGAAGCCAAAGAATTGATGCTTTTGAACTGTGGTGTCGGAGAAGGTTCTTGAGAGTCGTTTGGACTGCAAGGAGATCCAACCAGTCCATCTTAAAGGAGATCAGTCTTGCTGAAGCTGAAACTTTGGCCACCAGATGCGAAGAGCTGACTCATTGGAAAAGACCCTGATGCTGGGAAAGATTGAGGGCAGGAGGAGAAGGGGACGACAGAGCTTGAAATGGTTGGATGGCATCACCGACTGGATGGACATGAGTTTGAGCAAGCTCTGCGAGTTGGTGAGAGACAGGGAGGCCTGACGCGCTGCAGTCCATGGGGTCGCAAATAGTCGGACACGACTGAGCGACTGAACTGAACTGAGCACGGGAGGGTTTTCAGAGGCGGGGCTGGGGGGGGTGGGTCTGAGAGTGGGTCCCACAGCGAGGTTCAGGGTGCTGGGTACTTCCCCGGGTCGGGGCGGCAGAGGGCCTGATGCCGCAGGACTGGACCAGGTGCCTTGCCTGCTGGCCGAGCCTGGGCGGCGGCGGCCCGGGCCCGGGGAGGGCTGCCGGGCGCCGTGGGGGCCGCTCGCGGCTCCCTCTAGCGGTGAAGGCGCGGATAGCCCTCCGGGAAGGGCACCGGCCCGCGAGGCACGGCTGCGGTCACAGTGTCCCCGGGAACCCCGCGTCCAGTCCGCCTTCCTCGAAGGCAGCAAGGGGAGGGATGCCAAGGGTCCTAAGAAGCTTCCTCTGCTAACCAGTGCATGACACCTATCGTTAGAGTGTCTTTCCTTCAGCTTGTGAGTCAGCCTGTTAAAATGAAATGACCTCCCATGAGGACGTCTGACCCCACTGCTGACCCAGGGTGGGCAGCGGAGTGCCACCCAGCCCGGTGCCGGCGTGGGTGGGGCTTGAGATGGTAGTCTGTGACGGGCCACCAGTCACCCCTTCTCTAGCCTCCGTTTCCCCGTGGTAAACTGACAGGGTGCCATTAGGGGATGGTGGTTCTGCCCTTTCAGGGGCACAGGCCTTTGGAAACGTAAAACAACTGACATTCTCCCTCCGGGAAGTGCTTGTATTTGTCTGACTGAGAAACCTACGTCATGACCCAGCACTGTTAGGCAGTCAGTAAGGCTTTTACATGAAGTGATACTTTATTAATCTCAACATCTGTATGTTTGAAAATGATTTTAAAATGAACATTTTTTTAAAACAGTTTTAAGCATGCAGAGAAGTTGTGAAGATTGTACAGAGTTTTTATAAACCCCATACCCAAAATTCCCACATTATCAACATCTGGCATTAGTATAGTGTGTGTGTGTATATATATATATACTTATATGTATATTTTGGAGAAGGAAATGGCAACCCACTCCAGTATTCTTGCCTAGAGAATCCTGTGGATGGAGGAGCCTGGTGGGCTGCCGTCTATGGGGTCGCACAGAGTCGGACACGACTGAAGCTGCTAAGTTGCTTAAATTCACTTTTCTTCTATCTTCTGAAAGAGACTGTAGTGAGTTGGTATAATTTCCCTCAAATGTTAGGTAGAATTCACTATAATTCATCTGGACCTGGTGCTTATGTCTTAGAAGGTTATTAATTATTGATTAATTTTCTTTAATAGTATGTTGCTGCTGCTAAGTTGCTTCAGTCGTGTCCGACTCTGTGCGACCCCATAGACGGCAGCCCACCAGGCTCCCCTGTCCCTGGGATTCTCCAGGCAAGAACACTGGAGTGGGTTGCCATTTTCTTCTCCAATGCATGAAAGTGAAAAGTGAAAGTGAAGTCGCTTCAGTCATGTCTGACTCTTAGCGACCCCATGGACTGCAGCCCACCAGGCTCCCCTGTCCCTGGGATTCTCCAGGCAAGAATACTGGAGTGGGTTGCCATTTCCTTCTCCAATGCATGAAAGTGAAAAGTGAAAGTGAAGTCGCTTCAGTCGTGTCTGACTCTCAGCAACCCCATGGACTGCAGCCCACCAGGCTCCTCTGTCCATGGGATTTTCCAGGCAAGAGTACTGGAGTGGGGTGCCATTGCCTTCTCTTTCTATATATATATATATATATATATATATATATATATATAGGCGAAGGACATGGCAACCCACTCCAGTATTCTTGTCTGGAGAATTCCATGGACAGAGGTGCCTGGTGGGCTACAATCCATGGAGTCTCAAAGAGTTGGACACGACTGATCAAATGATACTATATATATATATATATATTTTTTTTTTTTTTCTTTCTTTCTTGCCGCTCTGCACGGCCTGTGGGATCTCAGTTCCCAGACCAGAGACCGAGCCTGGCCCTGACCTCACAGCTGAGCACACGTGCACTAGCTCTGAACCTAACCGCCGGGCCACTAGGGAACGCTCTAGAATGGTAAACCTGATAGCGAGCCAAGATCGATACTTTACCAGCTAAAGCCTGTGTTTATTCATAGTCCTTAGTTTTCACTATGTGTCCTTTTTTCTGTCCCAGAAGGTCACAGGACATCTAATCTTCATGTCTCCATAGCCTCCTCTTGGCTGTGATGATTTTGTGTAACTTTAAAAAGGAAAAAATTAAAGTACGCATTCAGGCAGTGGAACACTTTCTATCTTATATATAAGAAAAGTATATATAACTATCTTAATTTCTGGAAGGGTAATGGAAAAACTGGCTGCAGTTGATTGTGGGGAAGGGAATCAGAGGACTGGAGAAGAGGGGTGTGAGGGAAGCGTACATTTTATTCTATACACTTTTGTGTTCATTTATTTTTATCTAGCTTGATAAACATAAACATAAATGCCACCTGCCAAGGCAGGAGCCCTGGGTTCAATCCCTGGAAGATCCCCTGGAGAAGGAAATGGCCGCCCACTCCAGTATTCTTACCTGGGAAATCTCATGGACAGAGGAGCCTGGTGGGCTACAATCCATGGGGTCGCAAAAGCGTCGGACACAACTTAGCGACTAAACAACAACAAAACATTAAACATAACAGTACACGTGGGTATAATATATGCATTGTCTCTGTCACATGCTGGGCTCCTGCACTGTTTATGGAATAAAGCCATCTGCCAGCTGGACGCTGTGGGGTGTCCCTGGAGTTGGGTGCCCCTGTGACTCCATCAGAACCATTGCCTTGGCTGGTCTGTAAAATGCCTTTCCACCTGGGGGCTGGGGCTTCTCTGGTTGTTCTGGGCCAGATATGTCAGGGTGCTTTGGGGTGGGGGACTCTAGATGGGATGCAGGAACAGATACTCGAACTTGCTTAAATTAGAAGGAACCACAAGGATGTACAGGGCCTTGTGGGATCTGGGGTGGGATGGGCCCCAGAGAGATGGGAACCTCGGCTTCTCCCGCGCACTGCTGCTTCCTCTTCCTCCCTGCAGCCTGGCTGTCTAAGTCCCATGGCTGCCCTTTACCTCCCAAACTTATATCTCCTCCACTCACGCCAGATGGAACATTTTTCCAGAGGGATAAATATGTCTGGGCTTAATGCAAGTCCCTGCATCCATGCACATGTCAGTATGTCATAGGGAGAAATGAATAACTTTCTGCAGTAATTCATAAGCCTGGCTGGGTGCTTGCTCCCCTCTGGGTGCTTTGGAACACAGAAGGGAGAGAAGCCGGCCTTTCTCCCAGGAAGCAGACCACAGAGTAGTGTGTTTTCGCTGATTTGGGGAAGGTCCACTCCCCTGATGCTTCCGTTTGCTTCTGGAGGCACACAAGCAGCTTCATTTGGTTCAGTTATGGATTCGATCCCTGCACAATTCAGCTCCTCTAGGAGGGATCAGGGGCTTCCCTGGTGGCTCAGACAGCTCTGCCTACAGTGCGGGATACCCGGGTTGGTTCCCTGGATCAGGGAGATCCCCCAGAGAAGAAACTGGCAACCCACTCCAGTATTCTTGCCTGGAAAACCCCATGGATGGAGGAACCTGACAGGCTACAGTCCATGGGGTCACAAAGAGTTGGACACGACTGAGCGACCTCACCTTCTTTCTTTCTTTCTTAGGAGGGGTCAAAGTTTAGGTAAGTCTTCAAATCGCTACTAGAAAGGCCCTATTTGAAGGCCCTCTGAGATCCTGCTCTTCCTCACTGTGCCCTTGGAGCGTCTGCTGCAGGTCTGGAGTACTCAGGAGGTCTCCTCTGTTTGCTGAACTCTCCATGTCCTTTGCACGCCTCTGGGCTTTTACATATGCTATTCCCCTCATCTGAAATACATCGCCTTGTTCAAGCTTCAGCTCCAGCTTCCCTTCATCTGGAAGGCCTCACCTGCCCAGGCCAGAGGAAGATGGCATCCACCTGCCTCCCCCCACCCCCACTCCCAACCCTGGGCACAGACCTGATCTCTCCTGGTGGACAGCAGTCAGAAGCACCGGCATCCACGTCCGGTTGTGCCACGTCTGCCAGCATTACATTAGGTACATAATCAATCCTTGCTCCCTTCTGTTCCTCACATCTCTAGTGCATGCATTAACGATTTGTGTTTATCCAACCATTTCCCCTTTACACGGCGAGCTTTAATTAGTAGGCACAATAAATGTTTGCTAAATGACTGAGTGATTTAAACGGGGAGGGGAAAGATATCTCCAAGCTTTTCAGGCGAGACTGAGGATGGCCATTGCCCCAGGAAGCAGGGAGAGGGTGTCCTGTGCCAGAAAGATTGAAGGCAAAAGGAGAAGAGGGCGGCAGAAGATGAGATGGTTAGATAGCATCACTGACTCAATGGACATGAACATGAGCAAACTCTGGGAGACAGTGAAGGACAGAGGAGCCTGGCGTGCTGCAGTCCTTGCGGTCACAGAGAGCTGGACGAGACTAGCAACAGAACAACAGCAGATGAGAAATTTGGTGGGGTGATGACAAGAAATGGTTGGAGTGGGGAAGGGGACAAAACTGGCATGGGTGTGGTGGCATTTGACCCTCAGTGGGTGTAGC
Organism: Bubalus bubalis; assembly: GCF_019923935.1. Taxonomy (NCBI): domain Eukaryota; kingdom Metazoa; phylum Chordata; class Mammalia; order Artiodactyla; family Bovidae; genus Bubalus; species Bubalus bubalis. Next base: position 17,724,782 of record NC_059167.1, read on the forward strand.
AATCTACCCAGCCAGCTCCCAGTCTCACCCTGCCCTGTATAAGCAAAGTGGGTACCAGTTCGGCCTCCAGGACCATGGTCAGGGCACGAGTTCGGTGCCTGGGGGCTGCACAGAGACACCCTCTTCTCTGGGCTTGCAGCCCCAAGACCCAAGGGGAGATGGGTCCGTACGCATGCTCTCTGTTTCCTGGCCACTAGTCAGACACTTGTCACCTCAGCTGAGCTCCATATGGCCCCCACCCTCAAAGGCGCTGGGAGATGGTGGAGAGCAGGTGGCCAGGACATCCCAACGTCCAGGCCCCAGCGTGTCCTCGGCAGCGGCTTCACATGTATCGGGTGCACTGCAGCCTGGGGGCTCAGAATCTGGGGACACAGTACGTAGCTTGAGTGGTTCACCCACCTCCACTGTCACTACTACTGAACCCACCGAGCGCTGACTGCCTGGCAGGTGCTTCACCAGCACAATCTCATTTAATCCTCACAGAGGCCCGAGAAGATCTAACAAAGTTATTCTCTCTTTTTTTTTCTCAGTGATGGAAACTGTGGCTCACCGAAGCAAAGTCACTTCCTGGGGTCACAGAGCCCAGAGGGGCAGGGCCGGGATTTTCGGAAGTGGAGCTGCCCGCCCACCCAGGCCTGAACTCCGGGCCTGACCAGGCCTGCAGTCTGCCCAGCTCTGGGCCCAGCCCTTGCCCTGGCTCCAGCGAACGCCGGGAGCTAGTCACTCTCCCTTTGCCGTGGCCTTCCCCTGCCCGGTCACATGGCTCCTGCTGCCCCACGTCCCCACAGACATCCCTCCGGCCTCCAGGCTCCGCACCTCCCTCTCACGATGCGTGGTCCACCCCGCAGCCCAGGAGGTGCCCAGGGCCTCGGTGCCGGGGGGCAGCGGTGGGCAGAGGGCCCCCGTGCTGCGCGGTGGGGGGGCGGGCGCGGTGCACCGTGCTGATCCTAACCAAGTTTGCCAGCCGGGCCTTTCTCAGGGCTCCCACACAATGGTCTGCTTTGTGCCCACCTGCCGATAATGCTTAATTAGGCGAGGAGTTGATTAATTTGAGGTAATTGACAGCTAATTAGAGGCCCACAGGCTCATTAACTTGACATCTTGTCTTCGTGAATTGGCTGAGCGGGGTCAGGTGACGGAAGCCGTTGCTTTCTCCCTCCCTGGCCCCCCAGTGGGCCAAGGTGATCACCTGGGGGCCTGGGAGGACCCAGCTGGTCAGGTGCGACAGTCCCAAGGCCAAGGATGCAGGAAACCGGGCACTGTTTCCTGGTGAAGGAGGAAGGGCCACAGGGAGAGCTGTGTGCCTTGACCCCGGGAAGGAGGGAGTGAGCGGGGCTGGAGGGCTCACGGGCACAGAGGCAAAGGCACTGGAGAGAGGCGGTTGTCTACCCACACGTGGAGGGGAGCCCATGGTGTCAGGGGAGGGGTGTGGGGGAGCATTTAGTTCCCAAGAAGCACCAACTTTGAAGTGAGACCGTCCAGGGGTTACACCCCAGCTCTGCTACTAACCAGCTAGGTGACCATGCACAAGTTAGTGATCTCTAAGTCTCAGGCCTCTCATCTGGAAAATGGGAGTAATAATAGTAGCTGCCTCACGAGAGTGTGGCAAAGAGTCCACGAGGTGTGAGTCACTGAAGTAAAAACCTTTAGGCCGGTGCCTGGGGGGTGGGTGAATGCTGGGGTAAATGCCAACCACGTCTGGCAGCAAGCAGTGAGAAAAAAAGAGAAAAATAAAAAAGGAGTGAGAAGAAGGAAAGGTGGGTGGGGTGGGTTGTGCGGAGGCAATGGAGCCGCCTGGCAAGAGGAGCCGCTGTTATTCTGCAGGAAACCTGTACGCCTGATAACAGCATTGCTAAGGGGGTGGGGAAAAGACCACTTCAGGGGGGCAATACAGAAATATATATTACATTATATACCAAATGAAAGGCACTCAATATATTAAAGATTAAATATATGTACATATACATATATATAGTACTGGGGCTTCCCCAGTGGCTCAGTGGTAAAGAATCTGCTTGCAATGCAGGAGACACAGGAGACATGGATTTGATCCCAGGGTCAGGAAGATCCCCTGGAGGAAGGAATTGGCAACCCACTCCAGTATTCTTGCCGGGAAAAATCCCATGGACAGAGAAGTCTGGTGGGCTATACAATCCAAGGGGTCACAAGGAGTTGAACACAACTGAAGCGACTGAACACACACACTCATATACAACATTAAAATTTAAAACGCACATGGCCGTTGAACAAGCACTTCCCTCCCTAGACATCTATTCTAAGGATACATTTGTACACTCACAAAGGTTCAGATACAACAATATTTGTTCATCACAACATAGTTTGTAGTAGAAGAAGATTCAGTTCAGTTCAGTTCAGTCTCTTAGTCGTGTCCGACTCTTTGCAACCCCACGAATCGCAGCACACCAGGCCTCCCTGTTCATCACCAACTCCCGGAGTTCACTCAGACTCATGTCCATCGAGTCAGTGATGCCATCCAGCCATCTCATCCTCTGTCGTCCCCTTCTCCTCCTGCCCCCAATCCCTCCCAGCATCAGAGTCTTTTCCAATGAGTCAACTCTTTGCATGAGGTGGCCAAAGTACTGGAGTTTCAGCTTTAGCATCATTCCTTCCAAAGAAATCCCAGGGCTGATCTTCAGAATGGACTGGTTGGATCTCCTTGCAGTCCAAGGGATTCTCAAGAGTCTTCTCCAACACCACAGTTCAAAAGCATCAATTCTCTGGCACTCAGCTTTCTTCACAGTCCAACTCTCACATCCATACATGACCACTGGAAAAACCATAGCCTTGACTAGACGGACATTTGTTGGCAAAGTAATGTCTCTGCTTTTGAATATGCTATCTAGGTTGGTCATAACTTTCCTTCCAAGGAGGAAGCGTCTTTTAATTTCATGGCTGCAGTCACCATCTGCAGTGATTTTGGAGCCCCCCAAAATAAAGTCTGCCGCTGTTTCCACTGTTTCCCTATCTATTTCCCATGAAGTGATGGGATAGGATGCCATGATCTTAGTTTTCTGAATGTTGAGCTTTAAGCCAACTTTTTCAGTCTCCTCTTTCACCTTCATCAAGAGGCTTTTTAGTTCCTCTTCACTTTCTGCCATAAGGGTGGTGTCATCTGCATATCTGAGGTTATTGGTATTTCTCCCGGCAATCTTGATTCCAGCTTGTGCATCTTCCAGCCCAGCGTTTCTCATGAAGTACTCTGCATAGAAGTTAAATAAGCAGGGTGACAAGATACAGCCTTGATGTACTCCTTTTCCTATTTGGAACCAGTCTGTTGTTCCATGTCCAGTTCTAGCTGTTGCTTCCTGACCTGCATACAAATTTCTCAAGAGGCAGGTCAGGTGGTCTGGTATTCCCATCTCTTTCAGAATTTTCCACAGTTTATTGTGATCCACACAGTCAAAGGCTTTGGCATGGTCAATAAAGCAGAAATTGATGTTTTTCTGGAACTCTCTTCCTTTTTCAATGATCCAGCGGATGTTGGCAATTTGGTCTCTGGTTCCTCTGCCTTTTCTAAAACCAAGCAACCTAAATGTCCATCACAGGCACTTGTTAAATAAATTATGGCACATCCATAGAGTGGGATAATACACTGCTGTGAAAACTGTATGTACCAGTCTGAACAAGATCCAAGGTAAATTAAGTGGGAAAAAAAGATGTCAGAGAGGTTCTAGCTCCCACAAGCTGATAACCAGTAGCCTGAGGGTTGGAGGCTGGGAAGAAAATGTATTTTTCGAAATGTGCTTATTTATTTATTGGCCATGCCATGCAGTTGCAGGGTCTTAGTTCCTCAACCAGGGATTGAACCCACACCCTTGACAGTGAAAACATGGAGTCCTAACCACTAGACAACCAGAGAATTTCCTGGAAAAAAAATTTTGATCCCATCCCTTGGCATATGGGATCTTAGTTCCCTGACCAGGGATCAAACCCTGGGATCAGCCCCATGTCTCCTGCAGTGGAAGTGTGGGGACTTCACCACTGGACTGCCAGGGAAGCCCCTTCCTGGATTTTAAGTTTTATTTATTTTTAATTTAAATAGAAGAGCTACATGTGGCTAATGGCTACGTATTTGGATGGCACAGGAATCTCTTCAAGGAACCAAACAACCCAGCCTTTCCAACCTTCATCTAAGGGAAGACCAAACCCAGAGAGACTGCCATCAACACTGCTGAGAACTCCAGTCACCTGCGGTAGAGGCACAGCCTCTTTGCCCAGAGTGGATGCTTCTGGAAAACTTGGTTAGAGAACTGGAGGACTTTTCTAGCAGAACTGGAACCGTCCTGGATGGAAGCATGTCAGGGATGCCTGTAGCTTACGTGGATGCCAGTTCTTTCAGGAAAGATCACCTGAATAACCACGTATCAAAAAGCACATCTTTGGCTTTGAGCTCAGTGGTCAGTTCCAGCTGGGAAGAATTTAATAATGCCGTAGGTGATTGGAGGCAATGGATTTGGGCATCCACTTGGCAGTGGTACCCTGAAAGCCTAAGATGTGTCAGGGTCTGAAGCAACAGGGATGCATAGACCAGGTCCTGGCCCTGGAGCAGCCCACAGTCTCTGGACTGAATCCACAGAGAGGGCTGTAGAGCAGCAGTTCCCAACCTTTTTGGCACCAGGGACCGATTTCATGGAAGACAATTTTTCCATGGACCAGGGTGGAGGCAAGGAGTGCTTTCAGAACAATTTAAACACATACATTTATTGTGAACTTTATTTCTATTATTATTACATAAGCTCCACCTCAGATCATCAGGCATTAGATCCCAGAGGTTGGAGTCTTGTGCTGTAGACAATGATGCTCCTTCACAAAAGAGCCCAAGCAACGAGGTGTCAGGGACCCTAGGAACTTGATTGACAGCCCTCCCCTGTATCAAAGGCACAGATGAGGCTTCCAGACCACAGCCGAAGTGTGGAAGGCAGTTGCCAAAGGAATACTTTGACCATCTTCCATCATTCCTTATGCCTCCATAGCCCAGAAGTTAGATAATTCGCCTGTGTTATTGCCCAAATCACCTCCTTAGGGCTTGAGTAACTTTCATCAGTTTTCCTTTAGAGGCTCAGATGACCCTAAATTCATTTGTTTAAATTGAGTTTACACACAGTAAAGCACATAACTCTTAAATGTACAGCTTGATGAATGTTCACTCACACACATGTTCACACATCTACTCCTATGTAACCACTACTCAGATCAAAATAGAGAATATTTCCAACACCCTAGAAGGTTCCTCATACCCCTTCCCAGTCAATACCCCAGGTAACCACTATTCTGACCTCTCCCACTCTAGGTTAGTTTTACCTGTTCTAGAACCTCATACAAGTAGAATCATACACTATGCACTTCTGTGCCTGCCTTAATCGGGTCCTCATTCTTGTTGGCAAGAACCTTCTATGTTGTTCTGTGAGGCAGTACAGTAGTTTCTTCTTGTCAGTGGCATTCCATTATAGGAATATATGACAATTTATTCATTGTCCTATTGATGGACATTCAGGTGTCTCCCAATTTTTGACTCACGTGAAGAAAGTCGCTGCCAACATTCTTGCACATCTTTTGGTGCAAGAAAGCACTCACTTCTGTTGGGTGTATCCCTGCGAGTGGAGTTAACAAAGCCTGTGTTTTCCTGAAGGTCACAGGACTTGGTGACTCCAGTTTGCCAGCAGTGGGGCTTTGAGGTAGGGGTGGGGAGTCAGCTTTGAGAGTTCTCTTGAGAAACTGTGCCCTCACTGGCTGCGGAGAGGAGAGACGCTCGTATCAGAAAAGGAGGTGGGAATTCCCTGACGGTCCAGTGGTTAGGGTGCCACACTTCCACTGCAGAGAGCACAGTTTTGATCCTTGGTTGGGGAAATAAGATCCCGTGGCATGGCCAAAAAAAGGAAGGGAGGAGGCAGGGAGAGAGTCAAGCAAAGAATCACAACATGGTTTTCAAATCAAGGCCATATGACAATGACATCAGAAACGCGTCTACATGAATGAAGGCTGGGAGGACAGGGGAGCCTAGGAAAACAGAAGCCTTTGCTTTGTAAGGTGGAGAAGGTGTAAGGAAGAGGGAAGAACAACTAAAGTTCCCAGGGGGTTTTTGTTTAATTTACCCCACTGAAAATAAATTTCTTTTAATTTCTTATCTTCTTGGTAACCCAAATATCATGCTTGCTTCAAAGAGACTACAAAGCTCAGTATTTGCCTCCAAGGATGTTTCCAGCCTTGCAGAAGCCTCCCTTTAGCTCTTGACATGACTAACCACTCTTTTGATTTCTACCATCGTAGATTTGTTTGTGCCTATTTTAAACTATATTTACACATATTCTGACTGTTTATGTCAACTTTTACTGGGCTTTTATTATGCATCAAACACATTGCTAATACTATCAAATGGTACCTCATTTGATCCTTCCAACAATTTGTTCCCCCTTTAACTGGAGAGAAAACCAAGTTCAACAAGGCTAAGAATCCTACTTGAGGCTCCAAACCTATCAAGAAGCAGAGCCCGGATTCAAACTTGAGTCAACAACCATCACATTAGCAGGACTGTCCCATGTCCTGGGAAACCCCAGAGTCCCAAGAGAACTGGATGGTTAAGCCACTCTAGTTCAAACTCGATTGGAATCTTAATCATCAGCCTGGGATCTCTTCCTTTGGCTTAAAATTTCACCAGACACTGTATGTGTTTTTACCACAATCTCATGGGGAATGTTTTGTCTCAAAAAACCTCTGTGATATCAGAATTTTACTTGGTTTTGTTTTTTTGTTTCTTTCCTTTTTTTGGGGGGGGGCGTTATTCCATTTTGAAGAAAGAGATTTCATTGAAAGTAAATCTGAGTTGGGTAAAAATAAAATTATTCAAAGAGAATTCTAGGACTTCCCTGGCGGTCCAGTGGTGAAGACTCGTGCATTTCCAGTACAGGGAGCACAGGTTTGATCCCTGGTTGGGGAACTAAGATCCCACATGCTGTGCAGCGGGGCAAAAGAAAAACAACAGTAAGAGGATTCTAGCATTTCAATCTCCCAAAGGTTTTATTGCTTCACCCAGTATCCATGCACTGGAGAATAATTTAAGACAGTCCCTGACTTTAAGAAGTTTATCATTTCTCTGGGCAGTAAAGAGTAAAACTCAGGGAATAAAATTAGAGGGTAACAAACAATAATAGTAATCACCAATATCTGAGTGCTTACTGTGTATCAGAGGCCTTACCTCTTCTATCTCATTTAATCTTCACAAGACAGCTGTGACATATATAACTGCTGCTGCTAAGTCGCTTCAGTCGTGTTCGACTCTGTGTGACCCCATTTGAGGGAGGAAAGGAAGACTTGGTGTGGTTAAGTGATTTGCTCAAGGGGAAAAAAAAAACTCATTGAATTGTATGCATATAGCCTTACAATTTTTGTACTTAATATAAGGGAATTATACCTCCAAGCTGTGTTTATTGAATAGGAAACAATTGAAGATGGGGGAAATTTTTCTTTCCTCTGCTCTTGAATATCCTATTCCCAATCATTCTGGGCAAAGTGGGAAAATGTGTTTTGGCTTGTCTCATTTCAGTCATCATTCAGGTCAGAATGGCATTGCTAGCCTCAGTGACGAGTGCAAATAAGCACAGCTCGTGGCTGTGAAGTCAGAGCCCGGTCTTGCAGGAGACACAGGAGCGGACACAGGTCAACCTGCCTGGCCCCTACGCTGCACACAGCGTTGGCCCCTGTCTTCTTGCTGTATTCAGTCCTGCCAGGAACACACAAGGGTACCCATTTCCTGAGTCCTCAAGGCCGGCTTCTCAGTCTCCCCAGCACACCCCAGACCTCATCCCCTCTCAGCCCGCCTGACCCTGCCACCCACCCATCTCTGCTCTTCGTGTTTGTGGTCCCCCACCCAGAGGTGCCTTCATCATGCCTTCTTGACATGTCGACTTTCATTTTCCTAGGGCGAATCTCATTTGACAATCTCCTGCCCATATTTCTAAGCTCTCTGGGTCTTGCCGTGCTATTTCTCTGTCCTCTCTGGGATTTGTAACACCAATCATCTGTAGGTTTCATTAACATGCTGTTTACCCCTGTCTTTCAGATCTTAATGAAGATGCAGAGTGAGACACCAATTCTCCCGGCCCCCACCACATGCCCCCTCCCCTGCCCGGTGCTGCTAGAATCATTATCCTTCCTGGTGTGACAGGGTCAGAACCAAACCAATTTGCATCAATCTTTGGTGATGTTGTAAAGTGTCGCCTGCCCGGCAATCCTCACGTTGTAACAAGGGCTTCAGCTGTCTGTTCTGGAGTGCTCCTCCTCTCCTTCAGAGGGCTATCAGGTCTGGCCCACACAGCTGAAAGCCCCAGCACTAACAGAACACTTAGGCAGGGTTCACGGCTGCACGTGGCTGACATTTTCCCTTTGTTTTGCATCCTGAGATAGACAGAAAGTAGCCCCTCTTTTGGGAAACAGGATGGACAAGTGTACATACCGGCAAAGTGGAGGAGGGAGTGGGTGTGGCAGGCACAACATTTTTCATTCTCATCATGACATCTATTTCTGCTGAAGGAAAATGAAGAGCAAGACTCCTTTGGACCCTCCAAGGCGTAGTCAGGTGCCTGGGCTTGTACAGTCCGGCTGCCAGAGGCTGGGATGAGTGAGTCATTCCTCAGGGACAAAGTCTGTTCTTCTCCATGATTTTTAAAAGGTAATTAGTTAATTAGGCTTCGCTGGGTCTTAGTTGCAGCACACAGGATCTCTGATCTTTGTTGCAGCACGTGGGATCTAGTTCCTTGACCAGGGATTGAGTTTGGGCCTCCTGTTTTTGGAGCATGGAATCTTAGCCACTGGATGGACCATCACGGAAGTCCCTCTCGACGATTTTTCTATGTCCTCTGGCCCTGACGCTTTCATCTTTTATCAATTCCATGACTCTGAATCTCATCTTGCAGAGAAACTGATTTTATGTACACACTTGTCTGCCCATAAAGGTGAGAACCACCTCCTACACATCCTTTGAGTCCCTCAGATCCCAGCTTGCAGAAAGACTTCATTCCCTTTCTTGATGGAGCAGTACCTCGGTCTGCTGTGAACATGGGTATCACTCCAGACTCTGTCCTGACCCACGCCTACTCCTCTGACTCCTAAATCATCTTTTTTTATGTTCTCTCCCAATTGGGAACAGGAAAGTAAACAGAAAGAAAGCAGTGAATGAAACCCTCACAAACACAGCATCTGAAGTAGTGTTTTGTGTGCCCCAGAAATGGGAAAATTCAGCTTAAAGGGTCTACAACAAAATTAGGTCAGATGTAGTTTTTTCAGTGTAAGAAGGGACTGAAGAAAAAATTATTTTGCAATTCTGATCAAACACCTATTGAGTGAAGACCTTTCTGTTCCAAAGCAAAAGCTCTGTGGTGTAATGAGAGGGGACAGGTCATGGGACAGGGCTGGTTAGGGAAAAAGTCGTTCTACACACTGTACATGATGGAGTGGGCAGTCTAGGGCAGGACTGGATGCTCAGTAGGTGTCTAGTGAATACTTGGAGGTTTACAGATCGACTTTTTCAAAAACAAGATTTAATGTAAGTACCATAAAGAAATCTCATTAATGAACTGAGCATTTTAAACTCTACATACCCAGCTCAAGAGGTTTTTTTCCTTCCTATATTATGGAAACAGTACAAGCTTCTGGGAAGGAGTTTGGAAAACAGAGAAGAAAATGAAAATTACTCATAACCCTCCAACCAGGCAGCAAGCACTGTTACCAACCTCGGTCTATTTTCTTCCCCCACACACTCGATATCATGCCACATTTATAATTTTATATCATGCTATTTCACTTCTTAGGATGAATCATTTCTCCCATGATACCATAACATCTTTGCAAACCTACTAAGTGGTTGCCGGCTAGTTCACTATGTGAACAGACCATACATACTTGATAGAGACAGGTTTGAGGGAACTTTGGGCCAGCTGGTTTGGGTGAGCAAGGCTGGTGACAGTCAGCAGTTAAGGTTGATGGAGGCGGCGGCAGCAGAGACAGAAGGAGGGGGTCAGGAGCCAAGGAAGACGTTCTCGGGGCTTGCTTTCCCACACGCCCCCCCGTCCCTCAGACACCACTTCGGGTTCTGACCCCTGGATACCGTCCTGGCCCTGCCCGCGGCTTCTCATTTCCACTCAGTCTCGAGTCACTGACTTTTCCAACTTGACTCTTCTCAGCTGCTCCTTTGTGTGGAGCCGCTGGCTTGGGCCAGCTTGCCTGCATCTGGGAAGGCCCTGGGATGTGACCTTTAGCCCTGCTTGACCTGGAGGCCTCAGGCCGTGCAGTCAGGCCAGGCTGTTTGCTCTCTATAGACTTCCAGAGGCTGCTGGGGAGCTCAGGCCCAAGAGGACCTCGCTCAGCTCTGGGCAGGGAGCCTCTGGAGAAAGGGCAGTAGGATGGGGGCAGAGGTGACAAGGACAGAGCAGAATGGGGAGGAGCATTCCTGTGCAGTGACTAGAATCCCACGGCTGCTTAGCCTACGTTCGGACCTCCAAGCCTAGTGAGACATGGGACTCAGGGCTTGTGCCAAGCTCAGCATCAGCTCGGAAATCTGCCAGGGCCACAAAGAATACCCTCCCCTCCCTTGCTTATCGGCAACATCTGGTCCTCAGGGGCCACTGTCTGTGCGGCCAACAGTGGTATTTCCTGAGGAACATGCTGGCGCAGGCTGATTCAGAGAGCTGAGGGATGGGAGCAGGAGGGGTATTTGGTGAACCATCTATTCTCCCAAAGAGTTGAGAAGCAGCTTAACTGGCTATTCAAGGTAATCAAAAGTAATCATATTTTCCCCGCAAGAACGATCACTTTTTTTTTTTTTTAAGTATTTATTTGGTTGTGCCAGATCTTAGTTGCTTAGTTGTGGGATGTGAACTCTTGGTGGTGGCATGTGGGATCTAGTTCCCCAACACAGGATTGAACCCAGGGCCCCCTGCATTGGGAGCAAGGAATCTTAGCCAGTGGACCACCAGGGAAGTCCCAGGATGATCAATTTCTAACATCTAATAAAAAATTAGGTATAATAAAAAATTAAACATGGGTAAGATGTGCCATGCGCTGTTCTAAATACTCACAAGTACTAATTTAGTCTCCACAATAACCCGAGGAGTTAGGTGCATTGGACCCATTACATAAATGAGTAAATGGAGACACAGACAGCTTAAGCAATTTACCCAAAGTGACATAGCCAGCAGATAGCAGAAATAAGACTTGGACCCAGGCGTCCTGACATCCAGGTCTTGCCCTTATCCATGACGCTAGCCTGCTTCTTTAAAATGGAAGCGGTCCCGAGGACACTGAGGCTCAGAGAGAAGTGACTTGACAAGCTCATCCTTCCTCTCTCAAATCCAAGCTCTTACTGTACTTTAGACCAGCAACAAGGCTATGAACACTGAGCATCATAGCAGATCATTCCTTCAACAGATTATTAAGTATCTATTATGTGCCAGATGTTGTTCTCAGTTCTGTTTATAGCCAAAGAAACTATAGGAGACTGAACAAATCTGGATCAATCCTTTGACTTCTCTCAAAAGTTAAATAGTCAAATCATCTCATTACCTCTCTATGTCTGGGATAGCGACAATGGGGAAAAACAACAAAGCAACTTTGATTCTTTGAGTTTTCTGGCTCCTTGGATTCTAGATAATTGAATGTTTTCTGGTTTTGGAGGTCACTTTCAGAAGCATGAAATATAGATCAAAACAGAAAGCAGAGGGCAGGATAAAGATGAAAACGTGTGTGAGTCCAACTCAGCTCAGAGCTTGAGTTTAATTGAGATTCCAACTGCCATTCTGCCCCACATTCCTTTGTCCCTGACCAAGTTCATGGCTGTATCACCCCCCAGTAATCCCTGTAATGGGCTGCAATCCTGGGGGAACTGTTTCTGTTTATTAAATGGCCAACCTCTGAGCCACATGGAGTATAGCCAGTCGTGGCTTCCTGCCCTGGCAGCCGATGGGCCACTTTTCTGTTTTAAAACCCAGGGATCTTCCACCAGAGATAATGGGGATAGCGGGCGGGAGTGGGGAAACAGGAGATGGCTGCTGGAAGGGAAGGCCCCTTCCAGGTCATGAGCTGAGAGTGGAATCCACATGCACTCTGAGGGTTTGCTGTCCTTGAGATGGTGACTAAGTTGCATAAGGCTTCAGTGTTCTGGCAACGGTGCCATAGTTATAGGTGCCCATGAGGCCACCAATGAGAAGGGATGAGAAGCCCAAATGAGGACCAAAAGCAGAAGGTGGGGAATAAACAGGGCAGAATGGGCATCACCTGAGGGTCAGGAGTTCTCAGTGCTTGAGACCCCAGTTCAGGGACCAGGCAGGACCCAGGGGTGGTTCTCTCAAACCAACTGCCTCTGTGAAGCCCCAGTGTCTGCTTCTTGGAGCTGGGGAGACTGGCAGCTGCTCGTTTCGAGCCCCTATCCCCTCCCTGTGCCCCCTCCCCTCGCATCTGTCTTCTGGCTAGAGTTGTGTGAAGCGGAAGACAATTTGGGGCTTATTAGTGTCCCAGGGAGACATGTAACTTGTGTTGCTGGGACCCAAACAGCAAGAGTCTTAGCGGCAAACTCCAGCCGAGAAAAGACTGAGGAATTGTCTCACCTAATTATGGGGAATGGCCCTCTTTGTGTTTGTGATTCGGTACGGTTGTCCGATCGCTTTTGATCGCTTTTCTCCATTTGCTGGCTCAGGCTATGCTGGAATTGTGCTAATTAGAAGAGAAATGGACAGAGTGATCCTGTCAGCCCTGGTTACTGGTGGGGACAAAGCGGAATATTATTCTGAGGCAGTGTTTTGTGAGGGCCCTTCTTCCAGCTCTCATTAGGAGGAAGGGGCCACAGGAGGGGAAGGTTCCGAATGCCTGGCCTGGCTAATGGAGCATTGGGGTGTTCATGTGCTAATTAACAGGCTCTGCCAACGCTCAGGAGCCTCCCCCGTGCACCTGGTGCCACCTGAAGCCCCCAACCAGCCCTGCTCAGGAAGAAAGTTTTGGGCAAAGGGTGGGAAAGCTGGTGGCCTTTCAGAGTCAGGTTCATATCCTTAAAGTGCCCCGAAGCCTAAATAGATAGGAAAAGTCAGTTACTGGCCAGTCAGAGCTTCACGCACCAGGAGAGACTGCTGATTGCCCACTCTTTGGGGGTGGAGGGTACAAGGTCCTCTTATGAAATGAAGCCCATGCAAGGCCAGGTAGTCCGGTAGCTCTCAGAGAAGGAAAAAACCAGACACTGTAGAACATAACCAAATGCTTGGAGATGGAGTTTGTGCAGGAGTTGAGAGCTGGTAAGAAACCCTGTCACCTGACCCCCTGGGACCATCCGCCTTGGCCCACTGCCCGTGTCCTCCCTTCCTGTTCCACATTACCTTCCCGTAATGCCTGAATCCTGCTGGAAACAGAAGAGACTGGAGCATCCCTCTGGAAATGCAATTTCTTGGCTTTATCATAAAGCCTCAATGGAAGTTCAAACACCCTGCAGAAGCCCCAGGGGCAACGGAAAGACTTTCACCAGCTCTATTTGCACTGCTCAGAAGGCAGAGGGCCAAAAACAAGGAGCAATTAGCAGCTGTCCATTAAAACACACACACACACACACACACACACACAATGAAAATAGGTAACAAAAAGATACAGAAAAATTAATCACAACATTTTGATATCAATGCAGTTGATATCCTTGAACTTCTACTGCTCCAACAAAGGAAAGAAAGTCAAGCAAATCAGCTGAGACCTAAAACCTCAGAGACTGAAGAGAGCAAGCAGCAATGAGACTCATGGTGAGAAAAGAGTAGAGTAAGAATTTGAAAATGTGTCTCCAGGCACCAACGCTATGCTTCTGCTCACAGCCAACAGATACGAGGCATGGATGGTGTCTGGAACAGTGAAAGGAAAGGGAAAACAAATCTGTAGGCAAATAATCATTTATGAGAAAAATAGTCTCTGAAGATTTAAAGCAACATATTTGTCACACTGTACCTTTTCAGTCAGTCAATCAGCCGTGCTTTTCTTTTTTTTTTAAATAATTTCCTGTATTTATTTTTAGTTGTGCTAGGTCTCCACTGCTGCGTGGGCTTTTCTCTAGTTGAGGCAAGTAGGGGCTACTTCTGAGTGGCGGTTCGAGGGCTTCTCATCGCAGCGGCTTCAGTGGTTGAGGCTCTCAGGCTCTAGAGCCCAGGCTCAACAGCTGCAGTGCATGGTGTTAGCTGCTCCAATGCATATGGTACCTTCACAGACCAGGGATCCCACCCATGTCTCCTGCATTGGCAGGCGGATTCTTTACCACTGAGCCACCAGGGAAGCCCCAGTCCTGCTTTTCTAGATCAGAGAAATTGACTGTCCACCCAGATGTATTATTGGGAATCAGTGATTAACCAATGACGCTAAGCAATTTGCTTTCCTTAAAAGGGAATGTTTTCTCTAAAAGGGCATGCTCTGGTCTGGAGCAGTAAACCATCCATGAGTGACAGAGGTAGTACTGGTTAAATCGGTGCTTCTGGTTTTGAACAGAGTTGGAATGTACAATAAGGGTTTATAGCAGGTGGCAGAGAAATATTTGCTTTTGATATGTCATGTTTAACTGGAAGCATGCAAACCAACAGGTCATGAACCTCCAGTTCAGAGAAGCCACTGCAGAACTGAGATGTGTGGGAGACAGCCACAATCTCGGGGAGCAGGTAAATTAGTGGGGCTCTAAGATATGTACTCAGATCACTGAAATATAAGGTAGGCTGTAGTAATAAGAGTCATAAGGATGGTATACATAAATGCTGCGAGAACGCAGGGGGAAGGATTATGCCCAGTTGGATCATGGGGTTTTACAGGAAGAACAGGCCGATGGGCAGGAAAAGGATCCAAGGCTTCTAGGAACTCAATGGCATCCACAAAGGCACATAAGTGAGGAACTGGGAACTGTTCAGATTAACTGGGATAGAGACTTCATATATTGGAGAGAAAGGAAACCAAACTGGAGGGTTATTTAGGGTTACATGTAGAGAGTTTTAAATGCCAGGAGGACAGGTCTAGACTTTATTAGCAGACGAGGGGAGGTATGAAACAATGAGTTGGGTGGCTGGTAGCTGGAGACCATGTGGTAGATGATCATAAAGCCCCACATTGCCCAGCGTGATATTAAAGGGAAGACAGTGGGTCATCTGCTGTTATAGCTGTGCTTTCTGATGAGGTCTGTGCTTTAAACATGCAAGTTGACCTTTCGAGGAAAAACTCACTCTCCTAATAAAACGTAAATATTTATTATGACGACACAGAAACCACCATACACAAAGTACAATCCTCTAACATCCTAAAATACATACATGCACACATTGTACATAAATTTATATTATCAATATAAAAATACATCAATAACATTTCTAAGGACAGCAAATACAAAACCAATAAATATTGCAATTCTAAAACATCTACGTATATTAAGTGCTGGTGGATAAGATGACAGTAAAAGGAAGAGGCCAAAGCAGACCCCAAAACCAGGTTACAGACTGGAGTTGGTTTGAGGGAGGTATCCCAAAGTTCTCCATCTATTTCTCAATATCCCCAAGCACTTAGAAGTGCCTGACACCATCAATTCTCAAAAAACAGAGCAAAGTTAGAATCTGACATTGCGGCATTATTTTTTTGCACAGCCCTCCTTCCTTCTCTCTCCCCATCTTTTACATTCTTTAACCGTATTTAAGATAAAGGAATGTCAATGATAAGCTTTACTTAAAATCAAAACCTCTCTAGCCTAACCTTATATATCGCATCCAAACAGAATGTTTGCCTTCTCATACTCTCTTTTAATGTCTTGTGTTAAATTCCACCCACCCTGATCAATAAGTAAAATTGCATGGATGGTCAAAGGAAGCAAATGAAAGAAAAACCCAGCCTTACTTCTAGCACGGGAAACAAGGCTGAAGTGTCAGAAAATGGCTAAAAGACCAGCTATTAAACTGAGCAGTGCTGTACCCTAGCCAGACACTCAGCATCAAGACCTTGACTACAACATCCCTAGTGTCTAAACACTAACACACTACTGCCACATGGATCTTCTTTTCATAAAGTTTAGGAAACCCCATGAACTTCTCAAAATAACAGAAGCTGGGGGCTAACTTACAAGACAAAATAAGGAGAATACTTATAATCAATTTTAAACATGGGCTAGATTTTCAGGTCGTAACATAGATAATGGACAAAGAGCTCCATAAGAATTGTAGAGTCAAGAAATTCTTTCTCTTCTGTGTGTGTGTGTGTGTATTTCTGTTATATGAGTGAACTATCTAATCTGTGCTATGAGATGGGATAGCGGGGCAAGCAAAATATTGCCACCATTCCATAGCACATTCCCTTAAGGTCAATTACAATTTCTAGTTTTTAATCAAATGGGAACTCCTGCACTCAATCCCCTTCTCCTATCTTTCAGGCCATACCTACTTTCTCACTTGAATCTGTAACAGATTAAGCAGAACTCAAAAGTCCTTTCCATCATCTTTAAGCTAGTCTTGATATCTAGAACCCAATGCAACCCTGCATGCACCTTTCACTGTACAAGCTAATCCCATGAGGGACTTGGTACACAGGGATCCCGCTCTCTGGAGTCAGACACATGGGGGGCCCTTGGAGGTAGGGAACAGAAGGCATTGGGGGATGCGACTATCATGAGAGGTGTAGAATTTCAAAAGCTTTTCTCTAGCTGGGGATTCCTGGAACCTAGTATACATTGGTGGGTTTGCAGGTCAAACTGTACCCTGACCTGAATCTAACTGGTCCAGAATCTAATTGGCCTCTGGTCTCCTAACATCATAAATACTTCCTAAGAGATGAAGTACAATTCAAAGGAACTCATCCAATCAACATGTCTCAACTGACTTTGCCATCACTGAATCAAATCAACTGTAAGATCCTGGAGCTCCTGAATCACTTCTGGAAACGAGAAAGCAGGACTTTGACCTTTAAGAACGATATGCTCTCTGGTGTCACCAGCATCCGAGGTTGAGACGGTCAAAGTCTGGAAGCTGATGGAATCACTGCACCGATCCTTGGGTAGAGCAGATTCTTCTCTTGCTGCCGAACGTCCTCAGAGGTGCAGAGTGCCAGAAGCAGGGGAGAGGGTGAATTCTGGAGTGCATCCTCTGGCTTCTGGTCAGGAAGCAGTGAGGTGTGCATCTTCAGAGCTGCACTGGGAAGGAAGCACGGTTCTGGGCCCCAGGACATCCTGTCCACAAGCAGCTGCTACTTCTTGGGCTTCTCTAGAATGTTGAGGAATTTCCCCCTTGTCATCTCTCTGGCTGGAATCACAAAGTACATGAAAGATCAATGAACACCTAAACTCTGAAAAAGGGTTCACAGGAAGGCTTAATTTGAGAATGCACATTGACATAAATTGTATACAAAGTTGCTATCCTAATAGATTCCAACCCTACTAACCTCCAAAAAGAGGGAAACACAAACCACTCTTGACAACTATAGTAATTACCAACACTGTCCTGAAGTTGGTAATTACTGTAAGGTGCAGGCCAACTGGAGAAATCTTTATCATTTACCCTTTAAAAAAAATCACCAGGGAGCTCCCCCCAAATCCCTCTCTCCCTCAAGAATGTAACCTAAGACTCATGTTCACTGTCTCAGGAGGTTTGCTTCTGGAAGCTAAAATCCAACCAAGATCACAGTCTTTTCTAGATTGCTGGTCTATGGACATTTATAATCTCAAATCAAAATTAGAGATCATTTACCCCATCTCTCAGGAGTGGTAGTTCCTGGACACTGTAATATAACAGGGTTTATATTCCCTCAGTGCAGTTCATCTGCGGATGGAGTAATAAAGTAGGGTTTATAGAGCTTTGGTCTTCTCTCTCTTGGCATTGTCAGTCCTTAGATATTTAATATAGCCAGGCAAGGTTTATGTGTCTTTCTCTGACTTGCAGCACCATCAATCTTTGAATGCTGTAGTTACAAGAGGGTTTATACAGCTACTTTCCTACCTATGATGCTCTGAAAGTGAAAGTAAAACATTTCTCAATTACAAGACCCACTTTAGAAGCCCCCAGTTTTAGCTCGGTCAAGCAAATTCTCAAAAATCATATGTGGCATAACCCCCTTCATCCTTATCCCTATGTCTCTTAAATGGATCCTCTTTTTATGTCTCTTAGATGGATGTAACAGTGCTGAAAGTTTTCTATAGCTGGAATCCAGAAATCTGGAACCACACGGTGACACACATCAGGCTGCAGTGCCCTCTGGCTTCCCAGGGACATGTCTCCATCTTGGCCAAAGGAGATGACTAGGGAGGCACCTGCTGGGATGAGAAGGACCTTCACCTTAGGCTCCGTGCTTTCCTTCCCAGCAGAGCAAATGGTGCCAGATGACGGGTGCCCACTTCCCACCCCTACCACCCATACTGAATAGTTCTTGGTTTAGTTCTACAAGAAAGAAAGAAAACAGTACAAACTTTGTAACTACTGGAAAGTTTTAGGTAACTGTAGTCTACTCATTCCCTATCTTTCCCAAGTTCAAAGCTCCAACAAAGGAAAAGGAAATCCCATTAACTAGGAATGGAAGCCCCAGTGCTGGGTTTTATCTCATATACCCACGACCCTACCCTGGCCAAAATCAAACTGACCATTCCTTCAGTGGGCTTATGCCAAACTCCATACATACAAAGTTCCTACAAGACTTGCAATTACTTGTTGATGTGATTGTCTTCCTTTATGGAAATGTAAGAACTGAGGGCAGAGGTGGTATTTTACTATTGTTTATATGGCCACCACCTAGCACAGCACTGAACTCAGTATCTGCTGATAAATGCTCGCTAGATGAATGATGATACACAAAAGAACTGGAACCAAGTAGGTACACAGTAAAGCCAGTTTCCTTCCCTTCCATAGACAAACAGTAAGACCTGTTAGTGACCCTCACTGCTCCACTCTCTACATTGTGGGATTCTTTTAAAATTTACCTTGTTTGGCAGGAAAGTCATTTCCCTTGATGAAAGTAATACCAGATTTATGGAGAGATCCAGGCACAGGACTAACTACTCTAGTAGAAATCCAAACAAGTGTTTTCTTGACCAGGGGAGGCAGCATGGACTTCTTGCAGAGAATACAAGCTCTGAATTAAGTTCCAACTCTAGTATTTGTCAGCTGGGTGACACCTTGAGTTGGGTAGGATCTCTGAGCCTCAGTTTCCTCATCTGTAAAATGAGTAGCAGATTAATGCCACCTGCTCTGCCCTCTTGGGTATTCAGCCATGATCATGCTTAGTGCAGTGGTAACATTATTAACATATCACCTTTCAGAGGAAGTTGGCAGTCTGCTGCTTCCCTTGTATGCAGTATTTCCTGAGTGAGTAAGTGAGTGGATTGTGATAAGGCAGACTAGCAATCTCAAACATTCCAATTCTTGGAATCTTCCCCTCAGCCTGATCCTATAGGAAATGACTACTTATACTTTTGTTCAGAGTGGGTCTCATCATTTATTCCTCCTTGGATAGGTTTTCTGTCTATTCTCCAGTGCTTACTAATGACTTTAAACACAGTATCCAATGATCCTGCAGCATGGCTAGAAGCAGGTGCTTTAGAAATCAGACTTGGGTAATAAAAAAAACTCAGTGGGTAGAACTGAGCCTTGTTCCAAAAATCCTGGGCTAAGAGCACTGTACTGATTTTACTAATTATTTCTGCCTCTTGCACTTCATATAACCCAATTCTTTACTGTTTTTTCCCCAAATGGGAAAATGACCAATATTTTAAGACCTAAAATTTTACAAGATCCAATCTATTCGAGGGATCTGAAGGATTTAAAAAGAGAAATAAACAGATATTCCAAAGTCTCTCAGTGGCAAGCTCTCCTTGAATTTAACCAATCCTTTTTAACAACCCCCTTTCCACTCAATCATTCCTCCCCCTTCAACCTAATCTAAGTACACAGAGCTGCAGCAAAACCACCGTAAAAGTAGAAGTAATTCAAAAGACATCATCTTCTACATGGGAGGGGAGAAAGTTTTCCTACTCGCTGGTCCTATATAGGAGATATACGAATTCCTGACATAGCTGCTCCCTAAAAGAGGGCTGTACCCTATAAATCACATCCTAAGCACCAACCCCTTTCTGTGCACAGAGAAATTGCTGTGGGTCAGCGGCTGCTCCAGAGCACGTGCCCTCCTGTTCACTTGTCATCAGCGATGTTAACGTCTCTGATTAATGCATATACCCCTGGTTTTATTCCTCATCTCTTTATCCTTGGCTCTCCTGTTCTACTGCATCATGAAGATTCTTACCGACCTGCTGCAGTAATCACCGCCCGCTAACCGCACCCCCCAAACCTAGTGAAATTGTTTAGTGATGCCAACCGTGCTTTTAATTTGCAAGACATCAGACACAGAGGTAATTTATACCAACATCTGTTCATTTTTGACTTCTGAAACAAACTCACACATGCTGCTACAAAATCCCATTAGGAGTAGAGACAGCCTTCTGCTACTATTTCGTATTCCTCTTCTACACACACACACACACACCCCCACACACCTTCCAGTACGGTTTTATATGTAAATATATTTTACTAAAAAACTCCCACCAAGGATCTCAAATCTTGTTGGGGAAAAACCTTTAGAGAAGACGACAGCTTGCTGACAGAGGAGACGAAGGTATTTCTACATCCTCCTGCCTAGTTCCATCCCTTCTTCTCAGTATAATCCTTGCATTAATAGTCAGGGTAAGATTATATGCTCCTCAGCTTGGCAATTCTGATTTCTGCCTTCTCTCCTGGTTCTTTTTTCCCCACAATGTGTCAGAAGACTGTCCTAGGGACAATAAAATTGCTAAAGAGTTTTATCTGGAGTCAACACCATTTCTTAACTATCTTCTAGTTCCGGATTAATTCTCTAGGATTGTAAGACTCAACAGCAGGGCAACACTGCTACCACAGTGTAATCACTAAGCCAAGAGGGATCCATTGGTGCTCAGCCACCACAGTGTATGCCGTGCAGAAGAGAAGCACGACCTCCACATCAAGCTGTGATTTACGGGCCCTGCTGGGCTGGGCACAGACCAAAAACCGAGAAAGCCACAATCAAGACTCTCACCAAAGGGTGAACATGAGAACTGCTGCGGAGTGAGCGACAGGGGACAACGTGTACACATTTAAAGACAACAAACGGATAAACTAAAATCAACTTTCAGGTTGATGCTGGTTCTATTACCCCTTCACAGGTTCCCTAGGGCTGTCAGGTTCATGGCAGTTGTAAATACCTGGGTACACGTTAGAGAGGTCAGGGCTGAAGGGAGGACTCCATCCTGCTTGCGGTGAAGGTGGTGTGTGCTTTAATGTAACCTCTTCTTTAGACTCTCCAATTCCTCCAGCCTACACTCAGCCTTGCCTCTGGCTCCCTTTCCACAATGACTATCCCCAAACTGCCTTCTCTGCAGTAAATTTTCTGGTGGCTGGTTGAAAAAGATTTCAGTGGTACAGATTGATTTCTCACCGGTGAGGGGATGAGGGATTACCAGAGGCACCCTGGTTAACGAGATTGGGTGCACAAGCTCTCATGAGACCAGCCCTCTCTGCCAGGGCTCTGCACCTTTCGCCCATGACATATGGGTTTCATTACGGAAAGATTTTCCAGATTATAACTTTGAGGCAATTGCCTGATAAAATTCTGCTTGGCTTTAAGACAGGAGACAATCGAAAGATTAAGTAACTTTTAATGGAATGGAAGAAACTCATAGCATTTGGTTTTCAGTTCTAATGCAAACTTATTTTAAATATTTCTGTGTCTCAATATAATTAAAAATATTAGTCAGGTGGAGGAGAGTTACTTTTCAGTAGTTCTCTCACATCCTGAAGAGCAACAACAGACTGTTCAGGAGACTCTAATATGAGTGGCCAGGAAACAAAGGAGACAGCATAATGTTGTGAAAAGAGCAGGGCTTTTATTTTTTTTTAATTTTTTGGCTGCGCCATGCAGCTTTCGGGACTAGTTCCCCAACCAGGGACTGAACCCAGGCTCCCAGCAGTGTAAGCGTGGAGTCCTAACCCATTGGACTGCCAGGGAATTCCCAAGAGCAGGGTTTTTAGCATTAGCCAGGCTCAGATTCAAAATCCCAGCTCCCATACTGAGCCTGAACCACTGCAGGCAAGTTGCCAGAGTCATCTCTCTGTGTTTCAAACTCCTCATCTGTTCAAGGTGGGGTTAATACAAGGGTCACACAGGCATTTGGTAAATGCTAGCTACTATATGACTCTTTCTTTCACGTCAAACAGGAAGTTTATTTAAGCCACAAGATGCTTAATGGGAAAATTATCAAGGATTCATTTCTCTTAGAGCAATTTATCCCTGCTTTAGGACAGATTGCCCTACACATAACAGCTAATGTACAAAAAAGTTAAAAAACGCCTTGGGTTTTACAGTGATAAAGTGAAAAATATTTAAAAAATTCTCCAATTGAACAGGAGAATTGTATGCAAGGATTTTTGTTTGTTTTCTGTTAAACAGTGAGAGCAAAATAACTTACTGGAATATGGAAGACAAGGGCTGAATGAGCACGCCACTGATGGAGGAAAGGAGGGGGACTGTCACAGAACCAGAATTCTGCCCCAGCTGTTGTCCATCAAAACATAACATTATATTTAGTTGTTTTCTTTTTTAAAAGGGAGTGGGTAATATGCTCATCTACATCACCAGTTACTTGAAGTACAGTGAAGAGTGAGGAAGGCATACAGGAAAAATAGAAAAAGCCATACTGCAGTCGTCAGGTTATGGGAGAGACGAACTGAGCATGTCCTCTTGGTCTGAGGGAACTGACTTCTGGAGTAAAGAGCAAGTTCCCTTCAAAGCAGACACCTCCTGTCTGCTGCTGGAACACCGACTGCATCTTGGCTAGTACGGCATGGACTTCTCTGTTCTTTCATGTACTCCTTTCTCACTTCTTTATGCACTTCAAGTAACTGATGATGTACATGAGCATATTCCTTTAAAACAAAAAAAACCCCTAAATGACCAATGTTATGTTTTGATTGACAACAAATACGGCAGAATTCTGGTTCTGTGACAGTGCCCCCTTCCTCATCAGCGGCGTGCTCATTCAGCTCTTGTCTCTCATATTCCAGTAAGTTATTTTGCTCTTACAGTGTGTCTGCTTCATGAATTGGCTGCCCATTAAATCGGAATCTAATCTACCTGATTGACAAACCCTATCTTTCACAGTAAACCTTCATTAGTTAACTAAGTGGTATATGCTTAATCTGTGTGCCACAGAACTGTCCTGCCCTGCCACCTTCAAATTAACACGATGACTGTTCTTAGTTTTCATTAATATGATGACTCCTTCCTTGGGCATCCATCGGCCACAAGAAACAATGGCATCTCCTTAGCTGCCATGTCACAAAAGAGGTACCAGGTCAGCCCCAACTGAGCATACAAGCAGCACCAGGAGTGGCAAAAAGGGGATAAACTATTTATTTTTTAAAAGATCTCAAACATGAAGGGAAACACGACTGTCTTGCATTTGTGTAACAGGTTTACTCTGGAGGCTCAAACCTGGGTACTAGCTGGGGCAGCAACCTTCCTTAACTGTACGAGCAGCTCCTTCTAGCAAAAAGGAGCACATAAAACCCTAGTTAGTTTGGTTTAAATCCGTGTGTTAAATGGTTATCTATTTAACTAGATTTATAGAAGATACTCTGTGGAAATGATGTGCCATTTGTTTTGACTACAGTTTTGACTTTCTTTAACAAATATTTTTTGGTTGAAAGTGTTCTAACAATGAAGAGGGACCTGGCAGTCATCAGTGTGCACTGTGCAGGAGAGAAGCATGAAGGCGGTGGATGAACAGCTTAGTCACGTAGAGACCCAACCTACAAGGTTCTAGGTATGAGGGAAAATTCACATAAATGAGAAGAGGCCTTGGAGACAGCTAGCTAGCAGTTCACAGGTATCTTGGTACATCAGAGGAGAACAAAGGAAACCGCTGTGATTCATAGAGCCGATGTCTCTCTCAAGGGAACGGGGAGGGGAGGGTTTCCCGTCACTCGGGCACAGAGCCGGCATACAGCAGAGCAGTGCCCGAGCAGGCTGCGAGGCTAAGATACCTCACCATGCTCCAGTCAGACCTCCGCACAAAACCTACCACTAAGTGATCGATAATTCAAGTTAAGGACTAAGTACTTTATAATGCCTCTGATGTGAGAGCAGCAGGGGCTGGGGCCACTGTCAAGAACAGAAGGTGCTATGAACTGGGCATGAAGTCCCTGGGTGAGAAGGGCTCCTGGGACCTCATTAGAACACTGGTGGCCCTCAGAAAGTGGTATAATTGTAATAAGGGCCACAGACCATCCTCAATCAACTCATGGGAGAGTCAACCCACGTAAGAGTACATGGTAGAAATCTCTCTTTTCTCTATATAAAAGCAGTGTTTGAAAGCAGACAGAGGCCTTTGCTTAAAATTCCCTGGGCATAAGCATTTCAAAAGGACAATGAAATACATATCTAAGGAAAGAATAGCCTGGGTGCTACCTCTGTGACCAAACTGATCATTGACTATGAAAATCTTCATCCTAAGAATTCTCAAAAAATCCTTTTGGGGGCACACTTTCCAGATTCTGTTTCTATAGAGTGTTCTGTCTCTCCAACAGGACTTTTTCTTCCAAAAAGGGTGGCTTGGCTAAGAAGAGTCTCCTCTCCACTGAATTCAGAAAAAGATAATTTTATGTCAAACATTTTTTTTTTCAATTCATAGTAAGGGTCATTTCCAGAGACTGTTTTATCTAAGAAGTAATATAAAAAAGAAAAGCCAGGACTCAACATACAGGTAAACGCATTTGGACAGTTCCAATATGGAAAATAATTTTAATGGCTTTTCACAACAGAGGAAAAAAAAGACAGAAATATCCAGCCAACAGATATATTCTCAGAATATAAAACATCAAGCAGGAACATAAAATATGGGAAGTGTCAGCCATGATGCCTGAAGATTGAAAGCAGAAGTAGAAGAATCTTAATTGTCAGGTATTTGAAAAATGTATTCAAGCAAAAGCCTGTGTTTCTCCATCAACTCTCCCTGTCCTGCCCTCTTTCAAAAGCAAAACAAGACAAGATTTCAAATATTCAATCCTTTTTATCATTCTTCTCCGTACTAAAAAACAAACCAAAACAACAAGCGACCCCAAAGATCTATGTTCAAGAAATGAGACCTAACAACTTCTTGTCTGTGGTATGTTTCCTCTCCAGAGAGCCCACAGGCCTATTTCACTTGGTTCCCTTTCCAAGGGCGAACTCAACTGAGCGAAAGGCAATGAGATCAAAGCAATGGATCAATATTCTTCGGGCAAACTTTTATTAAATGCTCATAAATGTTGACAGAACATTCACACTTCAGGGCCTGTACTTAATATAGATTGAGGTGAAACACTGACTATGACCAAAGGCTGGTAGATTCACACAGCCTTAATTTCCTCATTCATAAAGTAAGTACAGCAATAATGATCTATCATGCAAGGTTAAGAAGGAGTGACTAGTCAAAGTGACTTCATCAGGACACAAAGTATTTTGCCCCAAGTTAGAGTAATTTATTCACAGGCAATATCCCACTCCCAGGAAATTCAGACCAGGATCCCAGCATAGATAAATTTCAAAGGACTTGGACATTAAGACAACTTTCCTACTCATCCCCACCTCAGGGTGCTGGCAGTAGCAAACATCTACAGAGGATGCAGGCCCCAGTCTTACTGACCCCCAGGCCAGGGAAAGAGGTACATCTTCACACTGCGAGGCCAATAAAAACCTCTCTTGATTATAATTTAGATAAGAACCACCGGATTGAATAATAATGTCTGAAACTCCCCTAGCTGTTTCACCTTGAGATGTCCATCACTGGGTTAAACATGATGCTAATTGCATTTGGATTGATTAATTTCTCTCACTCCTGTCTATTCGAATAACGCTTAACAAAATAATCATAGCACCCAGAGCCAAATCTTTTCCGTCAAAGGAATGAAGCCATCAGAACAGGCAGAGATGAAAGAAATGAAGATGACCCGTAATTACTGCTACGGTGATATCATTACCATATTATACAAAATGAGTGTGGGGGGAGGGGGAGGAGGGAGGAGGGGCTGAGATTATTTATATTTTTTAATGGAACGCTACAATCTAAGAATACAGATTTAACATCAAGTGGGACACACAGAAATATAGAACTTTACAAAAATACAAATCTTGCTCATGAAATTGCAAAATCCAACAAACACTGAGGTCCAAGATACATCAAGTGTCTTGGGTTGTGAGCAGGTATTATTCACGCCACTATTTTTTCACTGCAATAACACTTTGTGTATGACTTACATGGAGATTTAAGATGCTGTCTTCACACCACAAGCACTTCCATAGTTACTGGAGAATTTTTCTTTAAGCCAGGGGATAATGTAATTTTATTTTAATTTTGTTAGAGGTAGCCTTGTTTGTAAAATTAGAATCTTGAGTTTTAACTGCAGGTAGTTTTAGTTTAAGACAGCAAAGAAAATGTCTATGTATCTTCACGCATGGTTCATAGGACGGTAGTATGGACTTAACTCACCAGCAAGGAAAAATATATTTCCCTACTTTCTTGTTGTTTGATTTTTTAATATATTATATATGATATAGAAAAACTTACAATAGCAAAGGATTTGAACTTTAGGTCTGAATCTATCACTTATTAGATAGTGATCTCAGGTAAATTATGTAGCCTCTCTATGCCTCAGTTCCTTCATCTGTAAAATGGGGGTTTAGTACCTACCTGAGTCAGTTGTTATAAGACTTAAGATGGTACATTTAGGTGCTCAGTAAGTGCTGGCACAAGAAAAAAATTTCCCCCTAAAATTTAATGGCTATTTACAGAACCTTGCATGTTTTGGTTATTTCATTTAGTGAAGTTATTTCAAATATACACTATAAAATACCCTGAATATAGATTTTAACAAATATTTGTGAAATAAATAAATAGGATACTTAGAAGGGGCATCATTTTAATAGGCTAGAATTATCTGGGGGATATTTTGGCTACAGTATTTTAAACAGAGAACCAAAATTAAATTGAAAACAATAAAAACAGATACTGAAATTGTTTTACTTAGATAAGAAGACATGTTTTTCTCTTTTCTTACATAAAAAATATTCCCACAGAAAATAAGCACATGTATTTTGATTACATGTATTTGTAGTCATTCAGTAGTAAATGTAAACAGAAAAAAAAAAAAGACAAAACACTGTATTTCTGCCAGGTTAAAACAAGAGACTAAACCATTTACAATGTTAACTTGGTGTTCTCTGCTTTCTTTCTGGTAAAGAGAGACAATGTATACAGTAGAAAGGATTTCTCTTGTCTGGCTTTGGAATTAGATGGGTCTGGCCTTGACCCTTCTTGTATATGCAGAGTACATCATGAGAAATGCTGGGCTGGAAGAAGCACACGCTGGAATCAAGATTGCCCGGAGAAATGTCAATAACCTCAGATATGCAGATGACACCACCCTTATGGCAGAAAGTGAAGAGGAACTAAAAAGCCTCTTGATGAAGGTGAAAGAGGAGACTGAAAAAGTTGGCTTAAAACTCAATATTCAGAAAACGAAGATCATGGCATCCGGTCCCATCACTTCATGGGAAATAGATGGGGAAACAGTGGAAACAATGGCAGACTTTATTTTTCTGGGCTCCACAATCACTGCAGATGGTGACTGCAGCCATGAAATTAAAAGATGCTTATTCCTTGGAAGAAAAGTTATGACCAACCTAGATAGCATATTGAAAAGCAGAGACATTACTTTGCCAACAAAGGTCCGTCTAGTCAAGGCTATGGTTTTTCCAGTGGTCATGTATGGATGTGAGAGTTGGACTGTGAAGAAAGCTGAGAGCCAAAGAATTGATGCTTTTGAACTGTGGTGTTGGAGAAGACTCTTGAGAGCCCCTTGGACTGCAAGGAGATCCAACCAGTCCATTCTGAAGGAGATCAGCCCTGGGATTTCTTTGGAAGGAATGATGCTGAAGCTGAAACTCCAGTACTTTGGCCACCTCATGCGAAGAGTTGACTCGTTGGAAAAGACTCTGATGCTGGGAGGGATTGGGGGCAGGAGGAGAAGGGGACGACAGAGGATGAGACAGCTGGATGGCATCACGGACTCGATGGACATGAGTCTGAGTGAACTCTGGGAGTTGGTGATGGACAGGGAGGCCTGGTGTGCTGCGATTCATGGGGTCTCAAAGAGTCAGACATGACTGAGCGACTGAATTGAACTGAACTGATCTGGTGGCTCAGTGGTAAAGAACCCACCTGCCAATGCAGGAGATATGGGTTCAATCCTTGATCCAGGAAGATCCGACATGCTACGGAGCAACTAAGCCTGTGCACCACAACTACTAAGCTGTGTTCTAGCACCTCGGAGCCACAACTACTAAGACGACATGCCCTAGAGCCCGTGCTCTGCAACAAGAGAAGCCACCGCAATGAGAAGCCTGCACATTTCAAAAAAATCAGAATCAAAAATGTTATAAATGAAACAAGAATCTACAAAAGCAAGTATAACTGAATCACTTCGCTATACACTTGAAACTAACACACTGTAAATCGACCATGCTATGCTATGCTAAGTCACTTCAGTCGTGTCCGACTCTGTGCAACCCCGTAGACGGCAGCCCACCAGGCTTCCCCGTCCCTGCGATTCTCCAGGCAAGAATACTGGAGTGGGTTGCCATTTCCTCCTCCAATGCATGAAAGTGAAAAGTGAAAGGGAAGTCGCTCAGTTGTGTCCGACTCCTAGCGACCCCATGGACTGCAGCCTACCAGGCTCCTCCATCCATGGGATTTTCCAGGCAAGAGTACTGGAGTGGGGTGCCATTGCCTTCTCTGAAATTGACCATACTTCAGAAAAATTAAAATTTTTAAAAATCAATTAATACCCTTAAACATTTTTAATTTGAACTAGGCATATTGGTACGAATACAACTTCTTTTCTTTAAAAAAAAAAAAAAACAAACCAACACTCATTTACCAACTCTGTCCATGGAAAAGGACCAGAAGCCTGACAGTTCAGTACTAACGAATACTCTTAATACTTAGATTTCTACTAAAAGGAACCAAGGTTACTTGGAGATATGGATGAGATTCTAAGTCTGAAGAAGTAAATGAACACAGAATATCTTGACATGCTGAAAGGAAAGAAGTTACCAAAGATTACTAGAGTCACGTCAAACAACACAGGAGTCAACAAAAAGGGGTGTCCACTAACTAAAGATGGGACAGTTCTGACTGTCAGAAAGAATAATAATTATAGTAGTTAGAAATAATATTAAATATAAATACCTATAATGTTTCTTAAAAGTCCTTAGTTATTTCAACTCATCTCATGTTCTGAAAATCAGTAAGTAAAAGGGGGGAAAAACCAATCTTTTTTTCTTGCCTTTCCTCTCTGGACTATATTTCAGGAAAACCAAATAGCTGCTACTGATAATTATCACTTTTATTATGAAAGAGATCAGATTTATACCACCTAAACCCAATGATCCTCATTGCAACTGGAACAAATGAAGGTCTTATGCTTTCTGATATGCAGCAATAGCAAGTACATGTATGAACCATTCTTTCCAAAAAGACTGATTCCAAAATCACTTTATTCTCTAACTCCACTAGATTGCATGAAATTTGGGGGGAAAACAGGAAAGCGTGAAATGCTACCACTAGGATAAAAATCATCCAAATTTAAAATGCAGGAGATCTTCCCAGACAAACAACCTAGTTTCTTCAACAATTAAACAGCACTGGCGGGGTTGGGGGAGCTCTAGAAGAACAGGGCGTGCCTATTTATAGAGAAGATTAAGAGGCTGAAGTCTGATGTCAACCAAATGCAAATGTGCAGACCTTCTCCAGATACCAACTCACACAAACCAACTGTGAAAAACAGTTTTAGCCAAATTGGACAAGGATTATGTTATTAAGGAATTATTATTTTATTTTGTTTAGTGTAATAACTGTGTGTTTTTAAAAGGGCTTCTTGGTTAGAGATACATACTAAAGTACTTATGAATGCCATGGCACTAGGATTTGCTTCGAAATACTCCAGCCAACAACACAACCACAACAAAAGTGTGATATAAGAGGGCAGAGATAAAACAAGAATAGCAGAAAGCTGACTGAAGTTGGGGATGGGTATGTGGAATTCACTATAGCATTCTCACTACTTTAGTAACATTTGCAAAATCTTCATAATAAAAAGCAAACTTCACTAACTGCTCTTCTGGGAATATAGCCTTTTCTCATTATCACTGCATATCATAATACAATGAAGAGTAGGCCAGGGAACAGAGATGAGGACAATTAATTATACAGAGGGCTTGGAAATGGATAGACAGAAAAAGCTTGAGAAAGGGGGTGAGTTTTTATGTCATGAATGTTTATTTCCATTGTTAAATTCCTTGGATGAGGAACAAATTACACATGACCAAACGATCAAAAGCAGGTAACATTTTTTAAAGTCCACCAAATCTTACTCAGGTGAAGCCTAATGATACGAACCTGCTGCCTTCCAACCTTTCTTAATTATTTAAGGAACCACACTGACAAATCTAAGAGCACGATTTTCAATTTATTCATAAAATAGCTGCAAGTGCAGCTCTCTTGCTCAGCATTTTGCTCCTACAAAATTCTTTGGGAAGTGGAAAGAATAAGTCCTTGGTTACTCATTCATTGGATTTTGAACTGAAATTTTTTTGACTTGAAAAAGCTTTAGGGTCACTACAGCAGAAATTAACACAGTATTGTAAATCAACTACACTTCAATAAAATAAAAATAAAGCTTTAGGGTCAGTAGTAAGAGTAACTTTGAGTTTTAGACCAGTCCAATAGCTAACAAGTTACAAAAATGAATGGCTTAATCTAAACATTCATTAGAGTGTTTGTTAGAGGCTAAGTCATATTTGAGTCTTTGGGACCCCATGGACTATATAGACCATCAGGCTCCTCTGTCCATGGAATTCTCTAGGCAAGAATACTGGAGTGGGTTGCCATTTCCTTCTCTAGGGGATCTTCCCAACCTAGGGATTGAACCTAGGTCTCACGTATTGCAGGCAGATTCTTTACTGTCTGAGCCACCAGGGAAGCCGATTCACTAGTCCAGCTAAATTTCACACCATCAACAGCTGTGAATATAAATGATCACCTCCCTAATCCTACTTTAATTCGATCACTCTTACTTCATAGATGATTTATCCAATTTAAAACAAACTACTTGTTCTGATAATTTGATTTTAATTGATTGCAATGTAGTTTCACATATGTATGGTTCATGTTCTCAACTTGACCAGACAATAAATTCATCAGTGGAAGAGACTTTTAAAGATATTTTCCCTAAATGACTTGGAAAAAATACCCAATATATAGTATTTGCTTCCCTGATAGCCCAGTTGGTAAAGAATCCACCTGCAATGCAGGAGACCTGGGTTTGATTCTTGGGTTGAGAAGATCCCCTGGAGAAGGGAAAGGCTACCCACTCCAGTATTCTGGCCTGGAGAATTCCATGGGGGCGCAAAGAATAGGACACGGCCAAGTGAATTTCACTGATAATATCCATCCAGCAAGGCTTAATTTAAAAATCTTTTTCCTTTAAAATCATGTAGTAGTACAAATGTACAACAATTACTGTTTTCACTTGATTATAAATTAAAAAAAAAAACTATTTATTTATTTGGCTGCATCAGGCCTTAAGTTGTGGCAAGCAGGATCTTTGATCTTCACTGCAGCATGAGGGATCTTTAGTTGTGGTGCACAGGCTTAGTATATCTACGGCATGCAGGATCTTAGTTCCCTGATTAGGGATCGAACCTGAGCCCCTACATTGCAAAGTGGATTCTTAGCCACTGGACCACCAGGAAAATCCCTGAATTGCTTGCAAAAGAACATCACATCAAGGTGAGAACTTGATTGTATGATGTGTCTACCTAGGTAGTCATTTTAAAGGGACCTGGAACCTTTAACCAGAGTGCTTGCACCTGGACTAACATCTCTCTGAGCAACAGAATACAAAGAAACAATAATGGACTGAAAACAATTACAGTTGGGACAGTTATGAACAAGAGGATACAAAAAGGACCTGGGACCAACTGCCATTTCTGAGGGGCTGAGAGCAAAAGCAGGGTATTATGTAGGATCCCTGCACACAGCGTCACCATGCAGTGGGCAGATCACCTAAGCTATGCCTCCTGCCCAGTCCACAGACCTGCCCCTGCTGTTATCCCCTTTAAGGACCCAAGCAGCTTCTCTGGGGAGATAGCACGAGTACCTGCTCCTTGTTTTCCCTCCCTCATGCTGCAGCACAGCCCTAATGAAGCCCTGACTAGAATTCTTATCTGGCCCTGTATCAATTTCTATTGATTAAAGGGGCCAAGGGCCCAGGTCCCTAACAATATGGTACTGGTTAGTTTACTTGTGAGTTGAAATTACAGCTAGTTAACCATCTGTGTTTTTCAAATATCCAGTTTTGATGTTTCTGAAAAATCTTATTTACATTTGTGAATTAGAACATAAAAATATCCTCAGCCGTAAAATTACATTATACTGTGTATAGAAACACTGGACTGGAAGAAACACAAGCTGGAATCAAGATTGCCGGGAGAAATATCAATAACCTCAGATATGCAGATGACACCACCCTTATGGCAGAAAGTGAAGAGGAACTAAAAAGCCTCTTGATGAAGGTGAAAGTGGAGAGTGAAAAAGTTGGCTTAAAGCTCAACATTCAGAAAACGAAGATCATGGCATCTCGTCCCATCACTTCATGGGAAATAGATGGGGAAACAGTGGAAACAGTGGCTGACTATTTTTCTGGGCTCCACAATCACTGCAGATGGTGACTGCAGCTATGAAATTAAAAGACGCTTCCTCCTTGGAAGAAAAGTTATGACCAACCTAGATAGCATATTGAAAAGCAGAGACACTACTTTGTCAACAAAGGTTCGTCTAATCAAGGCTATGGTTTTTCCTGTGGTCATGTATGGATGTGAGAGTTGGACTGTGAAGAAGGCTGAGTGCTGAAGAATTGATGCTTTTGAACTGTGGTGTTGGAGAAGACTCTTGAGAGTCCCTTGGACTGCAAGGAGATCCAACCAGTCCATTCTGAAGGAGATCAGCCCTGGGATTTCTTTGGAAGGAAGGATGTTAAAGCTGAAACTCCAGTACTTTGGCCACCTCATGCGAAGAGTTGACTCATTGGAAAAGACTCTGATGCTGGGAGGGATTGGGGGCAGGAGGAGAAGGGGACGACAGAGGATGAGATGGCTGGATGGCATCACGGACTCGATGGACATGAGTCTGAGTGAACTCCGGGAGTTGGTGATGGACAGGGAGGCCTGGCGTGCTGCGATTCAGGGGGTTGCAAAGAGTCGGACACAACTGAGCGACTGATCTGATCTGATATAGTTTAATACATAGATTATATATAATAACTATATAGAGAGTTTAATCTATATATAGTTAACATAATAAGCATGTTGTTTAGTCACTCAGTTGTGTCTGACTCTTTTTTGACCCCATGGACTATAGTCCACCAGGCTCCTGTGTCCACGGCTTTTCCCAGGCAAGAATACTGGAGTGGATTTGCCATTTCCTTCTCCAAGGAACCTTCCCAACCCAGGGATTGAACCCACGTCTCCTGCATTTGAAGGTGGATTCTTTACCACTGATCCACCAGGGAAGCCTTATAGTAAGCATATACTGAATGAAAAAACACTCTTTCATTGACAGTACAGGTGATAATTTAAGATCTTAAAAACAACTTATATGTGATCAACATGGCAAAATATAAGGGGAAATCTGGTTAGACAGTATATAAACATTTACTATAATGTTTAATAATTAAATTTAAAACACATTTTTCATTTATTTTATTCGCACTCAAGCCAAAAAAGAAGTGAAAAAGAAAAGCATTTTATAGATGCTAGACCACTGGCAACAAAAATCAAAGGTCAGAGTTCTAAACTTGTTTCCTCAACTAATCAACAAGTTCTTATGACATGCCCATTATTATTTTTTTTAAGATTATTTATTTGTTAACTTTTGGTGACACTGGGTCATCTTTGCTGTGTGCAGGCTTTCTCTGGTT
Organism: Bubalus bubalis; assembly: GCF_019923935.1. NCBI lineage: Eukaryota > Metazoa > Chordata > Mammalia > Artiodactyla > Bovidae > Bubalus > Bubalus bubalis. The sequence continues at coordinate 17,758,900 of NC_059167.1, forward strand.
GTAGAGTGCAGGGGCTACTCTTCCTTGCAGTGTGAGGGTTTCTCATGGCAGTGACTTCTCTAGTTTCAGCTCATGAGCTCTAGGGTGTGTGGGCTTCAGTAGTTGTGGCAGCTCTTTTCTAGTAAGTCGGCTCTTCTCCTTATGTGGCCAAAGGATTGGAGCTTCAGTTTCAGCACCAGTCCTTCCAATGAATATTCAGGACTGATTTCCTTTAGGATGGACTGGTTGGAAATCCTTGCAGTCCAAGGGACTCTCAAGAGTCTCCTCCAACACCACAGTTCAAAAGCATAAATTCTTCAGTGCTCAGCTTTCTTTACGGTCCAACTCTCACATCCATTAATGATTACTGGAAAAACCATAGCTTTGATTAGTCGGACCTTTGTCGGCAAAGTAATGTCTCTGCTTCTTAATATTCTGTCTAGGTTTGTCATAGCTTTTCTTCTAAGGAGCAAGCATCTTTTAATTTCATGGGTGTAGTCACCATCTGCAGTGATTTTGGAGCCCAGGAAAATAAAGTCTGTCACTGTTTCCATTGTTTCCACATCTATTTTTGCCATGAAGTGATGGGACCGGATGCCATTGATCTTAGTTTTCTAAATGTGATTCTGATGCAAGCTCAAAGTTTGAGGACCACTAACCTATCTTACCTGGGTTTCCCAGGTGGCTCAGTGATAAAGAATCTGCCTGTCTAATTAATGCAGGAGATACCAGAGATGCAGGTTCTATCCCTGGGTCTGGAAGATCCCCTGAAGAAATGGCAACCCACTCAAGTATTCTTGCCGGAAAAACCCCATGGACAGAAGAACCTGGTGAGCTGCAGCCCATGGGATTGCAAAGAATCAGACACGACTGAATACAACAGCAACCTATCTTAGCCAGACTCTTTGATTTTGTCTCCAGTTCTAATTCATTACTAAAAGAATTATTAATAAAATTTTAATTGGTTAAAATTATGATCATAAAGCATACTTCTTATCATAAAACTAAATGCAGAAAACTGACACTATCTTCTCTATGAGCCACAAAGGGAGAAATTAAAATTCAGCCAAGGATAAGAATTTTTTATCAAAACTTCAGCTCAATCTCTAGTGCCATGCATTATACTTAGTGCTAAGGTTATAATATAATCCTTAAATTTGAGAATCTGGCAGAAGACAGACTGGAAAATAAATAATTATCAAATAATGTCATCTAAGCTATAAAAGGAGTAAACAATACATTTCAAAGACAGACATGGGGACAATCAAATCTGCAGAAGGTTTGGGTTGGATGGATAGGAAAAGCTTTAGAAAAGGAGTGATACTTGAACTGATCCTTTAGGAATACAGTATCTAGGAACAACCTGGCAAACTAAGGACAGCACTTTTTAAATGCTTTCCACTAGGCCACCGGGGTAAAAATCAAGTGAGTATTATGAAATAAATCTTAGAATAAATTCTAAGTACTTTCTTAATTCCCAGGACCGTTTGGGATTTCTTGTGGCTAGCAAAGTAGTAAAAAAAATGGCCCTGCTTTAAGAAATTAAACAAGTCACAAATCTGATCTACGCAAATCTGGCAGAAACAAACCAATTATAATTATTTACCCTATTTGGTTAAGCAAAAGTCATGACCATCAACAACCAAACCACAATTAAGTCAAATGATTTGTTCCCAAGTGGAGTTTTAAGACTGATGTTTTCACAAGATTTTTGAAAAAATGGAAACATTTACTATGCATTTATTTTAAAAGTTTTATTTGGTAAAGTTTTTTTTGGCTGTACTGTGGATCTTGTGGGATTTTAGTTCCCCAATCAAAATTCGAACCTGGGCCTTCACTAATGAGAATGTGAAGTCCTAACCATTGGATCGCCAGGGAATTCCCTTAAAATTTATTAAAAAATTTTTTTTCAGCTTTGCTGAGGTATAATTGACAAATAAAATTGTAAGATATTTTAAGCACAGTACATTGTAAAAGATTCCCCCCACCAAATTAACTAACAGATATTGTTATTTAGTTGCTACGTCATGTTGGACTCTTTGTGACTCCATGGACTGTAGACCGCCAGGCTTCTCTATCCATGGGATTTTCCAGGCAAGAATACTGGAGTGGGTTATCATTTCCTTCTCCTCTCTTAAAAGTTTTAAGCATTTTTATTTCTTATTCAAAAGACATAATTTATGAAATCCAGGGTGGAGGATACTACCTTAATGAGTTAAAAATTCTGTGCTTCTAAGATCAACCTGAACTAATTCTACCTAAAAACCACATTTTAGATTAGTCTTTTCCTCTCTATTCATGTTGGTTCTAATAAACTAGCATTCCTTTAACCAAACAAACCTAACACTTATTTTTTTGGACAATAGAGAAGCATGCTAAAAAGTTTATTTTAAATGAAGACTATTTATTAAGCCCCTAGTAATCTAGTTCTGATTTGACTGAGGAGTATTATTTCTAATAAATCCAGAGTTGAGTCAAAGGCCAGAAGACAATGTGAATAAAACACTTAAATATTTCTAACATTAATCACATTGTCTGAATTACCTTCTTAATGATTGCCCAAGTTCAGCTTGAGTTACTGGGTACATTCACTTCATCTGTATAATCAATGATGTATCTATCTCTGAGGTTAAATGTCAATAAAGAAATGAATCTCTATGTGCCAGAAGCATTCTATTCTTTCAAAGTTTTACTCTATGCAAAAACAAAATAAGAATATATGACCAAGGTTAAAAATAACAACAAAACATGGGGCTTCTTTGGTGCTCCAAGAGGCTAGGAGTTTGCTTTCCAATACAGGGGATGCGAGTTTGATCCCTGGTTGGGGGACTAAGATCCCACATGCCATGGTGCAACTAAGTCCATGAGGCGCTACTTCTGAGCCCGCACTCTCTAGAGCCCATGCTCCATAAAAGAGAGAAACCTACATGCTGCAACTAGTGAAAAAGCTCATGCGCAGCAACAAAGACCTGGCGCAGGCAAAACAAAGAAACAAAAAAACAGAGGGTATGACCTATTGCTGTCAGTCAGCCATTACACTCAGCCAACTGCAAACAGGTTCACAATATGCTATTCTCCATCCTAGCTCAAGATATGAAATATCCAACTCTAGAGCTTCAAAATGGAATCCAATACTGAGAATGATGAAATCAAAAGACTTATGTTTTTGCTTACTCAGTTTCTGAGTGACTCAAGAATACAAAGGAGAGATCAATAAACAGTTAAGTTATCTCTAAGTTTAAGCAAAATGTATTTAGATATTACTGGACTATAAAGAAAGCTGAGTGCTGAAGAATCGAAGCTTTGAACTGTGTTGTTGGAGAAGACTCCTGAGAGTCCCTTGGACTGCAAAGAGATCAAAGTAGTCAATCCTAAAGGAAAATCAGTCCTGAATATTCATTGGAAGGACTGATGCTAAACCTGAAACTCCAGTACTTTGGCCACCTGACTCGAAGAACTGACTCATTGGAAAAGACCCTGATGCAAGGAAAGACTGAAGGCAGGAGAAGAAGGGGATGACAGAGGATAAGATTGTATCACCATCGTCAGCTGAGGATGACATCACTGACTCGACAGACATGAGTCTGAGCAAGCTCCGGGAGTTGGTGATGGACAGGGAAGCTTGGTGTGCTGCAGTCCATGTGGTCGCAAAGAGTCGGACATGACTGAGTGACTGAACTGAACTGATTTACATATTGCGTGATATATATTGTATTTACACCTAGTTAAAATTATATCCACAGAGTTCAATGCAAAACTTACACAAACACATCCCACGTCAAAAGAAAGTTTAAAATGATGGCACAAAAACTTGCACACAAATGTTCATAGCTGCATTTTCATAATAGCCAAAAAGTGGACATACCCAAATGTCCACCAACTGATGAGTAATGTGCCATATCCATACAATGGAATATTATTTGGCAATAAAAAGGAGTGAAATCCAGAGGCAAAAAGTAGGTTAACAATCACTTAGGGCTGATTGGGGAGTGGAACTGGGGGAACGGGAGTGACGGCTAATGGTTATGTGGCTTCTTTTCAGGGTGATGGAAAATTTCCAAAATTAGATTGTCACAGCAGTTGCATGCTTCTGTGAATATACTATTAGGTTGGTACAAAAGTAACTGTGGTTTTGGACTATGAATTTTAAATCATTATAACTAGGCTCAAACACATCTTTATTAATCAAAATAGGAACCATTATAATCAACACATTCTTGCCAATGAGAAATAAATTTATTACTGTAGCATAAAAATCCATGCTTTGAGATTCAATGAACTCTTGGAAAGAATTTTCTGCATTCTGCTGGTTGTGGAAGCATTTTCCCTGCAAAAAGTTTTGAGATGCTTGAAGAAGTACGTTGTAGTCAGTTGCTGAGAGGTCAGGTGAATGTGCTGGATGAGGCAAAACTTCATAGCCCAATTTGTTCAACTTTTGAAGTGTTGGTTGTATGATGTTGGGCCCTTTCTGTTGACCAAAGCCGGCTGCAGGCATTGCAGTTTTTGGTGCATCTTGTCGATTTGATGAGCATACTTCTCAGATATAATGGTTTTGCCAGGATTCAGAAAGCTGTAGTGGATCAGATGGGCAGCAGGTCCACCAAACAGTGACCATGAGCTTTTTCTGGTGCAGGTTTGGCTTTCGGAAGTGCTTTGGAACTTCTTTTCTGTCTAACCACTGAGCTGGTTGTTGCCTGTTATGGTATAAAATCCACTTTTCGTCTCATGTTACAATCTGATCGAGAAACTGTTCATTGTCGCGTAGAATAAGAGAAGACAACACTCTTAAACGATGATTTTAAAAAAATTTCTGGTCAGCTCACGAGGCATTCATCAATCAAGCTTTTTCACCTTTCAAGTTTGCTCCAAATGCCAAATGACTGTAGAATCAGTGTTGATTCTTTGGCAACTTCTCCTGTAGGTTTAGGAGGATCAGCTTTGATGACCCTCTCGGATGTGGTCAACTTCTGATGGCCAGCCACTACACTCCTCATCTTCAAGGCTCTCGTCTCCTTTGCAGAATGTCTTGAACAACCATTGCACTGAACGTTCATCAGCAGTTCCTGGGCCAAATGCACTGTTGATGTTGTGAGTTGTCTTTGTTGCTTTATCACCCATTTTGAACTTGAATAAGAAAACTGCTTGATGTAGTAGAAAACCTTTTGTATACATATATATATATATAAATAGTATATATAATACATATACTTTAGAAAACTTATGAATTTTGGCCCAACTAAAAAAATCTATAACATTTTGATTCCACTTAGTTGACTCAGTAGTATGAACAGAATGCTAGATTTCTAATTAAAAAAATAGATATGCAACAAGCAGCAAAAGTTTACTGTATAGCACATGGAACTATAGTCAATACCTTACAATAACCTGTAATGGAAAATAATCTGAAAAATCATATATGTGTATGTGTACAACTGAATCACCTAGGCATGCACCTGAAACACTAAGTCAACTACACTTCAATAAAATATATATATTAAGAAAAAAGAAAGAAAACTGCTTGAATTTGCTATTTGTCTAACATCTTTTCCCTAGTCTAAAATAAATAGAAAATAAACAGCAAGTGATGTCATTAGCAAAAAAACACAAAGCGAGAAATACGTATTAAAATGATGTATAACATAACCACATTTATTTAGGATGTATTTCAATATCAAAGGCCAAACTGCAACAAAGCAAAAATTATAATTACTTTTGTGCCAACCTTATAAAAACTCATTGTACACTTCAAATGGATAAGTTTTACAGTCTGTGTAAAATATTTCAATAATGCTGTTTTCATTAATATCAGTGGTGTGTAACAGCTGTGCAAAATTTAAATTCAGAAGTATAAAAAGCCCCTCGAATTCAAGTGAAACTCATGATAAAGAGACTCCACACAGTGAAGAAACAAGGTTAACAGAACCTGGGTTTCTCTACTAAAGGCTCAGGCATTCAGTTTTTACCTCTACCCTGAGGCACAAAGAAAAATAGCCCTTTCCTCCTGACTTTGTTCTTGGTAAAGAACTGACTGAAAATCTAACCAATAATTGTTCCTGATTTTAAAAAATCAAATATACTTCAAGAAAATATATACTTCATTAAATTCAACTGTTTAATTTCAGATTAATATCAGAATTTGTATTTATGATGTACTTTTAAAAGCAAAGACACTGTATATATTTTGAATTAAAATAAGTATGGTACTTGGATTACTTAGACATTATGAATAACTATTTGAAAAATGTTCCTTTTGTTTAATGACTAAATATTCATCCCAGGGAGTCAGAATGCAATTAAATTTAATGTAAGTACATTAGATTAGTGCAAATGCATTAAATGCAGAAATATTTAACAAAGCTATATACTTAAACCTATCAAAATTCATGGACTGAAAGATTAAGATTTCTATGAAAACTTAAGTAATCCTCAGTACATGTAAATAACTGGCTAAATGTAACAACTGAATTAGCAATCCTAACACAGATCATGAACAATGTAGATAATTTCATTTACACAAAAGCATTTAATTGTAGACTTTTCAGAATGTGCTCACTACTGTGCTAGTCTCTGAAGGTAAGAATACTGATTTTTTTAATGTATGGAATCTAGAAAAATGGTACTGATGAACCTATTTGCAGGGCAGGAATGGAGACACAAATGTGGATAATGGACTTTCCACACAATGGACACTCTGGTGGAAAGAGGGTGGGATGAATTGAGAGAGCAGCATCCAAATACATACATTACCATGTGTAACACAGATAGCTAGTGGGAAGTTGCTGTATAACACAGGGAGCTCAGCCTGCTGCTCTGTGACAACCTAGACGGGTAGAATCAGAGGGTGGTGGTGGGACGAAGGCTCAAGAGGGAGAGGATATGTGTATACTTATGGTTGATTCACATTACTAGCAGAAACCAACACAACATTGTAATTATCCTCCAAATAAAAATTTTAAAAATAAATTTAAAAAAGAAATCAATAAAAAAAGGCAAGTAACACATTCCCATTTCCTTAGCATAGGAAATTATATACATTATCTTATAATAACCTATATTGGAATATAATCTACAAAAATACTGCATCACTATGCTGTACACCTGAAGCTAACACAATACTATAAATCAACTATACTTCAATAAATAAATAATAGTAAGCAAACAAAAATGTTTAAATTTATTTTGTTTTTTTGGTCATGCCATGTGGCATGTGGGATCTTAGGTCAGTGACCAGGGGCTGAACTTGCGCTCCCTGTGTTGGAAACACAGTCCTAACCACTGGACCACCAGGGAAGTCAACCGGTTCATTCAGTATGTATTTATTGAATACAACTTCATACAGGATTAGTAACGCTCACTTTTTTGCAGTCTCATCTTTTGAAGAGATTAAAAAATTCAGAAAATCAGTACACGAGTGGTTTGTATAGTATAATTTCTCACAGAGACCGTAAAAGTCTCCATACTTGTCTCGCTAGTTACTTTGCTGCCCTTCAATCCTGTGTAGTCATTTGAGTAGGATCATTTTCTGATCTGAACACATCCTTACATTGTTAATATATCTGCAAAGCAAAGTTCTTATTTGTTCTAATTAGTGCCATCTTTCCTTGGTACTGACTTGACGTTACACTTCTCACCTCTTGCTCAAAACGAACTGTAACCTGCTCCACACATTACATAGAACCTGCTCAGCCCTAACTGGTTCCACCAGTTAAACTCCACCTAACTGGGCATCACTGTCATGTTAACATGTTTATTCTACATCGTTCAAAATTTAGAGCACCCAGTGAAGAGTCTGTGCTGAACCACAATGACTAACATTTCTTAATGGTGATTATATGTTGGGTTACTATTCAAAGCACTTAACTCATTATTATTTAAAATCATCACAATATCCTATAAATGGGTGCCATTTACCATTCCCATTTTACAAATGAGGCACAGAAAGGTTAAATAATTGACTCAGGTTTATACAGCTAATAAGTGGTTGAGACAGGATTAGAACTCCCATATAAACTTTAGAATCATTTAGCTTTCAATTTCTTCACAAGACTTGGTAGGATTTTGATTGGAATTGCACTGAATATACATAGATAAATCTAGAGAGAATTAAAATGATAACTATATTTGGCTTCTGATCCATAAACATGGTGTACATCTCCATTTATTTAGTTCCTTAATTTCTCTCAGCAATGCTTTGTAGGTTTCAGTACACACATCTTACACACACATGGCTAAATTTATTCCTAAGAATTTCATGTCATATTTATTTTAAAAAATCATTTACCAATTGTTCGTTGCTGGTTTAGAGAAATAAAACTTGATATTTGTAGTTTGATTTTGCGTCCTGAAATCTTGCTTTAATTCACTTATTGTTTCAGCAGCTTTTTGGCAGATTCTGTAGTTTTCTATGTAAACAATCATGTCATCTATGAATAAAGACAGTTTTACTTTTTCCTTTCCAATATGTATGCCTTTGATTTCTGTCTTTCCTTATTTTACTAGTTACTCCATCATAATGTATTATTATTATTTTGTATATTGCCGGAATGGACTTGTCAACATTTTCTTATGGATTTTTGTATCCTGTGATCATGAGGTAGTATCTGTAGTTTGATTTTCTAATCTTTGTCTGATTTTACTGTTAAGATAGTGTTGGCCTCATAGTATGAGCTGGGAAATACTTTCTCCCTCTCTATTGTTTAACTCTTCATTAATTGTTTACTATAATTTTGTATCTATATGAGATGTTCACTAAACTTACTGTGGTCATCATTTCATGATGTACATAAAATGTATACCTTAAACTTATTCAGAGCCGTATGTCAATTTTATCTCAAAAAAACTGGAAGAAAAAAAATTTAATAGAATTTATTAGTGAAGCCATCTGGGCTGAAGTTTTGTTTGTAAAAAGGTTTTAAACTACAAATGCATTTTTTTTTATTAGATGTAGAGCTATTCAAGTTTTCCATATCTTCTTGAGTCAATTTTGAAAAGTTGCATCTTTTAAGAAATTTGTCTTTTCCAACCAAGTTATCAAACTTATTGGAATAAAGTTATCTTATCCTTCTAGTGTCTGTAGGATATGAAATGATACCCCTCCTTTCATTTCTGATGTTGGTAATTTGTGCCTTCTCTCTTTTACTTGGTCAATCAAGACAGTTATCCACTTTATCTTCTCAAAGAATGGTTTTTTTGAATTCACTGATTCTGCTCTTCTCTTTTGATGCACTGACCCTTTTATCCTTAATGAAATGCTATTCTTGCTCCCTGGTAATATTCCTAGCTCTGAACTCTACTTTGATGTTGGTATAGTCACTCCAGCTTACTTTTTATTAATGTTGCATAGAATATCTTTTTCTATCCTTTTATTTTTAATGTATCCATGTATTTATATTTAAGTTTTGTATACATGTATTTATATTTAAGTTTATATACAGAATATAGTTGTCTTATTTTTTTAATCCAATGATAATCCTTATCTTTTAATTGATGTGTTTAGACCATTTATATATTCCTCCATCTTTATTGAGCTATTTTTGACATGTATGTAAGTTTAAGATATGCAATGTGATAATTAGATACATGTATATATTGAAAAATGATTACCACAGTAAGACTACGTAACATCTCTATCTCCTCACATAATGGCAATTGTGTGTGTGTATGTGGTGATAACATTTAAGATCTACACTCTTAACTTTCAAGTACATTTGATCATTTATGATTTATATTTATGATTTCATCATCTTAGTGGTAATTCTATTCGTCCCATATGTTGTTTGTTCCTTTTTTCCAGTCTCCTTTTGGATCAACAAGCCATTTTTTAGTATTCTATTTATATTTCTATTATTGATTTGTCAGCTGTGCTTGGAATGCCCTTAAACATTTCCTGTAGTGTGTGTTTCTTGGAGACAAATTATCATGGCTTCTGTTTGTCTAGAAAATATCTTTATCTTGCCTTTATCATAGAAGAGTATTCTAGCAGAATAGAGAATTGTAGGTTGACAAGATTTTTTCTTGCAGTATTTTAAAGATTTCATTCCATTATTACTAGTTTGCATATTTTCTGATGAGAAGTCTACTTTCATTCTTATTTCCTCTATATGTCTTTTTTTTTTCCTCTGCCTGCTTTTAAGATTTTTCTCTTTATCATTCTTCATTACTCAACAAATTATGATATGTGCTGGTACAGTTTTCTTCATGTTTGTGTTTGAATGACCTTCTTTATATCATATTTGGAAAAATTTTGGACACATTTCTTTACATACTTTTTCTGGATTCCATTCTTTGGGACTCCAATTACATATATATGCTAGACTGCTTGGTATCATTCCACTGAGGTTATATAATTTTGTTTCAGCATTTTTCTCTTCATGCTTTATTTTATTTTAGATAGTTTATATCAATTTCTATAGTTTTTACTGCTATTCAAGTTGAGCAAAATTGCTCAACTAATTCATTTTTGAGTGAAATTCATTTGGTTTTATGTATATCATATGGATTTTAACAACAGGCATAAATCCAGAAGGGAATGACATAGGATGAGAAGGTTGGATGTTATCAGTGACTCAACAGACCTGAGTCTGAGCAAATTCTGGGAGATGGTGAAGGACAGGGAAACCTGGCATGCTGCAGTCCATGGGGTCACAAAGAGTCAGATATGACTAGCGACTGAAAAACAACAATAAATCCAGAATGCTTATTACCTTTTCTGTGGTTTATAGAAAGATGATTGGGTTTTTAAAAAAGGAAAAGGACTAAAGATTATTCAAACTTAGGAGAGGAAGGAAGAGAAGGGGAGCTTATGCTTCAGTTCAGTTCAGTTGCTCAGTCATGTCTGACTCTTTGCGACCCCATGAATTGCAGCACACCAGGCCTCCCTGTCCATCACCAACTCCCAGAGTTCACTCAGACTCACGTCCATCGAGTCAGTGATGCCATCCAGCCATCTCATCCTCTGTCGTCCCCTTCTCCTCCTGCCCCCAATCCCTCCCAGCATCAGAGTCTTTTCCAATGAGTCAACTCTTCACATGAGGTGGCCAAAGTACTGGAGTTTCAGCTTTAGCATCATTCCTTCCAAAGAAATCCCAGGGCTGATCTCCTTCAGAATGAACTGGTTGGATCTCCTTGCAGTCCAAGGGACTCTCAAGAGTCTTCTCCAACACCACAGTTCAAAGGCATCAATTCTTCAGCGCTCAGCTTTCTTCACAGTCCAACTCTCACATCCATACATGACCACTGGAAAAACCATAGCCTTGACTAGATGGACCTTTGTTGGCAAAGTAATGTCTCTGCTTTTGAATATGCTATCTAGGCTGGTCAAAACTTGCCTTTCAAGGAGTAAGCATCTTTTAATTTCATGGCTGCAATCACCATCTGCAGTGATTTTGGAGCCCCCAAAAATAAAGTCTGACACTGTTTCCACTGTTTCCCCATCTATTTCCCATGAAGTGATGGGACCAGATGCCATGATGGTAGTTTTCTGAATGTTGAGCTTTAAGCCAACTTTTTCACTCTCCACTTTCACCAAGGGGCTTTTTAGTTCCTCTTCACTTTCTGCCATAAGGGTGGTGTCAATCTGCATATCTGAGGTCTATTTCTTCTGGCAATCTTGATTCCAGCTTGTGCTTCTTCCAGCCCAGTGTTCCTCATGATGTACTCTGCATGTAAGTTAAATAAGCAGGCTGACAATATACAGCCTTGACGTACTCCTTTCCCTATTTGGAACCAGTCTGTTGTTCCATGTCCAGTTCTAACTGCTGCTTCCTGACCTGCATACAGGTTTCTTAAGAGGCAGGTCTGGTGGTCTGGTATGCCCATCTCTTTCAGAATTTTCCACAGTTTATTGTGATCTACACAGTCAAAGGCTTTGGTGTAGTCAATAAAGCAGAAATAGATGTTTTTTCTGGAACTCTCTTGCTTTTTCCATGATCCAGCAGATGTTGGCAATTTGATCTCTGGTTCCTCTGCCTTTTCTAAAACCAGCTTGAACATCTGGAAGTTCACGGTTCACGTATTGCTGTACCCTGGTTTGGAGAATTTTGAGCATTACTTTACTAGCGTGTGAGATGAGTGCAATTGTGTGGTAGTTGAGCATTCTTTGGCATTGCCTTTCTTTGGGATTGGAATGAAAACTGACCTTTTCCAGTCCTGTGGCCACTGCTGAGTTTTCCAAATTTGCTGGCATATTGAGTGCAGCACTTTCATAGCATCATCTTTCAGAATTTGAAATAGCTCAACTGGAATTCCATTACCTCCACTATTCTGGCTCTAGGTGAGTGATCATATCATCGTGATTATCTTGGTCATGAAGATCTTTTTTGTACAGTTCTTCTGTGTATTCTTGCCATCTCTTCTTAATATCTTCTGCTTCTGTTAGGTCCCTACCATTTCTGTCCTTTATCGAGCCCATCTTTGCATGAAATGTTCCCTTGGTATCTCTAATTTTCTTGAAGTGATCTCTAGTCTTTCCCATTCTGTTGTTTTCCTCTATTTCTTTGCATTGATCGCTGAGGAAGGCTTTCTTATCTCTTCTTGCTATTCTTTAGAACTCTGCATTCAGATGCTTATATCTTTCCTTTTCTCCTTTGCTTTTCGCTTCTCTTCTTTTCACAGCTATTTGTAAGGCCTCCCCAGACAGCCATTTTGCTTTTTTGCATTTCTTTTCCATAGGGATGGTCTTGATCCCTATCTCCTGTACAATGTCACGAACCTCTGTCCATAGCTCATCAGGCACTCTATCTATCAGATCTAGTCCCTTAAATCTATTTCCCACTTCCACTGTGACCTAAATCAAATCCCTTATGATTATACAGTGGAAGTGAGCTTATGGTATGTACTATTAATTATTCATTTTTATTATCAAGTCTTATGTTATCAAAAAGAAAAACTTCACCACTCTGTAACTTTTCAATCTCTTCTGTATTTAATCAGAAAGAAAATGGAACATTTAAACCCCAAAGTAACTTCTAAAATGTTAAACAGGATACTTTAGAGTTTATCTCACCAAGAATTACTTTTTTCTTTTGCTTTGAGGTTCATAATTTGGCAAGAAAAGCACTATAAATTCTGACAGGTAATCAAATAAATTTATATTCACCACAGATAAACACAAAAAAGAAAAGCTCATTAGTAATTATACTTGAAAATCTGTAGAAGATATAAAAATTCTAAAAATGTGAAATGGGCTCACATTAGTGTAATTTAGATGAAAAATACTTAAATTTTCTGAGGAGTGTTAATTGGCCGTATTACCTAGCTTTTCACAAGAGGGCAGCAAGAAGCTTTCTAATGTAATGAAAGTCCTAGTTGAAAGGTACAATGGAATTTCAAACTATTACATAATAGCTACATATATAAATATACACATACAATTTCAAGTTTTATATTTTATAGTTTGGGGATACCTATAAAAATCTTAAGAACACAAAGTTTTCTGGAGGTTCTATAAGCTATTCACCTATCTTTGTAAGAACTTATTAAGTTATCAAGGCAAATAACCTATAAAATAAAAACATGATTCTCTCCTACAAAGACTAATTTTGATAATACAGAAGATATTCTAAGAATGTTTATAGTAGACCAAAATAAACAACCATTAAGACAAAGTATGACAAGTGCCATAGACAGGAAAAGATTAAGTATTAATACTACAGGAGTCCAAAGATGGAAACAGCACTAGTAAGGACTAAAAATTCACAGCATTAAGCTTGAGTTGGGTGTCAAGTGTGAAGGTATGCACAAGTGGAAAGGAGGGGCCAAGGCATTCAATACGGCAGCCAAGAAATGGACAAAGTCATATGGTGCTTTGGCAAAGAGAAATGAGGTACCATCTTCAGAAATACTCACAAGTGAAGATTCAAAGGAAAGCATACAGCCTAGAAGTACAGGTTCCCAGAAGTCAGAGAAGTGTACAAAAATTAATGAGGCTAGAAAAGGCTGTTGGACAAATCTAAAATCAGATATTTAATTTTAAAGAAACCATACAGGACAGGAGGGGCACATGATTTGATAACTGAAAAACCTGAAGTTTTTGGTTCATTTTCGTGTTCATTTTGAGATAATCCAGGAGATGCAAATGCTAACCAAGAAATAAAAATCTTAGTTTCTATTATTAGATGCAGATTCCAGATCAAAGGAAACAACACTGCTCAGGGATCAGTCCACAAATAGAGTGCTGTATTCAATTTTCATTGTTATAAGAAAAATGTTGGTGACCTGGAAGCTACATTAAAAAAATTTTTTTAAAAAAAGGAAATCAGAGTAGTATCTCAAAACTGCCACAACAGGAAGTTAAAGACTGGTTTTATTTATCTTTCCCCTTCAAACTTCCTTTATCTTCTGTACCCCAGTTCTAGGCAATGGGAGCAAATCTACAAAGTCACCCACATTAGAAACCTGGGAAGATCATGCTGGATCCATTCACTCCCATCTTCAACTTGTCACCAAATCTTGCTCAGTCTCTAGCCCAAAAGTCTCATTTCAGTCACATTTATTGCCTCACCACTGCTTTAGGTCTTCTCCATTTCATCCCTGCGTTATTACTGATAACCTAACTGATCTCCCAATCTCAACTTTACTCTCTTACAAAATCACTCTCCACATGACAGCTAAAGTAACTTCTATAGCCAAATCTAACCATATTATTCCTGGTTTAAAAAGAAATCTTCAGTTACTTCCAACAATCTTCAGAATAGTCTTTAAGTCCTCTTTCATGTTTACAAGGTCCCTGTCTACCTCTTTATTTCTTTGTTCATCAGATTTTTACTAAGCATTTATTAACATTATATGCTAGGTAATATGGATACAATGATGACTAATTCAGAAAAGGTACTGTCATTCATGGAGCTTGGTCATGAACAATGTCATCTCCTGCTAGTCTCCTAGCACTCCAGGTACACAGGGACACTGGCATTTCCTTAAGTGTACCATTTGAATTCATACCTCTGTGCCTAAGTACATTATTCAAATTACTTAGACCGGCCCACAATTTCTTCTGTATTCCTATATTGCTTTATATCCATCTGGCAAATTTTTAAGCACTCTTCAAGACTCAGATTCAAGTGTCTCTCTTCTATGAAACCACACACAGGCAGAGTTGTTTATTCCCTTCTTCATGTCAGCCATGAACCACAAACTTCTTTTACACTGAACTACAATTATTTAATTACATGCATGTCATTCCCTGGGAGATGACTTATTCACAGATGTCTACTTTATTTCTGAGGCCCTAGAATGGCTCAAAGGTTAAAGCGTCTGCCTGGAATGTGGGAGACCCGGGTTCAATCCCTGGGTCGGGAAGATGCCCTGGAGAAGGAAATGGCAACCCACTCCAGTATTCTTGCCTGGAGAATCCCATGGAAGGAGGAGCCTGGTAGGCTACAGTCCATGGGGTTGCAAAGTCAGACGCGACTGAGCAATTTCACTTCACTCACTTGGAATCTAACAGTGTCCAAAGCATAGAGCATAGGATAAGCTCAATTGATAACTGTGAACAGAATCCTTAATTCTTAACTGTTGAACAGAATAGAGATGAACTAATTCTAAACAATATCTAGTAATATTCTAGAGCTGGTTGCAGAGCTCTGCCTGAGAGTTCCCCATGATGGGAAACTTGCTACTTCTTAAGAGTCCATTTAATTTCTGGACATTTGGAAAGTACATCCTTTAATACTGTGGCAAAAACAAAGCTAAAAAACCTCTAACTTCTCCCCATTGTTCCTAAATCTGTCCTCTGGAACAGGATGTGGATAAATGCCCTTGTTTAGTCAGTGCAGACTAAATGGGATTTAATGAACCTAATCAAAAGTAAGGAAAAATAGGTGTATTATTTGTTGTTGTTTTTGGAAAGACTATGACAGCTGTTCCTTGAATACTTTAAGAGCAATAAAACTAACCCCTTATCTTTCTTGACACTAAGGTTCTGTTCAAACCCAAGAGGTTTATAGAAATTGTGCAATTCTTTTGTACTTGCAGATATTCAGTAATTCTTCAGATGAAACACACAATAAGGAGAAACAGCATGTGATTCTATAGCCAAACATGGATGATCCATTAAGAAGACAAGTGACAGCTCAACTCTCTCTCCAGGAACATTTGTCACCTACGCCTTTATCCTTCAGGGATTTGAGTTGAATGACATTTGCTGTAGGTTGATAATTAGTTTTTCTTTCTTTCTTTTTCATTTTTTTTTTTTTTTAAAGCATAGGAAGCCAATGTTGGCTTCTTCCCCATGAGAGACACTAGCCTGAGTGGTTTTGGAAATATACGCCTTGATCAGATTTGCACTATGACTCCTGAATACATGAGCCATCCGAGCAACACCTGCTCTCCTGACAGGTCATCAGGGACTGACAGGAAAAGGATCCATCAATTCCATTCTCTCCAGAGAGATCACCCAGACCTAGTGTTAAATGTACAGTTCAATGACATGTTAAAAAGTAAAATTCCACCCACCAAAACCTACCAGTTACCAGAGGTCAATATTTAAAATGAAGACCCTAATAATGGAAATTAGCATAAAATTTATTTTTTTTTCCCAACTGGACTGTAATCCAACTAAACACTCAAAAAAGTACCACTTATATCAAGGGGAGAAAGATGGAAAGGAGTGAAACTCCTAATTAAATTGTATCACCAATATATTGCTAAGGGTGTGAGTTTTGGGCTCTATTTCTTATGATGGGGTAGAAATACAATTGCTTCGTACCCTAAAACTGTGAATTACTTATTTTGGATTATAGTAAGTTTGGGCATGCGATTTTATAACACAAAAACTGTAAATATGTAAGCAATCATATTTTTATTTAAAGTAATTAGCTTCCTTTTCATCAGCAAACGGAAGTATAGATCCTTTATATTTGGCCTATTTATATTTGGCCTATTTATATACATTTCCTGTTTTGGTTTCCACTTACTTTCCTATTAAACATTACTTAGCTTTCTCTCTCTAAATGTTACAACATAGTCTCTGTCCTTTCTACTACATATTTCATCCATTTTTAATGATTAAGCTATTAAAAAAAAACCCTGAAGTTATACATGTACATATCTCAAAACATTAAATAAAGTTCTATAAGGTTTGTTATGAAAAACTGTAGTCCTCAGTGGGAACCATTTTTACGCTATTTAGCCGATTATATTACCCTTGTCTTTCTTTACATGACTAAATAATATGCTTGTATTACTATTTCTTGATTTTTCAATTTGGGGCACTATCTATAGAATTCTCCCAATATAGAAAGTGATGATTGACTTCCTTTTCCCATCCTTCCACCTTAACTCCTCACAATATAAGCATCTATCTCCTACCTTCTGAGAGTTATATATTGTACTTCATCTAGATCAACATTCACTTTCTACATTATTATGATTATATGAAAGCTACGTAAAGCTAAGCCATAAAATCAACTATGATTACCTTTCCTTTCTTGCATATTTTTTGTTTTCCCTGAGTTTTTTAGGCTGCTTCGTTTTCTATATATTTATCTCAAGTTCAACCACAGACTCACTGCCTGTTGTTGCAATCTTAAGATATTGAGACGTACCACGTAATTTATCAATTTCCTCTTCCTGAAGAAGTCTCCAAGATGGTCTGTCCTTTAGGCCTGGTGCACAGCAACCACCCTCGATTCCTCCTCTCTCATCTGTTTTCTGTGTCCTGTGTCACTTTCTTTCTTGGCCTATTCCCTTGTTTGGCTGGTGCATGACTTCCAATAGTGCACAAGAATTATGGGGAGGTCGATTTTTTGAGATCTGCCTTGTGGAAAAATGTCTTTATTTCATCTTTTCATTTGATTTGGTATTCAAAGTTGAAAATAATTTTCCCTCAGAATTTTGAAGATATTGCTCCAATGGTCTCTAATGTTAAAGACACTGACTTCTACCCTTTGTATGCAACCTGCTTTTTGTCTTCTCTAGAAGCTTTCAGGATCTTCTCTTTTCCCTCAGAGTTCTGAAATCATGAAATGATGTGCCCTGGATTATTTTCATCTATTTTGGTGGTACCTGTCACAACCTTTCAGACCAGAAATGTATTGTCCTTCAATTTGGGGAAAATTATTTTTGAAGTATTTCATTAGTGATTTCCTTTGTCTTTTTCTCTCTTTCTAGAATTTTTATTATTCAGATTTTGGGCTCTGATAGATTGGTTATCTTTTCTCTTTCATTCATGTATTCCTGCTCTATTTTTTGAAGATCTCCTTAACTTTAACTCTTGAAAATTTTTGAGTTTTTCATTTCTATCAAAATTTTAAATTTCCACGAGCTCTTTCCTGTTCTCTGTATGGTCCTTTTTAATAGCATCTGTTCTTACTACCTTTGCAATACCTTATCTGTCTGAGAATATTAATTAGACAGATTAGCATATGCTATTTTCTCTTAGTTGATTTTTTCCATTTGCTGTCTTAGGTCTTTTTTTAAAATATTAGGGGCATTTCTCCAATGTTAATAATCTTTCATTGTTTTTTCACATGTAAGAACAAAAAACTAAAAAGCTGCTTGAAAAGTCTGAGTGTAGGAGTTGGGCATGTCAACTGAGCTTCACTGCAGTGTGACCAGGCCTTTTAGTTGTAGAACTTTCAATATCAGTGCTTTTATTCGTCTTGGGCTGGTCAGATTTCCCAGCAGTCTCTTCCAACCTTCAGACTGAAGGGTGAAAGCCTGGCTGTGGAGGGAGGGGGGAACCTCAGCCTACATTGGGCATAGTTCACTATAGAACCTCCATCTTTGGTTGGTTCTAGTTGAGGAACCACTTTGTTTTATCATCTCTAAAAAATAAAGCTTTTATCTGCGTGGGGTATAATAAAGCAGGTGACGTAGGCATCGGACTCCTTCTTAAACAGACTTTAATTAATCGCCCTATTTAAACTATCCCTCTCTCCACCTGGTACCAATCTTTAGCCCCTTGGAATATTGTGAAGTGTAGACTGGCTTCATTTCTGGCTTTTCTCACTTCAGAATTGTTTTTTTAGGTTTCCTAGGTTCACATGCCTACCAGCTCCCAAAATTTTGCTGTTGTTGACCTCTATTCTCTTTGTGGGATTACATCTTTTTTTTGGAGGGTTTGGGAAGGGAAGGACAACAAATGTGTGCATTAAAACCATCATTACCCTAGAAGCATTCTTTCTAAATTTATTTTCCACTATAGACACTTCCAGTTTTCTCCATGATTTCAACTGTTTTGTCAAGCTCCCCACTCCTACCTTGGTTCTGTCTTTACATTCCTAGTGTTAGTTATAGTCCTTCTAAAGAACAAGGATAGCTTCTGAAAAAGTAGCAATGAAGACAAAATGGGGAAGTATCCATTTGACGGCTATGTTTCTGTTTCTCATTTGTAAATAAGATTCCATCTATTCAACAGGCTTTTGGACACTACTGCTGCTGCTGCTAAGTCGCTTCAGTTGTGTCCGACTCTGTGCGACCCCATAGATGGCAGCCCACTAGGCTCCGCCGTCCCTGGGATTCTCTAGGCAAGATCACTGGAGTGGGTTGCCATTTCCTTCTCCAATGCGTGAAACTGAAAAGTGAAAGTGAAGTTGCTCAGTCGTCTCTGACCCTCAGCGACCCCATGGACTGCAGCCCACCAGGCTCCTCCGTCCATGGGGTTTTCCAGGCAAGAGTACTGGAGTGGGGTGCCATTGCCTTCTCTGATAATATACAAAAGCAACATAAAGTATGGTCCCAGACACCAAGGCTCTTACAATTCAGCTGGGACAACAAGCATCAATAATAACTGGTTGCTAAAAGAAGTCAAGAACAGGAAGGGTCAATGTGGCTAAAAACAACTGGGAGAGAATTATAACAACTCAAGAAAAATGAAATGATGAGAAGACAGTCATAAAAGAAATTAGGAAAATTCAAAGTGGTTAAAAGGATAAAAGTCATCTTCTATTCACATTCATGATTTGTCTTCCAATTACTATCAGATTCTTTTGGGGGGGAAAGTTTGTTAAAACCTATTGATAAATATTTATTAAACCCCTTTGTAAAAGGTAGCCAACAGGACATTTATAGCTAGGTCAATCATTGGCTCACATGGCACTGTTTAGGTGGTAAGCGCTACCCGGCCAACTATAAAAATTGCAGGTGTACTCTACTTGGAGAGAAATTAATATCTGTGAACTGTGGTGTTGGAAAAGACTCTTGAGAGTCCCTTGGACTGCAAGGAGATCCAAACAGGATAAAGGAAATCAGTCCTGGGTGTTCACTGGAAGGACTGATGCTAAAGCTGAAACTCCAATACTTTGGCCACCTCATGCAAAGAGTTGACTCATTGGAAAAGACTCTGATGCTGGGAGAGATTGGGGGCAGGAGGAGAAGGGGACGACAGAGGATGAGATGGCTGGATGGCATCACCGACTCGACGGACATAAGTTTGAGTGAACTCTGGAAGTTGGTGATGGACAGGGAGGCCTGGCGTGCTGCGATTCATGGGGTCACAAAGAGTCAGTGCGATTCATGAGGTCGCAAAGAGCTGGACATGACTGAGTGACTGAACTGAGCAACACAAAAACTATTCATGAGGCAAAATGAAATCATTTACTTTGTAAGATTTAACTTTCCACAAAGCTTTCACTTTCCATGCCAGTTATTCATTTACTGCCTCTAGGCTCCTAACTCCCCTTCTTTGCCCTGCTTTGTAATACCGGTGCTGGACTCTGTAGCAGGCTACATGCTTCCTGTCCGGTGGTTTGACATTCAGCTTGCCAACAGAGGTGAGAGACTGCAAGAAGGGAACTTTTCTTCCTTATTATGCTCAGTCACTCAGTCGTGTGCGACTCTTTGCAGCCCCATTGACTGTAGTCTGCTGGGCTTCTCTGTCTGTGGAATTTTCCAGGCAAGAATACTAGAGCAGATTGCCGCCTCCTATTCCAAGGGATCTTCCCAACCCAGGGATCGAACTCGTGCCTCATGCAGTTTGTGCACTGGCAGGCTGATTCTTTACCACTAGCGCCACCGGGGAAGCTGCTTCCTTCTTGTAATGTGTGGTTTTTCTGTGCAGGACAAGCAGGTTGGCATGGAGGCGGGGGGTGTCCCAGAAATATTCATCTTGCCAATGGCTGCCCTCAGTTCAGTGCCCCCAAGCTAAGATTCTTCACCACCTCCTGGGCAGCTGCTTCTGTATTCACCAGGAGGGTACCCTCTGGCAGTAGGCAGAAGGTCCTTTCCTCAGAGGGCTGAATCTCTGCCTTGAGGACATCTCTCTAAGTTCTTCTATGTTCACTATCCTTGCACCTGGGGTGAGAGGGCGATGGAGGTAGAGTAGGAGCTTTCTTGCTCACCTTACAGTCTTCTTTTACCCCTTTAAGTGAACTACCTTTCAACTATTACTCTAGTCAAATTACTCCTGACTAGATTCTGACTGATACAATTACCCCAAAAGACCAAATAAACAGAATGCGTATGATGCCAAATAAAGGCGATTCTCAAATCCTAATGTTAAAAAATGAATTCTAGGAATTACTGTTACAAATCTAGAGACATTCCCCAACATCAATTCTGAGCAAGACAACCATAAATATAAGGTTCCCCAAACCATGAGTACCAAGCGCTGAAGACCAAGAGTAAAGAACAAACTATTGCAGAAAAACTTTTGGATTTTGCTGTGATAAAATTACAAGATTAGTGGCTGACAAGAACCCAATAGATGAAAGAACCTGATTATAAGAAAGCATTTAATACTGCTTCTCCTGGCATCTTCCTTGCAAAATTAATTAAAACTAGCCAGGATATATGAGTCTCATGAATTGAAAACTGGCCTCAAGACCGCAAGGAGTGATTATAAACTGCTTTAAATCACATTGAGGAAAGTGTCTGGTAGAATGTCTGGAGAGTATTAGATTGGTTATAATCCAGTATTTCCATTAGTGCTTGGGCAAGTAAAGAGTAAGTTAATTAATACTTAGTAGACTAGAGGGATTTGTAAAAACCAGTATGGTCTAAAGTATAAAAGATTTAGAAAAGTGAGAAAGATGTACAAAAGGTAAGCTCTTTCTCTTTACTATGAATAATTAATATAAAAAATAAATTTCACCTAGTGATCTCAAGACCTCCATATGCATATGGGCTATATGAAGTTAACAGTGAAGAAACAAAGATTTTTATCTGGGCTAACAACAGCAGCCACCTTGGGGGACTTAATTCCTTTCCATCTGTAGAGGTTATAAACTCAGAGAGAGAAGAGTGTTTGGATCTATAAACAGTCCTTCGCATAGCTATTATCATCCAGCAGTTAAGAATACCAGAACTTCCTTTATATGTGGATTTGTACATTTACAAATACACAGAGCGACTTCCCTGGTGGCCCAGTGGTCTCTGTCTTCATCTCCTGTTTTACTCAGCTGTTCACCAAATGTGGCATACCTCAGGCCTTTGCATTTCCTGCTGCTTAGGCCCAGACTACTCCTTACCCATTCCCAGCAGCAATCACCACCCTCACCCCCACCTACTTACTCCCTGCCCTTCCTTAAAGACTACTTAGGATTACTTTCTCTGATCCTGTCTGAAATAAGTAACTTTCCCTAGTGCTCTCTAATAAACTGTTATCTCAGGACCAGAATGTTCTTCTCTATAACCCTGCCTAGTAGGTACAAAATAATCATACCGAATGATTAAGGAGAAAAAAAAAAAAACACAGCCCTTTCAGTTACTATTAACTTAGAAATTCTTAAACATGGGTCAGTACTCTGATACTTGAACTGAGTTTAACTCTGATTATGTACCTCAGTTTAGGAAGCTGTCTTAAAACCAGCCATTGGTTTTTAACTTTTTGGGGGTCACAGACTGGCAGACGTAGCTGTGTCTACTCATAACCATTCCCCCCATTTTTGTTATTAAAACCCTGGTTTTATTCAGGTACAGGGTGATCATGTGCTTAGGGGAGACTGGGTTCCTTCCCAGTCCCCAAGGGTGAACCATTACTGGTCCATCCAAACCAATCGTGCTAGCCTCATTTCTCCTGACAGAAGTTCATTTAGGCACAGGAATGTGACTAATGCCATTCAGCAGCATGTGAGGGGAAATATCCTTCAGAGCTTCTCGGGTTTTTCTCACTGATAAGAAGACTGGGGGCCAGAGGGACATAATTCCCTTTTCTACCTTAGGATACTATTGTTGGTGCGCATGTGGATGCTAAGTCGCTTCAGTCATCTTCAGCTCTTCATGACCCATGGACAGTATCTCCTCTGTCCATGGGATTTTCTAGACAAGAATACTGGAGTGGGTTGCCATGCCCTCCTCTAGGCGATCTTGCAGACCCAGGGATTCAAGTGTCTCCTATGTCTCCTGTACTGGCAGACAGGTTCTTTACCACTAGTACCACCTAGGAAGCCCCTATTGTTGGTATATGATGTCAAAAACTGTAGTAGCAGTCTAGTAAATATGATGGAAGCCAAACTAAGAAGGAATCCAACACATCAAAGATGGCACAGCAGAAAGATGGAACTAACAGTGGTCTCATGCTAATGGTGAGTCAGTGAACTAACCAACCATAAAAATGACGCATCTCTGGACTTCTTGTTAAACAGAACACCTTTATCCTTTAAACCAAGGTAATTGGGCTTTCTGTAATTTGCAGACAAAAGCAACCTGACTCACAGTATATTGGTTTGCTGGGGCTGTGGTAACCAACTACCACACACTGCGTGGCTTAACTACTGTCCCACAGTTCTGAAGGCTGGACATCCATGATCAACGGGGCAGCAGGGTAGCTTCCTTCAGAGGGCTGTGAGGAAAGGGTCTGCTCCAGGCCTTTCTCCTTAGCTTTTAGACGGCTGTCACCTCCCTGTGTTTATTCACATCATCTCTCTCTACATGTCTGTCTCTGTTTAAATTTCCCCCCTTTATAAGGACACCAGTCAAACTGGATTAGGACCCACCCTAGGGACCTCATTTTAACTTGATTACCTCTGTAAAGATCCTATGTTCAAGTAAGTTCATACTTGGAGATACTGAACAGAGGATGAGATGGTTGGATGGCATCACTGACTCAATGGATATGAGTTTGAGCAGACTCTGGGAGTTGGTAAGGGACAGGGAAGCCAGGCGTGCTGCATTCCCTGGGGTCACAAAGAGTTGGACATGACTGAATAACTAAACTGAACTGAACTGAACTGAGATACTAGAGGTTTTGGGACTCTGATGCACCTTTTTTTAGCAGAACACAATTCAACCCATAATGGAGACCTTTAAAAAAATCTAGTGAAAGTCATGGATACTTTCTGCAGAAAAATATACATGTATATGTACACATATCCAATTTTGTTTATAATTTCAGGCGATTCATGGACGCTTAGGTTAAAATCCACAGCTAAAGTATTTTCCTGAACAACAGAGACACTTGAGCATTACCTACACACATACAGAAGCTTAAATCAGTAACTGCCTAAGTAGCAACATTATACTGCAGGTAATTCTAAGGGTACTGTGCTATGTATGGTCATCAAGGGGTATCATTGAGGAATTGGTTCCAGGACCCCCTTAGGGCACCAAAATCCATGGATACTCAAGCTTTTTATATAAAATGGTTTAGTATCTGCATAAAACCTATGCACATTCTCCTGTATACTTTAAGTCATCTCTAGATATAAATATCTAATACAGTATGAATGCTATGTAAATAGTTGTGAATACAATATAAATACTATATAAACAGTTGCAGCAAATTCAAGTTTTACTTTTTGGAACTTTCTAGAAAAATTTTTTTTTAAAATATTTTCAATCTGTGGTTGGTAGAATCTGCATATATGGAACCCGGGGATATGGAGGGCTGATTGTATACATAGAAGAGGAAAGAAATAATTTATTAAATTAAGATTATGCTAAGATCACCAGAAAGCTTTAGGAAAGGGAGTTACCAAGACAGTCTTCTCTTAAAGGCATAAAGTCAATAATATTCTTTATTTTACTTGAAAATTTTAGGCATAATTTGGGTGAGACTGTTTTACCTCAGAATTCCTAGCATTAAATCATTCTTACAGGGACTTCCCTAGAAGTCCAGTGGTTAGGACTTCATGCTTTCACTGTTAAGGGCACGGGATCAATCCCTGGTCAGGGAACTAAGATCCTGCAAGCCATGCAGCATGACCAAAAAAAAAAGAAAAAAGAAATATTTCTTATAATTAAATGAAAATATATAATCTACACTGAAAAGTATTAGTACAAAGAGAAAGCACACTTAATTTGCATTAATCTGTTAATATTAAATAAGTCTTAAAACCTAAAATAGTTGAGATCTAACCACCAGGAATGAAGAGCCTTTAAATGCTCATTTCCATGGCCCAACAAGCCTGCGTTGTCAGTAAGGTTGGAAGGAACTCTGGGGCCAAGCAAACTGGCAGGAAGCAAAGGTGAGAGAGAAATGTGCCGGGAGCCGGCATATTGCATATTGAGTGCATATTGCATATTGAGTGCAGCACTTTCCACAGCATCATCTTTCAGGATCTGGAATAGCTCAACTGGAATTCTATCACTGCTGGGAGCCAGCGTGAGGAACTCCGCCCATGACAAAGGTCATGAGGAAGGAGGCTCGGCATACGCAAAGGCGGGATCGAGCCTCAGGAGTCCCCCTGGAAATTCTTGAGCATCTACCCCCAAAACCAGAGTCTGCCTACTTTCTGCTTTGTGCTTTCACCCACACCTCTGACTTTACAGGGGGCTGTCCCCCACTACCTCTCTCTGAAAAAAAGAGTTAGCTTACAGCTCCAGTTAATAATTCTTGGATGTGACAGTGTTTCAACCTACAAACTCCTTTGGAAATCCTCTAGCCTGCCTGAATGGGTTTTTCCGGCCACATGTGATTGTTCAGAGCCTCCCAACTGTGAGAGGCAGGAGATGTTCTAAACTGACTAAACACAGATTCCTTTGAGTAGTTAAAAGATTAATTAGAAATTGTATTGGTGAAGGGTTTTTTCACTTGTTGAGCAAGTTTGCTGCTAAGTCTCCATACTCCTTACCTACTGTGTCCTTGGCAGTGTATTGATCGATATAATGGGTGTATAGAAATGTAAAATGCAGCTTTGTCCAATGCTTTTTGGAAGGCTGGTGCCTGACTTTGGAATAATCACCTTTAGAGAAAAATAAGTTTCTTAAAATGTTAACAGGCCTCCGGGCAAGAAGATGATGTCAATCACCTGAACTTTTGCATACGATAAGTTTGAAAGCCTGGCTTAGATTAGAACCAGGAACTGCTGTCCTTGCATGACTCCACCCCTTTCCCCATTATCCTCTATGCATAACTTAAGGTATAAAAACTACTTTGGAAAATAAAGTGCGGGCCTTGCTCACCAACGCTTGGTCTCCCCATGTCATTCTTCCCTTTAACTTCCAGCTGAGTGTCCATCTGGAGCGTGGATATCCTCTGCGACCATTTATTTGCCTGGGCTTCTAAGACCCACTCGAGAAGGTGTCTAAGGTGGGGCACCTTCCGCTATTCGAGAGGGCGCCTGCGGCCTCCGTGGTCAGAGCTAACCTGGTGTCACGGGTTATATTGATTTTCCGCGTAAACCAAGCCACTCAGCTTCTTTTCTCCACTGAATTTTCCTACTGAGCTATCCTTATTTCAGCCGCTTTTCTCCACTGAATTTCCTCACTGAGCTATCCTTATTCTATTAACTCTTTGTATCCTTAATTAAAGTGTAATTAAGCAGTTGTTCCCTGACCCTCGCCTAGCCGTCTCTCCTTCGAATACCCTGGATCAGCCGGGGCTGGTCCCCGGCAGAAATGGAAGGAAAACTGTTATCATCTGGGTACAATATCAATGTAACTTCCAATGTGTGAAGAACTAAGAAATTCTGAAGGTATTTGGCTTTGAGGAATAGCATTCAAAATCATTAAGGGCCATTTGTAAACTGTGGCAATCAGGTTAAATAAGTTTGATTTCTGTTCTCTAGAGATATATAAGATGGTGGTGTAGTTCAGCGGCTAAGTCATGTCCGACTCTTTGTGACCCAATGGACTGCAGCATGCCAGGCTTCCCTGTCCTTCACCATCTCCTGGAGCTTGCTCAAACTCATGTCCATTGAGATGGTGATGTCATCCAACCATCTCATCCTCTGTAGCTCCCTTCTCCTCCTGCCCTCAATCTTTCCCAGCATCAGGTGGCCAAAGTATTGGAGCTTCAGCTTCAGTCATGCCAATACTGAAGCTGAAGCTTAGTAATGGTAAGAATGGGCTTCCCTAGTGGCTCAGTGGTAAAGAATCCGCCTGCCAATACAGGCGATGCAAGTTTGATCCCTGAGTCGGGAAGATCCCCTGGAGAAGGAAACGGCAACCCACTCCAGTATTCTTGCCTAGGAAATCCCCTGGGCAGAAGAGCCTGGTGGGCTACATACAGTCCATGGGGTTGTAAAAGAGTCAGACATGACTTAGCAACTAAACAACAACAACAATGATAAGAACAGCAAAGAGACATTTTCCTTCCTCTTTACCATTACAAATTGCTGCTAACTAAGTTAAATTATAAGGTGAAGTGTCATAAGAACAAATCATTGAAAATTTGATCATTAAGATACCTGAAGTTGAAACAAAGAATTGGGAACATTTGCAAAACCACATGGCAAATGATACACAAAATCCTTAATTACTGAGACTAAGAAGTTACACATTTTTTCTTCCATAGGCAATCCTGAGTTATGGAACTCACACTGAGTGATAACAAAAATTAACTCTGCCTGAGGGAACAGGGAGACATTATAAGGAGAGGGTAGGATTTGAAATGGCCTTAAAGGATATGTAGTTTTCCAGATAAAACTGGAAAAACCAGGTTGATGTTAGCAAAGTCTTTCTGTGAAGGCTCGAGGAATGTGAATTTTATCTTATAAGACCCAAGGAGCCAAAGAACAAAGAATAAGTAGAAGTATGACATAACTGGCTTTGTTTTTTAAGAAGTATCTGCAATAGTAGAGGATACTTTTTCACCACTGACCATGGCAACTAACAAGGTCACACACCTAACAGATGCTCAATTAACAGTTGTTGACTGATTGAAGCCTTAGGAAAGGGTTATCAGAACTGCAGACTGACACATAAATAAGGGTTAGTCCAAAAAGGCAATCCTGGGTATTCACATAAAGAAACAGCAGTATTTAAGGCTTAATATTTGTTTTTTGTTATTGCTCAAAATGGGGTAAGTATTATGATCTGTAACCAAATAATGCCAATTCTTCTTTTTCCACATTGATATGACTTTATCTGGCTAAAATAGGAGGACAAAGCAAATCAATAACCTTATCTAGAGGAGGAAATAAAGCCAAGTAAAATCGCATCTAAAACATCAATGTTTATTTCAGTCTGTAAGCCTTTTTTTTTTCCTGCTTGTCTGTACAGTCTCCAATCATCCCTGAGATACAAGCGATTGGGCTCTTCTGGACCCACCAGTTAAGGGGAGGGAACATTTATCTACCGTCAATTCATGGGACACTAATCTCCTTCCCACTCCTCTGATTACAAGCAAGCAGGATGCTAGAGGAAAAGCCTCAACTGAAGCTTTAAAAATAAATAAATAAACCCAGCCCCTTCTGCTCCAGGAATACAGAAAAGACTGGCATTATTAATACAAGAGAAAGTGATCTGCCCAAACAAAAGCCAATCTGAAGGAGGCACCAGCGCCGCAAGCTAGCCTGGCATGATTGCTAGGAAGAGGGCACCCTTGTTAAAAATGTATATTTTAATTTTCTGTATTGCAAAAGGCCCCAATTTGCCCAGGGATCTAGCTAAGCTGCCATTTTCTACTACGACAGAGTCTAATCTTTATTTAATGGATTTAGCATCTATCTTCACTAGAGTGGTCTCTAAGGAATAGGGGAGGGGAGAATGAAGGGGCAGAAAAGAGATGCTCAGATCCCCCTCCCCCTTTCATCCATCCGGCACTCATGTTTGTGTTCAAAATTCAATTACCTCCTTATTGATACTTCACAGAGATATTTAAGCTGCAAACATGAAGCCCTGATTTCCCAAGGGGCCATGCCCCTCTCTATTTCACTGCTTTGCTTCCCCCTGGGTGAATTCCTGAGGCGTCCATATTAATAGGTAATCAGTCACAATTCATTTATTAAACAGCAAGCAAGGTTTATCAGCCTGCCCTGATTAGCCCGAAGAAACCACTGAATTCCTAATTTATTTATGGAAATGTAAGTGTCTTTTTGAATTCCATTCAGGAGCTGCAGGAGCGCTGTGGTCTTAGCACACTGCAGTCTTACCGGCAGCACAAGCAGCGCCTTCAGGACCACGGCCGCTGGCCACCAGAAGGCAAAGAGCCAGGGACGTACAAGCACAGACTCCTCTTGGCCACAGGATTTGGATCCACGTAATCCTTGGATTAGTACTTATTTGATTGCTTTCTGTTTACATAAAAGAGTTGGAAATGTTGTCACTAAGGCAGCCATTACAATCCACCATAACAAAAATCAATCCCTGGGACGCTGCTTGTTGATTGGCAGAAAAGTGGCCCTTAATGGAGTAGAACTGAGGACCTCAGTGAGCTAAAAGACAATCCTTCTCAGAGTTAAAACCAACACCAGACTGGAATACAAACCAAAACCACTAAAATAATACATCTTGAGCATTTCTTTTAGATTAGTAGCTAAACCAGATCCTGTTTTAATTTTGTACTGTTCTAGGCTGCAGTGACAAAACAGCTTTGTGTGTAATTTCCACAATTCTAATCAATTAGCAATTCATACAAAATTGCCCATTACTAATTAAAAGGCCAATACAGATTAAATAAAGCTCTAACCAGTAGCATTAAAACCCATGCTAACTGCCCCAATAGGTGCAATTAGAAAAGACACTGTTTATGGGACAAGAGCAGATCATATAAACTAGACTCTTGTTTTCTGCTAGAATTATAGGACTGTTTCTTCTGAAAAATAATTTAAAAAAATTTAAAAATGTAAAAAATGTAGCCAGTGTTTCAATGCCAATGAAGAAGGCTGTTAATGCTATCTTTCTATGGGTTATCCACACCCAATATTTTCAAGTCCTGCTCTGCTTTCTTCACACAATTCACTATGATTAAGAGCAACCTCCCCACATAATCTGCTCTATGAAGTGAAAGGCAAACCATAATCATGAGAATATCAAATTCTGACTGACAGACATTCTAAAATGTACCTGACCAGTATTCGTTAAAACTGCCAAGGTCATCAACAACAAAAAATCTGAGAAACTGTCATAGCCAAAAGGAACCAACGAAGAAATATGACGAGATGTAATTATGACATCCTAGAGGAGACCCTGGAACAGAAAAATATTAGGGGAAAACTAGGGAAATCTGAATTAAAGTATGGGGAAAAGTGAAAAAGGAAAGTTCATTACTTGTAACAAATGTACCACAATAACCATAATAGGGGAAACTAGGTATGGGTTAATGGGAACTCTCTTTTATGATTTTCATATCTAAAACTGCTCTAAAATTTTAAATTAATTAAAAAAACAGAAGCGGCAACTTATAAACTAAATTAGAAAGTGGCCAAAACATAAGTAACTTTTATATTTTTATGAGAAAATTTTAAAAGATCATTTTTCATTAATAATATCTTTGAAATATAAACACATTAATAAATTAAAAAATTTCATATATATTTATTTGTTTCTACTTGACAGGAATAGCAAAAATATATTTAGTATATATTTAGCTATTAAACATATTCTCCAGAAAATGTCATCTCCATTCAAGATGTTAATAACTATTAAAATTACAATGGGAAACTCCCCCCCGCCCACCCCCACCAATATACAAAAAAGAAAAAGGTAAACCAGTTGTAATATTAAACTAAAATATAATTAGGAGAACTATTTGTAAAGAAAATCAATATCCCCTCAATTCAATATTAACACTCTTCAGATTGTGTTGATGTTCCTCTTCTCGAGTTTGAACCATCAAGAAATGACCTGCATGTGCTTTGGCTAGAGATGAAACACAAGGTCAAGTCAAAAGCACTAGCTCTCCCCACTCTCAAATAAATAATCGTATGCAATAGGATTCTGTTAGTAATTCCAAAGTGAAACATAATAAAATTTTCTTTAAAGGTCCAATGTCTTTATTTGAACTGTCCAATACATAAAAATACTGTGTATGGCTCGGACTTCTATCATACTTGGAGAAAAGCAAAAAATGCATCACGGCAGGCATGTTTGTAAGAACTGCTACAGAGTCGGAGAATCGGAGTCACAGCTCTTGGGCTATCCTTGACATCTGTGGACTATAAGATGAGGTCATGGTCCAACTTACTCAAGTCCAGTTGTCAGGCTTTGGAAACTATGCACTTAAAGCATTTAGCATAGTATCTATTATTAGGTATTCATCTACCTGTTGAAACTATGATTATCAATGTTTCTCAGTAGGTACCTGATGACTCTAGGCAGAAAACCTGAGAAAACAAAAAGTTAATTGAAGAATCTAAAAACAACCCATCTGTTGAATCCATTAATACAGCACCCTTGAAAAGTCAATGCTCCTACTTGACCCACTTAACAACCTATATGGAAGACAAAGCAGCTATTTATCACCTATATGGCATGGATGAGAAAAAGGAAAAATTAGGCAGGTAAGTGATTTACTCAAGGTCAATAGCTAATACAAGCAAAGCCAAGACTTGATTACTTCTGACTCCAAATGGTCTCCCATTCTACACCACAGGCATGTTTTGTCCTCTGGCAGATAACTCTGACTTCTCTGGCATATCACTCTGTTTCATGTCAAATTCCTTACAACAAAACCCCCTGTAATATCACAAGATTTCCTAAACCCTGATGCTTTCTTCAGGCACTACAATGTTAAGGAAATTTCAAAATGAAAAAAGAACTACTCAAATAGCATTCTATTGTATTAAATTATCAACACAAACAGATTGGTCAATCACTTTAATTTTTCTTTTAATTTATGCTCATGTACAACCTAATTTCCTCACCAATAAATTTCACTGACATCTCTGTCCAAAGCAGTATGTTATCTCACTCCTGACATATATGCATTTCCAAATATAAGACAGGACAAAGACAGGCTCAAATCCTTCCTGAATATTCTGTCCATTATCACCCCAAAAAAGAATTAGTATATTAAGCAACATCTTATTGCAAGCTATTATTCTAGTGCTTTAGGTGGGAAAATATGTCTTCTAGATTTATGGACTCTAAATGTTGTTGGTTCATTCAAAATAGTAATACATGAAACACATATAGAAAAAATATTAAAATGTTCTTTCTGATGTTTGTCCCAACATGTGACCCTTTATCAGTCCTACTAAAAAAGTTTCCAAGAGTTATCCGCTATGTACCCACATTTTAACTAAAAACTTTAAAGGGAACACTGCCATCTACTGAACCACATTCATCACCACTCTCTATTACAGTGATACCTAATTTAATGGCTCTCTGGGACCAAAAAATTTAACTAAGGATGTTTATGTTTAAAGTAAACTTTTAAGGCATAAAAAGTTGTATACATTCACAGCTACCCTGACAAAGATACCCCAGGAAACAATTGCTATTACTCTCATCCAATATATAAGGCCTGCTCTAAGCAATACTTTGAAATATAGGGGGTTGGTTCCCTTCCTCTTCAACATCCTCTTTCCTACCTGACTGGAAAACTACTAATGCTTGATACTCTTTCATGAGCTTCCCATATGAAACGATATGGCTGTGAGAGCTATCATTTCCATTTAAGGATAGACTGGCAATAAGACTTGAGTGAATTAGCTTCAATTTTTATCTTACTAATTTTAAATTAAGAAAATTTTAAGTATAACATATACATAGAAAAAAGAACAAATCTTAAGTATACATATGAGGAATTTCACAAAATGAACACATCTGTATAGGAACCACATACATCTATGAATATATAGAGAACTATTGCCAGCACCCCAGAAGACTCTCTCCTCATGCCCATTCCAGCCACCACTATAACCCAAATGCAACAATTATTTTTATTTATATCGCCATTGATTATCTTTGCTTGTTTTTGAACTTTATATAAATGATATAGTATAATATATATTGTTTTGTGTCAAGTTTTATTTACTCAAGGTTAAGTTTCTGATGCCAAAGAATGCTCAAACTACCGCACAATTACACTCATCTCACATGCTAGTAAAGTAATGCTCAAAATTCTCCAGGCAAGACTTCAGCAATACGTGAACTGTGAAGTTCCAGATGTTCAAGCTGGTTTTAGAAAAGGCAGAGGAACCAGAGATCAAATTGCCAACAATCACTGGATCATCGAAAAAGCAAGATAGTTCCAGAAAAACATCTGCTTTATTGACTATGCCAAAGCCTTTGACTGTGTGGATCACAACAAACTGTGGAAAATTCTCAAAGAGATGGGCATACCAGACCACCTGACCTGCCTCTTGAGAAACCTGTATGCAGGTCAGGAAGCAACAGTTAGAACTGGACATGGAACAACAGACTGGTTCCAAATAGGGAATGGAGTACATCAAGGCTGTATATTGTCACCCTGCTTATTTAACTTATATGCAGAGTCATGCGAAATGCTGGACTGGATGAAGCACAAGCTGGAATCAAGATTGCCAGGAGAAATATCAATAACCTCAGATATGCAGATGATACCACCCTTATGGCAGAAAGTGAAGAAGAACTAAAGAGACTCTTGATGAAAGTGAAAAAGTTGGCTTAAAGCTCAACTTTAACTGTTAAATTCAGTTAATTCAGAAAACTAAGATCATGGCATCCGGTCCCATCACTTCATGGCAAACAGATGGGGAAACAGTGGAAACAGTCGCTGATTTTACTTTTTGGGGCTCCAAAATCACTGCAGATGATGACTGAAGCCATGAAATTAAGATGCTTACTCCTTGGAAGGAAAGTTATGACCACCAACCTAGACAGTGTATTAAAAAGCAGAGACATTACTTTGCCAACAAAGGTCCGTCTCGTCAAGGCTATGGTTGTTCCAGTAGTCATGTATGGATATGAGAGTTGGACGATAAAGAAAGCTGAGTGCCAAAGAATTGATGCTTTTGAACTGTGGTGTTGGAGAAGGCTCTTGAGAGTCCCTTGGACTGCAAGCAGATCCAACCAGTCCATCCTAGAGGAGATCAGTCCTGAGTGTTCATTGGAAGGACTGATGCTGAAGCTGAAAATCCAATACTTTGGCCACCTGATGCAAACAGTTGACTCATTTGAAAAGACCCTGATGCTGGGAAAGATTGAAGGCGGGAGGAAAAGGGGACGACAGAGGATGAGATGGTTGGATGGCATCACCGACTCAATGGATATGAGTTTGGATAAACTCTAGGAGTTGGTGGTGGACAGGGAGACCTGGTGTGCTGTGGTCCATGGAGTTGCGAAGAGTCAGACATGACTGAGTGACTGAACTGAACTGAAGTTTCTGAGACTCATTCATGTTGCTTCATACAGCGATAGTTTGTTCATTTTCAAAGCTGTGTAGTATCCTACAGGGCTTCTGGGGTAGCTCGGCTGGTAAAGAATCTGCCTGAAAGGCAGGAGATCCCAGTTCGATTCCTGGGTCAGGAAGATCCCCTGGAGAAGGGATAGGCTACCCACTCCAGTATTCCTGGGCTTCCCCGGTGGCTCAGATGGTAAAGAATCAGCCTGCAATGTGGGAGACGTGGGTTCTATCCCTGGGTTGGAAAGATCCCCTGGAGGAGGGCATGGCAACCCACTCCAGTACTCTTGCCTGGAGAATTCCCATGGACAGAGGAGCCTGGCGGAATACAGTCCATTGGGTCACAAAGAGTCAGACACAACTGAGTGACTAAGTACACATAGCACGTAGTATCCTAGAAATATACCCTAATTTATCTACTAATTCTATCATCACAGAATATCTGGACTGTTCTAATTTGGGTCTATTATGAATCATTCTGAGTATTTTCATATGCATCTTTTGTTATACAATTTCTGGGATATATATCTAGCACTGGAATTACTAAGTTATAGGCTATTAAGTATAATCAGCCTTAGTAGACACTGCCTAACAGCTTTCCAAAATGTACTGAAAATCACACGCCATTTAAAGTCTCATACATTTCTCAGCCTATCTTTCAACTGTAAACTGTCCCCATTTAGAAGAATCTGAGACACTTGGAAGCAAGTAGAGAGTACTTTGGGGAAGGGAAGTCAGAGTTTCTGAACTCATAATCTGAGACCTTCCCAGACTCCCAGTTTCCCTTGGAAGACTATAACCTATAGTTCAGGATCCCTAGAAGCCTATTTTGAGAACAGAAGAGTCTCTCTCCCATGTAACTGTACCCCAATACCAATTTATCAGCAGGTTTCTCCCATCCAGGTTCTCCTAAACACTGTCTGAACTCTGATCAATACCTCAAACTCCCAGATAAAGATACTGTATGTTTCTGAGCACAAGCTAAGTTGTCTTAGTTAGAATTTACACATTTTTCCTTCCTATCAGATTATACGGAATGCATTTTGAAGTAAAGAGGTTTCAGAAAATAAAAGAACAACAACAACAACAAAAACCTAACAATATTACTGGAATTGAATTGGAATTACTATAATGGGAATCCTTCCTCCAAGATTTTCCCAATTTATCGTGACAAAGACTTGTCAATAATGTAAGAATCCCAAGCCTAACTTCATTCATGTACCGATCAGTCCTGGTGCAGTCTTATCTCATCATGATGTCTCAACTTAAAGGCAAAAAGGAGACAGCTGTCAGAATATTTTAATACCTATGAATTTAGAGAATTGCTCTACGTCAGTCTAATCATTTTGTAGAGTTATAAAAATATCTGCTACAAAAGTGGTGCTATAAGGATGTGTCCTTACGTAGCTGAGAGTAATAAAACACTGCACAGCCCTGGGTCACAGTCTGCCAAACTAGAACTGATACACATCAGTGCTGCTGTGAATTTGTAAAACTGTTCTGGCTAATCTTTTTGAAGGACTCCTGTTTGTTTATTTAAATAAGAATTAGCTGCAATAGTAACCAACTGCTTCAGGGCTTCAACAATGAGCTGTGCCTAATGAAAATTCAGAATTCATCATTGCATGTCACAAGGAGGTTAACATTTAACATGTAGACTTTTAAAAAAAGGAAAAAAATCAGTATTTTTTTTAAAATTAAGGATCTTTGACACTCTGATGGGTAGTATATCCATTCAGCATAGAAAGCAGAAATAATCAAAATCATTGCCTAGGTACAGGTCAAACTCAGCTCACTCCAGAAATGCTTGACGGTGACTACTTTCCTATCTCTTTGTTGCCACTTCACAGGCTTAACGGGGTAAACCCGGAGAGGCTGCTACATGGTTTGGTGGCCAAATTATATGTAAGGTTATTCTGCCTCCCTAACTGTGTGACTGCTGGACAAATAAGGCAAATATTTTGTTGTTGAGTTGCTAAGTCGTGTCTGACTCTTTGCTACCCGGTGGACTGCAGCGCTCCAGGCTTCCATGTCCTTGATGCCTTTTTACTATACCAGCACACTGCAAGCATGGGAAATGATATGAGAAAAAAGGATCTGTGCAGGTTAATCAAACAGTAACTGCTGCATGGAATGCTACATTTTACATGAAATCTCACAGTGAGAGGGAAACCAATTTGCCAAAGATGATATACAGTGTTTCTTTCACTCCAGTTAAATGTCATTTTTTAAAAAAGACTCTACCCAACCACCTTCAGGCCACTATGATCTCTCATTTTTGAATTCCTGTGGTAGTCAAGTGGCACTTTGTGCATGCTGTCTTGTACACATCTGCCTTGCCATCCTAATCAGATTATAAGCACCTTAAGAGGAGTTTATGCCTTATTGTTGACAACCAAACTCGAGAACACTCCTTTTCACAGCTGGTCACAGTTTATTTATTATGATAATATCTAAATCCCAAGAAATAGATGTGAACCCTTAGTAGGGTCTGGATATTAAAATAAATACCAAGGATGATCAGGCTATTTCAAATCTACTTTGGGAAAGAATGAAGGGAAGAGTAGAGGCTGGATTCATTGATGAATTGAAGAAAGTGGAATACAAAATCAAGATGCAGTTGAACTTTCAACAATGTAGGGGTTAGGGTCAAAAATCTGTGTACAACTTCACATCCGGCCATCAGTATCTGAAGTTCCGTATCTGCATTCAACCAGCCATGGGTTATGTAGTACTATACAGTGTGCATGCTCAGTCATGTCCAACTCTTTTTTGTGACCCCAGGGACTGTAGCCCGTCAGGCTCCTCTGTCCATGGGGTTTCCCAGGCAAGAATATTGGAGTGGGTTGCCATTCCCTTTTCCAGGGGATCTTCCAGACCCAGCGATCAAACCCACATGGCTTGAGTCTCCTGCCTTGGTAGGAGGGTTCCTTACCACTAGTGCTACCTGGGAAGCCTTTACAGGGTATGCAGTACTATAGTACATATTTACTGAAAACAAACTAACTGACGGTATAAGTAGTTACACACAGTTTGAACCTGAGTTGTTTAAGGACCAACAACACATCAAAAAAAACCGTTCAGTTAAGAGTAGGCCTGAAATGGACTTCTTTACATCCTTTTGGGCTTCCTCGACTGGTTTCATTTCTGTGTTTTCTTCTTTTTCTCATACAATTCATTTTAAAATTGATATACAGTCCACATACCATAAAATTCACCCCTTAAATTGTGGTAAAATACTGATAACATACATTTAACCATCCTACCCATTTTTACATTTCAGTGGCATTAAGTATATTCATGTTGTTGTGCAACCAGTGTCCAGACCTTTTTTGAGTAAAACTGAATAAATTACAATTAATTAAATCCCCATCTAAATAATAACCTCCCATTCTCCCCTGCCCCAGCTCCTGGCAATCACAGTTCTACTTTCTGTCTCTATGAATCTGACTACTCTGTCACTTTCTAAACAAGACTCTACCCAACCACCTCCAGTCCACTATGATCTCTCACTTCAGTGAACTCCTGTGGTATGACTGTGGCACTTACTACATGCTCTTGTACACATCTGTCTTGCCATCCTAATCAGATTAATCAGTACCTTGAAAGGAGTTTATGTCTTGTTTTTGTTTTCATATAAGTGGGCACCTTATACAAGTAGAATTGCACATATTTTTCTTTTTGTGACTCATTTATCTCACTTAACATGTCCTCAAGCTCATCTGTGTTGTAGTATGTATCAAAAGTTCCTTCCTTTTAAAGGCTAAATAATATTCCACTCTAAGAATACACATTTTGTTTATCCATTCATCCATCAATAGACACTCAGGTTGTTCCCACCTTTTGGCAATTACAAATAATGCTGCTATGAACATGTATGTACAAATATCTCTTCCAGTCCTTGCTTTCAATTCTTTGGGGTATTTGCTCAGAACTGGAATTGCTGGGTCATGCAGTTAATTCTATTTTTATTTTTAGGAACCACCATACTGTTTTCCATAATGGCTGAACAATTTTTACAGTCTCACCAACAATGCAAAAGGGTTCCAATTTTTCCACATCCTCACCAACACGTGTTACTGTCCATCTTTTTATTATAGTCATCTTAGTGGGTGTGAAGTAGTATCTCATGGTTGTGATTTGTATTTCCCTAATGATTAATGATGTTTAGCATGTTTGCATTGGCTTATTGGCCACTTGTGTATCTTCTTTGGAGAAATGTTGATTAAATCCTTTGCCCACTTTAAAAATGGGACTGTTTTTTATTGTTGTGCTGTAAGAAGTCTTTATATATTCTGGATATCAAACAATACAGAAATGATTTGCAAAAGTCTTCTCTCATTCTGTGGGCTGTCTTTTTATTTTCTTGATGGTATCTTTGAAACATAAAACTCCAATTTATTATTTTCTTTTTCTGTTTATGCTTTTGGTATCATATCCAAGAAACACTGCCTAGTCTAAGGCAACAAAGATTTATGCTTATGTTTTCTTCTGAAAGTATTATAGTTTTAGCTCTTACGTTTAGGTCCATAATCCATTTTTGAATTAACATTTGTATATGGTGCAAGGTAGGGGGTTTAATTTGGGGTTTTTGCATGTGGATATCCCATTTTCCCAGTACTATTTGTTAAAGAGACCATGTAGTTTTCCCCACTGAATGATCTGGCACCCTTGTCAAAAACTGACTATAAATGTGAGGATTTATTTCTGGACTTTCAGTTCTATTCCAGTGATCGATATAGCTAACCTTATGCCAGTACTATACCTCTTGTTTATTTGTAGTTCTGTACTAAGTTTTGAGACTGAGAAGTGTGAGACTTCACTTTTGTTCTTTTTCAAGATTATTTAGCTCTTCTGGGTCTCTTGTATTTCCATGTAAATTTTAAGATTTACTTGTTAATTTCTGCAAAACCAGCTTCATTCTTGACCTAAATAAAGTACAGGGGTAGTTCCTGTATGGAAGGATCCATAATCCTCACAAGGTTAATCATGCAAACTGGAATATAAGGGGATCTCCTCTGCTTACACTCACCTAACAACCAAAGCTGCTGTAGGTGGGAACAACCTATACTGGCATACACTCCATTTACACAATGGTGCTGAACAATGAAAACAGAATCCAATGTAATTTCTAACGGTAGAATTCTTAACTAAAGAAAATAATCATTAGATCTCATCTGTGGCCAAAAACCATTTATTTCCTTCTAACAGTGCCACAAAAATTCCAGAGAAAATGAGACTGCTACCTTAAACACAAGGCTAAATAATGCCATTACAAAAAAACCTGAATTTTTCTATACTTTATATTTAAAGAGGAAAAAGTTATTCTGAACAATTCATAAATGTATGAGTTGTAGTATCTAAATTCAAGTCTTTTAATACCTGTGACATTTCAACCATGAAAACATGAAAGTCAATATAACACTGGTGTTTACTTGCAATTTTGTTGAGGAACTACTCTCAACACACTGAAGGAGCAAAGTCATTCAGCTACTGAGTGAGCCTAGCAGTCCACTCACCACCTGTATATCACCATGACTCTGACATTCCCTAGTGGTACTCATTTACATAATAAAAATAACACTACTGGAAACTAGAAAGGACTAAAAGCTTCTACAAATTTGGAATAAAGGATGGATGAAATACTTGTCTTGGGGCTGGCTCAGATCTGTGAAATGAATAGTTTCATCACATATCCAGAGGCGTATAGTAATGTTAACAGAAAAAGTCCACCAGCTTTTATCAAAACATTCTTCAGTACACAGAGAGAGGAAAAAAGAACTTTAATGAAAGCTGATAAGGCACTGAGAATGATACTGGAAAATGGAACTTATGATCACAATGTGATTTAGGAGAAATGTAAAGGGTTCATAAACAGGAAGGATTAGTAAGTCATAACAAGAAGTTGTTGAACATAGATAAAATTGACTTACACTAAAAGAAAATGCCTTTATAAACATAAATCATGACAGAGAAAAGGTAAGCTCCTATTAGACAATTAGATATTTGTCATGTCCAAATTCGGAGAAGGCAATGGCACCCCACTCCAGCACTCTTGCTTGGAAAATCCCATGGACGGAGCAGACAGTTAGGCTGCAGTCCATGGGGTCGCTAAGAGTCAGACATGACTGAGCGACTTCACTTTCACTTTTCACTTTCATGCATTGGAGAAGGAAATGGCAACCCACTCCAGTGTTCTTGCCTGGAGAATCCCAGGGACGGGGGAGCCTGGTGGGCTGCCATCTATGGGGTCGCACAGAGTCGGACACGACTGAAGTGACTTAGCATAGCATAGCATGTCCAAATTATATAAGTATTGGGAACTGAATGGTGAAAAACTCAGATGCTCACATATCCTTATAGAGTCTACAGAGTTTAAGATCAGGCTGACTTATCTACTGGGTAGTAACTGTGCAGACTTTATGGAAAAATTATGTTTGCCCTATTAATCTGAGAGCCTCCGGACATAAAAAGAACTCCCTTCCAAATACTGATATGCTAATAAAAAAACCCTCAGATACAGGGCAATGTTTTTTTGGACTGGTTTTATAAATACTTTATGCCAGAAACAGAGAAGTATCTAATTTCTAAAAAGCTGGAATTTCAGTTCTCCCCATCATGAACAATGTGCAAGGTTGTCCTTAATGACTATAGTTTGCAACTCTAAGTTAAGGTGATGCTCCTTGCACTTAATGCTTCTGCCTTTTCAAGTGGAGTGTAAAATACAAGCTCAAGGTATATGACTCTGCTATACTTTCACTGGCATCATAAAGTGCTGCGAACAAAGATCTCAAATTTGGTAACTTCCAGCTTTAGAAGAGGTACATCCTTGATTATGTAAGAAATATCATGGAATCTCTTACTGGAGATTGGGTGATCCAAAAGGGTAAATGTTATTTGTGTGACGGCAGTGTACAACTTCAAGGAGATTACTGTCACAGGTAATAAAGAGTATAGCATTAATGCCAACAAGACAAGAGGGTGGTAAAGGTTTGGCGGGCACACTTAAAAGTGATATGGAAGAATTAGAAGAGCAAGAAGACTTAGAGATGATTTCGCAGAGAATGACAAAGAGGATGACATTGAAGACTTAGAAGAAATCTGGGAGGGGGGTGTTTCATAAAGTTAATCATAAAGTTCCTCCATGAGTGTCCTACCCTGAAAGCAACAAGTTGACTCTAATTTACCACAGAAATGCCAGATGCTCATTTTACAGGCAGATTTCATAAGCTTTATATTTAATGAGAAATTGTTAGAGTGACATTTGGCAAGGGAAGATTCTCTCAGATGTTGAGAAAAACCAGCATAAGCATCTTTTTGCTTCATTTTTCCTAGGAGAAATTGACTGAAATAATTTGACAGTCAAAGATAAATTGAATAGTTAAAAATCTCCATGGTAAATTCTTTGTTGAAAGGTCAAACACATCTGCTGAAATGTATTCATATTCATTCCATTTCTTTCAGAGTAAGATAACACAGTACTTAAAAGACACAAAATAGTGTATAAAATCAGAATGATGTTCTGTTACACTGTAGGTATTATTCACAAAGCTGTTAGTTTAAAGTCGGTCATTTATAGTACAAAAAATTTTACCTATTTTGAATCTCATCTCACTTGTGTTCTGTCTATAGTAAGAAACTCTGTTCCAAACTTGTCTAATTTGCTTAATAGATTCACAATCGTCTGGTGGCTTAGGGAAACCCCTAATCTAACTTGATCAGAAAACTGAAATGTTATCAAGAAAAGTGGACACGGGTTCAAATGCCAGCGAACTTTTCATGTAAAAGGCTAGACAGTTAATATGTTAGGTTTTGTGGGCCACATTCAGTCTCTGTCTCATACTCTTCCAGTTTTCATTTTTATAATTCTTTAGAAATGTAAAAATGATTCTTGGTTCACAGGGAATACGCAATTAGCCAACATTTAGAGTAGTGCCACTGGATGCAAATGCCCTATGTCTGTGCAGTCCAAAGTGGTAGATACCAGCTGCAGGTGCTTACCAAGAGCATTTACTGAGCAGTACAACTGAGCAGTTATATTCTAAATTTTGTTTAACTTTAAACAGTCACATGCAGCTAGTGGCTACCATTTTGAACAGCACAGGTCTAGAGGATCTCTAACAGCACACAAGAGCCCCAGAAATCGCTGAATACCTATGTCCCCCAAGAATCTACTGAAGAAGACTTGGATACGTAAGCTGGGTATCAGCAGTAATTGTTACTAATAATGGCCTCCAAGTATTAAACATCGTATAACAATTCAAATGACTAACACCAAGGAGGAAAATTACGGTGTAAGAAATTTGAAACAAAACTCGTTGGCACTTCACAATTTATTAGAATGACATCTCCTCCATACTTGGGCAAATCAGAACTTTGAAGTGTTGAGAGAATTAATCTAAAGAGCTCTGAGTTTAAAAGACCTATAATGTTCTTACTTTTGATGGAAATGAAAATTTTTACCACTCAATTTGCACAGATTCTATTGAAGATGGATGTAATTAAAATCAGGTTTCTGTTAGCCTGAGAAGACAACTGATTTCTCCCATCACTGCCCTGAAATGCTCCTAGAAAATTGCTTTGCTTCATTCATCACACTGCTACTCCCAGCAAGGGCCCTAAAGTTCATGAGGCTCAAACCTCCTTTGTTAGCCAAGCTGTTACACAAGAAACCTAAGTCCTCATTTTCACGTGCTGACAACATTTTCCAAGTCCATTACTGCATTCATAACTTGATTCTTGGAACTTGTGAGGTAGAAAATTAGGGGAGAAAACACTCCTTCAACTTCAGAGGAAGCCTCCAGTTGCCTTAGACAACATCCACTAAAGGCTATTTGTTTTCCCCACCTATCTGGGACAGAACACGTCTCATTTAACTAAGCAAAGAATTTAAAACACACAGCCGGGTGCAAATCACTACATTATGTCCAGCTGATGATCCATGACTAGACTCACACCATTCCTCCAAAAACGTTTGGCCTCTAATATTTCTAATTTAAAACAGTCCCACATGTAAAGGCAACATTCCTGAAGAGGGGAAATCACTTCATGTAAAATCA
Organism: Bubalus bubalis; assembly: GCF_019923935.1. NCBI lineage: Eukaryota > Metazoa > Chordata > Mammalia > Artiodactyla > Bovidae > Bubalus > Bubalus bubalis. Next base: position 17,802,304 of record NC_059167.1, read on the forward strand.
CAGGTTGAACCATGGAACACAAATCAGTAAGTGCAACCAACTGGTTCAGTAAGTATTCACTCATAGGTCCAAGTCAAACTGTCTACAAAGAGTCTAGCATTGGGACTTCCCTGGGGGTCCAGTGATTAAGAATCTATCTGTCCCTTTTCTGTGGTGGTATCGCTCTCGCAAACATGGTGAACGTTCCAAAAACCCGCCGGACTTTCTGTAAGAAGTGTGGGAAGCACCAGCCCCACAAAGTGACACAGTACAAGAAGAGCAAAGATTCTCTGTATGCCCAGGGAAAGCAGCGTTATGACAGGAAACAGAGTGGCTATGGTGGGCAGACTAAGCCGATTTTCTGGAAAAAGGCTAAAACTACAAAGAAGATTGTACTGAGGCTTGAATGTGTTGAGCCCAACTGTAGATCAAAGAGAATGCTGGCTATTAAGAGATGCAAGCATTTTGAGCTGGGAGGTAATAAGAAGAGAAAGGGCCAAGTGATCCAGTTTTGAGCTTCGTATTTTGTTTTATTATGAAGACAATAAAAATGCCATCAATAAAATCCTCTTATTTATGCTTAAAAAAAAAAATCTATCTGTCAATGCAGGGGACAAGGATTCGATCCCTGGTCTGGGACGATTCTACAGGCCATGGGGCAACTAACCCCGAGCACCACCACTGCTAAGCCCCTGCACCCTGGAGCTCATGTTCCACAAGGAGAAGCTACTACAATGAAAGCCTGTGCGCCACCACTAGGGTACCCCCTGCTCGCCTCAGCTGGAGAAAAGTCGGCACAGCAACAAAGCCCCAGCACAGCCAAAAATAAATGAATTTTTTAAAATAAAAGAGCATAGTATAGGTATACCCACACTATGAAATTCCATGAAGCAACTGAGAAACGATGAGGTAGATCTGTCTGTATTGCTGTGGAAAGATATCCAAGATAATTGTGAGGAGGAAAAAACAAGTTACAAAGCATGTATATGTATTATGATCTCATCTGTGTGGGGGAACATATATAAACTTCATTAATACATAGAAATGTCTGGAAATGTTCATGGAGGAAACCATTGATGGTTACCTTGAATAAGTTCAGCAGGTAAGGTCTTTACTTTTCACTTCATATCCTCCCTGGAGAAGGAAATGGCAACCCACTCCACTACTGCCTGGAGAATTCTATGGACAGAGGAGCTTGGTGGGCTGCAGTCCATGGGGTCACAAAGTGTCAGACACGACTGAGTGACTAACACTTTCATATCCTCCCATATATGAAAAAAAATTTTTTTAATCAAGAGCTTGAATTACTTGTATAAGTTTAAAATGTTTTTTTAAAAGTTCGGTGAGATCTCTGCAGTGCTTCCCCAAAGACTTTTTTATTACTGGAGTGTTGATAATTTGAATGAAAAAGTCAAAGCTGTCCCTTTTGTACCTAAAGTCACTATAACATTCCTAAGATTGCCTCGGTCAATAAACTTCTATAGTGGGAAGGAGAGGGGAAAAAAAAAGGGGGAAAGAAACAAAAATCACAACATTATTATGAAACTGGAAAAAAAAAAAAAAAAAGGCACACTCCATATAGGGCCTTGGTAGGACAAGACAATCCACAAGTGCCAACCAGCTCTAGGCTATAAAGATCCCAGGAGAATCATCACATTTCAATTACCATCACTAACATTACTTATTATTTGGCCTGCTCCAGTCCCTAAGGAAGGCAGCTTGTGATGACAATACCCAGCCTCTTCTTGTAAAACAATTCATTAGGCAAAGCAGAACAGCTGGGGCAGCCACGTGCGCGTACTTAAAGCACCACCCCACTGGGACCTCTGGCCCAGATTTCCCTTTTGGTGAGGGACAGCCACCACCCTTGTGACAGCTGTAGAGTCCTCCAGGGACACTTCAGGTTTAATCAGTACTTCCCGCACTGGAGAGGGCCATTTGATTTCTAACATAAACTAATGGCACCCCGCTCTCAGCAGGTTACACCAGACATCAGATAAGAGGCTTTAGGGCCTTTTTATCTTGTTCTAATGCTCCAGAGTTAATGAGGCAGCAAAAGATACTGTCATAGAGCCCAGTGTAGCTATATTATCCAATAAACAGACTCTTCCCAAGACAGGTTTAATATGGATCGAGAAGGTAAAGAAGGCTGCCTTAACACTGATGCCACTGAGAGGATGGGAATCCAGGCACCAGAAGTAGGCCAAATTCATGCACACTCTGCAGTAGACAGTGCTGCAAGGAAAGCAAGGAGTTGTCTCTAAACATGAAGAGTTAAAATGCTGATTTTTACCATGTTAAGCAGCATAAGTCTAATAGCTTTATCTGGTATTTGGGGTCAAGTTTTCAAAAAATGCTTCTAAATGAATCTATTTATGTATTTTGCCAAAAAGTATTCTTAGGAGTTAGATTATTTTTTAAACCAGCAATATAGTTATTATGAAAATAGCTTATTATATTAATATCACATTTATTATAATAATTATATTACATTAACCATGTAATGTATTAATAAAGGGCATTATAGGTGTTTTTTTTTTTACTGGCTATAAAGCAAATTCTATTATGTTAAACAGTAATATCCCCAGAACCTACATAATACCAAGCTTTAGAAATAATTCAATCATCACTCAATAATAATGATAGCCTATTATAATCAAGGCTATGTGAGACACAGTGAAAACAGCAATTAGCCCTTGGATTCCCTGCTGCTGCTAAGTCACTTCTGCTGCTGCTGCTGCTGCTAAGTTGCTTCAGTCGTGTCCAACTCTGTGCGACCCCAGAGACGGCAGCCCACCAGGCTCCCCCATCCCTGGGATTCTCCAGGCAAGAACACTGGAGTGGGTTGCCATTTCATTCTCCAATGCATGAAAGTGAAAAGTGAAAGTGAAGTCGCTCAGTCGAGTCTGACTCTTAGCGACCCCATGGACTGCAGCCTACCAGGTTCCTCTGTCCATGGGATTTTCCAGGCAAGAGTACTGGAGTGGGGTGCCATTCCAGGTTAATTGTATAAAACAAAATTTTACTTAAACCATCTTTTTTTTTTTTGTATCTTAGAATCCTGGTAAATATATGGAAAGTGTTTCTCTTCATAACTAGAAATATCTACTCAGAACCTGCTGAGTGCACATAAATATTAAAAGCTGACTATTAAAAAATGGTCAGTGGTAAATGCTGACCATTTCTTGAGTGATTTCCCTCCTAAAGATTAAAGAAAAGTTGAGATCTTCTATTTACTTCCTTGGAAACCACCCCTCAGAAAGACAAAAAGGTCTCCAAGATCTCTTAAAAAGACTTGCTGGGCATGTGTTCACTCATTTCTAGAATATCAAACATACAATAAAGAAAACAGAATCACTCCCTAAACTTTGATTATAATTTACACAAGATAATCAACAAATTATAAGAATGAAGTCCAATTCACAGATTAACATCCATCCACACACAAAAAAGTGATTCTAAGCTTTTTCTATACAACCATCACCTCGCGTTCTTCTACATCTACTGACCAATCATTGTTCTTCCACAGGTCTCTTGTTCCCTGTGGCAGAGAATGTTGGTTGCTTATCCCAATACTTCTCCCCTTCCTTCTTATTAAAAGAACCCCAATTCTTACTTTGAATCTGCCTGCAATTCAGGAGACCCTGGTTCGATTCCTGGGTTGGGAAGATCCACTGAAGAAGTGATAGGCTACCCACTCCAGTATTCTTGGGCTTCCCTGGTGGCTCAGCTGGTAAAGAATCCGCCTGCAATGCAGGAGACCTGGGTTCGATCCCTGGGTTGGGAAGATACACTGAAGAAGGGAAAGGCTACCCACTCCAGTATTCTGGCTGGGAGAATTCCATGGACTGTATAGTCCACGGGGTTGAAAAGAGTCAGACATGACTTTCACTTTCATTCTTTCAATTCTTACCCAGCAAAATTACAGCCCAGGATAAAAGAGTACATTTTTTTGCAGCTAGTCACATCAGTTAGTTCAAATGACTAAATTCTGTGGGATTTCCAGGAAGGCTGCTTAAGAGGGAAGGAGGTAGTTGTATGATACTCCTCCTTGTCTTTCTCGCTTCTCACGTTCTTCTGGCCTACAACTCAAGCCCAATGGCTAGATCTCTAGCAATCATCTTTGACCATGAGGTATCCTATAGGATGGAAGTGAAGTCGCTCAGTCGTGTCCAACTCTTTGTGACCCCATCGACTGTAGCCCACCAGGCTCCTCCATCCATGGAATTTTCTAGGATGGAAGCTGGAATTTTCTATAGGATGGAAGCCAGGTACTAATAAAGTGGAGTGAAAAGAAAGAAGCTTCAGTTTTATGTAGCTGAACTTCATCCTAACTAATAGACCTGATATCCACAATCTTTTAGCCTATAACCCTGATAGCAAAGTTATTCATTTCAGTGATGCCTTAATGGCAGTTTGGCAAACAAAACTGAAGTTTTATAAGGTATACTTCACTTCCACCCTAAATTGTATTCTCCTGGTCACAGTGGCTTAAAATCTTGACATTGTTTTTACTTTTATGTCTCTCCAGTTTTTTACTACAATTTCATATCTAGTTCCCGCCCCCCCCCCCCAAATATCTCTTATATGTCCCCTCCTTTGCATTCACACCATCCCATCTAGTATAAGCAGTTACTGAATTCCTGAACTGCAACAGCTTCCTAGCTGGTCTCTCAGCCCCATCACCACACCCTTCAATTCTCTATGGAGGTGACTGCTAGACTTTTGAAAATGATTCCTCAGGCTTTCCATAATTTAGATACTCCTCACTTTTCCAACCACAGTCCTCATACCCCAAAACTGCTTCTCAGTCCGAAGTGTCTTCTTTCTTACCATATACTACAAATATTAGCCATTAACTTCTACTTAAGTTTCATCTCTTCCAAGAAGTATTCCTTGAATTCTTACCTCACTTTTTTCCTCTTTAGGAGTTTCCTTCGGACAGGGAAGAATTATGTGACATGGTGAATGTGGTGTGAAAAAGGCCAAACCATGCAGAGCTATAACACCAATGTAAAGATTTGTTTTTTAAAAAAAATTTTATTCCAAGAGCAGTGAAAAGTCATTGATGGGTTTTAAGAAGAGAATAAGGCCATGTCAATTTGTGTTTAAAAAATATTACTCTGACTGTGGAGTAAGGTAGTCACTGGAGAAAAGATCAATTCTACAGCTAATTCTGCTAGGAGAAGGGGAAAATACCAGAAATAGATTAAAGAAGCTGGATAAAGCAGGCTTAATGTAGATGGAGAACTTGAAACTCAATATTCTAGAGGAAAATGATAGTCATTTGAGTAAATACATGTTCATTATAGGGAAAAAAAAACTAGTTTTTTTTAAAAAGCTGGTGTGCAGAATTTAGTACTAAATGTTCTTCTATCAAGAATGTATTGGCATTTACAGTGCCTTAACTTTCATTGAATCTTGGTTAAAAAAAGAAAGCTACACAAAATTTTGAGACAATTGAGAAATTCTGAATGTGGAAGGATATGAGATATTTTGCAATTACTGTTAATTTTTCTTGGGTGTGATAACAGGAAATGGTCCTTATTCTTAGGAAATGTATCCTAAAGTATTTAGGGGTAAAGTGCCTGATGTCAGAAACTTATTTCAAAATAGTTCAAGGAGAGGAGAAAAAAAAAACATACACACATCGATATTCATATCTATGGCTATGGTGAGCCCCTGGATGCTTAAAATTTTTTCATGATGAACCAGTGGAGGAAAAGAAGACAATGTAATTTCTTCTTAAGCTAATGGAAAGGGGCTTTTTTCCCGATATATTCATGATATTGATATTCATTTATTTGATACTTTGAAATAAGTTATTTTTAACCTACATCTCTAAGGAAGTCTGGGATCTTAAAAAGTAAACCACCACAGGAGGACAGTCACCTAAGAATTATCCTTTCTACAAACAGTTAACAGATCAATCATGCTCCAGCTCTCCCTTTAGTTTCAAGCCTGGCTACTCCTGGATTCCTGATTAAGGAGAGGGAGGAAGACACTGCCTGTGCTTTTTCAAGTGGAAGACAGTTACTGAACCATGCTATCCAGTGCCTATGTTTACTAAACATTTAAGATAATGTTACCAATCCCTGCTGTGGACCCCTTTCAGAGAATAGCAGGTATACAACTTAATATTCAATTAATCTTTTATTGTGTTGCTCTCTTCTTTGTTAATGTCATTATGTTCCAACACTGAGATTATTGGCTAATTAAAACCCTTGTTTTTACCGAACTTGACAGCTGACAGCAGCAGAAATAGAAGCCGACAACCATAAACTATTTTCTCTTCAACCAGGAGAAAAATGCTTCCTCTGCAAAGTTCCAGGAAGAACTCTAGAATTCTATACCTATAAAACTAAGTATTTTCAGGGAGGAGCTACTGTTAGCAATAATAAGCCTTTCAACCTGAGCTATCAGAAAGCTTATTTCTATGGTCAGACCTAGCTAGACATCTCATTCTTCTTTTGACTAACTGGGCAGGCATAGGAATGAAGCTCCTTATCTTAGTCCAAACTCAATGTGTTTATAGTCAGACTCTACAAAATGGATAAAAGATAAAATAAAAAATAAAGGCCAACAGCAAAATGGATGTCAAACACCTCCAATATTGCATTCACTAAAGGAAACAATTCTTTACACTCATTAAACAAAATAGGATGTTACAGCACCAAGTTGGGCTTCCCTGGTGGCTCAGACAATAAAGAATCTACCTGCAATGCAGGAGACCCTGCTTCAATCCCTGGGTAGGAAAGATCCCCTGGAGAAGGGAATGGCAACCCACTCTAGTATTCTTGCCTGGAGAATCCCCATGGACAAAGGGGCCTGGTGGGCCACAGTCCACGGGGTTGCAAAGAGTCTGACGTGACTGAGTGACTAAGCACAGCACACAACACCAAGTTAAGGGGATAACTGGAAATTTTGTTTGGTCGGTTGTTTTAGGTTATTGTGAGTGTGTTTGTTAAGTTGGACTGAGTAAGCCATATACTAGATGTTTTCCCAAACTAGAATTAGTTAACAATGTAACTTCACAAGCTTATTCCATGAAGAACACGGCTTGGCATGATGGGAAAGACAAAAATGAGTGGTAAAGGGTCTTTGTTCTAAAGGAGGGCAAGTTCACTAATAGTAACTAAAGGGTCTGAGTAGCTTATTCCTCTCACTCAAAGATGTTTCTCCCTGTTGAGTAAGAAGAAACCCTATCATGGCAAGAGGAGAGAGAAAGAATTAAACCCACAAATAATTTCAAATTTCATTTCAGCCATAGTTTTCTCTAACCATACTTTTCCCCTATGCTGCTGCTGCTAAGTTGCGTCAGTCGTGTCCAACTCTGTGCGACCCCCAGGCAGATGACCAGGCTCCTTTGTCCCTGGGATTCTCCAGGCAAGAACACTGGAGTGGTTTGTCATTTCCTTCTCCAACGCATGAAAGTGAAAAGTGAAAGTGAAGTTGCTCAGTCGTATCCAACTCTTCATGACCCCATGGACTATAGCCTACCAGGCTCCTCCGTCCATGGGATTTTCAAGGCAAGAGTAATGGAGTGGGTTGCCATTGTCTTCAGCTTCTGGAAAAAAGCCAAATAATTACATGTTATAGCATCTCCTTTAATCTTCCCTCTCCCACTTGCTGGTAGAAAGATGGCAAAAAGAATGCAAGCAGAAGAAGGAAGAGAAATTAAAGGCGATAAAAGTTATCAAGATAACGTTCCATATTATTTGGGCTCATGGGCTGACTGAAGGTTGAGCTTTATTACGCATCTTATCCTCTTTGTTAGACTGTACTGTCACCTGCTACTCTTAAAGTTTCACAGAAGGCTCAGGATATGCAAGGACAGTTTTATTTTTGAGGAATCTGCTCAAATATCAAATATAAAAAAGAAAAGTATATGTTTGATTCTCCATCTATTTTAAAAGAGCTTCACTTAACTTCAGTTTCTTTTCACAACTGCTATAACAAAGAAAACACTACAGGGTTCCTGAAGGGTCTTTGAAGACAGGAATAAGAAGAATTCCTCTCTATTTTAAGACTTCCTCTCTCACAGCAAATGGTCACAAGCACACCACTTCAAGCCATCGAGAAGGAACCATCAACAGTTGAGTATTAAGACGTGGCAGATGTAGTCATCATCCAGATTCTGGCTAGTCCCACTCTTGAAGAGGAATGAATGTTCTAAGAGATAAACCCCATGTTTTAATTCAAAGTAAAGGAAAATGGAAAGATGAAAAAAGACCCAAGTTTAATTATCAGTAGTGACAGAAAAAGAAAAGCACATTAAATGTATTGTGTAAAATGAATGAAGTTAGAAAGGATTTTTCATACTGTACCCAAAAATATGTGCACTTGCACTTAAGAAATAAACATTGTCTATGTTCTATTTTCAACACAGTTATCCAACACAAAGTCATTTCACCTTAAACAAACATACATACAAACAAACAAACAAGAGAGGCCAACATCCAATATCAATTTCTACCCCACCATTCCTACTTAATCTGCCAGTAAGTTAATGCAAATCAAAGCAAGCACTTCACTGCTGCTGGTAGTGAAGCCGGTTTCCTTCCCAAGAGAGGCCTGTAAAACAGGACAGTCACTGACAGCAGTACAATTACTGACACAGATACAGACTTTATGGACATGTTTATCTCCGCTGTAAATCCACACTCTCTCTCCACTCCGATTCACGAGTCATAAAGAAATTGCAGATAATGAAAAAGTTGGGGAAATTTACAGCATGTCGGAAACCTCAGACAGCCAGAAGAAATTAAAGAGCTGACTAGGGATAAATCACACAGGTACAATTAAAACTTCCCACATACCTCCTTCATTTCCAAACTGAGGCACAATCCAATGAAGCTGATGAAAAGTTGAGGTCATGACTCCTCAGGCTGTAATCATTTCTTAACTAACTGCATGTTAAAAATTAGCCAATTCACGGGACGTGTGTAAATGCTTTCTTGCTGCTTGCTACCTTGATTCCCTTCACTCTCCACTGGAAGCACCCACACAGCAATTCCATTTGTAAACAGGCCAAACTGCAACAAGCAATAAATGGAAAGGTGATGTCCCCTCTCCCACTGCCATCTCTGCAGGTGCAGGACATCTTTTACCATCGCCACTGTGGACTGAGCATTAAAATGAGAAAGTGGAGCTACAATGGGTGAATGAAATTGGAGTTTTCTTCTTCCCCTATAAATAATCATTCTGAAGGTTTCATTTGATCTCTTTTCAACATTCCAAAAGAGATTTTAAAGGACCATTATGTTTGATACTAGAATAAGAATTACTTCTGGTGATACTTGCTTGTCAATAGACTCAACCAATGCTCTATACTCTTTATATAACCACTTCTGCATAAGCTTCAAAGTGGTCTAGTTTTACCTCTACCACTCCCTCAACTACCCAGCTCTTTGCTTTTTATTTTTGTCTAAGGACAAAGATTACAAGAGGGGAGGGAAAAATAAAACAAAAAGGTGAAACAAAACCAAACCTCCAAACTTTACCAGAATCTAGAAGTCTTAATGTTTAACTCTTATTCCAATAAAGTAAATCAGAAAAATACCAAAGACAAGAAATAATGTCTGTTTCTTAAATAATAAGCTTAACAGATCCCTAGTACTGAAGACTAGAATACTGTAAGTTAATTGTTGCCCTCTCTATTCTATAAGCCTGTAAAATTCTCTGTGAAGGAAAAAATGATTTTATCACATGCTATACTCTTCTACTTTCCGCAAATTACTTACATGAAACTAGCAGGTTTTAAAAACACCAACCCAAACACAAGATCTGTCTGGAAAGCAGAAGCAAAGAACACAGATTTTACCAGCTAACTTCCACATGATTGAATGAACCAAGAGTGTCAACAAAGTTATACACAAGTCAATACTCATCTCTGTGCATCTCTATGGGATGAAGCCCTACCAAATTAGCTCTAATATGATTTTGAAATTCTGGGCCCTGTCAAGAAATGAAGGTTAACAGATCTTTTTAGAGATATGGAGGATGCAATTGACAAGGTTTCGATTTTGTTCCTGTTTGACCCCTTGATGATTTGAGATCCATTTTACACTTCAGAGAACCCAAATGTCATTTTCAATTTATATATTAAGATTTTATTCTCTATGGAATAAAAATAATTCTAAGATAATACTAAGACTTTCAACCCAGATATCACCACCATACAAAACTTAGGTCATGTCTAGCTCAGAGATCTCAGTTCTAGCCAGTCAGTAAGCATTCGACATGGTTTCTGATTAGCTTTTGCTTACAATTATCAGTTCCTTTAGTTCGTTGTCAGATTAGTGTCCAGTACCAATTAAGAATTACTAAATACAGGCTGAATTTTATTTAAAAGCTTCTAAGAGGCAAATAATATTTTATCAAATGAGTTATTTGAATGAAACCAAGAAACACATCTATTGTTACTACTCTATGAGGCAACAGTAACCCTGGATTAAAAATCAGAAGACCTGGATTCTAGGTCCAGTTTGGCAAATAACTAAGTGTGTGACTGAACAAATCACTGAAGTTCTTTGAACCTCAGTTACCTCATTTATTCAAATTGGAATAACAGAAGAATAGTAGAAAGAATTAAATGAGAAAGTACACGTGAGAAACATTGCAGGCTAGGGACTTCTCTGGTGGTCCAGTGGTTAAAAATCTGTCTTCCAGTGCAGGGGATGCGGGTTTGATTCCTGGTTGGGGAACTAAGATCCCACATGTGTGGGACAACTAAGCCCTTATGCAACAACCACGGGGCTTGCAAGCCACAACTAAGACCCAATGCAGCCATATAAATTTTTAAAAAAAGAAATAGCAGGCTCAAAAATGTTACTTGCCTTTCCCTCTTCATGAAACATGATTCAGATTTCTGGTTCTGTCACCAATGAGCTGTGTGGTTTTCCTTAGGCAAGTCACCTAATATCTTTAGGCCTCTGTTTTTGTATCTGCAACATTAGAGGGTTGAGACTCAACGATCTCTAAGATTCCCTTTCAACTCTAACAAGCTATGATTACCAATCCTGTCACTAAATTCCTGGATGATCGAGATCTAAGTCGCTTCATTTCTTTTGACCTCAGTTTCCTCACCTTTAAATGGGAAACTTGTAAGAGGAGGAAAAACAAGCTGCCCGTAAACATAACTTTACTTATTAGCGATCAAAGAAATACATATAAAAAACAATAAAACAAAATTTTTCACCTATAAAATGGGCAAGTACTAAAAAGTTTCATGATATCTAGAGTTGGCTCTTTGTGTGTGTGTATGTGTTAGTCACTCACCCATGTCCGACTCTTTGCGACCCCATGGACTGTAGTCTTTCAGGCTCCTCTGCCCATGGAATTCTCTGAGCAAGAATACTGGAGTGGGGTAGCCAATCCCTTCTCCAGGGGATCTTCCCAACCTAGGGATCAAACCTGGGTCTCCGCATTGCAGGCAGATTCTTTACCGTCTGAGCCACCAGGGAAAACCAGAGTTGGCTATAAGATATAGGAATACAAGTACTTTCATTTACTGTTCTTAGAAATATGATTTGGACAAGTCTTTCCAGAGGTCACTTTGGCAAAATGTAAAAGTTTTTAATGTGCCAGTCACTTGATCTAGAGTAAAGGATGCTATTACAGCATGATTTACTTTTAGTAAAGCACTGGAAACAGCCTAAATGTCCATTAAGAAAGAATTAATGAAAAAAAAGAAAGAATTAATGAAATACATTATGTGAAGTGAAAGTCACTCAGTCATGTCCAACTCTTTGTAACCCCATGGACTATAGACTCCATGGAATTCTCTAGGCCAGAATACTGGAATGGGTAGCCTTCTCCAGGGGATCTTCCCAACCCAGGGATCAAACCCAGCTCTCCCACATTGCAGGCAGATTCTTTATCAGCTGAGCCATATTATAATGGTAGTCTGCACAGTCACAAAACTGATGATTTTGCTGTTTTCATGGGTACTGAAAGAAGTTCACAATGCACTAAGTCAAAAATGCAGGTTGTAGAACAGGAGTAGCATGACACCATGCATGTTTAAAAATATATATATATATGTATATGCGTGCGTGCGTGTGTGTGTGTCTGTGTGTGTGTGTAATACCTCTTAGAAATGTTTGCAGGATTTGGAGAAGTGTTCACCAAAAAATTAAAAGTGATTACTATTTTAGGATGCTGTGATTTGGGGTGATTTTTGCTTTCTTTATATTTTCTACAATGAATATGTACTGTTTTATAATAGCAAAAAAATAATAAAGTTCATATTTAACTTTTAAAATGAATATTACAAAAAAGATTCTATGACTGTTTAACAATTCTTTTCAGTTACTAAGCAGTATCCCTTGTTCTTATAGTCCATGACATAAACCATGTACGTAGTTGCATCTTTACACCACAATCTAGCTGCTTACCTAGACATACTAAGCACTTCTCACATACCATTTCTAATCTTCTCTACAATGCTGTAAGACCAATTTCACTCTAAAGGAAACCTAGCAGAGCTTTTACATTGTAGAAGCTGTTTTTCCCCACATTAGATGTTATTTTGAAAAGAATAAGATACTCCAAACTGAGATCTTTAAGGCCAGAAAATTCTCTTTACTTTAAAAAAAAGTGTAAATACAAACAGATTTTATTCTTGGTTATCCTTTAAATCTCAATTAGAAGCACTCCTGCATATAGGAATTCTAAGCTGACATTAGGTATAATACTCTCAAGATTGCTGAAACCAGGGGAGGCACCATTGTTTGTAACCAAGTACACTGGACAATGAGGGGTGAGATCTGGACTGGTTATTTGTTACAGGATGGCCTGCATAGGCAAACAAGAAACCAGAGTACTTAAAAATAAAAAATGTCTAAATCATGTTAAAATTTTTGGATGCCATCCAGCATTAATTAAAAGCATATTAAAGGACTTACCTGGTGGCAGAGTGGATAAGAATCCGCCTGCCAATGCAGGGGACAAGGGTTGGGTCCCTGGTTTGGGAAGATTCCACGTGCTGCGGAGCAACTAAAGCTGGCGCGCCACAACTAAGCCCATGTGCTGCGCCTAAGGAAATCTGTGTGCCCAGAGCCTGTGCTCCGCAGCAGGAGAAGTCACCGCAACGTGGAGTCTGTGCACCAAAAAGAAGAGCAGCCCCGCTCCCTGCAACTTGAGAAAGCCCAAGCACAGCAATGAACAACCAGCACAACCGAAAACAAACAAGCAATATTTTAAAAACCTAATTAATTACTCTTCATTTCTTGACATATAACTTAAAGTGGAGAGAGAAAGAAAAGGAATGTCTGTGATCTAAACATAGAGGCACTCTCTCACCTTCCCACCAGCGAAGAAATCTGCATCTCTCTTTCCTCTTGTATGATCTAGTCATATGATCAATCTAAGGCCGGTGCACCTGTGCCCTAAACCCTAACACTTCAAGCCCTCTCGGGGACCTTGCTTACACTTTATCCCTTTTCACCTCTCTCTGCCATCTTTTCATCTTTGTCATAGAATTTAAACATATCTAAGTCCACTGTCCTAAAGTAAACAAGAAACTTTGACCACTTCTTCCTCTTGCGAATACCCTTTCTTCCTCTTAATAGCCAAACTCCTATTTCCATCTCCTATTTCACAGGTTGCTCACTCACCCATGCATTCAACAGCCTACACAATGGAGAATTCACACCCAAAGCCAAACCCCATGTCAAAAATCCAACTCAATAAAGATCTAAATGTAAGACATGACACCATAAAACTCTTAGAAAAGAACATAGGTGAAACATTTTTTGACATAAATCGTAGCAATATTTTCTGAGATTACTCTCCCAGGGCAAAAGAAATAAAAGCAAAAATAAATAAATGGGACCTAATAAAACTTAAAAACTTTTGCACAGTAAACTATCAACAAAATAAATAGACAACCTATGAAATGGGAGAAAATATTGCAAAAGATGCAACTGACAAGGGCTTAATTTCCAAAACATGCAGACAGCTCATACAACTCAACAGCAGAGAAACAAACAACCCAATCAAAAGTGGACTGTTGTTGCTGTTTAGTTGATAAGTTGTGTCTGACTCTTTTGCGACCCCATGGACTGTAGCCCGCCAGGCTCCCTTGTCCACGGGATTTCCTAGGCAAGAATACTGGAGTGGGTTGCCATTTCCTTCTCCAGGGGATCTTTCCAACCCAAGCATGGAATTTGTGTCTCCTGCATTGCAGGTGGATTCTTTACCACTGAGCCACCAGGGAAGCCCCCAAAATGGGCAGAAGACCTGATAAACATTTTTCCAAAGGAGACAAAGAGACAGACAACAGGCACATGAAAGACACTCAACACTGCTACTTATTAGAGAAATGCAAATCAGAACTACAATGAGGCACCACCTCACACCAGATGGAATGGCTATCATCAAAAAGTCTCCAAATAGTAAATGCTGGAGAGGATGTACAGAAAAGGGAACCCTTATACACTGTAGGTGGGAATGTAAATTGGTTCAGCCACTATGGACAACAGTATGTGCTGTGCTTAGCTGCTCAGTTGTGTCCGACTCTTTGTGACCACATGGACGGCAGCCCGCCAGTTTCCTCTGTCCATGGGGATCCTCCAGGCAAGAATACTGGAGTGGGTTGCCATGCCCTCCTCCTAGGGATCTTCCCAACCCAGGGGCTGAAGCCAGGTCTCCTGCACTGCAGGCGATTTATTTACTGACTGAGCTAGCAGGGAAGCCCAAAAATACTGGAGTGGGTAGTCTATCCCTTCTCCAGGGGATCTTCCTGATGCAAGAATCAAACTATGGTCTCCTGCACTGCAGGTGGATTCTTTACCAGATGAGCTACCAGGGAAGTCCATGGAAAACTGTACAGAGGTTCCTTAAAAAACTAAAAATAGAGCTACCATATATCAGGAATCCCATTCCTCAGTATACATCCAGAAAAAAACAAAAACTCTAATTCAAAAAGATACATGCACTTTAATGTTTACAGCAGCACTATTTATAATAGTCAAGACATGGAAGCAACCCCAGTGCCCATAATGTATATGTATGTAATGCAATATTAATCAGTCATAATTTGCAGCAACACGGATGGACCTAGAGAATGTTATGCCAAGTGAAGTCAGAGAAAGACAAAAAGTGTATGATAGCACTCATTTGTGGAATCTAAAAAATAATGCAAATGAATCTGTATACAAAACAGAAACAGACTCACAGACATAGAAGACAACAGACTCACAGACATAGAAGACAAACTTGTGGCTACCACCAAAGCGGGGGGCGGGGGGTGGGGGTGGGGGAGGGGAGATTAGGAGTCTGTGATTAACAGATACAAACTACTACATAAAAGAGATAAGAAACAAGGATTTACAGTATGGCACATAAAATTAGACAGTATCTTATAACAACCTATAATGAAATATACTCTGAAAAAAAAAAACAAAACCCTGAATCACTATTAGTTTTGGTACACCCAAAACTAATACAAATTGTATCAATTATACTTCAAATAAAAAAATAACAAACTCATTGTCTTCCCTTACAAACATCTTCCTCCACTATTGTTCCTTCTAAAAAAGCTTTAGTGACAGATTGTAGCATCCTTTTGTCTCATCCTCAGAAAAGACTTCCTTCTCTGATCACCCCTTACAGATCAGAAGAGGTCTCACAGAGATTTGTTGTTATGGAATCTTATACTTCTTCACAGCACTCATCACAACCCTCTCACCATAGATTATTTCTGTAACGGTTTGATGTGTGTCTTCCTCATGACTGCTTTGCTTACTGCTGCAGCCTCAATTTTTATCACAGTGATGGGCTCATTTTAGTTACTTTAAATTACTTTTGTTGAAGAGATCCTTAAGAGAAGAGGGGAAAAAGTTCAATCAATTGATTGACAGATCAGTCCTTGGTGAGGTATAATTCATATAGGATGAACTGCACATACTTGAAGTGTGCAGTCTGGTGAGATTTTCTTTTTAATATGCTTGGCTGCATCGGGTCTTAGTTGCAGCGCATGGACGCTGGCTCTAGGACTCAGGGGCTGCAGCACGCAGGCTCTCTAGTTGTGGCACACGTCAAGTTTGGAAGGGAAGACAAACGCTTTCACCACTACTGAGGCAAACCCTTCTGAGTCCTATGACTGATGAGAATTTTGCCGTCTGGTTGGCGGGAGCAGGCACTATCACTGGCCCTGTGGTGCCAGCCAGTATTCCTTCCTGTAATCCTTTCGAGGGGCTCTCTCCTCAGCCTCATGTATAACAGCTTCCTCACAAGACTGCACTGGCGAGTACTCAGCTGATTACTTTAGCAGAACCCTCTGCGGATCTCCAGGGTTCTCTCCATGCCGCCCTCTCCCCTCTGGTACTCTGTTCTCTGACCTCTTGCTACCTTGGTCTCTCCAGACTCCTAACTCTGTTTCTTCAACTCAGGGAGTCTGCTGCTCTCTGCCTGAGTTCCCCCTCCCAGCACTGCAGCCTGGAAACTCTCAAAACAGTAAACTGAGATAATCACAGCGCTGACCTCCTCTCAGGGATCACTATCTTTTATTGCCTGACAGCCAGTGTGCTAAAAACCACTGTTCATATCTTCTGTAGTTTTTTAAAAAACTGTCTCAGGTGAGAAGGTGAAGCTAGTCCCTGATATTCCATCTCAGTCAAAAGCAAACATGCCTCCACTGTTGTCTGTGTGCCCCTAACTCACATGCCCAGAGGAGAAGTCTAGGAGTCATCCTTGACACCCTCTCCCTCCCCACCTCTGCTGATCTTCTATAGCCAATCAATCAAGACTTATTCTTTGTCCTAAGTGGCTCTCAAATTCAAGGACATCGCTCCCTGGACACTATCAGCATCCTAGTTCGAGGCACCATGGTCTTTTTTTCCAATTTATTTGGTTACATGGCATGTGGAATATTCATTGTATCATGTGGGATCTTTCACTGCGGTACATGGACTCCGTGCTCTACGTGTGTCTCACGGGTTCCAGAGTGCACAGGTCAGTAGTTTGAGCATGCATGCTTTTTTGCCCTGAGGCATGAGGGATCTTTGACCAGGGGTCAAACCTGCGTCCCTTGCATTGCAAGGCAGATTCTCAGCCACTGGACCATGACGGAAGTCCCAGCACCACAGTCTATAGACTATTGCAATGACCTCCTACTTGGTCTCCCTAGTTCTTCTCACGTCCCCCTCCAAACCAGTCTCTACACAGCCAAAACCTGAATATTCCTTGTCTATGCCCTCCATTGACTTGTCAGAGATCTCAGAATATCGTTCAGTATCCTCAATATAACCAAGAAGTCTTACATGATTCAGTCTTTTTTTTTTTAATTTATCTATTTGGCTGCTCTGGGTCTTAGCTGTGGCATGTGGGATCCAGTTCCCTGATCAGGGATCGAACCTGGGCCCCCTGCATTGGGAGCTCGAAGTCTTAGCCACTGGACCACCAGGAAGTCCCCATAGTTCAGCCTTTGTCAAGAATTAAATACTATGCCTTAAAATACTGAATTTTAATGCTGTAAGGATCTGAGAGGTCTTTTAGTCCAACAGCTTCATTTTTCAACTGAAGAAACTGATGCTCAATGTCACACAGCTAAATTCCTGATAAAGGTGCACTAGGCAGCAATAAAATTTAAGATTTATCGACAGCTTTCTAGGTGTCAAATATCATACTATGCATTTTTAAAAACTGAATCGAATCTGCATTTTTTAAAGTGAGTTTTCAAAGTGTACAATTCAATGGCATTTAGTAAATTCACAATATTTTTCAACTACCACCTATATAAGTTACAAAACATTTTTATCACCCACCAAAAAAATCTTTTACCCATTACTCAGACAGCCCTCATTTCCCTCTTTTCTTGCCCCTGGCAATCACCAATCTCCCTTCTGTCTCTATGAATTTACATACCTAGGATGGTTCATATAAATGGAATACTATAATATGTGATTTTTCATGTCTGGCTTCCTTTATTGAGTATAATGTTTTTGAGATTCACCCATGTTGTGAGACTCGGACCATAAGAACTGATGCTTTTGAACTGCGGTGCTGGAGAAGACTCTTTAGAATCCCTTGGACTGCAAGGAGATCAAACTAGTCAATCCCAAAGGAAACCAACCCTGAATATTCACTGGAAGAACTGATGCTGAAGCTCTAATACTTTGGCCACCTGATGCAAAGAGCTGACTTGCTGGAAAAGGGACAAGAGGGAGTGGACTTAGGTATACCTATGGCTGATTCATATTGATGTTTGGCAGAAACCAACACAATACTGTGAAGCAATTATCCTTCAATTAAAAATTTAAAAAAATTAATTTAAAAAAGAAAAATCTAACTTTCCTCCCATGTTACCACTTTTCTTTATTACTACCTCATTGTCTACCATGCTGGCAAAGTGAGTCTTTTAAGAAAATACATATGATTATACACTTACTATGCTTAAAATTTCTCATATGCTGCCCATGACGATAACAACAGTTAATAGCTTTTAAGCATTTATTAAGTACTAATATACTATGCAAAGATTTTATAAATAATATTGTATTAAATTATCAAAACAATATTCTAAGGTAACATCTCAAAGTGAATGGTCAGGAAAACCCTGAGGATCCTGGGGATCACTAAGCCCCTTTCAGAGGGTCCATGAGTTCAAAACTACACATATGATACTAAGATGGCTTTTTCACTTATTCTCTCAGAAGCGAACATTGAAGTTCTTTAGAGTCTACTGAACAAAAGGTATCATAACATACTGAAAGAAGCAGCAGATACGAAAACTTAGCTCTTTATCAATCCAAACATTAAGGGTATTTGAAAAATGTAAAAACCACCATTCTTATCAATATTTTTTATTTGGAAAATAGTTACTCTTCATAAAAATATTTATATTAACATGTAATGGGTTTGTTCCTATATTTAAATGAATAAGTATTTTAAAATTTTGTTTTAAATTCTGAATTAAATTCAGAAATTAAATATACATAAAATGCACATATAATCCACATAAACAAGAGTTTTTGGGTGATCAACATTAACTTCTAAGAGTGCAAAGGAGTCCTGACACCAAAAAGCTTAAGAACCACTATTCTAAGATTTTCATCTCCATTTCACAAACGAAGAAATCAGGGCTAAGAAAGTCAAGTTACTGCCTAAGTGGTAGATCAAGATTCATAAGGCTGTAATAAAGCTTCCAGAACCCAAGCTCTTAATTACTATTTTGTCCTTTCCTATTAATATTAGCTATTTATCACCTGGATCCTATCCACTTATCTTCAGGTAATTGTTCTTTCCCTTATGTTATCTTCAGGTCATCAATCTCCCCACTAGCCTGAGTTTCATGAGACAGAGGTATTTCTTAAGCTATACTGCAATTCCTATAAGTTAATATACTACAAGATTCAAAAATTGGAATCAAGATTGCCGGGAGAAATACCAATAACCTCAAATACACAGATGACACCACCCTTATGGCAGAAAGCAAAGAATAACTAAAGAGCCTCTTGATGAAAGTAAAAGAGGAGAGTGAAAAAGTTGGCTTAAAACTCAACATTCAAAAAACTAAGATCATGGCATCTGGTCCCATCACTTCATGGCAAATAGATGGGGAAACAGTGGAAACAGTGACAGACTTTATTTTTCTCGGCTCCAAAATCACTGCAGATGGTGACTGCAGCCATGAAATTAAAAGACACCTGCTCCTTGGAAGAAAAGCTATAACCAACCTAGACGGCATATTAAAAAGCAGAGACATTACTTTGCCAACAAAGGTCCGTCTAGTCAAAGCTATGGTTTTTCCAGTAGTCATGTATGGATGTCAGAGCTGGACTATAAAGAAAGCTAAGTGCCAAAGAATTGATACTTTTGAACTGTGGTGTTGGAGAAGACTCTTGATTGTCCCTTGAACTGCAAGGAGATCAAACCAGTCCATCCTAAAGGAGATCAGTCCTGAATATTCATTGGAAGGACTGATGCTGAAGCTGAAACTCCAACAATACTCTGGCCACCTGATGTGAAGAAGTAACTCAGTGGAAAAGATCCTGATGCTGGGAAAGACTGAAGGCGGGAGGAGAAAGGGACGACAGAGGATGAGATGGTTGGATGGCATCACTGACTCGATGGACATAAGTTTGAGCAAGCTCCAGGAGTTGGTGATAGACAGGGAAGCCTGGTGCGCTGCAGTCTATGGGGTTGCAAAGAGTTGGACATGAGTGAGCGACTGAACTGAACTGAACTGAATATACTAAGGTAGTATACTCTTCCAAAGCTTTCTTTAAACCAGACAAACAAGTTTTGCATCCTACCAATTATAGATAAGATATAATTCCTTGGTTCTGGCACCTTAAGAGTTTTGTCTTAAAAACAAGTCTCCCAAAATGTCCAGTGATACCAACAATTAACTAGTCTTCCAGTGGACGTGTTTTGAATCATGAAATCCATCCGTAAAGTCACTGCTCACATGTACATTAGGTACAATGTACTCATTTCTACAAAGCGTCTATGAACTGAAAAAGAAAAACTATGCTAAATGGTAAGCCACTAAAGATCATGTACAGTGTTAAAGCTGATTTCCTAAACCATCACAGCAAAGATGCCCAAACAAGCTCTTTTTCTGCAGGCATTTTCTTCTTCATGCTGCCTGTCCTTTCTAGTTGACTGGAGGAAGTGAACAAATTGATTTTCACAAGATGTAGCTCCAGTCCCCACGAAGTTGGTTCGTCTTTTTAAACACCTAAAACAATTCCTCAAAAGAAGCCTATCTAGTAGGCTCAACTCTTTCTAAACATAATCCACTGCACAAGGTAGATTTCTCACTCCAGGGCAAATTGTTAGGTCTATAAGCACAGCACTTAACTAGGTCATTAATAATCCATCTGAAATCAATGGCTCCGGGGTAATTACCTGTGGTTTTCCCATCCCATCCAAACAACTTTTCTCTGTTCTAACAATTCTCTATTGCTTAGATCTTCTGTTTCCATTTTATATTACTCACTCTGTATTTCTTATACCACTAGCATATTGGTGTCCAAAAACATGCAAAAAGATCTGTCCTCTGTTTTTATAATTAAGGGACAGAAATTTTAATAACTAAAACAAAACTAGGAAAGTTATGACCTACCTAGACCAACCTAGACAGCATGTTAAAGAGCAGAGATATTACTTTGCCAACAAAGGTCCATCTAGTCAAGGCTATGGTTTTTCCAGTAGTCATGTATGGATATGAGAGTTGGACTATAAAGAAAGCTGAGTGCCAAAGAATTGATGCTTTTGAACTGTGGTGTTGGAAAAGACTCTTGAGAGTCCCTTGGACTGCCAAGTGATCCAACCAGTCCATCCTAAAGGAAATCAGTCCTGAATACTCACTGGAAGGACTGATGTTGAAGCTGAAACTCCAATACTTTGGCCACCTGATGCGAAGAGCTGACTCACTTGAAAAGACCCTGATGCCGGCAAAGATTGAAGGCAGGAGAAGAGGATGACAGAGGATGAGATGATTGGATGGCATCACCGACAATGGACGCGAGTTTGAGTAAATTCCGGGAGTTGGTAACGGACAGGGAGGCCTGGCATGCTGTAGTCTGTGGGGTCGCAAAGAGTCGGACACAACTTAGCTACTGAACTGAACTGAATAGTAAACTAAAATCTTCCTTATTCTTTCTATTCCTATTCTAAAATATGTATCAATTGTGTATCAATATGTATCAAAATATGTATCAACTGTGTTATTAGTTCATTATGCAAGTTCTTTCCTCATGTAATGCCCAAGTTAGTCAGCAAAGAAAACAGTTAAAGATGCTTCAACAGGCCTCTTAGTGGTCTAGTAGTTAAGACTTCGTGCTCCCAAGGCAGGGGGCACAGGCTCATTCCCTGGTAGGGGAACCAAGAGCCCAGATGCCATATATGGGGGGGAGGGGGGGGAGTGCTTTGGCTTTTCTAGGAAAGTAGTTTCCAAGGATCTGCAAATGACAAATGGTAATATACATAAAAATGCATCACTCAACAAGGGTGTCAGAAAAGCTACACATCAAATCAGGAAATCAGTGAGTTGAGGAAAACATACCTTCATTGTCTCAATGTGAATTTTTTCATTCAATACCAATAATGATATTCTGATATTTCCATGGAGAAGTGGGAGAAGAAATCAACCACCCCAAGTTACAGAAGTAATTTATTATTTATTTCTAAAATACTATAGCTGTGACATTATTACAACCTAAATTAAAATGACAGGGGCAGCATTAACACAAGAGGAAAATACTGCCAAACTAAAATTCAAAAACAGCAAATGACTGCTAAAGACAATGACATGCATGAATGTCATAATCAAAATGTTGAGCAAAAGAAGCCAGCCACAAAAGAATATATAGTTGGCGATTCCACTTATAGTTCAAAAACAAGCAAAATTCTTTTATATTGTAAGTCATAACAGTGCTTGACTTTGCGCCAAGGGCAGGTAGTGACTGAGAGGGGCATGAAGGAGGTATTATATATTGGAAAGGTTCTATTTTTTTTTTATCTGTTCAAGGTCACAGTTATATGGGAGTGTTGTTTTATGAAAAGTCATTGAGCTGTACATAATCTGTGTACTTTTCTCCATGTACACTTTCCATTTTTAAAAATGTATTCAAGAACAAAAAATGATAGAACAGTGGAATATTTTTATATCCTGATTTTAAAGTTTCATTTTAGTTCTTTTTGTATTCAGTATCCAAAACTTTAACCTGTCAAATTCAACTATTCTCTCAAAGGATTTCTTCACTATTATCCAACCAATTTTAAATGTATTCTCCTACAACAGAGTCAATCAAATATAACAGTTCTTCCTTTAAAAATACCATTCTTTTTTCTATTTCTGAAGTCTTTTTCAGGTACACCAAACATTGGTAGCTTTGGCCAAGCTTTTAATTTAGACTTAATGGTTAGAGATTAAGACTTCTAGACACCACATGTCATTATTTTTCTAGACTTCCCACAGCAAAGCAGTCTATCATCACCTATAAATTCTCATGTAATATCGCCATCCTCCCAGATCATATTTCCAACACAAAACAGTGTTGAGAATTAAGAAAAAAAGAAAAGGAACTAATATTACATTAAAACAAAACAACAAAAAAAACTCTTCATTTTGTTGAAGTCTCTAGAGTATCAAAAATGAAATAGAGAGTCAAACAAAAATATCAGGAAATGTCAGTTTACTTCCCCAGGAGCAGAAACAGTCATTCTTATACCCAAAGCCTGGAAAGAAACTCAACTTGCATGCATACCTAATAACTGCAATTATTCAGTCTTTCTCTCCTCTTTGTCATAACAAAACCATATACAGTATTCCCAGCCAACGGGGAAAAAAAATTATCAGGACCATTTTACTTCTCAAACAGCTGCAATTCCATTTAAGACTAATAAGACATTCTACATGGTGCTTTGCTCCTATTGAGTAGCTTATGACTTGAGTTCAGTTCTTCAGCTACAAAGAAAGGCTGAACATAAAGCTGAACAAAATCTTGGCCAATGTTTGCTTATGAAAATATGCCTCTTTCACAAACTGAATCATCTCTTGCCACTGACTCAAGAGCTTACCACTCCTTTTGTTACCCAACTTCTACTTCTGGAAGACTGTGGTAAGGATGGGAAATGAAGTATTAATATCATTAACTTTCACTTTGCTATTCATCACTTGCTTAAAATGATCAATTTTTGTTAATGGATCTAGTAATTTTTATTTAGAAAGCAAATAACTTTTCTTTAATGGAAAAGAGTTTAAAATTTTAACCGTACAGAAAATTAAGAACACAGATCTTTCAAGAAACCAAAATTTTGTTTCTAGAATGGCATATAATTTTTCTTTATTTTTTAAGATAGCTTTTCCCTACTCAGAACAGAATGTGGTCACTGTTGATGATTTACAAATTTCAGAAAAAACTTAAAAAAAAAATCACTCAAGATAGCCATCAAAACATACTAGTATTAATTTCTCATTTAAATGCTTTCTTCTCTGCAATCACCCTCTGTGGGTTTTTTTTTCAGTCTAACTTTATTGAGACTTTTGATGGCTAAGTTGAAGACATCGCTCAGTAAATGTCGCATTACACTAAAAAATATGTGACTTATTTTCAAATATCTTTTGATATTGATTTCTAACATAATCCACAGTGGTAAGAGAACAGACTCTGTATGGTTTCAATACCTTTAGACTATGAAATTTTTGCACCTTGTTTTATGTTTCTGGATATATTCAGTGCCTTCTAGTTTACAATCTATGGGAACTTGAATAGAATTTGTATCCTACTGTTGTGTGAAAATTGTATAAATCTTAATTATGTTGAATTGGTTCACAGTGCTTTCCAGGTCTACTATATTCTTCTGCTTCTCTGTATATTCATTCTATTAATTTTGAGAGTTTGATATTAAAATTCCAACCAAAAATCTTAATTTATCTACTTAAAAAATAACTGTAATATATAGTGGGAACTAATGTAACTTTGTTCTGTATTTTCCAAGTCTCCCGTAATGTGTTATCATACTTTCATAATTTAAAAGATAAAAACTAAAAAAAAATACTAGTATTTTTCCTTCCAGTCATGTCTACACCCATGCTCTTAAAACAAGAAGGAAAAAAACTGCTGACATTGTGTCCTGCAATTTTTCACTTGCATTTTCACTTGCAATTATCTTTACATATAATGAGCATTTTTCTGTCCTTAAATGCTCTTTATTGCTTTAACATGATTTTTACTAGCTACATTGTCATCTACTGTACAAATATAGAATACAGTATCTACTGTACTTGGTTATTCACTACTAAACTTTAAATTCTTTGACTATGTACATCCGTTTACCTATCACACATTTTGTAGAACTATGCAGAATACTACTTTGAAACCAACCTCAAAAAAATTAATTTAAGCCCTGCCTGCTTACCTCTATCTTTCCCTTCCCCACCCCAAAGTCAGAAGAGAATAAAACACCACAAGTATTTTATGGTAAAATCCTCTTTGTGTGTAAAACCACTGCAGAGGCACAGTTGGGTTTATGAAATAACTCGACTAATGGATAAAAGATATGAATGCTTATAAGCCTTAAAGGTAATTTGAGGCTTTGTGTATCCTAATTTGTTAACCAAGGGAAAAATGAGAAATAATGGCATGTATTTTTCCCCATTATCATAATACATTTTTGAAAACAAAATACTTAAGGCTAAATTGACAATTTCTAATTATGAGGAATATCTCTGATCCCTTTAAAGTGGGATTTCTGGATTTTATACTGTATTACTACCTAAATAGGATGAAATGCTAATGACTACGGCGAGATGGTATGGTAATGCAGAATACAAAGACAAGTTTCATTTGGTATTTGAAAAATGCAGATTACAATACTGCCCATAAAGTGCTTTTGAATCAAGTTTGCTAGCTTAATGTTTCATGTTAAAATAATTTAAATTTACATTTTCTGCAATTTCTCGTGCTTGTTAATGGAGAGGGTCAAGAAACATGAAAAAGTTCATTATCACAAGTGAAGAAAAATAAACATTAACACAAGGTATTAATATTCTGCCTATAAAGTTGGCAATGATTTTTAAAAAATGATATTTGGTGTTAGCAAGGGGGTAGGGGTAGGAAATACTTTTCTGGAAGACAATTTGGCAGTATGCTGCTGCTAAGTCGCTTCAGTCGTGTTCGACTCTGTGGGACCCCATAGACGGCAGCCAACCAGGCTCCCCAGTCCTTGGGATTCTCCAGGCAAGAACACTGGAGTGGGTTGCCATTTCCTTCTCCAATGCATGAAAGTGAAAAGTGAAAGTGAAGTCGTTCAGTTGTATCCGACTCTTAGCGACCCCATGGACTGCAATCTACCAGGCTCCTCCGCCCGTGGGACTTTCCAGGCAAGAGTACTTCCCTCTTAATTAGAGATCCCACAGTTCTCCATCTACATGTAAAATGCAATCTTCACTCACAGGAAGACTTAACCCTGATGCAGATACAATCAAAACTTTGCTATTAATTAACAGATGCATCAATTAATTTCCTGGGCTCCAAAATCACTGTGAATAGTGATTGCAGCCATGAAATTAAAAGATGCTTGCTCCTTGGAAGGAAAGTTATGACAAACCTAGACAGTGTATCAAAAAGCAGAGACATCACTTTGCTGACAAAGGTTCGTAGTCAAAGCTATGGTTCTTCCAGTAGTCATGTACAGACGTGAGAGCTCGACCATAAAGAAGGCTGAGTGCTAAAGAATGAATGCTTTTGAACTGTGGTGTTGGAGAAGACTGTTGAGAGTCCCTTGGACTGCAAGGAGATCAAACCAGTCAATCGTAAAGGAAATCAACCCTGAATATTCATTGGAAGGACTGATGCTAAAGCTGAAACTCCAATACTCTGGCCACCTGACGCGAAGAGCTGACTCATTGGAAAAGACTCTGATGCTAGGAAAGATTGAAGACAAAAGGAAAAGGGGGCGGCAGAGGATGAGATGATTAGATAACATCATCAATTCAATGGACATGAATCTGAGCAAACTCTGGGAGATAGTGAAGGACAGGGAAGTCTGACATGCTGCAAATCCATGGGTCTGCAAAGAATCAGACACAACTTAGTGACTGAAAAACAACAACAAAATAGATGCATCAACATCAAATATTTTGGGCCAATTGACATTATTCAAGTTTAAACTGTTGATTATTTTTTTCCAGTTAAAGATTTAGATGTCTACCATATACAAAGAACATAACAGTTTCCTTCATAGCTTTAGGTAGCTAACTGAATGGAAAAGCACTACTATGCAATAAAACTATGCAAAAGTAATCTACTCAATTGAGAGGTGTAATGATCTGCCAAAGGTTATAGAGACCCCAAAAACCCATTTATGAAGTTACGGATATCTTATTTCACACATGCATTTCCCTGAGAAAACAAATAATTAAAACGTTACTTGTTACCTAAGTAATGTGACTAAACTAGGCAAAAGCATTGTTTTCATCCTATTAATAACACTAACCTATACAAACAGCTTTTACTTATTTCTAAAACAATTAAGATGCCCATCGACCAAGTGAAAGTGAAAGTGAAGTCTCTCAGTCGTGTCTAACTCTTTGCAACCCCATGGACTATAGCCTACCAGGCTCCTCTGTCCATGGGATTTTCCAGGCAAGAGTACTGGAGTGGGTTGCCATTTCCTTCTCCAGGGATCTTCCCAACCCAGGGTTTGAACTCAGGTCTCCTGCATTGCAGGCAGACACTTCACCCTCTGAGCTACCAGGGAAGCCCACCTACTAAGGAATATGTAAAAGAGGTGATTTTTTAGTTTAACCAAATCTTTCTTCTCTTTCTGACTTCCCTGTCCTTAAGCAGGATCAAAACATCATGGTGAACTCTAATTAGTTTACTCCCCAAGATTCATCGAGACAGTTTACCCATCTAGTACTGAAAATGATATACCTGAAACATCTATTGCTGGTACGCTTCTTTCCATTAACACTGCCACTATTCATTCAAGCCCTCAATCATTCTTGCTGGACTCACAGTCCTTGCTAGCTTCCAGCCTCCTGTCTCTACCATTACATTCTATCCTATGCATGATGCTCTTAAAAGGTGCATGACTTCCCTACTCAGAAACCTTCAGTGGTAGAATTTTTAATGATGCAGAAGAATGCTTAAGATAGAAAGAATGGGAGGGGGAGCACAGACAAAAACTACATACTATACATACACTATAGCCTCAGTTATGTTAAAAAGCATGCCTGTGTATACATACGGGTCCAAGTAGAAATGTAAACACACACACCCCTACACAAATAGAAAAGGGAGGGCCAGGACGAGGAAACACATCAACAGTGGCCATCTCTTACTGGTAAGGCTGTGGTTATTTTTACTTTCTTCTTTATCTTTACAGTAAACAAATTTGTGGTAAACGGTCTTTTAGTAAATAAAGTATCTCTACAAACCATCTATAACGAAAATTAGTTAACGTTACAGTCATTAAAATACTTTTTAAAGAAATTTCACACGCTCCCCATTACCTATGAGTCTAATTCCTCATCCCTCAGCCCAGCTCCTATTTCCCTCCGTTCAGTTCTTATGAGCCCTAATATAACCTGGGCTTCTTAAAGACCTTATTAAATCACTCACACTGTTCCTTGAGCATAACTGTTCTTTCAAACTCTGCTTGCTCCAGATCTTCATTCCACCTGGAATATGGTCTGTTTCCATTTCCACATCAAAAACCTGTGTTCTTTAAAAAGTTTATCTTCAATGATCCAGAAATAGTAAGTACTACCACACCCCTTTCCCGGGTCCACAGTCGACCATACTAACGGACTTCTCTGAATCAAGACTCCTCAAAATTCTCAGTTCAACAGCACTAGGAAATCCTCACTAATCAATCTGTGTTGACATACAATATGAAACTTATCTGCCATTTCTGTAGCAATCAAATGTAATTGCCACTTCTCCCCTATCCCCAGAGTTCTTAGTACTCTTATAGAGCTATCTCCTCTACCTTCCATTAAGAATCATTTACTTAACTGTCTTATCTCCATTTTCTACTAGATTTTAATCTACAAAAGGGCAGTAATTATGTCTTATTCATCTTCATATCCCCTACAAAGCCTTGTAGGAAGTAGGCACTCAAACAGTTGCTGAATTGAACACTTTCTTCTTTTGCTATTATCTCATCACTCAAAATGGCTAAGCACTTGAAAACTTTATTTTAAAACAAACTCTCCTTGAAAATCTAGGTTTATTTCATCAATTTTAGCTTACATTCTTACTTTAATAAGGCATTGTCTGATACCACTTGGTAACTGGGAGAGTTGAAGGACAGAACAAGACAATCTGAGATGAGACAGCTGAAGCCATTCTGAGGGTCTTAGATCCAGGTATGGAAGTTACTGAATTAAATTACCACATTTTTGGTTTTTTCTACCAATCTCCTTAATCAAAAGCAAAATGTTATTTCTGACAACAGGGAAACTGAGCATCAAAAATACACACTGCTTAAGAAAGGAATCTTTTTTTAAATATGGAGAGATGAAAAGGAAAAACAAAAAGCTAAAACTCAAGTAAGTCATCAACAAAGTTAGGCAAGCAGTCCAGTAAAGTCATAAGAATCTGTATCTCAATAAGAAACCCAGTTCAAGAGATAAGGGAAGAAAAAAGCCAGAAGTACAGTAAGACTCATGCTGCCATCTAGAGGTTAAGGGCTAGTGAAAAATCATTTTTCTCCTTAATCAGTCAAGTACAATTAATTTAACTTTTAATTATTATAGATAGAAGTACAGGAATTATAAAGTAAGCCTGATATCAGGCCACAAAGAAGACCATCCAGAGTATAAGAAGTCTCTCCCTGCCCTTCTTCATGGATTAAAATAGGAAATTAACAAAGGTAACAGTTCTTTTTCGATGATTCAATGGATGTTGGCAATTTGATTTCTGGTTCCTCTGCCTTTTCTAAATCCAGCTTAAACTTCTGGAAATTCAAGGTTCACATACTGTTGACGCCTGGCTTGGAGAATTTTGAGCATTACTTTGCTAGCATGTGAGATAAGTGCAATTGTGCGGTAGTCTGAACATTCTTCAAGAGATGGGAATACCAGACCACCTTACCAGCCTTCCAAGAAATCTGTATGCAGGTCAAGAAGCAACAGTTAGAACTGGACATGGAACAACAGACTGGTTCCAAATTGGGAAAGGAGTACGTCAAGGCTGCATATTGTCACCCTGTGTATTTAACTTATATGCAGAGTACATCACTCGAAACATCGGGCTGGATGAAGCACAAGCTGGAATCAAGATTGCCGGGAGAAATATCAATAACCTCAGATACGCAGATGACACCACCCTCATGGCAGAAAGTGAGGAAGAACTGAAAAGCCTCTTGATGAAAGTGAAAGAGGAGAGTGAAAAAGTTGGCTTAAAACTCAACATTCAAAACACTAAGATCATGGCATTTGGTCCCATCACTTCATGGCAAATAGATGGGGAAACAATGGAAACAGTGACAGACTTTATTTTCTTGGGCTCCAAGATCACTGTGGATGGTGACTGCAGCCATGAAATTAAAAGACGCTTGCTCCTTGGAAGAAACGCTATGACAAACCTAGACAGCATATTAAAAAGCAGAGACATTACTTTGCCAACAAAGGTCCATCTAGTCAAAGCTATGGTTTTTCCAGTAGTCATGTATGTATGTGAGAGTTGGACAGCGCCAAAGAATTGATGCTTTTGAACTGTGGTGTTGGAGAAGGCTCTTGAGTGTCCCTTGGACTACAAGGAAAACAAACCAGTCCATCCTAAAGGAAATCAGTCCTGAACATTCATTGGAAGGACTGATGCTGAAGCTGAAACTCCAATACTTTGGCCACCTGATGTGAAGAGCTGACTCATTTGAAAAGACCCTGATGCTGGGAAAGATTGAAGGCGAGAGGAAAAGGGGACGACAGAGGATGAGATGGTTGGATGGCATCACCGACTCAGTGGATATGAGTTTGGATAAACTCTAGGAGTTGGTGGTGGACAGGGAGGCCTGGTGTGCTGTGGTCCATGGGGTGGGAAAGAGTAGGACACGACTGAGCGAATGAACTGAACTTTGTGTGTGAAGTCACTTCAGTCATGTTCAACTCTTTCTGACCCTATGGACTGTGTGTGTCTGTGTGTGTGTGTCTATGTGTGTGTGTGTGTGTATGAAGTCGCTTCAGTCATGTTTGACTCTCTGCGACCCTATGGACTGTAGTCTGCTTGCGCACACACATCTGTGTGTGTGTGCATGTGTGTGTGTGTATGTGTGTGCATTAAGTTGCCTCAGTCATGTTCAACTCTTTGAGACCCTAAGGACTGTAGTCTGCCCACGGCGTTCCTCTGTCCATGGAATTCTCCAGGTAAGAATACTGGGAGTGGATTCCCATGCCCTTCTCCATCCACCAAAAAAAGTTGCATCAGTGATTTCCCTGGCAGTCCAGTGGTTAGGGCTCTGTGCTTCCACTGCAGGGGGTACAGGTGTGATCCCTGATTGGGGAACTAGGATCCCATATCCCACAATGCATGGTCAAGAAATAAATAAAAGAAAGAAAGAAAAGCTGCACCAAATAATTTGTAGTGCAAAAACAACCTCATCAATGCAGACTACCAGAACGAAGTACCAGGTTTGAATAGGGAAGTCTCAATCTTATTTTACCATAAAATGTTATTTTAAAAACTGGTAGCTGATTAAATTAAGCCTAAGCACAGTCCTGGATTTAGAAAAGGCAGAAGGAATTTCAAAAAAAATCTACTTCTGCTTCATTAACTATGCTAAAGCCTTTGACTGTGTGGATCACAACAAACTGTGGAATATTCTTAATGAGATGTGAATACCAGACCACATTACTTGCCTCCTGAGAAACCTGTACACAGGACAAGAAGCAACAGTTAGAACTGGACATGGAACAACAGACTGGTTCAAAATTGGCAGAGGAGTATGTCAAGGCTGTATACTGTCTCCCCACTTATTTAACTTATATGCAGAGTACATTACGCAAAATGCTGGGCTGGATGAATCACAAGCTGGAATCAAGATTGCCGGGAGAAATATCAACAACCTCAGATATGCAGATGACACCACTTTTAATGGTAGAAAGTGAAGAGGAACTAAGGTGAAAGAGGAGAGTGAAAAAGCTGGCTTAAAACTCAACATTCAAAAAATGAAGATCATGGCATCCAGTCCTATCACTTCACGGCAAATAGATGGGGAAAATGTGGAAACTGTCAGATTTCATTTTCTTTGCCTCCAACATCAATGCAGATGGTGACTGCAGCCATGAAATTAAAAGATGCTTGCTCCTTGGAAGAAAAGCTATGACAAACCTAGACAGTGTATTAAAAAGCAGAGACATCACTTTGCCAACAAAGGTCCATATAGTCAAAGCTATGGTTTTTCCAGTAGTCAAGTATGGATGTCAGAGTTGGACTATAAAGAAGGCTGAGTGTCAAAGAATTGATGTTTTTGAACTGTGGTGCTGGAGAACACTCTTGAGAGTCCCTTGGACAACAAGGAGATCAAACCAGTCAATCCTAAAGGAAATCAACCTTAAATATTCATTGGAAGGACTGGTGATGAAGCTGAAGATCCAATACCTTGGCCACATGATGCAAAGAGTTGACTCATTGGAAAAGACCCTGATGCTGGGAAAGACTGAGGGCAAGAGGAGAAGTGGGTGACACAGGATGAGACGGTTCGATGGCATCACTGACTCAGTGACATGAGTTTGAGCAAACTCTGGGAGATAGTGAAGGGCAGGGAAGCCTGGCGTGCTGCAGTTCATGACATGAGTTTGAGCAAACTCTGGGAGATAGTGAAGGGAAGGGAAGCCTGGTGTGCTGCAGTTCATGAGTTGGACACGACTTAGCAACTGAACAACAACAACAACAACAGCAAGAATCCTTCCTGAAATAGCTAAATGAACATACAGGATTAGCAGAAGCAATTACTTGTAGCAAAATAAGCTAAATTTCTTAAAGCTTTTTAGATAGTAATATACTCAATGTGGTCTTCTTTACTTAACAATTTTTTAGCCTATCTTTCCTGTATAGTACAAGGTAATTTCAAACCAGTACAAGTAAATGAATATAAATCAAACTGAGATTTTTATTATATGGTTTATGGTGAAGTGTAATTAAGAACAAATGCATCAAATTCAATCTCTTCATGATAAAAACACTCAATAAACTAACAATAAAAGATAACATCCTCAGGGAATTCCCCAGCAGTCTAATGTTCTCCCAAGGGCCTGGGTTCAATCGCTGCTCAGGGAACTAAGATCCTACAAGCTGAATGGTGTGCCCTCTCCAGAACCCTGCCTCCCAAAAAAGATAACATCCTCAAACTGACGAAGGGCATGTACAAAAACCCCAATATCATACTTAATGTTTTCTCCCTAAGATCAAGAGGAAGACAAGGATGTCCACTCTTGCCACTTCTATTCCACACCATACTGGAATTTCTAGCCAGGGCAATTAGATAAAAATGAAATAAGAAGAAAGAAAAGGAAAAGAAAGGTAAGAAAAGGAAGGAATGAAAAAAGAGAGAAAGAAAAGACATCCAGATTGGAAATGAAGAAGTAAAATATCTCTATTTGCATATGACAATTCTGTATATAGAAAATCTTAAGTAATCTACTAAAATACAATTAGAACTAATAAATACGTTCAGTAAAGTTGCAGGATATAATATCAATATACAAAAATTGATTGTATTTCTCTACAGTAGCAATGCACAAACTGAAAATGAAATTAGAAAAACAATTTCATTTATAATAGTATCAAAAATTTAAAACACTTAGGAATGAATTTTAACAAATGAAGTATAAAACTTATACTTTGCAAACTGCAAAATATTGTTCAAAGAAATGAAAGGAGACTTGAATAAACAGAAAGATATACCACATTCATGAATGACCTTAATTTCATTAAGATGAAAATACTCTCCCTGAAACTAATCTACAGATTCAATGCAATTCTACTCAAATGTCATCTGACCTCTTTGCAGCAACTGACAAGTTAAAATTCCTATGGAAATTCATGAGACCCAGAACATACAAAAAAAAAAAAAGAAAGAAAAATCTTCAAACAGAAAAACAAAGTTGGAAAACTCACAAATCCAAATTTCAAAACTTACTACAAAGTTACAGTAATCAAAACAGTGAGGTACTGCTGTAAGCACAGATATACAAGTCAGTAGAACAGAACTGAGAGTGCAGAAATAAAACTTCATGTTTATGGTCAATTGATTTCTTACAAAAATGCCAATACAATTCAGTGGAAAAGGAATAGTCTTTTCAACAAATGGTGCTGAAACAACTGGATATCCACACTCAAAAGAATTAATTTGCATCCCTAACCTCATACCATATATAAAAAATTAACTTAAAATGGATCAAATACCTAACTATAAGAGCTAAAGAATAAAACTCTTAGAAGAAAACATAGGTATAAATCTTTATAATTAGGCAATAGTTTCTTAGGTATGACATCAAAATACAATCAACAAAAGAAATAACTGATAAATTGGACTTCATTAAAATTAAAACTTCTGTGTCTCAAAGAATACCTTAAGAAAGTAAGAAGATAACCCACAAAGTGTAAGAAAACGTTCTACAAATTACGTATCAAAAAAGCAACCTCTTTCTAGAATACATAAAGAACTCTTAAAACTCAATAATTTAAAAAAAAATCCAATTTTTAACTGGGCAAAGGACCTGAATATAGTTCTCTAAAAAAGACATACAACTAGTCAATAGGTACATGAAAATATGCTCAATATCACTAGTTATTAGGAAAAATGCAAACCCAAACCACGGTGAAATACCACTCTTCATAATACATCCACTAGGACGGATTTTGTAATAATTTTTAAAAAACAAATAGTTAAGTATTGGCAACGTGTTCAGAAATTGGAACCTTCATACACTGCTGATGGGAATGTAAAATGGTGCAACCAGTATGGAAAATATTCTGACAGTTCCTCAAAAGATTAGATATAGAGTTACCATATGACCCAGAAATTCCATTCCTAGTCATAAACTAAAGAGGATGAAAACATATGTCCACGTAAAAACGAGTACATGAATGTTCACAGCAGCATTATTCATACTAGCCAAATAAAGGAAATAACCCAAATGCCCACTAACTAGTGGATAAATATAATGTAAATAACCTATAAATACACCTATACAGTAGATTATTCAATTCTAAACAGAAATGAAGTCTTGATACATGCTTCAACACAGATGAACATTGAAAATACTATGATAAGTGAAAGAAACCAGTCACAAAAGACCACATAATATGATTTAATTTATATGACATGTCTACACGAGATATTCATAGAGACAGGAAGTATACTAGTAGTGGCCTAGGCCTATGGAGTTTAGGGGAAAATGAGGAGTGACTGCTAACAAGTACAGGATTTCTTTGAGGGGTGACGAAAATGTTTTAAAATTGATTGTGGTAATGGCTGCACATCTCTGAAAATACTAAAAATCACTGAATTGTACACTATAAATAAGTGAATTGTAGGGTATGTGAATTACATCTCAGTAAAGCTGTCATAAAAAAAATGAAAGGGAAGAAATGAATCAGAACTCCAAGCTTTAGCTCTAGTTTCAAATTGCATGATCTGCTGCTTTCCCAATCTTCACATTCCACTTAAAATTATTTTGAATATTGCCAGCAAGCAGGTCATCCACATAATTACTAAAATGTTTGTAGCCTTCAAAGACAGGGGTAATTTTTTTTTTTAATGGACAAAAACTGTTGAGAATCTATTCGATAAGATTTATGACAGTTCAATGGGTCTGAGGAATAAAACAAGACATGTGCTGCTGCAACTTACATGACTAAATCATGAACACTGTCCAGGTCATAATAATGCTGTGGGCTGCAGTCCATGGGGTCGCTAGGATTGGATATGACTGAGCGACTTCATTTTCACTTTTCACTTTCATGCATTGGAGAAGGAAATGGCAACCCACTCCAGTGTTCTTGCCTGGAGAATCCCAGGGACTGGGGAGCCTGGTAGGCTGCCCTCTATGGGGTCGCACAGAGTCGGTCATGACTGAAGCGACTTAGCAGCAGCAGCAGGAGCGGGGGTCAGGTAGAAGACAAAATCAAACCATTATCAAGAAGCTTCACACTATATTTACTATGTGTGGTTGATCACCCACTGTCATAAAAGAAAAATTCCAGACATTATGAGATCTTCAAATGTTACTACTCATCATTAAAACACAAACTATCCAGAAAAAGAACAATTTCCAGAAGCTCCACTTTTTCAGTTTTAAGTGAATGGATTTCATTTAAAAAATCTGTTAATTTCATCAAAAGGCATTAAGGAGTTGATCATTCAGTCATCCAACCAGCAAATACATACTGCACATCTACCATATGGCAGGTACTCTGTGGGTTACAGAAGACAGCTCCAAAATATGATTCTTACCTTCAACAGCTACAATTAATCTAAGAGATAACACACAAACCAAAAGTCTCCCAGAATGGTAAAAGTGACAAAAAAATGAAACAAATGAACTGCTCTAGGAGCTATCTCGGAGGTCAGAAAAGTGAGTTTACTTTCTAGATCAAGTTTGAAAAGGAAAGGCTGATGAAAGAGGTAGATTTTGGCTAAACAATGAAGGACAAATAAAATTCCTATATTAGAAATAGGTCAGGGAGGGCTTTCTGAGAAAAGGAACAACATGAATTGAATTAAGAAGATGGGGAAGTGTCCCAGGAAGAGAATTTCAAATGCAGACAATGCACGGTATTCTGTTCGGGAGCAATAAGAAGGCTAGACGTTAGGCTCAGCCCAGAGTAAGGGGATTTTGAAAGCCATGTTAAGGAATCTGAATTTTATTGTATGGGTAATGAAATACTACTAATGACTTATGAGTAAAGGACAAACAGAAAGCAGACGCTACTTTAGAAAAATTAACCTCGTATTGGTAAACAAGATGGACTGATATGAGGTAGCTGAGACACAAGGAGGGTAGTTAGAAGGTGACTACAATAGTTTGGTAAAACAAGAAGGACACAGAACTCAGATGGAAGTAACAGAAATGGAATTTTTCATACAGTAAAGGTAGTTTTTTATAATTCTATGTATTTCATGGGAATTTCACATAAATTAACTACCCATATAAAGTCTGAGGACCCCAATCATGAAAAGCTATAAATATCTACATAAAACATTATTGCATTCTAAAACCTGGACACCAAAAGGGTTATCTGAGATATAATCACGTACTAAATCAAGAGGCAGGGTTCATCTTCCAAAAGATACAATCTAGTTGCTATTAGCCCTAGAAGGTTCACATTTTTTCTATACTAACACTTAACAATGCTCCAGGGAAGTGACAAACAATCATGTTTTGAGGACAAATTTTTTTTGCATTTTTTTTCTTTCCATCATCTTTATCAGTTACAGATATTTGCATGAAAACAGGATCAGGGGTCCTTGGGGATTCATCAGTTCGTATTGCTTATTTTTCATCCATGTCATCCTCTCAATTAATGCAGGAAGGAGGATTGAGATATCGAAACACCAGATTAGGGTGTCAAGTAAATGTCAACCCCTAGAGTAGATGAATAATCTGTAAGGACAAAAAGGATCTTGTTTTTATGCAAATACCCTATACACAATAAAACAAAGAGGTTATAGCCAAGAAATCCACTACATATCAATGTGATTCTTACCAATTCTAAATTAAAAAACTATTTTCTGCATGTCAACTAATTATTATGATCAGGGAAAATGACAATCAGTTAGCAAAACACTGCTACAGAAATTGAAAGAAAGCTGTATTTTGAACTAGAAAATTATTTCGAGAAATCTCAGCTGTGCTCATAGAACTCATCTGGCAGAAACAAGCATTTCTACAGCATAATTTTGGTTCCCTGCTTAAGGTCACTGAGTTAGGTGACTTCAAACCCCTACCTCCAAAGCCTTAAGTTTTAGAAATAATAAATACTTAATTAATAATATTGATGATCTTAGCTGTGTGGAATAAAAACTGAAACAAACCACACCAAGTTTCTGTTTTTGTGCAAAGACATTAAAATAGATTTACTGATGCTCAGAGAACCAACTCGTTATCCTAAAAACTGATAAAAAATCATTTATCCAGTAAGAACAGCATTCAAGGTAATAAATAATGAAGAGTTGGTTAAGATAAAGTTCTTCACAGAAAAATCCTAGCTAATAAGGAATGATAGAATTAGTGTAATACCATTTCACAGCTTATAACAAAATAGTGAATCTAGGCAGTTTTCAATGGCTGCTAAAACTCTGGTTATAAGGCTGATAGAGAATTTTATGAGTAACAGATCAGGCAAACAATACCTTTACCAATGAATTAATCTTAACATCACAGAGATCGAGACAAGCAGACAGGATGTACCCTTCTGAAGGATGTGTACAACACCATTTATGAAATATTCTTGTCAAAATAAAAATAAAAATCAATCCTGTATCTGTATGAGCTTCTAAATCTAATTACTGGGAAATAAAAAGGGATAGATGGACATATTAAGCACTACCACAGGGATAAAAGGAACAAAATCCAGAATGGGGAAAATTCCACAGAAAAAGTAACAATAATAAATGGCAAAGGAAAATAATAGGGAGGTGGAACTATGCCAGATTAAAAGAAACTTAAGAGACATATGAATCAAATATAGTACCTTACTTAAATCCTGATTCAAACCAACCAACTATATAAAGACAATTATGAGTGAACCAGGGAAATATGAATTCTGATTGGCTATCTGATGATATTAAACAAGTCTGTTAAAATTCTTTAGGCATAATTAATAGAATCACAATTATACTTAAGAAAAAAAAAAGGAAAGAAACTCCTTGTCTTTTGGACTCACATATGAAGTTATTTAGTAGTGAGACAATACGATGCCTGAGATTTGCTTTAATTATGTAGGTTGGCAGAGGTTGAAATAGATTGGCCAGATGCTAACTATAAAACCAAGTCATCAGTATATAACGTCAATATTCTACTTTCTCTCCTTTGGTATATGTTTGAAATTTTTCATAATAAAAAGTAGAGAAAAAAATACTTCATTATCTTTCTCAGCAGGAAAATAGGAAAAGAAAAACTAATCAGAGGGAATATAGTAATTTCATCTACAACTAACTAGAGACAACACTGTTGATAAATACATTCAGTAATATAGCATCTTTTTGATATAAGCATAAAATTTTCTCTCTTTTTTGAAAAAATTTTATGTCATAAGAAAAACTGACATAGATAAAGGATTGATCACTGTGATCATTACAGCATGTATTATCCAGAGCTAGAAACAGAATCAAGTTCTACACTGTATAAGTCTCGCATTTATGAATTTAATAATCATGGGGTTTTCATTATAAACCCTTGAGGTCTGTGACATACATGGTAAAGAGTAATTCTGCCAAGACAAGCTTCAGTCACAAGAAAAATGACTAGTATACAGAGGAGTTAGGCAACAAGTGCACATTGCAGACCACCTAGCAACCGTGTCTCAGAGCAGTCTGTGGCTCTCTGCTCCTTGATTCATAAAGTGACTTTAAAATGTTTTCTTGGGAAACAAACGTCAACTGCTAATGATAGTAATGGAAATAAAGAAAACAAAAACAGGACTAAGGAAGTGCTATTAGTCGAAAATTGGTAGTTTTAAATTAAATTTTAAAGTGAAATGTTGAATTGGTAGTAAAATCAATGATGTGGACAAATCCACTGCATGTTCTATAAACGAGAAACAATTTGTTAAACTGCTGTTGGGAATTACATTAATCAGTACAACACAGTTTTGAAGAAAGTTATAAGCTACAGTAGTCTCTCAAAATTGTGCATTTATCAAGGTCTGAGGAAGTACCTACCCAATGAGAACAAAGTTCTAACATTCTATGTTGAGTATTTCTTTCAATTACAAAGTGAAAATCTTCTACAATTCCTTTTACAGTTTTATAATGAACAGAGTATGGAAAGAGATATAGTTAAAAATCATTTTAAACTAAAAGACTGGAGAGCAGACAGGAATACAGAATTTTAAAAGCATTACTCATACTGGCAGATTACATTCTTGGTGTGTTACAATACCCTTCCTTTGGGGAAGCAATCCTCCCCAAATGCATTCCACATGATCTAAGTCAGACTTACTGTTCCAATCTGCATGTGCACCCTGGCCCCAGGCTGGCCCATCTCAGTGCTCTATGCTACCTGGCTAAAGGACTTGGTTCCAGGAAAGGTATGTAAGCCAAGATGGAATAGTCAGAGGCCCCCCCAGGACCTTTTCTGGGGAATTTTCAGAAAACATCTTCTTTCTTTTGGGATTACAAGATTTAAAGACATATAAACTGGAGCTCCTATTGGTCACCTTCCTGAGTGCAAGGTCAAAGAATAATAATAATGCATGAGTGAAGCAGAACTCTGAGATGTAAAACAAAAGCAAGAACAAGAGCACATTCCTAAGACATCACTAAGCGTCATGGATCTGGGGAGGGATGGACTGGGAGTATGGGGTTAGCAGGTGCAAACTATTACACTTAGAATGGATAAACAAGGTCCTATTATATAGCACAGGGGACTATACTGAATATCCTGTGATAAACCATAATGAAAAAATATAAAAAAGAATGTATATATGAGTATAACTGAGTCACTTTGCTGTACAGCAGAAATTAACACAACATTGTAAATCAACTCTACATCAATAAAAAGTAAGTAAGAGTCAAGGATCAAGATATGCTCAAAACTATTTCTACTCCTAGAATTTTGATTTATGTGAATAAAATCCTTTTGCTTAAGCTAGTTTGATTGGACATTCTATCACTTAACACTCAAAGAGTTTCCAATATACTTTCACTGTACAGAGAAAAATAACTTGCAACCTAGTAAACTCGGTAATTATTCCAGCTCACTCTATCGTAAAAGGCTTACTTCATAGATTACAGTGGCTTCTTACCTTTAGAACACCTAAAAAAGATACTTCTTGAATTATGCCCGAACGCATCATGAAATACACAGGATGGCCCCTAAATAAATGTGATCTGGGTACTCACACTCATCCAGCCCCAACTGATAGGCCAGGTTCTGAAGGCCTCGTACCTTCTCCATCAAGTTAGCTGTGGTGAGGCTCCCCAGTTCTGAAACAGAATCATTCACTTCAATACCATTTCTTTCTTTCTTTCTAGTAACAACTCACATGGGTTGAAAACCCTTGCTATAAAAGTTTTCAAACATAATTACTACTGAGTAAAGAGAACATGGATCCATATCTCTTCTTATCCACTCACTCACCCTAAACACACAGACATACAAATCAGTGAATTTTTCCACCACTGCAAATGCCTCATATGAACTTACCCACTTAATGAGAAGACAGTTAGCATAAATACAATAGCAATTACGTGTTTTATCCTGAGGATCCTTTTATATCATTCGCTTTGCCTATCATACAAGATGAATACACTAATATGGAACCTCATGATCAGACACAGCATTGAGAAAGCCTACAGACAGATCTTTGACTTGCAGTATGGACACTATCTCCACCGTCATTCACAAGTTCTCACTGGTCCAGCTGGTACTTCCCAGGTGAAAAGAAAGTGAGTGTGAAAGTCACTCAGTCATGTCCAACTCTTTGCAACCCCATGGACTATACAGTTCATGTAATTCGCCAAGCCAGAATACTGGAGTGGGTAGCTGTTTCCAACCTAGGTAGATCTTCCCAACACAGGGATTGAACTCAGGTTTCCCACATTACAGGCGGATTCTTTACTTGCTGACCACCAGGGAAGCCCAAGAATATTGGAGTGGGTAGCCTATCCCTTCTTTAGGGGATATTCCCAACCTACCCAGGAATAGACCCAGGATCTCCTACATTGCAGGCGGATTCTTCACCAGCTGAGCTACCAGGGAAGCCCTTCCCAGGTGCAATCCCTAGGTCAGGAAGATCTTCTGGAGTAGGAAATGGTAACCTGCTCCAATATTCTTGACTGGAAAATTCCATCGACAGAGGAGCCTGGCAGGCTACAGTTCATGGGGTCTCAAAGAGTTATACATGACTGAGCATACATACACAATATTTCAATCAACAATAAAATAGCAATGATACACTAAATAAAATAGTGATAAAAAGTAAATAAGAGTCAAGGATCAAGATATGCTCAAAGCTATTTCTACTCCTAGAATTTTTATTTATGTGAATAAAATCCTTTTGCTTAAGCTAGTTTGATTTGACATTCCATCACTTAAAACTCTAACAGTTTCCAATATACTTGCACTGTACAGAGAAAAATATATATAACCTAGTAAACTCAGTAGTTATTCCAGCACACTCTACCATAAAAGGCATACTTTGTTTAGGAAAAAAAGACTAAATATTAATCCAAACTCTTCCGTCAAATCAAATGCCTATAAAAATTGTTAAAGTTTACCAGAAAAGAAGACAGTAGACTTAAAGTAAAAACTTACTTTCCGAGATTTGCATTTAAATAGCACCCAATTACTTTTAGGTTTAAAACATAAGTCAGTCTGCATAAAATACAATGCTCTGATCCTTTACTAAAACTTTGAAGTTTCCTTAGAAAATACATGCTGATGGAATATTATATAAATGTCTGTTTGGAACATTAAAGCAATGAACCTGAGATGCCCTTGAGACTTAATTTTCCCCTGGCTGGAGGAGGGGATCTGCTTTTAAGTATTTCACGCAGAACAATGAATTACTTCTGAGATCAAATAGAGGTGTTATTTTCTGCAACTTATCATGCCACAATTATTGTCTATATCTGGCATAAGTAGACTTTCTCGATCTGTTCAGCTGCTTAAATAGCTTAAGAATCCCAGATTTTCTACCTTAACTTCAGTCTATTACTTCACTACCATCATGAATCTTACCACTAGAAGGATGATAAAAAATTAAATAAAGTAGAGCAAAATCAAGGAAAATTAATGTTTTTTAATTTAAATTTCTACTTTGTGGTTGAGTTCCAAGTCATTTATCAAATATTCACTACTTACAGTATTCTTTGTTGGAGAAACTGATGAGACAGAAAGAACTAAAAGACAGGTCTTAACCCACTCCACGGTTGTCAATTAATAGTACTGGCAACAATAGATGGCAGTAAATCCTAAATAAGCCACTTGTGTTATAGCAATAACAGACTAGTCTTAAAAAAATCAGAGTTTAAATTTTAACTCTTTCTAATAAACCTTGGTTTAAGTTAACCTCTGAAACTTAGATATCATACTTAACTCAAAGAACCTTTATGAGAATTAGAATGAGAAACTTTACATGAGAGCTTCTGATTAACTCTGAGCATCATACAAAATAAAGTTAATATTACAGGAACTTAGCAGCAGCAGCAATCATGATTGAGTCTTGAATTGGTAAGATTTCTACACATGAAAAAGTAGAGAAGGGCATTTAGATATGAAAAACATGAGTATGATGGCTAAACAGGCAATTTGAAGCCAAGAATACTTGTAAGGGAATAGTGAGAGAAAAACTGTTAAGGTGGTATGTGGAGGAACAAATGTCAGGTCAAAAGTTAAAGGTCACCAGCACTGCTTACCTTTCAACATGTCGATGTCATCACGTTCTATTTCAGCCATCCATTTGGGTGGAGAGCTAGTAATAGGCTGTCAGAAAATAATATATCCATTAAGACAAATGCAAAGTATGAAGAGACCCTACTCTTCTTTCTTATAAGAAAAAGAGCTTTTCACACAGCTGTCTGACTCTGAAACTCCATGGCCTATAGCCCACCAGGCTCCTTTGTCCATGGAATTATCCAGGCAAGAATACTGGAGTAGGTAGCTATTCCCTTCTCCAGGGGAGCTTCTCAACCCAGGGATCAAACCTGGGTGTTCCACATTGCAGGCAGATTCTTTACCACCTGAGCCACCAGGGAAACCCTTGAAAACATTGGCAAATTGTAATTTCAAATACCCAGACTTCTCCAGGTTCAGATATGGCCTACACAGAAAACCCTTACAAAACAATACTCTTCATCTTTAAAAGCTGGTTTTAAAGAAATGATCTTAGAAAATTAGGTCTGACTACTGTTACTGCTATATGTATAACAGATTGGTATAGTTATTGGTATAACTTATTGGAAAGAAACTACTGGAAATTCATGACTACTGAAAGCCTCCAAGTGAACTGTTTGAAACAATAATCAGGAAGTAACATTTGCTGACAGAGGAGAAGATTTTCAAAGAAGAACCAAGAATAAGAAAATCTTCAATCTGAAAAAGAGAATACTGGAATGCTCATCACTTAAAATTTCATTTTATTGTAAATGTTATAGAAAACTTTAGAATTTTAAGTTTCTTCTCATTCCTGATAGTGAACTTACAAAATATCAAAGAGAGCTCATTCTTAGAACATCTTTGGCATAACAGCCTTCAATCCAGGCTACACATGAGAACCAGCTGCATAACTTTAAAAATATACAAATAACTAGGCCATAACCCAGATGCACTGATTCAGAATATCAGAGTGTGGGAGAGGGTCCAGTGGGAAGAACTGAGCAAGGGGCATTACATATCTATTTTTTAAAAGCTCCACAGCTGGTATATGAACAATTTTGATGAGATTTCCCTTCAACTTTGAGCCCTTTTCCTTTTCTTAAACTGAAGTATAACTGACACATACCATTATATTAGTTTTGGGTGCACAGCATAATAATTCAGTATTTGTGAATATCGGGAAATGACTGCCACAAGAAGTTGAGTTGACATTCATCACCATATATGGCTACAAAAGTTTTTTTCTTATAATGAGTGAGCTACCAGGGAAGCCCTAAGATCTCTTAGCAACTTTCAAACAGG
This sequence comes from Bubalus bubalis, assembly GCF_019923935.1. Lineage (NCBI taxonomy): Eukaryota > Metazoa > Chordata > Mammalia > Artiodactyla > Bovidae > Bubalus > Bubalus bubalis. Next base: position 17,846,597 of record NC_059167.1, read on the forward strand.
CAATACAGTATTATTAACTACAGTTATATTATTAACTGTAGTTACTATGCTGTATATTATATCTCCAGGACTCATTTATGCTTTTCTTTTTCAAAAAAATTCACTTTTACTTGGTACTATGTGATAAGTAAAACACTTCACATGCATCATGTCATTTATTTTCCAAATCAACCCTATGAAAAAGGTATTATTATCCTCCTCATTTTACAAATTAAAAAAACAACAGATGTTTAGGAAGATTATAAATCACTTCCCTCAAGTCATAGAGCTACTGGAACCATGATTCAAAACCCATGAAGTCTGAGTTCCAAAACCACTACTCTACCTTCCTTAAAGGTTTTAGGTCAAATTCACCTCTTTTACCCCTAGTAGGGAATCAGAATATTCCAGGAGATCTTAACCTGAGGCCCTGGGATGGCCCTGAACCCCTAGAAACAAAACTCAATACGTATGTACATACTTCTAGGGAAAAGGTATAGATATTTCATCAGATTTTCAAAATACACCATGCTCTAATAAAAGTTTTAAAAACCACTTATTTATGTTTACAATTCAAAGAAGTTAGTTGTAACAAATATAATTAACTAAACTAAAAATTCAGTATGAATGAGAATTTATGAAAACTAAATCAAATCTTTCTATTTAATCTACTAGACAAAAGTTGATCTAATACTAGCTACAGTGTATTGCTTATTAGTTCTTGGTACTATGCAAAGCATTTTATATGCATTATGCCATTTTATACTAAGAAGCCTATGAGACAGTATTAGATGAGAAAACTAAGGCTCAAAAATGTTAGGAAACTTGCTCAGGTCACAGATAGTGAAATAACAGATTCAGGATTCAAATCCAAGTGTATCTGCCTTCAAAACCCTATGCTACCCTTCACTCACGCTCAGGGCTTCCTATATGTTAAAGTCACACACTCCAGCTTTCATACAACCCTACCTTCTGAAAAAATAAAAGAAGCTACAAAAAGGTCCCTTTGAACAAATATGTTCATGGACCCTGAAAGCCACAGGCCTTAATATTTAACTCAGTATCTTTAACCCTAAGTTAACCTTTAACCTAATGAGTAAAGAATATTAAGCATATGGTAAGGTACTAAGAGAGTTAATTACAAATCCCTAATCTATTAATAGGAACAGCATGAGCTTTGGAATCAGATCTCTGCTCAAATCCTAGCCTGTCACTCACTAGGACTTGGGCAAGTAACTTAACATCTAAGCTTCTCTGCTAGTCAGTGCTTCTAACTTTGGGCACAAACGCTTCTAAGTATGTATAATAAGCATGGATGCTAATAAGTAGACTTATATATTCAAAGCCTGGTTTTGCCATATATAGCCTATAATCTTGGGTAAACTACTTAACATCTTTGTGCCTATCTGTCTGTAAAGTATGGATAATAATAGTACCTATACATCATATGGGTTTTTGTTTGTTTCCTGGCCACATCACACAGCTTGCAGGATCTTAGTTTCCCAACCAGGGTCTGAACTTAGGGCCAGGACCGTGAAAGCACTGAGACCTAACGACCGGACTGCCAGGGAAATCCCCCTCATATGGTTTGGTAAAGACTAAATAATGTACATAAAGTGCTTAGAACAGTGCCTGGCATATGGTACACATCGTGTACATGCTAGCTAACATAATCATCCTATCTTCCTGGTTGTGGGAATACATAAGAGAACATATCTAGAGCATCCAGCGCAATGCCTGCTGCCCCAGGAAATGGAAAAGTTGTGGCTATACTCAATGTCTTTCTTCAGTTTCTGATGAGCCACTGAGAAACTCCTCCAGGGAGGTATAAGTTAAAGTCATAATGCATCACATAAACAAAAGAGAAACACTTCAAAATCATAGTTTGGGCCAAAAGAATATTGGCATTACATTAGCTATTTCAATTGCTTTACCTTAACAACTTTTAAGCTGAGAGAAGAGGCTAATAGCCAAAGGTCAAAATATCAAAATAGAGCATTAACATCATTAACATGGCGATGATATAAACAGACTTTCAGGGTTGTAGTTACAAAACACTATGAAGGCAAAAACATTATTCTTGAAAATAAAGAAATTAAAAGATACTTGAGATTTTACCCAGAAGCAAAAAGTTGGAAAAACTTCATTATGTTACTTACACTTTTGAAGGAAGCTGCAAATTCAGCAACACCTGGTACTAAAAAGAAAAAACAGAACATTAATCATTCAGTATTGGCTAGTATGTAAGGAAATGGGCACTCCCATACACAGTCACCCTCTTTCATGTGCACAAAGATAGACATTGTGAAATTGTTTGTAATATCAAAACTTGGATATTATTAGGTTTCCAAATAGGGTATGAGTTCATAAGCTATAGTAAATCTAGACAATAAAATTAAAAAATGAAATAAATCTATACCTATCAACATGGAAATATCCATTGATAAATTACTAGGCATTAAATTAAGTTAAGCTGTAGATCACTAATCATACAACCTCATAACAAAACAAAGCAAAAAAACTCTATATACTTTAAAATATTTATTTGCTTACTTGTGTAAGCGTTAAAAAAAATACAAAAGTTCTGTACTGAACTACAACAGCAGTTAACTTTATCAGCACTTAAGGAGGCAAGGAATTACTTGATACATTTCATATTGTCTGAGTTATTACAGATATAGCTTTTAAAAATAATTTTTTAAAAGTTCTCTATCATTTCCTGAGTCACACTATGCTCTGAAAGAACTGAACTACTAAACAGCTATTCTTACTACCAAACCACAGAATTCAGTCTCTTCCTCTGAAATAAAATTATAATCATTACAGTTAAATGATAACTCTTCAAAAATGTTCCTCAAAGTAGCACTGGTTTTCCCATCTATTTTGATATAAAGAAACCAAAAACTTACATTGTTCTGGCCAAAGGTCTGGTGAGGCCCGGTCAAGTTTTTCAAAACTTAGCAAAGATGCTTCTAGATCTGTCCCTAGAACAAAACACCCAGATAAGCCAAGAAGGAACAAAACACATTATTTTACATGTTATGACATATCAATCTCAAAGAACATAAACTGAAACACTCACTTACCTGGACGTCTAGAGATTTGAGTTCTATGATTACTGATGCTACTGAGCCATGATGTTACACAAATAAACGATTTCCTTACTCTCCCCATCTTTAAAAAGGGAAACAATATTTTAGTAGGGTGTTGGGAAAAATGAATGTTCAAAACCACCTGTATCTTTACTCGTGTGTATGTATAAGTGTCTGTGTGTGTATTAAGTTGTTCAGTTGTGTCTGACTCTTTGTGACACTATGGACTGTAGCCCCCGCAGGCTCCTCTGTCCAAGGAACTCTCCAGGCAAGAATACTAGAGTGGGTTGCCATTCCCTTCTCCAGGGAATCTTCCAGAGCCAGGGCTCAAACCCGGGTCTCCTACATTTCAGGAGGATTTTTTACCACATGAACCACCAGGGAAGCCCATCTTTACTCATACTCAGACTCTCCTTCCAGTCACTGAAGTCCCTGCTATCAGAAAAGACAAACTCCTCTGCTCAGGCTCTGGATTCCACCTTCTCTTGCTTTGTCAAAGACATCCTGAATAATCTATTGCACAACCAGTTTCTACCCTCTCTATTGGCTCATACTCAACAAGTAAGTCTGCTCTGGAATTTACCTTCTTTGAAGAAACTCTTGACCCCACGACTTCCTCACTACTTCAAGGCAAAAGTTTTTCAGCTGTCCATCCTGTTGTCTCCTCTTCCTCACCTCACAGTCTTTCTTTAGCCTACCACAAACTACATGCATGGAAACAGCTGTCACGGAGGTCACTGATGACCTGTGTTGCTAAATCCAGTGGTCACTTCTCTGTTCTCTCTTATGTGACCCCTTTGCAGCATCCACTCACTGACCACTCTCCTTCAAACACTCCAGCTTCTACAAAACCACTATGCTGGTTCTTCTCCTTCCTCACCGATTCCTTCAGTCTCCCCTTCCACTCAGGGCCCACCCCAGGCTGGCTTCACTCTCGACTGAAAGTCTCCCAAGGAAATCTCATCTAGTCCCATACCCTTTACCACCATTTATATGCCAAGGACTCCATATTTCTATTTCCAGCCCCAATATTTTCCCAAACTTCAGAGTTATATATCTAAGTGGCTATGTGACATCTCTATTAACATATGTGAAAAACCATAATCCCTATCTTCTCCATCTCAGTAAACAGCACCACCATCAACTCCAGTTCTCAATCCAAAAACCCAGGGGTCATCCTTCATGCCTCCCTTTCTTTCATCCTTCCATTACCAATCTATTTGTAAATCCAGTAGTTTCTACCTAAAACACACTCTGAAATTTCATTAATTAACCAAGGAACTATCGCTTCTCTCCTGGACCACTTCAATAGGCTCTTACCAGTCTCCCTGCTCCCATTCTTACTACTCTCCAAAAAGTTAAATGTCAATCAGTTCAAGCCACTCTCCAGCTTAAAAGACTTCTTCCCAGCTAAATTCATGAATGCATACCTATTGTGACCTATAAAATCCTATATGACCCAGCCCCTGCCTAATTTTTTGACACCATTTCTTCTCCACTCTTGCCCTGGAACACAGAAGGTGTTTAATATTAACAACAACAGTTAACATTTGTTGAGTACATACTTTATGCTCAGTATACTAATTAGCTGCATAAAGTAGCTAATTTAATGATACAAACAGTGGTTCTTAACATGTTCTGGGTAAGCCAAATTTTTGAAAATCTGAAAAAAAAAAGCTATGAACTCACCCCCCAGAAAATGTACATATTTATAAAATCTTTCAACATGTCCTTTTCTCTAAACAAAATTTCCTCCCAATAGTCTAAGGAACTCCCAAGTTCACAGCAGGATTATCTACAATAGCCAAGACATGGGAACAACCTAAATGTTCACTGATGGATAAAGGAAGTTTGAAAATACACACACACACACAAATGGAATATTATTCAGCCATATATAAATGAGGAAATCCTGTCACTTGTGACAACCTATATGGACCCTGAAGGCATTATGATAAATGAAATAAAACAAATATAGTATGACCTCACTTATGAGTGCAATCTAAAACAAGCAAACTGACAAACTCACAGAAAAAGAGATCATATTCATGGTTATTAGAAGTTGGGGGTAAGAAGAGGGGTAATTAGAGGAAAGTGGTCAAAAGGTACAAACTTTAGGTTACAAGGTAAATAAGTATTAGGGGTGTAATGATGACTATAGCTAACACTGCTGTATGACAGACACGAAAGTTAAAAGAGTAAATCCTAAGTGTTTTCATCAAAAGGAGGAAAAATTTTGCCTTTATTCTTCTTTCCTTTTTATTGTACTACTGTGAGAAGATGGATGTTAGCTGAACCAATTATTTACTCTAAGGAAATTTCCATTGGCATTCTAATCGGTAAAGAACTCAACTCTAAAAAACTGCCTTAACTAGATACATGAAACACAAAATTCCAATTTTCAAATTTCCAAGGAATGCTACTTATGGAAAGTTCAAGCTTAACAAAAATAAACTTATTGAGGGTAGGATTCAATAACCAATAAGCATGACCTTATGATACATGACCACAGTCTGGGGCATAACCTGACTCTACTGTGTTATTCTCATACATTAAGTAATAAATGACTTAGATTTCAATTTTCTCCTTTTCAAGGAGGTCCCAGCAAATTAAGCATTAAAAAGAGAAACAGTAAAAGATCTAAACTTTTTTTCATAGCAAGATAACTTTAATTAAATCTTATAGACAGAAACAGGTGGAACTCTAAAAATAGAAGTGAGAGAGCTAGGCAGTAGTATATTTTAGGATAAGACACTTATTTAGATGCAAAATTTAAGTTCACAGTGCTTAACCTGTTTTTGTCAGATTAAAAAGATTAGAGGGAAAAGGATAAAGCTATGCAAAAGATGAGCATGAAAACTTTTAAAGTCAAGCGTGCCAATAGAGAGAGTGGATACGGTTAAAAGGCAAAAGGAAAAAAAATACATTTCTAATATTCTTCCTGGCCAAAGGAAGGAAAAGAAATTGAGAGAAGGGAAAATCAAACATAAGGAACAAAAATATAAAGACAACTTAGTAATAAGCTAAAAATTTTCATAGCCATTACTTCTATCACTTGGCTGACTTTTTTTCAACTGTGGTAAAATATACATAACACATACCATTTTAGCCAGTATTAAGTGTACAGTTCAGTGGCATTAAGTACATTTAGACTGCTTTGCAACCGTTGTCACCATCCATTGCTACAACTCTTTTATGTTCCCAATCTGAAAGTCTACACCCAAACAACTCCATATTCCCTGGGCTAACTTTTTAAATGCTCTTTATTTTTTCCCTGGCCAAAAAAAAAAAAAACCATTTCATTTTTAACAAGAGAGCACTCAGGCAGGATCAAGAATCTCTTTTGACTTTCAGTACCCATAATTTCTTATACAGTATGTGGTTGCTTGTCACAGTAGTTTAGTAGCTAAATCATGTCCAGCTCTTTGCAACCCCATGGACGGGAGCCTGCCAGGCTCCCGTCCATGGGATTTCCCAGGCAAGCATACTGGAGCGTGTTGCCATCTCCTTCTCCAGGGGATCTTCCTGACCCAGGGACCCATGTCTCCTGCATTGGCAGGTGGATTCTTTACTGCTGAGCCACCAGGGAAGCCCCATACAGTATGAACCCATGCTCAAAAACCTTAAAATATTATTTAAGCATATATCTAATCATTCTTTCAATAAACATGAATTGAAGACTTACTGCTTGCCAGTAGGCGAGGCACTGTGGTAAGCCCTGAGATCCAACTACCAACGAAACAGACTTGGAATTTTCAATCTGGACTGAAAGGGGCAAACTTAACATAATAAACTATTCTGTCGATGAAGGTACTGAGAAAGTGAATAATGGTGAAGAGGAGCAAGTCCAGATACTGTGTTCTGTGAAAGCCTCTCTGGGAAGTGACATTTAAATGAGACCTGAAACTGCCAAAGTGTTTACATGTTTGATTAATCTTCTCTCACAATGCACCTAGTAAAACGCCTTTCATAAAGTAGGATCTCAGTATAGCTTTTCTGGCCACAAGTTCCTCATTCCTGAAATGAACTTTCAAGATTCCTTCCAAACACAAAATGAGAGAAAACTACATATCAGTGAAATGGACGTGGGGATGGAATAGTCGAAGCAAAAACAGTTCAGAAATGACTGCAAAACCTTAATCCTAAAACAGAACGGAGAGCAAAAGCCTGAGGGTATAACAAAACCACTCAATTGCTATCTGAGATGAGTTGCATCTTAGACAACATAAACAGAAATCGTTCAATCACTCAGCCTTAAGAAACAATTCATAAAGCAGAAACAAGAGAGGTAGAGACGTGTACATGACTACGCTCAACAGCTCAGTTCTCTTTTCCTCGGGACTCACAGCTAGAGACCGAGAGGGTCTCCTGCTTCCCTAGCTGCCAGGGCAACGGTCCCAATCTAAGGAGACAGGAGAGAATTATTTTACTCTTGTGGTTCAATCCCGGGGTGAGGTCAGCCACTAACCCTAGCTAGCGCTTAAGAGAATCAAAAAATCGTTCCAGATGCTCAAAGAGAAAAGAACCGACCTTTTTCAGTGAGGCGCCCGGAGGGGAAAGCTATACTAAGGCGCCTCCTTTCCTCATCAGTATCTCTTCCTCGGCCATCAGCCTCACCCAAATGAGGCTAAAGGAGTACCAGGGCGACCCTCGTCCTTTTGCCCAGAAAAGGTCCCAAGCGGGCGCCTCCTCCATCTGCCTGGTACACTGAGAAGAAACCAGGCACCTCTGGAGCCGCTGTGAAGAACCGGCGAGCTTAAGAAGCAGCCACATCGCTTAGAAAAGAAGTGGAAGGGAAAGGAGAAGAGCCCACGAAAGAAATGTAAATTCGAGTGGCAGATGGAAACGGAAGTTTCCAGCAGAGGGCAGAAGGATGTGGCAGGCGAAAGGTCTCTAAGCCGGTTCTTACCGTCCGTGGGAGACGCCATCTTCCAACCCATGTCACGTGACGTGGCCAACCGTCGGCGGGAAAGCTTGGATCCGTAAGCCACGCCCCCAAAGAGAAACCCTACCCTCAAACCCAGGAGCCGGGTTCGTCTCCCCGCCCCTATAGGGACAATCTTTACATAGACCCGCCCCCCGGTGCTAGCCACACCTCCCCTCGCGCAGTGGATGAGGCGGAGCTACTGCAAAAAGTCTTGATGGAACTTATTTACTTCCCTCAGTGAGTGGGCGGGGCCGCAGTTGTGCCTTTGGCCAATCGCAGCCCCGGATTCGGGGGCGTCTTCCTCATGTGCTCGATATAGAACCCCGAGAGTCGCTCCGTGTCTTCCCTACACCTCTGCCAACAGAATTTGTTGAGGTAGAGCACGGCGAGAGCGCTATCACTTCTGACCAATCGTATTCCCCCAGGGCTGGGATTGAGGGGCGGAGTCAGTCGTTAGGGCGAGTAATTGGCTAGGGGAGATTGTCCTTTCCGCCAGTGAGGAGGTGCGGCAGGATGGACGGGGGAGGCCTGGCAGCGGTAGAGCTTCTGGACGGTCTCAGACTGTAGAGGTGCCGGGGGCTGAGAAGAGGCAACCCAGAGCCATGGCGGCTGTGGCGGTGGCGGCGGCGGCGGCTGCATTGCGGGCCCGGATCCTGCAGGCGAGTTAAGGGTGGCGCCAAAGGGTTGCGAAGCTCGAAATTCGTCCTTTCCATCCGCTCTCTGAGCCAGCCCCTTCATGGCTGACCCTTCTCTGTGCCCATCGGACCTGTGCGGCCCTGTCCCACACCTCACTCAGTACCCGCCTTCGTTGGACCCAGCCCGGGACTCAGCCCTGGCCCTTTTATTCTTGAGCCTCCCCCCTTTTCTGGCTCTGGCCCACTCTCCTCTTCGAGGCTTGCCCGGTCCCTGCCGACACTCTCTTGCCCTCACCTCTGTCGGTCTGCCCACCGTCTTCCCTTTCACCTCTGCACCAGCCACCTCTCTGCCCTAGAAACTCCCCTTCTGGTCACCTGTCTTAGCATTGGGCCGGGAGCCTCCAAATTGTCCCCTTCCCCCACCCTTCTTCACGGTCTGCAATCCGAGGTAAAGGCCAGGGGGCGGGGGCCAGGAAGCACACGAGGGGCGAGGGTCAGTGAATGAACTTTGAATCTCCTTCTCGGAATGTTCACTCCGTTTTCCCAAAAGCAGTCATTTGCTGAGCTGTTTTCCCCAGCTATGGCTCTTTGCATGTTCCACAGGCTGTGGACTGTTGTGCCTTTGCTTGCCAAGACTTTGTTTAACTTTCTGGCAGAGTTACAGTGTTTTGTTGGCGTTGAATAAGGACACATAGTTAATGCTCCTAGTTTGTTCCAAGCACATGCAAAGAATTAAACATCTCTAAAATAGGTGGTAGAAAATGGAAACCAAGGAAGACAAGAAGTGTAAGTTCCACGTTCCCACCCCAGAGTCAGCTTGTGCTGTGCTGTGCTTAGTCGCTCAGTCGTGTTCCACTGTGCGACCCCATGGACTGTAGCCCGCCAGGGCCCTTTGTCCATGGGGATTTTCCAGGCAAGAATACTGGAGTGGGTTGTCAGGCCCTCTTCCAGGGGATCTTCCCAACGCAGGGATCGAACCCAGGCCTGCCACATTGCAGGTGGATTCTTTACCGTCTGAGCCACCAGCGAAGCCGGCAGTCAACTTAGTGTAACTCAGCTCTACCCCTGGGGTTGGAGTGGGGTGGGGGTGTTCGGGTCTTCTCTGAAGCTAGCCTAAGGACAGGTGGTTGAGCTACAGGAGCTACATGCCTGAGGCCTGTAGCTGTTTCCAGCTGTTCATAGCCTTTCCCCATTATTCAAGCCTAGCAAGGACTTACATTATGAGGCAACATTATCGAACCTGCAAGAAACAGCTTTGCTTTTCTTACTCATGTTCAGCTTGGGGAACTTCTTCCTCTGTATTTCTGGGCTTATAGTTAACATTAGTATTTATCAGGTTCAGTGAGTTCTACTCCAGAGACTGTGCATTTTTAAGATTCTTAGCAGAGTCCGCAAAGGTTCCTGTTTAAATATGCTATTTAATGGGACAGCGTGAATGGATTGGAAGGATTTGTCAAATGATCTGGCCTAACTCATATTTCTTGTTGTAATCCTGGTTCTGTTTTTCTAGGTTTTGTTTTGTTTTTTGTTTTGTAGTCAGAAAACAAAATTTCCACCCTATATTTTCCATTACCAACTTCTCCTGGAAATCTTTTATTAAATTGGCTTTTTTTCCTTTGCCTTCTCTGCCATCACAAGTCATTGAGAGCCTTAAAAAACTATGTTGTCCTTTGTATCAAGGAAAAGAATCTCCTTCCCCAAGTACTTTATTTTGGAAATAAACACTTTTTTCTGATTCATTTGCAGAAACTTATGCATTGACCTGAAAAAGAACAGAGATAATAATCCTAAGCCAATTAGGAGTTACTGTAACATGATAGTTTGAGAGTAGTCTAGAGTCTGGCAATCCAGATATTATCATTCCCATTTAAAGAAAACTAGTCTTAATATGACTCAGTGACTTTCTTCAGTGATACAGTGGAAAGAACACAGGCTTCACAATCATACTTGGATTCTATTCCAGCTCCACCACTTCCTAGTTTTGAGAATATTTGTGCAGATTAGAATTAATGAAGTAAGTTGTTGTTGTTGTTCAGTCACTAAGTCGTGTCTGACTCTCTGTGACCCCATGGACTGCAGCACGCTAGGCTTCCCTGTCCTTCACCACCTCCCAGAGTTTGCTCAAACTCATGTCCATTGAGTCAGTGATGCCATTCAACCATCTCATCCTGTCCTCTTCTCCTGCCTTCAGTCTTTCCCAGCATCAGAGTTTTTTCCAATGAGTTGGCTCTTCGCATCAGGTGGCCAAAGTATTGAAACTTCAGTTTCAGCATCAGTTGTTCCAGTGAATATTCAGGACTGATTTCCTTTAGGATGGACTGGAGTTTGATCTCCTTGCAGTTCAAGGGACTCACAGGAGTCTTCTCCAACACCACAGTTTGAAGGCATCAATTCTTCAGCACTCAGCATTTTTTATTGTCCAACTCTCACATCCATACATGACTACTATAGCTTTGACTAGATGGACCTATGTCGGCATAGTAGTGTCTCTGCTTTTTAATATGCTGTCTAGGTTTGTCATACCTTTTCTTCCAAGGAGCAAGCATCTTTTAATTTCATGGCTGCAGTCACCCATCCACAGTGATTTTGGAGCACAAGAAAATAAAGTCTCACTGTTTGCTTTTGTTTCCCCATCTATTTGCTATGAAGTAATGGGACCAGATGCCATCTTCTTAGTTTTTTGAATGTTAAGTTTTAGACTAGCTTTTTCATTCTTGTTTCACTTTCATCAAGAGGCTCTTTAGTTCCTCTTTACTTTCTGCCATTAAGGTGGTATCATCTGTGTATCTGAGGTTGTTGATATTTCACCTGGCAATCTTAAAGGTCATCCAAGGTTTCCCACCTAGTAACTGATGTTGCTGAGAATTCAGGACTTAAGTCTAAGCCTCTCTTTCTGTGTCAGACACTGGCCCAAACTTTGGGAAAGGAGAGATAAGTAAAATATTCACTGAAGGCTTTCCTACTGTAATGCAATAAGTGCTAAACAATAAGACTGCACACAGTACTGCAGGAACCTATGGAAAGAGCCCCAAACTCAACCTGTGCAATTCTAGAAAAGCTTCCAAAAGGAGTTGATCTCCGTTTGAGTACTGCAAGAGTAGGAGGCCTTTAGCCAGAGAAGGGAGTTCCTGCCAAGGGAAATAGCAAGTGTGAAATAAACATCTAGAGATCAAGAAGTTTGGTGTGACTGAAGTTTGGTGTGACTGGACATAGGATAGTTCTCTTTAGTAACAGTACTAATGAGTGTGTCTTGGAAAATGAAGAAAAGACTAAATGACTATCATTTAGTCAAAAACTAAATGACAATGTTTTATTATGCCCTTTCGACAGCAGGGAGGCTATGTGCACGTGACAGAATGAAATTAAGAGGCCTAGAATGCTCTCCTTGGCTGAACTGTACATTTTCTGCCCTATAAGAGAGTTTGTGTGTGTGTTAAGTCACTTTAGCCGTGTCCAACTTTTTGCGAACCTATGACCTGTAGCCCACCAGGCTCCTCTGTCCATGGGATTCTCCAGGCAAGAATACTGGAGTGGGTTGCTGTGCCCTCCTCCAAGGAATCTTCCCAAGCCAGGGATTGAACCTGCGTCTCTTAAGTCTCCTGCATTGGCAGGCGAGTTTGTTACCACTAGCACCACCTGAGAAGCCAGTAAGAGAGTTTACATGAAACAAAATTAATATCCCACAGTTGCTTGGGTGTATTCTTTCATTCTGCAGAATATTACTGAGTACTTACTCTAGTCCAGGAATGCTACCAGGTGATGAGGACAAAACTCTCTAGTGTTCTAAGGGAAGACAGACTTAATAATGCTATTCTTTAGTATGATAAGAGAACTAGAGGAATTCAGGTGAACCCCATAATCAGGTACTTAGCCTCGACCTGATATTGAGACTTAAAAACTTCCAACTCTGCTACTATACCGCTCACTCACAGGAGTTAACCTTGTTTTTTCTACTTCAGAGGAAACTAAAACCATTAGATGAGAACGTCCTCAACTTCCTGCTAGCAAGCCTACAGAACTGACCTGTACCTGTACTCAAAGTGATAGGGAGCTCAAGAATAGACGTGAGCCAAGCAAATGGGATGAAACAACTCCAGGCAAGAGGGAGCAGCACGTGCAAGGGCAGTGTGAGCACAAAACATGCTGTGAATGCCCGGAGCATAGAGAGAGCAAGGAGGAGAGCAGCAAAATAGGAAACTAGAGAAGTAAAGATACTATGTAGAATCTTCTAAGCAACACTGAGGTGAGTCTTTATCCCAAGGACAACGGAAAGCCATTGGTGGGTTTTAAACAAAAGAATGATCTGACCAAGTTTGTGTTTTAAAAAGACCTTTTGGCTCTGGAGTGGAAACAAGAATCAGAGGTTTAAGATTGAAGGCTGAGAGACCTGTTAGGAATCATTACCTGTTCGGAAACCCAGGTAAGAGACAATGATGGTGTAGAGTGGGAAGAGGGGGCAAGAAAAGGGTTGCATTCCCAAGACTTCTGGAAGGACAGATTGCCAGGACTTGTTGATTCACTGAGAGAGAGAGAGAAGAGTTAGGGTGACATTTAAGTTTCTGGTTGGGCACCTAGGTGGATATTAGCCCCATTCACTGAAAGGTGGGTTGTAGGAAACAGAGCTGATTGGTGGGAGGACGATGAGGAAGTCAGCTTTTTCCAACATGGACCTAAATAATATCCAAGTAGAGATGTGGTGATGACAGTTATGTAAGTATTACCTGATGAGGAAGATTCTGGTGAAGAATTAAAGATTTGGGCATCACCAGGATCTAGCTAATTAAGCCACTGGAGTTAATGAAATCACCCAAGGAGAGTTGGGACCTCTCCTTGTTCAGGAACTCAAGCAGTTAGAGGCCAGGTATGGGAGAAGGCGTGAACAAAGAAGGCAGAGAAAATGTGGGCCGAGAGATAGAAAAGATACCAGGGCATCACAGAATGTAAGTGGAGAGGGGATTTGGGACAAAAGGTCTGGTTAACTCTTCACCTCTGCTGAGAGGTCAAGTACAAGAAGGACTGGGAAGAGTCCATGGTATGGAGGAAGTCACTGGTGTTCTGGCGTTCAGTCATAAAGGTAGGAGTTGATTGAGGAGCTAGTGGGAGATGAGGAAATAATGGTAATTCGTATAGAGAACCCTTTCTATTGGATGGAGAGAGGTTTTAAGATACAGGAAAGAAAGGATAGTTGGTGGAAGTGTCTGAGGCAGGAGGAACAATTGATTTCAGAGCACAGATTCAGAGATTGGCCTTAAATTGGAAGACATACTTCAGTCAAACATTGACTGTGTACCTCTGTCTCCCAGTTACTCTGTCTTCATGAACCTTGGTAGCTGCCTTCTCTATAAGAGGTAAAAGGAAAAGATGATGAGTATTGGTCAGTTTGGTAGGCTCACTAGTAGGAAGTTGAGGAAGTTTCCATCTCGTGGTTTCTGTTTCCTCTGAAGTAGAAAAAATAAGATTAGCTCAGTGAGAGGGAAAGGAACAGAGTTGAAAATTTTAAGAAAATTGGTATGTTTTGAAACAGCAAGGAATGTGAGCAAATAATATTTATAGTAATACAATAATAGTAGCAGTGTTTAATGAGCACCAACTACTTGCTAAGCTGTTTTTCATACCTGAACAGTCTTGATCTAGTAATGCTATAAAGTAGGTAAATAAGATGCAGTACCTGTCCCCGTGGAATTTATAGTCTTGGGGTAAAAAACAAGTACCTAGGCTATTACAACACAGACAAATAAACTCAATAGGGAAATACTGACTGCTAGGTGTACAGAAAAATACACCTAACCACATCTGGGGTGGGGAACATCAGGCAATATAGCTGTTGAACACCTATTGTATACCGGGTACTATGTTGGTATTGGGAACGTGGCTATTAGACATGGTGGTCTCCAGGAGGGTGTTGCTGGTTTGAAATAGCTTTTGTGGTGAAAGGAGAAGCCGAAGACTAGGCATTTTGACAGACTGCTGGCCCAGAGGACCAGAACCTTTTCCTCTGGATAGTGCTGTCGGCACGCAAACAAATTCTTGTACTTTATGCATCCCTAAACTCTTTGGTTAACGTGGTCTCTCTTCAGATAAGGTAATAGGTTATTAGACTACACCTTCCTTTTATATTCCAGTCTTGAGTATTTTAGTTTGCTCACTTCGATTAGACTTCTGTATTTCTTAATTAACTTCCTTAACATATATACAAACTATTTTTTGAGAGTGACTTTAACTGATCCCCCCACCCTAACCATTTGCTGATTAAATTCTATTAAATATAACAGATTCTTTTCCTCTTAGGTGTATGTGGCATTTTTAAAAATAGCTTTATTAAAATAAAATTGATCTAAGATAAAATGTATAATTTACTGTTTTAGTATTTGTATACACCTGTGAAAACATCACAATCAAGATAGTGAATATATGAATTGCCCCAAAATGTTTCCCTCTGACCTTCATCTTTTCTTCCACCATCATCTCTAGGTAACCACTGATTTGCTTTCTGACACTATGGTTTACATTTTCTAGTTTTATATAGGTACTCTTCTTAAGTCTAATTTCTTTCACTCAGTATAATTATTATAATTATCCATGTTGCTTTATCAATAGTTGATTCCTTTTCATTGCTGAGTAGTATTCTAATATCTGAATATACCATACTAGTTTCCCTATTCACTCATCCAACCTTTGAGTTGCTCCCAAATTTTACACTATTACCAGTAAAACTACTATAAATACTCATGTTTAAGTATGTGTATGGGCATATTATACATATATTTGACACTTGGTTATATACTGTCTTATATTCAACACCTATTGTGTTAGACACCATCTTAGTGAAGTGAAGTTGCTCAGTCGTGTCCAACTCTTTGTGACCCCATGGACTGTAGCCCACCAGGCCCCTTCCATCCATGAAATTTTCTAGACAAGAGTACTGGAGTAGGTTGCCATTTCCTTCTCCAGGGGAGTCTTCCCAACCCGGGGATCGAACCCGGGTCTCCGGCATTGCAGGCAGAAGCTTTACCGTCTGAGCCACCAGGGAATCCCATCTTAAATGTTTTCTTATTTTTAGATTTAAGGTGACTACATTTAGCAGGCCAAAACTAGAAAAATACAGTCTAATAACCAAAAAACATCTTTTTAAAATCAGGACTATCCTAGAAATTGAACACGTGATTGTTATGAGTTTTTGTTCTCTCATAGTTTGCTGTGTCCCACAGCCTCACAGTTTTTCTCTTTAAAGATTATATGACCCTTGAGAGCAAACACCAAGTCCTTCTTCATATACCCATAGTAACTAGTAGAATACTGAGCAGATAGTGGCCATTCACTTAAGTTTTTAATAATTTTCTGCTCTCATTTATCAAAAGAATCATTCTTTTACCTCCCAGGTCTCTTCCAAGGTGAATTCCAGTTGGCAGCCAGCATCCTCCTTCTCCTCGTCTTCAGTGGTGAGTTTATTTGGTAATAAAGGTTGACTTCTAAAAAGGAATCCAGTACAGTTTGGGGGTATTTTCTTTACATCATTGTGATCAGAGTTTATCTGAAATTTTCTATCTTGATTTTCTTATCTTGTATTATGTCTGTTATGTTGTAAGCACTTCTAGTATTACAAAGTGATCTTTATGACTATGATTTTTTTTTTTTAATAATTTTATTTTTGGGTGGCTTTGCTGGTTTTCATTGCTGCACAGGCTTTTCTCTAGTGCAGCCAGTAGGGGCTCCTCTCTAGTTGCAGGGCGCAGGCTTCTTATTGCCATGGTTTCTCTTATTGCAGAGCACGGACTTTAAGGCACTCAGGCTTCGTAGTTGTGGCACAAGGGCCCAGTAGTTGCGGCTCCCAGGCTCTAGAGTGCAGGTTCAATAGTTGTGGCACATGGGCTTAGTCGCTCCGTGGCATGTGGGATCTTCCTAGACCAGGGATCGAACCCATGTCTCCTGCATTGGCAGGTGGATTCTTTACGCCTGAGCCACCATGACTATGACTTTTAATGCCTATGTAATATTCTATCAAGAAGATATTGTGTGAATTAACTAATAATTTTCACAAATAACATTTAAATTTATTCCTTTATTTCAGTATTATAAAACTAACATTTATTTATAATTTTTTTGGTTATTTTTGCTTCTTTTATATTATTTCCCTTCTGAACTGGGATTACTGTGTCTAAAGATACAAACATTTTCATGACTTCTAAAGGTTTTCTTGACCCTGCCTCAAAGGTTGTCTTCTTTACAACCTTTAGAGTTGTTTTTACAGACCTACTGTGTGTTAGCCATTTGCAATAACTAAACCTGATCTGTAAGGACTGATGCTCAAAATCCTGTTGAGGTAGAAGCATGCACATATTATAACATAGTAGTCTTTCACCTTTTTTGGCCTACAGACCACATTTGAAAATTTAATGAAAACAAGCTGCTTCTTAGAAAAGCTACACATAGAAATGTTTTTAAAAATATTTTGATCATAAGATAAGGCATGCTCATGGTAATATGCCAGAAAGTCAGCTGGGCCAACAAATCATAATAGTTAACATTTGTTAACACAGAGTCTGCTGCTTTTTTAGTATAAGCTTGTCCACAACATGGGCTTCCTTGGTGGCTCAGATGGTAAAGAATCTGCCTGTAGTGCAGGAGACCCGGCTTCAATCCTTGGGTCAGGAAGATCCCCTGAGATCCCAGGAGAAGGGAATGGCTACCCACTCTAGTGTTCTTGCCTGAAGAATTCAATGGACAGAGGAGTTTGGTGGGCTACAGTCCATGGAGTCGACTTTCACTTTCTCAGTGACATATGTTTACTCATGAAGTTCCACTGTGTGATTACAGGGAATTTTCCATTTACAGAGAGATCACAGTATTGAGAGGTTCTGCCCTATCTTAATAAGCTCTACAGAAGAGTATATTGTGTATCTCTTTCGTAGTGGTGACATTTCTAGAAAATGGAAAATTTAGTTATCAACCCCAGTTCTTTTCTCCTTGTGAAAGGGAACGAGAGAAGTAAAGCAATTAACTAATATAAAGTATTGTATTTATTTTTTTTTTTCTCCCCCAGCCAACTGTAAAACTCTTCATTGATGGGAAATTTATTGAATCCAAAAGTGACAAATGGATCGACATCCACAATCCCGTAAGGAAAGCTGCTTTGGGGCCTGAACTCACTAGCCTAGAATTCTGGGAACACAGTGGGAAAAATAAGGACCTGGGTCTCTATTGTGAAGCACATATCGCTGGCCCTGTGACTATATGAAGAAGGTGGGGCAGGGACAAAGATGATTGATGTGCTGCCTTTTCCATCAGGCCACCAACGAGGTCATTGGTCGGGTCCCTGAGTCCACCAAGGCCGAAATGGATGCAGCAGTTTCTTCCTGCAAACGTACTTTTCCCGCGTGGGCAGACACTTCAATATTAAGCCGTCAGCAGGTCCTGCTCCGCTATCAACAACTCATTAAAGAAAACTTGGTAAGAAAGCTGAATGGTATAATTTCCCAAAGTGTTATTTAGGTGCTACTTGTCACTCTCATAGAGGCCCTGTGAGCTGCCCTCCCTAACTGTACAATCCAGAGAGACATAGATCATGGCTTTCTCCCTCCAACAACTTCTCCTTGACTTTTATTCCCTTCTGGCTGCCTGAGAACTAAAGGGAGGCACATCCTTGCGTTGGTTTCTGTGTGTTTTCTCTCTAGAAAGAAATTGCCAGGTTGATCACGCTGGAACAAGGGAAGACCCTGGCGGATGCTGAAGGAGATGTGTTTCGAGGCCTCCGTAAGCAGGGAGTCCCTCTAGGGGAGTTCAGGGACACTGGGAAGAAGCAAAGGAAGATAAGAGTCCCCCAGAGTGGGGGACTGCTGCTTCCTTTATGTAGGTTTTGCTATCCCATGATATCCTAATACTTGTGTGAAATGACAGTACCTGGGTATCTATGCTACTGGCTTACTTCATTATTGTACTCCAATGATCTTCCAGTTGGTTTATATGTTTCACTGCCTTCTTCCCATTCAGATGATCTCACTTCATGCAACCTCTTCACATAGTGAATCAGTGCTTTTTCCGTCTGTCACTGGCCTTGCCACTCAGGGCTGACTAGAGCATGACGAAGCTAAGTACTGGGCAGTGTGAAGAGTTGCTCGCCTGACTGCTGCTTCTCTGTTCCAGAGGTGGTTGAGCATGCCTGCAGTGTGACATCCCTCATGCTGGGGGAGACCATGCCATCCATCACCAAAGACATGGACCTTTATTCCTACCGTCTGCCTCTGGGGGTGTGCGCAGGCATCGCTCCATTCAATTTTCCTGCCATGATCCCCCTTTGGATGTTTCCCATGGCCATGGTGTGTGGAAATACCTTCCTGATGAAACCATCAGAGCGAGTCCCTGGAGCAACTATGCTTCTCGCCAAGCTGTTTCAGGACTCTGGTGCCCCTGATGGAACACTGAATATCATCCATGGACAACATGAAGGTAACTGCCCCTCTAGACCTGACACTTATTAATCTGGCTACCAAAAACCAAGGTGTTGAGTCAGTGATGGGGTGTTTTAGGGTGTTTTAGGGATGAAGGGACTTACTAATAATAAGTAACCTCCATGTTTGAAGAAAATATTTGTTGACTGTTTTGCCATCTCCGTGCCAAGGTAACTAACTGGGGAGTAGCAGTGCTTCTTGCCCTACAGAATATATTAGGGCAAAGAACTATGGTTGGGGCAAGATAGGTAAAATTAAAGAGTAAGTTTTCATTTCAATACTGAAGGGACTCGGAGAAGGCAATGGCACCCCACTCCAGCACTCTTGCCTGGAAAATCCCATGGACGGAGAAGCCTGATGGGCTGCAGTCCATGGGGTCGCGAAGAGTCCACGACTGAGCGACTTCCCTTTCACTTTTCACTTTCCTGCATTGGAGAAGGAAATGGCAGCCCACTCCAGTGTTCTTGCCTGGAGAGTCCCAGAGACGGGGGAGCCTGGTGGGCTGCCATCTATGGGGTCGCACAGAGTCGGACACGACTGAAGCAACTTAGCAGTAGCAGCAGCACTGAAAGAACTTAACATTATTTAACTCAGAATTTATAGACCACAGAGGTACCGAAGTCCTTCTGATTCATATAATAATGGCTAATACTTAAAAAGTACTTCCTTGTTTCAAGCACTGTTCCAATGCCTTCCATCTATTATCTCATTTAATCTTTACCATCACTCTTTCAGGTAGGTACTATTATCTTCCCATTTTACAGATGAGAAAATTGGGGCATAATGAAATCAGCTGATTTTACCCAAAGTCATGTTGCTGGAAACCGTCAAAAGTTGCGATGTGTATATGTAAACAGGCCAACCATGGTTTTCACTTTTAAATACTGTGCTCTATTGCCTCTCACATGAGGGCACAGTAATATCTGAGAGTTCCAGTACAAGTGACAGTTGAGGAAATATCATATTCATAAAAGACAAAAGGAGGAGTCAAGTATTGAAAGGCTTTTATTTTGGAGGAAAATAGGAGTTGTAGCCTTGAGAGTTTTTTTTTTAATATAAATTTATTTATTTTAATTGGAGGCTAATTACAGTATTGTATTGGGTAGCCTTCAGAGTTAAAGTAAAAATTCTGGACTAACAATTGGGAAAAATAATGAAAGAGAAGAGGTTAAATAGAATTTGTATTTTAAAGAATTTTAGAGAGGGACTTCTCTCGCGGTCCTGTGGTTAAGACTCCACACTTCCACTGGAGGAGGGGGCACAGGTTCAGTCCCAGGTTGGGGAACTAAGATCCAATTAACAGTGCTGTGTGACCAAAAAAAAAAAAAAGAAAGAATTTAAGAGAACAAGGACAGAACTCCAAAAGGGGATTCCAGGGCAAGAAAACAAAAGTATGAAACTTCTCATTCATAGCAGTGAGAAAAGGACAAATTTGCTATTCTGAGAAGCCTATAGCCCTTTCTTCCTTTGTGATAATCATTTATTTTCTTCTTAAAGCTGTAAATTTTATTTGCGATCATCCGGATATCAAAGCAATCAGCTTTGTGGGATCCAACCAGGCAGGAGAGTACATCTTCGAGCGAGGGTCAAGACATGGCAAGAGAGTTCAAGCCAATATGGTGACTTCTTATTCCTTTTTCCCCCAAATTCTGTAGTATGTATTAAAATTACCTGTAAAAAGCCCTTCAGCAGAGGGACCACTCATCCCACTCTAATGCCAGTGTTTCTTTATTCACAGTTCATCCTGGTTGTCTTCCCTTTAACCACAAACCTTGTGATGAGTTTTATTCTCAGTCACTTTAATTACCTTTTATTTTATCCAGGTAATCTCGGTGATAAAGTCACATTTCTCCTTAAAGAAAGATATTCAGGTTCTTTGGGCTTCAGCCCAAAATCTGTTTCTGGCCCTATTTATTCCTTCATCCCATGCTTTCAGCTAGCCCTCATCCTTCCTGCCTTTAAGGCAAATCCTAACTACAAATGTTAAAGATATAATCTTCCCTAAGAGTCTAGGCTATTTAAGTCACTGTGGTGGTTGTGGTTTAGTAAAGAGCCAAATATCCCTGTATAATATCTGAGTGTGGTTTACTTGCTTGCATGATTTTGCTGTTCCTTAGTGACTAGATCTTTGCCAAATACTTTGTGGTTATTTGATACTAAATATAGTGTCCAGTTGCCATTCTTACTCTTCCACTAATATTGCAGGAAGGGAAGCCACCTATCCACAGGCTTAGAAACTAGTCATGATATGCCCATTTATTTCTTTTCATGGCTGGATGTGTTTTGGCCAATTTGATTTATGCCCCTGCTAGTTCACTACATATTTCGTCAATGTGTTTTATGTCTAACATCAATGCTGTGTGCAATGCAATACAGTTAAGTAGCAGATGAGGTATCTATTCATGTATTCAACTATAGCTATATCTGTAAATATGTGGAAATGACCCTGTATCATCCTACATAGAAATTTATGAGGCTGCTCTTCATATAACTGGAAACCCTAACAAACAACAGATTCTTTCCTACCTAACTTAGAAAAGAGAAGGGAGTTCCCCTTGGTTCCTAGATGAAGTGTTTACCTTATCAATCTGAATGTGATTGAGACAGTATTTTGTTTGGGGTGGGTTTTTTTAAAAAAATAATAGTTTTGATCTAAATAAACACCTGTCAGCTTTTCAGCTGAGAAATTTAAGAAAAAGTAACTTGGAGACTTACTCAGTGGTACCAGAATTTAAGCAATATCAAAATGATAATAAATCTCCTTTCAAAGCAGCATAGGATAAATTCTCAAGTCCTTTTCTTAAATTCTCATCTGAAAACTTAGATTCTTTAATTTCTTAGCCTAATTGTATTTTACCAAGGAAGATTCATGTACTTTCTGTATTTCCTTAGGGAGCCAAGAACCATGGAGTAGTCATGCCAGATGCGAATAAGGAAAACACCCTGAACCAGTTGGTTGGAGCAGCATTTGGAGCTGCTGGTCAGCGCTGCATGGCTCTTTCAACAGCAATCCTTGTGGGAGAAGCTAAGAAGTGGCTGCCAGAGCTGGTAGAACGTGCCAAAAAACTAAGAGTGAATGCAGGTAACCAACTTTTAGACTTTGCATCTCTGGCACTAAGCCCAGGGTTTTGCATTGGCCTTGTCCAGTGGGAGCAATCATGTTTATTCTTACCACTGCCTCTCTTTGTACTGGACTACTTGTCATTCAGATTCATCTTTAGTTATCACTCATCATTTATGTTCATAAAGACCTTAAATACTTCTGTATTGTTTTACAGGAGACCAGCCTGGAGCTGATCTTGGCCCTCTGATCACCCCCCAGGCAAAAGAGCGTGTCTGTAATCTGATTGATAGTGGAACAAAGGAAGGAGCTTCCATCCTTCTTGACGGGCGAAGTATTAAAGTCAAAGGTTATGAAAATGGGAACTTTGTTGGGCCAACCATCATTTCAAATGTCAAGGTGAACAACTGTGAATTATTTATTTCACAAACATATGAGGTGAAGGCACCACTGGAGACAATGGAATCTCATTCCTCTAATTTATAACTGGAGACATTTAATGACTAGAGACCTCATCTCTTGCCAGAATTACTCAATTATTTTATCTCAAGTCCAAATGAGTCACCCCTCCTGACTCCCAACCTCTTTCCACTATATCAGTGGTTGGAAAACTTTCCGTTAAGAGATAAAAAGTGAATATTTTTGGCTTTGCAGGAATAAATAGCCTCTGTCACAAATACAGTCTATCAACCACCCAGTGTTTATTGAGCCCTCCCAGTACTGGCTCAGTAGTAAAGAAGCCACCTGCAATGAAGGAGACCCAGGTTGAATCCCTGGGTTGGGAAGAGCCTCAGGAGGAGGAATGGCAACCCACTCTAGTATTCTTGCCTGAAGAATTCCATGGACAGATGGACCTGGCAGGGTAGAGTCCATGGGGTTGCAAAGAATTGGACACGACTGAGTGACTAACACTTTCACTTCACTTTCAATGTTTATTGAATATGTGCATCTTCACCAGAAAACAACGAAAGAAAAAGAATTGGTGTCAATTTTTATTTATCAAAACTCTGAAAGTTGCTTATCTAAAATTAATGACTACATTGAGGGTTGTTTTTTTTTTTGAAGTTCATATATCCCCACTATTCCTATTATAATCCTGAATAATCAAGAGTTGAATCTAAGTATAATAGAAATTATGAGATTTTTTTGCCACAGAATCACTGAGGAAAAATCCACTTTTACCCAGCTACAAACACAGCTACAGTGGTGAAAGATGTTTTGAATGTTTAATGTGACCTGATACCAAAATAAAAATGGACAGACTCATTTAGGAGGCAAAGGAATGAATAAGAAAGGATTATTTATGTTACAGAAAACTTACCACAGGATTTCTTTAAATAGAAAAATTCTCCTGTTATGTTTTTAATATATATTTGATTTCTAAAATGAATTTTCAAGTAGCTTTTCAGTAACATAACAGTTGTGTAAACAAGTAATACAGGCATAAATCAGGAAGCTAGTGATGGGTCATGAGATCAAAACATACAGTGCATAAAGGAAAGGAGTGTAGTTATGTCGTTCTAGAAATAAGAGTTTCAAGTTACTTAGGATTGGTAGCTTGGAAGATGGAGCATGGCAAGAAAGGACTTTTTTTTTAACAGGTGATTTAAAATGAAAAGAGATTACTAACCTAAAAACTGTGCATGTAAGCTGTGGGTAATAAAATACCAAATAAGCAAAAAATACTGACTTCTTTTCCGATGCATCACTCCTGGCAGCCAAACATGACCTGTTACAAGGAGGAGATTTTTGGCCCAGTTCTTGTAGTTCTGGAAGCAGACACTTTGGATGAAGCCATCAAGATTGTAAATGACAACCCATATGGAAATGGAACAGCCATCTTCACCACCAATGGAGCCACTGCTCGGAAATATTCCCACCTGGTGGATGTTGGACAGGTTTGTGAACAGAATTTTTAGGAGATTCTTGTAGCCATTTACAGTTTCCTGTGTAAGGGGAGAAGGTAAACAGTCATCAGTCACTGCCCTCTGTTCTCCCTTGATGCCCCATTTCTTCCTCAGGAATAAAAGTTTATGGGATGGAGGATCGGGTGGAAGGTGGGTAGTTAAATTGGTCTCTGATGCCTGGCACTTGTGCTTCTAAATGGAGAGTTCCTTCGTGGAGTCTTTTTCTTAGTGGTTGATGTGGCTTTGTTCTGCTTTAGGTTGGGGTGAATGTACCCATTCCAGTGCCTTTGCCAATGTTTTCATTCACGGGCTCTCGTGCTTCCTTCAGGGGAGACACCAATTTCTATGGCAAACAGGTAACTTCAAGTTTTAAAAAAATATTTTTCCTCTAAGAAACTCTCTTGAACATATTCAGGAACAAGGATTCTGCAAGAAAGGGACTGCCTGCAGCTTCTGTGAGGTTATATGTTGTTCAGCAGTGCTTGTCAGTAGGTTCCCTAGAAAAGATACAAAAGTTAATAAAAGTTAGCTAGTTCCTGAATAACTCAAGGCAACAGAGTTTTGGGGGAAGAGTATGAGTAAGTCCAAGCTTTTGTATATGCCCTCTCCTCTGCCTATGACCCTTTCTTCCTACATCCCCTTTCTGCCCTCCTTCATCTGACTGTTAACCACCAGTTTAAAGTGTGGACTTGCTAAAGAAAGTCACCTCTCACCACCATCCCCTCCAGTGCTGGCTTGGGTATGTCCCTCAAGTGCTCCCACCACACATTTCCTATTAGTCACTCATTTACTAAAACTTTTATTGAGCACCTTCTGTATATTAAACAATATTCTAAATATAATAAATGCTATAAGTATAGCATCAAATAAAAAATAACTATATAAAGCAGATCTGGAACCAAACTGCCACCATTGTCACATCCTGCAACTTGTGCATATACCCTAAAGCAAGACCAGGCGTGGCATGATCAAACAGTAGAAATGGGTTGGAGCCCAGTGAGTGAATGAGGGAGAGAGTAGTAAGAGATGAGGTTAGAGAGGTAGACAGAGGCAAGTCAATGGGACTATTTAACTCATGTTAAGAAGCCCTTATCACACTGTAATTATTATTATCTGAAGGATGTAGCACCAGAGCAAGTAACCAAATACATGTTGGACAAATGGCCTAGTGAAAAGTTCTTTGTAGTCCCACAGAAATACAGCCATTTTGGAACCTTCAGTAAAAAATTACTTGTTTTCTATACAGGTCTCCCTTTATAGGTTAATAAATTAACGGTGGGATTACATAGCCGAGTATGACAGTGTGGCCAACTGGTTAAGACAGCACTTGTTGTTTCAAGATGGATTATCCAATTTGTGCATTAGTCACAGCTTTTATAAAAATGATTAATTTGATACTATTAAACATTTCTTTCAAGGGAAGCAGAGTAAAACTGTTGCTTAAAAGTTTGTTGGTTTGGGTTTTTTTTTCAACCCCCCGTGCCTTTGTTTAATTACTGTAAGTTACTCTAGTAAGTGGACCAGTAAGTGAGGCTTCGTAGAGTAAAAGACTGACCTTATGCAGTGTTTGAAGTCTTAAATCCTTAGGTAATTAAATTGCTATTTTGCATTCTGTAAAGAAGACATAAAGATATTCTTATATAATAAAATGTAAACTTTAGTTGTATCTTATATTGAAAGTATGTAATAATCTCTAAAATTGTTTTCACTGTATTAACATGGCCCAGATTTTGTCTATTAATTCTAGAGGTGTATTTTAATCAAGCTAGTGAGTTGTGTTCTAACAGTACTGTTCTAGCTTGCTAGTAATTTTGTGTGTTATATTTGTACACTCTATTCTCTTTTGCTCAAGCCTATTCTTATAAAATAAATACAAGTTTAACAGTTTACATTGTCCAGTTTTTCCATTTAGATGTTCTTGGCTAGTTTTAGCATGATGATAGCTAAGATTTGACTCTTTACTATGTGGCAGGTAATATGTTAAGTGTTTTACATAGATTATCTCATAAATAATATATAGAATTCTGGTTGCACCTGTTCTGCAAGTAGGAACATGAATAGCATTTCACAATACCTCCTTCAAAAGTTGATTAAAAGAAGAATCATGAAACCCCCAGGCATATGTGATAACTCTTTTTTTTCTTTGTTCTCTGTAGGGCATCCAATTCTATACTCAGCTAAAGACTATCACTTCTCAGTGGAAAGAAGAAGATGCTTCTCTTTCCTCACCTGCTGTAGTCATGCCTACCATGGGCCGCTAGAAACAAGTCTGTTCCAGACTCGGTGCATACTGAGTAATCACTGTTTATTCCTGACCAACTCCAACTGCCTACTTTACTCAGATCAGATCCCTGGGATTGGAATACCTTGTAACTAAAGTCTTTCTCAGGACCATTGACCCCAGTTAAGTTGCTAATAGGGAGACTCCTAGTGTAACTCTGAAACCAGATTTTCACTTGCTCTTCATAATTTTATTTTTGAGGTCACTGTTCTAACTGTGAAATGCTTCTCTGGAATAAGAGCTTAGACCTGTTTTCTAAAAATTCTCCCCATTTCTGATGAATGACGTGGAGGGAACATTAGTGTGTGTAAAGAAGATCTCCCAAGGAGGAGGAGCTCTTGGATGGAGACATAGGTCAAAAATAATTCACCCTTTGGTTGATCCTCAAACACAGTCCTACATAAATGCCACTGGGTCAGGCCCCTCTGCCAGGCTTTGCAGAGCCTCTCATTTATCCCACGTTACAAAGACATACTCCATCTGCTAATCCCACGGTTGTGACAGCTGCTGCTTTCTTTCCTGCTGAATGCCACTTTGTCCTAGTGATTCATGATCACAAATTCTACCATTGTCACTGTTCCTGCTTCTTAAAACCACTTACTATGGATACCTCAACTTTTTGGATAAATCAACTTTTTGTTGTTTGTGCCAAGTGTTAAATTTCAGGGTTTGCTTTGGTAATCACTAATTAGTGCTTCAGTCATTAATTTAGATGCCAGCAGGTTTTGCTTTGTTTTTAAGAAAACTATTTCAAAAGTTGTATTAGGCCCAGAAATCAAAAAAGTCAGCCAGACTCTTTTTTTTTTGTTTTTATGTTCAACAAGATCTTATATTTATTGAGAAATGATTAATGGTTAAAAAAAAAGGCAATGCCTTTTTCTCATTAGTTGAACAAGAAATTGAAGAAACATTACCTATATGTTTTACAATATTTTTCTCTTCCAAAATTTATTTCTGAAAACAAGTTTTAATCACCGTTCTGCACTTTGAAATAAAATTAATCCTGACTAAATCAGTATAATGGACAAGAACAGAACATTTCTTAGGACTCCTAGTACTCTACTTTAAGTAACAAAGGGTCGGAGAAAATGAACCACCCTTAAAGATACAACCTTGGGTAACACTGTTAAATTCTCCAAGACAAAAATTCTTCCTGATTCTTCCAGTTTGGAAGGGGAAAACAAAATTTCCACTTTTTGGAGTAGAGACCCAAAACCTTCAAACTCAAGTGTTCTCCAAGTGTGAGCAAGATTCTTACCTAAAGTAAGTCTAACCTGATACTACTTGCTGAATTTTTTATATTGTGCTTTTCTCTTGCCTGCATTTCTCATTTGTGATACTTTTTAATGAAAGAACCCTTAATGTAAAGTAATTGATTAGGGCCTAAGAAATTTCAAAGCTCTCTATGTGTGAGGTAGTAGAAGAAATGCATTAACAGCCCTTCTACAAACATCTTTATGCTTTTGTTTCTTTGCTATAGCTCAACTTCAAGTCAGAACAGAAATTTATGTACTAAACAGAATAGATTCTTTGTGCTCTACCATGCTGGCTGAATCCTGTCTTTCTGATATGGTCTTCACCCACTAAACTAGGAGACGGCTTCTCATTTCTGACAGAGTTCTGGTTGTCAGGCAGATGATGTGGGTCATTAATTTTTCTGCTTCCTCATTAGTTACATAGATAATACTAACCTATTCCATGGGGGTTATTTAATGAATTAAGGATGATAAAAACCTTGAAAATGTTTGTGCACTCTGGATTTTAGGCTTAATATTACTACCACCTGCTAGATAGAAAGTCACAACCTTCAATCACTTAAGGTGATTGAACTTTAATAAAATATGTTTTATGACCCTACTGGTCCATTTTTTTTTAGCGGGGGGAGGTCTGCCTTCCTAAAGGTGAGGCAATAGAAATTTATAATTTTGTAATAGAATGCTCCTTGTTTTATCTCTTATTACAGCTGGAAACTGACAGTAATACTTAATCCAGTCTAACAACTACAGGCTGGGTTGAATGAAAGGTCATTTTTGTCTAAATTCCAAGTGGAATTAAATGTAATCACAGAGACACCTAAGTTTTCCTTACATTTAAGGGAAATCACTCTTTAAGAAATGCTAACTCATCAGAACTGTGTTGCTATAATTAGAATCAACTCATTTGGCTAGCCATTTGCTACTCAGAAGAGTTTCTTATTTCTTAGATGGAAAAAAATCTGTAAGTTCATGCTAGTAGCAGCTAAAAAAGTGGCCTCATTTGAAATTTCTCAGATTCTACATTGTACTAATTGATTATGTACAACAAATTACAAGTAAAAAGCTCTTGAAACCCTGTTTTTGTTTTGTTGTTTTTTTATGGTACCATACTTCCTTACAATGCCTTTATCTGCTAGCCTGTAGTGACTCAGCTTCCCAGCTCTGTACAAAGCCAAGAGGTTCGTGGTCATTATGTTTATTCTTACATAAATGACAGTACATATTTTAGCTGGGCTATATATTTCAAAAGACAATTTATAGGTTTTCCACACTAAAAGCACAAATATGCATTTGTATTCAATATATGCTTTCCTTAATATGGACATTGGTATTAAAATGTCCACAATCCAAAAAAAAAGTCCACAATCTCATACTAATGTTATTACTCATTTCACTGATCCCTGAGAACTGGCTAGTAGAGAAAAGAACTGTGACTTAGAAGAAGCTGCATGAGGAAGAGGAACAGTTATGTGTATTGTTTGGTTAGATTACAGCTCCTTACTGTGTCAGACTCTTGTGATCCTTTCTGAATATTGCGTATCAACAGTTCACCAGTAGAATTTAAGACTGGCACTTGCTGGGTGATGAACGTTTGATCTTGAAGCTTACTTTCATCCCTACAATAATGACAAAGTGAGACTTGTCGACAACTGTACACACATGGAACTTGGTTCAAAAAAATAGACTTATGTTATTCTCACTCAATTCTTATATGTATAAGATGCCCACAACCACCACTGCGATCAGGCTCACATTCATTGACTGTCAAGAGAGCTTACCCAGACTCCTTTGTTGTTTCATCGTCAGGAACAACATAGTCTGGAACTGGAGGTCTAGAACTCTGGCTGTATTTCCTGTAGTGGGGATATGTTAACAATGAGGCAGCGTCGTCACATGCCATGTATATCAACTATACTTTTAAAACTGCTAAAGGAAAATGTTTCAGTTGGATGGGTTTCTAATTTTCAAAAATGCTATTATACACACACAGAGGCAAGTATATTAGGCAAGTTAATTAAAACTTACATTCTCCTAAAGTTGAGACACTGACTTTAAGAAATGGAAATATTTATGAAGATAATCATGATATTCATACAACAGATATTAATTGTGATGGGCAAGGTTGAACCAGAGTACTGACCAAAAGCAAGCCCAAAAAATTCCCTTCCCACAAAAAGAATCTCGAAACACAAGAAAGTTACCCAATGGAGATAGACCCAGTATGAAAATTTTTCCTAATACTTTGGGAAATCTAGTTTAAGAACAGGAAAATAGGCCCTCTCGCCTTCTGAGATGGCCCACATTCTATCTATTGATTCTTTCTCTGAGTATTCTGTTTCTCCCTGAATGAATCTGCTTTATTTTTGGACTATTTAATATGGCCAGGTTTTGAATGGGGTTATGCTGCTTTCATATGCATCTAATTTAAGACGAGTTTTAGGAGTGGGGGGTGTCTTTGCTTGCAAAGCAACCTACTAAAACTGTTTGTAACTCTGTGAAGCCCACTTTCAAATTAGGATGATGTTTATTTCCAGTTCATCACTGAAAATACTACTTGTATTTCTTCTGTCTAGAATGCTTTTTCCACCTCCCTTTTGTTCCTGTTTCCCTTTAGAGATCAGCTCAAGTTTTTACTTCCTCAGAGACTTTTCCTGATCTCAATTAGGTCAGACTCCCCTAATCTAGGCTCTCTTACCACTAAATACCACTCCTTTGAACCTGTGTCAGAGTGGTATTTTTCTTTTGTGTGATGACTTGAACAATATTTTTCTTCCCACGTAGATAATAAACTCCCTGAAATCAAGCATGTGTCTTTATTTGCTTAACACTATATCCTCAATAAATTGTCGTTTAGTCGCTCAGTCATGTCCGATTCTTTTTCAACCCCATGGACCACAGCTGCCAAGCTCTGTTGTGGGATTTCCCAGGCATTAATACTGGAGTGGGTTGTCATTTCCTTCTCCAATATATATGGCATTCAGTATGTATTATGGTAAATGAATTGATGGATTAAAAAAAAATTTAAATATCTCCATAAATGTTTATGGAAATGTTTCCGTATTTTTCATATGGAAAGTATGGTTTTCCATATTTTTCATTTGCCTTTCATACCACCTTCAGTTCTTAAGCAAAAAATCTTTTTTTAATTCATTTTTTTATTTAGGCTGTGCTGGTCTTCGTTGGTGTGCTGTGTGGGCTTTCTCTAGTTGTGGCAAGTGGAGGTCACTCTCTAGTTGCAGTAGGCAGGCCTCTCATTGCAGTGGCTTCTCTTACTGTGGAGCACGGGCTCTAGGGCACAGCAGCTTTGGTAGTTGGGGCACGTGCACTCAGCAGTTGCAGTTCCCAGGCTCTAGAGCACAGGCTAGTTGTGGTGCACGGGCTTAGCTGCTCCAAGACATGTGGGATCTTCCTGGCTGAGACACCAAGGAAGCCCTCTTAAGCTAAAAATCTTAAACATTTATTTTTTTCTCTATATTCCTTTTATTCTTAATCACCATATCCTGCTTCTCCTTCCTTAGTGTGTCTGTTTCTTTTCTTTATTCCAGCTGCCTCCACTCTTGCTTAAATCCCTCACCACACATGCCCAGAGCTGTGCAGCAGCTTCTGCCCGTCCCAGTTCTATGTATGTCCTTCAATCTGTCATACATGTCACTGTGTTAGGTTAAGGTCAGCTCTGAGAACAAGGACGTAAACCCTTCCAGTAGGAGAATCTAAGAGTATGGCCTATTGTTCTTTGTATTCCTCCAAGGCAGAGAAGAAAACTATGCTGCATTACTCCAGAATCTATATTACAAAGTTCAGAATTTTCTGCATGGTTTTTAAGGTTCATCATAATTCAACCCATAGATTAAACTTTATTTCTAATTACTAATTACTCTTACAAATAGCTGTGAAAAGAAGAGAAGCGAAAAGCAAAGGAGAAAAGGAAAGATATACCCATTTGAATGCACTGTTTCAAATAGCAAGGAGAGATAAGAAAGCCTTCCTCAGTGATCAGTGCAAAGAAACAGGAAAACAATAGGATGGGAAAGATTAGCGACCTTCAAGAAAATTAGAGATACCAAGGGAACATTTCATCCAAAGATGGGCTCAATAAGGACAGAAATGGTATGGACCTAACAGAAGCAGAAGATACTAAGAAGAGGTGGCAAGAATACACAGAAGAACTATACAAAAAAGATCTTCATGACCCAGATAATCACGATGGCGTGATCACTGACCTAGAGCCAGACATCCTGGAATGTGAAGTCAAGTGGGCCTTAGGAAGCATCACTATGAACAAAGCTAGTGCAGGTGATGGAATTCCAGTTGAGCTATTTCAAATCCTGAAAGATGATGCTGTGAAAGTGCTACACTCAATATGCCAGCAAATTTGGAAAACTCAGCAGTGGCCACAGGACTGGAAAAGGTCAGTTTTCATCCCAATCCCAAAGAAAGGCAATGCCAAAGAATGCTCAAACTACTGCACAATTGCACTCATCTCACATGCTAGTAAAGTAATGCTCAAAATTCTCCAAGCCAGGCTTCAGCAATACATGAACCATGAACTCCCAGATGTTCAAGCTGGTTTTAGAAAAGGCAGAGGAACCAGAGATCAAATTGCCAACATTCACTGGATCATCAACAAAGCAAGACCGTTCCAGAAAAACATCTATTTCTGCTTTATTGACTATGCCAAAGCCTTTGACTGTGTGGATCACAACAAACTGTGGAAAATTCTGAAAGAGATGGGAATACCAGACCACCTGAACTGCCTCTTGAGAAATCTGTATGCAGGTCAGGAAGCAACAGTTAGAACTGGACATGGAACAACAGACTGGTTCCAAATAGGAAAAAGAGTACATCAAGGCTGTATATTGTCACCCTGCTTATTTAACTTCTATGCAGAATACATCATGAGAAACGCTGGGCTGGAAGAAGCACAAGCTGGAATCAAGATTGCAGGAGAAATATCAATAACCTCAGATACGCAGATGACACCACCCTTATGGCAGAAAGTGAAGAGGAACTAAAAAGCCTCTTGATGAAAGTGAAAGAGGAAAGTGAAAAAGTTGGCTTAAAGCTCAACATTCAGAAAACTAAGATCATGGCATCCGGTCCCATCACTTCATGGCAAATAGATGGGAAAACAGTGGAAACAGTGTCAGACTTTATTTTTCTGGGCTCCAAAATCACTGCAGATGGTGACTGCAGTCATGAAATTAAGACGCTTACTCCTTGGAAGGAAAGTTATGACCAACCTAGACAGCATATTAAAAAGCAGAGACATTACTTGGCCAACAAAGATCCATCTAGTCAAGGCTATGGTTTTTCCAGTAGTCATGTATGGATGTGAGAGTTGGACTATAAAGAAAGCTGAGTGCCGAAGAATTGATGCTTTTGAACTGTGGTGTTGGAGAAGACTCTTGAGAGTCCCTTGGACTGCAAGGAGGTCCAACCAGTCCATCCTAAAGGAGATCAGTCCTGAGTGTTCACTGGAAGGACTGATGTTGAAGCTTAAACTCCAATACTTTTGCCACCTGATGCAAAGAGCTGACTAATTTGAAAAGACCTTGATGCTGAGAAAGATTGAAGGCAGGAGGAAAAGGAGATGACAGTGGATGAGATGGTTGGATGGCATCACTGACTCAATGGACATGAATTTGAGCAAGCTCCAGGAGTTGGTGATAGACAGGAAGGCCTGGCATGCTGTGGTCCATGGGATTGCAAATAGTTGGACATGACTAAGTGACTGAACTGAACTGAATTACTCTTTATCATCACCAAATTTCCTCAAGCCAGGAAGTTTCTCCTTAGTGTTGCCTAAATACCCTCCAGACAAAGGTCCGTATAGTCAAGGCTATGGTTTTTCCAGTAGTCATGTATGGAGGTGACAGTTGGATCATAAAGAAAGCTGAGCACTGAAGAATTGATGCTTTTGAACTGTGGTGTTGGAGAAGACTCTTGAGAGTCCCTTGGACTGCAAGGGGATCCAACCAGTCCATCCTAAAGGAAATCAGCCCTGAATATTCATTGGAAGGACTGATGCTGAAGCTGAAGCTCCAATACTTTGGCCACATGATGTGAAGAACTGACTCATTGGAAAAGACCCTGATGCTGGAAAAGATTGAAAGCAGGAGAAGAAAGGGATGACAGAGGATGAGATGGTTGGATGGCATCACCAACTCAATGGACATGAGTTTGAGTAAACTCTGGGAGTTGGTGACAGACAGGGAGGCCTGGCATGCTGCAGTCCATGGGATCACAAAGAATCAGACTGAGCTACTGAACTGAAATACCCTCCACCCAGTCTTCCCTCTGGGCTTTTTCTCATGGTGTCTACTAAGTCCTAGCCTGATGTGCCCTCCTCACTCTCTCTACCCTCCTCACTTTTTACCACTATCCTATAAGGCACCCACAAAGTTGCCCTCTCAGCCTTCCCTGACTACTCCAGCCCACTGACAAATTGCCTGCACTCCAATTACACTTTATTGTGCCACCTAATTTTCCTTGTTACACTTGGCTTTGTTTGGGAAATCAAACTGTAAGCTCTTGAAATCAAAAGCAATGTCCTTTAATTCTTTTGAATCCCTACAGTACCATGGTGCCAAGCATTTAACAATCAGTTGATAAATGGTTGATTTATTTTAGCGACTTTACAGTTCATTACCAGGGTTACAGTCACTGATAAAACACGGTGAAGAAAGAGAGTAAAACTAATCATTAAAAATAATTATT
The DNA here is from genome assembly GCF_019923935.1 of Bubalus bubalis. Classification (NCBI taxonomy): domain Eukaryota; kingdom Metazoa; phylum Chordata; class Mammalia; order Artiodactyla; family Bovidae; genus Bubalus; species Bubalus bubalis. The sequence goes on from NC_059167.1 coordinate 17,880,897, forward strand.
TGGAGTAACTGTGGTTTTCTGTTTTCCTTTCTAGGTCTTTTTTTTTTTTTTTTTTTTTGGTATTAAAGAGTCCCATGGTTACTATTCAGCTTTGTAATCATTTACTTATCTTTGCAGACCAATAGAATCTTAACAATTGCTATGCTTCTCTTTAGTCACCACTCATTCAGCTGAGCAATGTTATACCTTCTTAGGAAGCATTAGCTTAAACACCTAAGATTAATCAATTTTTCTCTCTCCTTTAATTCTAATTCCTCTTTCATTTTGGTGCTCACTTACACATCTCCCATTCTTTATCTCTGGGAGTTGCAGTAGCTATGCAATATGACCTTGTTTTATTTTCTGCTTGTTTCCCATTCTCTTAATTCTAAATAAGAATATATTCACTGTTTCTATATGGTTTCTAGGTTTGATAGAAAACTCGTATTTCACTACTGAAATAGGGAGTTACCTAGGAACAAAGCCATTCATTTTTGCAAAGAGCAGTCTCAAGACTTTCTCCTTCTGCTCCCAGGTCAAATCTCCAATATCCACATTTCCTTGAATATCTGTCCTAAAGAATTTCAAAGAAAAAAATGGAAAAAAGTATGATCAAAGGAAGCATCTCTTTTTTAAAAAAATATAAAATATGTAAACATGAAAAAAGAACATTTCTAAATCATAACTGAATATTACTATGTTTCCAAATGTAATGACTACAAAGCAAACTATGTCTCGGAGAAGGCAATGGCACTCCACTCCAGTACTCTTGCCTGGAAAATCCCATGGATGGAGGAGCCTGGTAGGCTGCAGTCCATGGGGTCTCGAAGAGTCGGACACGATTGAGTGACTTCACTTTCACTTTTCACTTTCATGCACTGGAGAAGGAAATGGCAACCCACTCCAGTATTCTTGCCTGGAGAATCCCAGAGACAGGGGAGCCTGGTGGGCTGCCATCTATGGGGTCACACAGAGTTGGACATGACTGAAGTGACTTAGCATGCTAGCCAATTTGAAGTTTTACATAGTAATTAAAATGAAATAAAAACTGTAACAACATGAAAAAAAATCTGTGCCCAAAGGTTAAGCAAATAAACAGAATAGAAAGTTGTGAGGCAAAATTATGTATCCAGATAATTATGTATCCACAAAGACAAAAGAAGTAAGAAAAAATAGTTGTTTGGTGCAATTACTGATAAATTCCTTTTAGCATGTCTTTAGTATTAGATATTTTGCTATGAAGATAGAGTGATGAGGTAAATATATAAAATAACATGTAACTTATCTAGTTTATTTCTTACCTCCAAATAAGGGTATAGCTAAGCTTTCCAGGCAGGTATTTATCTATACCATAACTTTTCTAAAGGATTTATAGTCTACTTGCTATTTACAAAAGTTGGCTAACATGTACAGTATAGATGTAGAATGTAAGAAACATTTGCATGTATGTCAATTGGGTTAGTTTAGATTTTGCCTTGTGATCACCATATACTTTGTCCTTCCCAATCTGCCTCTTCAGCAGATACTGTAATATTTTAACTACAATTTCTGCTTTCCTGGTAGATGCAATAGAACACTAGGGTTAAGGTGATTAATTGCTCAGAAGGCAGAATAGTAAGAGTCCAGTTTCTGCAATAATAATGTGGAGAGTCATTTTATGTACCTTCCTCCGAAAACTTATATACCACTTAATATACAGTAGATTTAAAAAATGAAAAGAAACTGCCTTATATATGGTGGGGACTCAACTTGCTTGATATATTAAATAAAAAATAGAAAAAATTACAGTGAACCTCTGGTAGTAGTTATTATAATGAGTCTATTATTATAATAGAGTAATAGTAATAGACTTCCAAATATGGCAAGAAGATAAAAAAATTATAGTATGGACATTTTTGAAGAAGAGTAACTGGCCATGTCCAACCTTCCCAACAGCTATATAATTTAAAAGAACTTTCATATTAGCCCATTAAAAAATAATTTAAAACAGAAAATACATTTGGAAGCCCTTCTTAATAAGATGTTAAGTGCATGGTAGTAGGGATTTTTTAAAATTTCTTAAGGCCCTTGAAGAATCTAATTGCATAGGGATATAAAACAATTTTTTCAGAGTAATATTTAAAATGTACTATAATCCATGGTTTATAGGGTGAAAGTATTCAAACAGATATTAATGCTAACAGGAAACAATTAATTACTGTATATAGCCTGTGCATGTTAGTCACTCAGTCATGTCCAACTCTTTGTGGCCCTATGGACTATAGCCCGCCAAGCTCCTCTGTCCATGGAATTCTCCAGGCAAGAATACTAGAATGGGTTGCCATTTCCTTCTCCAGGGGTATATAGTCTGCAACTGTCTCAGTCATTCTGCTGCCTTCATCATGGTGGCAGCAGATCTCTTCAGTGTACTTTAGACACTTGTAGGGACTTTCGGTTACGACAGTGGTGGAAGGGGCACTACTGGGTGTCCTCCAATCCACAGGACAGTTCTGTACAACAAAGAGTTATGTTGATTTTTTAAATTAGAGGTTTGGTTAGATATTATTACCTATGAATTTCATCTCAGAATAGTAAGGGGAATATTACAAAATATTTGTGAAAGTATGTTTATCAAAAATGTTTAACCTGAATCTAATCAAACCTTTGAAACAAATTTACAGGAAATGGAAGAAAGGAACATGTTAAAAGATATTACAGTGACATTCAAAATGGAACAAACAATCCCTCTGACAAGTCTCTGTCATACGAAACAGGGAGACAATCTACTAAGAAGACCCCACACATTATGCTAAGCATGGGGTTACAAAGATGAGTAAGACAGTTTCTCTTCTCAAGTAACTTACTGAGTAATCTATTTAATACTTAGATACTGTCAAAATGAACTTGTCAGGATTTTTATTTCTCTAAAGAGAAAAAAAAAAGCAGTATAAAAGACAAAATATTAAAGCATCATTAGTACCATTTATCAGCCTCCATAAGATCCTGATTCACGCTATTGGTGCTATGTTCTCTGCCATCAAACGTTCGGATTTTGGGATATTCCATTCTTCCTGCACATGCCTCTCTCATTTTAAGATTGAAAGCAGTTTGTGCTACCTGTTTATAATGCTTTCTGCTAAATAGGATCTGTTTCTTTACTTGGTGTAGAGCATCTAAAAAGAATCTTTCCACTTCTGTTCTCTCATCTAGTATGTTCTTGGCCAGCTTCTTTATTCGATTCATTTCCTTGTCCTTCATCTGAAGAAGTTGCTGCAGCTTGAAAATTTCAACCTGACCTGCTTGGTTCTCTACCATTGCCTGTTGCTGCAGTTTTAAAACTTCAGTCTCAAACTCTTTGGTCATGCAAATCAGAGCATTCTCCAGGCTTACTACCTTCTTCTGAAGAGTTTGGATTTGTAATTTCTGCTGGGTAAGTTGCATTATCTTTTCTTTAACCAATAGATCATTGATCTCCTAAAACAGAAAGATGAGGGAGGTGTGAGTTTTTTTTAATTAATTTCAGAATGTAAAATTTACTCACTAATTTCCATTACTTTAAGAGGTTTGAGTTTGAGGCCAGGTTGCAATGGTGGTATTTTTGCTCTTCTGTGCATAAAGAGTAAGAAACATCAAGAGTCCTTTTCTGGACTTTACAAAGACCACAAATTTTACTAATCAAGGCATTTTCCTTCTTCTAAAATTATGAAAGCTTCAGTATTTTATATTATCAAAAGAATATCCCAATAAGACTACACAGTAAAATTACTATAGTAATTTAACAACTACTTACTGTCAGCTGTGGCAATCTGCTAGTTGCCTGTCCCAGTGTCCATTTTCCATTTTATACTTCATAATAAAGCCCTAATTTTATTCAGAAAAGCACTAAGCCCAGATGAAAACTCCCAGTTTCCCTAGTAGTTCAGCAAAGCCATGTGACTAAGCTCTGATGAAACAGCTGCAAGTAGAAATGTGTATAGGACTTTCAGGAAGACCTCTGAAGGGAGGAGCATACTGTCTTCCTTCTTGTTCTTCTCCCTCCCTGTTGTGAGAGCGCCAGCAGCTGCTGGGGGCCATGGGGTGACTCTGTGGCGATAAGCCATGTGCTGCAGAACAAAGTTCTGCAGGAGGAACCCGAGTGTCTGCTAACTTTGTGGCATTACAGCTCTGGACTGCTTACCTCCAGACTTCCTTTAGGGAGAGGATACACCCTTACATGGGGAAACCACTGTAGCCACAGCTGAGAACCTATTCCTAAGTGATGCAGGGACCAACTCTAAGCAACACAAAATGATTACAAATGTATTAGAGCACAGGAGTTACATTTATGTTTCAGATATTCTTTATAAAGCCAAATCTAAAGTTTCTTATAAATTATTCAGTAATTAACTTCTCAGGTAAGAAAAATACATCAACCAGACAGAAGAAAAATGGCCCTATTGTCCTTATCTATCATTACTATACTCGGTTCTCACTATTCACCAATCTTTAAAACAAACAAGAAAGTTTAAATGAGAATGGGAACCTTTTGCTGTGAAAGGAAAGTCTGAGTCTCTTGCAACTTCTGGGAATTTTTTTGTAGAGCATCAGCTTCCTTCAGATGGTATGCGAGAGCTTTCTGGAGATAAATATTCTCTTTAAAAACACTTCTTCCAGCGTGGTTCAATTGCCTATAAGACCCCAAAACACAGACCTAAGTTTTAAATATTACCAAAGTAGATCAGTGACTGCTTTATCCCCTAACATTAATAGTAATGATCATTGGGAATTCCCTAGCAGTTCAGTGATTAGAACTCAGAGCTTTCACTGCCATGGCCCAGGTTCACTCCCTGGTCAGGGAACTAAGATCCTGTAAGGCACGTGGGCAACAAAAAATAATAATAATAAAGAATAATGGCCAACACTTATTTAGCTTATGGTGGGTACTCTATACTTGGGTGGGGATCTTAAAACTAAGTTCTCACCAATGGAAAAGTAAAGAGTGATATGTTACTTCCAGTCCAAGGCAGTTAAGGGCAGGTATGTGTTTCCCATACTCTCTCTTTGTCCATGTGACTGGACATAAAGAACAAAATGGAAGCAGCCCAGGTTCCTGAATCACCCCTGGAGTACAGCTGTCAGACCCACATTAGATTAGAAATAAACCATTGAGACCAGGGGGGACTTCCCAGGTGGCACAGTGGCAAAGAATCTGCCTGCCAATGCAGGAGACACAAGAGACTCAGGTTTGATCCCTGGGTCAGGAAGATCCCCTGGAGTAGGAAATGGCAACCCACTCCAGTAGTCGTGCCTGGAAAATTCCTTGGAAAGAGGAGCCTTGCTGGCTATAGTTCATGGGGTTGTAAAGAGTCGGACACAACTGAGCGACTGAACACATTAACACACTGAGACCTAGTTTATGCATTAACACAACACAGTTACTTATATAACTAATATACCTATCCACTAATTATTAATATCCACTATTATATTATAATATATTATATATAACTATTAATTTCCACTAATATACCTCATGATAACCATGCACAGTTGGCATTATTAATACCATTTTTATTTTTTTTTTTTTACATTTTCAAGTAATAATTCAAAATTTATTTGCAGTTTTATAAGATTCTACTTCATGATTCCCAACTAATACCATTTTTAGATGAAGAAATTAAATTTCAAAAAATTTAAGAAATCTTCCTACAGTCAATTAGTATACATGTTGAGAACTAAAGTGTAACTTCAAAGCCCAAGTTTTCTCCCCCACACTCTGCTGCTACAAAGAGGATGGGAGGAAAAGGGGTGGAGACACAGAGAGAAGGAAAGTAAACTAGAAAATCTGAAGGAAGCAAACCTGGAGAGAAGAGGGTAGAAAACATAATACGAACAAAAAAGACTAGCAAAGAGGTGAGAGAGGCTACTAGAAAGAAAAAGGAGGCAGTGGTCTCTTACACAACAGCTTCATGGTGGGCTCTGTCTGCCAGCATTATTATCTTCTTTTCAGCCTCTTTTTCTAGTCTACGCTAAAAGAAAATAGGCTCTTTTAATACAGTTATATCTAGATTATGCTTCTATCCCACTCCCAGGTTATTCACACAAACTAGAAACTGAGAGCTACTTTTTAAAGCAAATCCTTTTATATAAACCTGACATGAGTACTTATTTGCCTCACCCTCACTTCCCTACCTGCTCAGCAATTTGTGAAAAAATCTATTTAATTCTTTCCTAAGGATGAAAAATTAAAGAATTAAAAGAATTAAAGAAAAACCATGGGGACTCTGAGAAGATTCTGTAGAGGAGCAGTGTTCCAAAGCACTTCTCATAATGTGGAGAATTAACTTTAGATGCACAGAGAAATGTGGAAACCTGTGAAGCTAAAGAATACTTTTGCGCCCCTTTTATTAACATCCTTAGTTAACTTGACTAAGGGAAGGCCTTCACGTGAGCCACAGGAACCTCTCCAAGCCCACCTCCCCCAGAAAGTGGCGCCTGCAGCTTTAGTTCCACCAGGGGACACCAAGCTGGGGTGAGGGGGACTGTGTCCTGAAGCCTTGCTCAGATGACTGTCCCTCTTGAAGATTTCAAGAATGTCTAACTAAGGGTGAGATAATCTGGGGTAGATAATCTTCTTATAATAAAATGCCCAACTGAAAAGTTATGTCTCAGAATACATATAAATACACTTATTTTGTTCTAGTACACACAATATTTACTAATTAATGCAAATATGTTGTACCTTTTCTTCAAAAAACTTGCCTTCCAGTCTTCTAAGTGTCTCCTGATGTTTCCGCTCTGTGTTCCTTAAATCCTCCTTCAGCTAAAATTAAAATAACCAAAAAAACAAAGACTGGTCAGCAGGAAATGGGGTGGATTGGGGTATGCTGTGGCTGCTGCTCAGTCGCGTCTGACTATGCGACCACTTGGACTGTAGCCCACCAGGCTCCACTGTCCACAGGATTCTCCAGGCCAGAATACTGGAGGGGGTTGCCATTTCCTTCTCCAAGGGATCTTCCCAACCCAGGGATTGAACCCACTTCTGCATCTCCTGCATTGGCAGGTATCTTCTTTACCACTGAGCCACCTGGGAAGCCCCAGATTGGGGCATATCCCTGAACATTCTCAATCAAGAAACATTCTCTGTCACACATTACCTCTTAATCTTGAACACACAGAAAAACCTCATGCCCTCCCTACGAGTACCATATTTCTCATAAATATCTATAGATTGGGAAGATCCCCTGGAGAAGGGAAAGGCTATACCCACTCTGGTATTCAGGCCTGGAGAATTCCATGGACTGTATAGTCCATGGGGTTGCAAAGAGTCGGACACGACTGGGCGACTTACACTTTCACTTACAAGATTAGTACTGAGTTTCTAAAAAGCTTTTCATGAATAACAGTTCTCAGAACATTCAAATAAGTTATTATAATACTCATCCCCACCAAATATCTTCATTTTAAACACATGAACTCACAGAATCATAATTTTCAGAGTTGGAAGGAATCTTAGGAGTCAGACTATACAAATCTCCCACTTAACAGGAATCTTTACTATGAGAAAAATATCTAGAGACAGAAGTACCAATAATTCAAATCACATTAATTTCCTAGGCTGCCCTTTAAGAGTTCTCATTTTTAGAAAATTATTCCTAGTATAAATATAAAAAGTATCTCCCTATGATTCTCATAGATGGATCCTTCTATCCTCTAAAAGTACATAGACTAAAAAGAACAGAAAATTCTTCTAGGCAAAATAAAAAAAAAATTGAGCTAAATAACCCTGATTCTGAAGGCTATATTTACTGGTAAGAACCTATCAGATGAAATAGGTATGCTCAATCTAACATTCATGCCACAAAAAAAAAAGCAATAGAGAAGGACTTTCCATCAGACAGACCCAAGGTTCAACTGTTACCTCTCTCACCAGCTGTTTTGGCAAATCATTATCTTCTCTAAGTCTCAGGTCTCCAGGGTAGAAAGATAATAATAGAAGCTATCTCATAGAGACGTGGCAAGGATTAAATAACAAATAATACACATAAAATACTTAGAATAGTAATAATCATTTACTACAGAGGTTAGTTGTTGTTGTTGTTCATCACTAAGTTGTGTTTGACTCTTTTCGACCCCATGAACTGCAGCTTCACTGTCCTTCACCATCTCCCATAGCTTGCTCAAACTCATGTCCATTGAGACAGTGATACTATCCATATCCATCTCATCCTCTGTCGCCCCCTTCTGCTCTTGCCCTCAGTCTTTCCCAGCATCTGAGTCTCTTTCAATTGGTAGGCTCTTTGCATCAGGGGACCAAAGTATTGGAGCTTAAGCTTCAGCATCAGTCCTTCCAATGAATATTCAGGGTTGATTTCTTTTAGGATTGACTGGTTTGATCTCCTTGCTGTCCAAGGGACTCTCAAGAGTCTTCTCCAGTACCACAGTTTGAAAGCATCAGTTCTTCTGCACTCAGCCTTCTTTATGGTCCAACTCTCACATCTGTACATGACCACTGGAAAAACCATAGCTTTGACTAAACAGACCTTTGTCGGCAAAGTGACGTCTCTGCTTTTTAATATATTGTCTACGTTTGTCACAGCTTTTCTCCCAAGGAACAAGCGTCTTTTAATTTTGTGGCTGCAGTCACCATCCACAGTGATTCTGGAGCCCAAGAAATGAAATCTGACACTGTTTCCACTTTTTCCCCCATCTATTTGCTATGAAATGATGGGACTGGGTGCCATGATCTTCATTTTTTGAATGTAGAGTTTTAAGCCAGCTTTTTTATTCTCCTCTTTCACCTTCATCAAGAAGCTCTTTAGTTCCTCCTCACTTTCTGCTATTAAAGTGGTATCATCTGCATATCTGAGGTTATTGATATTTGTCCCAGAAATCTTGATTCCAGCTTGTGAGTCATCCAGCCCAGCATTTCATATGAAATACTCTGCATATAAGTTAAATAAGCAGGGTGACAGTAACTCAGCTAGAATTTCATCACCTCCACTAGCTTTGTTCGTAGTGATGCTTCTTAAGGCCCACTTGACTTCACACTCCAGGATGTTTGGTTCTAGGTCAGTGACCTACCATAATGGTTATCTAGGTCATTAAGAGCTTTTTTGTATAGTTCTGTGTATTCTTGCCACCTCTTCTTAATCTCTTCTGCTTCTGTTAGGTCCTTGCTGTTTTTGTCCTTTACTGTGCCTATCTTTGAATAAAATGTTCCCTTGATATCTCCAATTTTCTTAGAGACCTCTAGTCTTTCCATTCTATTGTTTTCCTCTATTTCTTTGCATTGTTCACTTAAGACAGCTTCTTTTAATCTCTGCTTGCTAGTCTCTGGAACTCTGCATTCAGTTGGGTATATTTTTCCCTTTCTCCTTTGTCTTTCACTTCTCTTATCTCAGCTATTTGTAAGGCCTCCTCAGACAAACATCTTACCTTCTTACATTTCTTTTTGGGGATGGTTTTGGTCACCACCTCCTGTACAATGTTACAAACCTCTGTCCATAGTTCTTCAGGCACTCTATGTCTATCAGATCTGGTCCCTTTAATCTATTCATCACCTCCTATATAATCATAAGGGATTTGATTTAGGTCATACCTGAATGGCCTAGTGGTTTTCCCTACTTTCTTCAATTTGAGCCTGAATTTTACAATAAAGAGCTGATGATCTGAGCCACAGTCAGCTCCAGGTCTTGTTTTTTCCTGACTGTACAGAGCTTCTCCATCTTCAGCTACAAAGAATGTAATCAATCAGATTTCAGTATTAACCATCTGGTGATGTCCATGTGTAGAGTCGTGTCTTGTGTTGTTGGAAGAGGGTGTTTGCTATGACCAGTGTGTTCTCTTGGCAAAACTCTGTTAGCCTTTGCCCTACTTAACTTTGTACTCCAAGGCCAAACTTGCCTGTTACTCTGGGAATCTCTTGACTTCCTACTTTTGCATTCCAGTTCCCTAGGATGAAAAGGACATCTTTTTTTGGTGTTAGTTCTAGGAGGTCTTGTGGGTTTTCACTGAATCATTATTATTGTTTCTAATATTGTCCTTCCTTATACTTAACAATTTTCCTTACTGTGATCTCTGTCTGTGATCTCTGTTACCAGTATTAAATCTCCATTTGATCCATATCATATGATCTTTCAGATATTCTTCTTTCTTCTTGTATTTTTTATACATTTATAAAAGGCCTCATACTGTGAAAGACTTTCAGAATTACTGTCAATATATAAATGTGTGGAGAAGTCTACTGTCTAAGTAGGGTAGGGTGCAGTAAACCTTTCATTTGCCATTGGACTCCCCCAAAATCTATAAATTAATAAAGAAATCTTTTGAAAGATGATTAGGCAATGCATATCAAAAACCTTAAAATTCATGTTGTAATTTAATCTATAAATCTCACTGTAACTTCCAAGAAGTTATCCTAAAAACCAATTAAAAATATAGAAAAATACTTTGTTATTCAGATGTTCCTTGGTTTATAATAGTGAAAAATTAGAAAAACAATCCAAATGTCCAACAAGGAACCAATTGATAAATCATGGTATATCTACCCAATGGAAATCCATGCATCCAGTCAAAAGGTTTTATAGAAAAATACATAATAGCACTGAAAAATGTTCACAATATGTAAGTGAAGAAATAAGGTTAATGCTCCTTTTGTTAATCAGGTAGATGGAAATTACTTTTTCTTTAAATTTATGCTTTGAATACATTTGGCAATCTAAAGTTAATTAGCCTCTTTTAAATTTGTATATTGAATCGTATATGCACAGTATAATTTTCTTCCCTTGAGTCGTGAGCCCCACACCTGCCTTAATTCTTCCATATTTGGGATTCCACAGAACCACCTTATGATTCACATTAGCAAGGATCTTTTATTTTTGAATTTTAAGTTTTCCTGGCCCACCAACCCTCTTTCGAAAGGTCCAAAATCCATTTCTCCACTAGGTGGCAACATTGTTCTTTAAAAAAAAAAAAAATTCACACCAAGGCCCAGTCGAATATGAACAACTAGTTCTTCATTCACTTTGATTCAGAATGTATACCTACACCTCAGGATGGCTATTTTGAGAGTTCCTGAAAAGTTAAGGAACTTAACTTGGTTCAGTTTTATATTTTCATGTAAAACAAAACTAGATATTCTTTCTAGAAAACTTTGCAGCTTTATCGAGGAGTGAGTGAATGAAAGTCGCTCAGTCGTGTCTGACTCTTTGCGAGTGGACTATACAGTCCATGAAATTCTCCAGGCCAGAATACTGGGGTGGGTAGCCTTTCTCTTCTCCAGGGGATCTTCCTAACCCATTGTTGACAAATGTATGCTATTTCAAGTATACAGCACAATGATTTGATATACATATACACTGTGAAAGGATTCTTCCCATCTAGTTAGTAGAAAACTTGGTATTCCTTCAATTACATTTTAAATGAAAGACCCACTTAGTATTCAACACAGATTTATTGAGCATTACTCTGTATCTTGTACTTCAATAAATACAAAGCACAATACTGTTCATGCCTCAAAAAATTTACCATCTAGCAGGGGAGATAAGACAAATGATAACTATAATATCAAGATAGATTGGACTAAGTGGTATAAAAGAAATACAAAATACTATGTGCTGTGCTTATTCGCTCAGTCATGCCCGACGCTTTTCGACCCCATGGACTATAGCCGGCCAGGCTCCTCTGTCCATGGGGATTCTCCAGGCAAGAATACTGGAGTGGGTTGCCATGCCTTTCTCCAGGGGATCTTCCCAGCCTAGGGATCAAACCCAGGTCTCCCGCATTGCAGGCAGACATGGAAACACACACAAAATCACTTTTTTGCTAATCTTTTTAATTTTTTTCTTTTTTCTAGTTTAATTTAAATATAATTGACATATTAACAGTATGTACATTGAAGCTGTACAATCTGCTAATTTTATACACTATATTGCAAAATGAATACTACCGTAGCATTAGCTAACACCTCCATCATGTCACAAAACTACCATTACTTTTTTTGTGGTGAGAACTCTTAAGATCTACTCTCTTAGAAAGTTTCAAGTATATAATACAGTATTATTAGTTAGGGTCAATATATTATACTTTAGATTCCTAAAAACTTGTCAATCTTATAACTGAAAGTTTGTACCCTTTGACCAACATCTCCCCATTTCTCCTTCCCCTCCCCTCCAGCACAAGTAACCACTCTGAGTTCAGTTTCTTTCTTTCTTTTTTTTTTGGCCGCATTGTGGCTTTGTTGAAATTGGCCATAGTATAAGTATTTATACCAAGGAAATCAGTAAATGTTACAAATAAGATTTTTTTTTTTTTTTTTTTTTTTTTGCAAAGAGCTACACACCACTGTTAATTCCATGTGACATACACTCTTTTAAGCACTGGTGGCTCAGACAGTAAAGAGTCTGCCTGCAGTGCGGGAGACCCAAGTTTGATCCCTGGGTCAGGAAGATCCTCTGGAGAAGGAAATGCAACCCACTCCAGTAGTCTTGCTTGGAAAATCCCATGGATGGAGGAATCTAGCAGGCTACAGTCCATAGGGTTGCAAAGAGTTGGACATGACTGACCGACTTCACTTTACATATATGAACTCATTTAATCCTTACAACAACGCTATGAGCCAGTAACTCTTACCACTCCCAATTTTTACAGATGAGGAAACCTAGGTATAGAGAAGGTAACTTGCCCAAACCTCAAAGCTGATTTCAGCTACTTGTGTCCAGCCCTCGTCTATGCCATTTATTGCATTGTCATTAATGCAATAAAACTATATTCTGAACTGAGGGAACAGAAAGAGTATGCAATGTCAGAGAAACTTTCTGAAGGTACTCAGGTTTCCTCACTCCATCCACCCCTACCCAGTGTGTCTTAAAATTTTCTGAAGTTATCATTCATCAGTCTATATATATTTTCTTTCAGGACTTTGCTGCTTTGCCGCTATTGTTTTCTACAGCCGTAGTAATTCCAAAGGTTTAACTGGTGATAAATGCAAGAGGGTGTATTGCCTAAGATCTGGTGAATTCGCAAAGAAATCAATGCTTAAAAAAACAAAAGTCTATTAAGACTTTCTGCATTCAGTCCTACACTGATTTATCTTCCCTGTTTTTCTCAGATAATCTCTACAATGTCAAAGGGAATCCTTTACCATCTCACAGGAGTCAATGTCTATGAAGGCCTTTGCAGACATAGTTAATTCTAATGTCTTCTTTTTAAAGAAAGAAAGAATGAAAGAAACTTACATCATCTAATTCTTTCTCCACTTGGATTTTTCTCTTCTGGAATTGTTTTATTGTTTTGAGCTCTGTCTGAATCATGCCAATTTCTTTGGCCTTTTGATGGAACTGTCCCTCCAGCTCACTTACTTGCATAGTAAATTTTTGTTCCTGTATTAACAACAAAACAACAAAAAAGGTAAATGACTTAGGAAAAAGAACAGAGGTCACACAAAGTCCTGTTCCATTTGAAGCCTTAAGCCATTTTTCTTTCTTCTTTGAAGAAAAATCTCCCTTTTTACCTTCATATAAAGTTTTAATTTTTATTAAAAGAGACCAAGTGCCTTGAATAAGGAGAAAATTCTAAAATGACCTGATTGTGTATAGAAAAGTAGATATTATTTAAAAGAGGTATGAGAAGATTGCATGCATGCTCAGTCGCTTCAGTTGTGTCTGACTCTGTGTGACCCTATGGACTATAGCCCGCCAGGCTCCTCTGTCCATGGAATTCTCCAGGCAAGAATACTGGAGTAGGTTGCCATGCCCTTCTCCAGGGGCTCTCTGCAACCCAGGGCTCGAACCCACGTCTCTTATGTCTCCTCCATTGGCAGGTGGGTTCTTTACCACTAGCACCACCTGGGAAATCCTCATGAGAAGACTAAACAAATCTTTAATCTATAAGAGAGATAAATAACATCCCTGATCCTAAATTAAAATCAGTAAGCAAAGAGACAAGGAGAGGGCCAATATCTCTTAAATAAATAGAGAAGACGGTGAGAGAAAGAGGAAGGAAGGGGGAAGACAGAGGAAAAGGAAAAAGAGAGATGAGGAGAAAAGGAAGAGGAGAAAGGGAAGAAGAGAGAGTAAAGAGAAAAAAAAAGGGGGGAGGGAAATGGAGGAGAAAAAGGGCAAATAACACAACTAACAAATGAAAAGAGCTATCAAAGTGCAAAAGACACTTAACCACAGGAAAAAAATGCTCAATCTAGCTCAGAATAAGAGAAATGCAAATTGAAATACACTAAAATATCATTTCTTACCTATCATGTTGACAGAAACCCATTTTGACAATATATGCTATGCTAAGTCACTTCAGTCGTGTCCGACTCTGTGCGACCCCATAGACGGCAGCCCACCAGGCTCCCCCATCCCTGGGATTCTCCAGGCAAGAACACTGGAGTGGGCTGCCATTTCCTTCTCCAATGCATGAAAGTGAAAAGTGAAAGTGAAGTTGCTCAGTCATGTCCAACTCTTAGCGACCCCATGGATTGCAGCCTAACAGGCTCCTCCGTCCATGGGATTTTCCAAGCAAGAGTACTGGAGTGGGGTGCCATTGCCTTCTCCGACAATATACTCTGGTATATTGTCCCATTATATATTCCCAATGTATAAACCCATTTTGACAATATACTCTGGTATATTCTGTCCATGGAGACATGGACAGAAGTTACATTTCTCAGAATAGACCGTGTTTGATAGATTTTACTTTGGAAACACATAAATATTTTACATAATTGCTGCTGCTGTTTAGTTGCTCAGTCATGTCCAACTCTTTTGTGACCTCATGGTATTTACCAGGCAAGAATACTGGAGTGGGTTGCCATTCCCTTTTCCAGGGGATCTTCCTGACCCAGGGATCAAACTGGTGTCTCCTACTTGGCAGGTGGATTCTTTACCACGGGATCACCAGGGAAGACTATTTTACATAATTATAATTATATAGTTATATCATTTCACATTAATTTCTTAAAGCAACTCCTAAAAAATCAAAATCAAAATGTATTGCTGAGTTGGTGTTATAACCTTACAGAAAGGAATTATTTCAAATTGTTTTTAGACCTTGTTAATTTGATCAGAAGCAACAGTTAGAACTGGACATGGAACAACTGACTGGTTCCAAATCGGGAAAGCAGTACATCAAGGCTGTATATTGTTACCTTGCTTATTAAACTTATATGCAGAGTACATCATGAGAAATTCTGGACTGGATGAAGCACAAGCTGGAATCAAGACTGCCAGGAGAAATATGAACCTCAGATACGCAGATGACACCACCCTTATGGCAGAAAGCAAAGAGGAACTAAAAAGCCTCTTGATGAAAGTGAAAGAGTGAAAAAGTTGGCTTAAAACAACATTCAGAAAACTAAGATCATAGGATCTGGTCCTATCACTTCATGGCAAATAGATGGGGAAACAGTGGAAACAGTGACAAACTTTATTTTGGGGGGCTCCAAAATCACTGCAGATGGTGACTGCAGCCATGAAATTAAAAGATGCTTGCTCCTTGGAAGACAAGTTATGACTAACCCAGACAGCTTATTAAAAAGCAGAGACATTATTTTACCAACAAAGGTCCATCTAGTCAAAGCTATGGTTTTTCCAGTAGTCATGTATGGATGTGACAGTTGGACTATAAAGAAAGCTGAGCGCAGAAGAATTGATGCTTTTCAACTATGGTATTGGAGAAGACTTTTGAGAGTCCCTTGGACAGCAAGGAGATCCAACCAGTCCATCCTAAAGGAAATCAGTCCTGAATATTCATTGGAAGGACTAATGCTGAAGCTGAAACTTCAATATTTGGCCACCTGATGTGAAGATTTGAAAAGATCCTGATTCTGGAAAAGATTGAAGGTGGGAGGAGAAGGGGACGACAGAGGATGAGATGGTTGGATGGCATCACCGACTCAATGGCCATGAGTTTGAGTAAACTCTGGGAATTGGTGATGGACAGGGAGGCCTGGCATGCTACAGTCCATGGGGTCACAAAGAGTCGGACACGACAGAGCAACTAAACTAAACTGAACTGAATTTGACTGTAGATCACTATTGGTATATATCCTAATGGGAAAAGTCCCCCCCACCAACACAAATCCTAAACTGTATCCACCAGTTTATGTAGGTAGTAGTATTAATATTAGTATTCTGTGCCTTTGCTATATTGAGGTTTGAAGAAAATACACAGTTACATTGGTATCATTAAGAACCAGGATTTTGGGTGAGGGAGAAAGAAGACACAGATAGGGTTAAGTAAAAATCCTGTACTCTTGCATCTGAATTTAAAGTATTAGCATGAGCTCATGATATATTTTAATCTTCAAAAAATATGTTTCCCAGCGCTGTCCACTGAAAAGCCCTAGAGCTCAAGATCAGTAAGCTACCACTACTACAAGATGATTTTCGACAATAACATAATTTTATTTTATTTTTGAGCATCTGTACAATCAAATGTATGAGCTTTAAGATCACTGAGTTCTCAAGAGGACTTGCTTACTCTCGTGTCTTAAAGATCTGAACCTGCCAGAAACCTGACCGCCAACAAGTGAGGCATCAGTGTACATACCAATTTCTCCTTCTCCTCTTGGGCTTTTTCCTTTGTTTCATTCAATTGCTGTTTCAGTTTTTCAATCTGTAGAAAATGAAAATAAAGAGGAAGGTAAAGAAATTTCTCTGTATCCTAACTTAATTACATAGCCCAGTTTTCATGTGATATTAAAAGCAGTAGGGAGTACTTCCCTGGTAGTCCAGTGGTTAAGACTGTATATTCCCAGTGCAGGGAGCATGGGTTCAATTCCTGGTTAGGGAACTAAGATCCCACACGCTGCACGGCACAGCCAATAGAACAGAACAGAATGGAATAAAATAAACCAGTAGTGTTGGAGAGGTGGAGTACCGTGGGAAGATGAGAGGAGAGGACATTATTTATACTGTTAACTTGCTATTGCCAGTTTCCAAAACTCGGCTATCATCATAATTGCCTGGGTAATGTGTATGGTTAAAAAAATTTTTTTTAATTTACCATCTTAACCATTTTTAATTCACATTGTTAGGCAGATCATCTCTGGAACTTTTTCACCTTACAAAACTGAAACTCTATGTTTATGAGATACTAACTCCTTCTCCTCCCTCCCCCAGCCTTTCTACATTGTTTGTATGATTTTGACTACTTCAGGTATGTCCATGGAAGAAGAACCACACAACCCAAAAGTTGTGAGTGAAGTTTTATTCCAGGATTATACTGAGGGTTATAGCCTGGGAAACAGCCTCTTAGAAAGCTCTGAGGAACTGCTCAGAAGGGTTAAGAGAGCAAGGCAGAATATATAGCAGATTCTTGCTGGAAAAAACATGTAGTCAGACATCAAAATGTTACTAGTAATCACAAGGAAAAGGTATTTTGAGTTAATGATTTTAGTGCTTTTCTGTGTCAGGGAAGATATAAAGATCTGGGCTTGTTGAAATTATTCCTTAGATATGTATGTTAATTATCTAGGGCCAAGTATCCAAAGCTCAGAATGCTTCCTGTTTTGCTCCAGCCCGAATTTCCTCCCCTCAGGACGCACTGTGGAAGGAGGCAGGTGGCAGGCGAGGGTGGGGGGCTGCAATGGCTGATGGCTTGATCCTTGTAGAACTGGAATGGTGGGTGACATTCTTTGTTTACTGGAATGTGGGGTAACACTCCCTGTCCATAGATACTTCATATGAGTAGAATCATACAGTATTTGTCCTTTTGTAACTGGCTTATTTCACTTAGCATAATGGCCTTGAGGTTCATTCATGTTGTAGCACACAACAGGATTTCCTTCCCTTTTAGAGCTACATAATATTCTTGTATTTGTATACCACACTTTCTTTATTCACTCATCAACCAACAGACATTTGGGTTGTTTCCACTTCTCGACTATATGAACAGGGTTTCACGAACACTGGGTGTGCAGTTACCTCGTCAAGATCTTGCTTTACATTCCCTTGGAAATATACTCCAAAGTGGGATTGTTGCATCATATGATAATTCTATTTTTAATTTTTCTATGAATCTCTGTACTGTTTTCCATAACGGCTACACCATTTCACATTGCCACCAAATAGCACAAGGATTCCAATTTCTCTACATCCTCACCAATACTTGTTATTTTCTGTTCTTCTAACAGTAGCCATCTTGATAAGTGTGAAGTGATAACTTGGGAGTTTTGATTTGCATTTCTCTTAAATGAGTAAATTTTTAAAGGAAAGTTTCAAGGAGAGTACAAAGATTTCTCATATACTCTTCACTCAATTTTGCCACATTTGTTTTCCCTTTATGATAGGTCTATATACATATATACGTGTGTGTATGTACATACATATATATATATATGATGTAGACTTTTGAAGCTGTTTCTTCTGGAGAATGTGAGAATAAGTTTAGGACATCATACTCCTGTATTAAATATTTCATTATGTGTTTCCTAAGAAAAAGAACAATCTCTTAGAAGTATAGTACAATGATCAAAATTGGGAAATTTAACATTGATAAAATACTATTATTTAATCTATAGTCCATATTCAAATTTAGCATCAACTGCACCAATGATGTCCTTTCACTGTAACTGTTCTTTTTCTGGTCTAGGATATAATCCCTGACTATGATTGTCATATATTCTAATTTTAAACTGGAGCCGTTTCTCAGTCTTTGTCTTTGATGATACCAGCGTTTTTGAAGACTACTGGCTAGGGCTGGAGTTGTCTGATGTTTCTTCCCCAGAAGATTCAGGTTATGGCTTTTCAGCAAGCATACACTGCTTACGTGATGATGTATCCTTGTCACTGCATCACAGCATGAGGTGACTGACATTAAGTGTAATCAACTGGTTAAGACTGTGTCTGCCAGGTTTCTCCAGTTGAAAGTTACAATTTTTCCTTTTATAATTACTAATAAATTTGGAGGACTATATTTTAAGACTATGCAAATATCTTTTTGCTCATTAAACTTTCACCCACTAGTTTTAGCATCCACTCTTGTTCTTGACTGAATCAATTATTACTCTGACGCCAAATGGTGATTTTTCTTATTGTATCATTCCTTGGAAATTTAATAACTTACTACATTCCACTTTAAGGAAAACCATTCTATTCTCCCATATTTATTAAGGTATGTATTTATCAGTTGTATACACTCATGAACTCATTTTATTCAATAAGCTATAACTGATTAATGTTATTTATTTTGACTGTCCCAGATTTGGCCAGAGGGAGCCCCATCAAGTTACCCTCTGTGTCCTTTAATTTTTTGTTACTTACTTCCTGTCACAATAAGATATTCAAGTTCATCTCTTACTCTCCTTGCTCCAGTCTTATAATCAATCATTTCTCCAAGGATGCTGGCATGTTTTAGTAGGAAATCTGACTAGCTTTTTGTTGTTGCTGTTGTTCAGTCACTAAATCATGTCCAACTCTCTGTGACCCTATGGACTGCAGCATGCCAGGCTTCCCTGTCCTTCACTATTTCCCGGAGTTTGTTCAAACTCGTGTCCATTGATTCGGTGATGCCATTCAACCATATTATTTTCTTTCTACTGCCTTCAATCTTTCCCAGCATCAGGGTCTTTTCCAATGAGTCAGCTCTTCACATCAGGTGGCCAAAGTACTGTAGCTTTTTAAGGTAAACATTCCTTGGCATGGTTAAAAAATCAGAGGATGCAGAAGTGAAATATTGTTGTAAATAATCTTAGAATAGCTCAAGGAAAACCTAAAAATGTTTTAAAAGAAATACAGACAGAACTAAGTCATGTAGAACAGGTGTAAAATAGATTTATTTTGTGCTGACTGAACAAAGCCTTAAATACAAAAACCATAAGGGAAATCTCCTAATTCTATCTAAAATATGATAGTTTTTAAAACACATTTCACTTCTAATATTTCTATAATTAACATGAAGACTGTAAACAGTTTAAATAAAGTTTAAGCAAATAGTGCATTTCTAGGATATAGTAGCATGTATGGAGGCAATGGCACCCCACTCCAGTACTCTTGCCTGGAAAATCCCATGGATGGAGGACCCTGGTAGGCTGCAGTCCATGGGGACGCGAAGAGTTGGACACAACTGAGCGACTTCACTTTCACTTTTCACCTTCATGCATTGGAGAAGGAAATGGCAACCCACTCCAGTATTCTTGCCTGGAAAATCCCAGGGATGGGGGAGCCTGGTGGGCTGCCATCTCTGGGGTCGCACAGAGTCGGACACGACTGAAGCGACTTGGCAGCAGCAGCAGCAGCAGCATGGAGTAACAAAATTATAAGAGAGCTAGTTAACCAGGGTATACTGAATAATTTATTTTACTTCTTCCTCCCAAAGAAGTTTCTTTGGTTTTAATGATTATCCATGTCTACCCAGGTCAGATGCTGGCCTATGATACATGGAGGCAGATGAAAATCAGGAAATACAAGTGATACTGATAAAGGCAGACCAATATCAATTAGCTAATGCAGTCCACAAATCTTTTATACAATGAATTTTGAAAATTATTTGCATGGCTTGCCTAAAGGCTTATTTTAGAATAATAATTTATAGCAGATAATTTTGATAATGCATGCTATTATCAAAGAGTAATTTTAAAAATGGAAGTTGCCTAGGAAAGAAGGTTAAAAAAATATTGTTCCAAAAATTACTTTAATAAAACATAAAATCCACACAAGTGTTCAGTTGTCTGATTTCTCTAATATGCTTCCAAATCATCTTGAACTTAAGTTTTGATTGCTAACTTTCTCAAAGCATCAGTGGAATCACAACCCATTCATTCATTCATGTATGCAAAAATATTTTAATAAGTGCCTACTATGTGTATTTGTATTTTTTACTGTTTATTATAGTAAAAATACAAAAAACATACATGAGAATGAAACATGATACAAATTTCCTTGGGTCACCATGGGACACAAAGAGGCAGCTAGGAAAGAGATGAATTTAAGTCACACCTAAATTCACACGTTAACACCCACTAGCTGTGAGACTCTGGCAAGTTACCTGCCCTGAGAGTCAATTTCTTTATCTGTAAAATGGGAATGACAATTTGTGGCTACAGTGGGTTATATTAAAAGGACTAAATGAGATAGCAGAGGTAAAGTACCCAACATGGTGCCTGGCACAAACAGGAGTCCCAAAATGTTAGTTCCTTTCCTTTTTTCCACAGATCTAAAATGATAGCTCTATGCCCAACATTTCAACAAGGTTCAGTAAGATAAAGATTCAACAGGTCCAACAGAAGACAGTCAGTTTTCTGGGTTCATAACCACATGATCATGGATTATCAATAAATTGCTTTAGAGATTAATAATTACTCATAGTTATCAATATCAAAAAATATATAAATCATACACCATGCTCTTGTTCTTAAAGTTGATCATAATGTTCCATTAGCATCATCTTTGTTTCAGCCAAGAAAACATGGGACAAGAATGAAAATAAAAGGCAATTCTGACTGTAAAGCCGTTCTGAAATAACATGTTGCTTCAAAGGAGAGTTAAAAGTCAACTGAAATGTCTTAACTGTGGGATGAGGTTTCAAGGAATTAAATACTGGAAATACAAAGCCACAGCAGTATAACAAAAGAGATAGTTACTAAGGCTTGGGAGGGTTTCTACCTACCTACCAGATTATCTTTCTCCTGATCCTGTTTCTTCAGATGGTTCAATACAGACATTGTGTCTTTCTCCATTTTATACTGCTGTCTCTTTAACTCTTCATTACATCTTGCCAGTCTCCGGGAAGTATCACGATACTCAGTCCTAGAAAGTTCTGTGACTTCCAGCCTGGCCTCCCAAAGGGAGGCATTGGCCTTGGCTCTCTCCAAAACAGACTCCTCAAGTTTTATGATCTTCCTGCACAGGAAGAGGACATCAAGAGCATATAACTATTTCTCTACTTTATTAGTATTACACCTTTCTCTATAATTTATTTTGCCTGGCATTTGCCTGGCACATATAAGCAAATATTGTTGGATGAATGAGTTAGTAAGAAATATATATGGTCTATTGCCCTCAGTGTTTCATTGTTGATATGTGCACTGTAGATGAATGGGCAAAAATAGAAAACATATGCTAGTGAGTTCTAGGAATGTGACAAGCCATTGGCACTTCCAGAAAATGCAAGACTAAACATGCAGTTTTTTTTTTTAATCACACTGTAGAATACTTTATACACTAGGGGGGAATTGCAAATAAATTTGTATATTGGGCTGTTATCTTAGGAAGAAGAAAAAGAATATTCCAAAATGATAGTAGTGGCTATCTTTGGATAATGGGATTACAGGTGGTTTTGTTCTGTTTGACTCACCAGGTTTCCTAAACTCTCTGTACTGAGCAGGCATTACTCTCTTAAACAAATTACTTTATAAACTTTACAAGGATCCCTTGTGGTCCCATATATAGTGTTGTTGGACAAGATGTATGATTCCAATGTGTCTAGGAACCACTAGGGTCATCCAATAAATGTAGTAGCAATCTAGCAGCAACTCCAAACCCGTGAAGGTTTAATGCTAGAGCAATCTTACCCACTTCAGAAATTCTCATCATTTGGGGAAATCTGAATACTTTGTTTCCTTCGAACCAAAAGGAATCCTTGAAAAGGCCCAAGGAATTACTTCAATCACCCAGACATCCTTCAGGATGTTTAAGTGCCTCTCAACCACACGGCTGAGATCAATCAGGTTACAGGCAAAAAATAACGAACCCAGAGCACTACAGCACAGTTCTTGCCGGGACGGGGGTGGGGTGGGGGGGAAAGATCCAAGTTGAAGCCTACAGGAGCAGACATCTTAATTTGTTTAACAAATATTAAGCTTCTTCTATGATTCCGACTCTCTTCCAGGTGCTGGAGATAAGGTGAATAACGCTTAGTGCCTATTCTAGAGCATCTTTGGGTCTTGAGGATTTCCCAACTACTAATATTCTGAGCCACATGATTCTGGAGTGGGGCTGGAGGTTGTTAATGTGCACTGTAGGATATTTAACAGTATCCTTGGTCTGATAGCTCAGGTGGTAAAGAATCGCCAGGAATGCAGGACACACGCGGTTCGATTCCTGGGTCAGGAAGATCCGCTGGAGAAGGGATCTTCTCCACTCCAGTATTCTGGCCTGGAGAATTCCATAGACTCTATCATCCATGGGGTCGCAAAGAGTGGGACACGACTGAGCGACTTTCACTCGGTCTCTTATCCACTAGAGGTCCCCAGATGTGACAACCAAAAATGTCTCCTTGACAAACGTCCTCGGGGAGTCAAAAATTACCCGCCTTCCCAGCTAAGAATCACTGGTGGCGAACAGTGCTGTCCAATAGAACTTTCTGTGATGTTAATGCTATCTAGACTGTCCAATACAGTCACCACTAGCCACACAGGCCTACTGAGTACACGCAATGTAGCCGGTACAAACGAGGATCTGAATTTTTAGTTTAATTTTAACGAATCTTAATAGCCACACATGACCGGTGACGACACTATTGGGCAACACAGGTCTAGAGGATCTCCGACCTTCAATTCCAGTGTCAGAACTAACCCTTCCTCCTCACTTTTAGTTCTTTTCCCCTCCACTAGCACTTATTTCATTCGGTCCTCAATCAATCAGTTCAGTCGCTCAGTCGTATCCGACTCTTTGCGACCCCGCGTACTGCAGCACGTCAGGCCTCCCTGTCCATCACCAACTCCTGGAGTTTACTCAAACTCACGGCCATTGAGTCGGTGATACCATCCAACCATCTCATCCTCTGTCGCCCCCTTCTTCTCCCGCCTCAACCTTTCCCAGCATCAGGGTCTTTTCTGAGTCATTTGACTCAGTTCGGTCCTATGTTACTTCTATTCTTGGGGAACTTATCTGCCTCCTCGTTAGTACACTCCACATAGGCAGGGGCTGTGTCTAAAAGATTTCAGGGTCCCAAAGCTCAACACTCCGGTCTTAACTGAAGCAGTGGGGGGTATGGCATGCCTTTGGGGAATTTCTGAGCAACGGAGCCATCCTTCTCAGAAGCTGGGAGAGCAAGGGGAGGGTTCGGGAGGGGAGCGGGGAAAGGGCGCCAGTTGGCCGGCTCCTGCGAATCTCCGGAGGGCAGGCCCTGGAGCAAGGACCCCAGCGTGGCTTCCCCTTACTTCTTCTTCTTGTCTTTATCTTTGCCTTTGTCTTTGCCTTTCCCTTTCTTTTTGTCCTTCCCCTTAGCCGGCATCCTGGCTTCTCCCGGGGCCCCGCAGCCGTGGTCTTGTCTCCGCGCCGCCCAAGCCCGGCTTCGTCTCCAAGGACACCACCAAGCCGCGCAGGTAACGATCAGCTCGAGCCGTTGCCGGCGAGCAGAGAGCGCACGCGCCCGTGACGTAGCTCCTCCCCTGCCCCGCCCCCGGGGCCCAGTCCAGTGGCCGGGCGCGGGGGGCGGGGCGGAGACCGGCTGAGGGCGGCGGGTGGCCGCGCCGTGGCGGCGCGCGCCCGGTGAGTGTGCGAGCGCGGGCGCGCCGGTGCATGACTGGGGTCCGGCCTGGGCGGGAGAGGAGGCCGGAGGCGGTCAGCCACTGGCCGGCGGCGGCGGCGGCCCGACCGTAGGGGCGCTCTCTCTTGAGGAGGCTGGATCCGCCGCTCCCCGTTTTTCGGAGCGTTGCCTCCGCCGGGTTCACAGCGTTTCGCGTCTTGCCCGCGCGTCCTCTTCTTCCCTCGCGCCGCAGCCAGCGTGGCCGTGGCCGCCCAGCTCTCGTCCCGGCTCCGCCCCTCCCGAGGCCACCCGAGCTCTTTTGGTTTCCTTCTCCCTCTCCTGGCTCCTAACACTTGCTGGTTCTGTAAGGGATGGCGCAGCCAGCGGGCTTCCCAGGCTAAACATGTTTTGATGAGGCGGTTGAGGACTTGTCCGAGGGTGGTGGGTGGTTTGGGAGGGTAAGGCAGGAGGCGCGCGGGTGTCGGGGAGCCTGGGGGTCGGAGAAGCTCCGGGGCCTCGTGGAGAGTCCTTGGAGAGGAGTATCCCAGTGTCAGGTCCCGTTCTGTCCTGTCGCTGCCGTCCCCAGATTCCCATTTGGTAATAACCTGCGCGTGCTGCCCTCCCTTTTCCGCGAGTCGCGTGAAGTTGAAAGCTCAGGCCTTTTGCTCTGTTGTTTTTGTTTTGGTGTCGTCACCTCCCCCCCCCCACCCCCCGCCCCAACCAACCCCGCGCACACCTGTGAAAAGGAGTAGTTCTCAAAAGGATGGTTCGTGTTTTTTCAGAGAAGGAGCTCTGTGATCATGCCTTCTTCATTCAATGAGTTTGTCCGTGAGTCATCGAGGAAGACAGGGAATTCTGGGGGCCGAGACAACAGTTAGGAAACTTGGAATTGAAGCTCTGCTGTGCATTAGTCTCCCTTTCAAGTTAAATGTAAAAATTTCCTTAAAAACTTCATTGTGCATCTTCTCCGTTTCTCTAAGGAGAACTTAATCCCTGCAACCTTTCTAGATGTCTCTGATTCAACCCTTCCACCTCCCCCGCTTTTTTTCCCAGCGACGTCGTTGATGTTTCTGAATTGAGTGGTTAAGAGGGAACTTGCTGATTGTTAATATTAATAAGCACTGAAAATCTTAGCCATGCCATCTGCTGGCATGATAGTAGCTTACTCTATTCCTGGTGCTTCCCCCTCGCCCCCATTTGCATGTCACACTTCCGTGGGTCCATGATGGAATTACCATACATTGAAGAAGTTTATTCTGATATAGAATCTATAAAGTTATGATTGATTTTATATGTCTGCGTGTTAAGTCGCTTCAGTCGTGTCCAGCTCTTTGCGATCCCATGGACTGTAGCTGGCCAGGCTCCTCTGTCCATGGGATTTTCCAGGCAAGAATACTGGAGTGAGTGCCCTTCTCCAGGGGATCTTCCCGACCCAGGGATGGAACCCACCTTCTTTAATGTCTCCTGCATTGGCAGGCGAGTTCTTTACCAATTTCTTTACCACTTGATATGTCCAAGGTTCTGAAAATGTACCCTACTGATAACTTGCAGAAAAGAGAGTGTAGGATATCGCCTATTAGAGGCTTTATATTTAGAATTCATTCTAAAAAATTGGTTACTGTGAACCTGAAAGTCAGTCCAATTCATCTGTTGTGTGTAGACTCGTTTATAAACACGAAAACTTGACTGTAGTAAGATTATTTCTTAATATATGTGCATAATAACTTTAGTTGCATGTACTTCTTAGTTACTTTATCATACAAAATATTTTTTATTGACTTTAAGTTTGACTTTGTAGTTAAAACTGTTGTGATATGGGTGGCTAAGAGAAATGCCCGGATTCACACTGTAGTAGAGGTAGTTCTAGAATCTACAGTCTTCTGAACCTCCACATTCTCTGCCAAAGAACTAGATGTTATTATTCAATCATCCATTTGTAAAAGTAGGAAGTTGCTGTTTAGCAGTTCATCTGGTAGCGTTTCCTTTCATACATTCTTGTAGTTTTACTATGAGGTTTATTTCATTGAATAAATTTGCTTTGTTTTATTGTTTAGAATGCTAATGCTTTTAAAACTTGGGATAAGCACTTGGTATTTTTTTGACTTGGTTTTGTAATTCTTTTTTTTTTTTTCTTTTTCCGCCCAGTGTGCATAGTTCCCGGTTAACATAGAAATGCAGAGTGTCTTGGCTGAATCCTCACGCAGACAAGATCATTATGGTCCTGGTAGGTAGGGCAGGTATCTGAATGTAAGGTAACATCTCTGCTATCTTAAAGCTGTGAATGTAAGGTAACATCTCTGCTATCTTAAAGCTGTAAATGTGCTTCTTTTGCTCCTGGGTTGTTTTGTTGTTGTTGTTCTGTCTTTGCCAAATAATGTCAACTTTTCTGTTGTCCCATTGATTCTAATATCATCAGATGTGGAGTTGCTCAAAAAGCCAAATAAGAACTTAAGACTATATCTCAAAATTATTTTGAAACTACATATTATTTCTTTTTTTTTTTCTTCCAGTAGCTCCAAAATTAGGTTTACTCTGTAAAGGCATCTGTAGCTTTATTCTGGTTTAGCTTGGAGACCGAGTTTCTGACACCAGATTCTCAGCTTCTCTGTCTCGAAGACAGAGTTTTGGGTCAAGTAAAAAAGAAGAGCTTTATTGGTTTGCCAGGCAAAGGGGGACACAGCAGGCTCATGCTCTTGAAACCATGTGTTCCAACGTGGGGAAGATAGTGACAAGTTTTATAGTAAAACAGGATGTAATCAGCTCGTGGACGTTCTTCTGATGGTTTGGTGGTGAGTTGGTAAGTAGGAGTCAACATCCGTCAGCCTCAAGTTTAACTGATCTGGCATCTACATACTCATGGGCAGCAAATCATAACTTCTCCCACCTGGAGGGAGTTTCAGTATCTGCAGAATAGCTCAAAGATATCTTTGCGTATATGCATTGAAGGGAAACAAGACTTTGACCCAAGGCTGCTCCTGGCTGTTTAACCCTGGTCTCACATTCACTCCCTTCCCTAATTAACAACTTCTTGAATCTGCCCCTTGAAACTCAGGGAACCTCAAGGAGGGTGAATGAAGGCTGTTTCTTATAATCAAAGAAATGGGGAACACAGAAAGGCCTTGTGCCCAGGAGCCTTGGGCCCTGCACAGTATCATTTCTACTCGTAATTCATCCTTGAAATTGCCTGATAGCACTGATGCTGTTCTATAAGTTGGAGAAGCTACGTAAACCATTTCTGATCTTGTTTTTACACAGCCTTTAGAATCTTGAATAAATACATTGTCATCCAAACTCTATCTGAAGGAGACTCATCAATATTTCTGAATATTATGGAGGATTAGTTAATTTCATCCTACTTTTTCATTGCATTTTGTTGTTGCATGCGTGCATGGTCAGTCATGTCCAACTCCTTGCAACCCCATTGACTACATTCTGCCAGGCTCTTCTGTCCATGGGATTTTCCAGGCAAGAATATTGGAGTGGGTTGCCATTTCCTCCTCCAGGGGATCCTCCAGACCCAGGGATGGAACCCATGTCTCCTGCATCTTGTTGCATTGACAGGCAGATTCTTTACCACTGAGCCACCAGGGAAGCCATATGGTACAAATAAAAGATTTAATCTTAGAAATTTTCAGGTTTTTTTTTAAACATTCACTGTTTTATTTACATACAAAATCTGTTGCCACAGATAATTATTATCTATTGAAAATTCATTTGCAAAATGTCTAGTTTTTATTGTCCATTCTGAAAAACCATTACACAATACTTAAAGTCAGTTTTTTAAGAAAGGTTATATACCCAAATTTCAGGTCCACTTATCTGCACTTTTCATTTGATGGGCCTGTCCAATTTTCATTCGTTTAAGAAATGTTTAGTAAATACCAACTGAATACCAGGCTCTGATAGCTCGAGGGGTACAGTGGGAACCAAGAGAGGGCCCCAGCCTTCAAATGGCTTACAGTCAGATGTATAAGATGCTGACCTGATCATTGATCTCTGAGACTATACAACCTCAATTGGAAGTTATGCATCTCCACCAAGCAGTGATGAATTAGGGGAGATGGTATGAACTTTAAATACTACAGCAGTTTGAAGGCATGAAAGACTGTCACAGGAAGTTTACAGGAGGAGGTAGGCTGAAAGTAAAAGGGAAGACTTTCTGGGAAGGTGGAACAAATGAGCAGAATCAGTGTGTTTGAGACAGAGTGTAATTTAACCAGAGCAGTGGTTCCCACAGGATAGTCCACGCACCTGTAAGTGTCAGCATCAGCTGGTAACTTGTTAGAAATGCACATTCTCAGCCCCGACTTGAGACCTACTGTGTTGAACTGGAAATCCTGACAGTGAAGCCTGCAATCAAGTTATATATTTTAACAAGCCCCGCAGGTGATTCTGATGCTTGCTTAGAGCAAGGTGTTCTTGTGTGAAAGTAGTGGGCAAAAGCTTTGGCAGAATAGCCTGGGACTTAGAAGGACTTAGAATGTGAGGCAAGTTTTTTATCCTACAGAGCAAGGAGTCACCAACTTGTAGCTTAAGGACTGGATTCGGCCCACAGATATGTTTCATTTTGCCTGCGTGGTGTTTTGGTTTTTTTAAAATGGTATTAGTTGTCACTGGCATCTCACTCCAGTATTCTTGCCTGGAGAATTCTGCGGACAGGAGCCTGGCGGGCTGCAGTCCATGGGGTCACGAGGAGTCGGACACTGAGCAACAAATACACACATTTAAAAACCGGATTCTACATAGAAATCTGTGCTCTTGGCTTATCTTGAAAAATCAGAAGACCTGGCAACATACTAGGCCTGTATTTCATCATGGCAGCAATTTGTGGGAACAGCAAGTAACTTACCCTTTAGATGGGACATGTGCTTTCCAGTTTGCACAGTCCCTACCACTTCCTGTTGATTACACACATCTTTACTCACTTATATTTTCCGCCTGGCCCCAGTAAGTATTTCAGTATTTGAGTTTGTAACTTCTGTTATGGGCAGTGGAAAATTGAAAGTTTTTAGAAGGAAAGTGTTAGGACTTATGATTTCATTAATTCATTCAATAAACACTGATGAATTAAAAATGTATTACATGCCAGATTGTTCAGTGTTGAAAGGTGAATGAATCCCTACCATGATATAGTTACAGTCTAGTGGGAAGATGATGCAAATAACATTTTAGAAACAGTCGTGAATGGATTTGAGAAGAGAGACTTTGGTGACTGGAAGACCAGTTAAGAGGCTATAGTGGTCTAAAGTCTGAAGTTGATAAAGGCCAGGCTTTAGATAATCAGTAAGAGGCTAGGAAAGAAGAAAGAGAAAGAGATGGGAAAGATATTGCAAAGCAAAAATCATTAGTCCTTGGTAAGAGATTGGGTGTGAGAGAGGAGAATGCAGAGATGATGAAAATTTTGCATCATAAATTAGGAAACTTGTGGTACCATTAACAGGAATAGGAAATTAGAGAATCCATTTAACCCTCTCTTAATTGGGCAGGGGCACTGAGAAAGGGGGTTGTTTGGAGATACCAATTTGAGGTGTCTCTTGTTTTGAGTTTGGGTATTGGCATGTACACAATATGAGTGTTTTTAAAAAGAAAACTTAATAGAACTGTGGTCAAAATTGCATGCATAGGGGTAGATGTCACTCATTCCATTCTGGGAAACCAAGAGAATACCTGGAGAAGCGTTAGTTGTTTAATAATTGCTTTGGAGGCCCTATAGTTACAATTTATTACATTATTTACATCCTGTCTTGAATGTACAGTTTTCAGGTTTATGTTACATTGGTAAGTTTAACTTTCTGAGAGAATAGAAGATACTATATAAATTCAGATGCTTAAAGACATTTTCTGAGTGTCAGAATTTAAGTCATAATTGCCTCATGAGGTAGTTCAGGGGTGAGGATTGTCATAACTGTTGCTATATTGAAATAATAGCCTGTCTTTCCTCTTATGAACTTACGTTTGCAGTACTTGATTCCCTCTGCTTTTGAAGAATGTTTTTTTACTGTGGTAAATATATATAACATAAAAATGGTCATTTTAACCATTCTAAGCGTGCAGATCAGTGGTGTAATTACTTTCACAGTGTTGTACAGCTATCACTATTCTCTACATTTTTCATCACCCCAGCAGAAACTCTGGACCTGTTAAGCAATAGCTCGCATTCTCACCTCACCACAACCCCTGGTAAACTCTAAGCTACTTTCTGTTTCTACAGATTTGCTTTTTCTAGATAGTTCATATAAGTGGAATCATATTTGTCTATGTCTCAGCATAACATTTTCAAGGTTCATGTTGTACATGTATCAGGAAGTCTTTGCTTTTTATAGCTAAATAATATTCCATTGTATTTGTGTGTGCCCTATTTTGTTTATCTATGTATCTGTTAATGAACACTTGGGTTTTTTCCACTTCTGGCCATTGTGAATAATGCTGCAGTGAACGTTGATATAAAAATACTGTTTGAGTTCCTGTTTTCAGTCTTGTAGGTATGTACCTGTGACTGGGATTGACTAGGTCCCTTCTGACCACATATTCATTTGGTAATAGAGTGCCACTCTCAGTCGTATTGTGGAAGACACAACTGGTATTTGAATTCCTCACAGCAAAAAAAAAAAAAAAAAAAATCTCACAAAGTGCATAAACTCAAAAATATACTCCAGCTTTTACAGGAAGTGTAACTTGCCTTCTCTTGTTATCGCTGATTTTGTAAACAAGTGGTTTTATTAGAGTGGCTGCCGTTGTAGTTTATATGAAAAGAAATTTTAAAAGACAAGAAAGAGGCCAAGAGTACTAGATTACAAGTTAGGAGATGAGGTTGATGATCCACTTTCCAAAGCCTAAATAGATTGGAAATAGAAATACAGAAAGAGATAATTGCATCAAAAATAGGAGAAAGGAAAAAAAGGAAAAAGAACTTTGCTCTTAAGAGTATCCGTATCCATCTTCTACAGGTTGAAAAAGCGATACATTAGTTAAAGGAAACAAAGTGGAAAGCCCAGAAGGAAAAGAAAATATTGGTAAGTAACTTATATAAAGTCATACCCTCTTTTTCCGTAGGTTAGATTTCCTTTTGTTTATTTGACCGTGCTAGGTCTTCGTTGCTACACACAGGCGTTTTCTTTCTCTGCTTGCAGCGAGCGGGATCTTCTCTCTAGTTGCGGTGAGTGGGCTTCTCACTGTGCGGCTTCTCTTGTTGTGGAGCACAAGCTGTGCGCCTCAGTGTTGCAGCTCGCGGACTCTAGAGCGAGGGCTCAGCAGTTGTGCCACACGGGTTTAGTTGCCCCGAGGCATGTGGAGTATTCCTGGACCAGGGATCAAACCCATACCCCCTGCCTTAGCAGGCAGATTTTCAACCACTGGACCAGGGAAGTCCCATAGGTCAGAGTTCTGCTTTTTTATTCCTAGCTGAGAGCTCACAGTAAATGGAAAGAGATTAATGAGCCAGTAAAAGCTGTCACAGATTCCACAGTCCTTGTTGGAGAGGCCCTCATTTGTGTAAGTTGACATAAAAGTCTAGTAATTGTGACTCTTTGATTCATGTCCCACAAAAGAGCTTTCAAAATTAGATGGTGGCAGCTTACTGAAGGAGGCAGGCACATGACGGCACTGATCAGTGATAATAGATAGCATGATGTTGAGGAAAACTAGCTCAAAAAGCATAGCAATCTGGGACTATTTCTTGACAGAAGGGCAAACAGTCCTCTAGACCTATAGTCCCCAAAGGCATCCCAAGTTTACAGAAAAATATAACTGATGGTCATAATCATAACTCTGGACCATGAATAAAATATGTCACTTTAGGAACATTTTTATCAAACACTATTAAAATAAAAATGTTATGGTATTTAGAGAAGATGTATCGTAAAGACATATTTGAGGAAATGTACATATGTGGAGCCCCTGTTCTTGGTTTTATACATGAGATGTCATTGTAATATTTACCTTTCTCAAGTTGTTCATTTGGATTCAACGTGTTTGAAGGAGTAGCTGTTTTTCACTTAATAACAAGAAAGGGAAATACGTTCTCACTTCTCACAAACGCCAATATAACCAGTGACAAATGGCACTGATCCTTGCAATTACTCTTCTGCAAATAAGTGCCTCCCACGGTGGATATGGATTTGGAGGCAGAGATAGTTTATCACTGTAGATTTTCATTATATTTGCTTATTGGGGCAGTATTAATCCCCTCCTGATTAATAGTATCTTCTTACCTAAAGGACTTCCTACTTTTAATGAATGGGTGAAAAAAGGCCTTTTGACTTGTGAAGAAAGCAAAGCAGCAATAGCAAGAGCTCTCCCTGTACAGTGATTATTGTAGCTAAGTCAGGCCTGAAACAATGAAGAATGAGGTCATGCACTGCCTCATCTCATTTCAGTGTAAGACTCAGATGGTTCATTGTACAGAGCGGCCCTTCTTGACACATGTCTAATAATGTTTTGATTAAAATGAAATAAAGTATAGAAAGAACTAATCTGTTCATAGGAAATAAGTTTATATTTGTTGGTAACTACCAGTGTGTGAATTCTAGTTCCTTTTTGGGAGAGTATTTGATCTTAGTGTTGGAGGGACTTTAAAAGAACTCTCATTCCACCAGCCTTCTGATCTGTGAATCCATTTGGACAATGTGATCAGATGTGGGTTGAGCCTTTGGGTCAAAATTCTCTCCCCATCTCATGAAACAGCGCATATTGTTGGGAAATTCTTCTTACTGTTCAGTCTCTCCCCTGCAGTTTCCATGCTCACAGGTCTTATTATAGCTCCTTGGCAATGATCTAACAAAAGTTGTTTTTTTAAGAAACCTTCTTTTATCTAGTTAATATTTTAAAAATGCTGGTTATAAAATTTTTCTGTGGTTTTCAAATCTATGCTAGTGGTCAGTCTTAACCTTTTCTACCAAATATCTCTAGAGTACCTAAGTATTAATAACTAATGTTACCATTGTGTTAGGATTTTTTTCTCTGTATAAGTTGCTATTCTGTTAGTATAATTATTTTCACTCTTTATTTTCCTTGATTCAGTATTTAATTTTTATTATTCAGTTATTAACTGATGTCTGCAATCTGAAATGTAGATTTCAGATTTTCTTCCTACTTGTTTCTAAAATGATCTGACTTTTATTTGAAGTATTTAAATTTGTTTTCACTCCTAGGAACAAGCAGGACATTGTTTGAGTTGTAGTTTTTCTGACTTTAATTCTTTTCCTTAAGTAAAATATTGGAACTGTAACATAAATGGATGGCTTAAACTAGTGGGATATGATATTTTCAGAGCAGTTAAAAGTCCATGACATTTTTAATTTTCAAGGGTTCATATCATTGGAATAACATAGTTTCTAAAGCAAGAAGTACGTAAGTTGTGTTAATAGAAATACATATAAACTGTTAAAAAAAAGCTGAACACAAAATATTATACAGATACTGGTTATAATTGGAAGTAGCCAGTCTCCAAGATGGCCTCCACTGATCCTCACCTCCAGTATTTATACATTTGTGTAGTTCCTTGCACACTGTATCAGCATTGGTCTGTATGACCAATGAAATACAGGGAAGTGATAGTTTATGACTTGCAGGGTCATAAAAAGTATTGCTGCCTTTGCATTGCCCTCTCTTGGATTGCCCACTCTGGAGGAAGCCAGCCACCATATTATGAAGACATTTAAAGCCCTATGGAGAGTCCACATGGGAAGCAACTGAGGTGTTTTTCTAACAGCCAAAAAATCAGCTTGTCAGCCACCGAGGTGGGTCCTCAGCCTTAGCCAAACCTTCAGATGACTGCAGTCCCAGCGTGCATCTTGACTACAGTATCATGAGAGACCCTGAGCCAGAACTGTCTAATTACATCACTTCCAAATTCCTGAACTACGGAAACTATGAAATAATAAATGTCTGTTGTCATTCTAAGCAACTAAGTTTTGGAGTTGTTTGTTGTGCAGCAATAGATAACTAAGGGACAGTATTCTAAAATACTTACTGTTTTATATGTAGAAGAGAATCTGGACAATGTAAACAGCGCTTACTATCATCTGTGCCAGGTGGCTTCAGTCATGTTTGACTCTGCAATCCCGTGGACAGCAGGCCACCAGGCTCCTCTGTCCGTGGGATTCTCTAGGCAAGAATACTGGCGTGGGTTGCCATTTCCTTCTCCAGGGGATGATCTTCTTGACCCAGGGGTCGAACCCATGCCTCTTAGGTCTCCTGCATTGACAGGCAGGTTCTTTACCACTAGCACCGCCTTATAACATTTTTAACAATTGAATGTGTTTGGTTAAAGAAGTTCAGTTTAGCTATCGGACTTACAGATTCAGAAAAAGAAAATGATAGTTTCTTCTAACACAAATTGAAGGTATTCATTAATCATTATATTCCCTCTTAAATAAAATATTCATTTACTTAGGAAAGTATTCTCCCTTTTTATGTCACTTTGTAGTTTATTACTATGTCACTTTTTTTTTTATTTTTTAATTAGAGGATGATTGCTTTACCAATGTTGTGTCGGTTTCTTCCATACAACAGCTTAAGTCAGTTTTATATATATATATATTCCCTCCCTCTTGAACTGCCCTCTCCCCTCCCCTCCCATCCCTCTCAGTCATCACAGAGAGCCCAGCTGGGCTCCCTGTATATATAGCAGCTTCCCACTAGTTAATCTGGTTTAGACATTGGAGTGTTTATGTGTCAGTGCTACCTATTGTTATTTCTGATTGAACACCTTCTTGGACACCCTTCTAGGTGCTTGGGTTATATCAAAACAAAACAAACAAAAAAAGATTTCTGCTCTTAAGGAGTTTATATCAGAGAAACACAGGTAGCAAGCATAGTAAATAAGCCATCTAGTGTGTTAGAATTGATGAGTGGTATGGAGAAAAAAAGTAAATCAGTGTAAGGAGGATTGAGAAAGGAAGTAGGAAAGGAAGTAGAAAGGAAGTAGGGGACACACACGAGGGAGGTGGTTATAGTAGTTGAGATAGATGTCTGTAAGGAAACAGCATCTGAACAATAAGTTGATCAAGTGAATGTTTGGGAAAAGATGGTTCCAGAGAGTGGGGACAGCTAGAGCAAGGCCCTAAGGCAGGAGCATGTGTGATATTTAAGCACAGAGGTCAGTGTGGGTGGCGCGAGTGAGATGAAAACCCTTAGTAGTGAGGTCAGAGGTAATGAGGTGGGAGGCACAGCAGGTGGATCCATGAATCCTGTTTGGACCTTGCTACTCTGAGGGATATGGGAAGTGATTGCTGGACTTTGCAATAGAAAGGTGTGTTAGACTCTAGGGGAGTGAGGGTAAAAGCAGCGATCAAATACAAGAATGTTAGAATAAATCGCATGAAAGATGATGGTGGCTTGGGCCAAGACAGTGGTGGTGGAAGTGGTCAGAAACAGTTAGATTCTGGAAATGTAATAAAGGTGGAGCAGCCGGACACAGATCAGAAATTCTTGGTCATACAGAGGAAGGAGACCAAGCTGCTGTGAGACTCTCACATCCTGGTGCCAGTCTGACTTCCGGCTAGTCTCTGACCATCCTTCTCGGCCCCGTGCTCTTCCCCACCGGACAGCCGCCTTTCCCTGGTGCCATATCAGCTGACCCTTCTGTGACCTAGCAGGCAACGCTGGGCTCTAGAATTAGACCATCTGAGTTTGATTTTGGGTTCTCTTAACTGCTGCGTGGTCTTAAATTACTTAAGCCTCAGTTTTCTTATTTCTATAATGGGGATGTTAATTACAAAATCTGCCTCACAGAGTGGTATTGTGAGATTAAATGAGATAACCCATGTGAAATACTTCACATAGTGCTTGGCGGATGTTAAGATCTCAATAAACGGTAGCTGTGATCACCTCAGATTGTTTTCCTTTGGTTAGTCTTTCCTCTGCATTAAATGCTAACCTCCCTGTAATCTCTTCCATTCTAACCTATTCTTTGTTTTCATTTTGTTTCTCAGCCTTTGACAAGAAGTTCTTGAGGAAATTTAAAAATGAAATCAAACTATCCATAATTTCCTTGCTGTTTTCATCTTTCTATAGTCCCTCTGTTCTTTGTCCACATGTCTCTCTTATTTATGTAGTTACTTCTGTTCACTTTTTGTAATCTGTTCAAATGTCATCTCATGATGCCTTTCCTAATCCTCTAGGTAGATTTAGTCATCTGTGCATTGGGCTCCTTTACCATTTTAATTATTCATTTAAAAAGATGTGGTTATTAGATAAGTGAGTGGAACCTACCAAGGCTCCCCACCCTGATTCTTACATGTAACTGCCAGATTCATATTTGTGACACTCCCTTGCTCAGAATTTTCAGTGGCTTCACATCGCCTGCAAAGTCAAGTGTGAATTCCTTAGCTGAGCATTTGGTGTATTCTACTATCTGATCTCAGTTTGCCTTTCCAATTTTGTTTTCTACAACAATTTGGTCTATTTACTGTCCCTTGGGGTTCCTCCATCTTCTCTCCATCCAGGTCTTGATTCATATTTTTTTTTTTTCCTGAAAAGCACTCCTCCCATGTCCTAATTCCCCTCTTCATTACCCTTCTCAGAAGCTTCCCCTTTCACAAAGCTTTCTCTGACCATTCCAGCTCAAAATAATCTCTCCCTGCTTTGAAATCTCAGAGCATAGAACTGTGCTGCTTGTCACATTTTAACTTCACAAAGGTAATTAAATTAAATTTTTCCTGTTTACTGTAGTCTCCTAAAGGGCAGATCTAAGATGATTCATCTTTGCAGGCTGTACTTATAAGTAGCATTAGGCAACTGATCATTTCTGAAATGGCTGAATGAATACATATGTGAATAAATAGACTTCCTAGAACAGCGCTCCTGTGGGCTGCTTTGGAGGGAATAAAGTTGGGGATGTGATACATAGCCATAGTAAGACACTGGGAAAAGTGGTACTCCCTGCCTCAGTGCTCCTGTCTGCAGATACCATCAGCTCAATTGTCCCAGGTCCATTCAGAATGTATTTACTGAAGTCTGACATGTTCCAGGCTCTGTAGTTGGCTTTAGGAGTACAAAAGCTATTTCTTTCTTTCCCTTATACACCTTTCAAATAGCAAGATGTTCTGGGGCTGTGGCCCTTGGCCCTTGGTATTAGATCTGTAAGTCCTAAGTTATATTCTCAAATGAGGCATTGCTCACTGTGCTGAGATCTGTCCCAGACTTACGCAGTTAGACCCACTTTGGTTTTATTTTGCCTAACTTACATTCTAGGTGTTTGGGCTAATTCATTCCCATCAGCTTATTGTTTAAAAATTTCATTCAGTTACATTTTAAGTTCGCTTTATGTTCAATTTTTACTTTGTTAAAGTCAACTTTGCTGTGGAACTCAGAAGAATTGGCAGTGGGAGCTTTTACATTTCAGTGTTTTCAGACTTTTTGGTAGACCTTCCTAATCACCTCTCTCATTCCATTATTTTACACTGTTGGGAAATACATTAGTCAATAGTGATATTTGCTTAAGGAGGGAATAGAAAGACATTAATAGCAGTCAGGTGTCACCAGGGAACTGTTTAAGGAAAACAAGTCCACTCGTTTGGAAATCTGATTTGATACCTCCAGAACAATTCTTTTTCACACTTGTCCTCTATTCTGTTACACCTCTCCATTCCAGCCATACTGAACTTGTAGTAGTTGGAAGTTCTCAGAATTCTCCTGTGTTACTTCCATGGTAATTCCTGCCTCTGATTCAGGACCGAGCTTATACCTCTCATCCCTTAAAAAGCTTCCCACTCCCTTCCCACTCCCATCCTCCTTCTGTGATGAGTTACTGTCCCTTATATCCACTCCTGCCATATGCACAGAACTATAACTGTGCATCGGAGAAGGCGATGGCACCCCACTCCAGTACTCTTGCCTGGAAAACCCCATGGATGGAGGAGCCTGGTAGGCTGCAGTCCATGGGGTCGCAAAGAGTTGGACACGACTGAGCGACTTCCCTTTCATTTTTCACTTTCATGCATTGGAGAAGGAAATGGCAACCCACTCCAGTGTTCTTGCCTGGAGAATCCCAGGGACGGGGAAGCCTGGTGGGCTGCCGTCTATGGGGTCGTGCAGAGTTGGACAGGACTGAAGACTTGGCATACCTGTGCATAGTTCTGTCAGAGAACTTGCCACGGTAGAGTACAGGTATTGGTTTATCTGTCTGTTTCTTCTAGTAAGCTGAAATCGTCCCCAGGAGCTGGGTCTGTATTTGAATTGTCTTTTGTATCTAGACTTAAATTGAAGAAAGTGGAGGAAACCACTAGACCATTCAGGTATGACCTAAATCAAATCCCTTATGATTATACAGTGGAAGTGAGAAATAGATTTAAGGGACTAGATCTGATAGAGTGCCTGATGAACTATGGACAGAGGTTCATGACATTGTACAGGAGACAGGGATCAAGACCATCCCCATGGAAAAGAAGTGCAAAAAAGCAAAATGGCTGTCTGAGGAGGCCTTAAAAATAGCTGTGAAAAGAAGAGAAGCGAAAAGCAAAGGAGGAAAGGAAAGATATACCCATTTGAATGCAGAGTTCCAAAGAATAGCAAGAAGAGATAAGAAGGCCTTCCTCAGCAATCAATGCAAAGAAATAGAGGCAAACAATAGAATAGGAAAGACTAGAGATCTCTTCAAGAAAATTAGGGATACCAAGGGAACATTTCATGCAAAGATGGGCTCGATAAAGGACAGAAATGGTATGGACCTAACAGCAGCAGAAGATATTAAGAAGAGGTGGCAAGAATACACAGAAGAACTGTACAAAAAAGATCTTCACCACCCAGATAATCATGATGGTGTGATCACTGACCTAGAGCCAGACATCCTGGAATGTGAAGTCAAGTGGGCCTTAGGAAGCATCACTATGAACAAAGCTAGTGGAGGTGATGGAATTCCAGTTGAGCTATTTCAAATCCTAAAATATAATGCTGTGAAAGTGCTGCACTCAATATGCCAGCAAATTTGGAAAACTCAGCAGTGGCCATAGGACTATAAGAGGTCAGTTTTCATTCCAATCCCAAAGAAAGGCAATGCCAAAGAATGCTCAAACTACCGCACAGTTGCACTCATCTCACCCTCTAGTAAAGTAATGCTCAAAATTCTCCAAGCCAGGCTTCAGCAATACATGAACCATGAACTTCCAGATAGCCAAGCTGGTTTAAAAAAAGGCAGGGGAACCAGAGATCAAATTGCCAACATTTGCTGGATCATCAAAAAAGCAAGAGAGTTCCAGAAAAACATCTATTTCTGCTTTATTGACTACGCCAAAGCCTTTGACTGTGTGGATCACAATAAACTGTGGAA
Organism: Bubalus bubalis; assembly: GCF_019923935.1. NCBI lineage: Eukaryota > Metazoa > Chordata > Mammalia > Artiodactyla > Bovidae > Bubalus > Bubalus bubalis. The sequence goes on from NC_059167.1 coordinate 17,920,513, forward strand.
AATTCTGAAGGAGATGGGAATACCAGACTACCTGACCTGCCTCTTGGGAAACCTGTATGCAGGTCAGGAAGCAATGGTTAGAACTGGACATGGAACAACAGACTGCTTCCAAATAGGAAAAGGAGTACATCGAGGCTGTATATTGTCACCCTGCTTATTTAACTTATATGCAGAGTACATCATGAGAAACGCTGGGCTGGATGAAGCACAGGCTGGAATCAAGATTGCTGGGAGAAATATCAATAACCTCAGATATGCAGATGATACCACCCTTATGGCAGAAAGTGAAGAAGAACTAAAGAACCTCTTGATGAAAGTGAAAGAGAGTGAAAAAGTTGGCTTAAAGCTCAACATTCAGAAAACTAAGATCATGGTATCCAGTCCTGTCACTTCATGGCAAATAGATGGGGAAACAGTGGCTGACTTTATTTTTCTGGGCTCCCAAATCACTGCAGATGGTGATTGCGGCCATGAAATTAAAAGACGCTTACTCCTTGGAAGGAAAGTTATGACCAACCTAGACAGCATATTAAAAAGCAGAGACATTACTTTGCCAACAAAGGTCCGTCTAGTCAAGGCTATGGTTTTTCCTGTGGTCATGTATGGATGTGAGAGGTGGACTATAAAGAAAGCTGAGTGCCGAAGAATTGATGCTTCTGAACTGTGGTGTTGGAGAAGACTCTTGAGAGTCCCTTGGACTGCAAGGAGATCCAACCAGCCAATTCTAAAGGAGATCGGTCCTGGGTGTTCATTGGAAGGACTGATGTTGAAGCTGAAACTCCAATACTTTGGCCACCTGATGCGAAGAGCTGACTCACTTGAAAAGTTCCTGATGTTGGGAAAGATTGAAGGCAGGAGGAGAAGGGGACGACAGAGGATGAGATGGTTGGATGGCATCACCGACTCAATGGCCGTGAGTTTGAGTAAACTCCGGGAGTTGGTGATGGACAGGGAGGCCTGGCGTGCTGCGGTTCATGAGGTCGCAAGAGTTGGACATGATGAGCTACTGAACTGAACTTTGTATCTAGAAGCTAGCACAGTGTCTGGTATATATTAGACACTCAGTGATGCTTATAAATTGGACAATCCAATGCTAGTCTCCTAAGTTCATCGCAGAGATGGAAGCTTTTGAGGAGTGTTATTCACTTCTCTACTATTGGGCTAATGTTGTAAAAACATGAATTAGTAGGGGATAGGTAATATTCTTATAAGGCTACATATTTTGTAAATGTAACATAACTAAATAATGTTGTAAAAACATTAATTTTGATCTCCTGTGTAAAAACAACACAGAATTCAGTTCCTTGGCAACTTAAGCCCTATAAGCAGTAATTCTGCCAGTTGGCACTTAACTATCATAAAAGTAGATGAATCAGATGATAATGTATACTCAGAATAAAGGTGGATAAGGGAGGAATGAAGAATAAAGAAGGGAGTGAGTTAGCAAAATGCCACATGGTTGCAAACTAGCACAAAGGTGAAAATGATTCAAATGAAACTAGCTAGAGTCAAAAAGGCTGAAACAGGGGCAAAGAGCAAAAGGCAATCAACAGTGACAGCAAGGAATCACAGGGACTGGGCAGACACGAGCAGGTGCGTACCCAGTGTGGGGGGCCCAGGTCCTGTGGGGTTGTGGTCTCTGAAGCTCTGGGGGACATGGAAGAAGGGAATCCAGAGCGTGATGCTCCAGGGAGGCTGAGCTGAGGGGGACTGGTGTTTACTACAGAGACAAAGATGCACTGAAAAGACCTTCGAAGGACATGGGCATAGTGACTGACCCTAGCTGGCACCAAAGTCTCAAAAGAATTGAAGAGAGGGCTTTGTTGGGGGTGAATAAGGAGATAGCAAGAGAGGTTGAGAAGACTAATTCTGAAGGAGTGAATTTAAATACACTGATGTATTCTTTCCAGTCTACATACATTATTTTGAGTAGCATATAAAACTTGTTACATAATTGACACATTTGGAGAAACCATCCATCCTGGAAGTTTGGAATCATGATTTTCCAGTGGGTGGATAATGAATCTCCTTTAGGAAAGAAGTCACTTGTTATATATTCTTATTAAATGGATGAGATCCAGTCTTTGAATCACTGGATCACTATTCATCCCTTCAGAGAATATATTCAACACCTACTATGTGGCAGTATCGTTCCAGGGCCAGGAACACATCCGTGAACAGACGAAATTATCTGCCCATGTATGGCTCATGAAGGGCAGGGGGAATCAGGAGCAGGGAGTACGAGAAACAACCCCAGAAGCAGTGAATTAAATAGGGTGTCAGAAGACGAGGAGTGCTGCAGAGAAAAATAAACAGGGAAGGAAGGTATTGATAGAAGATGCATGCGACCAGGTGGGTTGCGATTTTAAATACAGTAGACAAGGAAGGACTCTCTGAGAAGGTGACACCTGAGCAGAGACTGGCAGTGAGTGAGCAAGCCTGGTAGGCTGGTGTCATGTGAAATAGGGTGCCTTTCTATGTGCTCTAAGCCATTTGTTGTAAGCCTTTCTAATGCCATCCTTAAGAGTAGCTAATCTTAAAGAAAAGTGAGGTTGCAAGTGGTGTTAGAAGGTAAATGTTGAGAGCAGATGGTGCAGTTTGTGTGTTCATCCTTGGCTTTCTCTAAAATCTGTTTCCTTCTACACTGAGCACCTGGTATGACGCTGCAGTTTTCACTTTGTGAAAAGGGATACCTGCTATGCATTTTTTCCCCCTTAATTTCTTTTGGAAGAAAAAGGTTTGCTTAATGGAAATAGAAGCTGGAGAGTTGTTTGTTTTTTCCCAGAAACCACAATAATAGAAAAAAATATGAGTGAGCCCTGAAGAAGCTGCTGTGCAGTCAGTCACAGCAGTGGAAGCGGGCTGGTGTCTGGAGAGCCCCTAAATACACTTCCAGAGAGTGTGGAATGTGGTCTGGGCTCTGGACAAGGCCACAATCTGTTAACACTCAGAATCTGAAAGGTTGTTTTTGTCTTCAGTTCTTCTGATTGATCTACATGACCAGCCTGGCTGCTGCAAAGGAAGAACCCACCAAAGGGAGTGACTGAAGACGTAAGTATGAATCTGGCCCGGCAGCTGACCTGTTGGAGCGGTTTCCTTTGAGATTCTAGAGACGAGTTTCCTTTGAGATTCTAAGTTTTGCTTTCCTTAGCCAATAGCTTTCATTCTTCACTGCAGGATAGAAGTTCAGTCTTGAAGAGTGTTCAAACTGGTAATTCTCACTCTGTCTTTGAGGTACTTCAGAACAACTCCAGCTACTTCAAATAGCTTTATTCCAAATGCAGTTAACTTGAATTTGCTTTATTTTCTGTGGTATGTTACCTAGGCGGGGAGAGAGACGTTTTGATAGAACGCATCCTGGCAGATCAACAAATGTGAGGATGATATACGGTCCTCATCTATGCTCCAAGCATACTGAGTGTTCTATTGCAATTAGAGGACTGGGGAATGAGGACTTTGGAGTTTGATCTTGTTTAACTAGTGACCATGACTTAGATAAGGAGAAGTTCAGAGGTGAAAGGTGAATCAGAAGACCCAGAACTGTTTTGAGCAAAGTACATAAGAGGCAACTAAGGAAGCCTGAAATGCTGGAGGATATAGATGTGACCTTCCTCAGTGATACCAGGGGAAAATGCACCCTATGCAGGAGACACTTTTCCATGTAACCTTTACTCTAGTTTTTCTGCATCATTTGTATCTAAAATCCAAAGTAGATAATGCTGAGCACTTATAAGTTTTTTGCATTTGTTACAAGCACATTAAGAAATACAGGCAGTAACTTGCCATAATGCACCACTTTATGACTCAGCAGGTCGTTGAGCCTCTCTGTCTTTATTTGCCCTTCTGCTTTTAAGTGCTTATGGAGATAACGTAGCCTGAAACCTGTGAAGCATGTTTTAAAAACCATAATGGTCTATTTAAAGTGTTTTTGAATTAAGTTGATTTATTTCCTTAAAATGTGGTTGAATGTGCAAGCCACTGGCAATATTGGTCACAGGTGGCCTGATTTTTAAAGGCTGTGAACACCCCAATGCCAGGGACTTTGTAACTTTTTTGTAACTTTATAACTTTAATTCAGAAATTGAAGCTTCTATTTATGAATCAAAAAGAAGAAAGAGGGAATTCTTTGGCGGTCCACTGGCTAAGACTCCACACTTCCACTGCAGGGGACACCTGGTTGGAGAACTAAGATCCTGCAAGGCACATGATCTAAAGACAAAATTGTCAAAATGGAAAGAAAAAAATAAGATGTAACATTAGGAGCGGGGTGACAGAGAGAGCCTTTGAGTATGTGTGATCCACCCTACTATTAAAAGCAGGGCAAGGGATGCAGGTTTGATCCCTGGTTGAGGAACTAAGATTTTTTGTGGCCAAAAAATAGAGGGAAAAAGAAAGAGCATGGGGAAATATATTTTAAATCCCAGTTTCCTCTTTCAACCAGATACCCTTCAGAAAAGGTGCTCAGAGCCTCTGTCACCCTAGTCTAGCTTGTTACGCAGGTATTTAGGGAAGGACCAGCTTGGGGAAAGGGGTGGGATTTCTGTAGTGGGTGTTTCATCTTTTACAAGTGTAAACAAAGAGGCCAGTTGGTCCAACCTTGCATGTCTTTGTCCCAGAAGCCACTGCAGGTGTGTTAGCAGCTCTGCTTCTGTAACAAAAGACGCACTACATCTCGGAAGAGAATGGCCCTTTCCCAAGGAGCGGCCTTCTTCATGCTGGTAGCGTCCTGTGTTTGCAGCACTGTCTTCCACAGAGAGCAGCAGACTTGGTTTGAGGGCGTCTTCCTGTCTTCCATGTGCCCTGTCAACGTCAGCGCCGGCACCTTGTATGGAATTATGTTTGATGCAGGGAGCACTGGGACGCGAATTCACGTTTACACCTTTGTGCAGAAAATACCAGGTGAGTGCAGCTGGGGCCCTCACCAGCATCTTGAAACCCACACTTGAGCATCTCCTCCTCCTAGAAACAGATGTGCTGAGAGTGTGTGATGCCAGCTACAGAATTTTACAGTCTCTAAATGTCTTTCTTCAGAGAAAACTTTGGACTATAACTGAACACATATGGTTTAACTTGGCGTAAAATTCAAAGCAATCAGGACTGCCTGTAGTCTGAATCCATGTGTCTAAGAAGTGTAGTTATAATTTGTTTTTACTTTTCTCCAAAGGTGAATTAATACTCCAGGGTTCAGAATATTGAGAGTGGTCTTGAGAAGACGACCACTACCACCCTTGGAAAAGGGAATGAGGGGACCCTGGAGATTAATGTTTTCTGAATATTCAGTCTTCTCAAGTTAGACACAGAGTCTAGGGAAAGGAGTAGAAGCGAGGTGCCCACCAGAGAAATGGCAGAGGGACCCTCGGTAATTACTTTTCATCCTCTCTCCCCCTACCCAGTACTCCTTCAAGCCTCCTACAATTCCTCTCAGGTGGGATGACTTGGAATCGCTGGGGGAAATAGGTTAATATGATACAGAGCCCAGGATCAGGAAGAGTCTGACTTTTGATAATCGGCCATCTCTCTTCTATTTTGCTCATGGACAACATAGGACAGCTTCCAGTTCTGGAAGGGGAAATTTTTGATTCTGTGAAGCCAGGACTTTCTGCTTTTGTAGATCAACCTAAGCAGGTGAGTTTTTTACAATAGATGTTTAGATTCTCAAATGCCTTGATAACTTGACCACACCACTGCTGTTAAATATTTTATGCTGTTCTCTGCTGATATTGAGGTCATGTGTGAGATCAGTTTTCTGTCCTCAGCTAATCTCCTGGATAACAGTAATTGTATACCCTGGGTTCACCAGGGCTTAGGGGGAAGGAGGTGTGAAAATAGCTTGTCACCACGCTGGGAGAGCACCTCTTTCAGGAGATTGTGCTATTTGTATTGACTGTTTAAGATTTTGATTTGAAGCCATCAACTGTGTTAATTAATGTAGATGCAGAAAATGGTTGTGAAGTTCTATAAAGTAGAAGGTATACACATGGCAATTGAGGTGAAGTCCATTTCTGTCCTTATACAGCGTAGAACCATGGTTATGTTCTAGAAACTGGGCAAAACCCATGACAAAAAGTCTTCAGTAATAGAAGATGAATGTAGAGTTCTGTCATAGCTGTATTTCACATGTGAGCTCTCAGAGCATACAACACCCCATGTGTCAGGGGCCACACTGGCATAAAATAGAGTAAGGCAGAATGTTGAACTTTGGTGCATATATTAAAGATATTGTTCAGTGTCACGAGTGCAATCATTAACCGGAGGAAAACCTGATGTTAAAAATGGCTTGAACTTGAAGAACCAAGAGGATGTTTATTTTCTCAGCTTGCCGCTATGAAATGGCAAATGTGCTATAGAAAATTAGGAGCTGTTGAAAACAATTGCATTGTTATAAACTGATTTGACATTTAGAGAGTAAAATTGTGCTGTGGTTATAATGTTTAAGAGGCAGTATGTTGTCAGAACAGACGCTTACTCAGAAAAACAATGGATTTAAAATACTGGATTCTAACTTATCGTAATTTGAACACATGTACCATGCATGTTGGTGCTGGTAATGCAAAAGTGAACCTGGTGTGTCCTGTCCTGCCAGAACTCGTAAAGGGTGCAGCATAACGACAGCTGCAGCTAGCATTCGTGCGGCAGCTCTGCACAGTCTGCCTCTTTTTTTTTTTAATAAAACTGTTCTAACTAACTTATTTATTTTACTGTTTTTGGCTGCGCTAGGTCTTGTGGTGGCACGCAGGTTTTCTCTAGTTGCAGCGAGCGGGGGGCTGCACTCGAGATGCAGACTTGCCATTGCAGTGGCTTCTCTTGTTGCAGAGCACAGGCTCCAGAGCGTGTGGGCTTCCGTAGTTATGGCGCATGGGCTTTGCCCCACAGCAGGTGGGGTCTTCCCGGACCAGGGATCAGACCCATGTCCCCTGCATTGACAGGAGGATTCTTAACCATTGGACCAGCAGGGAAGCCCAGTCTGCCTCATCTAATGCACACAGCAGTTTTATGTGATGGTATCTGCATCTCACAGCTGAGGACACCAACCCCAGGGGGACCGCAGGGCTAGCAAGTGAGCCATCTAACTCCAAACCTTGTTTCTTTCACTATACCAACTTTCTGGCCTGACGCTATTTTTAAAAAATGTTTTCATTAATGAATGAATATGAAATTCTTTAATATCAGATACCATTTTTCTTCTCTTTCTTGGCTATGCTGTGCTGCTTGCAGAATCTCAGTTCCCTGACTGGGGATGGAAATTGGGCCACAGCGGTGAGAGTGCCAAATCCTAACCAGTTGGCCGTCAGGAAACTGCCCGCCCCCGTGTAGCTAATTTTTATATGAGACACAAAAGAACAATTAACCACTCTATAAAAGAATCATTTTTATTAGGACTTAATCAAAATGAAATGGCTTCTCCTCCTTCAAAGAAGCCCGCTTCTCGGGGTCTCTGCTCTTCAGAGCAGAAAAGGCTGATGGGAGCCCTCGGCCCCCTCGCTCCTGGTACTGTCCCAGAGCATGCCAAGGGCGCAGACACGCTCCACTAAACGCACGGTTCACTGGATTCGTGAATCGTCTCTTTTAAAGGGCGCTGAGACTGTTCAAGAACTCTTAGAGGTGGCCCAAGACTCAATCCCTCCAAGTCACTGGAAGAGAACGCCAGTGGTGCTGAAGGCAACAGCGGGGCTGCGCTTGCTGCCAGAAGAGAAGGCCGAGGCGCTGCTCTTTGAGGTACATTGTTTTGTCTGTTTGCTTGTTTTTACAAAAAACCAATGATGACTTACCTAGTTTCTTAGGGAAAAGGGATGAGTTCTGTTAAAATTTTATCTGGGGAAAATGAAGAGTGTGGCTTTCTCAGTATTATAGGATATGTTCGGAATCTGTTCTATTGCCTTAGGAAATCTAGATTTCTTTCCTCCTTTTGCTAGGTAAAAGAGATCTTCAAGAAATCACCTTTCCTGGTACCAGATGACAGTGTTAGCATCATGGATGGATCCTATGAAGGTGGGCAAGGTGTTGATGTATGGTGGGGGAGAGGGCCAGGGTTAATAAATATCCGATTAAAGGCACTGGGGAGACGGGTAGGGGTGCTGAAGAAAAAGGAACAAATAAGCAAGGAGGAAGGGTATAGCGGGAAATGGAAAGATGGGGAGCAGGAAATGTGTGTTTTAGATACGAAATTTAGAGATAAAAGAACAAAGGTGGGGCCCAGGAAGAGGGGAAAAAAAATGCTCTGGATGTAATCTTTGTCTTTCTTTCCTTTTTTAGGCATATTAGCTTGGGTTACTGTGAATTTTCTGACAGGTAACACATTCTCACATTTATCTAAGAACTTAACTGGGTTTCACACATGGTCAGGGAGCAAAATACCAATACCTTTTTTCTTCATATTGTTCTTTAGTTTTAAAAAAAAAGGAGGATGGGGAGGAAAGACAGGAAGTTAATGTTTATTACCTGCCTTCAGGACCTCAGCTGCAGCAAGAGTCCTTCTTGGTTAGCCTTTGCTTGCAGCCTTAGGCGCTGGGGAGCATGGAGTGTTTACAGAATGCCTTCAGTATATGCCAGGAGTAGGAGAGAAATTGTAGACAGGGGAGTGTTGGGCTGTCTAGGAAGCACAAGATGCTCAGAGCTGACTGTCATTCACAGGTCAGCTGCACGGCCACAACCAGGAGACTGTGGGGACCCTGGACCTGGGAGGGGCCTCCACCCAAATCACGTTCCTGCCTCAGTTCGAGGTGAGTCAGATACATACGAGGGTCTGGTTACCAACCCACTTGGCAGACATTTCATGGTGCTAAGAAAGGGCCCCCTTTCAGACAGCGGCTCCACCATGAGCAGGCCGAGTAGGGTCAATTAATGACTGACTGAACTTGCTCTCACTGTTCAGAGTCCCTTTGATTCCTCAAGTCTTGTGAGATGAGCAGTGTAATCTGTCTTCTTTGTCTCTGATTTTGGAGGGAAGGAGAGGGAGGGGATACTGAGGATAACATCTTCAGACAACTGTGGATCCTGAATAGTCTTTTTGCTTTTTCTGTTTTGCAGAAAACCCTGGAACAAACCCCTAGGGACTACCTCACTTCCTTTGAGATGTTTAACAGCACTTATAAGCTCTATACACATAGGTGAGGGAGAGGGACATGGAGCAGTAATATTTTGCATTGTATGATTCTCCTAACTTTTCAAAGCATTTTCACATTTTGTTACACCTGACCAGCCTTACAAAATCTTTGCCAGTCCCCAAAGGCCTGTTAACTGAAACCCGAGCCACTTACCAAAGCCTGGGGGACCCAAGATTCTCTATTCTTGCCCTAAAAACATGTAATAATAATAAAATAAAAAGTAATATAAGATTTTAAAAAATAATGTAAAAGAGTAAAAAAGATAAGTAATATAAGTCAAGTTTTCTCTAGAGACAGAACACTCAGAGAAGGTTCAGCCAAAGCTCTGTGTCAGCTTCTTTTATACTGACCTCAGATGCTCAAGATCCAGCCTAGAATTTGATCACAGTTGGGCTAGAAGCTAGGATAATGAGAGCTTCTCTGCGGATGTTCCCAGGGCGGAGCCCTAGGCAGTGTCACCACCTCTGGCCTTTAAATCATGGAAAGTTCTTACTGCACAGCCTTGGTCTGAACTGTGCAGGAATTACTGCGTGTTGTCTGCATGAGATGAATAGGTCACGGAGAACAAGTTTTTCCTCCCTCCAACGGGAGACGGAGAAACCATATTACTTTTGGAAGAAGGAGCTTTAAGCTGGAGAATTCAGGACCGGCATGAAATTAGTCAATCCTGTATTTTACAGTTACTTGGGATTTGGATTGAAAGCTGCAAGACTAGCAACCCTGGGAGCCCTGGAGACGGCAGGTTTGTCTGGGTGCCTTGCTGGTCGGGGTGTGGTGAGAGCGACACCAGTCCTCAGCTTGCCTTTTCCCTGCCTTGGCAGTGATTCTGTGGCAGAAGGGGTTATGCTGAAGTAGGAGGCGTATGTTGTATAATGGACATAATAATGGCAAATTCCTTTTCTACTTTATGAGTTCAGATATTTTTATAGATATATTATTCACCATTTCCAGCATGAAATCTGTTGGTATAGGGGTCTATGGCCAGAAGGCTGAAGCATCTGCAGTAATTAAAACTCAAGGAGTAAATTTGGCAGGAGCTCGCTCAGGCCCTTAAGTTTTATGTGGGAGGTGCAGGCAGCAGTCCACTTACCAGATAGAATAACCGAACAGCTCCATTCCTCTCTTCACAGGCAGAAAAGGGGTCAAAAGTTCAGCTTTTGGGGTCAGACAGAACCAGGTTCAGTACCAATCTTGTGATCTGGGGCCAGTTAGCTAAACTTCTTGTGCCCCTTTTCTTCACCTTAAAAGAGATTTTGCATTTAATTCAATCTGTATGGCATGTGGTTCACAGTAAGCTATTGTTGTGATGATGACTTGACATTTCAGAGTTTACATTTTCAGGTGTATTAAGTCTTACAACAACCAATGAGAAGAGTAGATCAGTATTTTTCCCCCTTTTTTAGAAATGAGGGAACTTTATTCCATTATAGGTTTTAGATTTAATATATGATGAAAGCCAACAACCCCTCTGCCAAATAAATATAAGCATGAAAATTTGCCTGGAGTTTCAGGGGGCTCACCAAGCCCATCTGTGAACCCTGAGAGTAAGAATTCATATCATAAGAAGCAGTCACGGAACTAATTCCATATGATTTTAAGGCCCAGCCACCTTGATAATACCTTTTAACCTTACTGGCTTCTTGTTTGGCTTTCTTTCTCTCTCTCCCTCACACCCTTGCCTCTTACTTTGTGGTCTGGTTTCTTCCAGGAATTGATGGACATACTTTCCGAAGTGCCTGTCTGCCGAGATGGTTGGAAGCAGAGTGGATCTTTGGGGGCGTGAAATACCAGTACGGTGGCAATCAAGAAGGCAAGTGGTATTTTTTCCACTGGTTGAAATTACGTTTATAGTAGAAGTCTGGAAAAGTCCCATGGGAAACTTCTTCCAGAGCTCAAGAGAAGAGAAGCTTGTCTTTTGCAGGAACTAATTCCAAGGAGATGTTGGTGTGCCTCCAGGAGTAGTGTATCATGACAGAGAACACGGCAGCTGTCACTCTCTCTGCAGCTCTTTCCCTGCCCAAGTGTTGTGGATCCATTAGAAACCTCTTAGCTGGCATCTAACTTATTAAGGGTCTCAGCTCTCTGCAGGGTGAAACTGTCTCAGATTCAATTAATGCTTAGCTATTTCAGTTAGAGAATTGAGGCGATAAAACAGTAATTGATCTTTGGTATTATAAAAGGCATAGACATTCAACTCAAGGGAGCAACTTAATTTTTCCAGTGAAGGAAGCAGGTGAGCCTCTGCATACTTATCATAACTACCGTGAAACGCAGTGCTGGGCGGCACCTCGAGGTGGGCCCTGGCTTCTTTGGTGAACGCAGGTTAGGGAGGGAGCTCCGTGGAGAAGCAGGTACCAGTTTTCCAGAGGGATGAAGCCGCAGAAGTTTGCTCATCTTTGTCTGTAAGCGCTTTGTCCCGAGCCTCAGTGCGCCTTGGTCCTCCTCCTGTTCCTCCCTCAGCAGCTTGCCTCTCACTTTCCCTCCTTGCCCTTTGCCCCAGCAGGAGAGGTGGGCTTTGAGCCCTGCTATGCCGAAGTGCTGAGGGTGGTGCAAGGAAAACTTCATCAACCAGATGAGGTCCAGAGAGGCTCCTTCTACGCTTTCTCTTACTACTATGACCGAGCCGTGGACACAGACATGATTGGTGAGTTCACGCCAGGTGTCAGTGCAGGGGAGAGCTGGGCAAGCCTGTGGTGGGGAAGGGAGGGGACAAAGGAGTATTTGTAGTGCTTTGTTGAGCTGCTCACCCTGCTTTGCTCACAAGTCACTCAAGTGGGAGAGTATGGTTTAGAATCTTTTGAGACTAGAAGGTAGCCTAAACCAGTATACATGAAGTATATCCTAAACAAGTATACATGAAGTCTTTTTTTTTCTTTTTTTTACATCTTAATGGAGGTATAATTGACATAAAATAAAACACACATATTTCAAGTATATGATTGGGTAAGTTTTGACACGTGTAAACACCCACGAAACGATCACCAAATTCAAGATAATGAATATACTCATCACCCCATCCTCTCTCCGCTTTATAACTGTTTTTCTTATCATAATAGTAACACATTTTGTTTAGCTGTGAGAATGTATATATGTGATCAGTCATGGCCTGAGATATGAATTAATTTTTTATTTTCTACTGTATTTAATGGCCCCTTTTTAATGGGCCAGTTTTTTAGCTGTAATTAAGCATACAAACAGATTATAAATAAAATAAATGGCATAGATTATATTGTAGGCATATGTCATGTTTGTTTATCTCATTTTTAATATTGGAAATTTTTTACTTTTTCATTATTATAAATATCACTAGGATAAATTTTCTTATGCTTCCTGGAAGGCCTTTTGAGTTCAACTGCTGTTCTGTTTCAGATTATGAAAAAGGGGGTGTTTTAAAAGTTGAAGATTTTGAGAGAAAAGCAAGGGAAGGTAAGTGTCAGTGGAAATCACTGAAGGCAAGCCCGTGAAGCTGTGCCTGCCAACACCAGTGACCTTAAGGTCACCTGATGCCAGCAGAAAGCCGCTCAGCAGGCTGGTTTCCTATCTTTGCCAGCAGTTAAAAGCATTAAGTGGCAAAGAAAAAAATGAGAATACAAGAGTTTGGACAAATGGTGAAAACCTTTTCTTCTTACTACATTTCTTTCTTCCTTTTTTAAAAGAAGTTGAAATAGTGTTATCAGTGGTAATAAAACTAACCATCAGAATATACGAGAAATAGTTGCAGAGGCTTCCTTGAAGGAGTCCATAGTAAATGCAAATAACTGATCTCATCCAGAGGCCGTGAAATAGGACTAACTGGTATTTCCCTGTCTTCTGGGTCTCAGCATTAACACTGTATAAGGGACTTAGTTGAATTAAGCCCCAACATTAGGTCATAGAAATACATGTCATAGCAAATGAACTAGGTAGGGCCCATGCACCTTTGAGTATATGAGATGTCACGTCAGAAATGTGCAGGTTCTTGATGAGCTGGGGTCCTGCAGAGGCTGTGACTGCTCAGTTCTAGCCCCTGAGACTCCCAAGCATCCAGGAGAGGAAGAATGAGGATTCTGCTGTGCTTATTCTCAGTCTGTATTTAGAGAAAGTCATGCCTCTCCGATGGCTGCAGACTTGGCATTGCACTTTTCTTTCTCTCACTGCCAGTGTGTGATAACCTGGAAAACTTCACCTCAGGCAGTCCCTTCCTGTGCATGGATCTCAGTTACATCACAGCCTTGCTGAAGGACGGCTTTGGCTTTGCAAGCAGCACCGTCTTACAGGTAAGAGAGAGGACACTAGTGCCACGTAACAGTCCTCTCACGCCGCAGCTGGGGAGAAAGAGTTAAAAACTTGTTTAGTAATCAGAGTGGCTGCAGGTGGAATTTGGAGATAATTTCATTCAGGCTATGGACAAGGCAGTGTGCAAGGCACCATGAATATGGGAAATCAGCTCGATGCAGTAGCAGCTTCTAAGTACAGTTGACCCTTGAATAAAACAGGCTGAATAACATGGATTCTTTTCAATAGTAAGTATTAGAGTACTACACAATCTGTAGTTCGTTGCATCCACAGATATGGAGGGCTGACTGTACAGTTATATGCAGGTTTTTGACCACACAGGGGATGGCACTTATAACCCCCTGTAGTTCAAGGGTCGACTCTATATTACCAGGCAAGCTATCCCAGAGGTCATAGAGCAGAGTGGTTTGTGGCCAAGTTAAGATGCCCAAGTCACATGGTTTATTAAATCAATTTCAAAAGTCAGAGTGAGAAGCAAGGGGAACACACAGATGGGGTGCAGCAGTGCTGTACTTCCTGAATTCTGGGCTCATATGTCCTGCCTGTCTTTGCTGCTGACAATGTGGTTTCAAGTACTGTAGGTAAAGTGTGGTCAAGGGAGCACAAGGACAAAGGGTGCCTGGGGCAAAGCTGCTCTTTTTGAAGGGGCACCGGCCAGTGGCATCAGCTTGCTCATTAGTCCATTTGATGATTTTGTTTGGCAGAGGACATGAGGGACCTCTGCCAAAGGGTATCACCAGTGAGTGGCTTACTAAGACCTCAGGAGTATTGAATGCCTTACGTAGTATGTTGTATGTATTTTGTGTGTGCCTCATATATTTAGTCGGAGAAGGCAATGGCACCCCACTCCAGTACTCTTGCCTGGAAAATGCCATGGAGGGAGGAGCCTGGTAGGTTGGAGTCCACGGGGTCACTAAGAGTCGGCACGACTGAGCAGCTTCACTTTGGCTTTTCACTTTCATGCATTAGAGAAGGAAATGGCAACCAACTCTAGTGTTCTTGCCTGGAGAATCCCAGGGATGGGGAAGCCTGGTGGGCTGCCGTCTATGGGGTCGCACAGAGTCGGACACAACTGAAGTGATTTAGCAGCAGCAGCAGCAGCATATATTTAGTGCCTCTTGAGTTTTGGGTCCCTCTTTGTCTTCCTTACTTAATCTGTAGTAGCTTGTTATCTATTCCAAACACATAAGTTTCATCCATCCCATATTTTTTTATATTCTGTACCATAACTGAGTAATTGCACATCTTAGTTACACAGATGATTAAGATGTAATCTTTGTCCTCAAATATTAATAGTATACAGGTCATTAGAGGGGATGTAACAGACATACAACTATGCCACAAGGCAACTTTGAATTTCAAGGTCAAGTACGTCGATTGTAGTTTGTGAAGTTCCCTTCTCTTGTGTCACTTCCCCTTCCTGTTTCTTCATTTCCAGATCAGTTTATAGTGCCTCATTTCTTATGTTATACAGATTTCATAAATTCATTTGTACACAGGTATTTGGATTTAATGTTGTTATACCTGCCGAGAATATTGGCATTTAAGGAGTTATTTGCCCATAGTCAGTAAAGCGTAGTGTTAAAAGCATGCCTCTGTTCTCCATCAGATCTGGGTTCAAGCTCTGGTTCTGCAAGCTTTCTAGCTCTGTAACCTTAGATGACTTACCTCCCCTCTCTTTTAAGTTCCTGATTCAAAACACGGGGGTCCTTAGAGTACCCATTTCTTAGGGCTGTTATGAAAACGGAGATCAAGTCCAGTGCCTGTCACATAGTAAGTTATTAATATTGTTAGTGTAGGCATTTCACACCAGTGGGAGGCTTGGGCTCATCCTAAGCCCGCAATACTAAGTTAACTACTACCTGTACTTAAGCATCAACAGTAACCAAATCATTTAAGGACAATTTTCTGCCATTTCCATTTCTGGCATCCTTTACGTCTTCATTTCAGTGGCAGCAGAATTTGCATCAGGGGTGGGCAGTTCCCAGTTCCAGAGATCGCTTCACTTTGGCATCGAGGTCCTGAGGACAGAGGGACATTTCAGGGTGGTGGGGCTAGGGGGTACTCCCAGTGTGACTTGGGTGTCACAGACTAAATCTCAAGATAATGATGCACATGCCATTCTCAGCTTTTGGCACATTGACTGTTGACTTAATTTTATTAAGTTAACACAGAAGTACTGTGTCATAAGAAGCTAGAAGATTAAAAGCAGTCCACTGATTTGCAAACCTGGGCATAGCATCTTTATAATAGCTTATGCAGAATTCCAGTAAAACTGATAAAAATGGAGTTATCTGGTTGAAGCAGAGGTAGGGGACCTGGAACACCACCATCTGCCTCCTTTCTCCTTTGAAGCACTTCTAAGGAACCTCTAGGATTCTGAAGAAACAATTTGATAAATGCTAATCTAATCCTGTTATGCAGTTGAGAAAATTAACTTTTGCCCAAAGTCACTGAACCAACTCAAGCACAATCTGGCCTACAATGCCTAAAATCCCTTGATTGGTTATTAACAAGTGCTTAAGAAGAGGAGGTTAATTACAAAGTATGAATTGAGAAGCTTAGTATGTTCTTTCCTACCCCTAAATCTACTGCTGCTCCTAAGTTGCTTCAGTCGCGTCCGACTCTGTGCGACCCCATAGATGGCAGCCCACCAGGCTCCCCTGTCCCTGGGATTCTCCAGGCAAGAACACTGGAGTGGGTTGCCATTTCCTCCTCCAATGCATGAAAGTGAAAAGTGAAAGTGAAGTCGCTCAGTTGTGTCCAACTCTTCACAACCCCATGGACTGCAGCCCATCAGGCTCCTCCGTCCATGGGATTTTCCAGGCAAGAGTATTGGAGTCGGGTGCCATTGCCTTCTCCGCTAAATCTACTAACTCCTGTTATATATTTAGTTTCAGGACTAGAGAGAGTTCAGAAGCCTATGTAGAAGATCCTTTTCAGAAGTCCTGAGTTGAGACCACTTCCTGGGCCAGAAGATTCAGGGATCAGATGGGCAGGTGTAGGTAGGGGCACTAGGCAGTGATGGGAGGGGAACTTGCAGGGAGGGTTGGGAGAAGCCTCCAGACACTGGCTACTCCCACTGCTGCCTTGGTTTGGCCATGTAGATGATCTGGGAAGATATTCTCTGCTTGTTATGCATGCTAGAGTTGAAAATGGAATAAAAATGTGAAGACTTTTTTTCTCCTTCCCAACAGCTCACGAAGAAAGTGAACAACATCGAGACCGGCTGGGCCTTGGGGGCCACCTTTCACCTGCTGCAGTCTCTGGGCATCTCCCACTAAGGCCACGCCATTCTTCTGAGGCCTGCATTTGCCAATATTTTTAAAGGGAGAACGAGAGAGGAGAGGATTCTGTTGTGTTCTGAGCTAGTCTGGGGGCCACCTGGACTGAAGCCCAGCAGCTGGTTTCACCAAGAGGAAGGGGCTTTTGTAGACAGATCTTGCCCTTGGGTCTCGAGATTGGGGTTTAATTAATTTTAATTAATCAATTGTGAACTGTTTCCTAACCACTCTTCATGCACAGCTGGTACCAGAATCTAAATCTTTGAGGTTTCTTGTGTATCAGAGAGCCAAAAGTAACAGCTTTGGAATTTAATCTTAGGGAACCCAGGGATGGAACCGTGGCAACCAAAGAAAAATCTCATTTCAGCCCTTTTAGTGCCTCATCCCTTTGAACATTTTAATTATCCTCTTAGATGTTAAACTGATGACAGTCCCATGACCTTTTGACACCGGTGTTTTTCCTACACTTTGCCCTGTCCCACCTTTACTTACACTCACCTGCCCTTACAGAAAAAGGTTTTGCCTTCCATGTGTAATTCAGAGAAAAACACCATATCTGAAGTTACACGATCCCACTTTGTGTTAGCGCCAACTCAGCCAGCTGAGAGCAGCCGTTCTAAATCTCAGCAGGATGGAGAGCAACTCCTCATTGGCCAGAAGTGGGACATCCAGTTAAGAGGACACGTTTTGGGAGGATGTGTCTGCCTTGTACAGACCACCTTTTAATCAACTTTTTATCAGTCAACCCTCGGATTAATGAACATATCCAATCGTATATAAGGAGTATGTGTGTGTTTCCTGTGCAAATACCTCCTCCTCCCCTTGTCTTTATATTGTCATCCTAAATTTGATTTCTTTGTATTTCTAATACAGCTATACCCTGGTTTCTGGTAAGAGGCCTGTGGGTGTGCTTTCCAAGGACCTAGATTTTGTAATAGCCCCTTTCAGCTTGCACTTTTAGTCTTCATAGCAGTGTCTCTTTCTGCCCTGCCCCCTAATCATTTCAGCTAGCATCCTCTACATAGCTGTCTAGTCCCAGGGTTTCTGATACCCTTCCTGGTGAGACCTAACATTTGACTTGGTTGGCCATCTTGGCCCACATCCATATAGTGGATGCTCACTTTGAATATTCAGCATTCGATTTTGTGAATTATTTCCCCTAAAGTCCATTATCTTGTTCTCTCCCACATGACCATCATTTGCTTGTCTACCCACTTGATTGTTCTTGGACTTGGAAGATCTTCCTGAAGTCTGGCTCTTTACCTCCAGCTTCCTTCCAGCAGAATTGTATCCCTACACACTTGTAGTTTCCACAGTAGACTCAGCTTTTTCACATCAATACACTCGGCCCTCACACCACTTCCTGGGGAACCTTATTTTTAAAGATAGTCCATTGAGTCAAGAAATATTTAATATCTGATATGTGCAGATAAGTCCATTGAGTCAAGAAATATTTAATATCTGATATGCACAAATAAGTCCAATGAGTCAAGAAATATTTAATATCTGATATGTGCAAATAACTAGGCAAATTTCTATATACTTATCCCCCCAAATTTGTTTTTTCAATTCTATGTGGCATTTTTTCATTCTTCACACTAATGTTTAATTATACTGAGGTCACCTTTATACCTATTCTCTTCCTCCAAAAATGCTAAAACAGAATGAAATAATAGAAACAGCTAAATAATGGAAATAATGGAAACAGCTAAAAAATGTAATCATCTTCTACCCATTGCAGTCCCTTAATGCTTCTAACTCGTTATCACTCACTTTCTGTTTAGGCATGTTCCCAGACAACTCATTCCACTTTGGGACTGCACTGATGTTAGAAAAAAAAATTCCCTCCTCCATAGTCTTACTTCTGCTCTAAACTCTCCTTCCATAGTCTTTTTGGGGCTTCCCTGGTGGCTCAGATGGTAAAGTGTCTGCCTGCAACGTGGGAGACCTGGGTTCCCCTGGGTCGGGAAGATCCCCTGGAGAAGGATATGGCAACCCACTCCAGTACTCTTGCCTGGAAAATTCCACAGACAGAGGAGCCTGATAGGCTACAGTCCATGGGGTTACAAAGAGTCAGATACAGTTGAGCGACTTCACTTTCACTTGCATAGTCTTTTGGTGTTTTGAAGAAAACACCTACATCCCTTACATTCTCTTTAACATACTACTTAACCTCTGGACGTTCCCATCTTGTCCAAAGAGAAGGCCATTAGAACCAGTCTTCATACACTAAATGCAAGATTAGGGACAGGGAATCCCCTGGTGGTCCAGTGGTTAGGACTCCATGCTCTCACTGCCGAGGGCCCAGGTTCAGTTCCTGGTTTGAGAACTGAAATCCCATAAATTTCACTGGGGGAGATCATTTCCCATTAGAAACCACGTTTTCCCAAGAGATAAGCTATGTTCACTAAAGACTCCTCCAGCTTGATGGATTCAGAGGAGTAAGATTTCCTGGTCTTTTATCACCACAGTTTATCTCTGGAACTTTTTTTATAAAGGCCACACATTGTTCAGCTGACTTCTTTAGTCATCCCAAATACTTTCAGAACTCTTGGGTAGACGCATTATAACTCCAGAAATGTAGCTACATATTTTCTGATAATCTTGATTAGAACATCTGGAGAATTAACCAGTTTATCCATTATAGGAACAATTTGGAATGAGAATTTTTATTTCTTACAAAAAAGTTTGTCTATTCTTTCTGCCGCTAGTATACTTTTTGGGCCTCTTACAAGAGGTCTTACAGGGTCTAATATTGGGGATTAGGTTTCCTTTCTGTAAATATGTTATATATTTCAAATACTTAGGACAAGGCCCGGCACATAGTGGATGTTGTATATGTGTGTGTGTGTGTGTGTGTTCAGCAAAACATCCTCTGTGGGTTATGGAGGTCTTTGCAAGGTGTGCCTTAAAATTCATGTCTTGCCTGATTTTGTTTGCGTACTTTTGTAGAGTCCATGTTCTTTTTACCTTTCCATTTTCTTATGAAAGAGGACCTTTCTCCCCTACAGTGACGTTTCTGGACTTTGCCAGTAATCACCAGCTTTTCCCAGAGCTGCCATCTTTCATTCTGGGCACATTTTTCCTGAGATTCCAGGAAGACTTGCAACATTCACGTTTTTACTCTAGAATCTTATAAATTTTCTGCATTTACCTGAAAAGCTCCCCTGTGGTAACACATTTCCCACTCCTTCAAAAATATTTCCCAAGAAAAGCTTACCTTGGGTCAAAAGCAGACCATTATCTTCTCCTTTCATCTTCAAATCAGACTTCTGAGCAAGATATTCTTTATGGCATACAAATCCAATGGATCCAAAAATCTCTTCGATAGGCATCTTGGGTACTTAACCTGCCCCCCGCCCAGGTCTGCCAGCAGTCTGCAATCAAACATGAACAAATTCTGCTGCTAATCAGATTCTTTTCTTTTGACCTGGTTTCTGAGGTCTTTTAACCTGTGCAATGAAATTATTTATTGTTTTATGACAGAATACAGTGGTGTCCCACAGAGGAGCCATCGATGAGAAATGGTGCTGTGATAAGGAAGTAATAACTAGCATTTTAAAACTTGGTTTCCTTTTAAGAAAGTCTAATATACCTATAATAAAGGTTAAAGCAATTTGTCTTATTCTGCATTCTAGCATTATTAATTTAAAAATAGCAGTTCTAACAAAAATGCATCAATTGACTTTCTGATTCTTGTCTATCAAAATAAACTGTATAAATTTACAACCAGCATTTTTTAAAAGTTGTATAAATCTTCTTTTTCAAAAAAATTGTTAACAAGTGAAAATGAATGAGATGGCACCTTAGCAATTTTTGTTTTAAGTAATAAAAATTTATTTTCAGCCAAGTCATAGTCTTCCTTTGGTTTTTTCCCCTTGGCTTGGTTGATATGCCCCCCTCACCATAAATTATCACTCATTCTTTGGGCTTCAAAAGTTCATTAAGCAGAGGAGAAAAAGAGACAGAAGAATTCTAATGTAAATTCATTTAATTTTGAAACGACGTGATGGTCTTGGAAAAAGATGTTTGATATTCATTTTTCATCAACATCATCTCCAGAAGAAGAGTATTCATTTGCTTGCAAAGGCCATAATCTGTTCCTAGAGATAAAATGAAATCAAGTGAGTGATACTCTTGATATTTTAAGGTATGAAGGCAGGTGAAGATAATACTTTAAAATATTTAAAGTGATTGAAGCAAAAATTCGTGAAAGTTCCAGACAGATTCTCCTTCCAAGTCCCTCCAAAGTAACTTTTAATGGAGGTTTCTCAGGAAAGAAGCTGGACAGCAGCAAAAGGAGTTTAAGCATCTTTAAGAATCTCTATTCACTATTTTATATCAAGTTACTGCTTCCATGTAGGCTAGTACCAAAAAGCCCAGCAGGGACATTTCTGCTCATAACCACTGGGGAAGGTATTCAGATAAAGATGATATTTAATAGCCAAGAAAATTAATTCAAAGAAATTAAACAGTCATTGGCCAAGTCATTCCTCAGTGAGCAAGATTCTTGGAGATCTGGGAGAGCTCTCTTACTTTGAGTGGAGACACTGCATTCGTAGCCTGCAAGCCCCAGGTCCTGAGCAGCACGACGGGGGTGGCCCTGGTGGAATAGAGCCTCTTCAGTAGGTCCGTAGCAGCCAGAAGAGCGGTGTTGTGACGCTGTCTGTCTGTTTCATAACTTGTGAGGTGGCTCATGGAGCCTGGAGGGAAAAGGCAAGGTTACCTCCCTAATTCTGCAGTGCTGTTTTCTTTCCTAGCAAACCAGATGCATTTATGCCCACTATATCTGGCTCCTGAGGAGCCATTTTCCTGATCTTCCCATATTATATGAGCTTGGGATACTTCTCCAAGGTACACTGAATCCTTACCTAAGTCTTTGCCATTGAAGGCTGCAGTACTGAGGTGATGGAGCAAAGTGGAGATATCCCCAAAGCCCATGTTAACACCTTGTCCTGCAAGTGGATGGACCCTGTGGGCTGCATCCCTAAGAATAAAGCAGAGTTCAGGTGTGGCCTTCAGCCAGAGGGAAAAGGGAGCGGCTCTGCTGTTACCATCTTACCCAATGAGGGCCAGCCGAGGCCGGACGTACTCGGCAGCGTGTCCCAACCCAAGAGGAAACAGGACTCGGCTTTTGGCGTCCACCCTGGCGACACTGGGGGGCAGCTGGCGAGCTGAGACTCTAGTGGGCTTCAGAAAGGCAACTGCGGACTGCAGCATGGAGCCAGCTGAGTCGATGAAGTCTGTGTGGTTCACATCACTCCACTGAGTAGTATCGACCACAAAATAAAGTGAAAGTTCATCAGCAATTCCACTGGGGAATTAAAACATTCAACAAGGCAACCATTTTATAACCACAGCCATGGGTAGTGGTACCACAAGTGACAAGCCCCTCAAATGAATGCAAAATGCAATTCCCCATCACTCCCCACAAGCTGTAGGATCAAGTCAAACTGCTCATGAGCCGCCCCTGCCTACCTGAGCTTCATCTTTCACCATTCCTAACCCTCAAAATGCACGTGCCAGCCACAAAGCAGCTCTCTCTACAGCATGCTCTTGATTCCACACACCCCTCTGCTTAGAATGTCCCCTCAATTCTAGTTCACCAGGGTAACACCTAGGAGTGTCCAGAAGCTACCATCGCTTTGTAAACCTCCCTCCAAACCGTCCTCTGTGTCTGTTGTTCTGCTCCAAGCTCCATAGTATAGCATCCTATGCAAACTCTACACTGGATCCTAACTCATTTCTGTGTCCTTCCTCACTCTGAGCTTCCTGAAAGCAGGGGCTATATCTCACTTGTCTACCTCCAGCGCCATCTACGTAGCAGCACTCATAACTTGCTGAACGAATGTACTGCAAAGGCCTTATGCCAGGAACATATTCTAAGTGACCCAGAAAGGGTCATCATTACCTTGGAAGCCCCTTTAGTACGTTTAGTTCCTTTTGCTCTTGCTGGCTTCTGTTAAAAATTATCAAAGTATTATCACTTCAAAAAAAGTTACTTATCCAAGTAACTTCCACACAGGCAGCTGTTTCGGTCAGCAGAGCAGCAGCCCACGACCCTCAGAAGTGCACACAAGCCAATTTCTGTGGTTTCACATTTTCCTGAAGCCTCTCCCCCATGTAATCCAGATCAAGTGGTACAGGTCCAAAGGGGCAGTGTGTTGATTATTCTTTTCTTCTTACTCAGAACCACCTTTCTGGATCTATCCCCGCAACACATCATCGGCAGGTGATACTCACAAAGGCGGAGTTAATGGCATCCACAAACTCCTCCTCCTCCATGCTGACCAGCTCTGCTGCATGTTCATGGGATGTGGACCAAACCAAGGAACTCAAAGTGTCTGAGAGCTGTGTCGAAAGAACATCAATGCCAAGGGCTGACACTTCGGTTCCTAAGAGCTCTCAGGCACGAGAGACGATAAGAAGGGGTAACTAAGCTAGTCTGGGCATAGTCCCTTGCAACTAGCACAAGGCTGAGTGGAGTGAGGTTCTAAAAGGAGAAGAGTTGACATGTTTAAGAAGACAAGCCAGAAGGACTTCTTACCGGAAGCAGAGCAATGGGCCCAGAGGGGAGAAATCTCTGCCAAGCTACATTGTTTTCGGTGGCCTACAACGCACAGGAGAAGAGTCCTTGTCAGAAGTGCCCGGTACCAGTTAGGCATGAGCAAGGCTCCCGACAGTGGGCTCAGGATCTTACCTCTGATAAATGCAGAGTAGCCACGACAGCAGATTGGTCATAGTTCCAGCTAACATTCCGGATTCCTGCAGCCTGCCGCACTCCTGAGTTGTGACCGTCTGCACCAATCTGCGTGCAGACAAGAGCCTGCTGAGTCTGCCAACCTCTTAATTAACAAAACTATTCCAGAAGGTTGTCCCTGCCTCCTAAAAGTTTTCTCTAGTTCCAACTATTGGCAAGCCCATCTGGGGCAGCCAACTCTTATCATACCTATCTTACTCCCAGCCCCTAGAGGAGAAGCCCTACATAAGCGATCCCAGCTTCAATGAACAGACCACAGCTGGACATCTGACCCAAGAAGGGCCAGCCATAGGTTAAACTCAGCCAAAGTCTCTTCATACTGAACTAGAAAGCAGTAAAGCAGACACTGGAGCTGAACAGTCCTGATGTCAGGCTGAGAATGGCTGCCATGTAAAAGGGGAAGCTGATGAGCAGGAAGAGAAAACAAATGGGAGATGCAAGATGAGTGACTGCAGGATTCCTGAGAGATAGAGAAAGGGCTCATTTTCTGACCCTCTGATTCCTGTCCCTGTAAGGCCAGCTATCCTTTATTTCAAGACATATGATAGACATATGATGGTCTGAGAGATTGCCTCCTGTACAGCATTTACAATAGGGCCATCCTAACTGGAGCTGGTCTGAGTGGGTCCAGGTCCTTATAGCCAAAAGCTTTGCCTCAAATCAACTTCAACTATAGCTAAGATCTAAAACAAGAGACCACAGACTCTAATAAGATGCGGATATGCAAGACCCCTGGCAAAATAAGAATCTTCAACTACCAACAATTTGGTCTGGAGGGTTCTGCCATCACCTAGGGTAATATGAACCCAAGGGCTGGAGTCTGCCATGGAAAACGGATAAGGCCAGGTATAGCTGACTGCTTTGCTCTTGTAGAGAACGGTCACTTGGTCTAGGGAGGTCAGAAGAGAGAAAACAAAACATTAGACAGTTGGCCCGCAGGCTGAGGAAAAAACTCAGTAACTAAATAAAGCAAGGTCGCAAGACAGCTTATCTTTA
This sequence comes from Bubalus bubalis, assembly GCF_019923935.1. NCBI lineage: Eukaryota > Metazoa > Chordata > Mammalia > Artiodactyla > Bovidae > Bubalus > Bubalus bubalis. Next base: position 17,944,932 of record NC_059167.1, read on the forward strand.
TCTTATCATTGACTCCTAAATAAGAAAGGTAAAGACCTTAAAAAAAAACCCATGTCATCAATGTTATGGTCTAAGAGCTAATAAAAGACAGAGGCCACAGGGCTGAATCAGTGTGTGTGTGAGGGGAGATCTCTCACTGACTTATCTCTTGCCAGGCGCTCCTTTCTCCGCACACTCCTGCTCCTCTAGTTTCTTTTTCACTCTATGTCCAAATGAACCCACATGTGCTTTCAGAGCAAACAGGGTGGGGAATACCACAGGCTCAAACAGGTTCTAGATTTCATAAGGTTTTCCTTCCCCCAGAAGACATTTTACTTTTCTGATCATAAAAATTATGTTTATTACTTTTACTTGGTGTAAAAGTCTGAACTGCAAATAAAGGTTTAAGAGGGGGGGTGGGGGAGAATCACCTTTAATCATACCACTCAGATATAGCTACAGTTAAAGCTTTGCTCTGTTGCTTTCCAGGTAATTTCCTGTTTGTACAAACACACACACCATTCCCCCTCATACACACGCATACAAGTGGGATCATACAACACAGACTTTTTTCCACCCGTAAATTGTGGGACATGTTTCTAAGTGACTATTAGATCTAAGTTATCTTTTAAAACTACATGGAAGTTCATTCCACAGATGAACCATCATCTCATATCAAAAAGCATTTAAATTTAAGTCACTTCCAATTTTTCTCTCTCCAGAACTCTGAAATATCTAAAAAACATATATATATATATATATGGAATTTATACCCAGACTACACAAAGAACCCTTATAACTAAAAAAATAAAGACAATCTAGTTCTAAATGGGCAAAAGATTTTGCATAGACACTTCTCCAAAAAAAATACACAAATAGCCAACAAGTATCTGAAAAGACACTCAACATTATTAGTCATCAGGTAAATACAATCAAAACTATGAGAGACCACCTCACAGTTACTAGGATGGCTATTTAAAAAAAAAAAAAAGAAAGAAAGATTAAGGGGAATAAGTTTTGGCAAGGGGCGGAGAAATTGGAATTCTTAAGTTTGTTGGCAGTAAAGTGACATGGTGCAGCCTCTTTCAAGTTTGGCAATTTATGAAAATGTTAAACATAGAATTATTACATGACCCAGCAATTCTAGTCCTAAGTATCCACCCAGAAGAAATAAACCATATATACACGCAAAAACTTGCACACAAATGTCCCTAGCTGTATTCACAACCACTAAAAAGTGGAAACAACCCAATGTCCATCAGCTGATGATGGATAAACGAAGTGTAATACATGCGCATGAGACTGGAGCATTGAATCATGCTACAACATGAATAAATCCAAAAATATATTCAGGGAGAGAAGTCAGACACAAAAAATACACATTGTATAAGTCTTCTTAAATGAAATGTCCAGAAAAGGCAAATTCTGAAAAACAGAAAGTCACTGAATTGTACACTTAGAATGGGTGTACACTTACTGGTATGTAAGCCATACCTGAGTAAAGCTGTTTTAAAAAGAGAGAGGAAGAACCACCCTGAAATAACCCTCAGAGGGCTTCTTTATGGTGAACATCAGTATCTGTAGGAGGGATCCTTCCAGTAAGTCCAAGAATAATTCTAAGCCAGTTCCCCTTCCAAAGAGTGACTGGAAGATGAGAGTCAGGGGCCTCACCTGACACAGCCTCCAGCTGCTTAGTGAGAGCATGCATGATGACATCGTTCTCCACTATATAGCCCATGTCATCTAAATTATCCTTATCGAACATTATCAGGGCCTCTGAGCAGGCATCCCACACCTGGAAACACAAAGGGAGAGCATGGATTACAAGCCAGAAAAAGAGGCATTACTCTAATCAGAAACTGAGCACTGCTTTCCCAAGGGACTGAAGCAGAACAACCCCAAGGAGATGTACAGTAAGAAGAAAATTCTCTTGTGAATGCTTCCCTCCTACTTCCTGAGATGGAGTGTAAACTCTGCCTGAATTCTTCCCACATTTACAGAAAACCTGGAGAATGTGTACTCCATTATTTTAACTCAAGACAGACCGAAAGATCTTGCCAAAAATGAAAAAGGAGGCACCTGCATTCGCCGAAAGGCTCTGTATCGCATGTTGCAGATGTGGTCCCAGGCACCAAAACCTACGAGAGAAAAGAGCTACGTACAGACCAGAGCAACTTCATGGGACCTACAGCCACCCTGGGTCTCCTTTGTCCCTTCTTCCTGTTGAGTGAGAGACTGTTCTCAGTGTTCAATAATAGAGAAATACTCACCACTTCTACCCTGTTTGGTGCTAGGAGCTAAGCTACTGTTTCCCAGCTCTGATTACACAGCATGAAAAAACACCCAACTTTCATGATCAAAGGTCAAACCACATTAAGAGAGAGAAATAATAAAGGAAATTAAAATCCATAGTGTACTTTCTCTTCACCATCCTACTAAGGTTACAAAGTCATCCTACTGAGTTACAAAATCCTACTGAGTTACAAAAAAAGTGTTACAAAAATCAACCTACTGAGGTTACAAAGTATTAGTCACTCAGTCCTGTCTGACTCTTTGTGACCTCATGGACTTTAGCCCATCAGGCTCCTCTGTCCATGGAATTCTCCAGGCAAGAATACTGAAGTGGACTGCCATCCCCTTCTTCAGGGGAATCTTCCCAAGGACTGAACCCAGGTCTCCCTCACTGCAGGCAGATTCTTTACTGTCCGAGGCACCAGGGAAGCCCACTGAGGTTACAAACTCCCTGGATAAAGATGATTCTTTGTTTAAATCTAGAGAACCAAAGCAATTCATTCATTGAGATATTTATTGAGCACTTACTATGTGCCAGATACACTTCTAGGTACTGAGCACAAAGTGGGAAACCAGACAAATCTCAGCCCTTCAGCAGCTGACATTCTAGCTGGAAAGATAGACAACCCCCCCAAAAAATCATAGTATCAGTTACTAAGTGTCATAAAGAAAAATAAAGCGGTATAAGGGGCTAGGGAATGATGCAAGAGTCTCATTTTAGATGGGATGGTTCCACACAGGCTGGCTTGAGGAAGCAACATCTGGCAGAGACCTGAAGACGATGTGCTAACCGTGCACACACCCATCTACACCCTAAAAGCATTTAGCATTCAGGCTCCCCAGCCCCACAGACAGCTGACTCTGGGAATAAAGAGGACGTTGGCACCAAGTGAAGGATCACAATTAGTTCATATAGTTTCAATTCCACCAATTTATAATGACCCAACATCACAAATGATGTCCACATGGACCCCCATGTCTGCTGGAAGTCTTCTTAGACCGGAAGTGGACACATGAACAATTCTTGGGATCTTCAGCTACCTACTAGACTTACCACCCCTACCCTCCTCTCCCAGGCATCTCGGTGAGCTCCCTCCTTGCCAGGTGCCCCGCTGACTCTGCCCTACAGGACATCCTGGAAAGTCAAGACAGGAGGCTGGCACAGTGGCAGAGGATCTTTTACTCACTACTGAGAAGGGTTGCAGAGCCAGGGGAGATGGAGCTGACTCTGTTGCTGTAAGTTTCTGGCAATTTCTCCAGTACTTTCTTTGGACCTGCTTCTAACAACAGTATTTTCTTGTCACAAAAGTGAATATCATGTCCTAAAAAAAAGGAAGAAACAAAATGCTATATCATTTTAGAAAAATCTATTCTCTCATTTCCAAGAGAAGTATCATATTAAGTAATTCCTTACTGCTTAGGATACAAATTTCTTACAGGACACATAAAAAGGGAACACCATACGGAGTCCTAAGCAGTAACATACAGCACCTTTTCAGTCATGTAAACCACCCTGCTCGTGGCAATAAGAACTCTCCAGACCAACCCCTGCAAAGAAGCAAATAATGGCATAACCCGTAACAAGGGAATAGAATGCCCTAGAAAAGAAAAAGGAAGGAAGGTGGCAGTGTTTGAATACCAGATAGTTACAACCTTAAAAGTATGAAGTCACTAAAAATTACAAACCCTGTTCAACAGAAAAATAAAGCTAACAAACAAAATTCACTGTGGCCTCAGGAGAATCCCAGGGACGGCGCAGCCTGGTGGGCTGCCGTCTGTGGGGCCACACAGGGTCGGACACAACTGAAGCAACTTAGCAGCAGCAGCAGGATTAAGTCAAAGATAAAAGAGCTTATAAAAGAAAAGAGAGCCAAAAAAATACACCAGTGGTGCCGAAAACTCCGGTCCTAAAACATCTGTATAGTGAAGTAAAAAGAGGACTTGGAGACTTTGGTACTGGGTGACTAGCACAGACACAAGACCCTCCACAGTGCCTCAGAAAAAGGTGCAGGGAAAAAGGTAAGCAGTGAGCTGCACTTCCAAGAAAGGAGAAAACACCTGTGATGGAATTACCAGAGAGAACTCTGCAGGTTTTACTTAGTAATGGTCAGGGAAACCCCACAAACCTTGATCCCTCTTTTTATTTTGGAATGTAAATGACAAAAAAAAAAAAAAAAAAAAAAAAAGGCGCTATTGTAACAGACAACAAAGAAAGGGTGAAAATCAAGGGCAGCTCCAGTGGAAAAGGAAGTGAGCAGCGCTGAACCCACCAGCTCGGCATGGCGCCCCCTGCCGTGCTGCAGCGGTTCTGTCTGAAGGATGGGAGCCCCGGCCATGGCCAGGCTCAGCAGAGCGGGTGGTTTCTGGTCCTTCACTTCTCTGGCCTTGATCTAACACTAGCCGCTCCCGCACCGAAAGCCCCCGCCACCTGCTCCCTGTGGAGCCTTCTCCTTGAAGCCTCGCCTCCACAGCAGTGTTCTTCATACCGTGCCCGCACACCTCCGCCCCCAGGAGAGGTCAGTTCCTTGTTCCTCCAGGGTAGCTTTCATCTCAATTTTCCTTCTGTTCGTTATTTACAGATCGTTCCCTTTTGCTGGATTCTAAACTCCTTGGGGGCTAGGAATTCTTTTCTTATTGCAATATTGTCCCCCGTAGTATATGCTGTTATCTCCTCAACCCACAAAGAGATACTCAATGTCTTAACAGACATTTTTGTTCAATGACAGACCAGGAAACATTTAGGAAGAGTCAGATTTCCATCCCATATTCGTCCAGGGGAATAGACGTAGAAAAAAATAAGGAAAATACGTATTTTAGGCTATAATATCATTATAGCCTCTATAATGTTTATGTTAAAGCATAAACATATATAACTTAGCTGTTGATTGAATTAAATGAAATTATGAATTTAGGTGAATATCTAAATTTTAACCTTGAAATCATTTCACTCTATAAAGAATCCAAGTTAGTTTTATCAAATGACAACCTAGTGCCATAATAATTTGTCAATTTTATGAATAACAAGATTATTATATTAATAGTTTACTTTTCCCCGGATATCTAAAAGCAAAGTTCCATAGAATCACTATTATTATTATCATCACTGCTAATGTTTACTAACTCCTATATGCCTGACGCAGGAGAAGGCAATGGCACCCACTCCAGTACTCTTGCCTGGAAAATCCCATGGACGGAGGAGCCTGGTAGGCTGCAGTCCATGGGGTCGCTAAGAGTCGGACACGACTGAGCAACTTCACTTTCTCTTTTCACTTTCATGCATTGGAGAAGGAAATGGCAACCCACTCCAGTGTTCTTGCCTGGAGAATCCCAGGGACGGGGGAGCCTGGTGGGCTGCCATCTATGGGGTCACACAGAGTCGGACACGACTGAAATGACTTAGCATAGCATAGCATATGCCTGGTGCAATTATATATGGTTTACTATAGTATTCTTCTGATATAATCCATACCATAATTTTATGAAGAATAAAAAGCTATTCTGTCCTAATTTAAGAGATGAGAAAAATCAATGTACAGAAATTGTGAGTAATTTATACAATTCTACCCAGATAGAATTAGAGATAAGACCCAGGATTTAAATACATGCAATCTCATATGGAGACCTGTCACTTCATCATTTAACTTCCTTTAAAGGAAGTTTCCTTCTTATTTAAAACAATCATTGGACTGGAAATGAAAATTAGAAACTCTGGATTTTAATCCCAGCTCTCACAGTTTCTAGCTTTCATCACCTACAAATACATACATAACACTATGTACTTTACAAATTTTCTTTGGTCAAAAAAAAAAAAATAGATCTCCAAGCACATAAAATAGTCAGGATCAATACTTTATTTTTCAGTATTTTATTTTTAGCTATTTAATATCATTGTTTTAGGAAACTCTCTTGGAAAAAAATTACTGGAGAATATCATTTACAAGTAACAATGCTGAGAGGGAAATAGACGTTTCAAGCCTAAAACATAAACTAATGTGAGTTTAAAGAAGAATCAAGGAAAACATAAACTGGTGTATAGGGAAATGTGAAGAGGCCATGGACAATTATCATTTTTAAAGCAGCTATCCAAGATTAAATGGATGTCAAAATGTAAAAGTTGATCACCATATAAACTATTAACAAGAATACTTTTGGGGATACAGGCCATGATGATCAAGGGGAGACGCTGCTGCTGCTGCTAAGTCGCTTTAGTTGTGTCCAACTCTGTGCGAACCCATAAACGGCAGCCACCAGGCTTCCCATCCTTGGGGTTCTCCAGGCAAGAACACTGGAGTGGGTTGCCATTTCCTTCTCCAATGCATCAAAGTGAAAAGTGAAAGTGAAGTCGTTCAGTCATGTCCAACTCTAGCAACCCCATAGACTGCAGCCTACCAGGCTCCTCCGTCCATGGGATTTTCTAGGCAAAAGTACTGGAGTGGGGTGCCATTGCCTTCTCCAAGAGGAGACACTAGCAAGCACAAAATCTCAAGCAGCTTGTTTACTTGACTCAGCAAGACCTGCCCAAGGACAGAGTCTCCTTACTCTGTTTATATTTTATATGAAAAAAGTAGAGGCTTGCTCACTGAATAAATTGTACCAAAGACTTACAAATCTCCTACCGGGCTTCAATTTTCATGTTTTAACATTCAGTACTTTCTCTGAGCTTTTAAAACAGGAAATTAGCTGGTGTGTGAATTTTTTAGGGAAAACCTACGCTTGGTAGGTTTGACTTACTTAGAGGCAGTGACTCATAACCTGGTGTACTCAGCCTATGAGCTCTCTTTTGTAAACTTACACAGAGAATTGTTTTGCAGGTATCTGCTTAAAGTCAGCCTTGAATTAAGGAATTTATACTTCTATGAAAAAAAAAAAAAAAACAGAAAAATGAACAATTACAATACAGAATTCTCTACGCTTATAAAAACTTTCCATCCTTGGGATGTGGGCAAATGGGGTGAGAAAGAGAACAAAACAGGAAGGGAAAAAACTAAACAAAGAAAATAGCACAACACCAAATATTAATGAAATTAGCAAAAACTCAGTAAGACTAAAAAACTTTTCAAGTACATATCATACAAAATTGTATAAAAAGTTAAGAGGTAAAGTCACTACAAGACAATTAAGCTCTTCTGTTTCTTGTTCTCAAACTGTGGGAATATAGGGAATTCCCTGGCAGTCCAATAGTTAGGACTTGGAGCTCTCACTGCCAGGCCCAGGTTTCAACCTTTGGTTGGGGTCTAAGATTCCACAAGCTGTTTGGCACAGAGAAAAAAAAGCATATGCAAGATATTTTTAAAAGATGCTTATAGCAAGTGCCGATAACTGTATTTTACAAAATGTTTTTGAGACTCAAGCCCATTAGCTTCTATAAAGCACTGTTTGCCACCAGTCGCCTAGAAGAGGAAACTTCCCCACTTGCTAGGGAAAATGTGACTATCACCCCACACTGAAATCAACAAAGACTTTCTCATTATTGCAAAATGAAAGTGTTAGTTGTTTAGTTGTGTCTGATTCTTCGTGATCCCATCGACTAGAGCCTGTCAGGCTCCTCTGTCCATTAATTCTCTAGGCAAGAATACTGGTGGTGGTGGTTTAGCCACTAAGTCGTGTCTGACTCTTACGACCCCACGGACTGTAGCCGGTCAGGCTTCTCTGTCAATGGGATTCTCCAGGCAAGAATACTGAAGTGGATTGCCATTTCCTTCTCCAGGGCATCTTCCCAACTTAGGAGTCAAGCCCGGGTCTCCTATATTGCAGGCAGTTTCTTTACCGTCTGAGCCACCATGGAAGCCAGAAAACTCAAATCCAATTTCTGAAAGTCACTGTACAATTGTTAAAAGCAAAAGAATTTGTTGGCCTAGGTTCAATTCTGTCTCTGCCTGGTGTGAGACTCTGGTCATTACCTAACCTTGCTAAGCAAGTTTCTTCATATAAAAGATGAAAACATCTACTTCACAAGGTAAGAGCAGTCTAAATTATACGTGGAAAAGCAAAAGTTGGACTCAAAGTAGATCACAGGCTGAAATGTAACAACTAAAACTATAAAACTCTTGGAAGAAAACACAGGAGCGAATCTTCCTGATTTGAGGTTTGATAATGATTGCATAGACATGATACCAAAAGTAAAAGTGGTAAGAGACTGATAAGCTGGACTTCATCAAAATTAAAAACTTCTGTGCTTCCAAGGACACCATCAAGAAAGTGAGAAAACAATTCCCAAATTGGGAGAACGCATCTGCAAATCATTTATCTGATAAGGGGCTTGTGCCCAGAATATACTGGCTTGGCCAAAAGAATCATTCAGGTTTTTCCATAAGATGTTATGGAAACCCTAAACGAACTTTTTGGCTAATCCAATATAAAAAACACAACTCAATAATAAAAAGACAAATAGTCCAATTTAGAAATGGGCAAAGGTTCTGAACAGACATTTCTCCAAAGAAGATACACAAATAACCAATAAACACATGAAAGAATAGTCACCATTATTCATTAGGGAAATACAGATCAAAACCAGGAGACGGTACCTCACACTCACTATTATAACTAGTGACAAAAAGACAATACAGTGCTGTCCAGGATGTGGAGAAATGAGACCTCTCGTTTATTGCTGGTGGGAATGTAAAATGGTGCAGCCGCTCTAGAACACTGGTAGTTCTTCAAAACGTTAAGCAGAGTTTACCAAATGACCCAGAAAATCCACTTCTAAGATTATGTTTACACAAACAAAAGTATGTACAAGAAGTGATTAGCAGCATTATTTGTTATAGCTCCAAAGTGAAAACGACTCAAATGTCTATCACTTGGTGAATGAATAAACAAAATACGCTATTTTGTTTATTAAAATACTATTATTTACTATTTGGCAATAAAAAGAAACAAATTACTGGCACACGCTGGTCTTCCCCCCGTGGCTCAGCGGCAAAGAATCCGCCTGCAATGCAGGCGACTCGAGTTCGATAGATCCCTGGGTTGGGAAGATCCGCTGGAGGAGGGCACGGCGACCCATTCCAGTATTCTTGCCAGGAAAATCCCATGGATAAAGGAGCCTAGCAGGCGACAGTTCATGGGGTCGCAAAGACTAGGCTGCGACTGAGCACGCACACACTGGCATATGCTGCAACCTGGATGATTCCTGAAAACATTAAGCAGATTCCACGTATATGAAAAAGTCCTGAAAAAGCCAATCTATAGAGATGAAAAAGTACATGAGTGGTTGCCTAGGGTACTAGGGTGGAGGAGATGGGGGAGAGGGCGGGCTGCATGGGCAGTGACTACTAACGGGTTCGCGTTTCTTTGGGGGGGGGGTGATAAAAATGTTGTAAGATTCATTGTGGCGATGGCTGCACAGCTCTAGGAATAAACTAAAAATCATTACATTATATGCTTTTAAGTGGGTGAAGTTTATGGTATGCAAACTATATCTCAATGAAGCGGTCTAAAAAACATCAAGAAAACCGCCTAACCTAGCTCAGTAGACAACTGCTCGACGACTTCGGTGTCCAGACCGAAATAACCCTGGGCGGGTCTGTGTCTCCACGTGTTGGAAGGACTCTTACGGTCCCTCCCACTTTTGACCCTTCGGAATTCTGAAGGAACAAACGTTTGCCCCCGGGGTCCTGCGCTTCCTCTGGGCAAGGAATGGACCACAAGGTGTGCAACACTCAGGCTTTGGGCAAACAGTGCCAGGGCTCCCACACTCATCGTTCCTTCACGGCCTCGCTCCCCGCAAATACCGGCCTGGAGATGGGCTTACCTAAGGCACAAGCCATAGCGGCGCCTACCAGGCCTCCCCCCGACACCACCACATCGTACACGTTGTCCGCCGAGGCGCCAGCCCACCTCCGGCAGGAGACCCGCGGGCCCTTCTGGGCAGCGGCAAAGACAGCGCCCCACCGGACTCTAGCCAACTGGGCAGCCATGGCGCTGACCTGAGCCGTATCTGAGCGACTGAGCTGAACTGAACTGAACAGGCCCGCCTTAGGCAGCACTTCCGGAGACCAGCAGGCCAATCACCGGCCTCTAGAGCTAAGATCTTAAAACCGGAAGTATAAAGTACGGAGAGAATAGGTCAATCAGAAAGCGAGCCCTCCCTGCCTGGGCAGGATAGAAGAGAGGCTTCCTGGGGAGGGGAATGGGTCAAGTATCAGCCTGGGAGCCAATCAGAGGCCCACGCTAGAAAGGGGCGGAACCTGAGCCGAGCCTCTTGCGCCTCCACCGCCGCTGTCACCGTCGATCTCACCGCCGTTTGTCTCTCTACCCGGCTGAGGAGATGACCGTGGGGAGGTCTGCAGGAGCCTCCGGCGGCGCTCAGTGGAACCATCAGGTGAGGGGAGAAAAAGAAGGAGAGGGATCAGGTTTGCACCCCGGAAAGGAAACCCTGAGAGAGGGAGCTGTTTGAAACGTTGCCTTGGAGACAGACGACCGGGGAGTGTCACCGGGGCGTGGGATTCTAGCACGCAATGTTTGCAGACGCGAAGGCGGGCTCTTAACTCCGGGACTTGAACCGCTTGCGCCTTGCGTCAGGCTCTTCATAGAATCGTAGTGGTGACCCTCAGTTTTCGCTTATCGTTTCAACCACCTCCAGGATTGTTGTCTCCATTTTGTATTATAGAGGAGAAAACAGGCACAGAAAGATTAAGAAATTTGCCCCCAAATTCAGAAGTGAAGTGAAGTGACAGTAGCTCAGTCGTGTCCGACTCTTTACGACCCTATGGACTTTACAGTCCATGGAATTCTCCAGACCAGAATAGCCTTTCCCTTCTCCAGGGGACCTTCCCAACCCAGGGATTAAAGCCAGGTCTCCCGCATTGCAGGCGGATTCTTTACCAGCTGAGCCACAAGGGAAGCCCCAGAATACTGGAGTGGGTAGCCTATCCCTTCTTCAGGAGATCTTCACGACCCAGGAATTGAACCGGGGTCTCCTGCATTGCAGGCGGATTCGTTACCAACTTCCAGGGAAACCCTCCAAATTCAGAGACAGAAAGTAAATTGGTGGTCTCAGGGCTTGAGGAGTGGGGATGGGTTAGGGAAAATAGGAAGTGACTACTAAATGCAATGAGGTGTTTTGAGAGTTGATTAAAAATTGACTGTGGTGATGGTTGCACAACTGAATATACTGAAACCCACTGAATTGTACACTGAGTTGTATGAATTGTATGATATGTATGAATTATATCAATAAAGTCGTATTTTAGAAAAGAATTTTCCTAAAGTTACACGCTTTTCAGTAGCAAAATGAGGGCTAGGGCACACATACCTTTGACTCAAAATCCAGTGTTCTTTTTCAGTATGAGAGCCAGATCTTTGAGCACCCAGTTCAGTCCTTACCAGGTGTCCACTTGGAGACCGGAAACAGCCCTTCCCCCAACTGCAGCCAGTCAACCTGTGCGTCGCATCATGGCCCCAGCCTGCCTCTCTAAGGATTTCTCTGCTACTGTCCTCTAACCACATTGACCCTCTTTCTACCTCTCCAAGAATCATTTGTTCCGGCCTCAGGTCCCTGCCTCAAGGCCTTTGCACTTGTTCTTTTTTTTTGAACCCCAAACCCTCTTTCCCCACATCTTGGCAAGTCTGACATTTTTCTCACTGATCAGGTGTCAACCTGAAAGTCCTCCACAGTGAGGACTTTGAAAGTGAAAATCATCCCAGGACTGAGAAAGTACAACTCAAGACTGTAATAGACCCAGATGAGGCCAGCAGCAAGATCAGCAGAAATCAGTATTTCTCACAGGGCCACGTTGTACCTGCAAAACAACTAATACCCCGTACTTCTAAATGATTATGCTTACTTACCAACTGCTTACCCAGCCCTACTTGGTTCTTGCCACCTTTTGAATAAAAATGGCTCATTCATCCACTTACTAAACTGCCCTCTTGATGACAGCATCCATCCAGAGTTGATCCCTGCTCCCCCTAATCCTCCTCAGAATCATTCAGGACAAACCAACCCTAGAAAAAGCCCTCAACGCCCACCCCAAACAAGTTTCCTAATTTCCTGAAGTGTGTGCTAAGCCACTTCAGTCGTGTCCAACTCTTTACGACGCTATGGACTGTAGGTCACCAGGCTGCTCTGTACATGGCATTCTCCAGGCAAGAATACTGGAGTGGGTTGCCATGCCCTCCTCCAGGGGATCTTCCCCACCCAGGGATCAAACCCATGTCTCTTACGTCTCCAGCACTGGCAGGCTGATTCTTTCCCACTAGTGCCAGCTGGGAAGCCCCTTTAGAAGGTATTCTGTAACAAGTTAATAAACCTAGTTCTGATTACAGGTACATTCCTAGTGGTCTTTATCTGATGGACTTTTATTAACAGAGAAGCTTCCCATAGCCATTCCATCAGTCTATCACAGTTTTGTGGCTTTTGTTGAATGATAACCATCTTACATTGTCTTTCTCCCTTCACTAAGGATGTAAGCTTCACAAGAGTAGGGACCTTGTTTGTCTTGTTCTCAACCCAATGCCCAACGCACATTCAGTTCAACTGCTCAGTTGTGTCCGACTCTTTGCGACCCCATGGACTGCAGTATGCCAGGCTTCCCTGTCCATCACCAGCTCCCAGAGTGTAGTCAAACTCATGTGCATCATGTCGGTGATGCCATCCAACCATCTCATCCTCTGTCGTCCCCTTCTCCTACCGCCCAGCATTGCACATTAGACACCAGTAAATATTTTCTGAATGAAAGGAGTGTTTAAACTCAGTTAGATTTCCCACTTTCTAGGACTCTTTCAGCTAAACCACACTGTCTCTCCTGTTAATTACTCATTCCTAGTAAGAGGATGGGAATTAGCTAGCATATGAGAAAAGCAGAGGTGTAGACAGGGGAAGCCCGAAAAGGGAGATTGGCAACTAGTAGGTAAAACCCCCAAAGGGCAGGTCCCAGAGTGTGGCCAAGGTCACAGGTAGGATTCCTGGAGCGCAGGGTTGCATGGTGAAGGGAGGCACTCCACAAATGCTCACCACACTGCATGAACCAACTCAGCTCTGATTCCCTTTCCTGCCCTCCAACCAATCACAGCCTATATCCTGAGACATGAAATTTCTTTAAAGCAACTAACACATTTTCCTTGGTCCCCTACCCCAGTCCCTAATATATAGATTTATTTAACATGAAATTAATAGTCACGTGTTGAAATCATAGTTTGACCCACAGTCTGTTCTATTTTGTTTTAGATATTTTCCCCCAAATCCTCCTCAGACACAGATGCAGACGAGGAGCTGAACGGGGATGGGCTGGTTTTGCCCAAGGCTGGCAAACTCAGTGAGTTCCTCAGTCCAGAGGAGGAGACAGACTCTACTTCTGACTCAACTGGGAGTTTTTTCGAGACTCTGCAGGCACTGAGGCAGAAAGACAGGTGGTGCCTGTTGGAATCCCTTTATCCACCTGACCCAGACAGTAATGAGAGCCTCTCTGAGGAGGATGAGGACCTGGAGCATTTCTTCCGAGACAAAAGCAGGGGGAAGCCACAGGCGCAGTACCCCCCATCTGCGAGGTAAGGCAGCGCAGCTCTGGCCAAGCCGCGCTGTGACTCTAGGCCTCATCTTCCTCCTCAGTAAAACAAAGACCTCCTTCTGCAAGTGCCACTTACCCATGCTCCAGCTCAGCATCAGCCAAACGTGTTCTGATTCCTACCCAGCAGTCCTTATTCACGCTGGCTAACCCTTAGTCAACTGAAACTTTGGGATCAATTAAAGAGATGCCTTTCCCAAATATGCTACCTCCCTGAGAATGGCACCAAGGTCCATTTGCCTTGCCAAGCCCTGCTCTATGCCATTATACTTTATCTCTTGTAGTATTTCTTTTCTCCTCCCAATAATCCTGTAAGCAGATATCATTTTTGCCATTCTGCAGTTGAGGAAATGAGGTTCCAGGAGAACGTTGCTGGAGGCCACATAGCTGGTAATTGTTTGAAGCAAGTTTTGAACCTGGGCCTAACTCTAAAGCCCTCCTCCTCATCATTGCCCTCGTCTCTCTACCAAATGAAAAGATTAGAGTGCAAAGTGGAAAACTCGTAGATTAATTCTAAGAAGAGACTTCCTTCCTAGGGCTGCCGGGTTGGCCTGTGGGAAGGAGAGAGGCTGGGTTGAGAAAAGCACAGGCAGTTTTTGTAGGCAGATGACTAGAGGCAGTCAGTCATCTGCCTACAATGCAGGAGACCTGGGTTCGATTCCTGGGTCAGGAAGATCCCCTGGTGAAGGAAATGGCAACCCACTCCAGTATTCTTGCCTGGAGAATCCCATGGACAGAGGAGCCTTGCAGGCTACAGTCCATGGGGTCACAAGAGTCAGACATGACTTAGCGACTAAAACCACCAGCCACCAAACCAGAGGCCCATGGGGCTGTGACGTGAGGCTGATAAACTAGGTGTGACCTGATGGAAGTGGGGGGAAAGGTGGAGGATCTTGGAGGAGCTGGGCGTCCTGGCTGTCCCGTCCTCCACGCATACAGCTGCTTTGTCCCCCAGGTGTGGCTCCGTGAGGCGCTGTAGCTCCTGGGGTACCCTGCCCTCCCGTACTCCCAAGGCTCAGCCACAGCCACCGTCCAGCTCCAGGCCTCCCTCCCAGCAAAGAAGCATCAGCTCCTGGGTGTCGTCCATCACCGTCCCTCAGCCGTTCCGCATGACGATGCGCGAGGCCAGGAAGAAGGCGCAGTGGCTGGCCTCCCCTGCCTCCTTTGAGCCCGAGAGGCGGCAGGCCGAGAAGCAGGGCCAGGAGGAGGCCGAGTGCCACCGGCAGTTCCGGGCCCAGCCCGTGCCTGCCCACGTTTACCTGCCCCTCTACCAGGAGGTCATGGAGCGCAATGAGGCGCGCAGGCGGGCAGGGATCCAGAAGAGGAAGGAGCTGCTCCTCTCTTCCTTGAAGCCCTTCAGCTTCCTGGAGAAGGAGGAGCGGAGAAAGCAAGCTGCTCTGCAGAGGGACCTGGCCGCCGCCGCTGCTACAGCCAAAGTCCCCAAGCAGAAGGCCACCAGGAGAATCCCCAAGTCCGTTCTGGAGCCAGCCCTCGGGGACAAACTCCAGGGTAAAGACATCCTTAACCTCCCGGCCCCCTCCTGCCCGGAGGTGCTGAGTGGGTGCTGTGGAGGAGTGAGTTGGGCTCAGGGGTCAGCCTGGCCATGGAGATGGGCTGTTCGGGGGTGGCCCCGTCAGAGACCTTGCTCAGTGCAGGCCCAGGCCATAGGTAGGGTTGGGTCGGCCGGTACAATGGGGGCACCTGGTTGGCAGAGGGGTAGGAGGCCCCAGGTTCATTCCGATGACCTCGTCTGTCTCAGTGAGTGGATGCCAAAACCTCTGTGGCAGCACAGGCACCGGAGCAGAGAGCCACTGAGATATCTGGGGACCAGCCTAGGCCAGTACCACCGCTAGCCAGCTGCCCCCAAGGAAAGGCCCCCTCCCACCTCCTGTGAGGTACTTATTTCAAGAAGTGAAGCTTCTTGACTCTGGCTTTATTCGCTCCTTCAGTAACACATGCCACACCCCAGGTGTGAAGAAACAGATGTGGAGTTTGTGGACAAGGGAGGGAGGCAGACAAATCATTACAAATGTGACGAGTCACTTGAAGGGGATAAAAGGGGAAGCCTGGGGGAGCCTGTGGAACGTGTAACAGAGGGACCTGACTTAGAGTGTGGTGAGGCGTGGGAACAGTGAGGGAAGGTCCCCAGAGAAAAGTGAGCGTGGGGGCTGACCCTGAAGGAGGAGCCATGGGGAATTAGAAGAAAAGCAATGAAGAGTGTATCAGGAAGAGATAGTAGCACTGAAGGTAGAAAGCTGAGCACATTCAAGGCATGGAAAGGTAGAGGGGAAAGAGAAAGACGGGTGGGACAGACAGGCACAGGCTAGGCCTGGGGCCTTGCAGGCCACGGGAGGGAGTTTGGCCTTCATCTCCAGGGCAGCAGGGAGACACTGAAGGGGTTGGGTTTTGTTTTTCAGATTTTATTTATTTATTTGGCTGTGCAGGGTCTTCGTTGCGGCATGTGGGATCTAGTTCCACGACCTAGATCTGTTATCTGGATTGAACCTGGGCCTCCTGCATTGGGAGCATGGAGTCTTAGTCATTGGGGAAGTCCCCACTGAAGGGTTTTAGGGTGGCTCGTGGTCAGATACACAGTTCAGAAATCTCACTCTGCTCTGGGGATAATAAAGGGGGATGGGTGAGCCCAGTGGGATTGTGATCTACAGAAGCCTATTTCAGTGACTCGAGAAATTATGAAGCAGAGAGGACGAAAAGAGGCTGGCCCAGAGAGAGGTTAAGGAGGAGGAGATGGCAGAACCTGTGACTGATGGAAATGAGACAGGAGGCAGCAAAAGTGATGTGGGCTTGGGCAGTTGAGTGGACAGTGGGGCCTCTGCCCAAGAAGGGAGACCTGGGAGAGGAGCCGGGGTCTGGCCCATCCCTCCCGCTTCATCTCTGAAGAAGGCGCTATAGAAAGTGCTCATTAAGTATAAATGGTAGCTGCTTCTGCAGCCTGACTGGCACATAGCAGTAGTGTCCTAGTCAACATTCATTAGGGCACTCTCTAGAAAAAAAGAGAAAAAAAAGGAAGTTGTAGTGTTTGCCATCTTTATGGAATACATACTCCTATCCTGGCCAATTTCAAGCTTTCCACACGGTGCCAACTGGCTTGCAAAATTCCTGGAAACTTAATCACGGGTTCCAGCCTCGTTACACTCCATCATTGCAAGTATTTAAGAGGGAAAGCTCTCCAGACCTTTTGGTATGAAGCTTGGTCCCTTCTCACCCACTGCCACCCTGACTTCTCTTCCACAGAAGCTGAGCTCCTTAGGAAAATTCGCATCCACATGAGAGCCCTAGACACGCTCCAGAAGGCCTCCTCCCCCATCGCCCCCTCTAGTAGCCAGGCTGACCCACAGCCTCGAACAGCCACACGGACCCGGGAGGAAAAGCTTGGGTTTCTGCACACTGACTTTGGATTCCAGCCTCGGGTGAATCTTGCTGTCCCTGATTATGAAGAACTTTACAAGGCCTTCCAGAAGCGAGCTGCCAAGAGAAGAGACACCCGGGAGGCAACGCGCAACAAGCCCTTCTTGCTGAGAACCGCCAGCCTGTGTCACACTCGGAGGCCCTGTGATGTTGCAGCCTCTGAAGGGAGAAAGGTGGGAGCTCAGGCAAGTGGGCCAGGGCTGAGGCCCAAAACACAGGAGGGCCCAAGTCTCAATGGAAGGCACTTCTCTCAACATTTTTCTGTCTTAAAAAAAAGAAAGACACTGGCTCAGCTGTAAGCAGATTCACAGATCCTAAACATTTATGACCACAAGAATACTTCCCTTCCTTTCTTCTTGGTAGAGGGACTTTGCAGAAAGAAGTCCAAGCAAGTCTGGAAGCCAGGGAGTTGGGATCCATTAGCCACGTCCCAGTACCAATTCCAAAGAACTCTTCTCTAATTAAAAACTTTGGGATTGATACCCAAGTCTTGGCCCATAGATCTCATTACCCTTGTTTTAATCCCAAGAAAGAAATGAAGACTCTGACTAGTACTTCACTATAGTTGAATCCCAGTGAAGACAGAAACTAATTGCACATGCTGTCCCACCAACATCAGCCTTTGTTTCTTTTAGGAATCTCCACAGCCACCCGCCACACGCCTGTCGAGGAGTCGTTCTCTGAATGGCCTTGCTTCCCTCTCTGCCAACACCCTCCCCGTACATATCACAGACGCCACCAGGAAGCGGGAATCTGCGGTCCGGTGAGTGGTCAGGCTGCACGAGGCTCGTGGTGCTCGCATCTTGGCCCAAATGCTGGAATGCACCCATCTGCTGAGCCTCCTCTCCTGTTATGAGAGAGACCGAGAAAGGGGTAAAAGGGGAGCCTCTGATCAGGACAGGAATTCATGTGACCCTCACACACCAAGTGCTGCAGAATGCCAAGCCATCACTCAGCCAGTATCCTTGGGGGAGTGACTTTGTGCTGGGCACAGTGTTAAAGTTGGAGATACCTTATAGAACCTATAGTTTAATATCTAGTCTGAAATACAGAAAAGCAAAGCAGCAACTATTATATCTTGTGAGTAGTATAATGATGGGGGAATATGGGGAACTGTAGGGGCACTGGGCAGCCTGGGTCTCTTGTAATAGATGTCTAAGGTGAAACCTGAAGAATGAGGAGTCAACCAGACAAAGGCTGGAAAGAAAGAAGTTTCCAAACAGATGGAGATCCATTGGTGAAAAGAGGAAGCTATAGGAACAGGAATTCAGAGAAGCCTGAACCTGTGTGTGTGACCCTGCCATTAAGAAGATGAGGTATCCATGGCGGATATTTTCTGATTCATCTTGGGGAACTATTTTAAGTCAGTTGGGAAACAGGAGCCTCCTCATTTTTAACTCTTTAACTGACCTGACAGTCCTGGTGGTGGTCTCATCCAGCCAGTGCCCCCAGCAGGAGTTCCTCCAGCAGGCCTCTGAGCTGAAGACAGCAGGCATGGTCACAGTGTAACAGGTGGCTTAGCCCTGGGAGGACTGGCATCTCAGTGCCCTCCTGTGGGGCTCACAGGAGTGCACAGAATCTCCTTGGCTGCTGAAGACCCACAACAGGGATTTTAGAAATGTATTTAGAATCTAAAGGATACTCCCTTCTTCCTCAAATTTCAAAGCTGCTAAATCAAGGCTCAGTGCATCATTATTCTGAGGTCTCACTACGATAGGTCTCATGAACCAGAGGGTGGCCCACCTGCAGAGGATGTCCATGTCTGCGTTCTGGCAATAGGGAATTTGACGTTTTAGCAGATTAAACTTTCCCACTCTCCTTCCTAGTATATCCATTTGAATATAAACATCCAACTGCCAAGAGTCTTGACTTTTTTGGTAGAATTCTCCATAGTACCTTGTAGAATGATATTTACACAAACTGAATGCTGCAAGTTGATCCCAAATTGTCTGTGCATTGAAGGAGACCCATTTCCAGGTCTCTGTGGAAATGCAAATAGGTATTCCTAAAGGGCCATGAATTCAGGCACCTTCCAATCTACCATTTACAGCACAGTTGTCAAGGGCGGCTTGGGAGTCAGACATCCTGGTTCTAACCTTGGCTTTCACTTACATGCTGGGTAGCTTTGAGCAAGCAGCTTACCCTCGAGGCCCAGTCTTGTTGCCTATGAACAGGGAGACTTACTGTCCTTAACTCAGATGGCAGCTGTTAGGATTACAAAAGCTAATGGCTATAAAGTACTTATTGGTGCTTGTTTGTACTTGGGTCAGTGTAGGTAGCTCAGCAAATGGTGATTATTAGTATTACTGTTTCCAGATAGCAGGAAGCCTGAGTGTAAGGGTATTTTATCTCATGTCTTCAGTTCAATTGATGAACTTCTCCTAGGGTAGAAACTCACTGTCCATGGTGCTGGAAAGACTTCATCTGCCAGTGCATTTAAACACAGAATCTTATTCTTTCTGAAATCCCACTGTGGTAAATTAGTCACCTGTTCATAGAAAAAACCAACTTGACTTTCCAGAGAGGTTACTAAGATTGCTTTAAATTATACCCAGGTTGGTCATCTGTATTTCTTCCTTGCCTCTTCCCTTTAGATGTTCACTTGAGAAAAAGGACAAAGCAGATGAAAGTACTCAGTGGTTGGAGATGCACAAAAAGAAGTGTCAGGCGATATCTAAATCTGTCACCTTGCGTGCAAAAGCCATGGATCCCCATAAAAGCCTGGAGGAGGTGTTCAAAGCAAAGCTGAAAGAGAATCGGTCAGTGTCCTCCATGTGTCAAAGGGATAACTATCTTGGGAGCCATTTGCCTTGAAAATGGGGTTATTACAGTATGCTCCTGTAATCGTAGTCAAGAATTTTGCCAGGCACAGTTAGGAATTTCCAATGTCTATGGGAGTTACTCCATTTAACTGGAATGAAAGGTATTCCAGATTGGAAAAACCTGGAATTCACTCTAAAAGTCTTGTTAATTTCAGGAACAATGACCGTAAAAGAGCAGAAGAGTATAAGAAAGAACTGGAGGAAATGAATAAAAGAATACAAAGGCGGCCGTATCTCTTCGAACAGGTTACCAAGGTAAATCTAAAGTATCATTTATTTTCTGTCTTGGATGACATGGCTCGTAGACATTATGAAACAGTTTAATATCTGGGTATTAAACACTTCCCTTAGGCTCAAAAAGATTCTAAATTTGGCTCGTTTTATTACTACTATCTTTCCCAAAGTAAGTAGTGCATTGGTGAACACTGTTTGGACTGATTTCATCCAAGACTGGATTCCAAAGGCATTTATAAAGGGATATTTCTCTTCCTGGGGTTTTCACTATAGTTTACAGTTTGAATCAGAATGGAGGTTAGATCCTAGACATACAATTGACAGTCTGGCACTGTTGGGAGTATCTCTAACTTGCGAACATCACCTCTCCTCCTGTAGTGCTGGTGCCCCGGGCATCCCCAGCCTCTAGAGCTGTGGCACATTTATAGGTCCTCAGGGGTTGGGATGCTTGCAAGTAACCCCACAAGGCCTCTTCCAGGTTATGTGGCTTTCCGACTGCAAGATTCTCTTTAATATGTTCTCCAGACTTTTAGGGAAGTTGGACTCAGTTGAGATTTCCCTAAGGAAGCTCTGGAGTTACTTGAACAGCCTTAGAAAGGCCACCATCCCAGACAGCTTTGAGATGCATCAGACCTTGTAGATCTCTCTCCTCTCCAGAGTTTCAAACAAAAGTTGGCATTCTGTAGTGACCTGGATCCAAATGCTGGGCATTATCAGTGCATTACTGAGGCATTTCCTGAGTCCAGTCCTCCCTAGCTCCCTGCGTATTACACATACACACATACACACACTGGATTGTCTTGGATTTACTTAGCAACTTAGATTTCTAAGTAAAAATTTCTCATAATGACTTTTGCTCTTTATGTGAGCTTTTTCCTAGGAAGCTCACTCTCAGATCTCAAAAGATCTTTCACCACTCTGGGAAAAATATCACTTAAACAAATATGCAAAAAATAACCCTTTTCTGGTCTATATACAGACCATCCATCCTGTTAAGAATGTTACTAATGCAGCTTATTTTCAGTCTGTTATATGTAAGTGTTCCTGATGATGGTTTGGTTGCTTTTGAATCTTAAATGTTCTTAGTCCATCTTTTTCATTGTTGTCTCACTTGGTCTTCCAAAAATCTGAATCCTTGGCTGGCAAAGGTGTGGTTCCCAAAACACAACTGGCATCTCCTGAGCGTATTAGAAACACAGAATTGCAGGCCCCATCTGAGAACTACCAAATGAGTATCTGCATTGTAATCCGATCTTCAGGTAGTTCCTATGTACTTTGAAGCTTGAAAACGAGGCTCTAAGTAATTTTCATACAAATCTGTGTATAGCATTAATGGTGGAGTGGTGGGATGGGAAAGAAGTATTAAAGCATACAGATTAAACAGGCAGTTTAGAATTAATCTGGTAATTCAGCTATAGCAGATTCATTTCTATTCCACAGGACCTTGCCAAGAAGGAAGCAGAACAGCGGTATCGAGACACCCTGAAGCAGGCTGGGCTGGATGAAGACTTTGTGAGGAACAAGGGTCAGGGCAGCCGGGCTCTACAGGGGAAGGAGCAGTGCGAAGTCAGTGATTGTCCCAGGTGATTGGGGTCATCCTGCAGCTCTCAAGCACCATCTCTAGCAGTGCTGCTGGGAGGAAGCTTTAGAGCACTCATTCATATTCTGAGGTCACAATCCTATACTAACAGTATACTAAACCAGGAATCTCCAAGTAACACATTTAAATTTGGTGCGTAGTGCAGTTGTGAATAAAATATAACCATTGTATATTAGGTCTAGATTCCTTCAATATGAAACAGATCATTTTTCCAATTTCAGTCCAATGCCTTCACTTTTGAAGAAAAATCATGTATACTTTTACTTCCTATTAAATGTTAAATTACACTCTTTGACAAGTGAAGACAGAAACCTTTATAGAGCCCAATAAAAGCTGTAAAATCTTGATCAAAGCCTTTCTTTTCCCTTTAGCATGGTCACCATGGCTTGTTCAAATCTAGAATTTTTAAAAAGTAACTCATTAGCACCAACTCCTCCATTGACATCATCTAAGTCAAAGGGACAAAAGTACAGTATTTCCATTTCTCTCAAACTTTAAGTCCTAGCAGCCCTTTCCCTAATTCCTATCTCAGTTTTCCTCCTAGAAATTTGCCTTTATTATCATAGAGAATAATGATAATGTTGAAACCAAGCTTATCCCTTACATGATGGTTCCTTTAAAACTTAAAATTGTATAATGCTTTAATTTATTCTGCAGCACTCATGAAACTACAAAACGTGGCAGCAGGAATCCACAGCAGGATTTAGAAGAATCTCTGGAACAGCTTTCAAGTCCCAAGAAAGAACTGGAGGAGCTGTCTTACGAATTACCAGATAATTTCAGAACACTTGCTTAATAAGGATACTTACAATACTGCTTTTGAATAATATCAAGCAGCAAACTTGGGGTTGAGTCAAGGTGGGCAAAACTTGGATTTTCAGTCATGGTTACTTCTGGAGAATGGGGGAAAGAAAAGTAGATAACAGAGAATGATCCAAGTTAAATCAAAGTGAGAAGTTCAAGATGGAGAGATCAGAGCTGATTAATGGTTCTTTCTTTGTGCCTCACACTTAAGCATTTGTACAGAAAAAAGGTGTAAGCCTTCCTGGTCAGGAAACAAATGGGTCATATGGGCTAGCTGTAAGACAGGAGATAGAAAAGAGACTTGAAAATATTGTCCTGCTGAACTATCAGCCTAGAATTGCCAGATAAACCACATTTTCAACAGAAACCAGAAATTTGCATGTTGGCAACTAATTTAAAAATTACTGGGAATCCCCTGGTGGTCCAGTGGTTAGGACTCTGCTTTCACTGCCAAGGTGCGGGTTCATTCCCTGGTCAGGGAATTAAGATCCCACAAGCTGCATGGCCCGCCCGCCCCCTGCCCACCAAAACTTATTTGGAAATAATATGGGGCAAAACAATTCACATTTGTGTATCAGATTTAGCCCATGGGGGATGACACCTTGGCAACCCAAAATACAGGGTTTCCAGTCTCAACACTATTGACATTTTGGGCCAGATGACACCTTTGGGTGAGGGAGCTATATGCTGTAGAATGTTCAGCAGCACCCCTGGCCTGGCCTGGCCTGGACTCACTAGATGCTGAGAGCATCCCTCTCCCCAGTCGTGACAACCAAAAATGTCTCCAGATATTGCAAAAAGTCCCCTGGGTGGCAAAATGTCCTTGGTTGAAGATCAATGTTCTAATATAAATATAAGTGTAAGTTCTAGTATAAAATTGGCATTTTAAAAACAGAAGTATGAACTCAGGGTAATTATGCATGTCATTAACAAACTAAGAACTATCACTGTAATTACTTTATTTAAAACAGCAGTTAATTCTTTGCTGTATCTGCTCAGAATGTGCTACTGTATGCATGTATGTACTGTGTCAGCATGAGGTTCATTTTAATAAATTTGAAACTTCTTCTGACAGCCATGATGTCCTACTAGTAGGTCATCTTTGGATGCTTTTCTTCTCAGCAATAATTAGATATTCTCTCTCAGTAACTTACAGATAGGATGATAGCAAGAGTGCCTGCTCTAAAAGGAGAACTTTGATCATGCTTTTAAAACTACCTTTCTGGAAAGATTCAAGAATATCTGTTATTACTGCCATTTTTCCAGACTCAAACACGGTCCTTTTGGTGATGACAAGAGTGATACTCTATTAACTATCATCTGGGTTTGTTAGTTGGAGATGAAGATGCTCGTGTGAGGTGCCCCAAGACTTCTGAGCTCAGTTTTACCTGCATGGACTCCTAAGGGTAAATCAGTGCCCCATCTTAAAGGGAAAGGCTGAATTATTTTCTTAATCTACTCTCTAAGAAAACAAATTTGTTTAAAACAAGGAGCCAAAGAAGTGACCAGCTGTTTTATTTAAAGGAAAAACAATTGAAGCTCTGAATCATATGATTTTTAACTTAAAAAAAAAAACAAAAAAAAACCCCTCTTAACATGCTACTGTATGTTCCATAAACAAAGAAAGCAAAGTGGCCAAGTAGAGGTGATTAGGACAAAAGAGTACCTCAGCTTGGGCCAAGCAGGGATTCAAGTAATTTATTTTTTTGCAGCCCAGTGGCGGAGAGTCTCATACTCAGGTTGCTAAAGGGAGAATGTCACAACAGGACTGACATCACACCCTTCTCCAAAGCAACAAGGCATCTTGAAAGCTGAACTTCTTGGTGAAGTTTTATGGTTGGTGGCAGGATTTAGTTCACCCAAGTGAAAAGACAGCTCAGTCTGGGATGAAAACTCTTCAAAGGAAAACCTCCCCTCGACAGTCTTACTGAGAAACCGCAGCCAACACATAATCAAACTCACTTTTGGGAGAAGTCCATCCCAAAACTGTGCAGTGGGAAGAGAGGTAGGTCCAGTTACCCAGCCCATATTCACTGCTTTCTTCCTTGTCTGGATCAGATGGTAACCGAAGAGAAGCTCTCCCACATTCATCTTCTAGGCCAGGAAAGATGAACAGAGGCAAAGTGGGGTCCTTTTTTGTTTTGGTTCTGGCAAATTGTGAGCCATAAGCATCCTGTTCCTACTGAATGCACTCTGGGATCAGACAAAGCTGCTTTTCCGGGAGTCAGCACCCATGGCTCATGTCCGTCTTTCAGTTAAATCTCCTTGGTTTAGTAACTGTAAGAGATTAAAAACAAATCTGGAATAGTTACCAGTGAATAATAGGAAAAAACTCATACTAAGTGAAAGGTTTACAACTGGGGGTGGGGAATACACTACAAGGGTGAGTCAGGGACAGCTAGTTCCAAAGCAAGAGTCATGCACAGACTGACAGATCGCATTTCTATACTGACCTTGGGACAGCACTTGGACCACTTGATGCTGTCATTTCCACTAGGGCAGTAAGATGTCCTGATAATAATAATAATATTCTATAAGCCAAATTTTTATTTGTGTAATCACACTCACTAGTCAGGCAAATCAGAACTGGTAGAACCAAAAATCTCGATCAGTTAACCAAGGTACTGTTAAACCAAAGTCAGTTAACCAAAGGCTGCAGGTTCAAGTAGAAGTAAAAGGAATGGGGTCCTGCATGAAAACTACAACCCAGTCATGAAAAATCAGAGATTTCCTGGCCTTAAAATACCTTTCCTGTGATGAGGAAGACAAGCCTGAGAGTCTCCAATGGGGTGGACATTCCACTCTACACCCAGGGTTCCTACTGTAAAGTGGTTTTGTATAATAATTGATGAAACTGGGTTCTATTTTATTATGAAAACAAAACGAGAAGGGAATAATACAGTGAAAACAGGATAAACACTGAGCTTGTTATAAAATCTAATCAAATAAATTTTGAGCTGGAGATATATTTGGTGATCTTAATTTAGATGAAGGTAATTTACATAGTAGGATTTAATGGTATGGAAGTTAAATAAATTTAAAGAAAAGCATAAAACTTAGAAACTACAGATCTGATTTGATGCTGTATGGTAGAGATTAAGAATGGTATGCATTTCATCTAGACCAAGAGCCACATGTTTGCACTCAAACTTAGCGATGGCACTTTTGAGAAATGTTAAAGAACTGGTAATTTCTGTTTTCCTCCTTCTTTTAATTGGGAAATATTCTAATATAAAGTCAAAGCTAGCTGGCAATCATTTATACTGGTTCCTAAGTTCAAGAATGTAAACTCAGTGGGGCTACAGAAACCCATTTGGGAAGACCTTTAGTCCACAAGAGGTCAAAAGCCCTTGGGCCTCTGCTGGGCCTGCAGAGCGAACCCTCTAATTCTCAGAAGGCCTGGCCACCCTGAAGGAAAATCAAAACTGTCCAATCTGAACCATCTGAGTGAGAGTTCACTTGTAGTTCTTCATATATTTTCCATGATAATTTCTGATACTTGGCTTGGTTGTTCTCTGATATTCTTGATAAGTTATCTTTATTTTTAGAGCATATTTACAGGAGTCCAATTAGAAGTCCATCAATAGATTCTTATAGGTCTGATCTACAATGCATGGTGATCTTTAAGAAACAATTTGGTATGGCTACGTGTTGTTTTAAGGTTTGCTACTGCCTTCTCCTGCTCTGGCATCTGAGAATAATCCCTAAGGAATCAATACTCCTCATTCACTGGTAGAATGGTCAGTTAGTAGCCAGACCCTGGATGAGGAAGAAGATGAAGCCTAGAGCCTTTGGAGGCTGATAGCTTGAAAAAAAATGAAAGGTACTGGAGAATGTGACAAGCCTACCTTGAGAAGGAAAAGGAGGGGATGAACAATGGAAATGCCTTGATGACAAGAAAATGACGGTGGTAAAGGAAAATAAAATAAGTGAGGCTCAGACAGAAGTTATATTTGTATACACACAAGGATCCATGAGGAACACGTGACCGTGCAGGATGTTCAGCTGCATCTAGGAGCGGCACGTTCCTCTGGTGGCGTCCACAATTAAGCGTCTGAGGCTTCCATCATAGGCCCCTGTGTTCTCCTGGGGTGAAGGGAAGTTTTCTTTTCTTTTTTTTAGGCAGTTTGTGTTATTGTGTCTGCCTGAGGCTGTCAGTGAGCATCACCCAGACAAGGACACTTTGAAGCCAATTCCATGTTCAAGAGAACAAATGTATTATTACTGGACTTTATGCATACACAAAACTGACCATGTCATACCCCATTTAAAAACATGTCGTGTCTCCCCAGTGCCCCTAGGATAAAATCATGTCCTGTAAGACCTTCCAAGAGAGGAACCAGCTTGTCTTTCCTGCTTTCATTTTTCCATTCCACACCTTTCTCTCCATTCTAAGTCCATTACACTCAACCTGTTGTGGTTCCATAGCCAGGCATGCTCCCTCTCACCTTCTGCCTTTGTATATACTGCTACCTTTACATCTGTTAAATTTCTTCCAAATCCCTCCCACGTCTCCATCAAGATGATTGCAATTCATCCCTCAGGTCTCAACTGAAGCTCTAAAATTTATTCCATGACTTCCCCCAAGATTACCACGACTACCCTGAACAAAATCTGCTGGTTATTGACCTGTTGCCCTTCCCATTCTAAACTCTCTACACAGCACAACTGCAGGGCCATCATTTATATAGCTATGGAGTTATAAAAGGTAGAGGTCCTAACTCTGACTATAAGCTCTTTGAGGCAAAGATTGTATTTACTACTGTATAACTAGTACCCAGCAGGGTGCCTTGCGCTAAGTATCAGAGGATATCAATAAATTGTTGTTAATTTTATTGGGTATAAAAATATAATTATGAAAAACTATCTGTTAGAGGTATATACTGAAATATTTACAGATACATATATTAGTATCTGTTGAATGAATTAAGTCTTCATACATTTGGCATTTATTTGGGGTAATATGGAGTGCTTCAATTAAAAAAGGTATTTAGTAGTATGGGAGAGAAAAGCTCCAAAGTTTCAAACATTAAAAAGAAGAAAACACTGAGTGTTGTGGATTGATACGTCAGGTAATTTGTGCTAAGTACAAAGAGAAGGAAATGATTTTCCTGAATTGGTCAACCCAACAGTTAAAGTATTTCTTTTACAGAAGAAATCACAGTTAATAAAAGCAGAAGGAAAAAAGAGAATCAGGATATCACTGTTCAAGACCTAATGAAAAAACAGATCTAGGCCATAAGTAATGGCTGCCAAAGCTTTGACATAACGCACTGGTCAATCTTGAGATCTGTAAGAGAACAACTGAATATCATATCTCTCCTGATGAAACCTAGTAGGAAGCAGGAGAACCACCAACAAAATATTCTTGCCAAGGGAAAAACAAACAGGAACCTAATCAAGCCCCTAAATGTAACTACCAGTTTCCAGGATATCTGTGGATAGAGAAGTGTATCAAGCAACAAAGGAAGTCAATCAGCTAAAATAAAAATGTGGGGAATTATACAGGACAAATAATCCAATTCCTTAAATAGATAGCTATACTGAAAAAAAGAGGGGTGGACTATTAGAAATAAAAAAAGAATTATTAACCAAACGCAATATATAGGCTTTGTTTAAATCCCAATTCAAACCAACCAACCATAAAAAGATATTTCTGAGAAAAAATTTAAAAGGCTAAATATCAGAAGATATCAATAAATTATTGTTGATTTTATTGGGTATGATACAGATATAATTATGAAAAACTTTATCTGTTAGAGGTATATACTGAAATATGAAATATTACAGATGAAATATCTGTGATCTGATTTAAAATACTCCAGTATAAATAAAAACATCACCAGCAAACAGTAGGAGGGGAGTGATAAGAACAGCAGACAGTTAATTGTTAAAGATGGGTAGATACCTACCTCGGTTCATTATACTAATCTCTTCCTCAGTATATATACTCTTTGACAACTTCCGTAATAAAAAATTTTAGACAGATATATGAAGCAGGGAAAAAATAAAGGAAGGCTCCAGGTGAGACATGTTTCAAAGCAGTCACCAGAAGAAGGAGACTTAGGAAAGAACCAATGATAACAAATAACAAAAGCTTTCAATATAACATAAGCAAGAATGAAATAATGGGTCACAATAAATACAAGGAAGGATTCTGGCAAAAACAGCATGCTCAGAGCCTTGTGAACTTGGGTATCCTCAGAAATATTACAGAAAAATTGAGACTACTCAAATAGGAGGCAGGGTCATTTGAACACTGTAATGGTGGACTGTGGTCTAAAGGTTATAATGAAAAGTAAAAGATACTCTAATGCCAAAGCCAGGATATACAGGCTTTGGGAAAAGCATGTGCATATAAAATAAGCTCATGATGAAGTCATCTACCTCCACAACACAAGGCCAGTAAAAGGACAATCCGAAGATTCTAGAAGCCCAACTGGTTTTCATTCTGTTTTCTGGATCAGAACCAAGCAAATAGAGTAAGGGGTGCTTAGAATCAACCTGAAAGCCCTCTTTGATTTAGATAATAGTTCTTACTCAACAAACAAGTGGACACATTCCCATATGCTCAGTTGATTCAGCCTGGTTATCTCCCAGACAAACAACCCTGGCAAAATGAATGATAAATTAGGGCATGTGTATCAAGGAAACTAAAGTTGAAAGCCCCAGATGTGAAGGACCAATTTCTCAATTCAGGAGACCCTAACACTCAGGTTAGCTTAAAGGAAGATATTCTAGTCAAAGTCTCCAGGAAAGGGAAACAAGAATGTTTTTCAGATCCTCTGAAGTAGATTCCCAATCATTCCCCATCTTACTCTCCACAGAAGCAAAGTAAGGGCAAGAGACAGATTTACCTCCTGTGGATTTACAGCAGTTAAGACAGAAACCTCGTACGACTGCCGCCCCGACTGCATGGTCACCAGGTGATGTGTCACATCAGGCACTGAAGACAGGGGGCGCGGGGATCCTTCAGCAAGCACCTCTGAAACAGCAGAAAAGGTTTCAGTGCAAAGTGAATCCAAAGATTTCCCTACCTTCATTAGCAAGTCTCTCATTAAGAACTCTCAAAACTGTTCCCCAAAAAACTGATTCCCACATTCCTGTTTCTTCCAAATTAATTCCTGCCTGATAATCGTTATCAGTGAATTTGGAAAGTACTACAAAAGGGGGATGGGAAGAAAAGGTAAAGAATCTTGATGTAACAGCTGACCATTTCTCAATACGCAAATTTTGAGTAATATGGTTTCAGCACTATTAGCTGGATTAAACTGCATATGAATCAGGGACCCAGAGCCAACCAGCAAAGCAGTCACCAGTAATGGAAACAGCACAGTAAGTGCTGGTCAAGCGCTTAAACCTGGCTCCAAGGTTCCTACTCATTGTCTCTTCCTCCTTTGAGACCTTCCTCAAGGCTGGCTAAGGAGCTCCATGCCATTTTTATGCCTCATGCTTCAGTTAACCACTAGTATAATTTATGAAACAGAAGAGGCTTATTGTGGAAGCGCACACTCTGCCTTGTGTGCTCCATATGTAACTTACACAAATATGGTCTTTATACCCAAAACTGACTGAGGTATGAGTAAGGAAAACACAGGATCTGACTTATTAAATGTTTATCAGCAGAATCACCATGAAGATCTTCTGGAAACAGCTTACACATAAACCACTTAGCTCTCAAATAAATTAAGAGGGCTTTTCTAGTTTACATTGCTCTTCCAGGATACCATATAACTTAATGTTTGCTTAAAACACTACCTTCTACTCACTCAGTGTTGTTTCCCAAATGTAAGTTTTGACTTCTCAACTAGTTTAAGGTCCCTGTCTTCTACTTTTATCTTTCCCATGGTGCCAGGTACACAAGTAGGCACTGAATAAATGCATGCTGACCTCACCTGTTAAGTTTTTCAGAGAAGAGGGCCTGGCCTGTGTAACTTGGGTGAACTTTCTATACCAGTGAGGAGCAACTGTTTCCTACAGAGCCCTTTCTTTTCTCCAGAAGGTATGGCTTTTGAAGGTATGGAGAAATTGCTTTAATTCTCCTCTGTAAAACCTGGTTATGTTCTGTTTAAATGTTTTAAAAGTTAAGTTCTTCCATAACTGCAATAGGAAAGATAGAAATAGTTGGGCTAGGATGCTAGGATTATGGATAATTTTCTTCTTAAAACTTTTTATTCTTTTGTTACATTATCTTTTCAATGAAAAAAATTTTTCTTAAAGATTCACTTATCCACTTCAGAGACAACTCAAATGGTAATCATGCCATTTCTACTCACAAGAAATGAAATTAATTAAAACCTCCATTTCGGAGAAAACCCCATTCCTTAGTCCCTAGTTGCAGCCAGTTTCCCCAAACAAAGGCGAGTTGAAAGTCTTACCATCATCAACTCCTAGGATAGAATTGGTATTTGGTAGGTTCAAGGACTCTCCACCAAGGCTGGGCTGAGAATTCATAGACACCAGGTTTTTACTGGTTACTGAAGCCTCTTCAAGCAAACTACTGCCCATTAGTGGCTCAGCTGCACAGAGAATAGGATGTGAGAGACATACAGCACTCAAGGCTGTGCCTGGTCCCCATTTTCCTTCAGGGGAAGCTGGCCTTTTCTTTCAGAACTAAAAGTTAACCTGTATCTTGGATGTCACCTCCTATTTCACTTACTTTTGGGAAGCAAAAATAAACCTAGAAGGGAAGAAATGAGCCTCATGGATAAACACCCTTGCTTGTGATCCGCATCTGGATAATTAACATATGATATAGGATGGGTGCATCCCTAAAAAGGAGTATTCAGAATAAAATGATTAAGGAAAGACATGGAAAGGAATAACAATAAAATGTATTATCAAATTTAAGTTAGGGTAAAAAAAAAAGGGAGTCATGACTGATAAGTAAAAAATGCTTAAACTACTGTCATACAGAAATCTTCACCACAGTGACACACAAGTGCTGGTTCGTGCATCAGCACCAGTTACCACCAAATTCGCTAGAGGAACTTTTAAAACTATAGACTCTGGGGTTTTACTCCCAAGGAATCTCATTTATCAGGTTGTTTGGTGTTGCTGGATGGGAGGGGTAGACAAGCAATATAAAATGTATGTTTTAAAAACCTGCAAACAATTTTACTGTACAGCTAAATTTGGAAACCTCTAGTCCACCAAATGAAACCAGTCTCTCTACCCAAAACAGAAGCAGAAAATTTCCATATTAGACAGGCCAGTTATTTGCCTCTTTGAACCCCCAAAATATAGCCCTCCCTCTACCTTCTTCTCCTTACCAGCTGGTTCCTGCTCTTGACTCCCAGCTGCTCCCATCTGCAAGTGATGCTTTCTCATGTGCACATTCCTGCTCCCACTCTGAGAGAAGGTCTTTCCACAGACTTGACATTGATGTGGCTTCTCTCCTGAAACACAGACCAAAGAGACAGGGTGCATTTCTGACAGCAAGAGAATGGACTCAAGCCCTAGACGGAGAAGCCCAGAGAATGTCAAACTAAACACGAAGAGGCTGCTCCTTCTCGCATTCCCCAGGCTCTCAACTGTAGTCCCCGGGGGGAAGGCTGGAAGCCACCAGGCGGGCTTAGCATACTCACTGCTCCCAGCCTCCAAGGCTCTCCAGACCCACTGGACTGCTGCTTCCACAAAACAACCTCTCTGGTATAAGATCATGGGAGACACAGAACATTTCTTACTCCTTTCAGATACAGTCTTCCATGAACCTCAAGGACACGCACTATCCTCAAGGATTCCAACCCTAGATTCATAATACACCTCTATCTCATTTCCTGCCACAACTCTGTCTTCAACATTCACACTGGTGGTTCTTGTACACAGTGATCTGAACCATCCCCTATGTCCTCAAGTCTGAAACCCTCAATCTCCATTTTACCTACCCTGACAACCACACCTAGGGCCGCATCAAAGACTCTTGGCCTACATCTAAGTAGTAGATAGCAAAAACTAAGTGAAATGACCAGAAAATTTCCAGAAGAGACAAAATCTATAGAGGCAGAAAGCTGGTCATTGATTGCCTGGATGTGGGGGTGGGAGGAGGAACTCACAGCAAAGGGCACAAAGGAACTTTTGGTGTGATACAAGTGTTCTATAACTGGATTGTGAGAACGACCGTATAATCCTATATACTGTCTAAAAAATCACTGATGTGTATATTTACAATAGGTGAATATTAAGGTATTATAGGTCCAAAAGCTGTTAAAAAGTAAGTATAATGGGGACTTCCCCAGTGGTCCAGTGGCTAAGATTTCGAGTTCCCAATGCAGGGGGTCTGGTTCAGTCCCTGGTCGTGGAACTAGATTCCACATGCCGCAACTAAGAGTTCACATACAACAACTAAAGATCCCACATACTGCAATGAAGATCAACAACTGCATGCTAAGATGCGGTGCAGCCAAATTAATTAATTTTTTAAAAATAACTATAACAGACTGAAATATAGTGAACATATAGAAACACATGAATTCAAAATAATACTGGCAAAAGAGAGAGAAAAAGCGGTGAAAGTAACACTACTAGAAATAATCAGAGCACCAACTTCTTATTCTGAAACTCAGTTAAAAGAACTACATATTTATCCTTTCATGTGCAAATTACCAAATAATCCTAGTCAATAGAGATCTATTATACAGAATAATTCCAGCTAACAAATGTGAATAACAAAATTAGAAAAATTAACATTTTATAACCCCAATGAAATAACGAATTTAGGCATATTCAAAGATGAAATCATTAAGTCAAAAGGTTGCAAGAGTACGTTACAATGAGGGGATTAAGGTGTTAACCACCTGAACCAACTGATCAACTGTGACAACCAAGCTCTGTGTGCCTCCTGAGGTGATGCAAAATGAAACACATACAACCACACATAACATATCCTTGCCAAAACCTTTGAACTTTTTAGGAAATATAGGGGAACAAGTTAAATGACACAAAATGAGGTAAACCAACACATCCAGGACATGAGATGAACCATAGGACCTGACTGACTCTGTTGTGCTGTAAGTCTAGAACATGAAAATCAGAAAGTATAGACAGATCTATATTCAGGACTTATTAGTCAAATACAACAACTGGACCTTTTTTGGGTCCTGATTTAAACAAATCCACTTTAAAAGACGTCTTTGAGACAACTGGAAAAAAACTAAATATGGACTGAGTCTGAGATAAAACCAAGGTGTTATTGTTAATTTTGATAGATTATGGTAACGGCATTATTGTTACGTAAAAAAGTATTTTTCTCTATTTTTATGTAAGTTTGACAAAATTTTACATAACAAAGAATAAAATGAAAACACTCTATAAGTCAAACAAAACACACCTGGAAGTCCACATCTAACCCACTATTAGTTTGCTACCTCTACTTAGAATTTGTCATATTAAAACCCTGCTCTACCCCTAGGATCTCAGCTCTGAAATTCACATCCCTGACTGATTATACCTCTCCAACTCCCTTGCTCCCATTAAACTGCTTTGTTGTCTTTATGACAAATAACTTTTAGTTCCTTCTCTCCATTCCTCTCATTCTGGCTTCCCTCTGTTTTCCATGGCTAGCCATTTGAACAAGTTCCTGATTCCATTCTAGAATCTCACTCTACTTCGAGTTCACTTCTGCCTTGGCAAGTCTCTGAATAACTCCATGTACCATATATGATGTAACGCAGAAGTACCCAGCATACTGCCAAGTAAATTTATTGATTTCCTCAGAGAAAGGTCTCAATCAGAAAGCAGTTCAATAGCTCAGCTGAAAATAATAATTAGGTTCTTTTCCCCTTGATTATATGACCCTTTGAATGTAAGCATCAGGGGTCTTGATTTCTGATTTTGTCAAGAAAGGGAGGAAAGCAAGGCATCTGTTTCTCTTTAGATTTCTTTATACTACTCCCCTAACCTTTTACCCGGAGAAGGCAATGGCACCCCACTCCAGTACTCTTGCCTGGCATATCCCATGGATGGAGGAGCCTGGTAGGCTGCAGTCCATGGGGTCACGAAGAGTCG
This sequence comes from Bubalus bubalis, assembly GCF_019923935.1. Classification (NCBI taxonomy): domain Eukaryota; kingdom Metazoa; phylum Chordata; class Mammalia; order Artiodactyla; family Bovidae; genus Bubalus; species Bubalus bubalis. The sequence continues at coordinate 17,979,605 of NC_059167.1, forward strand.
GATATGACTCAGCGACTTCACTTTCACTTTTCACTTTCATGCATTGGAGAAGGAAATGGCAACCCACTCCAGTGTTCTTGCCTGGAGAATCCCAGGGATGGGGGAGCCTGGTGGGCTGCCGTCTCTGGGGTTGCACAGAGTCAGACACGACTGAAGCGACTTAGCAGCAGCAGCAGGAGCAACCTTTTACCCTTTTGGTTCTCCATCTTCCCTGAAATCTATGAATGGTACCTGAGTGAACCACCAAATGTTTTCGAAGACTAGAATACTCAGCAAAGGAACGGCCACATCCTTGGGCTTCACAAAGGAAAGGCTTCTCTCCTAGAGACAGAAAATGAGATAAAGACTCAGTCTTTTGATGAAATGACTTTTATTCTCTTTTCCCACCAATCTTTTCTTGTTTTCAATCACTTACTCTGATTTATTGAATTCACGGTATATATTTCAACTGGACTATCCAGCAGGTATCACCTCTCTGTGATCTTCTGGTACACAGCTCCACCCCGCCACCCTCCTTTTCTTTAGAGTGGCTGCCTCTGAACATAATACCTCCTTCTCCCTCCTCATGGGCTGAGCCCCAGCTGCACTGAACCACCTTCTTATGTGATCCTATAACTTCTGAGAAAATCAAGAAAACACTGTATATGCTCTCAGAATTTTTACCTTACATCAGTTCTTTAAGATTCGGTTTTAAGATTAAGAATACATATTTTTAAAGCTTATAAAATAGGTATTACATAATCCCATCTTATAAAAACAATTGTCTAGTCAGAGATATACAGAAAAACCTGTTACAATGTGTTAACAGTAGTTATATCACAATAGTGGTATTATGGTTTATTTTCTCCTTTGTGCTTTTCTGTAATTCTCATTTTCTACATTACTGTTATTTTTAAAATGAAAGATGCATGGTGAAAACTGAAGCCTGACAGAACTATTGACTTTCTGCTCTGATACTGCACTACGGCTACACGGCACTTTGGGCAGAAGCTGGGTGAAGCGCAAATAGAACCCTTTGTACTTTTTTTGTGACTCTTCATGAATCTATAAATATTTCAAAATAAAAAATGAAAAAAATCAGAGATGTAGTCTATATTTCCCAAGGGTCACAACCTAGTGAGAAATAAACATATTCATAAATAACTTTAATATAAATTTCTTTATAAAAAACTGCTTACATGTATTTATAAAGGGAAGAAATTCCTACTGTGGTTAAATTTTTTTAAAAAGCTGAATTTAAGTTGCTCTTAAAAAGTGACAAGGATGAAAGGAAATTCCGGGACAAGAACTAGTATGAGCACAACCTTGAAATGAGAGTGCCAGAGCAAGTTCAGAAAATGATAAGTGTGAAATAAGTGTGTGTGTGTGTGTGTGTGTGTGTGTATATATAGGTCTTTGCCCCTGGTTCCTGACACAAAGCTCTTAAAACGCTTGTACACAGGGGTGCTAGAATTTTTTGTTCTAACATTTAGTCTTGGATCCCAGCTCCTAATGCAGAGCTCCTAAACCCTTTGTAATTTTTTCAGTGATAACAGCACTAGGATAATCTGCTCTTCTAATATTTGGTCTTTGATCATGATTCCTGACAGAGTTCCTAACCCCTTGGAATTTCCTAGGTGATAGGAATGTATTTTGTTCTAATGAGATGACTCTTGGTGGGCTCCTGGATGGGGGCTAATCACCAGATTAGAAGCTTGGAAATTTCAGCTCCACCCCCAGTTTTCAGAGAGGAGAGACAGCCTAGAAACGGGTTAATGATGAATCATGCCTACATGATGAAACCTCCATAAAATTCCCAAAAGTACAGAGTTCAGAGAGCCTCTGGGCTGGTGAACAGGTCTATGTGCCAAGAAAGTGGCACACCCCAACTCCACAGGGACAGAAGCCCCTATGCTTGGGACTCTTCTGGGCTTCACCCTCATGCATCTCTTTATCTGGCAACTCATCTGTATCCTTTATCATATCCTTTATTACTTAATAAACTGGTAACACATTTCCCTGATTTTTGTGAGCTGTTCTAGCAAATAATCAAATCCATAGTGGGGGAGGAGGTTGTCATGGGAACCTCCAACTGGTAGCCAAGTCAGACTGAGGTTGAAACTGACATCTGAATTAAGTTGCAGTCTTGTGAGGCTGAGCATGTGGGATCTGACGCTATCTTCAGATAGTGTCAGAATTCAGTTGTTCAGTTGTAGACACCCAGCTGGTGTTGCAGAGAACTGCTTGGTTTAGGAAAACACATCCAGTATCAGAACTGTTATGAGTGTGACAGTGTGAGAGAGTAAAGGAGAAACATGGAAACTCAGCAAGTAAGGCTGGCATGGTGACAAGACAGGAGCTGGGCCTTGATGGAGGAAGGAGCACAGCTCTAGACTGCACTGTTCTTTCAGACTGTACCACACAGTTTAAGGCTTATGATTTCCCAGTGGCCTGTAACTTTCTAGAAAGCATATCTGTATACTCACACTAACCTCAGAATGCTATGCATTCCAAAAGTTGCCAAATGAGTAAAAAATATACTCATATATATGACAGAATGTCAGGAAAACAGAAAATTCCAGTTAATAAATAAGGTTAAATGTTTAACAAGATGAACTCAAGAACCTTAGAAAAAAAGGATTTCAAAAACGATTCACCAGAATCTAGTGGCACAAATCTCTTCATCAAGCTGGCTTAGGTGAGATGGCCTTCCTGTTCAGAAACTGAGAGGATGGTGATTTTGCTGAGATATGCAGAATGGTTAAAGAGCACGAGCCAGTTAATCCTGAGTCCCAGTCTTGCCACGACCACTTATCAGTATAGGGAAAATATTTAAAATCTCTGAGAATGAGTTTTTTTAAAATCTATAAAATTAACATAATACAACCTCAAAAGATTACTTTGAGGATTCGATGAAAAGATACAAGTTAAATATATTAAGCATAGTGCCTGGTACACAGCAGTCTCCCCGATAAACCACTAAAACTGGCAGCTTTAATTACTACCGTTACTACTAAAAAAGAGTTGAGGTCAATTCTGACATCTGAGATAAAATGCATTGTCAGCACTTAAAAATAAAATACTTGGAAGAGCTCTGGGGTCATACCAGAATTCAAATCCCAGCTCTACCATTTCCGAGATGCATAATATTGGACGAGTTCCTTAACTCTCTATCCTTCTGTTTCTCCATCAATAAACACAATATCTAAAGCATGAAGGTACCTTGAAAATTAAATAAGACAATGTGTATGTGCTTGGTACATATTAAATTGCCTCAACAAATGCTAATTTTTATTACTATGCTAATTATTGAGATTCAGATCTGTGAGGCATCCAGGAAGAAATTATTAAATTGAAGCCTGAGATTGCAAAGAGACCATATCGAGTAAAATGGGAGAAACTCAAAATTCTAAAATTGGTACACAACTGGATTAACAAGGGAGAGCTAGCAAGAGTCAAAATGAAGAGAGAAAATCAGGTCACACTCTGAATAAATGATGTTCAGTTTTATCAAATGCTACAAAGATGAGAGGCACAAGGATAAAGAGGTTACTGAATTTAATAAGGCATAGTGAATTCTACTTTCCTTAGCTATTCAGCTAGATGTTTTTCTTGTTCTTTTATTCAAACTGCTTTCTTGGAGCGAGAATAGTTTATCCTTTCAAGAACAAGCTGAGAACAGAGCTATTCTTTCCTAAAACATATCCCAGTGGTAATGTCAATCTAGAGGAAATCCCCAGAACACATGTGGCTTCACCTTGGCTTTCACTTTCTAAATGGCATTTATTTGTACCTGCTGTCATTTTAGCAAGGCAAGAATAAACAAGGAAGAGAAAGAGAAGATAGCAAGAAAGTATCAAGAAAGTGGGAAGAATAGTTACACATCCTATGGTAGTAGTTTAAGTTCAATGATTAAGCTCTGGCAAGAGAGTTAGCACAGGTTGGTCAAGGGGTTTGGAAAATCACCCTTAAACTTTTAGATTAAGAAATCAGGGTATCTTTATTCTGCTCCTTTGATATTAACATGCTGTTTGCCCCAGAACAAGGCCCTTCTCCATTCTGTTTCTCAGGCTGTGAGGTTCTAACAAAAAAGTTAACTCAAAGTCAGGGATTAATCTTAGCTTTTGTATTTCCCATCACCTTACCCCAGTTAGTGCCTAAAATAGGATCTGTGTGGTTTGTGTAACTCAATAAATGTTAATGACCAAAATTAAAACTGTGTAATATTCAAGGATATCTGGAAAGACTCACTTCTGTCCAAATCTCATCAAATCATTATTAGAGAAGGCCTTATATCCCCTTTCTGTTTAAGGCTACTAGAGGCAGAAATCAAACTGTTCATTCTCACGAAGAGGTGCCCTGAGGCATCTGAAAAAAAGAAATTTTATCTTCAGAGTGCTAGCAACAACCCCAATCTTCATCTACTAAGGACAGCCAGCAAGCGCTGAGCCAAGCAGCAGACGGCCTGGGGAGAGCTGAGGTTGCACACACCTGTGTGGATGCGCAGGTGGTTCTTCAGGTTTCCAGCTGTAGTGAACTGCTTACCACAGTTGGACTCAGGGCACACAAAGGGCTTCTCCCCATTGTGGGTTCTCATGTGCACCTTCAGCCTCTGTAGTACATAGAAGCTTTTCCCACAACCTGCTGCAGGGCAGATAAAGGAGCGGTCGTTTCTGGAGGAAAAAAAATCAAGTAAGCAACAAAGCCTGAAAATGCTCTTTGCTAGACAGAGTAAGTCAAAGCTCCTATTGACTCTCAAAACAGATAGTAAATCCCAAATCTGGATGTATGAGAATCATTTTAAGTTTGTTAAAACTACAGATGCCCTATTTCTTGAAAATATTGATTTACAGGTTCAGAGTAGAGTTTAAGCTTATGTGTTATTAAGTTCTCCAAGAAATTATGTTTTATGATGAGATCTTGAGAACTCTTGCTCTAAGGCATTTAGGTGACAAATGTCTTATTAAATATTTGTCAAGAACAAGGTAAATGAGACAATGCAAACGTCTCTATTAAAGAACAAAAGACATCTTAACCACAAGTGAGCTGGAGCCCCTGTTTTCCTTTAATCTGTCAAGTGGGGGGATTTCTGTCAAGTTCCTTCAGAAACATCAACATTCCTGAGTTTCAAATATGGAATTTTGGGTTTGCTCACCGATGAGTTTTGAGGTGGTACTTAAAGTGAGCAGGCCACACAAATGTCCGGTCACAGCCTTCAACTGTACACTTGAGCTTCTTCTCCATTTGAGGAAGGGGCCCAGAATCTTTGGGTTGCCCATCACCAGAACCAAGGTGGACATTTTCTCCTATAACAGAGTCACATATTTGTAATCCAGGGAAGGATTCTGCTCAGATACTTTGGTTCAAACAATAAAACCACTGCTAGTGATCATTAATCACATATCTACCTTCACCTTCCCCAGCAATCTTTGTATGATCAATTAACAATAGAAAGTGATTGTGCTCTGCACCCCCATCCCCTTACTTACTCCACAGAACTACCAAATGCCATGAGACTAGGCCTCTTTAACAAACGTAAGAATTATCCAAAATGGTTAAAAAAAAAAAAAAGCTGCAATCAACCTATTGTGCATTACACACTGGTGAGGAAGCAGGTATGGCGACACCAGAAGTGGAGTCCTACAGAAGATCACCTGATGCTCTAGGTAATCAAAACCTGTATTTTAAGAAGGAGCAGTCAGTCTGGCTTAATCATGGACTTATGGTAGTTAATTTCTTTTGTAGACAACCAGTCTAAGATTTCTACCTCCTGAAGTCACTTTGGCTGTTTCTGTCACTCTAGAGAATAAGAATCACCTTCTCATTACCTGTACCACTCCTCCTCAGTTAAGAAATATTTAAGAATGCAAAAACTCAGTGCATTTTAAAATTTCTAATCATATTTTTAAAAGTTAGAGATAGTACCTGATCAAGTTTTTTGTTCAGTAGAATAAAAAGAAGCGAGGAGAGGAACATACACTGCAGTGACTTCCTTAAATTTAAATGAAATTAGTTAACTATATCTTTAAATTCCAGATTAGCAGGTGGTGCATCCTTTCTCTCATTTTCTTCAATACATAGATGGACATCAACAGAGAAAAACATTCACAACCACTTGTTGTCGTTGTTCAGTTGCTAAGTCATGTCCAACTCTTTGTGACTCCATGAACTACAGCATGCCAGGCTTCCCTCTCCTTTACTATCTCCCTGAGTTTGTTCAAACTCATGTCCATTGAGTCAGTGATGCCATCCAACCATCTCATCCTCTGTCGCCCCCTCCTCTTGTCCTCAATCTTTCCCGACATCAGGGTCTTTTCCAATGAGTTGGCTCTTTGCATTAGGTGGGCAAAGTACTGGAGCTTCAGCTTCAGCACCAGTCCTTCCAATGATTATTTAGGGTTGATTTCCTTTAGGATTGACTGGTTTGATTTCTTTGCTATCCAAGTGACTCTCGAGAGTCTTCTCCAGCATCACAGTTCAAAAGTATCAGTTCTTCAGTGCTCAGTCTTCTATATCATCCAACTTTCACATTCATGCATGACTACTAGAAAAACCATAGTTTTGACTATATGGACCTCTGTCAGGAAAGTGATGTCTCTGCTTTTTAATACACTGTCTAGATTTGTTATAACTTTCCTTTCAAGGAGCAAGCATCTTTTAATTTTGTGGCTGCAGTCACTGTCCGCATTGATTTTGGACATCATTAGAGAAATACATTCACAACCACTTAATTCTGTTATAAAAATATGGAGTTTATCTTTCCATTACAAATACCTTAGGAATAAGATTCATATTTCCATAGTTCCCCTGTCAAAACCCTGTCAAGAGTAGGATAATATGTTATACCTACCATACTTCCTGGAAACTGACAGTTGATCAAAGGCAGTATCTTTCCCATCTATTAATATTATTTTCTTCCCATCTTACATTTTCCTTGCTGTACTTCACCAAATGCTAACTGTAGAACTAATTGCTCCCAGGTTGGAGCAGAACCTAAGATGACTTTTGCTAGTTAATATTAACTTGTTTTTTTAAATACTGCCCCACAGTTTTTTTGTTTGCTTAATCAAAACATGGATAAATTTCAGACAGCACACAAGTGCATATACCATAAAGAAAATTTTCCAGTAACTCCAGAACTCCAGCTAATTAATTTCTAACAAAAGGTCTGTAAAAACCCATGCTAATGCAGAGATTTAAACCAGTGACAGTTAGGGCTTCGTGCAGTCAATTTTGCATAGATATAATCATAAAATAGGGGGAAAAATCCTTCAGAAAAGAGTGAGTTGCCTTGTATTTAAGTCATTAAAAAGTTTCCCAAAGAAGTATTCTCTAAATTACTTTGTTTTTGAAAACAAAGCACTGTTTGCAGAACTGTCTTATGACCTGGTTTTGCACACTACCCCAAACAAAAGAGCAAGAGAGACAAAGAAATTCAATACACCTTACATTGTACATATTGAAGAACACTGTAAACACTTCAAAGACTCTATAGTTATGTGGGTAAGGTCTTTGCATTTGGGATAAAATTTTCAGTGAAAGTAGTATGTATAGAGCAGGAATCAGTAAACTTCTTCTGTAAAGGGCCAGACAGAAGATATTATGGGCTTTGAGGCCATACGGTCTCTGTCACAGCTACTCAACTTTGCCATAGTAGCAGCCATAGACAATCTGTAACTAATGGGCATGCCTGTGTTCCAATAAAACTTTATTTATAAAACTTTATAAAACGGGTGGTTATCTGGCCCTTTGCTGACTCCTGATATACAGCACCACATACAAAATTAAAATATTTCTGTATTTCAATCTAGATGAAATTGATTGTATGTTTGTGGTAATGACAGTACGTATACCTCAACCATCTGTTGTATTACCTTAATTGTCACAGGTTAATGAGAAAATACAGAGGCAGATCTAATACAAACAATATTATGGCAAAGGTTTTGCAGTGTTTTAGGAGTGGCTTGTATAGAGCCATGGTCCTCAAGTTTTAACATGCATCGTAACTATAATGAGGGCTTACTAAAAACGTTTCTGATTCAGTAAGATGAGACCTGATAATGTGCATTTCTAAACCACTGGTGATGCAGATGACCTAGCGACCACACTTTGAAAATTACTAAATAGAGAAAAAGTGGCCCACAGTAAACAGTACAGGCACGCTGAACTCAAGAAAAACCACACTATACCCTATTTGGATATTCAGAGGTCTTTTGATGAATTGGCTCCACCCTCCTTGCCCTGCCTGCCCCCTAAAAGCAGCACTATGGTAGCTGATCACTGCTGAACTGCCATGAGCAACAATTTAGTTTCAGTGAAACACTGCCATCTGCCACACTGATTTAATATTAATTTCATTTTTATCTGTTTTATAGTTTTATGTCTATTGATAAAGCCATTTGATTTCATAATGGTGTAAAATCTCTAAGTATAAAGAACAGTACAAAACCAACTGAAGTTAACACCAAGATCTGTGAAAAAATTTTTTCCGTTAAAAAGGCTTCGGTAATATTATTTAAAGCTGACAACTGTTAGTTGATTCTGCATACGAACCTGTCATGACTGAGTTATTTTATAGAAAATAGGATACACAATTTACACATTTCTAGCCTTCTGTTCTCACCAATAAAGTAATCTGGATTATATGCAACTCAAAAGATAGCCATTTTCTTACCAAAATCTCTGAACAGAATACTGGAAAGGAAAATAACACAGAGGTCTCACCATTGCTGCTGGTTTTTGCATTCTTTGCCAGCTGTGCCCGAGTAGCAGCAATCAAACTGTCATGGGCCAACTCCTGAACCCGGAGGAACCAGGGAATGCTACTGTCTGTGCTCTCACTGGAGAGGAAATCATTCCCTGAATCCTCTGCCTCATCTTGTACAAATACCAAGTGTTCGGCTGAAGAGCCCAGACCTGGAAGAAACAAGAGAATATATGCAAGTTAACCATGAAGTAATCCCTTTGATTGACCCTGGCTCAGAAACCCTCCATGTCCTGAATCAGCTATTCCAGACTTTCACATCTCACCTCAAGCTTCTGTTCTCATCCAAGATTAGGTTATCAACTCTCTACTCCCAGCTGAGAGACCTAGTCTTTATCTCACCTCCTCCTGTTTCAGAAGCAAAGTATGTTTCCTAGCAACCCAGCTAACCCTTACCTCTAGGATCCAATCCTATCTTTTAGTTATCTCCTCTCCACCTTCAAACCCATTCCTCCTTAGTGGCCACCTTACAGCTTCCCTTTCAGCCTTTCAATCTGTCTAAGCTCAAGCCTCTCCCACATTTTTCTTTTTTATAGAAAATCTCAAGTATGACTCTAAATATCACCTTCTCACCTATTCCTTCAAAGTGATGTTTCTTGAAGTTTCTTAACTTCTAACTCGTGTATCTACTTTCTCACCTGCTGTCCACTCCCCACCTCTTTTAACTCTAGGCTCCATCTCTCCTACCTCAGTAACAACTACTCTTGCTAAGTTCACCAGACATACACTTCCCAGTCCTCATCTCACTGGCCCAATTTGTAGTATTTGGTATGATTTACAGAAGAAAAGATACTAAACGTGGCTTCCCCCACATCATTCTCATTCAGTTTTTTTGATCCCTCTCTACTGGTTCCTTCCCATTCTTCTATCACCCCCTTAAATTTTTTTTCAGGGGCCCAGATGTGCCCTTGTTTCTGTTTCAAAGAACTGTTTCAAAGAATTCATGCTCATTGTTTCATATACCTCCCAAATGCTGGTAAGCACTAAAAACTACTTATTTCACACCACACCTCTCTAGAACTCTGGATTCCTGTTTCTAACTCTCCTTCTAAGTGTTCCTCTGAAATCTCAACATCAACAGGCACAAATCGTTCTCCCCCCATCCTGTTTTTCTTGTGTGCACCATCTAGCTAAACATACCACTTAACTCCCTCGTACAAGAAAATGTTAAGTCATCTGAGAGTCTGCCTTTTTCCTCTATATGTTCAATTGATCACCAAACTACACCAATTCTCCAAAATAATAATAATAGCTTCTTTCCATTTTAAGTATGACTAAGTTAATTATTCCTCCCCACCCTCCTGCCCCGCCTCCACGTTTTTTCTTAAGCATGAGTAGAGGTCAGAAAAATATAAAGAATACCTGCTCTTGTTAGGTTAAGAAGAATAAAAGAAGTGCTATCACTTGGCTGTAGATCTTGCAACAAGCTAGGGGACTCTGGAGTGGACAAAAACTCTGGAGACTTCTGTACAGTCTGAGCCCTCGTCTCTTCTCCGTCTGGACCCACATTCACCTGAAGGCTTCTCAACACAGCCGAGGAAGGAACCTCCTTGGAGGAGTTCGTATGATTTGGAGTATCATCTAGTAAAGGGAAAATACCACAGCTTTATGTAGTAGCTATCTCCAAGGAGTTCACCATTTTGATACACAGTACCTAACACCCTTGTAACATCACTTAGAAACTAACACCCTTATAGGAGCAGATAGCATTTTCATTTTATGAATATAAAATCTGCCTCAGAAAAGAACAGAGTGTGAAAGGCAGCTAAAGCTCTAAAGGACATCAGTCAAAATGGGAGGGGCAGACTCCTCTGGTGGTTGGCAGTAACTAATAAAAAACCATCCACATTTGGACATTACAGACCTTTGTCCTTTTGAGGCAAAGTAAATATTAACTCAAGAATAGGATTTAAATTTTAAACTGTTTTTCTTGAGAAAAGATGCCACTCTAATTTTCATAACATGCATTTGAGAGGTCTGGTGAATTATTAAGGGAAAAATCACAGCCTGCAACACAATTGAAACTGTACAGAATCATCAACATGTTTCATGAGGGTTCTGGATTTATACCAGATGTAAAGAAATAATTCAGAAGACTTGCTTCTAGAGCTTTATTCTAGGGGAGGGGATGAATTTCCAAAGATTCTAATTGCAACATAATGCGGAATTACACTACTGTGCTAAAGCATCCAATGTTTTCAGGGGTTTCATTCATCTTCATAGAATGCAGGTTACATTTTTCTCTTTTTTGAAGGAGATAACCGTTAAGATTATAGGAATAAAGTAGAAGCCTAGGCACAACACTGCCATTCTAAAGCCTAATGAAGTTGCACAGCAAAGTAAATGAACTTAATGCCACTGAATTGGTTAAATGGTAAGTTTTATTCTATATATGTTTTACCACACACACACACAAAAAGCCTGTTCTTAAATACAGTTCATAGCAGCACTGTTTGTCATAATATGATGCTGGAAAATAGCTACATATTCATCAACAGTGGCATGAATCAGTAAGTTGTGATATACTCATAGAACAGTATACAGCAATGAAACCAAACAAACCACAGCTATACACAAGGATGAATCTCACAAATACAGAGTAAAAGAAGAAAGGTACAACAAGATACATTCATATGATTCCACTCATTTAAAGTCCACTTGACTATTAGCAAGGAAAGCATTATTTTTGGATGCAATGAATTCTTTATTTTCTGGAATGAGACTTGGGGGATTAAACTTAGAAACTGAAGTGAAGTGAAAGTCGATCAGTCATGTTCGACTCTTTGCGACCCGACGGACTATACAGTCCATGGGATTCTCTAGGCCAGCATACTGGAGTGGGTAGCCTTTCCCTTCTCCAGGACTTAGAAAACAAAGAATTAATTGTTAAAATATTGAGGACAGTGGTGACATATGGAAGAACAGAGGTTTTCTTTATGAAGGAGAAACCCATGGAAGGCCTGAAACCTGGCAATATTCTCCTTCTTGACTGGGCGGTGGGTATCTCCTTCCTTAATAACTCTTCAAAATGTATATCCATATAGTTTTGTGCTTTTCTGTGTCTAGCACATATACCAACTAAAAAATGTAGGTTATAAAAAAAAATATGTAGGTTATATATCCACACATATTTAGGAGGGAGGGGAATGAGGTTAGCGAGGTATGTACAGATATGTTTGTGTTTCTAATAATATGTTTCATGAGCTGGGAGGTGAGTACTTGGGTTTTCCTTTACTATTATCTATATCCGGCTGTCTAAAATATTTTAAATCAAAGTTAAAACTAAAAGAAGGTAATGTAGAAAAGAATACAGATGCTCTTCTTTCTGTTTTCACTTCATTATTGTTAAAAAATATTTATCCAATAAATTAAAATTAGGAGAGAAAATTTAGGGGGAAAATCCTAATGAAGATCAACACTTATTAGCACATGGAAATTTTCACATATTGAAAATCCACAAGGATTTGGAAAGACTACCAACACACCAGTAGAAAAATGGGAGTTGAGAGACGGAAGATGTGGGAAAGATAGGAGCTAGATAGAAACACTTTAAATCAACACTGGTTGAATATATCTGCCCTTAAGTCATTTCAAAAATCAGAGAGGAAAACAACAAAAATCAAAGAGAAAAGAACACCACTAGAGGATAGTAATCAAAAGATGTTATAACAAATAAGTTGTCACAATAGATGACACTTCCCTGATTTAACATTAATATTCCAAATTTTAAATATTTCAATTTCCAGAAAATAAAGAATTCATTGCATCCAAAAATAATACTTTCCTTGCTGGTAGTCAAGTGATGGGATCTCCTCCTCCTCATACAAAGCTAATCTCACTACCCATGCTCAGCATTCTACTACTTCCTCCTACCTCTCCTGGAGCCTTCTTACCAATCACCCGCTCTTTCTGTTCACAGCTTCTCTAATGGCCTCTTTCCCCTTAACACAAAACCACCCTCTGATATTTCAAATCTTAAAAAAATTTAACTCTTTAATCTACTCTATGTCCTTCTCTTTTTCCTTCCCATAGCAAGACAACCTTTAGAAAATATTCTTCCTCAACTAGACTCATCCTTGCAGTGCTATCTCAACCTGCTACAGCCTGGCTTTCCATTTCCTCTCCAAGGAACGTGTGCTGCCTAGGGCAATAATGACTTCACCGATCTATGGCACTGGTGGTGGTTTAGTCCAACTCTTTCAACTCCATGGACTGTAGCCTGCCAGGCTCCTCTGTCCATGTAATTCTCCAGGCAAGAATATTGGAGTGGGTTGCCATTTCCTTCTCCAGGGTATCTTCCAGACCCAGGAATTGAACCCGGGTCTTCTGCACTACAGGTAGATTCTTTAGCAACTGAGCTATGAGGGGAGCCCATCTCATTGGGATGGTCCCTGTATCACTAGCCTCTTAGAAGCATTTGTCAACTTGACCACTCCCTTGGGTTCCATGCCTGCACTTCATGCCAGTATTCCTCCTATTGCTCTAGCCTCTTTTTATTCCCTCCTTCACAGGCTCTCCTGCCTCACCCTGTACCTTGAATAGGTACCTTAAGTTCCATGCGGTTCTGCCTTGGCCTCCTTTTCTTCTCACTCTCACTCTATGGGTGTTCATATCTGTTCTTATGACTTAAACTATAGGTGCAGGGAGTTGACAGTCCAGTGGTTAGAACACCGTGCTCTCAATGCTGAGGACCCAGGTTCAACTCCTGGTTGGGGAACTAAGATACCACAGGCTGCACTGCACAGCCAAAAAATTAAACAAATAAATTACCAATGCGTCACGACTCCCGTGGTTGCCTTTCACCATGACTCCTCTAACTTTTACAGTTTCTACCAGTCAGTTATAAAGGCAGTTATCCCATTCCACCAGTACCACAGAGCAGGCTAAGTTCTTTTAAGTCTTGTTTAGCTTATCTTTGATGACACTAATTTTTACCTGGTAACATTAGCCGACTGCATTCTGAGGCTTCAGTCACTGGAAGTAGGGACAAGCAAGTTATGTCTTTAGCTTCTGATTCTACTAACCCCTGTCCCAGGGGGATGGACGTATTCTGAACAAACTGTACCAGGAGCTGAAGGGGAAGAGGGGGATGTGGAGACAACAAATAATACAGGTTCTCAGAAATATATCTAAACTTCTGAATTTACCAAAAGGAGACTATGTCTTGAATTAAGTCTTGACTGCTCACTACTATCTGCCTTATTCACAGAAAAACCAGATTAACTACAAAATATTATATTATTTTTACCAAATGTTCTGTTCTAGACAAAAATTGAATGATATGGAAAGTAATAACCTTTCACAAAACAGAGAAATGATAAAAATAATTATAATTATAAATGGTGGCTATTACAAATTCAACTGCAACAATGTGTATGATTATAATATACCTTATAAAGCACTTTTCTGTGTATTGGCTCTTTTAATCCTCACTGAACTCAGTAAAATCACATGTATTTCAAAGGTAAGAAATCAAGATAAAGACACTAAGTTACTAGTCCAAGGTCACACCACTAGTTAGGAGCAGTGTCAGTCTTCATACTTAGGTAACATGATTCCAAATTTAGCTATCTTTCTACTAAACAACACAAATATTCTAAAATTAGAATGAGAAAAATGAATAAAAATTATGTTTAAATCCCTTAATCACATTTAAAAAGAAAACTTATTAATATATGCAATTATATAATCAATATAATTATATTAATATATACAAAATTAATTAACATGGTTTGTGGTACTAAAGATTTACATATGTGTACATATATATGCCATATAAAAATAAATTTTGTCATTATATTATCTAATTGTATAATAATTTATACTTATTTAAAAAAAATATGACAGTGAAAGCCTCCCAGCCGTGTCCAACTCTTTGCGACCCCGTGGACTATACAGTCCATGGAATTCTCCACGCCAGAATACTGGAGTGGGTAGCCTTTCCCTTCTCCAGGGGATCTTCCCAACCCAGGGATCAAACCCAGGTCTTCCGCATTGCAGGCGGATTCTTTACCAGCTGAACCACAAGGGAAGCCCCAAAACTAACAAATATAAAAAGTCATAAAAGGTAAGAACTGAAGTTTTAAATTTTTGAGAAAGTAGTAATAGAAAAATAACAAACTAGTATTTACAACCAAACCATATGACCTACAAAACTTAAAATATTTACTACCTGGCCCATTACAGAAAAAGTTTGCTGACTCTTGAACTAAGAATAAACTCTCTAACACAGCCCACCAAAAGAAAAAGAAACCAGTTGTCTGGGCTCACCTCTGGTTTGGATTCTAACTCATCTGATAACATTGATTCAGCTTCCAAATTCTGTAGCTGTTCAGGGGACAGGTTAAAATTTTAATTCAGAGTCAATGACACCTTCTTGTTGTGCTCATATTCCTCTAGGAAGTGCTATGCTTTTCCTGTAAGATGCTGTGCTGGCTGGGTAATCAATGTCGTCTAAAAAAGGAAAAACGAGAGAGAGACTTCAGAGCAGCAGGAAAATGTAGTTAAAAAAACAAAGCCACTTCTTTGTATATTCCCAAATCACAACAGCAAGTAAAGAATTCAGCCCCAAACACTTGTATTAAAATAGAACAAGCCCAACATGTATCAAAACCCATAAAAAGTCATACTTCGATGTAGAATTTCTACTAAGAATCTATTCTAAGAACACAGAGAACAGACTTGTGGTTGCCAAGGGGGAAGTAGGTAGGGGAGAAATGGATTGGGATTAGCAGATGCAAACGATTATATATAGAATGGATAAAGAACAAGGTCCTACTGTATAGCACAAAACTATATTCAATATCCCATAATAAACCACAATGGAAAAGAATATGAACACATGTGTACATATACATATATACACACGAGTCATTACGCTGTACAGCAGAAACACAACACTGTAAATCAACTATACTTCAATAAAATAAATTTTAAAATAAAAAATAAGCAAAGGTTTTAAATATGGAAAAAGCTATATGCCCAAGGAATTTCACCTTATCATTTGTGATATTAAATAACACTATAAGCAACATATAAATACATATATATATTCATTTAAGTAATGGCTGACTACGGTATGACACTGTCACTTAAAAATAGTTATGAAAACAAAGCAACAACAAAAAATGTTAATGACATTAAATTACAAAAACAAAATACAAAACAATACATTCGCTGTCATTAAAACCAGTTACGACATGCACAGGAAAAAGTACACAGGAAAAAGTAAGGAAATTCACATAGCCGTGACAGTCGCTGTACTGGATGGGTGTGGTAGCCTGGTGTAACATTTTTCTTAATTTCTCAATTTTGTATAAAAGATAAGTTATACGGTCAAAATTTGAACAGCCTTTCCCAAAAAAACAGAACTCTTGGGACCCTCATGAAGCTGTTTCCCCCACTTAAATTCTTACTTTCTTCATGACTATCTTCAGTGTTGTGTTTGGATTTCTTTTTCGTTTTTTGTGTGTATTTAGCTATTATGGATTTCTGGTGTGTGATTACCATGAGGTTTGTTTTTGTTTTGTTTTTGTTTCATTTTGCTTTTTGGCTGTGCTGGGTCTTTGCTGCAGTGTGCAACCTCTTCGCTGCAGCACACAGCCTTCGCTAGTTGTAGCACGTGGCTTAGCTGTGTCATGGCTTGTGGGATCGTAGTTCTTGGACCAGTGATCAAACCTGCATCCTCAACC
Source organism: Bubalus bubalis (assembly GCF_019923935.1). Classification (NCBI taxonomy): domain Eukaryota; kingdom Metazoa; phylum Chordata; class Mammalia; order Artiodactyla; family Bovidae; genus Bubalus; species Bubalus bubalis. The sequence goes on from NC_059167.1 coordinate 17,996,039, forward strand.
ACCTGACCACCAACAAAGTCCCTACCATGAGGTTCTGGTATAGTAGTCTCTCTCTCTCTCTGTCTCTCTCTCTACACACACACACACACACACACACACACACACACACGATTGCTTTAAGTTGTTGATATCTTAATTCCAAATGCATTTTAGATATCCTGCATTTTTACTCTCCTCCTCTCACAATTACTGGTTTTGATATCATATTTTACATCTAATTGTTTTGTGTGTCCCATAACTGCTTATTGTAGATACAGATGATTTCATTACTTTTTTAACTTCCCTACCTAGTTTGTGTGTGGATGATTTCCTACCATTACTGGATGCTTGCCTTTACCAGTAAGCTTGTGTATTTCGTAATTTTCTTTTTTCTAGTTGTGGCCCTTTCTTTTCCACCTAGAGAAGTTTCTTTAGCGTTTGGTGTAAACTGGTTTGGTGGTGATGAATCACTTTAGCTTTTGCTCGCCTATAAAGTTTGATTTCTCCATCAAATCTGAACAAGAACCTTGCTGGGTAGAGGATTCTTGTTTGCAATTTCTTCCTTTTATTCACTCCCTTCTGGCCAGCAGAGTTTCTACTGAAAAATCAGCTGATAACATTGTGGGAGTTCCTTTGTATGTTATTTGTTGCTTAGCCCTTGTTGCTTTTAATATTTTGTTTATCTTTACTTTTTGTCATTTTGATTACTATGTGTCTTGGCATCTTCCTCCTTAGGTTAATCCTGTATGAGACTCTTTGCACTTCCTGGACTTGGGTGACTGCTTCCTTTCCCCTGTTAGGAAGTTTTCAGCTATTATCTCTTCAGATATTTTCTCAGGCCCTTTCTCTCTTTTCCTTCTGGGACCCCTGTAATGGGAATGTTAGTGTGTCAGATGTTGTCCCAAAGGTCTCTTAAAACTAACCTCATTTTTTTTTCATTCTTTTTTTCTGTTCTGCAGCAGTGATTTCCACCACTCTTTCTTCCAGCTCCCTGATCTATCCCGCCTCATTTATTCTGCTACAGATCTCCTTCTAGTGTATTTTTCATTTCAGTTATTGTCTTCTACAACTCTGTCTGGCTGGTCTTCATATTTTCTAACTCTGTTAAAAACTTCTTGTGACTTCTCACTCTGTGCATCCATCTTTCCCTGAGGTCTTGCATTACCTTTACAGTCATCACTCTACACTTTCTTAGGTAGACTGCTTCCTTTCTCCACTTCACTTAGTTGATGCTTGGGGGTTTCATCTTGTTCCTCTGTCTGGAACATAATTTTTGCCACCTCATTTTGTCTAAATTTCTGTTTGAATTTTTGTGTATGTGGTAGGTTAGTTATGTTTCTCAGCCTTGGAGAAGTGGCCCTCTGCAAGGGATGTCCTCTGTGTCCCAGCAGTACACTCTCCTCTTGTCACCCAAGGGTCCCAGAGCAGGTTCTGATAACTATGTGCGGAACTCAGTTCCACAGACTGCGGGGTTGTAGTTTTCTTGCTTCTGGTGTCTACCTGGTGGGCAGGGCTGAGTCAAGGGGCAAGGTGGCTGTGGGATCAGGAAGTCTTTAGGCAGCCTATCCGCTAATAGTGGGGCTGTGTTCCTGCCCTGTTGCTTGGCCTGAGGCATCCCAGGACTATAGGCTGTTGGGTGGGGCCAGGTCTTAGTGGTAATGACTCAAGCAAGATGTCAGCTGCCAGCAAGAGTTCACACAGATGAATACGCCCCAATATCTCTGCCAACAGTGTTGACGTCCTCAGGGTCAGCCACAGTCACTGCCCGCTTCCCAAAGAGACCCTCCAAGACCAACAGGTAGGTCTGGTCCAGGTTCCTAAGAAGTCACTGCTTCTGCCCTAGGTTCTGGTGCATGTGAGACCTTATATGCACCCTCCAAGAGTGGAGTCTCTGTTTCCCTCAGTCCTGTGGAGCTCCAGAAATGAAAAGCCAAATGCTCCAGGTGCTCCCCCTTCAGATGCCAGATCCCCAGGATGGGTAGCCTAACTTGGAGCTCAGAACTCTTACTCCTGTGGGAGAACTTCTGCAATGTAATTATTCTCCAGTTTGTGGGCTGCCGTCCTGGGGAGTACGGGATTTGATTATATCAAGAGTGTGCCTCTCCTATCGTCTTGTGGCTTCTTCCTTGTCTTTGGATGTAAAGTATCTTTTTGGCAGGTTCCAGTCTTTTTCACTGATGATTGTTCAGCAGTGAGTTGTGATTTTGGTGTGTTCATGAGACAGGGTGAACTCAAGGTCCTTCTATCGTGCCATCTTACCTCCCATCCTCTAAATTCTTACTTTCTTACAACTTTTCTTTCAGGATTTTGGTAATTAAGTCTGCTTTATTTTGTACAATTTTTGCTAAAATTGGGGAGCACTATTATATACAAAGTAAGCATACAGGATAAAATATATCAAGGTTGGGAGTTTTCAATACATACCAAGGTAGAATGGAAAGTCAGAACAAGAAAGACTTACTCTACAAAAAAAAGGCATTTAGAAGTACGTGAATAAATGTTTATTGCCCTCTTGGTTCAATCCTCTCCCATTGCTGGCTTCCAGAAATCCTCATTTTCATCATTAAAAAAACTTGTAAAATGTAAATGAAAAGGCTTGCTTTAAGTTTACCACATAAAATTAAGTGTCGTAAATCCGACTTTTCCCTTTACATGTTTTTCTCACTTGAACACTATAACTGCTCAATGTAGTTTACCAATCTCTCTTTTCACAGAAGAAGGAACCAAGGTTTAGTACAATTATTTGTCCAAATTATTAAGCTGCAGAGCCAGCACTCCCACCCAGAGCAAGTTAGCGAAAATAGTAATTAAATCCCTCTAGGTCTGGTCTTGAATCTTCAGGATTTAAGAATTCCTTTTCCCCCATTTCAGCTCATTTCAAGAAGCCAAGAAATTATCAAATGTTTGTTTAGGTTATCCTTAGGGTTCTTCCAACTTTAAGATTCCAGGATTATAAAATCTCTAAGAAACTAGACAACTATTTACTGCCCTTTTTATTTGTTAGTTTTCTTAGAAACTAATGGTACTGGCTCCATTTCTGATATCCTTACTAATGAAAAAAATTTTTAAATTAAGCATATGAATATGTGTACCAAACAAGGGGAAAAAATCAGATATACTAGATTTTAGACAATTTTACAAATCTGTTATAATAATGTAGAGAAGGGAGCTGCCACCTCTCTTATAGTTTAAGAGCCACCTCTAGATCACCATTTCTCAAGGGTTCATGGTTATCTGTGACATTTCATTTTAGTGTTTTCATTTCAATGATAATTTTTTAAAAATTAACACCCATGCATTTTCTGGAACAAATCAGTATCCATATTATAACTGAGTTCTGTGTTTTTCCAGTAGTCATGTATGAATGTGAGCGCTGGACAATAAAAAAGGCTGAGTGCAGAAGAAATGATGCTTTTGAACTGTGGTGCTGGAAAAGACTTGAGAGTCCCTTGAACAGCAAGATCAAACCAGTCAATCCTAAAGGAAATCAACTCTGAATATTCACTGGAAAGACTGATACTGAAGCTGAAGCTCCAATACTTTGGCCACCTGATGCGAAAAGCCAACTCACTAGAAAAGACCCTGATATTGGAAAAGATTGAGGGCAGGAGAAGGGGCGACAGGACGAGATGGATGGATGGCATCACTGACTCAATGGACATGAGTTTGAGTAAACTCCAAGAGTTGGCGATGGACAGGGAAGCCTGGCGTGCTGTAGTCCATGGGGTTGCAAAGAGTTGGACACAATTGAGCGACTGAACAACTGAGTTCTACCATACAATTTGGTGCCCAGTTTGTGGTCTGTATGTTTGCTGTATAAATAAAAGAAAGACAAGTAGGTTGCAATACAACAGGCAGATGACCTCAAAAGAATCTGTGCTGGAGCACTCAGTACCTTATCAAGTGTACTGGGTGGATCTCATCTAACACAGCAAACCTGCTATGTACATTGAGCTATTTCTAGTCCCAATTCAAATTACCCATTTAAGAGATTTCAAAAACAATTCAAATGTTTTTTTACGTAACAGCTTCACTGAGATGTAATTCACATATCATACAATTCACTCCAAGAGTACAACTAATTTTTTTAGTATATTCAGTTATGTGACCATAACCATGATCAATTTTACAACAATTTCATCACCCCCCAAAAGAAACCCATTAGTAATCCCTCCCCATTTCCTCCCAAAACTTTCCCTGACCAAGCCTAGGCAACTACTAATCTATTTTTTATCTCTATGGATTTGCCTATTCTGAATATTTCATATAAATGGAATCATACATGTAATCTTTTGTGCTTGGTTGCTTTCACTTAGCATAATGTTTCCAATGTTAACCTGTGTCACAGAATGTATCAGTACTTAACTTCTTGTTACATTATTCTACTGCATGGATATATTATATGTTTTATTTATCCATTTTTCAGTTGATGGTCATTTGGGTTGTTTTCCACTCTGGCTATCATGAATAATGTTGCTATGAGATTCATATGGAAAATTTTTGTGTGAACATGTTTTTATTCTTTTGGGTATACATTTGAGAATAGAACTGATAAGATGATACAGTAACTGTGTTTTACCCTCTTGAGGAATTACCAGGCTATCTTCCAAAGTGGCCGCACCACTTTACAATCCCACCAGTAGTGCATGAGGGGTCCAATTTCTCCCTATCCTCACTTTTTAAAATTACATCTTTTTAAAGACAGTCATCCTAGTAGGTATGAAGTGGTAATTCAGTGCAGTTTTGAGTTGCATAACCTGATGGCTAATAATGTTGAGCATCTTTTCATATACTTATATGCCATTTGTACATCATTTTTGGAGAAATGCTTATTCAGATCATTGGCCCATTTTTAAATTTAATTGTCTTTTTATTATTGAGTTGTAAGAATTTTTTACATATTCCAGATACAAGTCTCTTACCAGATAAAAGATTTGCATAAACTTTCTTCCATTCTGTATTATTTTCTTCTGAATAAGGCAACTCTAACTCTACTAAGTTACCAAATAATACCTCACTGAAATTGGTGTTCAAGGACTTCTGGCCAGTTTTAGAATGAATATGAGATCTGATTATCATAAACTGCTTCACAATGCCTTCACATTATAAATACTACCTTGTATGATATTCCCTACATTGCTATTATTAAAGCTAAAATATATACACGGATTATGTATATTAGTGAATCCAAAGCTAAACCTTTCCACTATTCAGCTCAATATTTAGTTTAGTCACTCAGTCACATCCAATTCTTTGCAACCCCATGGACTGCAGTACACCAGACTTCCCTGCCCATCACCAACTCCCGGACCTTACTCAAACTCATGTCCATCAAGTCGGTGATGCCATCCAACCATCTCATCCTCTGTTGTCCCCTTCTCCTCCTGTCTTCAATCTTTCCCAGCATCAGGTATTATGCTCAATATGCTCATTTCAGTAAAACAACATCTCTACTACATAATATGAACTTTAATTTAATTTGGATTTTCTTAGGTTTAGTGTGGTTAACATCTATATACTTACTCATAAGGGCTTCCCTGGTGGTTCAGAGGCAAAGAATCCACCTGCCAATGCAGGAGATGCAGTTTCAATCCCTGGGTGGGGAGGATCCCCTGGAGAAAGAAATGGCAACCCACTCCAGTATTCTTGCTTGGGAAATCCCATGGACAGAGGAGCCTGACGGGCTACAGTCCACGGGATCACAAAAGTTGGACATGGCTTAGAGACTAAACAACTTACAAATAAAAATATAAATCCGTTGTAACAATGGACATAACACTGATAACCAAAATTGTACTAAATACCTGGTTCCTACCTACTTAATACATGGCCATCAAGACACATGAGATTGCTTAAGAAAACAATCTTGATTCAGCATATATATTTTTAAAAATTCCACTGACCTTACCATTGCTATTACTGAATTATTTGTAAATTTGTTTTGATTTTATAGTTAAGGGTCATCAGGTTCAATATAGGAGGGATAAGGATTACTTAGCTTTTTGTTTGAATACATTTAGAGTAATTACAATGAAAATAATTTACAAGTGTGAGGTGGGGGGAGTGTCCAGTGTTTTTCCTTCAAATGCAATAAAGGCAACTCCCTCCAGTATTCTTGCCTGGGGAATCCCAAGGACAGAGGAGCCTGGTGGGCTACAATCCATAGGGTTGCAAACAGTCAGACACAACAGAAGTGACTTAGCATGCATGCAGAGTGAAAGGCATAGCTCTACTCAAAGGAAAGCTATTCTCAGGATGGGGAACACATGTATACCTGTGGCAGATTCATTTTGATATTTGGCAAAACTAATACAATTATGTAAAGTTTAAAAATAAAATAAAATTAAAAAAAAAATAATTATGGGTCTCAGAGGAAATTTCTTCTCAGGATTTCTTATGCTGTTAATTAAGATAAGAGATGCAACACCAAGTAGTATCCTGTGATTAAAGGATCACTCAACATCCTTTAATGTGGACAATCATTTGTTCATTCTTATTTTCTACCTTTACCTGGTGGACTGATAAAATCTGTATCCTTATTTCCTTTTGAACAGAAAAATTACTAATTTAGTATCATAAATAATAAAAGAGATAATGGTACTTAATTGTCAGCAACAAAGGCCAGGCACATCAAATCATATTTTCCAAAAATCATACATAAAGAATCTTGGCTCTGGATAAAGAGTTTATAACAAAACAAACTGATCTCAGAAACCCAAGGATTGGTCTAATAGTACTTTTCAGACCCTTTTGCCCTCTATCCTGGGTAACAGCTAAATTTTACTGCCTCTATGGTTCCCTATGGCCATCAAATCATACTGCTTAAAGAAAATAATCTTGGCCTGGCACATATTGTATTTTTAGAAACCCATTGATTCTGCCACTGCTATTATTGAATATATTATCCCATAGTCAGCCTAAGAGTTAAAAAGAATGCAGGCAACACAAACCTTTGCACAAACCAAAGCAAAAAACATAAGAAGCTCTGAAATGTTCTGGGAATAAGTAATGAGAGAACTCCTAACAACAGCAAAGTAGATTAAGGACAACAGCAATCTCTATGATCAGGACCCTAAGGAGAACAACTTTCCCTCTGCTTTTAGCCAAATAAACAAATCCTAGGAACGGAAGTTTGATAAACTGTATTCTTTTTCTACAGTACACTCAACATCATCCAGCAAATTATGCATTAATACTAAGAAGCTAAATTTAATAAAAAAGTTGAGGCGTTTTAAAAAAAAATCCAAGGTGTCTAAAGCAGGAACATAAATTCTGCCTCTGTTTCTCTGGTTGAGACCTGGGCAAGCTACTCATCTTCTTGGCCCTAGGAAACTCATCTGAAATACCGAAATGAAATAGATATACCCTAAGCTTACTTACGTATCAGTTAACAGAAATAATGATAAAATTATTCAGAAGCAAAGTTTTGCATAAATGCTTAGGAAACAAGCAAATCTATCAAATCCTTTCAGTTCAGTTCAGTTCAGTCACTCAGTTGTGTCCGACTCTTTGAGACCCCATGGACTGCAGCACGGCAGGCCTCCCTGTCCACCACCAACTCCCAGAGTCCACCCAAACTCACGTCCATCGAGTCAGTGATGCCATCCAGCCATCTCATCCTCTGTCGTCCCCTTCTCCTCCTGCTCCCAATCACTCCCAGCATCAGAGTCTTTTCCAATGAGTCAACTCTTCGCATGAGGTGGCCAATGTACTGGAGTTCAGCTTTAGCATCATTCCTTCCAAAGAAATCCCAGGGCTGATCTCCTTCAGAATGGACTGGTTGGATCTCCTTGCAGTCCAAGGGACTCTCAAGAGTCTTCCCCAACACCACAGTTCAAAAGCATCAATTCTTCAATGCTCAGCTTTCTTCACAGTCCAACTCTCACATCCATACTTGACCACTGGAAAAACCATAGCCTTGACTAGACGGACCTTTGTTGGCAAAGTAATGTCTCTGCTTTTCAATATGCTATCTAGGTTGGTCATAACTTTCCTTCCAAGGAGTAAGCGTCTTTTAATTTCATGGCTGCAGTCACCATCTGCAGTGATTTTGGAGCCCCCAAAAATAAAGTCTGACACTGTTTCCACTGTTTCCCCATCTATTTGCCATGAAGTGATGGGACCAGATGCCATGATCTTTGTTTTCTGAATGTTGAGCTTTAAGCCAACTTTTTCACTCTCCTCTTTCACTTTCATCAAGAGGCTTTTTAGTTCCTCTTTACTTTCTGCCATAAGGGTGGTGTCATCTGCATATCTGAGGTTACTGATATTTCTCCCAGCAATCTTGATTCCAGCTTGTGCTTCTTCCAGCCCAGTGTTTCTCATGATGTACTCTGCACAGAAGTTAAATAAACAGGGTGACAATATACAGCCTTGATGTACTCCTTTTCCGATTTGGAACCAGTCTGTTGTTCCATGTCCAGTTCTAACTGTTGCTTCCTGACCTGCATACAGGTTTCTCAAGAGGCAGTTCAGGTGGTCTGGTATTCCCATCTCTTTCAGAATTTTCCACAGTTTGTTGTGATCCACACAGTCAAAGGCTTTGGCATAGTCAATAAAGCAGAAATAGGTGCTTTTCTGGAATTCTCTTGCTTGTTCGATGATCCAGCGGATGTTGGCAATTTGATCTCTGGTTCCTCTGCCTTTTCTAAAACCAGCTTGAACATCAGGAAGTTCATGGTTCACATATTGCTGAAGCCTGGCGTGGAGAATTTTGAGCATTACTTTACTAGCGGGTGAGATGAGTGCAATTGTGCGGTAGTTTGAGCATTCTTTGGCATTGCCTTTCTTTGGGATTGGAATGAAAACTGATCTTTTCCAGTCCTGTGGCCACTGCTGAGTCTTCAAAATTTGCTGGCATATTGAGTGCAGCACTTTCACAGCATCATCTTTTAGGATTTGAAATAGCTCAACTGGAATTCCATCACCTCCACTAGCTTTGTTCATAGTGATGCTTCCTAAGGCCCACTTGACTTCACATTCCAGGATGTCTGGCTCTAGGTCAGTGATCACACCATCATGATTATCTGGGTGGTGAAGATCTTTTTTGTACAGTTCTTCTGTGTATTCTTGCCGCCTCTTCTTAATATCTTCTGCTGCTGTTAGGTCCATACCATTTCTGTCCTTTACCGAGCCCATCTTTGCATGAAATGTTCCCTTGGTATCCCTAATTTTCTTGAAGAGATCTCTAGTCTTTCCTATTCTATTGTTTGCCTCTATTTCTTTGCATTGATTGCTGAGGAAGGCTTTCTTATCTCTTCTTGCTATTCTTTGGAACTCTGCATTCAAATGGGTATATCTTTCCTTTTCTCCTTTGCTTTTCGCTTCTCTTCTTTTCACAGCTATTTTTAAGGCCTCCTCAGACAGCCATTTTGCTTTTTTGCACTTCTTTTCCATGGGGATGGTCTTGATCCCTGTCTCCTGTACAATGTCATGAACCTCTGTCCATAGTTCATCAGGCACTCTATCAGATCTAGTCCCTTAAATCTATTTCTCACTTCCACTGTATAATCATAAGGGATTTGATTTAGGTCATACCTGAATGGTCTAGTGGTTTCAAAGTTCCCTAAACGTCTGCAAAGGAAAATACTACACACTAGGCACCAATCAGCAAAGAAAGACAAAATGTCTTTATAATTAACCAGTTTTTGGTCCCTCACCTCAGTAAAGAACTCTCATTTGCTATACAGGAATTAGTGGTAACACCATTTCCCAGAGTAGATATGGTCTAAAACCAATGCAGGCTACATGGAGAAATATTCGGAGGGAAAACCAGACCAAAGTAAACTAATCAAGCAATAAGGGAACAGAGTTGATACAGGTCTCCTGCCTCAGTCCTGACTGCCATAAGGAAGGGCATGTACTCCAAATGGAAAGATGACCAGGGGCTTTTAATACTCTGCATCATGAAAGAAACAGAACATCATTGTGTCAGCCTCCAAAAAGCAATGTGATTCCACTCTAGAATACAAAGCCCAGAATACCAGCGTTGTTCTTATCCTCCTGAGGGAGGCAGAAAATGCCTTGACCTTAACTCAGTTTGGTAAAGAAGGGGAAGAGGGAGACAGGATGAGAAAAAAGAGAAGAAACTGCAAAACACTGTGCTCCCTCAACTGGTCACTCCTCACAAAGGTTAAAATAAAGCACAAAAGTTCAACAGAGAGGACTAATCTCTCTCCCCATGTGCCAATCTGCTTCTCAGCTCCGTCCACTTCCACCTGTGGCTGACCACAGATACAGAAGGGAACAATACTCAGTAATACTTAAAGAACAAAAACAAAATTATACTAATGCTAATGAATTACAAAGACCAAAATTTTACATTTATAAAAGAGCAGTTTAAGTTTTGGTATAAAATGGTAGAGAAAGAAACAGAAAAATCAAGTAACTTTTTAATATCGTATCTAGTATAAGATATAGCATGAGAGTTAATTAAATTTTAATGATAAAATGGTAATGAGGACTGATCAAAGACATCAGGAACACAGAACTGTGAGGCCAGAATGACTTTCAGAAACTGTAACGTTCATCCTGGGCCTTCCTTCTTCTCTTCCTGGGATGTTCTGGGGTGCCCCATTCCTACGGCCCTGATTTTTATTCGTCACCTCCCCATTTCTCTGCAATCCTTCAGGGACAAATTTAAAGCCAATGATCTTCATGCTGCCAAATAATGGATACTTTGCTGTTTTCATCTTACTTAAACTTTGCAAAGGACAACTATTATTTTTAATTGTTCCACATTCATTCCCCCTGTTTAGGTGACAGGATCCACACTGTTTGGGGATCCACCCCTCCCTCACTGGATACATTCTTGGTGGGACTGTAGAGTAAGATGTTCCTTCCTATCCTAACCAACTGTTGGGCAGTCAACTGATTTGTTCATCAGATACTTTACCTTAGAATGTGAATTCTAAAACAAGTTAAGTAACTAAAAGGTAAAAACTGCTACAGCAACCTGTTCGTTGTAGTACTGCAACTATCAGTCTCCCCCTGGGGCTGCTCAGGTTCTGTCCTTTTCAAAGCCAGGGCCTTCAGTATTTCCTTTGATCCTGTGAGCTGCCCACATCCTTGTCATAAATTCCTCTTCTCCTCAAGTAAATTGGTCATTTGCAACCAGAGTCATAACTGATATTTTCCCTTAGAAGCATTGCCTCCTTCCACAAACACTTTACTTACTCTCTTTTGCTTTTTTCTCATTTTAATCCTACCTCACTGGCCACTCCTCCAGTTTTCTCTGATAACACCTATATTCCTCCTCCACTCACCTTCTAAATACTAATGTTCCTCAGGAGTTTGCAGGCCCTCTTCTCTTACTATATTATATTACCTTCCTAGTGTGAACGCATGGCTTTAAATGACATGGTCTCCAAAATTTTAACCTATAGCCTAGATATTTCCTCTGAGCTACAAACTTGTACATATAATTGCTTATTTGACATCTCTACCTGATGTTTTGATATCTCAAATTTAACATATTCAAAATGAATTCTCTCCCAACCGTTTCCCATCATCCCCTGCCAGCCCCTCTGACCACAACCCTCCACTCAAGGGAAGGCCATCATTCACCCCATTTAGAAGTTACTTTTATAACTTCTCTCCTTTGCTCCCAGTATGCAGTCCAGCTACAAGTCTGGTCTTGAGTCTATCTCTAACCTACTTACTTCTACTGCCTCTACTCCACTCCAGGCCACCATCAACTCTTGCCTTAAAGTACCATTACTGCCTCCTAACTGGTCTCCCTGCTTCTATTCTTTGCCTCCCTTCATTCTGTTCTCTTTGCATCACTCAGTATCATCTTAAACTATGAATTTTCACATTTTCTTCATGTGGCTTCCCAATATATCTAGAAAAAATCCAAAATCCTTATCCAGTCCTATAAGGACATATGTGATTCATTCCTGCCTCTCCAAAGACATTCCAGAGTTGTTCTCTATTACTTGCTCACCAAACTCCAGCCAAAGGGCTCTCCCTTAGTTCCTTGAACACATTTAGCTCTTTCCTACGCTAGTGATTTGCATGTGTCATCTCCTCTACCTAGGAATGCTTTCTCTTCCATTGGTTAGCTGTTTTTTTATTCTTCAGGGCTCTGTTCAACCATCAACTCACATAAAAAGGTTATGTATGCCTGATCACTTTATCCCAGGAAGGTTCCCCATAACCCCAGTTTACTTTCTATCCATCCCTACTGTCTCCATTACAGCACCCATCACAATTTCAAATTCTTTTGTTTTTATATAGTATTCACTTTTTGTCTGGCTGTCATAAAAAATGGCAAGCTTGTTTACAAATTGTAAGCTCCATAAACAAGGACAAGAACTAGTCTGTCTTGTTCACTACTTTATCGCCTAGCACCCAGAACCCATCACCTGGTGCCTGGCAGAGTACTGTATGCAATTCATAAGGAATTTAGGTCTCTGATACTATGATACTGATACTATGAAGCTCTGAGATTGTCTTTACTATGAGCTTTAAGGGCTTTTATGCAAGCTTCTCTGTAACCAGCTAGTAGGCACTAAATAAATATTTGCATATTGAATGAATGACACCACAAAGGATAAATGATACCAAAATTTTTGTTTCTATTACTAACCTCTCTCTGAACTCCAAACTATTTCTAACTGCTTGCTAGGTATCCCCAAGTGGATGTTTATCTCAATTTTAACCATGTTCAAAATCCAGATTGTCATCTTCCCCACCAAACCTGTTCTTCTTCCCGTATTATCCATTTCAGTTATTGCCCAATTTTTCTCCCACTTAGCTACAAACTCTAGGTCTTGAACAATCTCTCTCATCCTCCATATCTAAATAATCCCAGTGGTTCTGATTCCTCCAAATTTATTCCTACCATAATGCACTGTTTAGGTTTTTCATTATCTTTCAACTCCAACATGAAAACAAGCTTCTAACTGGCCACCTTGCCCTTAAAATTCCCCTTTCCAATCCATCTTTTATGCAGCCACTCTAGTTTCTTTCCAAAACACAGAGAAGTTTATGTCACTTCCCTTGCCCAAAGTTCAGTGCCTCAGAATTAACAGTCAAATCCCTAAGCATGACATTTTAAATATTCAGCAGTATGTCCTCAAATACTGTTTCAGTTAAAGCATCCACTATACTCCTCAATGAATCCTTTTCTCCAGTACACACTGATTTGGCTACTAAACATTCCAACCTATTTCAGTGTTCAAGATCTTTCCCTTGGGATAGTTCTTCAGTAATAAGACCCTCCAGTAATAAACGCTGCAATCCAGCTGTGATCTTTGAAATCCTTTCCTGTCTTCAAAATCTAACTCATATGCCATCCTCCATGAAGACTCATCTTTTCCCTCCAGTCAAAACAAATCTATCCTTCCCTGGTGTTCTCACAACACAGTTTAACCTCTCTTTAACAATTATCTCACCCTGCTTTGGGAGTTAGTTGTCTTCCAGCATGTTTTTCTCACTAGTTAAGGTTCACTGAATTTATTCATCCTCCCACTAACTCAGCATGGTGCTTGCACAAACTAAGCATTTAGGAAATATTTACTGAATAAATAGGTAACCTTCTTCATTTACAGGGGGTGCGGGTGGGGGTGTCAAAGCTAGAGATTAAGTAATTTGCCAAAAACGAGACCTCTACTTAGACGCAAAATTTAAAAAACTAGAACCTAAATCTTTTGAGCTTAGCTGACCTCACTTTGTCTCATACGAAGACAGTGGAATTTTTTACTCCCTAACAATAACAAAACGCCCCTGGTTTTATTTTAAAATATTTCTTTCATCCTCTTGACAAATATGCTGCGTCGACCATTGGGTCAAAATGAGGAAGAAGTACAAATTCTTAACTTCAAAGTTAATAATATTTAACTTTGAATGAAGTTTAACAAATTAATCCTAAGTGCATTTCAGAGCCTCATGAGCAAGAGGGATAAACTTTAATAAACTAATTGAATTCTTTTCTCCGAAGAGACTTCAGAGGATAAATACAACCTGCGAAATGAATACAGGGGGTAAACACTTACAGCCCCACACCCTCGCCTTCAAATGACACGCGAAGGAGAAACGGGCGGCCCAGCCCCTCCGAGTCGGCAGTCTTCCTTCTTCTAGTCCCAGAAAGTGGACATATGGAAGAAGAGGGTAGATCTGGGGCTGAAATATCCAGGGCAGAGTCGCCCTGGCATCATCGTTCCCCGATTACAACGGCCTAGTGAAGGGCCCCAAGGTTGGCGGGCGGGCCTCGCTGCGGGTGCAGTCTGGGAGCCCCCGCCCCGGGCACTCGCTGACTCTAGCTTTCTCAAGTCGGTCTTGTCCCCATGTCCCTGGCCCCCAAACCAAGTAGCGAAACACCGGTCCCAGAAGCCCTCGAGGAGAAAAGCCGAAGCCGTAGGGCTTCAGATCCGCCGCTCCAGATCCGGGTGGGGTGCCCCGGGGGCGGTTTCTCGGTCCTCTCCGGGGACAAACTCGGCCCGCGCCCCCGAGAAGCCGGTGCTGACTTCCTCCCTCTCGGAGACCACCCAACCGAGTGGGTGTGGTCGGGACCACCCCAGAACTCACCTTACAGTCCCGGGCAGCAGTCCGTCAGTCAGTCGGTCCCGAATTCTGTCCACACAGAGCGTCTTCCGGCTCCTGCCGGAAGCAGTTCAAGCGCGGGACAGGAAGTTTGGCCGCCCCCACGCACACACCCACTCGCTTGCCTGGCAGCCCCGCGACGGAATCGCCGAAGAGGTTTCCCGCCCGGTGGCCTCAGGCCTGCGCGGGCCAAGCTGGTAGCGCAGGGCTTGGCTCTGTGAGGGTAGGATCTGCGCTCTCCCGCCTCCCACTCATTCCCTCTCGGCCTTTGTAGCTCCGTGGTCTGCGAAGCCCGAAAAAACGGGGTCAGTCAATTCTAGTCGTGACGTCACTGCTTCCCTGCTGCAACGGACGGGGTAGTTTTTCCTGTCAGCTGAGATCAGTACAGGTTGCAGTGGAGGCAAGCGAGAAAGAAAAGATCACTACTTAAACATTTATCAGAGTTCTCTCAGTGAAGAAGACTTTGAAGCTTAAGTGCCAGAGAAGGAACTTCCAGAATAGTTCTGCATTGCATACCGGGCGGGGTAAAAAATTGAGACTCAGGTGTATAACTTTTTTTTGAAATGTGGATTCCCTAGTCTTCGTTCTGTCAGTACATTCGGATGTAAAGAGCTCTCGGATGTCCACAGGGGGCTAGAACCCTTGAGTTTCAGGCTGGATGCCACAACTTAGACCTTTATGTGTCTGACTTGAGTTTTTGAGATTAGTAATTTTTGAATACTTGCTGGGTCCCAAAGGATGAAGGAGAGACTCAGCTAAGATAGTGGTGTGCCAGCGTGCTCAGCCATGTCCAACTCTTTTGCGACCCCATGGACTGTAGCCCTCCCAGGCTTCTCCAGGCAAGAGTACTGGATTGGGTTGCCATTTCCTTCGCCAGGGGATCTTCCCCACCCAGGGATCAAACCTGCATCTCCTGCATTAGCAGCCAGTTTCTTTACCACTGAGCCACCTGGGAATAAAAGGCATTTTCTAAGAAGGGCGTTTTCAAGAATAGACAGAGTTGAAGAAACCAGTAGTTTCCTACACAAAGGATGGTGATTTGAAAAGAAGCAACACCTTTCAAGAGAAGGTTATTTCCTCCTTAGATAAGCCGAGTTTATCTATCCCAGGTGCCTATGGGGTTCTTGTTGTTGTTCATTCGCTCAGTTCTGTCAGACTCTCTGTGACCCCATGGGCTGCAGCACACCAGGCTTCCTGGTCCTTCACCATCTCCTGGAGTCCACTCAAACTCATGTCCATTGAGTCGGAGATGCCATCCAACCATCTCATCATCTGTTGTCCTCCTTCTGCCTTCAGTCTTTCCCAGCATCAGAGTCTTTTGCAATGAGTTGGCTCTTCACATCAGTATTAGAGCTTCAGAATCAGTCCTTCCAATGAATGTTCAGAGTTGATTTCCTTTAGGATTGATTGGTTTGATTTCTTCGCTGTCCAAGGGACTCTCAAGAGTCTTCCCCAGCACCACAGTTGGAAAGTGTCAATTCTTCAGCACTCAGCCTTTTTTAATTGTCCAGCTCTCACATCCTTACATGACTACTAGAAAAACCATAGCTTTGACTATACAAACCTTTGTCAAAAGAGTGACATCTCTGCTTTTTAATATGCTGTCTAGGTTTGTCATAGCTTTTCTTCTAAAGAGAAAGTGGGATATTTACTTGAAAAGTGAAAGTGTTTGTTGCTCAGTTGTGTCTGACTCTGCAATCCCATGGACTATAGCCTGCCAGGCTCCTCTGTCCATGGAATTCTCCAGGCAGAATACTGGAGTGGGTTACCATTCCCTTCTCCAGGGGACCTTCTTGACCCAGGGATCGGACCCAGGGTCTCTTGCATTGCAGGCAGATTCCTTACTGTCTGAGCCACCAGGGAAGGGCCTACCTAGCTCAAGAGACTGGAAATAAGATAGATTTAGGAGTTATCAACACTTAGACAAGAGATGAAGCTCTCTCTGGAGATAAAATGGAAAAGTATATACAACAGAAAGAGCTGAAGGCCACTGAGGTCAACTGGAGTGACTAACACAGTTCGAAACTACACAAAAGTATACTACAGTTTGTAAACTGCTGACCATAAACCCTCACAACACTTAAAAAAAAAAAACACCCTCAATTTTACTGTATTAAAGGGTTGATTACAATGAATAAAACAAATGCTCTTATATAGAGATATATTAATAGGTCCTGAACATTCATGTTTACAACCATTTGTTACTTTTGCTCAGTCGGTTCTATCATTTTTTGAAGCTGTATTTAAATCTTTTTCATCACTTAAAACTTGAAGTGATGTCTATACCTATTTCTCTTGAAATCTTTGTAACTATTTGATAGTATGCGCCTACTAAGCTAAAATAAACATAGGCCTTTATCAATATTGATTTGGGTTTTTAGGCTATACTGTGGACTACTTGGCAAAACACAAATAGATCATCTTCTGTAGTAAGTCCCTCCATCAACCTAACCAGTCTCAGTTATTTAACTTATACTACTTCCGACACAAAGCCTCTATTCTACTCCAAAAACTGTTCCACAAGCTCTGAATTTCCCCAAACTCCTGCACACACACACACCCTGCCATTAAGTCCCTTTTCCATCAACACAATATGGAAACACTATCCTATTTATTCTTGCATCAAGAATTTCAAGAATTATGTAAAGCATTTCCAATTGAATACATATTTGTAAGTGTCTTTTCAAGTATTCTATTTTAAACAAACATTATAAAGTTATAAAAACTATTAATTTAAAAAATATTTTGTATGATCTATCAAAGTTACATTAAATCTCCAACAGTTTCTGAATATCTGATATCAATTTCATGTAATATTAGTTTTAGCAAAAGAAGGAAAAATAGGTCATGTTGACATCAATCTATTATGGTAAATAATCATATAGGCTGTAGAGTAAATATATGATATTGAAGATATAGGAGTGAATTATGTTGTGCAACTAAGAAAATATCACCTATTATCACATTTAAAGCAAAGCAATCTATACCCTTAAGGGTTTCTTTAATGTATCTTGAAATCTTTCAGCAGAATGGAAAGAAATCCATGTATTTCCTTGATGAAGATGTTTATGGAGATTACAAAGAGGTATCTCCTGAAATGCAAACTATCTGCTTTCCGATGTTACCTCCTGTCATCATGGACTGGAATGCAGCTGGAAAGAAAAAAAAAAAAACGAAGTTATCTGACAACATAATGTCACCATCATACATGTTTGTCAATAGACCAGGCACATATGATTAATGTGAATAATTTCTTTGATGATTTTAAGTACGGAAGGAAACTTTCATGAAAAGAAACCGCTAGTAAAACCGCTACCAAAGTTACAGGACAAATCAACCCAATTAACATCTTAAAAATGTGTTTTTTACTCAAACTATAAATGTTTAATTGGCGTCTACATCCATGTTCAATGTTACAGAGTCTGAAGACTACAGCAAAATAAGTATGAAGATAAATGTCAGAAAAAACAACATCTTAAAAAATATTAGAAATCTAATCATAAAGTTTTACTAAGTAAGTGAAATGAACATCTATCATGTGAGTGAATTTTATATTTCAGTTTGGTAAACACATTAACCAAATACATGAGATTTTTTTCTTAAAAAGGAAAAATTAACAATTTGATTTAATTCTCTTCATTTAAAATAAAAGAGATTGTTGAAATCTGTATGTTAGCCAAAAAAAAGAAACCCAAATACTGAAAATCTGCTTAATGTAATCTTATGATTGATGACTTAGAACCATTCAATCTGAGAAAGTTATTTAGAGGCTAGATAACTTTCACAATTCTTACAATTTTTAATAATTATTTACAAAAACAAAGAAATATTTTATAATTTGAAATGAGAAAACAATAGCTCTTAAATACCACTAAGTTGAACTTTCATAGAGTTTAAGATATTTAAGGTTTCACAGGAAAGAAATGTGATTCAAAGAGAAAAAAACCACTGAAAAGAAGAATTAAAAGAAAGTATTTGTGCTGAACTGATGTGTATAGTAAACAAATCTACATTCATCTTACCTCCCATGTTTTCCAATCCATTTATCATAGTCTCTTTGATCTGTAAATCGAAATAGGTATATTTTATATTGTTTAGACTTCAGTGTTTCTACTTAATGGTTTACATTTTTGCAAAAGGCAGCAATATTATTTAGCACTTTCTGTCTAAAAATAGATATGTTTCATTTTATATAGCTAGATCAGAAAAGTTTCCTATCAATTGATTTTTTAAAATATTAATACAATCCTATTTTTCCACTGTCTAATCTTCAGTTATGTCATATGCTGTACCCCCTCTTTTCAAAAAACAAACTATATAAGCACACATACAGATACACCTTTGCCTATCATTTGCATGTTTCAAGAACATCCTAGGTCAGGGGTCTCTGGACCTCAGATTGATAATTGCTGATTTTCAACCACAAGAAGGGCAGGTTGTAGGGTGGTGGAGAGGTACTAAGAAATGCTTAAAAGATTTTTGAGAAAGAACAACTTCTAACACATAGTAATATTAAATAAATATTTGCTAATGAATATTACAATTTAGAAAAGACAAAAACCTATAATCTAAGAAAAGTAAAGTTTAATAAAATTTAAATAAAGGTAATGATGAGAAGGTTTCTCAATCAGGAGCATTATACTCCTCTGGGAGGTAAAGTTAATTTATGATATTCAGTATACTTTTATTTTACAGAAATATTTATTATGAAACTAATATTAAATTCAAATAATACAAAAGTATATCAAGTAGCAGGAAGAATGATATTGATCAAGAATAGAAGCAAGTTCTACCTTTAGCTTTCCTTCTTTAAACCATTGACTCAGTTGGAGAATACCAAACTCAAATTTATCCTTATAATTTAACACCAGAAATCTTTCTCTGTAGTGGGGAAGAAAATGATAATGATCAGAGACTAGGGAGGGAAAAAGCTCATATCAAATCATTCCTGAATTCAAAAATTTGTTAATCACATAGAGTCTGGTCAAATACAGCTTTAGGTGCAATTACAAGCATACGTATCCTGCTCCTGCTAAGTCGCTTCAGTAGTGTCCGACTCTGTGCAACCCCATAGATGGCCTCTCACCAGGTTCCCCCATCCCTGGGATTCTCCAGGCAAGAACACTGGAGTGGGTCAAGCATACGTATAGTGGACTTCTATTGTTTTGTCTGCTCAGGATCGACAGTCCCATGTAGTATTAATACTGTGGTTTTACTTTGTAGGTTGCATCTTTCCCTACCCTCATGTGATGAAAGCCAGGCCAGTCTGAGCCGATACTTATCAGCTTTTGGACTTGATAAAACTGCAAGAAGAGAACTGTTCTCTTTTTGCTTGGATTGCTAACCTGGTGAAATGTAAGAGCAAAGATTACAGTCATCCTGTTGCTACTGCAAGAGGAGAGTCTGCAGGGAGCCACGCCAACCCAGAAAAAAGCACAGCCCAGGGTGAAGAAAAACTGAGTCTGGACACCACTATGCAAACCTTTTACCCAGCCAAAGCTAAGCCAGTACTAATATTGAACTTCTCAATACATGAACCAATAAATGTCTTTTGCACTTAAGCCAATATGAGTTGAATTTCTAACATTCACACAAAAAAGATGGACTGAACAGGTGCATTTTTCAAAAAGTTTTCTGCCAGGGAGCTAGTTAACCAAAACCTAAATAGTGAACCACCTTAAAATGTACATTTTCAAATTTTATATAATAGGAAACAATTATATACGAACGATGTATTTCCTATACATCTGTGATCTTTATTTTTTTACAGTCAAAAAGCAAAATATATCATTTTATTAATTTTTTGTATATCCTTTTTTAAAATTTTTATTTATTTTTACTTTACAATATCGTATTGGTTCTACCACACATCAGCATGAATCCACCACGGGCGTACGCGTGTTCCCCATCCTGAACCCATCTGTGATCTTTAAACCTACTGAATCTGGTAATATGGGGAAAGTGTAGAACATACCTTGTGATGTTTCTTTCTTTCTGGATTGCTTCTATAGCAGGGGGTAGTGGAGGAGGATAAGGCACATCTTTGTTGTACTGAGAAATTTGACCACATAGGATGATGTGGCTGTTCTGATTCATCTGTTCAGAGAAAATTTATGATTATACCTTAAGATATATACCTTCCCTGTATTTAATGATCTTATGGCTACCTCAATGAAAGCCTCCTTGATTCTAGTATTTAATCTTTTTTTTAAATGGCCACATCACACAGTCTGTGGAATCTTAGTTTCCGTATCAGGGATTGAACCTGTGCCCTCGGCAGTGAAAGTGCACAGTCCTAACAACACTGTGGATTAGGACTAAATACTATAAGGAATTCCCTATAGTATTTACTCCCTTAATGCCAATTAATTGATTTTGTTCTAACGACTCACCCACTATACGTATCAAAGAGTTTTAATTAGCTAGCAAATAAATCTACCCCAAAGGTTTTTCCAGTAGTCACGTATGGATGTGAGAGCTGGACTATAAAGAAAGCTGAGTGCCAAAGAATTGATGCTTTTGAACTGTGGTGTTGGAGAAGACTCTTGAGAGTCCCTTGGACTGCAAGGAGATCCAACCAGTCCATCCTAAAGGAAATCAGTCCTGAATATTCTTTTGAAGGACTGATGCTGAAGCTGAAACTCCAATACTTTGGCCACCTAATGTGAAGAGCTGACTCATCTGAAAAGACCCTGATGCTGGGAAAGATTGAAGGCAGGAGGAGAAGGGGATGACAGAGGATGAGATGGTTGGATGGCATCACTGACTCAATGGACATGAGTTTGAGTAACCTCCGGGAGTTGGCGATGGACAGGGAGGCCTGGTATGCTGCAGTCCATGGGGTCGCAGAGTCAGACACAACTGAGCGACTGAACTGAACTGAACTGAACTGAAAGGAATATAGAGGTAAAAAATAAGATTTTGGTAATCTGCAAAAGAATTTCATTAGTTGTCATTGTCATCATTGTTGCTACTTCCATTATTATTGGTAGAGTATTTCTTTGGGTTTAAATAATTTAACCTCAGTTGAAAATAATTTTACATATAGTAAAGGACAATGTAGTGTCAATAGCTAATGTTGATAAATTATAAAGCTGTTGATTAAAATATTCAAATACCTGTAAACTATAAAAATCCTTTCCCAACCCAAAGTCAGAGGGCGATGGCTGAGAGCTGATGGTTAGAAATGAGTTAAAGCTTAGAACTTCACTTGTATAATACAACTGTAATTTTTCACAAAAATAAAGGTGAAAATATAACATTGCTAGAACTAAAACTAATGCTCATAGTGCAAATCTGCAAACAAATGGAAACAGCTTCACCAAGCTCTTCTGTATCACTTAATTAGAATACTGACCATCGTGTTGTTTTTCACCATAAACCCTACAAGTTTATAAAGTTTTTTTTTCTCACTATCAGTTAAAAAGATATCACATCAAATAAAATATAGCATTCAAATTTACAACCAAATCAAAAAACAACCTGACTTATCACTGTATCACTGATATCACCGCCAACATTGTCAAAGTAAACATCCACTCCAGCTGGGCATAATTTATGGAGTTGTTCTGCAACATTCCCCTCTTTATAATTAATTGCAGCATCGAAGCCCAATTCTGAGGTCAAAAAGAGGCACTTCTCAGGTGTTCCACAAATTCCCACGACTCTGGAACAGCCCAGCAAACGGCCAATCTAGGGGAGAAATTTTTGAAAATTAAACAACTTTCTCTTGTCACAATTTACGTGGAAAAATGTGAAAATATAAAAGATAATACAAGTACCTATATGAAAATATTCATCACAATTTAGGCTTTTGTAAGTCTTTTCAAGAAAGGTAATTTGAAACCAAAAGAACTGAGAACAGATATAACAGCATTCTTAAAAACATTTAGAGTGAATAAAATTAGACTTAGTTTGAATGTTAAAATCTCACAATTTAAAGATGAGCTCATAAAAGGAACACTCAAACCAAAAACATCTCTATCTTGCAATTCAATATTTTTTGGGCCTGTGAGGAACTAAAATCACTATTAAGATAAAATGTTTGTTTCTGTGGTTTCACACTTTGAAGGCTACTATTCATAAAATAATGTACTTTATAAAACTGTATCATAATGTTTATAGCTCTGTTGCTGTTGTTTAGTAGTTAAGTCACGTCTGACACTTTTGCAACCCCATGGACTGTAACTCACCAAGCTCCTCTGCCCATGAGATTTCCTAGGCAAGAATACTGGAGTGGGTTGCCACTTCA
This sequence comes from Bubalus bubalis, assembly GCF_019923935.1. Taxonomy (NCBI): domain Eukaryota; kingdom Metazoa; phylum Chordata; class Mammalia; order Artiodactyla; family Bovidae; genus Bubalus; species Bubalus bubalis. Next base: position 18,018,813 of record NC_059167.1, read on the forward strand.
TTCTCCAAGGGATCTTCCCAACCCATGGATTGAACCCATGTCTCTTCGTCTCCTGCACTGCAGGCAGATTCTTTACCACTGAGTCACTTGGGAATATATTAACCTATCTCTAGAACCCAATAAGTGCTTTCTTATTTGAAGATATTTTTAAAATATAAATTTATTTTTTCAATTCATGGAATTCCAGACAGGTACTCTGTGATTTTTTTCTCCTTCATATGGATTAGAGCAATGCTCCAGCATTTACCATGTCATTTTTGGTTAAAAGAGAATAAAATATAAAAAATCTACAACATTTTTCACATTGTTTAGGAAGAGAGTCTAAGCATGCAATAATATCATTTCTACCAAATATATGTAAAATAACATTACAAATTTGTTCAACTGTATATTTTAAACTATATACACAGATCCAGAGATTCAGTTATGACCAGTTTTTTAGAAAATCAGATAATTCTCCAAAAGCTTACCTGCCCAGCCAAGGATCCACAAGCACCAGCAGCCCCACTAACAACCATTGTCTGATTAGATCCAGCAGTTATATGACCTTTTTCCTGTACCCCAATCAAGGAAGTCAAACCAGGCATCCCTATACCTCCAAGAAAGTATGAAAGGTGTCCATCCACAAGTTGTGGGTCTACCTAAAATAAAATATATACCTTTAAAAAAATAATATTAGGAATTTCTGTCTTAAGTCAACAAAGTAGAGACAACCTATGACTTCATGAATATGAACTCCCCAAATTCATATGTTAAAGACCTAACTCTTTCAGTGTGACTGTATTTGGAGATAGAGTCTTTAAGGAGATAATTAAGGTTGAATGAGGGCATCAGGGAGGGGCCTTAATCTGATAAAACTTAGGGCCTTAGAAGAGAAAGGACCACCAGAGATCTGTTTCTCCGCAGTAAGAAAGGCTGGATGCTGTGTGAGAACAGGGCCATCTGAAAGCCAAGAAGAGAGCCTCCACCAGAAACCAAATTTTCCAGCACCTTGACCTCAGACCTCTAGCCTCCAGAACTGTAAGAAAATAAATTTCTGCTGTAATAATAAATTTCATTCCATTGTATTTTGTAACAACAGTTCAAGCAGTTTAAGCAGACTAATAAACAACCCAACATAAACAGTAAACCATTTTTCAGTCTTTCTTGCCAGTGTCTCAAATATATCAAAAGAGAAGAAACACTTTACAGGAAAACACTACACAAAATTAGAAGGTTTAAAAATCTCTGAGCAATTTCAGAGTAAACACTTATCTATATAAAAGTCAGCTCAAACTCTTTAACAGTTCTCGTCACTGATACTTCAAATGTTTCATGAAAATATAAGGAAGGTGTGATACAATTTCTTCTCATTTAATTACAGAGGAAAATGAGGTCTTTCAGCTTTTCAGCATTTTACACTTATATGTTTAACACGCCCAATCAATAGTTAATTGTACATCTCTTACATTTTCTATTTTATTATCTGTAACATTAAGGGAAAATGAAAAAAAAAATTATATAGAAAGACTCTCTACCATAAAAGTTTTATAATAATTTTAGAGATTAAAAATGTAACAAACCACCAAAAGTAATCAAGATTCACCACCTTGATTTGCAATTAAACTGCCACAAAGAAAAAAATGGCAGTTTGTAATCAGTTTTAAATGGCTATCAGTCAAGTCTGATAAAGGTAATGGAGATATTACAGTCTACAATACACAGAAAGGTCTACAGTACAACATACAGAAATATGGTGGTTTGGTGGTTTAGTTGCTAAGTCGTGTCCGACTCTTGTGACGCCACGGACTGGAGCTTGCCAGGCTCCTCTGTCCATGGGATTTTCCAGGCAAGAATACTGAAGTGGGTTGCCATTTCCTTCTCCAGACATAGAAATATATCCTGTAGGTAGCAGCTATTTATTAGTAAAGCCAGTAAAAAAAAAACATTGTGAAATAAGTTGTGTTTAATAAATATCATTTTTCTATCCTTTCTGAATTCCTCTTCCTCATTTGTAATACCTACTCCTCAAACATTTTTAAGCTCTCCCCAACTGCTCAATTTCCCATTATATCATTATGACAGGGAAAGCTAGAAACTGCTGAATGTTTCTTTTTCACTTCCTACTAGAAATTTCTAGTTAAACATTGTTTATTAGTACCATTGATAAAATGATTGTGTAATGTCTCCCATATCACTTGTATCTAAACACCTACCTTTAACTAACTGTAAGAATTTGTAATCATAAAAAATACTAAAATTGTATAAAGCTTTTTACAAAGCCTTAATCACATTTATAACTAAATTTAATTTAAATTAATTCTAATTTAATTAAATTTAATTCTCACATTCACTGGTGAGATAGCTATTGTTTTCATTTTGCACACGAGGAAACTGAGGTTAGAGACATACCGTAACTTCCTTGATGACAATTATTAGGCTGAATTACATGAAGCTGCCAGTTTTTGTAGGTCAAAGCAGACAAATACTGGTAATTTCACATGACTCAACCAAACAGTAGAAACCGAACTCAAGATTTCTGCCACAAGATAGAATTTCAAGCACAAACCAAATGGATTTCTTGAGTCAAGTGGTAACTGCTTGTTGTTGTTGTTCAGTCACGTAGATGTGTCCAACTCTGCAACCTCATGGACTGCAGCATGACAGGCTTTCCTGTCCTTCACTATCTCTGGAGTTTGCTCAGACTCACGTCCATTGTGTCAATGATGCCACGCAACCATCTCATCCTCTGTCGGCCCCTTCTCCTTCTGCCCTCAATCTTTCCCAGCATGAGGGTATTTTCCAATGAGTCAGCTCTTTGCATCAAGTGGACCAAGTATTGGAGCTTTCTTAGGAAACTTTTCAAGCATTTAACTATAAAGGGCATTCTGGTTCTTAGTATAAAGCATTTTTTGATGCTTATAGCTCAGGTTTTATTTTATACATGTAAAATTTGAGAATTAAATATGGAAAACAACATCATTCATTGGCAATCTAAGAACTGTCATATACAGTTACAGCCAACAGTGGAAGAGGAATAAAGGCTTTTCACATTCTGACAGCTATCTAAAAAGAAAACATATGCTTTTATTTTTTCCCTGACAGCAAACAGAACCGAACGCCAAACGCACAAAGGAGGAATAACAAGAGAGAAAAATCAGATCCTTTATATTGTACATCACCTTTTCAAGGATATTTCCATCCAGAATAACCTTGGTTTGCCAGGGCCAATAGAAGGAGGTCACAAAATCACCTTTCATAAAATTTGTGTGTTTGCTTTCTTCTATAATCCCAACACCTCCACCATCAACCACCTGAGACAGCTGCCAAGGTGTTATATAGTCACTGCCAGTGTCTTCATTCATTCTACAACGCTGAAAAAAGAAACATAGATTGGGATACTTCTGTCTGATAATACTGAACCAGTTTACTTATTCACCCAGTGATTAAAAGGAAGTATATAATTCAGTAATATTAAGTACACTGTTAGCCAAACAAAACTCATCTTAATTTCTTTTCCTTTCAGTTATTTTTTATCCTGAAAAAAACAAGAAGTGAAATTCAAAAAGAATTTAATGAACCTCAAGCCTATTATATAGAATGAAATAAATAAGACAAATATCATATATTAACGCATATATATATATATATATATATATACGGAATCTAGAAAGATGGTACTGATGATCCTATTTAGGGGGCAGCAAAGGAGACACAGATGTAAAGAACAGACTTACAGTCACAGTGTGGGAGGGAGAGGGTGGGATGACTTAAGAGAGTAGTACTGAAACATATATATTATGATATGTAAAACAGATAGCTAATGGGAATTTTCTGTAAGATGTAGGGAACCCAAAGCCAGTGCTATGTGATAACCTGGAGGGATGGGATGAGGAGGGAGGTGGGAAGGAGGTTTAAGAAGGAGGGGACATATGTGTACCTATGGCTGATTCATGTTGGTGTATGGCAGAAGTCATCACAATATTGCAAAGTAATTATCTTCCAATTAAAAATAAAATAAAAATTTTTAAATAAAGTAAAAAAGAATTTAAGGAGCTTTCCTGGTGGCTCAGCGGTAAAGAATCTGCCTGCCAATGTAAGAGACAAGGGTTCGATCCTTGGTCCGGGAAGATTCCACATGCCATGGAGCAACTACGCCTGTGTGCCACAATTATTGAGCCTGTGCTCTAGCGCCCAGGAACAGAACTACTGAGCCCACTTACCACAGCTGCTGAAGCCTTCAGCACCCTAGAGTCCGTGCTCCACTACAAGAGCAGACACCGCAATGAGAAGCCTGTGTACTGCAACAAACAGTAGACCAACACCCTGCCGCCCCACACAACTCTGCTCTAACCGTGCAACCAGGGAAAGCCTTTGGGCAGCAACAATGAGCCAGCACAGCCAAAAATGAATTAATAAATGATTTTTTAAAGTATTTGAGAGGATATGTGTAGCTTCTATGCAAATTCTATGCCCTTTAAAAAAAAAAGAATTTACATTCTAAAATTAGATTGTGGTAAACAGACAACTTTGTGAATGAATTAAAAACTACTGAAGTATACATTTTAAATGTGTAAACTGTAGGACATGTAGATTGTGTGTGTGTTAGTCACTCAGTCATGTCCAACTGTTTGCAGCCCCATGGACTATATCCTGACAGGCTCCTCTGTCCATGGGGATTCTCCTGGCAAGAGTACTGGAGTGGGTTGCCTTTGCCTCCTCAAGGGGATCTTCCTGACCCAGGAATCGAACCCATGTCTTTTATGTCTCCTGCACTGGCAGGCAGGTTCTTTACCACTAGTGCCACCTGGGAAGCCCCTCTTAAATATTTAAAGAAATTTATGTCCTATATGCTAGCATAATACAAGATTCTGTGTCAATGGGTTGTAGCAAATTAGGTACACTGACACGTTGCTGATAATATTATAAAACATCCATTTTTAATAGAAAACAGACTTGCAACATATAGACCATAATACTACTCATTTCTTCAGTTGAGCAATACTGCTTCCACAATGGAAATAACCCAAAAGAGAAATGAAACAATTTTTATACAGCTGTTCATCAAACTTCAGACCAAGTACTACATCATTCCCCCTAACTTCAGATGGATGTTCTCTTTATTCAAAGACCAAGTGTCACCACAGTGCCACACCCTTCCATAGAACTAGGGCTAAAGACTTCTCTGGGAGGCAATTAAGCCTTTCTTCCTCTCTGTGGCTCATTCCTTCCTCTCTTACGGGGGCCAAGATGTACAAGCCTACAGTGTGGTCCAGGAGATGGAAGAGATGGAAGGCTGCTCCATCAAGGGGCCCTACATGGTCTGGTTCAGTTCACCAGGGTAAATGACCACATGGCATACTGATGCCAAAGCTCCTGTGGGAATATACTATACTTCTGCTTGTGTGCCCCTCCCATATATCCTTTTAATTTTTTTGAAGATTTAAAAAGAAATGATTTATTTATTTTTGGCTGTGCTGGGTCTTCATTGCTGCACAGGTGCTTTCTCCAGTTGCAGAGAGTGGGGGCTCCTCTTCAGTTGCGGTGCGTGGGCTTCTCACTGCGGTGGCTTCTGTTGTGGCGCTCAGGCTCTAGCACATGTGGGCTCAGTAGTTGTGGCGCACGGGCTTTAGTTACCCCAAGTATGTGGAATCTTCCCAGACCAGGGATGAAACCCATGTCCCCTGCACTGGCGGCAGACTCTCAACCACTAGACTACCAGGAAAGTCCCCATATATTCTTCAAAGCAAGTATAGCAGCCATTGGATACTGGCCACACCAAGTCCTGATTCTTAAGGCTAATCGAAAAAGTGGGAAGGAGTATAGGTAAGTGAATGATGTCAATAAGATAAAATGTTATACAACCAGCAAAATAATATTTGGACTAATTTCTCATATGAAGATATGAATATAAAATCACAAATATGAAATCAAAATAGTATATACATATTAAATATAACCATGTAAAATATAATACATACATAGTGATTAAAATCAGTCATAAATTTGGAATGATATAAAATTTCAATAATTTAATGCTCAGCAGATTCCTTTTTTCCCTTTAAAGATGCTTGTGTCCTTTTTTTTAAAAGAATACTTTTTTAAAAATATTTATTTGGCTGCACCAGGCCTTAGTTGTGGCATGTGGGATCTAGTCCCCTGACCTGGGACTGAACCCAGGCTCCCTGCAGGAAGCCTCAGAGTCTTAGCCACTGGACCCCCAGGAAGTCCCACTTATGTTTTTTTTTAAGGAACAATATCTAGTGAAAGCAACCAAAGTAATTTTCTTCCTTCTTTTAATTCATATTTAATAAGCACTTGTGCTAGTCACTGGAGATACAGGGATAAATAAGACCTCTGTTTTAATAAGTTCTTATTAGAGAAGACAAACATCTGATAACTAAATAATTATTAATTAAAACTGGGATACATGCTGAAGGTCAAGGTATTTTTGAGAAAATGTAATAGAGAGGAATAGTCTGAGGGCTAAGGGTGATTTGCCAAAGTAAATCTCTTTTAAAGCATAAAGCAGGCTTCTAGGAAATAAGAAGGGTTGGTCAGGTAAAGGGAAAGGAAGTTTTTAGATATGGAGGCTTGTTTTAATTTGTACCCAGAATTTTTTTTTTTTTTTTTTTTTAATTATTGATCTACTTATGTCTGTGTTGGGTCTTCCTTGCTGCATGCTGGCTTTTTCCAGTTGTGGTGGCTTCTCTTACTGCAGAGTTCAAGCTCTCGAGTGTGGGCTCAGTAGTTGCAGCACCTGGGCTTAGTTGCCCTGAGGCATGTGGGATCTTCCTGGACCAGGGATCAAACCTGTGTCCCTGCACTGGCAGGCAGAGCCACCAGGGAAGTTCCCAGAATGTTGTTTTAATCAGTTATTATAATATGACAGACATAGATACAATTGCCTTGAAAGAAGAATTTATTATACTACCCTAGAGAAAAGGCATATCATATCACACAGGGTCACATGGGAAAGCACCAGAGTTTGGAGGCAAAAGTGGGGAGAGGACAGCATGGCCCACTCTTTATTGGGGCTTCCAGGAAAAGGAGTGGGTAAGGTAGGGTAGGCAAGCTTGGGTACATTAGAATTGGACAGACTGAACAATTTCAGTGCACTCTGGCTCATGGATGTGCTCCTAGTTGTCTGGCACCTAGCCCTTGGGTGATTTAGGGCAGGGTAGAAATATTGATGTGGTATGTGAGAGTTAGAGAAAGGAAGTGGCTGGAAATATGGGTTTTAAGTTGACTGATTTACATATGAAAGGTATGTCCCACAAAAATTGTTTATTATCTCTAAAAATCAGCTAGCACTGGGAGGGGCAGTCTCTCCAGGATTAGCAAGGCCCCTAAGATGTCAAAGCATCATAAAATACAGAAAATGATTTTACGATAAATCATAAAATACAGAAAGACATGATTAATACAAGGCCTAAGCCAAAAGGCATACTGGTGTGTTACACAAGAATGAAGTCCAGCAAGGTGAGGGTCAAAGGGTATGAGAGAGGCTGGACAGCCAAACAGGGGCCAGAGTCTTAGACCATGTCCAGAAAGTTAATCTTTCAGTTCAGTGCAGTTCAGTTGCTCAGTCGTGTCCGACTCTTTGCGACCCCATGAATTGCAGCACGCCAAGCCTCCCTGTCCGTCACCAACTCCATGTCCATCAAGTCAGTGATGCCATCCAGCCATCTCATCCTCTATCGTCCCCTTCTCCTCCTGCCCCCAATCCCTCCCAGCATCAGGGTCCTTTCCAATGAGTCAACTCTTTGCATGAAGTGGCCAAAGTACTGGAGTTTCAGTTTTAGCATCAGTCCTTCCAATGAACACCCAGGACTGATCTCCTTTAGAATGGACTGGTTGGATCTCCTTGCAGTCCAAGGGACTCTCAAGAGTCTTCTCCAACACCACAGTTCAAAAGCATCAATTCTTCGGCGCTCAGCTTTCTTCACAGTCCAACTCTCACATCCATACATGACCAACGGAAAAACCATAGCCTTGACTAGACGAACCTTTGTTGGCAAAGTAATGTCTCTGCTTTTCAATATGCTATCTAGGTTGGTCATAACTTTCCTTCCAAGGAGTAAGTGTCTTTTAATTTCATGGCTGCAATCACCATCTGCAGTGATTTGGGAGCCAAAAAAAAATAAAAGTCTGCCACTGTTTCCACTGTTTCCCCATCTATTTGCCATGAAGTGATGGGACCGGATGCCATGATCTTCATTTTCTGAATGTTGAGCTTTAAGCCAACTTTTTCACTCTCCTCTTTCACTCTCATCAAGAGGCTTTTTAGTTCCTCTTCACTTTCTGCCATAAGGGTGGTGTCATCTGCATATCTGAGGTTATTGATATTTCTCCCGGCAATCTTGATTCCAGTTTGTGCTTCTTCCAGCCCAGCGTTTCTCATGATGTACTCTGCATAGAAGTTAAATAAGCAGGCTGACAATATATAGTGTTGACGTACTCCTTTTCCTATTTGGAGCCAGTCTGTTGGTCCATGTCCAGTTCTAACTGTTGCTTCCTGACCTGCATACAGGTTCTCAAGAGGCAGGTCAGGTGGTCTGGTATTCCCATCTCTTTGAGAATTTTCCACAGTTTATTCTGATCCACACAGTCAAAGGCTTTGGCATAGTCAATCAAGCAGAAATAGATGCTTTTCTGGAACTGTCTTGCTTTTTCCATGATCCAGCGGATGTTGGCAATTTGATCTCTGGTTCCTCTGCCTTTTCTAAATCCAGCTTGAACAACTGGAAGTTCACGGTTCACGTATTGCTGAAGTCTGGCTTGGAGAATTTTGAGCATTACTTTACTAGCATGTGAGATGAGTACAATTGTGCGGTAGTTTGAGCATTCTTTGGCATTGCCTTTCTTTGGGATTGGAATGAAAACTGACCTTTTCCAGTCCTGTGGCCACTGCTGAGTTTTCCAAATTTGCTGGCATATTGAGTGCAGCACTTTCACAGCATCATCTTTTAGGATTTGAAATAGCTCGAGGATGCAAAAAGCCTCAACAAAACAGTAGTAAAATAAATCTAGCAACATATCAAAGGAAAGGAACTACACAGCAGGACCAAGTGGGATTTTTTCCCCCAAGAATGCAGGATTGGTTAAACATCTGAAAGTCAATTAATATAGTAAACCATATCAATGGATTAAAAGACAAAAACCACACAATCATTTCAATGGAAGCAGAAAAAGCATATGACAAAATCCAAATTCCCTGCTTTGGGGGAGGAGTTAATGGGGATTTTATTGTTTTATGGGCACAGAGTTTCTGTTTAAGATGATGAGAAAGTCCTGGAAACAGAAAGTGCCAATGGCTGTACAATACTGTGAATGCCCTTAAATATACACTTAATAATAGTTAGAATAGCATCCTTTATATTTACATGCATGTTAACACAATAAAAATTATCCAATGCCCCTTGATGACAAAGACAATAAAAAAACCAGGAATAGAAAGAAATCTCCTCAGCCTAGATAAAGGGCATCTAGAAAAATCCCACAGCTAACAACAAGCTTACTGGTGAAAGACTGAATGCTTCCCCCTTAAGATCAGGATCAAGCAAGGATGTCCATTCTTGCCACTTATAACACTATATTAGAGGTTCTAAGTCTGGGTAATAGACAAGAAAATGAAATAAAAAGGATCCACTAGGAAAGCAAGAAGTAAAACTATCCATGTTTATAAAGCCTAAGTTAATGTGCCTGATGGCTTCTCAGCTGTAGACCTAGGCAACATATAATTTCTTTTCAATAAACCTCCTTTATCTGGAAGTAGCATCAGTGAGTTTGTTCCTTTCAAAAGAGACCTACTAGAATAAAAAGCTTGTACAGAGTCTGAGAGGATTTCCCATCTTAATTTACTATCTCAAGTTTTACTTAGTACTAGGAAGTGATCTGGACTTTTGAAAGACACTGACTAATCATATGCACTACTATTATGAAAACATTCCTTCTGTAACATTCCTTAATAACACCAGGGAATAAACACAAAGGTAATTTGTAATTTACAGGTATCAAGATATATTGCTCAAATATTTATTAATCATGAGGATTATACAATAAAATTCAGATGTGGGACCTCCCTGGTGGTCCAGTGACTAAGACTCTGCAGTCCCAATGCGGGGAACTTGAGTTTGATCCCTGGTCAGGGAATTAGATACTGCATGCAGCAGCTAAGATCCAGCTCAGTCAAAATAAATAAATAAATAATTTTAAAATAAAAATAATAAATAAAATAAGTTTTAAAAATAGAATAAAATTCAGATGCAACATGAAAAAACATGGATATAAAATTATTTTCACAAGGCCACAAAACCCTGATTCTTACCATGTAAGGATCCACGGAAAGATAAAGAGTTCTGACTTGTACTTGTCCTTCATTGACACAATCTGGTAAGTTTACTTCTTCTACTCGGAAATTTTCTGCCACTGGATGACCATTTTTTCCTAAAATATTAGACAAAAATATAAAATCAAAAAGGCACTTTCCCATAGAATTGTTTATTATTCTTTACATGGTCACTCTAGGACTTACAGCACTCCCTAAATACATACGTGAATAAATCTATTGCTTTGAAATTTCTCTATAGCCCAGCGTAAATTCTTCAAATAGTTTCAACTGCTCTTGGCTTTCTCCAAGAATTTCCTTTGGCATGTTGCTGTCAATGTCAAAATCTTTTTTAAAGTGATAACAGGTAAATCACCTCATCTGTTACAAAATTAAAAAAGGATTTCAAAAAGCAAAAAAGCACAGCCAGCTTTTTTTTAACTAGGAAAATTAAAATTTACAAGGTAGAAGAAACACCACATCAGCCAAAGTAAACTGGTAAACAATCCTTCTTCATTTTAAGACGAAAACAGAAACTTAAATGACTATTATCAAAACTTCCTATTCATTTTTTCAAATTTATTTATTTATAATTGAAGGATAATTGCTTTATAGTATTGTTTTGGTTTCTATCAAACATCAACATGAACAACTTTCTGTTCATTGAATCATCAAATTTCTAAAGCGAAAACGGAACGCAGACATTTTAATCGAATTGCTCTCTTTCTAAAACTGAGAAAAGGTAAGTGTCTTCCCCAGGCCACACACTAGGTACACACCAAAACCAAGGGAGCATAGGCCCAAACCTCTCAGGTTACTTCCACACCTAAGCTTCTGTGGTTCAGGTTAGATGTCAGGTAGCTGACTTATGATGCAATAGGTCAGTGCTTTTCACATAAAACAGAAAAGCACATCTTAAGAATCAATATTACACGTTATAAACAAAAAAACAAAAGCCAAATATATTTGTAATACAATCTTCTAAATATTGTAAAAACTTTAAAATATTATTTCTTATTTCTTCAACAAGTGGCCTTGATAATTATTTAAAAAATGATACTATTGTTTAAAGAATTTCCTCTAAGATCTCAACTAGTGTTAGTATCTTCCTTCCTTCATTTACCACATCGACATTATATTATTACTTTCTGTTACTCCATTTGCATTAATAATTATTAAAGACCACAGCTGTTCAGACAAATACATACCAGGTCTGGAATTCAATACCACTCTTTGTACAATCATCACCTTGTTTGCACAGTGGTCTCACAAGACTTCTTTATAAAATAACTCCTATAAACAGAAACGTTTTAAATCACAAGAAAGTAATGATATATTCAATAATTTAAAAGCTAAAACAAAAGTGCACTTTTGTTTCTGAACGAGGAAAGGAAAAATTATATTTAGGATCCCAAAAAGATTATAGTTTCCTGTTAGAGTTTGCCTCCTCAAGCAAGTATGTGAAAAAGACTAAATCTAATTAGAATATGTAGCTAACAGGGACAACTTTACTGAAGATTGAGTGGAACAAAATGTTTTGGCCTCATAATTCAAGCACACTCATCTTCATGTCTTCATGATTAAGGCTCCTAACTGTGGCTTGATTAAAAGAAAACAATACGATATATTCCTCTGGAGTTAGCCAGATAATCTACTGCTTAACTGAGATGTAACCACATTTTCAAAAACTCTTTATCAACATGGAAATTTCTTAATAGTTCTGCTGATTATAAAAGTAACATATCAAAAGCATTTTAAAATCCTCACCTTCTAGGAAGTTATGTAACACAGGATGGCTAAGTAAATGAAAAAAGATCAATTTATTCTGGGTTTACAATTTGAACTAATGAAAGAAGTAAAATGAAGTTCCAGTGCTGGCACTATCTGACTTGGACCTTCGTCCTTTATCCATCACTAAAAATGAACAGACTGTTAATGTTACTCTGTGTGCCAAGGACTGTTATGCTATGAAATACACATATATACATGCACATACATATTCATATAGTATTTAATATATTTAATCTAACAATTCTATTAAATGTTTTTATTATTATCCCCAATTTATAGATGAGGGAAATAAGTCTTAAAGGGTTTAAGCACTTTTCTAAGGTGGTGCTGTATGCACTCTGTCTCATCACAGCAGGAACTCTATGGCTTATAGGGCTAAAAATATATTTTTAAAAGAAAACCTTCTGTTGACTCACCTTGTGTATAAATTACACAAGGGGTTAAAAAACAAAGTTTTCCAAACTGACACTGGATCCAAAGAAAACTGACCATAAGTGGTGTTTAACAGCACCGTGATAGCTAAATTTTCAACCAAAGGAGTCTTTTCAAATGAGGTTTTGTATCTGTCACCTTTTTCTCTAATTACTTTCAATGTATGCTTTATCTCTTCAAATGATGCACACGGTAAACTTGTCCAAATATTGCTTATCAGCATGAAAAGTAAACTACTAGTCTTTCCCTCTGTGATTGATGGGGTTGCAAAGAATCAGACAAGACTGAGCGACTGACCTGAGCTGAACTGAGTCTTTCCCTCTGTATTAAATTAGAAAGTTTTCAAGTGCCAAACACTACAATTAACTAATGTAGGGTAATCGTGCAGTATCTCTCAAAAGCACAACAAACAACACATTTAAAACATAAAGATATTTAGTTCCAAAATTAAAATCTAAAATATGATACACCAGCTCTAGATCTGAAAGGAAGGGTGGTGGTGGTGTTAAATTCACCCCAAATGGGAGGAGAAAAACGGAAGTCCTTATTGACTGACATCAAGCAAACCATATTCGCCAGGTATGACATTAAGTAGGTTCTTAATTGGTGGTATGCAATATTCCCTGGTGGTTCAGGCCATAAAGAATCCACCTGCAATGCAAGAGACCTGGGTTCAATCCTGGGGTTGGGAAGATCCCCTGGAGAAGGGTATGGCAACCCACTCCAGTATTCTTGACTGAGGAATCTTCATGGACAGAGGAGCCTGGCGGGCTACAGTCCACGGGGTCACAAAGAGTCGGACACGACTGAGCGACTAAGCACAGCACAGCACAATATTCCAAAATAATATAAGATCAATTATCAACAGAAAAATTCTAGCACCTGTAAAAAAGAGAGTGTTATCTGAATGTCTACCTTCCAGCCTAATATACGGGGAAGGGCACTGAACTAGGAAGAGCAGACTACATGTCCTGCTTCTAATCACTTGGGATTTGGGGAAAGTTCCTTCTCTCAGCCTGTTTCCTGAATGTTCTTAAGTGCCAGGACTAAGGACTTAATAGCCATTGGCTTCTTTAACCCGCCACCCAACAACCCTCTGAGGACAATACTGTTACAGTTCCCATTTTATAGAGGAGCAAAAGGAGGCACAGAGGTTGAATAACTTACCCACGATCACACAACTGATAACGAAGACACTGCATGTGCTAAGTCGCTTCAGTCCTGTCCCACTGTTTGCGACCCTATGGACTGTAGCCGGTCAGACTCCTCTGTCCAAGGGATTCTCCAGGCAAGAATACTGGAGTGGGTTGCCATACCCTCCTCCATGTATTTTAAGAGAGATCCAGGGATCCAGGGATTCCCGACCCAGGGATCAAACCGGAGTCTCTTACGTCTCGTGCATTGGCAGGCGGGTACTTTACCACCAGTGCCACCCGGAAAACCCAAGGAAGACATTAGTGTGTTAGTCTCTCAGTCCTGTCCAACTCTTTGCAACCCCATAGACTGCAGCCCAACAGGCTGCAAACATAACACACACCACTGCCATAACAGGAGCTTCCTAACACCTTAAAAAAAAAAAAAAAAAAGGTTCTCTATCATGATCTTGCTCAATTATTGGGCTTCCCTGGTGGCTCAGATGGTAAAGTGTCTGCCTGCAATGCGGGAGGAAATGGTAATCCACTCCAGTACTCTTGCCTGGAAAATTCCATGGACGGAGCAGCCAAATGACTATTGCCCAGGGCATTATTACCAAACGTGTAAATCTCTGGGATTTCCTCCACTTTTTGAGATAGCGGCTCTCCTCTCCTTTGATATTTCTAGTTTCCTTCTTCCTTTCCCCAAGTCTAGTACGTAGGGATTCCTGATTGGATCTTTGTTTTCTCACCTTCCTCGAGGGCTCCCACCACCAACCACTCACTCGTATGCAAATTACTAAAAAAAAAATCTTCAGCCCAGAATTTCAAACTGATTTCCCAGAACGTTAGCACCACAAAGACAAGGGACTCATGCCTGTTTAGTTCAGTGATTTATGTTCTCCCTCCAGGCCTGGCACATAGTAGGTGCCCATTAGTGCTAGCTGCTCAGTTGTATCCCGACTCTTTGCGACCCCATGGACTGTAGCCCGCCAGGTTCTCTGTCCATGGGGGTTGTCCAGGCAAGAATACTGGAGTGGGTTGCCATTTCCTTCTCCAGAGACTCTTTCCAACCCAGGGATCAAACCCAGGTCTCCTCCATTGCGGGCGCTTTCTTTACTGACTGAGCCACCAGGGAAGCCCAGGTGTCCATTAAATATCTGCTAAATGAACGTCCCAAGGGCACCTTAGACACGACTCTGGCCAAACTTGAGGTGGCTTTTGTTGTTCAGTCGCTCAGTCGTGTCCGACTCTGCGACCCCATGGACTGCAGCACGCCAGATGCTTACTACCAACAATTCTTTAAAAAGAAAAAAAAAAAAAAGCTCTGCTTCTCCTCAAGCGTTCCCTATCCCAGTGACCTAGGCAATGATGCCAGCGTCTCGGCAGCCCCGGGAAGAAGCCGGGAGGTCCTCCCGGTCAGGAAGGGGCCCGCCCCTGTTCCTTGATCCTCCTCCCCCGGAAGGCCCGACCCAGACGAGGGAACCCCACCCTTAACCACCCGGGCCTACGGCCCCTAGCGCCTCACTCACCGCTGACGAGCTCGGGAGGAAGTCTCGCGCGCTTTGCGGAAATCTGCAAGGGGATAGCCGGGCGACCTCTGCCCTCCGGCCGCAGTACGCAGGCGCACGACTAGACCTCGGCTCTTCATCTGTATCCCTGCCCAGGGGCGGGTTTTTGGAGTTTAGGCTGGGAAGGTGCGGAGATCTGGAAACTAGTCACATGTTTGGGTGAAGTGTATTAATAAATTAACCGGGATTGGTGCCCTGTGGCTGCCCCTATTGGCAAGACACAAAGAACAA
Source organism: Bubalus bubalis (assembly GCF_019923935.1). NCBI lineage: Eukaryota > Metazoa > Chordata > Mammalia > Artiodactyla > Bovidae > Bubalus > Bubalus bubalis. The sequence goes on from NC_059167.1 coordinate 18,034,280, forward strand.
ACCGTTCATCCTTGACCAGTGGGTTCATTTCCAGCAGGCCCTAGAAGGAATTTTGTTTTATGGATTTCTCCGTGAGCCTCGGATTGGAAAATCACAGCCAGTTCAGAGGCCCGACAAGTCTACCCTTCTTTTTATAGACTGAGGAAACTGAGACTCAGAGAACTGCTGTGATTGGATCATCCACCTTTCCGCTGGTTAGGGGCAGTGCTGGAGTTTATATATAGTCTCTCCAGACTGCTGGCCCAGGACCCCTTCCCTTACAACAGGGCTGTCTTTTCTTTCCCAAAGAACCCCAATTTGCTGAAAGATGGATTACCCAGTGTGAGCTGATTTCTCAATTTCATAGTTCTTAAATACCTTGTTTTGTGTAGAACTAGGTTGAGCAAGGCTTGTTCTTAGGAGACCTGGGATCTCCAAGGACTTCAAATCCTGAGGGAGTCCATTCTAAATTAGACAGGTGAAATGATTGCTATTTATATTTTATTCATGTCAGAGCTAATAGCTCAGTATAAATCACATTATTTAGAAGCTGAAAGATGACTAGGATGGTGAGCAATGGTATAAGAATCATTAAACAGGCTGGACGCTTTGGTAGTTGCACCTTTGAGCTTTTTACTTCTTTGGAAAAGCTTCTGGAAAGGGCTGGAAGGACCACTACTCCAGAGAAAGTGTCTCCCTTCAGGCACAGCAGAAAAGCTACTAATGGCCTGCCCTACCCTGGCAGAGCCTTCCATAAATTGAGCTGGGGTGGTGGAGGAGATAGGAGTAGTTCCCGGCTGAAACACTTCAGATTCCACTGTTCTTACTTGAAACTTCAGCAGTTTACCTCAACTGTAAATGTTTCTCAGATTGTTATATGCCCTTGGTCACTTTCCAGAGCACAAGCTGGTTGTTTATGTTAATTTTGTCCCACTTTATAGTTTGGTTTTGTGGGGAGTGGATTTGCCAATCTCATATTTCTCCATAACCAGAAGAATATTATTTATTTTTATTTGGTTGTGAAGGATCTTCATTGTTGTGTGTGGGCTCTTTAGTTGTGGTACGTGGGACCTAGTGTCCAAAGGAGGGATCACACGTGTGCCGCCTGCATTGGGAGCTTGGAGTCTTAACCACTGGACCACCAGGTAAGTCCCTGGAAGTCTATTTAGTTTTATTTTTTAGTTCCAAATAATTTTAAAGAAGGTCTTAAGGTTTTTGTGTGCATCAAAAGAGGCATGGAGGGGAGCAAATATAAAATCTATAACCTCAGAAACATAATGTTGAACAGAAAAAGCAGGGAAAGGAAGGAAAGAAACAACAGTATGATTCCGTTTAAAGTTTTAAAACATGCAAAAAATACTGTGGGTTGTTTATGGGTACAATTTCTTTTGCAAAAGCATAGAAACATGCAAGGGAATGGTAAACTCCCAATCCACATTGAGAATGATTACTTCTGGAGGGAGAGAAATACCATCCAGAAAAGGGAAAAATATAATTGTATTTCTCAAACTGAGTAAAGAATATCTGGATGTTTCTTTTTTTCATTCTTATTTTTTCTTTTTGACTGCACTGTGGGGCTTTTTCAGTCTAAGTTCCCAACCTGGGCCCTCTGCAGTGAGAACATGGAGACCTAACCACTGCCAGGGAATTCCCTGGATGTTTCTTATATTATCCTGTAAACTTGCTGTATTTGTAATATATTTTATTATAACAAAAAAGTTAAATACCAGATATATTATTTTAAGGAGGACATGAGAATTATATTTAAAAAAATCATATTGGCTTTTGGGGCACATAAGCATCTATATAGAACTGGGATTTTTATTCCACTCAGTTATTTTATTCATATAGCCCAGAGATTTTAGCTTTGTGGTTAATCTTTAAAAAAAAAAAAACAAAAAAAACAGAACACTTCACACAGTGAAGCCTTATGTTGGAGGATAAGTTGCAGGGTTTATTAGCTTCAAGAAAAATTGTGAAAGACTTGGAACTTGGTGTGAAAGGTTACTAGGTACCCAGTCATTCAGAATATCTCCACTTTTCATTGTCTTTGAGCTAATTTCCAACTCTGTGAGCTGTGAAAAAAAAAACTGGTAACAGTGTAAATGATTCTTGTCCATAGAAATATAAATGCAAGTTGTTCCTTGAGTGCAATTGAACTTTCTCCCCCACACCTAAAAAACCAGTGTTGTGTCTGTTAAGCAAATTAATTTAAGTGTTGCTGAAATATGTATGTGTCTACCCTCTGGATTATCTTTTAAATCAGTCATAATATCTTACTATTTTCTTCATTAATTAATGAGTTAAATAAATCTTACAGGCTCTCCTGGTGGTTCAGTTGGTAAAGAATCTGCCTGTAATGCAGGAGACCCAGGTTCAATATCCGGGTCAGGATGATCCCCTGGAGAAACAAATGGCAACCCACTCCAGTATCCTTGCTTGGAGAATTCCATGAACAGAGGAGCCTGATGGGTTACAGTCCATGGGGCGGCAAAGAGTCAAATACAACTGAGCAACTTTCTTCCACTTTCACTTAGATAAATCTTGGACATATGCTAATTTTACATTTATATGAGTCATGATTTTACTTTTTAAAAAATAGTTATCTTTTAACAGGAGGGAAGAGGACTCTCATTTCTGTCAAACCACACATGTTACAGAACACATGAGGCAACTGCTCCTTGGCTAAGATGCTGGCCTGTTGTTATCATTTCCCTCCTGCTCTCTTCTTTTTGCTCCTCCATGTTAGATGCTTTTTCAAAAATCTATTTTTGAACTTTGATTCTTTGCTCTCTTTGATGTTGTTAAGAAGTCGCTAAGTCGTGTCCGACTCTTTGTGACCCCATGGACTGCAGCATGCCAGACTTCCCTGTCCTTCACCATCACCCTGAGTTTTTGCAAACTCATGTCCATTGAGTCAGTGATGCCATCCAACCATCTCATCCTCTGTTGCCCCCTTTTCCTCTTGCCCTCAAAGTAGAAATATAAAAACATCTTTTATTAAGCAGGTAATAAAATATTTTTTTTCTGTGAGTAAGACCATATCTACACCCACTGTAAGATATAAAAAATTTAAGTAGTTGAGGGGTTTCAATTAGATTAATTTCCAGCTTCCTCCTCTCCAACCTCCCTCCTCCTAAGCTCCACATTCGCCTTCCTCATTGTAACACACTATACGCTCTTTTTTTTAAATGCATGATTCAATGTATGTGCAAAATACAAGAAAACATAACTATAATCTATGCTGATAGAAGATGGAAGAGGAGTTCATTCACAACCAGGGAATCTCGTTTCCTTGAAATATTCAAGGTTCTATGTCTTTATCTTGTAGTCTTTGTTCAGATTATATTTATATTAATTCAAACTAATTAAATAATTGTAGTTAATTAAACTATTTAATTTGTATCAAATCAATTTAAATTAATTAGCTTAAAATTGATCATGTGATATATAATTTTTGTTTCAGTCATAATTAATAACCAAAGTTTATTTTTGGATAAGTCAGAGATAACCTCAGGATGGGTGTTTAGCAGACATTTTTATAATTATTATTGCAAAGAAATGGAAGAAAACATTCTTGAAATTCTCATAAGGTAGTATTACCAACAGAATTTTTTGGAATTATTTTTATCTTGCAAAGTAGTTACTTTTTACATACATTTGTTATAAATATAAAATTCAACTTGTCTATAGTTAATATTTTCTGAGCTTTCAAATAAGCACGTCATCATAATTTGAATTTAATTAAATTTAATTAAATACTATTGAGTGCTCAAGTGTTATTTAATAACTGCAGCACACTTGATTCCCTGTGAGTTTTCTGCACTTTTCTGCTCTTGCTTTTTTTTTTGGTAGTGTATATATATATTATTTATATATAATATTTACTTATTTTTAATTGAGTGATGATTGGTTTACAATATTGGTTTGATTTCTGTCATACATCAACATGAATTAACCATAGGTGTATATATATCCCCTCCCTTTTGAATCTCTCTCCCACCTGCCACCCATTCCTACCCCTCTAGGTTATTGCAGAGCCCCAGTTTGAGTTCCCTGAGTCATAGAGCAAATTCCATTGGCTCTCTATTTACATATGTTTGTATATGCATCCATGCTACTCTCCATTTATCTCATCCTCTCCCTCTTCTCTTGCCCATAAGTCTGTTCTCTATGTCTGCATCTCCATTGCTGTTCTGTGAACAGATTCATCAGTACCATCCTTCTAGTTTCCATATATATGCACTAATAATACAATATTTGTTTCTCTCTTTATACCCCAAAGGAATCGAAACTGAAAAAGACACATGCACCCCATGTTCATTGCAGCACCGTTTACAATGGCCAAGACATGGAGGCAACCTAGACGTCCATCGACCCGTGAATGGATAAAGAAACTGTGGTACATATATACAATGGAATACTACTCAGCCATAAAAAAGAACACATTTGAGTCAATTCTAATGATGTGGATGAACCTAGAGCCTATTATAAAGAGTGAAGTAAGTCAGAAAGAAACACACTATACACTCTTGTCAAATTAATAAGCAAGTGCATAGATGCCCATTGTGTGCTTAACACCAGAGTAGGTGCTAAGTGGAATATCATATGTGAGAGTTCCTGACCCAGGAAGTTTATAATGCAGTTGGGGAAATGGGCAAGTAACAGTATATGTAGTATGTGATAAGTACCAAAGGGAGTGAGATTGCTGTTAAATGCTTCATTCATTCATTCATGCATTGAGCAAATAATTCTTTATTGTCCATTACATGTGGGTGTTGTGGTACACATGGTGAAAAAGATCAGCACAAACTTCTGCTTCACCAAGCTTAGTCTAGAAGGGACTAGGACCAGTAATCAGCAGACACAATACTGTGTTATTTGGTTACATACATAGGGGAAGTACAGGATGTTATGGGGCTTCCCAAGTGGCTCAGTGGCAAAGAATCTGCCTGCTGTGACAGGAGACATGGGTTCAATCCCTGGGTCGGGAAGGTCCCCTGGAGGAGGAAATGGCAATCCACTCCAGTATTCTTACCTGGAAAATTCAGTGGACAGAGGAACCTGTCAGGTTGCAATCTATTGGTCGCAGACTCAGACATGACTGAGCACACACATGTGCATGCTTCTCTCTGGGACTTCTTATTCATCTCTGGATCAGTCACAGGGACCCTTGTCTTAATCTTCTAATCTGTGAAGTGACTGCCTTTATATTTACCGCCAGAGATATTGAGAACCTTAATTAACATTTAGGACAGAATTTGTAATCCTCACAACATGAGACCCATAACTAAAAGACCATATCATTATCATGGCCCACTTCATTTTATCTGGACATTTTCTTCACTGGATTGGTTTCACATTTCAGTGTGAATTAGTATGCAGTGCTTTTGTTAAATTGAGTATTGAATTTCATTCCCCAAAGAGTTTTCTCCTTCAGTAATGGAAAAATGAAGCATACATTATTGCAGTAATAACATCCTCACTGCGATCTTGTCATTTCACAAGAATCTTAAAACCAGAGTTTGGCTGAATTATTGCTTAGAGGAGAGACCTTCAGAGAAGAGGCATGTGCCACAGGAACATCTTTAAATGCTATTGTTTTGTGTTTTTACCTTTTTCTCTTCTTTTCCACATTTGATTTGTGGGAAGCAGGAGAAGAGTAAGCCTGGCATCCTTTAGTCTCAAATACTTCTTTTTTTGAAATTTATTTTATTGAAGTATAGTTGATTTACAATGTCGTATTAATCTCTATTGTACAGCAAAATGATTCGTATGTATATATATGAATATATATTTATATATATATTCACTATGGTTTATCACAGGATATTCAATATAGGTCCCTGTGCCATACAGTAGGACCTTATTTTTTAATCCATTCTATGTATAATGGTTTGTATTTGCTAATCCCTAACTCCCAATCTATTGCTCCCTTACTTCCCCGCTTAGCAACCGCAAGTCTATTCTCTTTATCTGTAAGTCTGTTTCTGTTTTATAGATAAATTCATTTGTCAAACACTTCTTTTATTTTTACTTTCAGCTGCATGGTGCAGCATGCAGGATCTTTGTTTCCCAACCAGGGATGGAATCTGTGCCCCTCTGTAGTGAAAGCTCAGAGTCTTAACCACTGGACTGCAAGGGAAGTCCCTCAAACACTTCTTTTAAATAGTTCTTGTTTCTCCCCGAGAAACAAGCCTCCACCAATCCTGTGAGGCTGTGCGCGTGAACCCTCCTACATTCTGGAGAGGACTGCCCAGCAACTCCTCCTTGCAGCTGGGAAAATAGTGGGCAAGAGCTAGTGATCTCAGAGCTGCTGATTCACACCTCAGCATGTGTTCTTATCGGAACCGGACTCACTGGTGAGGCAGTCAACACTTGCTTCAGTGTTTATCATGGCAAGAGACAATAAAAAGATGTAGAGTTATAAAGATTATGTGTTGTGTGCTAAGTTGCTTCAGTCATATCCAACTCTTTGTAACTCTATGGACTGTAGCCTGCCAGGCTCCTCTGTCCGTGGGATTCTCCAGGCAAGAATACTGGAGTGGGTTGCCATGCCCTCATCCAGGGGATCTTCCTAACCCAGGGGTCAAACCCATGTCTCTTACGTCTCCTGAATTGGCAGGTGGGTTCTTTACCACAAGTGCCATGTGGGATGCCAATAAAGATTATATAGAAGTACAAATAGCTAAAGACTAAATTTTAAGTACCATTTAGGTGTCTTTATGCTCTGAATGGTGCCATCATTATTCACAAGGAGAAAAGTACCTGGACCTGGGACATACTCACTGGTGTGCTGAGCAGCACATGTATCACGCAAGCAGCAAACTCAGGTTTGTAATCAGTTATCCCTTCACGACTACAGTCACTCTCCATTTTTTTTCTGATATCACTAATAAAAATATTGTTATAAACGTACCTCTTTTAGTTGATTTCATCAACCTGAACACAAAATCATTAAACTAGCATTACAGTGGGCTTCTCTGGTGGCTTAGCTGGTAAAGAATCCGCCTGCAATGCGGGAGACCTGGGTTTGATCCCTGGGTTGGGAAGATACCCTGGAGAAGGGAAAGGCTACCCACTCCAGTATTCTTGCCTGGAGAATTCCATGGACTGTACAGTCCTTGGGTGCGCAAAGAGTTGGACACGACTGAGCGACTTTGTCACTCGCAGTAGTATCTTCTGACAGCACAAAGCCTCTGAGTACACAGACGGGATGTGGGTGAGGTGGAGAGTGTACCTAGGGAAGAGCAAGGGGAAGAGGTATGTGCAATAAAATCAGGAATAAAAATAAACTGAAAAGGGTGTCTCGTGTAAGTAGTCTAAAACACAATGTGCAGCCAAATCCTTGGCAACGGGATGAAATTACTCTCAGAACATTCAATTAAGCCACTATTTTCAGAAACTAGTTGGAAAAAGATGGCTAAGCAGCAAACTGCTGAACATCACCCTGAGAAACAGCTAAATGACAGCTATGTAGTCAAAGTGGATAGACGAACATATGAATAAAGATGTAAGCATTTTTGTGTGTTGGAAGTTATATTGCTCTGAGTAAATCGTTAAGAATTTGATGGTTTAAGGCTAAGTCAGAAGAAACTCTCATTAAGCAGCTCTTTAGTGACAGGTGTTTAAGTAGGTGATTGTTGTTGTTGTTGAGTCAGTCAGTCGTGTCTGACTCTTTGCGACCCCATGGACTGCAGCATGCCAGGCTTCCCTGTCCTTCACCATCTCCCAGAGCTTGCTCACATTTGTGTCCATTGAGTTGGCGATGCCATCAAACCACCTCATCCTCATGCTCTGTCATCCTTTTGCCTTCAGTCTTTCTCAACATCAGCATCAATAGGTGATAGAAGCACCCAACTCTGTTCTCCATGCTCTGTGGTGCATGCAGTGCTACAGAGATCCCTGTGCACACACAGTCCCCATATACCATGTATGTACATATGTACTTAGTCTGAGAAACAGTCAATGAGGAGTTCATGTCTGAGCCACAGTGAGCTCCCAGTCTTGTTTTTGCTGACTGTATAGAGCTTCTCCACCTTTGGCTGCAAAGAATATAATCAGTCTGATTTCGGTGTTGACCATCTGGTGATGTCCATGTGTAGTCTTCTCTTGTGTTGTTGGAAGAGTGTGTTTGCTATGACCAGTGTGTTCTCTTGGCAAAACTCTATTAGCCTTTGCCCTGCTTCATTCTGTACTCTGAGGCCAAATTTGCCTGTTACTCCAAGTCTTTCTTGACTTCCTACCTTTGCATTCCAGTCCCCTATAATGAAATGGGCATCTTTTTTGGGTGTTATTTCTAGAAGGTCTTATAGGTCTTCACAGAACCGTTCAACTTCAGCTTCTTCAGCGTTACTGTTTGGGGCATAGACTTGGATTACTGTGATATTGAGCGGTTAGTCTTGGAAACGAACACAGATCATCCTGTCATTTTGGGGATTGCATCCAAGTACTGCATTTCGGACTCTTTTGTTGACTATGATGGCTACTCCATTTCTTCTAAGGGATTCTTGCCCACAGTAGTATATGTAATGGTCATCTGAGTTAAATTCACCCATTCCAGCCCATTTTAGTTTGCTGATTGCTAAAATGTCAACATTCACTCTTGCCATCTCCTGTTTGACCACTTCCAATTTGCCTTGATTCATGGACCTAACATTCTAGGTTCCTATGCAATATTGCGCTTTACAGCATTGGACCTTACTTCCATCACCAGTCACATCCACAACTGGGTGTTGTTTTTGCTTTGGCTTTGTCTCTTCATTCTTTCTGGAGTAATTTCTCCACTGATCTCCAGTAGCAATTCCGGCACTTAACGACCTGGGGAGTTCATCTTTCAGTGCCCTATATTTTTGCCTTTTCATACTGTTCGTGGGGTTCTCAAGGCAAGAATACTGAAATAGTCTTCCATTCCCTTCTCCAGTGGACCACGTTTTGTCAGAACTCTCCACCATGAACCCGCCTGTCTTCGATGGCTCTACACAGCATGATTCATAGTTTCACTGAGTTAGACAAGGCTGTGGTCCATGTGATCAGATTGGTTAGTTTTCTGTGATTGTGGTTTTCAGTCTATCTGCCCTCTGATGGAGAAGGATAAGAGGCTTATGGAAGCCTCCTGATGGGAGAGACTGAGGGGGGAACTGGGTCTTGTTCTGATGGGCGGGGCCATGCTCAGTAAATCTTTAATCCAATTTTCTGTTGATGGGCAGGGCTGTGTTCCCTCCCTGTTATTTGAAAGTGACAAATAGATTCAAGGGATTAGATATGATAGACAGAGTGCCTGAAGAACTATGGAGGCAGGCTCATGACATTGTACAGGAGGCAGTGATCAAGACCATCCCCAAGAAAAGAAATGCAAAAAGGCAAAATGATAGTCTGAGGAGGCCTTACAATATCTGTGAAAAGAAGAGAAGTGAAAAGCAAAGGAGAAAAGGAAAGATATAAGCATCTCAATGCAGAGTTCCAAAGAATAGCAAGGAGAGATAAGAAAGCCTTCCTCAGGGATCAGTGCAAAGAAATAGAGGAAAACAACAGAATGGGAAAGACTAGAGATCTCTCCAAGAAAATTAGAGACACCAAGGGAACATTTCATGCAAATGTGGGCATAATAAAGGACAGAAATGGTATGGACCTAACAGAAGAAGAAGATATTAAGAAGAGGTGGCAACAATACAGAGAAGAACTATACAAAAAAGATCTTCACGATCCAGATAATCATGATGGTGTGATCACTCACCTAGAGCCAGACATCCTGGAATGTGAAGTCAAGTGGGCCTTAGAAAGCATCACTACGAACAAAGCTAGTGGAGGTGATGGAATTCCAGTTGAGCTATTTCAAATCCTGAAAGATGATGCTGTGAAAATGCTGTACTCAATATGTTAGCAAATTTTGAAAACTCAGCAGTGGCCACAGGACTGGAAAAGGTCAGTTTTCATTCCAATCCCAAAGAAAGGCAATGCCACAGAATGCTCAAACTACTGCACAATTGTACTCATCTCACACGCTAGCAAAGTAATGCTTAATTCTCCAAGCCAGGCTTCAACCGTGAACTTGAACCATGACTTCCCGATGTTCAAGCTGGATTTAGAAAAGGCAGAAGAACCAGACATCAAATTGCCAACATCCATTGGATCATAGAAAATGCAAGAGAGTTCCAGAAAAACATCTACTTCTGCTTTATTGACTACACCAAAGCCTTTGACCATGTGGATCACCACAAACTGTGGAAAATTCTTAAAGAGATGGAAATACCAGACCACCTGACCTGCCTCTTGAGAAATCTGTATGCAGATCAGGAAACAACAGTTAGAACAGAACATGGAACAACAAAATGGTTCCAAATCAGGAAAGGAGTACATCAAGGCTGTATATTATCACCCTGCTTATTTAACTTATATGCAGAGTACATCATTAGAAATGCTGGGCTGGATGAAGCACAAGCTGAAATCAAGATTGCCAGGAGAAAGATCAATAACCTCAGATATGAAGATGACACCACCCTTATTGCAGAAAGCGAAGAAGAACTAAAGAGCCTCTTGATGAAAGGGAAAGAGGAGAGTGAAAAAGTTGGCTTAAAGCTCAACATTCAGAAAACTAAGATCATGGCATCTGGTCCCATCACTTCATGGGAAATAGATGGGGAAACAGTGGGAACAGTGACAGACTTTATTTTTGAGGGCTCCAAAATCACTGCCGATGGTGACTGCAGCCATGAAATTAAAAGATGCTTGCTCCTTGGAAGAAAAGTTATGACCAACCTAGACAGCATATTAAAAAGCAGAGACATTACTTTGCCAACAAAGGTCCATCTAGTCAAAGCTATGGTTTTTCCAGTAGTCATGTATGGATGTGAGAGTTGGACTATAAAGAAAGCTGAGTGCCAAATAATTGATGCTTTTGAACTATGGTTTTGGAGAAGACTCTCGAGAGTCCCTTGGACTGCAAGGAGGTCCAACCAGTCCATCCTAAAGAAAATCAGTCCTGAATATTCATTTGAAGGGCTGATGCTAGGGCTGAAACTCCAATATTTTGACCACCTGATGCAAAGAACTGAGTCATTGGAAAAGACCCTGATGATGGGAAAGATTGAAGGCAGGAGGAAAGGGGATGACAGAGGATGGGATGGTTGGATGGCATCACCGACTCAATGGATATGAGTTTGAGTAAACTCCAGGAGTTGGTGATAGACAGGGAGGCCTGGCATGCTGCAGTCCATGGGGTCACAAAGAGTCGGACACGACTGAGCAGCTGAACTGAACGTATGTACCTACAGTGCATCATCTCTTACTGTAAACAACAGCATGAGGCCCAGCTCACTGCACATCAGCGTCATTAGAACACTTGAAACTTGCTGCTTTTTTCCTGGAGGCCTCCAGCTGCTGTTACCACTTTAATGTCCTCATCTAGACACAGAAGAATAGCTACCCTATAGCTCAGTGCATGGGAATTCGCCTGCCAATACAGGGGACATGGGTTGGACCCCTGGTCAAGAAAGATTCTACGTGCCCAGGAGCAACTAAGCCCCTGCGCACAGTCACTGAGCCTACCCTCCAGAGTCTGCGAGCTGCAAGTGCTGAGCCAGCATGCTGCAACCACTGAAGCCCACGTGCCTAGAGCCTGTACTCTGCAACAAGAGAGGCCATTGCGATGAGAAACCTGCAAAGAGTAGCCCCTGCTCACTGCAACTAGAGAAAGCCTGTGTGCACCACCGGAGACCCAGCACAGCCAAAAATAGATAATAAATTTAAAAAGGAAAAAGAGCCACCACAGCCCCAGGTCCCTGGATAGTATTTTAAAGTTTAATTTTTTTTTTTCCTGGCTAGTCTCTTTCCCATTAAACAGGGAGCTTTAATGGTTTATTGCCTCGGTGAAGGTGTATAAGAGAGCAGAAGGCAGTCTTGCTTCACAGTGGAACGTCTTTAGTAAGAAAGTTCAAGGGAATTGATTGCCTTTAGTCTTGGCTTCCTGGCAGGGCCTCAGGAAGGAGGCAAAGCCCCAGAGAGGAAAGGCACTGGGACCCTTAGCATTGCACACAGGTCCCGTGGTCCCAACTGGGGCAGGGGAACAAAGGTGTCACCAGATCTGAGGGGTTCCTGGGAATGGTACGGCATCTGCTTCGGTGTGAACCTTCAGTCACTGACCAGAACTGGGGAGATCGTGGCGCCCTCACCTTACGTGGGACGCGGGAACTCTGAGAGCCAGCAGTGCTAGCCGTTTTATACAAGGCTCGTGAGCATCCATGGATTCTGGTACCTGCAGGGGCTTCTGGAGCCAATCCCCCAGGGATACCGAGGGACCACTGTATTTGGCCTGTCTGTCAAAACGGCGTTCAGAGGCAGAAACTCCATTGATTTGGAAAACAAAGAAAATGCTGGACTGGGAGTTGGACTTTGCGGACTGAGAACATGTATTCTCTGTACAGTCATTGGGAGAATTGTACAGGGTTTTGTACCCCATAGATATAGCTCAGCTGGAGCTATGTTTTCCAGAATTTCCTCTCTTTGTATTGTACACATTAGGCGTGGCCACGAGAAAAATCGCGAGAGATTTGGAAAGCAGACGCAAAGCAGTGGCCAAGATGCTCTGGAGGTCAGTCTGGGGTCTGGGTGCTGCTGGGCTCACGCTCCCCATTGCCGACCTCCTTGGCTCATCAGGGGCTGCAACTGGGCCCACACCTCCTCCAGCGCCTGCTGCTCCTTCCCAGGGTGCTTCCTGAATAAAGGACTTGCACTCAAATCCTCATCTCAGGGGTGGCTTTTGAGAAAAACCAACCTAAAACAGCCCTCATTGGAGGGAACGATGTACTGAATCGGACAAGGTTCAAGGTAAACTTCTGTCCTAAGGTCTTAGAAATCATCTCCATGCATATGGGGAGATGCCTACAAGGTCTAATCATCGCTGCACCGTGAGTGACACCAGGGGAGCTGCAGGTCTCGGAGCTGGAGCTGGCCTCTGGCTCTGCCTGTGCAGAAGTCCAGGGGGGTCCATGGGTCCCAGGTCTCCAAGAATTTTACATCCCATCCAGCATTCCAGTAGAATGTGTGTTGTTAGTGTAGAGGACCTACTGGTACAGATAAAGAGAGGCACCTGAGTATGACCCATCTGAGTCATCTGAGTCCCCATTTCCTTCCTAAAGACCTGGTGGCTCAGATGGTAAAGAATCTGCCTGCAGTGCGGGAGACCCAGGTTCTATCCCAGGGTCAGGAAGATCCCCTGGAGAAGGGAATGGCAACCCACTCCAGTATTCTTGCCTGGAGGATTCCATGGATAAAGGAGCCTGGTCAGCTACAGTCTGGACATGACTGAGCAACTAACACACACACTCTTCCTTCCTTAAGACCTACCTTAGCACCATATCCTGGTCCAAAGAAACACAAGGGACTTCCCTGGCGGCCCAGTGGTTAAGACACTAGGCTTCCACTGCATGGGGCGCAGGTTTGATCCCTGGTGGGGGAACTAAGGTCCTGCATGTTGCACAGTGCAGCCAAAAAAAAAAAGTTATTAAAAAAAGAGAACAGAAGAAGAAACACAAATCTGACTCCAGACAGCCCTGAAAGCAACAAAGTCTTTACTAAATATCTCTGCGATCAGCAAAGCCTTTACTAAACCTCCTCAGAGAGGTCAGTTGAGGCAGAAGTAACATTATCCATATTACCTGAAAGACAGCAACTTCTCCCGCCCCAGGGAAGATCTCCAGGGCTCCAGCCTGTGGTGGGCTGTCTCCTACTGTCTCCCTGCCACCTAGTTTGCACTGGCCGGTGGGGTTTCCAAATCACATAAACCAAGACTTGTCCTCAAGAGGTTGAGTAAGAGAATGGATAATGTTGTAGGGAAGTAAGGATGGGAGGAGGGGTTGCTGATGAATTATACTTCAAAAGTTTTTGTCCCTGTCACATGTGAAAATTAATGCTTTAAACTGACCATAAATTCAGGATTCACCACACCCTCCTCACCAGAAAGTCAGGCCTCCTGTCAGGCACAATTAACATAGACTTATGGCTGATTCACGTTGCTGTATGACAGAAACCAACACAACACTGTAAAACAATTATCCTCCCATTAAAAATTTTTTTAAAATAAAAATGACCAAAAAAATAGCACATCTACCTCTGAAGCTCCTCTCACTTCCTCTGGAAGCCAGTTCCAAATTGAAATAGGTACCACAGGGAGGATTGCTAATGACCTCCTAGCCCATCAGTAACATTCTTTAAGTCGGCTTCACCGGCTGATGCAGGCAGCATGACCCATTGCCCCCTGGCAACATGTGAGTGTCTCTGTTCGCCATGGCACAGTCGTGCTCACAGTTCTCAGGTAGCATTTACTACTGTCCAGACAGTAAAATCCCCGCAAGTACAACAGGGCTTCTGAAATTGGCCGACCTCTAAGTCCTTTCCTGTTTTATTCTCTTTGGCACTGATGTATGAAGTAAAGGCTTATGCAGTTGAGACAGTGCCAAAATTTCATTTTCTCTGTTTTTGGAGAGGAAGCAGGAGAAAAGAAAACACAAGAGAGGGCTCACATTGTTTTTCTCACAGGGGCTCCCTTGCTTCCTGGGCAGCTTGCCTCTGGAGGGAACAGCAAGGCCACTGCTTGTGGGAACAGAAACTCTTAAGTTGCATCAGAAATGGCAGCCACTGCCCATGAAGGCTGAGCAAACTCCCTAAGGTACCCAAGCAGTAGGCAGAGGAATTCAGAGGCAGCAAATGCTTGTGCCTCTGTTCCCTCCCACCTAGAAAAATGCAGGCAACGAGTTGTCAAGTGGGAAAAGATATTTTCAGCTAGCAAAGCCCTGATATCCAAAATATACATACTCCAGTCAGTCAGTAAGAAAAAGACAAATAACCCAATAGAAAAAATGGGCAAAAGACTTGAATAGGCATTTCATAAAATTAAAAAATATATGAAAAAGATGCTCAAGTGCATTAATTACTAGAATAAAGCAACTTCAGACAATAATGAGATACCTTTACACATCTTACAAAAGAAGCAAGAATTAAAACATCTGATAAAATCAAATGATACTGAGGACGCAAAACAATGGGAACTCTTGGCTGGTGAGAGAATAAATCTGTTTAATTCGGAAAAGCCCTTTGACAATATCTAGTACAACTGAATATGCATAGATGCTGAGTACAGAGCCTTCCGCCATCTGTCCCAAACCTGACCACTTCTCTTCCAGGTTTCTGAGGACCTGTCAGACCTAGTTTAGCTATGTGAAGAAATGAGGTCTGGTTTGCGGGACTGATTTTCCTTCCCTCCCACCCTCCTTTCTTTCCTCCCATCCTTCCCTTCTTTCAGTTTTTCAAAAGAGAGAGATAAAACATACATGTATAAAATGCATAGAACATACTTGAACAGTTTCACAAACACTTGTCCATTGGTATCTGTAGGGCATTGGTTTCAGGACTCAGCATGGATACCAGAATCTCAGATGCAAAGTTCCCTGATGTAAGGTGGTGTAGTATAGTCAGCCCTCCGGATTGTGGTTCAACATCCATGGATAATGAGGGACCAACTATAATTTCAAAGCAACTCTATGTAAGCAACACCTAGATCAAGAAATAGTAACTATTAGCCTCCAAGAAACCTGTGTATGTCCCCTGAGTAGTCACAACTCCCTCTCTCCCCATTAGAATTGACTGCTATTATCCTGACATTCTTGAGAGCAACTTCTCTCTTATTATTTGTAATGTTACCACCTATCTTTGAACTTTACATGTATGGATTCCTGCTGAATACATTCTTCTGTGTCAACATTCTTTCCCTCAACATTACGTTTATGAAAGTGAAGCAAGTCACTGGCCACGTAGCTATAGGCTGCTCCGTTTCATTGCTGTATTGTATTCCCTCCTATGAATACAATACAGTGCATTGTTCCATTCTGTTCTTGCTGGATAGTGTTGTTTCCAGTTTGAGGCTACCAGGAGCAAAGCTGCCAAGAACATTCTTGCATGTAAATCCTGGTGCACAGGTGCAAGAGCTTTTCTAGGGTGATGACCTAGTGTGGCTTCCCTTTAATCCAGCCTTAGTGCATTCATGCTTTTTGCCTGTCTCCTCTTTCAAAACTAGCCCTCAGAAAAGGTCATAAATTCACTCATGCTAAGGTAGGAATGGCTGAGAAGTATTACTGTCTATCCTCTCCCATAGAACTGTGAGCTGACAGCAGATGAATAAATTTCTACTTGTAGAATTTCAGGTATCTGGAGGCCAAGGGAGAAATTCATTAGGGTTGGCCCTAGGAAGAAAGTATCACATAATGATAATGCTGTGAAGCGAAAAAAAAAAAAAAAAAAAAAAAACCCTCAAATCGCCAAGGTGTTATATTGATTTTTTTTTTTAATCTCACTTCATACTTTCAGTAATCTTGTGAGAGGAAAAAAGAACCATAAAGACTGTTCTGTTTGAAAAGTCAAAAACCAGGCACAAGAAGTGAAGTCCCTTCTCCAAGGGTCAGTTGGCAGATAATGGTTGAGCTGACTGCAGTGGTCAAAAAGAAATCCTCAAGGCCAAATGCCCACGTTTGAGGCCCAGCTCCATCAGCTAAGTGAGTCATCTACTCCAAGCTGGTTTCCTTGACTGTGAAATCAACATGATAATAGTACTTACTTTATGGAGTTGTTGCAAAGCTAAAATAAGGAAACGACTAAATTCCATTTCACAAGGTGTTTGCCACTTAGTAAAGTGCTCAAACAGTATTAGATATTGTTCTGCATATTTTTATTATTTGAAGCTGAGCAGGGGTTCTTTCTGTGACACCAAGTAAGCAAATGATCTGATGCTATTGGGAATCCTGGCAAGCTTACAGTGTAAAGGGGAGAGAAGAGGAAAAAAAAGAAAAAGTGAAGCTGGAATGAGACCTGAAATGGGCACATCTGCTAGGTGGGAGGAAAGTGCTGAATTTTCAGGGTGGGGGCTGCTGAAGGCCAGCCAGTGGTGTGAGCGGAAGGCCTGAGGCCAGGGAGGCAGGGGGATGCTATAATAGGTCCAGCCCAGGGAGAGGTTTGAGCGGGTCTTGCTTAGGCCAGGACAGAGAGGTCAGATATAGTCAATACATGAATAGCAACTGCAGGGAAAGAAGTGGGGCAGAGAGCAGTTAACAGATAAGGACATGCACACCCACAGGGCGGCTGAAAGTCAGTGCTCCTGTGGGAGCTGATGGCCACCCATCTCAAGTACCAGTGAGTCACTCAGCTTTTCTCTTAGCTTAGAAGTTTGTTCATTCCACTCGCAGGCAAAGCCACGGCGGGAAAGTGTGTGTGTGTGTGTGCGTATGTGTGTGTGTGTGTGTCTGCCTATCTGTCTGTCCCAAGGGGCAACTCGCAGCCAATGAAGAATGAAGGTTGACAGATAAATGTCCCAACCTCCCATTCTTCAGAGGGACAATTCTGGGTGGTTTTTACCTGGTTCTTCAAAGATTCTCTAGGGAGATTGTGCCAACTGTTCACAGTGATAACCAGCTCAGTAATGCATCTTTCATTGGCTTTCCCTTTTTCCTTGTATCACTCTCCCCTGTTCCTCATTGTCTTCCTAAGATACTCTCTCAAACTATTGTCACCAAAGTCTTTGTCTCAGTTCTGCTTTAGGAGGGACCCAAACAAAGTCATAAGGGGCTTCCCAGGTGGTGCAATGGGAAAGAATCTGCTTACCAAGGCAGGAGACACAAAAGACATGGGTTGGATCCTTGAGTCAGGAAGAGCCCCTGGTGTAGGAAGTGGCAACCTGCTCCAGGTCTTGCCTAAAAAATTCCATGAACAAAAGAGCCTCGTGGCCTATACCATCTGTGGAGTCACAGAGTCACACAGCTGAGCAACTGAGCACAGGCAAATTCACATTATTATCACCTAACCAAATCAAACAAATGCCTCCCCAACCCAAACCCTGACTTAAACCCTGACAAAGAAACATGACCAAAATGGAAATTAGGAATGCTTTTTGCCAAAAGAAAATTTCAAGAATTAATTGAGTCAAGATCATAGCAAAAGTTAAATGTGTTCAGACAGACTAACCAAATGTGGATGGACATATGAATAGAAGAAAAAAAGAGTATTAGAGGGCTTCCCTGGTGGCTCAGTGGTAAAGAATCCACCTGCCGACGCAAGAGGCATGGATTCAAACCCTGGTCTGGGAGGATCCCACATGCCACGAAGCAGCTAAGCCTGTGTGCCACAACTATTGAGCCTGTGCTCTAGAGCCTGGGAGCCGCAAGTACTGAGCCCACATGCTGCAACTACTAAAGCCGCACACCCTAGAGGCCGTGCTCCACAACGAGAGAAGCCATTGAAATGAAAACCCACGCGCCACAGCTAGAGAGTAGCCCACATTCACCACGACTAGAGAGATGCCCGAGCAGCAACACAGACAGCACAGCCAAAAATAAATACATAAATGAAATTTAAAAATACATTAGACGAAAAAAAAAATACATTAGACGAGAACGTAAGCAATCTGGAAATACACTCTAGAAAGCTTCTCACATAGGACCAACCATACATGAGGTTGTCCCTTGCAGGGCTGTTTGTGCTACTGGGGTTTGAAGGTTCCTGGGGCTCACTACTGGGGGAAAGGATGAGTCAAGCAATTAGGAGCAAAAAATTGCATGTACCACAGCCATGTGGATATGGCACAATATCACTTATATAAATATTCCATATGTATACTACATATCTTACAAGGAAACACACAAATACTGTTATAGCTGTTAAACATATCAAAGCAAATGTCTATAGTGGGAAGGGGGATTGGGAGTGGAAAACAGGGAGAAAAGGGAATCTTTACTAAAATATGTCCCATACAAACCAATGATGACTATGTGGAGTATGAACTGAGGAGGCAAGGAGTATGATTAAGTCAGCACTGCACCTGAGGTTCAAAATGAAAAAAAAAAGAATGGAAAATATAGGAAGACACTGTATAACTTTAGAATAGCTAAGGCCTCTTAAACAAGACATACAAGACCCAAGAAAGTGAAAGTCTCTCAGTCGTGTCCAACTCTTTTCAACTTCATGGACTGTATAGCCTGACAGTCTCCTCTGTCCATGGAATTCTCCAGGCAACAATACTGGAGTGGGTTGCAATGCCCTTCTCCAAGGGATCTTCCTGACACAAGGATTGAACCCAGGTCTGCTTCATTGAAGGCAGATTCTTTACCATTTAAGCTACCTGGGAAGCCCAAAGAGACACAAACCATAAAGGAAAACCTAGACGCATATTTAAAAGCAGAGACATTACTTTGCCAACAAAGGTCCATCTAGTCAAAGCTATGGTTTTTCCAGTAGTCATGTATGGATGTGAGAGTTGGACCATAAAGAAAGCTGAGCACCGAAGAATTGATGCTTTTGAACTGTGGTGTTGGAGAAGACTCTTGAGAGTCCCTTAGACAACAAGGAGATCCAACCAGTCCATCCTAAAGGAAATCAGTCCTGAATATTCATTTGAAGACTGATTCTGAAGCTGAAACTCCAATACTTTGGCCACCTGATGCAAAGAACTGACTCATTTGAAAAGACCCTGATGCTGGGAAAGATTGAAGGTGGGAGGAAAAGGGGACAACAGAAGATGAGATGGTTGGATGGCATCACTGACTCAATGGACGTGAGTTTGAGCAAGCTCTGGGAGTTGGTGATAGATGAGGAGGCCTGGTGTGCTGCAGTCCCTGGGATCGCAAAGAGTCAGACTTGACTGAGCCACTAAACCAAACTGAACTGATAAAGGAAAAATTCTAGATTTGACTATATCCACAAGGAAGCATCTATCAGGATGTCAACACAATATTTCAGCAATAGCTAAAAATTAGAAAGGACCTACAGGTTCATCAGGAGAGGAATGGTTAATTGTGGCCTATTCATACCATAGACCCACTACAGTATTCTTGCCTGGAGAATCCCGTAGACAGGGGAGCCTGGTGGGCTGCCGTCCCTGGGGTCGCACAGAGTCAGACATGACTGAAGCGACTTAACATGCATTGGAGAAGGAAACAGCAACCCACTCCAGTACTCTTGCCTGGAGAATCCCAGGGACAGAGGAGCCTGGTGGGCTGCCATCTATGGGGTCGCACAGAGTCGGACTTAGCAGTCCGACTTAGCAGTCGCTGACGCGACTTAGCAGCAGCAGCAGCATACCATAGAATACTATTTAGGGGTCAAAAAGAGTGAAGCTGGCCTGTATGCACTGACAAAGGATGCAAAATGTGGAGGCCACTGTCAGTCATACAGGTTTCTCTCGACCTGTCCTAACCCTGCCAGGATACATTGACCGCTGAAGAAAGCAAGTAAAAAATAAAAGTACAATGCAATACAATTTATGCTATAAAACAGAGGGTGGCACAAAACCAAATCTAAGTTCTATGCACCTAGAATGAGGTCTGGGACATTTAAAAGATACATATATGTGTTAAAAAAAGGAGACGGGGGAAGGAACTTGAAAAGGTTGCTACATGATTAATTTCCCTGTGGCAAGACCTTTTAGAATAGTTTTGAGGAATAAGGCCAGTTTTTCCAAGTGCCACTGGGTTCTTAAGCATTCATCTCTCCACTGTCTTAGCCCTGGAGAAACTCTGGACCGAGACTGCCCTTTCCTAAGTTATCCAGCAGGGGGCAAAAGCACCATGAGCCTGCTGCCGAGGCAAACCGCCCAGTGACCTGGAATTTAGGGCTGGGCCCCGCCTGCTTGAGCAGCAGACATTTGGCCTGGTTCTCCACCATTAAAGGCTGATTAAAGTTTTCCTGCAGAGCAGCAGATTCGAATATGCACTCTTTGCGGAATATTTTAAAAATTCTGAACATGCATTTGAGTTCAGGGTAAGACCTATTTAAAAAAAAAATGATTTGGCCCAATTAATTTTTTACTATGGAAGTAAAATATATTCATCACAGTTTCTTTTAAAGTATAAAGTGGAAAACATGTAGTTTATCTGGAGAAAATAATGTATCTCTTTTCTAGACTTTTCCAGTAATCTTGCCTGTAAAATCCCATGGATGGAGGAGCCTGGTAGGCTGCAGTCCATGGGGTCGCTAAGAGTCGGATATGACTGAGCATCTTCACTTTCACTTTTCACTTTCATGCATTGGAGAAGGAAATGGCAACCCACTCCAGTGTTCTTGCCTAGAGAATCCCAGGGACGGGGGAGCCTAATGGGCTGCCGTCTGTGGGGTAGCACAGAGTTGGACACGACTGAAGCAACTTAGCAGCAGCAGCAGCAGCATAAACATATATAAGCACTTTACTAAAAGGGCCATCATATATACATATGATATATATATATATATATGTTTTGTACCTGCTCCTTTTAATTAGATCAATATGATCTCATAGGCATCTTTTAAGGGTTCAATATTAAATGAAGTTTATAGACATGTTATTAACCCAGTTATTTCTGTTAAAAAGCATCCTGACACAGAGGAAACAAGATCCTATGCTATTGTTGGGGATTTGGGTCTGGTTCTGTTCTGACCAGGAGGGCCTGGCATTTCTAGGAGCAAATCAACAGCAGAGGAATCCAAGTCCATCTCTGGATCCACACCTCAAAATGGCATGGAGTTTTGACAGCCAAGAGCTTATGTGTTCTGTAGTCTTTTGTAGGTTTCCCTACACGTGGCTTCCTGGGTGATGGATGTTATTTCTATTTATTGGGTAACAGAAGATAATCACAGATCAGTTTCAAAATCTCTCTTGGAAGGATGACCAAGCTGTCTCTCTGCATATTGTGTGGGCTGGCTTACTAGAAAGTGAAGACTTTGGATGGCCAGATTTTTTGCTGTTTCTCTCTAGGGGAAGTAATTATCTCATTGTAGGAATTTATAAATGTAGCCCTTGGCTAATTACATTGTTTGGTGGAGGTTTAATGCAAAAAAGGATAAAGTAAAGATAACTTGGGTTTAAACTGTCTTTCTTTTTGGCACTATTTTTCCAGTTGTGCTAAATCTAAATCCCAAGAAACTTAACCAGATGAAAAGTAGAGTTTGATTTTTTTTTTTTTTAACAAATTTCTTTCTTGTTTCAGAAGGAATTCGAAGAAATAGAAAAGTCAAAGGATTCGCTGACAAAGAGGGGAACAAACATATCCTTTGAAGATCAACAACCACACAAAACCAATGTCCAAGGAAAGGACAAGTAGTTTTGTCACCAACTGTCAAAGACCAACAAATTCAAGATTTGTCAGAAAATGTGATTGTCCAGAGGTGTAATGAAGGATTTCCAAACCCAAACATCTTGGCAGACAAGGGCTCAGACAATGGCTGAATCGAACAATCAGAACAACTGGAAGAATGAACCACAGGAGGACGTAGAAAGGGCCTGGGTGGTCGGGCTTGTGGTGAGGTGACTGCTTGGCAAGCATCAAGCCCCCAGATGAAGAGTTCTGCAGTTGTATTCCTTCTTCCTCAGGATCGAGGTCACAGGAGATTATCCAAGCTGGTTTAAACTACCAAGCTCCCAAACACCTCCAAAGTTTTCAATGTCTAGAATATCTCCAATCTTTTTCTGTGGTAGGGCACAGCCTGATTGGAGTCTGGAAGACCTATTTTATTACATATATCTAAATCCCAAGAAACTTAACTTGTTTTTGTCATAATGGAAGCCAAAGGTTGTTGAAGGTAAATGTCTGTTTCACTGAACTGCTGAATATGAATAACTTTATAAAGGAAGTGTCTCCTCCCAGTATAAAGGCAACAGACGATGCAGAGCCTATTACACCAAACAAATGTGCTGTAAAATGCATTTATCCTTGGGAGATGATAAACCAATGAGGGGAGGGGATCGTGAATCTAAATGTTAGAGCCAAAGACTATAAAACCCTTAGAAAAGAGGGAAGCAAATCTTTGTGACCAAGGATTAGGCAGTGGTTTGTTAGATAGCATATCAAAAGCACAAGTGATGAAAGAAAAAAATAAATAAATTGGATTTCATTAAAATTAAAACTTCTAAAAAAATAAATAAAATTAAATTAAAACTTCTGTGCTTCAAAGGACATCAAGAAAGTATCAGATATCCCACAGAATGGAGGGAAATATTTGCAAATCATATCTCTGATAAAGGATTTGTAGCCAGAATATGTAAAAACTCTCACAATTCAACAATAAAAAAGCAACTCAGTTTTTAAAGTAGGCAGATGAGTTAAATAGACATGTCCATAAGCACGGAGAAGGCAATGGCACTCCACTCCAGTTCTCTTGCCTGGAAAATCCCATGGACGGAGGAGCCTGGTGGGCTGCAGTCCATGAGGTCACTAAGAGTCGGACACGACTGAGCGACTTCACTTTCACTTTTCACTTTCATGCATTGGAGAAGGAAATGGTGACCCACTCCAGTGTTCTTGCCTGGAGAATCCCAGGGATGGGGGAGCCTGGTGGGCTGCCATCTATGGGGTCGCACAGAGTCGGACACGACTGAAGCGACTTAGCAGTAGCAGCAGTCCATAGCACATGAAAATGCACTCAACATCATTAGCCATCAGAGAAAGGCAAATCAGAACCAACATGACATGCCACTTCATATCATTGCTGCTGCTGCCAAGTCACTTCAGTCATATCCGACTCTTTGTGACCCCATGGACTGCAGCCTACCAAGCTCCTCCGTCCATGGGATTTTCCAGGCAAGAATGAAGGCAAGATGCCATCGCCTTTTCCGTTATATCACTAGGATAGTTAAAATAATAAAGACAGATAATCGCAAATACTGGCAAGGATCTGGAGAAACTGGACTCTCATACGTTGCTGGTGGGACTGTGAATGGTATAGTCCCTTTAGAAAACAGCCTAGCAGTTTCTCAAAAAGTTGAACCAAAAGTTACTTTATGACCCAGGAATTCCACTCCTAGGTATATACCCAAGAGAATGGAAAACATAAGTTTACAGAAAAACTTGTATGTGAATATTCATAGTAGCATTACTCAAATAGCCAAAACACAGGTTGTTTCAACGTAAATATCCACCAACTAATGAATGAATAAATAAAATGCCTTTTGCCCATACAACGGAATATTAGTCATCTCTAGAAAGGAATGAACTACTGATAAATATTACAATAAATGAACCTTGAAAACGTTGTGATAAGTGAGAGAAGTCAGACATAAAATGGCCACAAATATGATTCCATTTATATGACATATCTAGAATAGGCAAATCCATAGAGACTAATCTAGAGAAAGTAGACAAGTGGTGGCCAAGGCCTGAAGGAGGAAGGAATGGGAAGGGACTACTCATGGCTGCGGGGATTCTTTTCAGGGGTGATGAAAATATTTTGGAATTAGATAGTGGTGATGTTTGCACAATTCTGTGATTGTATTAAAACCACTGAACTGCATACTTTAAAAGGGTGGATTTTATGGTATGTGAATTTTATCTCAGTAAAGTTATTACAGTAAATACATAAATAAATTAGGACAGACATGAATAAATGAATGAAGGTTGGTGACAGTCCAACTCCCTCTCCCCGATAAGCAAGAGCCCGAGGCCCTAGGTGCTGACCTGGGTGGAGTAGCCAGGCCCTAGCCCACATGCAAGTTGCCAAGGGAAGAGTGAGGAATGAGCAGGAGAAGACACCCTCGGGCAGAGGTGTCACTGGTGCCTCTCAAGACGTCACCTTTCAGTGTAAAGATCCTGGTAGGTGGTGACCCATGGAAACTGAGAAAAGCTGAACTGAACAAGAGGGCTTGGCAGAAAGGTAGGAGGAGGAGCCAGGGTATTCTCTGAGTTAAATAAGAAGCACAGCCAATTTTACAGCTGCCGGGAACCAGGTGTGAGCAGACAGGGAGAGGTTAAGGGCACCAAGCAGAAATTGTGTGGTTTTTAGGGAGGCTGATTTGTGAAAGTAGTCATCCACTATCCTCAAAGTGATTTGTGACATTCACTTTGTTCAGTAAGGCTGTATGCCTCCCAGGGATAACTGTAGGCAATAAAAGGAAAGTAAGAGCCAGGAGTTCACCACACTGCCTGGGAAATGACAGACAGCTACTCTACAGTACAATAGGTGCCATGGTGAAAATAAACTCCAGAGCACAGAGACGGGTCACCAGATTCAGGCAGGAGGGTCAAGGAGGGCTGCCTGGAGGAGGAAGCACTTGAGAGGAATCCATGCCTTTCAGGAGGTACTGCTACTTCAGGAACCTGCAGCCTCCGGAAGCCGATGATCCAAGATAGAGCCCATACCTGTTCACAAACCAGCCAGCTCTCCTGTGCTGTGACTTTTATCTTCCATGAGAAAGGGCTCCAACCTGGAGAAGAAGAATGTGGCCATGGGTTCTAGCTGTGAGTCCTGATCCAGACGTTGGACTGCTCTGTGATCTTAGACACCTCAGATCTATTCTACCTGTGAACAATTTCCTCCCCTAAGGAATAAGAACTGTGGTCATTCTTCATAGAGGTTGGTTCTTTCCTTTTATTCAGGTGAGTCAGATGTTCATATATATGAGGAAAGTCTAGAATCACCAAATGAAGATCCACTGAGGGACTTTTCTGGTGGTCCAGTGGTTAAGAATTCATGTTGCAATGCAGGGGACATGGGTTCAATGCATAGTCAGGGAACTAAGATCCCACATGCTGCAGAGCAACTAAGCCCACAGGTTGCAGCTACCGAGCTCGGGAGCCACAGCTAGAGAGTCTGTGCTGAAACGAAAGATCCTGCATGACACAGCGAAGATCCTGTGTGCTGCAACTAAGACCCAACACAGCCAAACAAAGAAACAGAAAAGATCCGCTGAGGTGAGAAATGGTGTTGGTGGAGTCAGAGTCCTGCCCCTAGGACATCTGAGTCCAGTCATCTAGACCCAGGCTTCCCTCCCAGTGTCCCTGAATCAGTAGATGCCTGGTGGCCTGGGGTGGTGATCTCTTTAGTATTCAGAAAGCTGGGCAGGATCTGAGGTGGCTAGAGGTGCCTGTCCCTTTCCCCAGGCGTTATAAATGCTACCTTTCTTGCCTCTGTGTGTCATGATGTAAATAAGAAGGGGAAGCATGATCTATAGCATCAGTGGCATTGCCAACCTTAGAACTCAGACTATTTCTTACCGCAAAGGGCCAGAAATTGACAAGTAAATGTTTTTGCCCTAGTGATGCATTTTTGTTCATAGAGTTTTTGCTTAGGAAGAAAGCAGAGAAATAGTGTCTCCCAGAAATGAGTTATCTACAGTTAGCATGACCCTGGGGTTAGAGTTCTATAAACCAGCAGGCCAGAAGGGTTTGGCCAATCAGGCTTGGCTTGGCTAATCCACTGGGCAATTTGGTCAACTGGGGCCTGGTGATTCATGCTGACTTTCAGGAGGTAGTGGTCAAGCAGGTAACAATTTTATTCTCTGGGTCAGTTGGGTCCCTGAACCCTATTTTAATTGTACCATGTTCCAAAAATGCATCCTGTCAGGAATTGTGTTAAATTCCCTTCAAAAATATATGTTGAGGGCTTTCCTGGTGGTCCACTGGATAAAAATCTGCTTCCCAATGCGATGGACATGGGTTCGATCCCTAGTTGGGGAACTAAGATCCCACATGCCACAGGGCAACTGAGCCTGCATGCCACAAGCAAGATCTGCACTGCAACTAAGACCCAAAGCAGTCAAAATAAATAAATATATATATTCATATATATTTAAGTTAGAGTTTTCCCCAGTGCTCTGTGACAATCTAGAGGGGTGGAATGGGGTGGGAAGTGGGAGGGAAGTTCAAGAGGGAGGGGACATATGTATACCTACAGCTAATTCATGTTTATGTGTGGCAGAAACCAACACAATATTGTAAAGCAATTATCCTTCAATTAAAAATAAACAGATTGTTTTAAGTTAGAGGTTTCTTATTTGAAAAAAAAAACAACAACAAAAAACAACATATGTTGAAATCTTAACTCCAGCACTTCAGAATCTGACCTTATTTAGAAAATGCTCACTGCAGGTGTGATTAGCTAAGATGTCAAAGCGGAGTAGGAAGGATCCCTGATCCAAGATGACTGGTGTCCTTCTAAGAGGATGGTCACGTGAAGACAGATGTGCTAGGAGAAGGTGATGTGAAGAAGAAAACAGAGACTGCAGAGAGGCAGCCACAAGCCAAAGAGCACCAGAGAGCTCCCACAAACCCTGAGAAGCGAGGGAGAGACCGGGGGATTCTCCTGCCTGTTTAGGAGGGAGTGAGACACTGCTGAGACCTCAATTTTGGACTTCCAGACTCCAAAACTATAAGACAACAAATGTCTGTCGTTTTAAGCCACCACACTTGTGGTGCTTGGTTACAGCAACATTAGGATACTAACACATCCTCCCAGGCTGATGTTTTCTCAGTGTGCACAAAAAACAGCTTGTAGTCTTTGTTTGAAGGGCTGAAATTTGGCATTTTTTTCCCCCATTTTTTTTTTTTTTTCAAATCCCTCAGGACTTCAGTGCTGCTTTTGAAAGTGTTGGAATGTCTGGATACAGTCCAGTGCTGGTTCTAATTCCTTTTACTCTCATGACATGGGCTCAGCTTCCTAGAGAAGCACCTGGAAACGCCAGTTTCATGTTCTACGTGAAACCAAGTGAATGAAAAAACTGGGCTTCTTTTTTCTAGTTTTTCACACACGTTGCCCAGCTTAAACTTCTGTATGCATTGGTAGTCTTTCTCAGTCACTCAGTCATTCACCAAACCCTTACTGCATACCTTTGCTCGTGTCTAGGGGCAGTCTCACATGGTTCCACTGCTGCTGATGCTGTCTGTAAACCTTCCAGGCTTCCTCACTGAGTAACACTTACCTAACTCATAGCATATCCTTAGTGGTGACAAACTTCTATCTCTGAAATGAAGAGATGAATTTTTGGACAACCCAGAGTCCTCATAGTCGTGTCTGGGGAACGAAGTGTATGATTAAACAGAAAAAAAAAAAGTCTAGGTCTTTGTTTTTCCCCTAATAACTTCAGAAAAAACGAAAACCAAAAATTTTGCTAACAATGTGATAGTTTCATAACTCAAAAGGTGATGATGTGGAAGAACAACGTTATTTGGATATTTTTAAAATATCTTATAACATCATGGTCATATAAGAAGAAGCTTTTATCTCAAGCTTAAGGTCCTCACTCAGTAGCCTCACTCATCTTTTTTCTTTGTCGTTCCTTTGCTCTAGGTAAAGGGCCAGGGAAGGAGCAGGGTCTTATGTCTCTTCTTCCTCCCTATCTCTTTTTTCTCTTGATGTTACTCGAGTAAATAGATGGTGATGAATGCAGGGCTCAGAACTTTCAAAACAGCCGGTGAGTGCGTCCCAGGGTGAGACTCTTGATTGCCCTCATTAATTTTCTTGACTTGTCCAGGGATCTTCTTCCAAGGTTGTCATCTCATTGTGATGTGAGCCTCATCACAGCTGCCACAACATGTCACAAGACACATTCAGAGCAGATGCTCAGAGTTGAAGCTGCAAGTGAAAACAGGAAGCAAGCTGGGCTTTCCATTATGGAGGAAAACATCTCAAGATGTCTGGGAGAGTGTCCTGAGCTTCTGCCTCGGGAAGCTGACCTTTAGCTCTCAGTTTAAAATATTCCTTTGTGACTTCTAGAAATGGCCAAGATTAAATTCAGTGTTCCATGTTGCAATCGTATATCTATTTAAATTTTTTTTAATTTTATTTATTTTTGGTTGTGCTAGGTTTTCATTGCTGCATGGGCTTTTCTCTAATTGTGGTAAGCAGGGGCCACTCTCTAGTTGCCATGGGCAGGCTTCTCATTGCAGTGACTTTTCTCGTTGCAGAGCTTGGGCTCTAGGCGCATGGGCTTCAGTAGCTGTGGCACGTGGGCTTAGTTGCTCTGCAGCACGTGGGATCAAACCTGTGTCTCCTGCATTGGCAGGTGGATTCGTTACCCCTGAGCCACCAGGGAAGCCCAATTGTGTGTGTGTGTGTGTGTGTGTGTGTGTGTGTAAAATAATCTTTTATATCAGAAGAAGACCACCATCTCTGCAAAGGATACAGGGGGATTCACTCATTCATTCATTCACCAGATATGTATGAAGCAACAGGCACGTTGACAGGCAGTGGGAAAGCTAAAGCTGGAAACAGTCTCTAGTCTTGAGGGGCTCATGAAGAAGACAGAGATAGAAACAGAATCTAGCGCGATATGGTCTGAATGTAATCAGGACTTTGAACCACCCTGCTATACCTTGAAGGCCTATCCCTGCATCCAGATCACCCAGCTTCAAAGGCCTTTCACGAGCAGGCCAAGGAGAGGTATACACCACTCATCACCAAGAAAACTTCCTGCTCACTTCTCTGATGCATCTCTGCTACTTTCCCAAAGCATCTCACATCTTGTCTTACCCTCAAAGTAGGATCTTAGTTTTTTCTCTCCTCCCCACATGGCCTCTCCACTAGTAACCTGGCTTAGTAAAACAAGACTTAGTAAAACAATCAAGTGTCTCAGATTGCTTCTAGGAAGCCGTGATTCAATATGTCTGGTGCTGCTGGACTATAACGGAGAAGGCAATGGCAACCCACTCCAGTACTCTTTCTGGAAAATCCCATGGACGGAGGAGCCTGGTAGGCTGCAGTCCAAGGGGTCGCTGAGAGTCAGACACGACCAAGTGACTTCCTACTTTCACTTTCCACTTTCATGCATTGGAGAAGGAAATGGCAACCCACTCCAGTGATCTTGACTGGAGAATCCCATGGACGGGGGAGCCTGGTAGGCTGCCGTCTATGGGGTCGCACAAAGTCGGACACGACTGAAGTGACTTAGCAGCAGCAGCAGCAGCTGGACTATAATGGAGAAGGAAATGGCAACCCACTCCAGTGTTCTTGCCTGGAGAATCCCAGGGACGGGAGAGCCTGGTGGGCTGCTGTCTATGGGGTCACACAGGGTCTGACACGACTGAAGCGACTTAGCAGCAGCAGCAGCTGGACTATAAAGTGTAAGGCAGGGGGCATGAGACCAGAGACCAAGCTGGGAGTCAGAGTAATGTGGACTTTATAAGTCAGACTATTTTTCACAGTGGCTGCACCTACCCTTTATTTTTGAACAAGAGTCCAATAAACTTCTCTTCTGTCTCCCTCTTCCTTTCTCCCCTATTTGTTGAGAAAAAAAAAAAATTGAGCAGTCTGTGCTTACAGTTCATGTATCGCTGATGACACTGCCGTGATGGTATCATTAAGCATGTTTCACTGTCTCATTGTACTTCCTGGTGGTTAGAGTTTGAGGTTTAATCAGGTTTAGGTCTGACTTTTTTGGCTAGACTACTTCTAGGGTTGCCAGGCTTGGCAAATAGACATATAGGATTCCCAGTTAAACTTGAATTTCATACAAATAATGAACAGTTTTTAGTATAAAAATATCTCATGGAATATTTGAGATCTATTTATACAAAGCATTAGTTGTTATTTATCTGAAGTTCACCTCTAACTACTTTACAAGAGGCATTGTGTCTGTACAGCAAGAGGCACATAGTATCTTGCTTGCTCTTTCTTTTTGCAGCGTTAGCAGCTGTTGATGATCGTGACCTAGATTGGTTATTTCCCTAGGGGTTATAAAATTGTGATGTTCTAAGTATTTTCTTTTCCTTCACTTCTTAGATGGAATATGGCTATAAAGAGAAACTTCCCCTTAGCCACTATTACCTGGTCTCTTTCATATAGGAGAGGCAGGACCCCTGCTTACTTCTTTTTTTTTTTTTTTAGTTCTACCAGTTTATTGCTACCAACCCGTGACCCTCCACCCTCATGCACACATGCTCAGTCATGTAACCCCATGGACTGCAGCCAGCCAGGCTCCTCTGTCCATGGACTTTTCCAGGCAAGAATACTGGAGTGGGTTGCCATTTCCTTCTCCATGCTTACTTCTTTTATTTGCAAGTTTTCAGAATAATTGTTTCCTAGCATCCTCCGAAGGTGACCAATGAGTTGGGTTCTTTCCTTTCAAAGAGTCATTATGGACTCAGGGATTTTGACAGGCATGTCTTTTGATCCATTGCCATCCGTATTCTTTTAAATACTCAAGTTGTCCCATCTTCAGCCAGTGGGAGCCCCTTGAACTTGACTTCTGAGTCCTTGTAATGCCATCCTTGATGTCTTTGTCATCTTCTTTGCTTTCTGATGCAATGAGATGTTCCAGACTTTTCTTACACATTTTTGGCCCAAATTCAAATTTGGAATCAGACATCTCTCTTAGGATTCCTTTTAGTGGGAAATAATATATAGAGATCCAATACTTCTGACTCCCTTATTTAAAGTTATAATAACTTCCCATAACAAAAGCATATGCTTCCTGGGATCCCCTGGTGTCCCCTTATGTTGATTTATTTTATTCCATATGATCTATCAATTTTCCAACATATCACATTGTTTACTTTATCATGTTTATTGCCCATCTCTCACCACTAGATTATAAACTCTGAGGGCAGAAACTTTTATTTGTTCATTGCCTGTACTTAGTAGGCACTCAGTAGATATTCCTTCGATGAAAGAATGTCATTGGATTCCAGGTTCTCACATTAGAATGTGAGAAAGTGAATTTGGGAGGTACCACTGTGGAGCAGTGGAGAAGGCAATGGCACCCCACTCCAGTACTCTTGCCTGGAAAATCCCATGGATGGAGGGGCCTGGTAGGCTGCAGTCCATGGGGTCCCTAAGAGTCGGACACGACTGAGCAACTTCACTTTCACTTTTCACTTTCATGCATTGGAGAAGGAAGTGGCAACCCACTCCAGTGTTCTTGCCTGGAGAATCCCAGGGACAGGGGAGCCTGGTGGGCTGCCGTCTATGGGGTCGCACAGAGTTGGACACAACTGACGCGACTTAGCAGCAGCAGCAGCAACTGTGAAGCAGAGGGGCCAGGCAAGCATCTCTTTCAGTTGTTCAGGTGACAAATGTTGGTGGCTAAAACTAAGAAGGTGTCTGTGGAGACAGAGAGAAAAGACTAGTTATATCGTCTTAGAGGTAGAACTGACTGGACACAGGGATGGCTTGGATGTGGTGGATGAGGAAAAAGGAAGAATGAAAAGTGGCTTCTAGAATCTTGGCCTGAGCAAAAGGATGAATAAAGAAGCTAAGAGAGGAAAGAGGGGAGAGAAGCGGGAAGAGTTCGAGAATGAAGAGAATCAAGGGCTCCATCTTGGAACTATATCATTTAAGGTGTCTATTAACAGCCAAGTGGAGACATAAAGAAGGCAGTTGAGTCCAGGCTTAGGGATGGAGGTGTAAAATCAGGAGTCTTCAGTATTTGGGTGGCATTCAGAGCTCTGTGACCTGATGAGGTCATCTTAAGAGCTTTAGACAGAGACTAGAAGCTGTTCTAGGACCAATTCCTGAGATACCCCAACATGGAGTGACCAGAAGAAGGAGGATAAGCCTCCCAAGGAGATTGAGAAGAGGAGGTGAAAGAAACTGAAGGAAAATCAGGAGAGAGTATCATTGTTAAAAGCAGGAAAGAAAAGTGAAAGGGAGGAGGGAAGAGTAAAAGGGAGGAGGAAGTGGTCAACTGTGGCAGATGCTCCTGGCAGATCAACACTGATGAGGGCAGAGACAGACTCATTGGGTTTTCTATACAGAAGTTGCCAGTGACCTTGACAAGAGAGGTTTCAGTAGTAGAGGAGGAACAGGAGAATGAACAGGAAGTGAGGACTGGAACCAGGGAGACCAGATAACTGGTTCAAGAAGCTCTGTGTTGAAAGGAGAAATGAATAGGAGCAGTAGCTGGAGGGAGATGTGGGGTGCACGGAAAATACATTCAAAATTGGAGTCACTGTATAATGATAGAGATGACTTATGTGGCGGGAGTTTAACGATGCAGGACAGCAAAGCAACTGCAGGAAACTGTTCGTGTAAGCCAGCCAAGTAATAAGAAAGACCTGAACCCAGACAGCGAAATAGAACTGACCAAACTTATGAAGCAAGCTAACTTAGAGAGCTCCCGATTTCAGACCAGAGGCAAATGCCAGGGCGCATAATTTCTCAGGATCCAAACCTCCCTGTTAACAGCCTTTCCCCTCCTCACTCCTACCCCAAATAAGCACACGTACCGAAACATCACACCCTATCCAAAAGCAGAGAAAGCAGGATGCATATTGGGATCCTGGACAAATGCTCAGCTGCCCCCAGGATGACCCGATCTGGGTTCAAAGCCAAAACAGCACACAGAGTTTCCTTGTCCCCCACACTGGATTTAAGTGAGTTTTTAAAGCGCTCTTCTCTGGCTACCCAAGGATTAGCCATGTGTTTCAACAAGTGATTTAAAATCATTACTTGTCTCTTTTGGTTGAATCTCAAACGTTTGAAATGCACACAGCTTGGCAGGCTGGCCTAGGCAGCTGAGCTTCAAGAGGACATGTCCCAGCCATCTGTTGCCCTGCTTCATACCAGCCTTCTGCCCTTCCCACTGGGGAGAAGGACTGGGCTCGACAGGCAAATTCAGGGCAAAGACAACTGCAGCCTTGGCTTCAAACAGTTGCTCACACAATGTCTTGGGTGGAGCTGGGGGGATGGGAAGTTACTGCGTTGTTTTTGCCTGAAGTTGCTGAAGTGCTTCGCCTAAAGGTAAGGCGTTTTCTCTCTATTTCAGAGATCCGGAAGGTTTTAGGGACAGAAACAAAGACATTACCTCTGATTTCCCCTTCATGAGAGCAGCTCAAACTGTGCTCAACCACTCTGAGGAGATTCAGGAATGTAATATGAAGATTCAAATTTCATTTTAAAAATATCAAAGTGGCCTTCTCTGGAGGCGCAGTGGATAAGAATCTGCCTGCCAGTGCAGGGGACACGGGTTTAATCCTTGGTCCCAGAAGATTCCACATGCCACAGAGCAACCAAGCCCACAGCCACGACTACTGAGCCCATGCACCGCAACTACTGAAGCCTTCACTCCCTAGAGCCTGTGCTCCAAACAAGAGAAGCCACCTCGATGAGAAACCCTGCACAGAAGGGAAGAATAGCCCCTGCTCACTGCAACTAGAGAAAGCCTGCTTAAAGCAATAGACCCAGTGCAGCCTATATATATATATATATATATATAAGTATTTTTAAAACTGCTATTAAAAGGTATCTAGTCTATAACAACATGAATGAATTAAATAGGCACTTTTGGCCTGTCAAGACTTCAGTGATTTAAACTGCATCATCAGGTAAATGAACTTTTTTGAGGGGAAGGCCCCTCAAAAAATTTGGAGCTGGGCATGGCAACCTACCTCAGTATTCTTGCCTGGAGAATTCCATGGACAGAGGAGCCTGGTGGGCTGCAATCCATGGGGTCGCAAAGAATTAGACACAACTGATCGACTAACAGTTTGGCTTTTTCACTTTCAGTCAATTTTGTGATTCTTTTTATATAGTAGACTTTCAAAATAAAAATTTTAGATTTACGAAGAAATTGAACAGAATTCTCACCTTACCCTCCTGTCTCCAGGTCTCACTCTTTCCTATTAGTAACATTTTATATTGGTATGGTATATTTGTCACCATTGGTGAATTGATATTGAGACATTAGTATTAGCTAAAGTCCATAGTTTATTCAGATTTCCTTGCTTGTTTGTTTGTTTTACCTAATGGCCTTTTTCTGCTTCAGGATCCCACCTAGGAAACCACATTAACGTGTCATGTCTTAGGCTCCTCTTGGCTGTAACAGTTCCTCAGACTTTCCTTGTCTTTGATGCCTGTGAGTACTACCTGAGCCTTTTATCTTATTTGCAATCCCTCTGTTGGGATTTGTCTGATATTCTTCTCGTGAGTAGATTAGGGTTATGGGTTTTGGGGAGGATGCTCAAAGAGGTAAAGCGCCATTTGCATCACATCATATCAAAGGTACATGCTATCAACATGATTTATGACTGTTGACAGTGATCTTGCCTGAAGTAGATACCTGTCTAAAGTAATGTTTGCTAAATTTCCCCACTATAAAGTTTTCTTTTTAAAAGATTTTATACAAGTATGGACTCATGGGTATTTATTTTATACTTTGGATTATAATTTGATACAACTTAATTTTGTTCCTCAAATTGTTCAAGCTTTGGCCACTGGAGCTCTTTAACTCTTGTGCCCTGTGACATACCTCCATCGATGTGATATTTTTTAAGTAAACTCAGTTTTGTGTGGACTTTGGCACAAGTTCCTCCTGGCGTCTCTAAGCCTAGGTTGGTCCTGATAGTGGGTGTGCCTCGTGCCAGCCTGAGCATGTCTGCTTACCAAGTCAGAGCAATGAAGAGCTGAGTACTTCCTGCTCTGGGGTCCATGAGACTCCATAAACCAGCAGGCTTGTAACAGTGCATACAGAATGATAAAAGTGTCCTGTTTGTTTAGAACATGTTGTAAGTTTTAGTTGTTAATTGCCTGACTTTTACATTTATGATGAGGATGAAAACAGTTGCTGGATATTTTGATACTTACTCATTCAATTTTGAAACAAAATTTTCCACTTCTCTTTCTACTTTCTAGGGTGATTTAATTTTAGTCTCAAAAGACAAACTTGAAAAAACACTGTTAGCAGGAGTTACGAACACAAATCCTGGTGCAGAGGCTGCCTTGATTTAACTCTTGACCTTGGGCCAATTATTCCACTCCCTGGTACCTCAGTTTTCTCATCTGTAAAGGGCTTCCCTGGTGGCTCAGACGGTGAAAGAATCTGCCTGCAATTCAGGAGACCTGGGTTCGATCCCTGGGTCAGGAAGAGCCCCTGGAGAAAGGAATGTCTACCCACTCCAATCCTCTTGCCTGGAGAATCCCATGGACAGGGGAGCCTGGCAGGCTATAGTCTGTGAGGTTGCAAAGAGTCAGACATGACTGAAGCGACTTAGCATGCACACTAACTTTAAAATGCAACAGGAACTGCCTCTGGATAAGTGAAGCAGAAGAGGAATTAATGGGAAGGATATTGAATAACCCACAGAATCTCTGGGAAGGCAGGAGAGCCAGGCTTAAGGCATGAATGAGACCAAGGATGTGGGTAAGTAGCCAGGAACATAGCCAAAATGGTAGCACAGAAGATGGGCCTGGCCTCAGAAACCTGGGAAGCCTGTGCACAGTCAGGGTCAGAGCCTGCATGATGACGGTGCTGCTCCTGACACCCTTGGATCCAGACATGGTCCCTGCAGCTGCCAGCACCCCACCCCAGAAGCTTACCTGAGGAGCTGACTCTGTGGTCTCTTAGTCAGAGTTCAGGGCCCCGCACCTCATTGGCTGAGTCCAGGTCACATGTCTAAGCTCTGGCTCTAAATGAGGCTGGGAAGCAAATGTCTGGCATTTTCAGCCTCTGTAGTGAGAGTTGAGGAGTGGGCTATAATTTCCAGGTTTCCCTGATGGCTCAGTGGTAAAGAATTTGCCTGCCAAGCAGGAGATGCAGGTTCAATCCGTGGGTCAGGAAGATCCCCTGGAGGAAGAAATGGCAACCCACTCCAGCATACTTGCCTGAGAAATCTCATGGACGAAGGAGCTAGTTGGGGCTACAGTCCAAGGGTTTCCAAAAAGTTAGACATGACTGATTATAAGCACGATATGATAATTTAATGTCTACTAAGATTTAAGGTGAAGTCTTCCACACACCTGCAGAGGGATCCTGAAGCTGGTCAGCCAAAAAGTGACAAACGTCACCCATCACCCCTGCTTTCACAAATTTTGTTCCATCGTATTAACATCATTGATGGACTCATAATGAATAAGTCTGAAAACCTTTCACCCAGTGCTGTGGTGCCCTTCACATTTTTCAAGTGAGAGGTATAGGTGACGAATCTCTATGAACCTAAGGAAGATGACAGGTCTGCTGGTTGAGTCTGGGTAGAAGCTTTTCATGGAGGATCTGACTCTGGTCTTTAAAGGTGTTGCACTCCTATAAATGACAGCAGATGCTCTTGTGGTTCAGTTCAGTTCAGTCGCTCAGTCGTGTCCAACTCTTTGCGACCCCATGAATCGCAGCACGCCAGGCCTCCCTGTCCATCACCAACTCCCAGAGTTCACTGAGACTCATCTCCATCGAGTCAGTGATGCCATCCAGCCATCTCGTCCTCTGTTGTCCCCTTCTCCTCCTGCCCCCAATCCCTCCCAGCATCAGGGTCTTTGCCAATGAGTCAACTCTTCGCATGAGGTGGCCAAAGTACTGGAGTTTCAGCTTTAGCATCAGTCCTTCCAAAGAAATCCCAGGGCTGATCTCCTTCAGAATGGACTGGTTGGATCTCCTTGCAGTCCAAGGGACTCTCAAGAATCTTCTCCAACACCACAGTTCAAAAGCATCAATTCTTCGGCGCTCAGCTTTCTTCACAGTCCAACTCCAACATCCACACGTGACCACAGGAAAAACCATAGCCTTGACTAGATGGACTTTTGTTGGCAAAGTAATGTCTCTGCTTTTGAATAGGCTGTCTAGGTTGGTCATATCTTTCCTTCCAAGGAGAAAGCGTCTTTTAATTTCATGGCTGCAGTCACCATCTGCAGTGATTTTGGAGCCCCCAAAAATAAAGTCTGCCACTGTTTCCACTGTTTCCCCATCTATTTCCCATGAAGTGGTGGGACCGGATGCCATGATCTTCGTTTTCTGAATGTTGAATTTTAAGCCAACTTTTTCACTCTCCTCTTTCACTTTCATCAAGAGGCTTTTGAGTTCTTCTTCACTTTCTGCCATAAGGGTGGTATCATCTGCATATCTGAGGTTATTGAGATTTCTCCCGGCAACCTTGATTCCAGCTTGTGCTTCCTCCAGCCCAGGGTTTCTCATGATGTACTCTGCAAAGAAGTTAAATAAGCAGGGTGACAATATACAGCCTTGAAGTACTCCTTTTCCTATTTGGAACCAGTCTGTTGTCCCATATCCAGTTCTAACTGTTGCTTCCTGACCTGCATATAGGTTTTTCAAGAGGCAGGTCAGGTGGTCTGGTATTCCCATCTCTTTCAGAATTTCCCACAGTTTACTGTAATCCACACAGTCAAAGGCTTTGGCATAAATAGATGTTTATGAAAGCAGAAATAGATGTTTTTCTGGAACTCTCTTGCTTTTTCCATGATCCAGCGGATGTTGGCAATTTGATCTCTGGTTCCTCTGCCTTTTCTAAAACCAGCTTGAACATCAGGAAGTTCACAGTTCACATATTGCTAGAGCCTGGCTTGGAGAATTTTGAGCATTACTTTACTAGCGGGTGAAATGAGTACAATTGTGCGGTAGTTTGAGCATTCTTTGGCATTGCCTTTCTTTGGGATTGGAATGAAAACTGACCTTTTCCAGTCCTGTGGCCACTGCTGAGTTTTCCAAATTTGCTGGCATATTGAGTGTAGCACTTTCACAGCATCGTCTTTCAGGATTTGGAATAGCTCACCTGGAATTCCATCACCTCCACTAGTTTTGTTCGTAGTGATGCTTTCTAAGGCCCACTTGACTTCACATTCCAGGATGTCTGGCCTAGGTGAGTGATCACACCATCATGATTATCTGGGTCATGAAGATCTTTTTTGTACAGTTCTTCTGTGTATTCTTGCCATCTCTTCTTAATATCTTCTGCTTCTGTTAGGTCCATACCATTTCTGTCCTTTATCGAGCCCATTTTTGCATGAAATATTCCCTTGGTATCTCTGATTTTCTTGAAGAGATCTCTAGTCTTTCCCATTCTGTTGTTTTCCTCGATTTCTTTGCACTGATCTCTGAGGAAGGCTTTCTTATCTCTTCTCGCTTTTCTTTGGAACTCTGCATTCAGATGTTTATATCTTTCCTTTTCTCCTTTGCTTTTCACTTCTCTTCTTTTCACAGCTATTTGTAAGGCCTCCCCAGACAGCCATTTTGCCTTTTTGCATTTCTTTTCCATGGGGATGGTCTTGATCCCTGTCTCCTGTACAGTGTCACGAACCTCCGCCCATAGTTCATCAGGCACTCTATCTATCAGATCTAGGCCCTTAAATCTATTTCTCACTTCCACTGTATAATCATAAGGGATTTGATTTAAGTCATACCTGAATGGTCTAGTGGTTTTCCCTACTTTCTTCAATTTAAGTCTGAATTTGGCAATAAGGAGTTCATGGTCTGAGCCACAGTCAGCTCCTGGTCTTGTTTTTGCTGACTGTATAGAGCTTCTCCATCTTTGGCTGCAAAGAATATAATCAATCTGATTTCAGTGTTGACCATCTGATGATGTCCATGTATAGAGTCTTCTCTTGTGTTGTTGGAAGCTTTAAATCAGGCCCCTCCCCCGCCCAAAAAATAAATAAATAAATAAATCAGGCCCCCAGCCTCGTGCCCCGGGGCTCAGCATTCCTGCATCTCCACGCTGCCAGCAGCTAGCCCAGAAGCAGGTCCCAGGGGCCAATCCCACAGCTACTGCCTTCCTGAGTAGTTGGAAGACCCAAAGCTGCTTTTGAATACTGGCCTGTGGCTGCTGCTGCTCCTTTAGTTACCCTTACTTTTGAGATGAGAAATCCTGAGTGACCTTGTCTTTGCCTTGAGAGAAGAAAAATAAATAAATAAATAAATAAAAGAGCAAGAAGACCATAGCCCCCGCACTGGTGCAGGGCTTCACCTGCTGGACTCCAAACTTTGCTGGCCTCAACTCTGCCTCTTCTCAGCGTGGCTAACCTTCGGCCCCAACCTTTGATTTGCTGCTCCAGATCCTGGGAACCAGATTCCCTGGTCCTGCATTTACACCCCGACTCCCAGTTGTGCAGCTAGGTCAGATCTTCATGTCTGCTGAGTGCATCCTGCATTGGAACTGCCCATCTCCTTGCCTGGCCGGTCAGATCTTACCCAGCCACCCCTCAGGAAGCTCCTGGAGGCAGGGCTCATACCCTACCCCGCCTCCCTGGGTAACCTCAGCACCTAACAGGGGGTGGTCCAGCAAACCTCCATCGAAGGCATGACTGTTCTGGTCTGTTTGGGTGCTGCCCACACCTCGTCACGACAAACTAGAGCAAAGGGAGGTGGAGGTGCTGAGAGGACAAACAGTGAGAGATTTTCCTTCTAGCCTTCCTGGGGGTATTTCTACCTTGATTGACGCCACTTATTTATTGATTTTGGTTGTGCTGGGTCTTCATTGCTGAATGCAGGCTTTCTCTAGATGCGGTGAGTGGGGAGTACTCTCCGTTGCAGTGCACTGGCTTCTCCTTGCCATGGCTTCTCTTGTTGCGGAGCGTGGGCTCCAGGGCTCGAAGGCTTCAGTAGCTGCAGGACCTGATTTTAGTAGTTGAGGCTCCTGGGCTCTAGAGGGTGGGCTCAGTCATTGTGGTACATGGGCTTAGTTGCTCAGTATGATTCTGCAGTTTGAGGAATCTTCTTGGACCAGGGGCAGGGACCTAACCCAAGTCTCCTGCATTAGCAGGTGGATTCTTAATGCTTCAACTACCAGGGAAGTCCAACATCACCTAAGCAGGATCAGGCAAAGTTGATTTAACTAAACCAGGGAGCGAGACATTCATTCATTCATGCGTTTGTTCAGTAAATATGTACTGAGTACCCTATGTGTCAGCTTCTATGCTGGGCACAAGTATTGCTGATCCCGTTCGTGATGCCAATTGCCTTGCTGTTCACGCTGTGCACCTAATTGACTGAACCCATGGTAGGCAAAGCTTGACCTAAGAGGCTGAAAGGAGACTTGAGGAGCCGTAGGAACTGCAGACAGATTTATTCTCTCCTGGCTGGCATGGCAGCCATAAGACAGCCTCTCACCTGGCTGATGAAGCAGCTGTGGCGGCAGCCACAACATAACCATAATGTAGCCATAATGGAGCCATAACATAACCTCATATAACATAATCATGATGCATTCCGATGTAGCCCAGGTCAGCAGCAGCCAGGGCTTTCACGGTGAAGCTCATACAGGTCTATGGCGCAAAGTAGCTCGTGACCAAGTGCGTAGCTGGTGACCAAGTGCGTAGCCCGTGACGCACATGCGCAGTGCTATAAGTGATCTCAGCTGTTACATAGCTGTGCAAAGTCATTGTTTACAGAACATAGGGCGAGAAGGCGTGAGAAGGTGGGCTGAGAGAGCCTAACTGGTGCCATCTTGTTAATTTCCTCACAGCACCCAAAGATTTAACAGTGAATGAGACAGTCTGTGCCCTCAAGATGCTTAGAGAAAGACAAAACAGGGGACTGATCTTTACAATACATTATAGAGTGTGGTGACATAATAATAACTAGTATTTACTGAATGTTCACTATGCACTGGACTCTACGCTAAGTCATTGGCCATGCATTGTTTCATGTAGTCCTCACAAGAATCCTATTAGTAGATACTATTATTAGCTTCATTTTACAGACAAGGAAATGGAATCCCAGAGAGGTTGAGTGACTTGCCCAAGGTCATACCGCAATTTCAATCTATACTTTGACTCCAAGGCTTAGGCTCCTAGCTCCTCCCCTAGAATAGTTCTGCCTCATTACAATAGTGGATGATGCAGTATATTATTGGAGTATGTAAAGGTGCACCGACTGTGTGCCAAGGACATCCAGAAGCATTCAGAGACTGCAGCTAGTGACAACATGACCAGCTCATAGGGAATGAAGACTGCAGAGAGAATAAGCTGAAGGGTTCATTAGGCACCAGTTCACAAAGGTCTTTAAAAACCAGACTAAGGGGTCAAGAGTTTAATCCAAGGGAAATGCTGAAGGATAAACAGGAGAGTTTCACAATCGGGTGGCACGTCAGAAAACTTTTCTTAGCTGTACTTTGGAGAAGGAAGAGAGTTAAGCAAGAATGGCGTATGTTACAGTTGTTCAGTCAAGAGCCAATGGTGGCCTGAATTGTGGACTGGCAGTGGCCCAAGAGAAAAGCAGACTACATGCTGCCCACACACCTGCTCACAACAAACTGGGGCAAAGGGAGGTGGAGGTTCCATGGATCCAGTGTCAGGCAATTGGCCAAAGTCTAAACAGGCAAGATGGTTGAAGAATAAACGCCCAGTAGAAGGTGGTGGAGTCCCAGCAACAGAGTTAAGAGGCTAATGAAAGGACTCCAATCACTGAATGAAGACAGAGAATTTTCCACCGGGCAAATGGGGACAGGGGAGACATCGGGAAAAGAGGACCGGGAACCAGGTCCCTGAGGCTGTCCCAGACTGGCAGTGGGAGTGAGGTTGCTCACCAGCAAGACAGGGACTCAGAGTTCCTTCTGTGACCCCCTGTCCCCACCGCTACCTAGGGGGTTCCTATTTAATCAGGTCTGGTGTCATAGTTGGTGGGAGGGGAAAGAGTAGAGCTCTCTCAGAGAGAGTGGGTTTGAACCTCACCTGGAGCCACTTACCGGTTCTAAAACTCCAGGCAAGTTACCTAACCTCTCTGAGCCTTAGCTCACTCATCTGTAACACTAGGAGAACCATAGCTATTTCGAGGGGTTATTGAGCAGGAATAACAGCACCTACCACACAGGGTTATCATGAGGATGTGGGAGTGAAGGGCCAGGGCTGCACCAGGATGGATGCTGAGCCAAGTTATCAACCTTTTTACTTTATCAGAAGACATCTACCAGCTGGGCCCTGGGCTGAGGGTTTCAGATGCTGTGTTATTTCCTTCTTAACAAACTGAGGGAGATATTATCACTCTTCCCATTTTGTGGGTCAGGAAACAGTGCAGTCTGTGAAGTGTCTGAGCTTGAGACCTCTCTTTCTTTGTGAAAAGGAAAATTAGTGCATATTAACAAGCTGTTAAAGACACACTAGGGCTTTCCTGGTGACTCAGCGGTAAAGAATGCAATGCAGGAGACGTGGGTTCCATCCCTGGGTCGAGAAGACACCCTGGAGAAGAGAATGGCTACCTACTCCAGTATTCTTGCCTGAAAAATCCCACGGGCAGAGGAGCCTGGCAGGCTACAGTCCACGGGGTCATAAAAGAGTGGGACACAATTTAGCAACTAAACACAAAGACACGCTAACAGTAAACGGACCTTATGGCTTAGTTGGTAAAGAATCCGCCCACAATGTGGGACACCTTGGTTCAATCCCTGGGTA
This sequence comes from Bubalus bubalis, assembly GCF_019923935.1. Lineage (NCBI taxonomy): Eukaryota > Metazoa > Chordata > Mammalia > Artiodactyla > Bovidae > Bubalus > Bubalus bubalis. Next base: position 18,077,081 of record NC_059167.1, read on the forward strand.
GGGAAGATCCCCTAGAGAAGGGAAAGGCTACCCACTCCAGTGTTCTGGCCTGGAGAATTCCATGGACTGTATAGTCCATGGGGTCGCAAAGAGTCGGACACAACTGAGCGACTTTCACTCACTCACTCCCTTTGACATAATCAGAAAAATAGAAAGAGAATTGAAAAAAAACTTACTTTTTCATTGTGATTTAATGCACACTCTTGAGCCACCTAAAAACATCTTGCCTCCTCAATCTTGCCAAGTCACTTGTCCAATGGGACTGGAATTCAGGCTTCCTTTTTTCCCCAACAGTGAATAACTTTGTTAGTAGAAAGGAGTGCTTTCACTGAAACCCAAACCTGAGACAATGTGATTCACTTTTTAGCTAGATCTCATAAATATCCCTCTTCTGTCTCAAAAAATTAAAAAATGGGTTATTTGAGTATTAAAAGACCTTATACACATTTAGACAGAGGAGCCTTGCAGGCTACAGTCAGTGGGTCCCAGAGTTGGGTCCCAGAGTCGGGCACAACTGAGTGCCTAAGCACACAGCACAGAATATATTACCTTTCATTGTGGAATTCAGATTTCTTAAGTTATAATGCTATGTTCTTTCTACTACATCACAGTCCTCTTTGCAATCATTATTTTAAATTAGGTCAAGTGCCTAGTGTGTGCACTAGGCAGCTTTGTCGCACATTCATAACACACAAATATCGTCGCTGGAAAGAACCTCAGAAATAATGTAATCCAAATCATTTTATTTTACATATGAGAAAATCAACGAGTTTGTTTACCTAAGCGGGTTTAGAATTGCCTGTCAGTTGACTGGAACATATAATCAACGATATAGCTATAAACAGCCCAGAAGTACAAGCTGTCCCCAGTCTTGGGTTTAAACCAAGCTTCTTGATATCTCAGTCCTTCCCTAGCTTCAACCTTGCTCTTTAATTTGGTTTTTTGGTTTGTCTCACCTCTGTGGGAGTAGTTTCCCCTTGGCCCCAAACTACCAAAGAGGCTTTAGGGATCACAGGCCTGAGGGGCATGAGCTGGTGGGTCAGGAGGAGTGTTATATGAGAAAAAAAAAAAAAAAAAGTTGTCAATAACTGTGAAGGCTCTCAGATGTTTTTTACCCACTTTGCAAGTTAACAAGTTAACTTGCCACATGGATGCTGGCAGAACACAGGAGACCTCTGCATCAGAAACAAAGGACTTCTTTATCCACAGCAACAGTAGCAAGAGTATGGACATTTTCCTGTGGTGATTCCTGAGTCCCAGTTCCCAAAGGCAATACAAAGAGGGCCAAGTGACCTGCCCTTACAGTGAGGCCCATTGTGAGAGAGGAACCTTAAACTTTAGGAAACCAGATTTGAAGCAATAGTTAGTAAGCAGGCCTGTACTTTGGTCTGAGAAAGACACAATCTGAAAAAGATAGCTTGGAACAAAGGGCAGTCTGCTCACAAGGGACACACATAAGGTATGCAGAAATGTGATGTGTGTGAGCTCACAGTCCTCTAGCTACAGCAGAAGGCCAGGGATGGGGAAGACAGGCGAGTGGAAGTGGAGGTCAGTTAATCCAGTCCTTGCTCTATTGATTCCTATTGGTTTTGGTTGTGGAAAGAACATGTGAAGGTTTGTTTGTGGATTTTGGCATGTGTCTCACTTTTTGATGCCCATAGCCCTTGATTCACTGCCTTGACAGGGTTTAGGCAATTCAAAGTGTTCCTTTGCACAGCTGTTAGAAACCTCTAGAAGCTCCATAACTTCACAAAAAGGAGAAGAATGTAGCCTTCCAAATCAGCTTCTTGGAAATAGGGTGTGCTGGGAGAGCCACGGGGGCCACACTGCAGTCAGGTATCGATGTACAGCCATCTGCATCCGTCAATACCTGTAATAAACGAGGTAAGGTTTGCCAGTCACCACAATACAGTTTACAAGACCCCCCTGACTTGTTCTAGTCTCTCATTTGAAACCAAGACTAATGGATCACCAAATCAGCCTTTAATTGTTACATGGTCTCCATCTCTAAAGCAGTTGCTTTGAATCCTGTAACCAAGACCCAGAATCCAGACCGCTGATTGTTAGGCATCAAGGCTGTTGATTTGGGTACTCTGCCTAGGGGAGGATGAATTCTTAGGCTAAAGGAAGATCAATGCAGCTCAAGACAGGAGCTCATAGACATAGTCAGAACACCAGGAACCTGGATATGGTCCACATGGGGGTTCAGTGGCATTCTATAGGTCCTCCGGTTCTTTGCAACCACATTAGGTGGAAGTTAACCAATTCACTGATCTCAGATGGGGAGAGCCTGGAAGGTGAGTCAGTGACCACACCCTCCTACTAGGGGCAAAGGGAAAAATTATGTCAGGAAACCAGGCAAAGCCCCACAGTGCAGGGCAAAGGCTGTTCAAATGGGACAGCTTTCAAGAGTGATTCTAAAAGAGTGATAGAGGAACTTCTCTGGTGGTCCAGTGGTTAAGAATACGCCTTGCAATTCAGGGGATGTGGGTTCGATCCCTGGTCGGGTAACTAAGATCCCACATGTCACAGCTACTGAGCCCTCATGTTCTGGAGCCTGTGCATCACAACTGGAGAGTCCATGTACCCGTACCTCAATGAAAGATTCCACATGATGCAACAAAGACCCAGTGCAGCCAAAAAAAGAAAAATACAAGAGTGATAGAGAGGCCACAAATGGTCCAGCTGATGGCCTGGGCTGCTCTAAATGGACGTGTAGACCTGGTCATCCAAAGTGGTCCTTCCACCTTAATGCTCTCTGGAAAACTATTTGAAATTAGGATGTATCAATAAAAGGGGATACATTAGGGAGTCCACGGGGTCTTGTGCCCTGTGTAAGAAATCCACAAACTACAGCTTTTCTAACACAGTTCCTTGGAGATACTGTGAAAAATTCCAGTTCACAAAGACTCCCCAAAGAGCTCACAGACTCTATATATGGCCACACTATGTGGTCCCTTGTGTGGTAATCCCCAGATATTACCACACCCAGAATAGGAGGACTTCCTTTTCCCATAAGTCATGAGACCTAAGATAATCTCATGAATGTCTAGCAACTTCTTGGCCTGAGAACTCGAATGACACCTCCTATGTTGCTGCTAAGAGAGATGTCCCAGGACCAATATTTATTACTGGCAGAGGACTGTGACAAAACTTCCTCCCCACTGTGCAGGGAGCTTAACCTTTGAGCTATGAACAGGAAAAAGCAACCTGTGCAGAGGGATTGAAGTCTGGTGTTGCTGGCTGACCTAGATCCCAGGAATGCTGTGTAAACTGCCTTGACTCTTGGGTTTGTGTTTTCCTCTTCATTGTGAAAAGAAAGATTCATTTACAAACTCTGGGTGGTAACACCACCTTTCTGGGAAAGTGTGGTCATCAAATGCACAGAGAATTTCCACAGCAGCTTTTGACAGCTGACTCTGGTTTGCTCTCATTAACCATTTCTACACTTGCCCTCCATATTGTGGCCTGCTAATGGCACCCCACTCCAGTACTCTTGGAAAATCCCATGGGTGGAGGAGCCTGGTAGGCTGCAGTTCATGGAGTTGCAAAGAGTCAGACACGACTGAGCGAATTCACTTTCACTTTTCACTTTCATGCATTGGAGGAGGAAATGGCAACCCACTCCAGTGTTCTTGCCTGGAGAATCCCAGGGACGGGGGAGCCTGGTGGGCTGCTGTCTATGGGGTTGCACAGAGTCGGACACGACTGAAGTGACTTAGCAGCAGCAGCAGCAGCTGGACTATAATGGAGAAGGAAATGGCAACCCACTCCAGTGTTCTTGCCTGGAGAATCCCAGGGACGGGAGAGCCTGGTGGGCTGCTGTCTATGGGGTCACACAGGGTCTGACACGACTGAAGCGACTTAGCAGCAGCAGCAGCAGCAGCAGTTACCACTTCTGAGAAGCTCCTAAAAACAGTTTGCGTGTTGGGAGTTCATCCCTAAAGCAGCGGATGAAACTGTATACCATTGTACTTTAAAAGACCTGTCCCTGAGTTTCAAGGGTCTGTTACTCTGGGAACCTGCCAGGGAGCTGACATTCTGGTACTGTGCCTGGCCCACCCAGCTAGACTTCCCGCTCAGATTGTAATCTGAAAACTGGGGTTTCTAATACACATTGTAACACATGTGTCTAACACATGATGCAAATACTTCCCAGAAAATACTACATTTAGAAAATGCTCCTGTAAGAGTTTTCTATGGCTACTGTAACACATTACCACAAAATTGGTAGCTTAAAGCAATGCAGATTTTTATCTAATGGGCTAAAATCAAGGTGTCAGTAGGGCTGCATTCTTTTCTGGAGTCTCTGAGAGAATCTGTTTCCTTGCCTTCTCCAGTGTGTGGAAGTCACCTTCGTTGTTGGCTCATGACACTTTTTCTCCATCTTCAAAGCTGGCAACCTTGTATCTCTCTGACCATTCTTCCAAAGTCTCCCTCTGGCTGATTCCTTTTCTGCCTCCCTCTTCTATGTTTAAGGATCCTTGTGATTACATTGGCCCATCCCAACAATCCAGGAAAATCTCCTTATTTTAAGATGAGCTAATTAGCACACTTGGGTTCAGTCCCTGGGTTGGGAAGATCTCCTGGAGGAGGGCATGGCAACCCACTCCAGTATTCTTGTCTGGAGAATCCCCATGGACAGAGGAGCCTGGCAGGCTACAGCCCATGGGGTCACAAAGAGTGGGACACGACTGAACGACCCAACACAGCATAGCACAATTAGCAACCTTCCCTTGTTGGGGGAATTAACATTCATAGGTTCTAGGAATTTGGACATGGACATTTTGGGGAGGACTGTTATTCTGTTAACCAACCACAACCCCTTCTTAAATTGCATTTGGACAATTGAAGGTAAGTGGAATGTGAAGTCAAGTGGGCCTTAGAAAGCATTACTACGAACAAAGCTAGTGGAGGTGATGGAATTCCAGTTGAGTTATTTCAAATCCTGAAAGATGATGCTGTGAAAGTGCTGCACTCAATATGCCAGCAAATTTGGAAAACTCAGCAGTGGCCATAGGACTGGAAAAGGTCAGTTTTCATTCCAATCCCAAAGAATGCTCAAACTACCACACAATTGCACTCATCTCACATGATAGTAAAGTAATGCTCAAAATTCTCCAAGCCAGGCTTTAGCAATATGTGAACCATGAACTTCCAGATGTTCAAGCTAGTTTTAGAAAAGGCAGAGGAACCAGAGATCAAATTGCCAACATCCGCTGGATCATGGAAAAAACAAGAGAGTTCCAGAAAAACATCTATTTCTGCTTTCATAAACATCTATTTATGCCAAAGCCTTTGACTGTGGGGATCACAATAAACTGTGGAAAATTCTGAAAGAGATGGGAATACCAGACCACCTGACCTGCCTCTTGAAAAACCTATATGCAGGTCAGGAAGCAACAGTTAGAACTGGACATGGGACAACAGACTGGTTCCAGATAGAAATACGTCAAGGCTGTATATTGTCACCCCGCTTATTTAACTTATATGCAGAGTACATCATGAGAAATGCTGGGCTGGAAGAAGCACAAGCTGGAATCAAGATTGCTGGGAGAAATATCAATAACCTCAGATATGCAGATGACACCACCCTTATGGCAGAAAGTGAAGAGGAACTCAAAAGCCTCTTGATGAAAGTGAAAGTAGAGAGTGAAAAAGTTGGCTTAAAGCTCAACATTCAGAAAACGAAGATCATGGCATCCGGTCCCACCACTTCATGGGAAATAGATGGGGAAACAGTGGAAACAGTGGCAGACTTTATTTTGGGGGGCTCCAAAATCACTGCAGATGGTGACTGCAGCCATGAAATTAAAAGATGCTTACTCCTTGGAAGGAAAGTTATGACCAACCTAGACAGCCTATTCAAAAGCAGAGACATTACTTTGCCAACAAAGGTCCATCTAGTCAAGGCTATGGTTTTTCCTGTGGTCATGTATGGATGTGAGAGTTGGACTGTGAAGAAAGCTGAGCGCCGAAGAATTGATGCTTTTGAACTGTGGTGTTGGAGAAGACTCTTGAGAGTCCCTTGGACTGCAAGGAGGTCCAACCAGTCCATTCTGAAGGAGATCAGCCCTGGGATTTTTTTGGAAGGAATGATGCTAAAGCTGAAACTCCAGTACTTTGGGCACCTCATGCGAAGAGTTGACTCATTGGAAAAGACCGTGATGCTGGGAGGGATTGCGGGCAGGAGGAGAAGGGGATGACAGAGGATGAGATGATTGGATGGCATCACCGACTTGATGGACATGAGTTTGAGTAAACTCTGGGAGTTGGTGATGGACAGGGAGGCCTGGCGTGCTGCGATTCATGGGGTCTCAAAGAGTCAGACATGACTGAGCGACTGAACTGAACTGAACTGAATGTCTTACTTAAAAAACTTCTGTGTCTATCTTTTCAGCCAAACTATGCAGAGGAGCCAAACCTTTTAACTTAAACCATATCTTAAATGTACAGTCTACAGCTGATCCAACTTTGCTCATGAGCTGATGATTGGGGGGATTTTTTACTAAAAATCCAATTTGGAGGCCTTGGAGTCCTATGACATCCCTATAGAATTCCTTTTGCTTGGTGAATGATTTCCTTATATAACTGACACTTAAGGAACACATATATAAGAGCTTTACAAACTAATTCTTGGGACTTCCCTGGTGATCCAGTGGCTAAGACTGCACACTCTCAATGCAAGGAACCCAGGTTCGATCCCTGGGCAGGGAACTAGATCCCACATGCTGAAACTAAAGATCCCACGTGCCACAAACTGAAAATTGAAGATCCCAAGCGTTGCAGCTGAGATCCGGTGCAGTAAAAAAAAAAAAAATCAAACTAATTTAAATGTTATAACAACCTTATCAAGTATGCGCAATGATCCTCATTTTATAGACAAGGAATCTGAGATGCAAAAAGGGTAAGTAACTTGTCCAAGGTCACATGGGTAGTATGTGGCAGAGATGGGACATGAAACCAGGCAGTGTGTGGGCAGCCCCAGATCCTTGTTCCTAACCATCATATCAAGATGCCCCGTCCTCTCGGTTTCTGCTGGCTGGGCAGGCCCCTGATGGTACCAGTTACAGCACACGAACTTGTGGATTCTTTAGTAAAGCCACCCCCTACCTCCCAGCACTGGCATCTCCCGCTTTGCAACTTGGTGCTCATTTTCCCCTGTGTTTTCACTAGTGCAGACCCATGTCTGCCCTGAGCTTGTTGCAGGGTCACCTTGCTCCACCAAGGCAGTTCCATGGAAGGCTGCTGGCTGTCAACAGGCTGGCTATGCCATGTGGAAACCGCGGGAACTCAGGAACACTAAGCCTCAGGCCTGGCTCTGCCTCCCCAGCTTGACCACCAGGTTCACTTTGAAATGGCTGCCCTCTGTGGGGTACAAAACCACTGTGGAGGCAGCTATCTCAGAGTGCCAGTGGCGGGGCTGGGTGAGAACCACTCCCTCCCCCCTTGTGCTTGCCTATGTACGTGTGTGCTAAGTTGCTTCAGTCACGTCTGACTCTTTGCAACCCTATGAACTGTTGCCTGCCAGACTCCTCTGTCCATGGGATTCTCCAGGCAAAGTTACTGGAGTGGGTTGCCATGGCCTTCTCCAGGGGATTTTCCCGACCCAGGGATTGAACCTGCAACTCTTATGTCTCCTGTACTGCATTCTTTACCACTAGTGCTGCCTAGGAAGCCCCTGATTGAAGTACACTCATTAGGTAATGCACCTTCCCCACTCCCATCTGAGACCTGGAGAGAAGGAAAAGCATAATACTTAAAAAAAAAAAAAAAAAAATTCATCTGGCTGCACCAGTTCTTAGTTGCAGCATGCAGGATCTTTATTTGTGGCATGTGAACTCTTAGCTGCAGCTGGCGGGATCTAGTTCCCTGACTGGGGATTGAACTGGCGCCCCCTGCATAGGGAGCATGGAGTCTTAGCCACTGGACTAGCAGGGAAGTCTCCACGATGCATTTCTGAGCCTCTTCTCACTTTCCTCTTTCCCCTCCCACCGTCTGGCAGGCCAGAAAGGCAGTGGCTGCTCTTTCATTGCCTTAGAGGTGGCCTAACTGGCTTGGGTGGAAGGGGCCTCTACTCTGTTCAGAGAGGACTCAAGGAGCTGGTTCTTTAGGCTTGGTCTTGATTTACTAAAGGAGAATTCAGAAGGATCTGAAGACTGTCTTAAGTCATGACTTGTCTCTTCAACTATCTAATGGGACAGCACCTTGAGGCCTGGCCCATCATAGGCTGTCAGCAGTTCTGATAGTTCTTCATTACTCTTTAAACCCAGAACTTTCACACTTCTTTGACTGCATGCAGGAAATATGTTTTACACTATGATTCCATAAAAAAATATATTATTGTGCACAAGGGAAACAAAAGTTATACCAAATAATAATTATTACTTAATGCAATGCATCTGATAATTTGAAAACAATTTTTTTTTTAAAGAAAAACACTGGCAGTGACCCATAACCCACTTCTCCAGACTGACTTGCTTCCTTCTCTGGAAGTTCATAGTACCTGAGGTAGAAGTCGATTATTATACCTCTCACGTTGCATTCTAGTTTATGTGTCTTTCTCTTCCACTAGGGAGAGACTTTGTCCTTTTCATCTTTGTTTCTCTTGCACACCCACCGGTAGACATTCAGTAAGTGTTAATTGAAGGGGTGAATGAAAAATGCCTGCTTGCGGGTGCCCCAGAAGAGGACAGCGGTTTCTCTCACTGTGGCACCCATCACCAGTGCCCTAGGGCTTAGACCTTGTCACTGAGCAGCCCGGCTCAGGACAGGATTTCTACCGAAGTGAGGACAGACACCTCCTGCAGAAAGGACCTCAGTATGTAGAGGATGAAGACTAGAGACTTTGCCTATTTCCCTCCCCTTAATTTTTTTCCCCTGAGCTAATCTCTTTGCATATCCCTGCTAGAATGTCTTTATGTCCTCCACAATAATTTAATAATATAAAACTGACTGTGCAGATGCAAAATTCAGGGCATTTAGCATTTTTGTAAAGCCAGACTCTAGGAAATGTTCCCATTGCTGAACACATTGGATGTGGTTTAGGTAGCAAAGCAAATGACCTAACAGGGAATGTATGTGCTGAGCCTAGTTCCTGTTAAATTAATAGATTCACGTTCTGGCACATCCACAACCTCATAAGTCATAGCAACCAGATGACGGCATGGCAACACAGCAGCTGTGGCCACTGCACATGAGAAGAAGCAGAGCTTAGTGTCTCTGGAAGGGAAACAGAAACAGCTTCTACAATTGCCAGCTTCTGTGGGACTGGCTGAGGGGAGGGGAACATGGAGGGCGGGGAGCAGCCCTAAGTAGATGCCATGGAAAGGGGCAAAGGAGTAGAACATCTGTCCTGCTTCCTAAAATTTTGTTTTGTGTTTTCAAATGATTAGCTCCAGTCAGAGAGGAAGTGATGCTGAGAGAAAAATAACCATCACATGGACAGAAAGTTCTTTGTAGTCCTGGAAGCAGTGTGGAGACGATTCTTATCAGAGATAGTTCACAGCTTGCTCTTTGACAGCCGGACCACATGCCTTTCTTTTGGATCCCCCGCTGAAATCTCCTATCCCTTCTGTGTTCCCACATTTGGACCTATCTCTTCTGGATGCCAGGGTTGAAGGCCTGTCTTTTGAGCTCCCTTCCAGGACCACGGTCTGACTCCACAGTCACTGGGTGTGCCAAGGTCTTGGGGATCAGAGCAGATGCCCTGAGGAGGAGGAAGAGGACACCTGGACAGACGTCAATTCTTGTGACACAAAGACATCTGCACTCACTAGCAGGTTGATGACACTCAATACCAGGGCTGCCAGGGACTGAGCAGCAACACATGCTCTCTCACCTATTTTAAAGTTAAGGATGACCCCTGTTCTGTAAAAAAGGGTAAGGACTGGGTCTTCTGTTCTTAGGATTTGCTTGTTACACTTAGGACTAGTCTAGGACCCTGCCTCTTTTTCTATGCCCTGCTTTCCAGGTGAGGGACCAGGAAATGTGTGTGAGCTTGTTATTGGACCCCTAATGATTTACTTCTCTTTTCCCTGTGCATTAGTCATCTGTGCCTGTGTAACAAATTACTCCAAAACACAGCAGCTTGAGACAACAAATATTAACTATCTTACAATCTCTGTGGGTCAGGAATCCAGGCAGCTTAGCTGGATATCTCTGCCACAAGGGCTTTCATGAGGCAGCTGCTGCCTGGGGTTGAAGGCCTCACCTGAAGGCTTGATTGGGAGGGGGCCAAAGGGAGGTATCCCTTGTCAAGCTAACTCCTGTGGTTGTTGGGCAGCCTTGAGCCTCATCTACAGGGTTGCCTTACAACATGGCAACTAGCTTCCCCTACAGTGAGTGATCCAAGAAAGAGCAAGAAAAGAAACAGAGCACCAAAGATGGAAGCCACATTAGGTTTTTTTTTATAACCTAGTCTCAGCAGTGACATCACATGACTTCTGCCACACGTGATTTGTTAGAATTGAGTCGATTAGTCTAGCCCACTTTCAAGAAGAGGAGATTGTATAGGGCATGAATACCCAGAGGGAGGGGACCCCTGTTAGCAGGGGGCTGTTTTCGAGGGTGCCTGCAACAGCTTCTGCACTTGGTGATACTCCAGCAAATATGTCACCCTATACAGAGAAAAAGCGATGCATGTCCGTGCATGCATAAGTATCCTTCAGACATTTACACTGTCTGCTAATTATTCCTGGGCGTGCAGTAATACTGAATATTCATGAAACTGTGACTGAGAATTCAGAATCACAATACTGAACAAAGAAATATTCTGCTCTTGTTCTAGCGAAGATGGAGTACAACAAGATTTTCAGAAGCATATTCTCTCTATGCCTAGATTATCATCATCGCCTGCTTTAAGCAGAGCACATTGAGAAATTAACTTCTATTTCACAATTGAAATGGACAATCCCTCCACCACCACCACCCCCAAATAGCGTGTTAGGAAAGTTTCAGAGAATTTATAATGATTGAGAGTCTAGTAATGAACTTATTTCTCAAAGCAAGATTGCTTTTCTCACCTGATACATGTGGTTATTTAAAACATGCCATTAAATAATGCAAAGAGTTGACTCATTGGAAAAGACTCTGATGCTGGGAGGGATTGGGGGCAGGAGAAGGGGACGACAGAGGATGAGATGGCTGGATGGCATCACTGACTCGATGGACGTGAGTCTGAGTGAACTCCGGGAGTTGGTGATGGACAGGGAGGCCTGGCGTGCTGCGATTCATGGGGTCGCGAAGAGTTGGACACGACTGAGCGACTGAACTGAACTGAACTGAATTAATAATGTCTCAGTAGAAATGAGAGCAGTGCATACAGGGCTACCATGTAGGGGCTTACATGTTGCTAGGAGACCGTCTGTCTTCATACTCCTAACCTTTGGGTGAGCCTGCCTTTGTGGTTTCCCACTCGGTATTAATGCAGACCTGAGGATCATTTCTCAGGTGTCACTTTCTATCAGTTTTACATCCACCTTTCTGGACAAAGCCTTCACTCAACTCTGCGGTTTCCTGTGCCTTAGTAAAAAGATGAAGCCTTGGAACAGGCGGTTCTGTGATCTGGCCAATGTGCTAGTAGCAGCAGTATTTGGGGGAAAAGGGGAAATTGTTGAGTCCTAACTGATGCTTTTGAACCACCTTTGAAAAGGTCCCTGTTTTCACAAGTTACAATGAAGCTAATGTTTCTGTTATGAAAGCCCTCCACTGCTGTTTCAAATGTCTGCTTTTTTTTTTTTTTTTTTTAAACCACAGCAAAGGCTAACCGGTTTTCTCTCCAGCTTTACCGGATCAAGAGTTCTTCCTGAAAGACTGCCTCCCGAAAGACTGCCTCTGCCGTTTAAACTACTTTGCTGCTACTTATCGGAAACTTAAAAAATGGCTTTTTGTTGTTGTAGTTTTTAATAACGTGAGCTAATGTACTTTGGGCGATTATAGATTTCGGAGTTACTACTGCCTGAAGCTCCTTTTGTCAGGACACCACCCTACTCTCCAAGTCACTTTTGGTCCATGATGAAACACAGACTGTGTCAGGCCCCGAAGAGGTCTGTGAGTTGAGTATAAAGGAGGAGGTGGAAATCGCGAGGGAGGATTAGAACAAAAACTATTTTGCAGCCCCAACTTGGGTGCTGAGATTGCCCCCTGAAGTCAGTTATAAACGCTATACGTCCTGCGCCCTTATAATCCCTGGAAATGACGAAGGACAAGAGTGCCGATCATTTGAGGGGATGTGGGAAGAGGAGACCCGAGTTTTAAGGCCCAGCTTAGGCATTATTTGGTGCAAACAAAACAAAAGCAAAGCAAAAACGAACACAGAGCCCCGTGTTTTCTAACATGATTTTCTAGCCTCAACATCAAACAGAAGAACTTTCTCTTCCTCCTTTCCCATCCTTTGTTTTCCTTGGAACTCCAGTTCTGGGCCCCTGAACCCCAACTCCATCTTCCTGGATCCAGCACATCTTCGCGCGGAAACGACCAGGCTGGAGAGAGCCTCCCCCGGAGGGACGCAGGCGGACCGTAGCCCTCTTCCCTCCGCGGCCGAGGGCGCGCAAAGCCGGGGACGCGGGCGGCTGCAGGGCCCGGCGCGCCACCGCGCGAGCTGCTGGGTCACCGCCCGGGCCGCGCCACCCGCTCCGCGAGGAAGTGACGACTGCGCCGTCCCGAGAGCAACAAAGTTTGAGTCTGCGAGCCCTGCTCGCCTGCGCCCCGAGCCCCGCGCCCCTCCGAGCGGCCCCGGGATCCAGCGCGCAGGTGAGTCGCGGGGCTCGGCGCCCCCCCCTCCGCAGCCGCGGCGTCGCCGTGGGGGCCCCCGAAACGCTCGGGGTCCGGGCTCGGCGGCGCGGGCGGGGAGGGCCGGCGGCGCTGGGGTGGCGTGCGGGGGCCGCTGCAGGGAGCGAGCTCTGCAGCCGGGATCCGGGCCCCGGGCTGCGACCCTGTTTGGCCGCGGGATTTCAGAGCAGCCCGGGGCTGCAGCCGGGCCTCTCCAGGCACCATTGGCTAGCGCAGGGGCGCAGGGAAGGGGCTTCCCATGGCCGGCGTCCCGGTCTAGTACTCCGCTCCGGGTGGGGGTGGGGGCGGCCATCCCGACAGGCTGGGCGCAGCCGTCCCCCAGCCTCCGCCCGGCTTCCCAGGGACGCGCGCTCTGATTCTTCGCAGCCCTCGCTGAGGTTGCTGGAAGGAAGTTAAAGGAACTTTCCCCCGCACTTTTCTTTGCTTGGCCCGACAGTGAGGAAGAGCACAGCCACTTGGAAGTTTGGGAAACACCCCTACGCATTTCCAAAAGGCAAAACCCAGAACGGCCCCAAAGTCCCCTTTGAACGAATTCCTCTGACTCCCCCACCCCCTTCTCCTCCTACACCACGTCCCAAGCCCGACAGTAATCACTAAGGCCTAACACTTTGCAATTTAGCCATAAAAACTGTCAGCACACCCACATACATATGTGAGTGTTTTCTATATAAAACTCCCAAACCCGCTTCCAGTGGACTCTGAGGCATCTCTCTCTTTTTCTGTTCTTCCAAAACTGCTAAGGCTTGCAGGAATGTGCTTGGGAACTTCGATGGTGGTTCGCGCCGCCTTCGGTAGCCTCGTGGCGTAGGGTGTTTTTTTTTTTTTTTTTTTTTTTTTAAAGAACAGCTGAGAAGTTTATGACATCTCTGCAAAGTAACTTGGGACTGGCGGGCCGGGCGGGTGGCGCCCGGGCTCCGGGGCTTGGAAGTCTGGAACTGGAGCGGCAGCGGCCGCGTCGGGGACGCGTTGGTGTGTGCAGGAATGTTCGTCGGTGCGGTGGAGACTCCGACATGGGATGTCTAGAAGTTGAATGGAACAGTTCCTAGCAGCAGCTTCCTGCCGGCCTGTAATTACAGCGTGATTGCACAGTCAGGCATTGTTGGCCTGGATGTTTATACACAGGCTATTGTGCAAGACCTCGGTGGCAGCGAACAAAACGCGCATTTGCATTGCAAATGCCCAGGACAGATCTAGGTCTGAGCTGCAGTCGCCGAGTTCTTTTCGGCCTTTCACCTTAGCCCGGTGATTTATTTCCTCGCCTCTCCCTTCACCTCAGATAATTTGCCAAATGGCCAGAAAAGTAGAGTGGGCCCGGGAGGGCAGGATCCTTCCACTCCCAACCTCAGGCAGCCTGAAAACTGTCCCAGGAATTGTACCCTTATTTGTGCCTGTAGAAAATGTGGGATGACGTCAGCAGGAAAAGGAGATGGGAGATGGCTATCGACCTCCCTAAACGGGAAAGCAGTTTGAATTAGCAAAATTGTATGGTGACTGGCCTGGGGCCTGGCTGCAAAGAGGACACGTCAGACATGTGTGACAGTGCTGGTGAGCTAGACTTTGAGCCGTCAAGTGTCAGATGTAGAAACTTAGTAGGTGGGTCCCTAATTCCTTTATTGTGTTCTGGGCAAAGGGAAAAGTGCTGGGTCTTTGAGACTGTTGTCTGTGGCCAGTGTCTGGGGTGGGGGTGGAGGAGTGACTCATATTCTTTTTCTCCAGAGGAACCCCTCCCTCCTTCCTGAGCAAGCCCGGCTACACAGACCAGGGTTGAGGGGGTCCTCACACCTTTTGAGCCACCGTGCGGCAGGAAGGGAGCTAAGCCTTCAAGTGTGGAAAGAAGGCAAACAGGTTTTCTTTGAGGGCCTCAGAGGTGGCTAACTGTAGCAGAGGGATTTAAAACAGAGTCACAAACATGGACAGGCTGCATGCTGGGCCTTTCTTCCAACATGCCAAATCTCAGCCCACTCTTTCCATGCCCTAGGCAGAAGGTTCTGCCAGGGCAACACTCGGCCCTGCTGAGGGAACTGTGTGACTCGGTGATGGGTACCCATGGCCCGGCACCCTGGAGCTTCCCCATGCCTGGCCTTCTCCCCAATCAAGGAATGGAGTTTCACCCAGAGGGAAAACGCTGTTTTGCAACCTCATGCCGGCTGCATGTCACGGGCACAGTGACCATTTGTCCAACTAAAACATTAGGGCATAATCCCTGGCAGACACCTATGTGCTTCCAGAGACTCAAGGAAAAGCACGTGAAATGGGGACATTTCTGGAAAGTCTGGGACATCCAGACACAGTTGCCACAGGAGAAGGAGGGCTAGAGCAAAAACACTGCAAAGGTGGGAGTTCCCACGAGTTGCAGTGTTGTGTACATTTGGGTTTTTACTGAACTTGACCGTCAAGGTCCTGTTAGCTGCATCACCTGACCAGGGCTACTTTAGTAAGAGCCCACTGGTACACAGCACTAGTCTAGAGGGGAGGGGAGGGGAGCATTCCCTTCTGACTCCAGAGGAAAGACAGCTTTGAGTTTGCAATTTTTTGTCTTCGTATAGACCGTGCAGAGACTAAAAGTGCCCAAAGGCCCCCTGGGATTGTGGGAGGAGAGCGGGGGAGATGAACCTCTAGCAGAGGCCAAAGAAAGAAGGACTCAGGGCTTCCCTGGTGGTTCAGTGGATGAGAATCCGCCTGCCAAGGCGGAGGACTTGGGTTCTGTCCCTGGTCCAGGAGGATCCCACATGCTGAGGAGCAACCGAGCCCGAGTGCCACAACTGCTGAGCCAGTGCTCTAGAGCCTGTGCTCCAAAACACGAGAAACCACCACATCGAGAAGCCTGAGCACCGCAACCAGAGAGTAGCCCCCGCTTGCCACAACTAGATAAAAACCTGTGCAGCAGTGAAGACCCAACGCAGCCAAAAAAATAAAAAATAAAAAAAAATAAAGTAAATAAATAAAATAAATAAATGAAACTATTAAAAAAAAAAAAGGAATCAGACACTCCCCACCCCTGGAACTGTAGAGCCGCCTGGAGCAGTTGCCTGCCCTTGTCATCAGTTCAGCCTGGGTGATTTTTGTGCCTAACTCAGGCCCTTCCCTGGCTTGCTCAGCTTTGCCTCTTTATTTACAGAATTTTCAGTTATACACAGCCCAGGTTAAGACCGGAAACTTAATCCTGACTTCCTCTCCCATTTTACGTAAATGCTGATTTATGGCCTAAAGTGACTGCCCGGTTTGTGGCCCCAGAACAGCCCTGCCTCCTGCCTCACTATGCATGTGTAGGAACAATACCGACAAAGCTCTGCATCAAAACTTGACAGATTTTTAAAAAATCACTTTATTGTTTTAAGAGGAGAAGCTGTTTGGGTAATTAGGAAGCTCCCAGTAGCTTTGACAAAAACTCTGAGCCTCCACTTGAGAGGGGCAGATGGAGAAGTCCCCCTGCAAGACAGTGGTCTTAGTGTGGAGGCCTTTTACGCTCTCGGGCCCAGTATTTATATTTCTGTTCATCTGCCTCCTCCCAGCCGCCTCCCTGCACCACAAGCCTGTGTTTTGACATCACAACTAACCTCCAAAAAAGGAGGCAGAACCACTCCAGCCAAAAGAGGGCATTCCAGACTCTGAAGAAAGTGCTGCAGTTTTCCAGATGACTGGTGGTTCTGTCCTGCAAATTTGTTTCCTTCTTTAAAATGTGCCCCCCTTCTTTTCTCATTCTCACTGAAGCATCTCTTTGTGAGACCCTTAAACCTTTTTCTTTTCTTCTTCTTCTACATGACACAGGGCACTGCTTTACGACTTTCTGTCTCAAGTGCCACTTGAAATATACACAGGTCTTTGAATGAGCCTGGGATAAAGGGCTCCTCTGTAATCTCATTTAAAAATGCCTGTTTGCAAGGGTCACCCTCCTGCTCAGCAACCTTCAATGGCTCCCCACTGTCTGCACGGTAAGGATCAAACTTCTAAGCTGGCAGTCGGGGCCTCCCACACAGGGGTCTGGCCTCCACTACTCTCCTGCCCTAACCCTCTTCTCTGACCCTGTGACCCGCTCTGTGTGTCTGTCCAAACTGCTGGTGGCAAGCGTTCCTACCTTCCATGCTTTCCCGGAAGTCTGGAATGCCTTCTCTTTCCTCTCTCCCACTTGGCTTAGTCTTGCTGTCCTTTTTAGCCTTGTTCTTGTTTCTCTCTTTAAGGATTTCCTCTGTTCCACCCTGTGGGCCTCTCCCTGAGATTCCAGTAACATCCACTGGGGCCCCCTAATGGAGGAACCTTAAAACTTGGTCTAGAGGACTTTCAGCTTTGGATCATAGCTCCAATAACATCTTTCATTTGGCTTCATAAATATGCTTTTGGGTGGATCAGTATTATCACTTTTAACTATACTGGAAGTCCCTGTTTTATATATCTTTGTCCTCCCTGGTGTTCCCAGGGGATGTCTGATGAGGAGGATGATGGTGTGATGGTGAGGTTGCGGCAGTGCAGTGGTCTTCCGATATTGTTGGCTGTGCATAGGCACACACACCCGAGCCAAGCACCAAGAACCACGGTTCCCAGTCTTTATTCTGAACATCTAGCCACCTTCCTCCTTGAGCCTGTTAGACTCTCTCTGGTACCCCCTGGCTTTGCACCTCATTGTTCGGCTTCTTTTCCAGTGCCTCTTCCCCCTGGGTGCTAGACAGATCTGTCCAGCTTCAGCATGGGCTCCTCCTTGTCTTGATTTGAACCTAGCTGACCTGCCCCAGGATGTCCTAAGCCTGAGCACTGGCTGAGGAGGGGGAGACCTTCATTTCCTGGGTTGGCCTGGTCCTCCAAGGGAACCAACTGATACAAAGAACTGGGGAACTCTCAGACAAGAATTATGAGGAAGGCAAAGAGATGCTTCCTGGTTGACTGCAGCTTTGATTTGCCCAAACAGGTATTGACCTATAAAACTAGACTATACTATAAAGCTGAGTCTTGGGGAGATCCTGGCTGAACCCTAACATCAGTCTTAACTGGGAGGATTCTGTTGACTCCACTCAGTTCTCGTGCTATTAATCTCAACCTTGCCGTATAAGCTAGAGTCTTTCTTTTTTAATTGAGATATAATTCACATACCATAAAATGCACCCCATATGCTAGATTCTTTAAAATTTTTATTTAAAAATAAAATCTGGTTGGGACTTCCATGGAAATCCAGTGGTTAAGACTCTGCTTCCAGTGCAGGGCTGTGGGTTTGATTCCTGGTTGAGTAACTAACATCCCACATGCCAAGTGGTGAGACCAAAAAGAAAATAAATAAATTTAAAAAATCTGATAGGTTCTTTTTTTTTTCCCCTCAGTTTTTATTCTCCAAAAGATAATATACAACCCAAGTTGCCCATCAGCAAATGAATGGATTAAGATATATAATGTGAAGTTGCTCAGTCATTCTGACTCTTTGCCACCCCATGGACTGTAGCCTACCAGGCTCCTCTGTCCATGAAATTTTCCAGGCAAAAATACTGGAGAGGGTTGCCATTTCCTTCTCCAGGGGATCTTCCTGATTCAGGGATCGAACCAAGGTCTTCTGCTTTGCAGGCAGACACTTTACCATCTGAGCCATCAGGGAAGCCCATATATATATATAGGGAAGATATATACAGAATGGAATATTATCCAGACGTTAAAAGACTAAAATTCTGCCATTTGCAGCATCATGGATGGACCTAGAGAATATTATGCTTCGTGAACTAACTCAGAGAAAGATAAAACTGTATGATACCACTTATATGTGTAATCTGAAAGGTAATACAGATGAATGTATATGCAAAATAGAAACAGACTCATAGAAAACAAACCGGTGCTTACCAAAGGGGAAAGGAAAGTGAAAGAGACAAATCTGGGGTATAGGATTAAGAGACACAAACCTCTATGTATAAAATAGATAAGCAGCAGGCATATATTATATATAGCACAGGAAATTATAGCTGTGATCTTGTAATAATTTTTAATGGAATATAACCTATAAAAATACTGAATCACTGTGTTATACACCTGAAATAATATAATATTGTATATCAACTATACTTGGATTTTTAAAAAACAGGTAATACATACATATAGTTCAAAATTCAATAGGGGTAAGTTATACAGTATAAGTGTTAGTTTCTCAGTCATGTCCAACTCCTTACAACCCTGTGGACTGTAGCCTGCCAGGCTTCTCTGTCCATGGAATTCTCCAGACAAGAATACTGAAGTGGGTTGCCATTTCCTTCTCCAGGGAATCTTCCCGACTCAGGGATCAAACTCGGGTTTCCTGCGTTGCAGGCAGATTGTTTACCATTTTAGCCACCAGAAAAGTCCATACAGTGTAATAGTTTCAATATAGACAATAGATTACTATACAGATATATATATATTCTAAACAGCTGCTGCTGTTTAATTGCTAAGTCTTGTCTCTTTGCTACCCCATGGACGGTAGCCCACCAGGCTCCTCTGTCCATGGGATTTCCCAGGCAAGAATATTGGAGTGGGTTGCCATTTCCTTCTCCAGGGGATCTTCCTGACCAAGGGGTCAAATTCAGATCTGCTTGGTGGGTGGATTCTTTACTGCTGAGCCACCAGGGAAGCTGATACGGATATAAACATATATAAATGGGCAATAGAATTAGAAAAATGATTATGTATTTTAACCTTGAGAGAAGGAAGACCTTTTTAAAATTTTTATTTTAAGAAGACCTTCTTAAGAAAAGGACAAAACAGAACCCATAAGAAAATATTGATAAATTTGATAACATAATATTTTGAAAAAGTAAATTTCCCATCCTCTAATGTTGCCCATTTCTTCAATCCTTAAGTGTCTCAGTCTTAGGCAACTACAATTTGTCATTTTTCAGCCATGCTTCCAGATGTGGCTTCTGCACATAGAAGAAAATATGAATATATAAACAAATGCTGGCATACTCTACAGAGCGTTCTGCATTCTGCGGTTTTCACTTTTAATGTGTCTTGGAGATTGTTCTATATCAGTGCCCATAGAGCTGCTTCATATTTTCCGTTGGCTAAATTATATTCCACTGTCTGAAAATACCATCATTTATTTAACTGTTTTTTAAAAAAATATTTATTTATTTATTTATTTGATTGTATCAGGTCTTAGTTGTAGCACGCAGGACCTTCACAGCATCATATGGCCCACAGGCTCTCTAGCTGTGGCCCTCTGGTAGCCCCGTGGCATGTGGGATCATAGTTCTCCGACTAAGGATCGAACTTAGGTCCCCTACATTGCAAGGCAGATTCTTAACCACTGGACCCTCAGGGAAGTTCTTTAGTCTGTTGTTGAAGAGCATGTGTGGGTTGTTTCCAGTGTTTTGCTGTTACATGCAATGTTGCAGTCAGTATGTTGAATTCAACTTTTAACTGAAGTTTCTTGATGCACTTATAAGGGTGAAACTGGGATTTTCCTAGAAAACTATTTCTGAAAAATTGTGCATAAACTGCACTTAATAAACCCACATTGTCTAGAGTCTGCTGTTTCACAAAATAATCAGTTTTTAGAACTGATGAGCCTTTTCTAGCTTTAGGACCTTAGAGACTGTTATCATCCTGTTTTATAGTAACCGTAGTAACAGCATCTCAGAGAATTTAAAGCTGGAAAGGGTACCTGAGGTAACTCAGATTTAACTAAAAGGTTCAGAGAGGATAAGTGACTTCTCTGAGGCTACACAGCTGCTCAGTGGAACTCAGTCAGGCGCAACCCCCACGTTCCATTTTCTTTCACCATCCTGCATCGATCGTCTTAGTCATCATAATCAGCAGTTCCAGTATTTGTAAACCAAGGGTTTTGTTTACAGTGTTCTCTTTAGTTTCCTTCAGGCAGTACACAAAGATTTAAAAAGAAGAAACTTGAAAGAAAAACAAAACCAAAACCCAGGGTGAAAGCGAGGTCTTTAGGAAGACAGTGGGGTGCTAGAAGGCCCAGGAGCACTGTTCTAGCACCCTCTGGGAAAGCCCATGAATGCAAGACTGACTGTTCTCACTGGGCATATGTAGAACAGCTGCAGTTTTGCGAACACTGCATGTGGCCCAATCAGAGATCCCACCTGCCCCTTCTCTCCAGGAGGCTGGCAGTCAGCTTCTGAGGTTTATAGCCAGAGGGACCTGTCAGCTAAGAAAATGCAGTTTGGTGGAGTTGCATTTTCTGAGGATCAGATTCTAAACAGTGTGTCGGGACTTCCGTGGTGGTCCAGTGGCTAAGACCTGGAGCTCCCAGTGCAGGGGGCCTTGGTTTGATCCCTGATCAGGGAACTAGATCCCACATGCCGCAACTAAGAGTTCGCATGCCTCAGTGAAGATCAAGATCCTTTGTGCTGCAGCTAATAAATAACAATAAAATAAAGTCAGTGTGAAAAGTGAAAAATAAGAATGCAATCAGGGTTAACCTTGAAAGTCCCTTAGTAGGGCAGCAGGCAGCTGGCAGACACACAGGCTCTTGATACTTCATCTTAGGCGGTTCCTCTAGTTCTGGAAGAAGGTGTTGTTTCTAAGGTCAGGCAGCAGATAAAGTGGTTGGCTTGAACTTGGGGCCTCTGTAGTATGAAATATGTGTGTGTTCAAACAGTACAGTCTCACCCAGCATGCTGAACGCTAGTACTGTGACATCCTGCAGGCAGCAGGCTCGGGGCTCTTTGCCCAGGCTCACCCTTGAACAGACGGCAGGTTTATAATTTAGGAAATAACCATAGGCGACTAAGCAAGAAAGGTTCTTTGAACAGGTGAGTAGGGTGTGATACAGAGATCCATGGAGTGGGTTTTAAACTTCAAGATTGCAGAGGAAGGACTTAAGCTTTGGGTGACCTGTCATTGCTGTGGGGCTGGGAGAGGGCAGTGCCATGCATGGCAGACACTTTGCTCTAAGGCCGTCGTCCTCCCCATCTGCTCTCCTTCTCTCTCCTTCCCCTGTCTCCCCTCCCCAGCCTCCCTACTGCTGGCAATTGTAAGAGGCCTGCGAGGAATCTACCCCATGAGCCTGTGTCCGCTTCCTCTGTGGCCTCCCAACAGCATGTGCTTGGGACAACTTAGGGGTCAAAGCCACTCTTGGATCCTCATTTCCACTTGCACTGGAGGTGGGGGAGGGCTCAGGATTTTCCTTCAAAGAGCCTGTGCTGATGTATCCAGCTAGCATTTCGGATGTGAATACCCAGTAGCAGTGGAATGCTGCCTGTCATGGTTTATAGAATGATTCCCCTTCCCATTCTTCATTCAGTCACTCACGCCATATGCAAGGTACTGGGGATGCAAAGATAAAGAAGAGTCAGCCTCCTGCTTCAATGCGTTCACAGTCTCTGAGGGAGACAGACACGCACAAAAGCTAAGAGCCACTAGTGCCACGGATGTCAGGGTGAAAGGATTCAGGGGTGTGCAGGGCTCAGAAGCAGGATGGGGTCACTTCGTCCAGGCCAGAGGAGAGTGGGACGATTGGGCAAGGTCTAGCACGGCCCCAGTGCCTTGTCCCATACCTGTACCCAATGAAGGCTATGGAATTAATGAGGACGAGGCTTTCTGGAGGAGCTGGTGTTTGAGCCAAGTCCTGAGAAAGGAGTAGGCGTCCACCAGGTGGCAAAGGGGGTCAGGGCATTCAAGGCACAGGGAGCAACTCAGGCAGGGCCTGGCGTGGAGGTGTGACACAACACGGTTTGCTCTGGGAGCGACAGCAGTGGGTGTGGTGGAGTGCTGGTGGGAGGCGGTGCAGAAAGGGGCGGGCGGGGGCCAGGTCATGGGCCAGCCATTGGTGTCAGCAGAGAGATTTGGACCTTACTCTGAGGGCAGTGGGAGCCCCTAGGGTCCCATGGATGTGTGTGTGTGTGTGTGTGTGTGTGTGTGTGTGTGTGTATGAGGGAGAGAGAGGATCAGATTGTCTTTTTAAAGATCACTCACTGTGATATGGAGGATTGACCGGAGACGGGGAAGTTGGGCAGCAAAGGGACCAGTGAGGAGGTCACTGCAGGAGGTCAGTGTGGTCCCTGGGGCGAGATGAAAAAGAGTCGGAGCCAGAGCGGTGCGGGAGGGAAAAGCTGGATTAGGAAGGTGTCATGGGAGTTGGGTTGACAGGCCTGGAGGCCCAACCAAATGAACAGAGCAAGGAAGAAGTTAGAGTGTTTGCTTAGCTTTCTACTTGAAACATAAGGGGGAAGGAGCAGGTTTTAGGGGAGGGACACTGAGTCTAATCTCTGGAGACAACTGCAGGACATTCGAGAAAGCAGTTCTAGTGGGCAGTTGGACACGTGGGTCTGGGGGCAAGATATACCACTGGAGGATGGCAGTGGGGAGCATTGCTTCCCCCATGGACTCTAAGCAAGCTATCAATAAATGTATCATTTAAGTAACCAATAAACATATCATTTAAGTAAAAATGATTCCTCACTGTGCAGCTACAGCTTCTAGACAAGTTCCAGACAAATCCGATTACCTCCCATTAGCCCCCTGTTTGTCAGACATTCTGAAACAGACACTTGGGAATCACCAGGACACAGTTGGAGCTAGGGGACCTGATGGCATCACCCATGGAGAGCATGCAGTTGGAGGTGAGGGGATCCCCATTTAATGGGTACAGTACAAGGGGAGTCAGCAATGGAGACCAAGAAGAAAGGAAGGACATCAGGAGAGCTTGGTGCCACAGATGCCAAAGGAGGAGGAAGCGTTGCATTTTATGACAACAGAGATCATTATTTTGTTCACCAAGTACAGCACATGGTACATATTTTCATATGTCTTTTATTGAGTTGAAATTGATCACCTATTCATCCCTGGGGACATCAAGAAAGAGAGGACTGAAAGGAATGATTGACTTAGGAATTTAAAAGTTCCTGGAGTTTTGCCATGAGTAGGGTCTTCTCATTTGATTTAACCTCTCAGAGAAATAGGTGGTACAGGTACCATCTGCCCCAGGGTTGGAATGACATGTGCAAGTTCTCGAACTCAGGTTTCTTGACTCCAAGTCCACCCTGCCCTGAACTGATGGGGAAACAGAGAAGAGTCCAAAAGAGTGGTAATGCTTTTAATTTCTGGTGTTAATTGCCCAAATTGGGGCATCTACTTAGAACCTGGGTAGGATGGATTGCTATATTCAGCATTTATGTCTTTTTGTTCATATCTGTGATTATAAGGTGGCTATAATCCTCTCCTATGTACGAGTATTTAAATGAGACTTTTCTCAGAGGGAAGGATAGAAGCTTGAGCAAAGGTGTTGTCTTGGGGGGCCAGAGGAGTCTGTAGAGGTCGAAGGACATGCTGGGGTAGTCTAGGTCTTTGGTCTGCAAAAGCAGAAGCTGACTCTGGCTAAATTAATGAGAAAAGGAATGTATTGGAAGGATATCTGGTGACTCACTGAATGTCCTGGAAATCTGGAGAAGGAGGCTCAGAAATCTATCAGGATCTGTGTGAAGCTGGGTAGCTGGAACTGAAGACAAAATGATGATGCCTCTGGCCTGGCTGCCAGCTAACCTGAATGCTGCCACCACGTCTGGAATGTTTTGAACTCTCCTTGATTCTTTGTGGTGTCACTCAATCCAGAGGCAGAGCCCAGGTGGAGCATCTGGTTGGCTGGCTTAGGCCACATGCCCATGTTCTCATACATTCTGGAGTTACAGCTTCCCCAGTGGCAAGTGAAACTCTTCCTTCCACAAGGACTCACAGCACCAGGTTCCTGAAACCTGAGGATGGGTGCACAGGCCCGGTGAACCGATGTCCATCATGGAAGCCAGAGCCCATCCTAACCCTCAAACTGGGAATATTGGACAGTGCAGTTCATAGGAAGTGGAGACAGAGCATCCCCCTTAGGCCACTGAAAATATCCACATTTTGATTTCTTTCTGAATCCTTTAGTTTCCAGCTAAACTTTAGGATCCTTTTGTGCTTTTGAGTGTTTTATTAGCAGTTGGGTTTTTCCTCTGGAATCTGAATGATTCCAGTGGAAAAGAGAGCTCATCCCAGCATCTGGATCCTCCCTAAACATTTGGAAAACTTCAGTGCTGCCTTGTAAGGACCGAGGCCAAGGCTTGGCTCTCTCTGCCTAACAGGCAGCTACAGCGTGAATTCTGTTTCTCCTCTGGATTGGGCAAGACCCACGGGGCCATGAGGTGTTTGGGAGGTGCTGTCTTGCTTTCCACTGGAGGTTGGAGTTTTGGCTTCAGGCTTGGTTTGTGGAGGGCTTCCCTGGTGGTTCAGATGGTAAAGAATCTGGTTCTGCCAGTAAAGAATCTCCTGCTGTTTGATTCTGTGCAATTCTTAGGTTCGATCCCTGGGTTGGAAAGATACCCTGGGGAGGGGAATGGCTACCCACTCCAGTATTCTTGCCTAGAGAATTTCATGGACAAAGAAGCCTGGCAGGCTATGGTCTGTGGGGTCACAGAGACTAACACTTTCACTTTCGCTTGGTGTGTGGAATGATTGCGGTCCCTGGTGCCCAAGCTGTCCAAAGCAACAGGACGGGGCCCTTCTCAAGTTCTGATGATGTCAACCTGGTGGAGGCGTTTTAGCCAATATCCTGGCTGAGAAAGAACTAAAGGAACTAGGGCTTCATCTACCTGGGACTGTCAGCATTGCCAGTCACATCCCTGCCCAGTTTCTTCATCCAGACAAGGTGTTGATTAGGTGAGCACCAGCTCCCTTCCTGCCCCCAGGCCCTCTGGTGATAACTCTTTGAAGTAAGGGCATCTTGCATGAAATCTTGGTCATTCAGTTCCAGTAAACTTAGATGAAGCAGTTCATTTGCTTTAAAGAGAAAAATGCAGTTTTGAACTTTTGGACTCATGGCTGTGGTGGCTGCCAGTGTTTCAGATTTTTTCCCCTGGTGCCTGTTGGTGGGGAGCTGCTGCCTCCACGCAGCTGAGTGTGTTAAGGGCCGAGTTCTTGCATCCTGGACTGGAGGTGCGGCCTGAGCCTGAGGCCTGCTCACCAATGTGGGGTCAGGGTGATCCCCAAGAGGGACGAGCAGGAGTGTTCCAGGCCAGTGTTGGCTCCAGCAAAATTTGCCCCCTTTGGCCCATTTCTGTCCAGATGAAACGGAATTGCATTAAAAACAACACTGAAGCAGAAAAAGAAGTCTTGAGGGATCTGAGTTATGTTACTGAAACACAGCTTTGATCGTGAAAGTGAAAGTGTTAGTTGTTCAGTCATATCTGACTCTTTGCGACCCCATGGACTGTAGCCCGCCTGGCTTGTCTGTCCATGGAATCCTCCAGGCAAGATCATGTCACCCCTCTTAAAAACCTTTCAGGGCTGCCCAAGTCCTGCAGGAGGAAGCTCCCCATCCTCAGAAAGGCACCCGAGGGCCTGGGAGCCCCAGCCCACCTCTCCTGCCACACACACTTCCCTCGAGCCGCCCTTCATGTTGTCTCTGCTCCTCAGCACGGCGGTCAAGCCCCTGTGCTTTGTGCGGTGCTGGCCCCCTGCCTGGAGCGTCCTCCCTGTCCGTTGGCTGGCAGATACCCACAGAGCCGGCCAGAAGTCACCTGCTTCCTTGCTGCCTTCCTGAGCCTCCACCCTAGCATTTCTGCAGTCGCACTTCCCCATAGGAGGAGGCTGGCATCAGCCGCAGGTGTGCCTGGCTCCTCCCTGGCCTGGCACAGGTAGGTGTCGGTGATATGACTGGAAGGGTGGCCTGAGAGGATGTGAGGATGCAGGGGGAGGCGGGGGACAAGCCCAGGACCTGGCCTAGGTCTGGGGCACTTGTGGTGGGTGAGCTGATAGTCTCCCTTGGCATCTGCGGATGGAGCCAATACCCTGGGGGCTTTGCTGCTGCTCTGAGCCTGAGGGAGACCCAGGTGAGGGGAACAAGGGGATTTAGGGCCACAGAGAGCCAGCACCTGGGTCCCCCTCATCCTGGAGAGGACTCTGAGGAGGCGGTGGCGGTGAGGAGCTGGTTTGAAGGTGGCAGAGACTTCCCTCCCCCATCAGCTCAACCCCTGAAGAAGGAGAAACACAAGCTGCCCTCAGAGGAAGTGCCCGGCACTGTCTGCCGGCTTTGCACAGAGAAGGAACTGGGGAGAACGAGTCAGCCGACTGAGAGAGGAGACCTTGAGGTTTTAAAATGAAAGCCCTGTTGAGCCGAGTGGTGGTCAGGACAGGCTGCACGGCAGCTTTTCCTGTCGGAGGGGGCGGACGAGCACCCCCTGATGACGACTGCAGCAGGGTGCCGCAGGAGCCCCAAAGCAGGCACTTGGGGTCTCCTTCTGTCTATAAAATGAGATACTTAGACACATGTGGTTCTTTTCCTGCTCAGAAATTCCCCAAGCCTGTGAACGGAGCCTGGCAGGCAGTGTAATTTATGATGCCTCACAGTGGGACCCGTGTTACCTTTCAGGGGCCCTCCTGGTGTGGAACAGTTATCAGGGGTCTGCATGCCACTTAAAGAGAGAGCCGTGGAGAAGCATCTTTCCTGCCATGGCTGATGGGGTAGACTTTCTTTCTGAAAAGATTTTCTTTCTCCAAGTCAGCCTCCCTTAGCGGCTGAGCCCATACACACATAGTCTACTTGACTGCAGGTGAGTGCGTGGCCTCTGTTGTTTGCAAAATATGTTTGCAGAACCCGAAAGCACATAGTATTTCTAAAAGCTCCTTTAGGAACCCACTGAAGTGTGTCTTTGTTCTTGGCACCTGGAAGATCAGCCCAGAGGAAGCTTGGGTGGAGGGGTGGGGTTGATGTCCTGGGGAGGTGTTGGCCCACTTGCAGATTTCTTTTCAGATCTGCTTTTGTTTCTGCCTCCTTGGGACCAGCTCCCTCTTCCTGTCCATCTCAGTCCTCTACCTTCCCACCCACATCTCTGGCCTCCTTCCTCATCCCTCCCCAGCAAATTCAGTGGAGCTCCCTCTAACATCCATTCAGTTGTAGGGTTTATGCTCCAGATGCCTAACCCACAGGGGGAGCTGGGAAAAGTGGACTGACTTTAAGGGTAGATGTTGATTGGCAGGATTGGAAGGTGTTGTCAAGAAAACTACTTTGGAAAATAGATAATCCAGATAACTCACACAGAGAAATATATCTTTAAAATGTAGAACTTGAAGCTATAAAGAATGTTAATTTCCTTTTATGTATTAGTATTACTACTGGGAATTTATTCTAAGGAAATAATTCTAGATAAGAAAAGAGCTATACACACCAAGATATTTGTAACAACATCATTTGAAATAGCAAAAAACTGTAAACAGCCTGAGTGTTCCACATGGCTACATAATTTGTGATACTTAGACTCAGTGGACTATTGTGCCAACAATAGTCTAGTATGAAGTAGTATGAATAGTCTGTTAGACTAGTATGAAGATGATATTAATTCATGGGAAAATGTTGAAGAATTGTGGAAAAAATGGCTTCTGCTTTAACAGGCAAAACTGCACATATACTTATTTAATGAGGGCATAAAAACTGATCACATTGGCTGTGGTATAAATTGGGATAAGGTAAAACAAGATTTTACCTGGAGGATTCCATGGACAGGGCGGCAGTGAGGAAATACCCCTCGTCCAAGGTAAGGAGCAATGGCTGCGCTTTGCTGGAGCAGCCGTGAAGAGATACCCCACGCCCAAGGTAAGAGAAACCCAAGTAAGACAGTAGGTGTTGCAAGAGGGCATCAGAGGGCAAACACATTGAAACCATACTCACAGAAAACTAGTCAATCTAATCACACGAGGACCACAGCCTTGTCTAACTCAATGAAACTAGGCCATGCCCGTGGGGCAACCCAAGATGGGCAGGTCATGGTGGAGAGATCTGACAGAATGTGGTCCACTGGAGAAGAGAATGGCAAACCACTTCAGTATTCTTGCCTTGAGAACCCCATGAACAGTATGAAAAGGCAAGATGATAGGATACTGAAAGAGAAACTCCCCAGGTCAGTAGGTGCCCAATATGCTACTGGAGATCAGTGGAGAAATAACTCCAGAAAGAATGAAGGGATGGAGCCAAAGAAAAAAGAATACCCAGCTGTGGATGTGACTGGTGATAGAAGCAAGGTCCGATGCTGTAAAGAGCAATATTGCATAGGAACCTGGAATGTCAGGTCCATGAATCAAGGCAAATTGGAAGTGGTCAAACAAGAGATGGCAAGAGTGAATGTCAACATTCTAGGAATTAGCGAACTGAAATGGACTGGAATGGGTGAATTTAACTCAGATGACCATTATATCTACTACTGTGGGCAGGAATCCCTCAGAAGAAATGGAGTAGCCATCATGGTCAACAAAAGAGTCCAAAATGCTGTACTTGGATGCAATCTCAAAAACTACAGAATGATCTCTGTTCGTTTACCAAGGCAAACCATTCAATATCACAGTAATCCAAGTCTATGCCCCAACCAGTAATGCTGAAGAAGCTGAAGTTGAACGGTTCTATGAAGACCTACAAGACCTTTTAGAACTAACACCCAAAAAAGATGTCCTTTTCATTATAGGGGACTGGAATGCAAAAGTAAGAAGTCAAGAAACACCTGGAGTAACAGGTGTTTTTGTCCTTGGAATACGGAATGAAGCAGGGCAAAGACTAACAGAGTTTTGCCAAGAAAATGCACTGGTCATAACACACACCCTCTTCCAACAACACAAGAGAAGACTCTATACATGGACATCACCAGATGGTCAAACACCGAAATCAGATTGATTATATTCTTTGCAGCCAAAGATGGAGAAGCTCTATACAGTCAGCAAAAACAAGACCAGGAGCTGACTGTGGCTCAGACCATGAACTCCTTATTGCCAAATTCAGACTTAAATTGAAGAAAGTAGGGAAAACCACTAGACCATTCAGGTATGACCTAAATCAAATCCCTTATGATTATACAGTGGAAGTGAGAAATAGATTTAAGGGCCTAGATCTGATAGATAGAGTGCCTGATGAACTATGGACGGAGGTTCATGACACTGTACAGGAGACAGGGATCAAGACCATCCCCATGGAAAAGAAATGCAAAAAGGCAAAATGGCTGTCTGGGGAGGCCTTACAAATAGCTGTGAAAAGAAGAGAAGCGAAAAGCAAAGGAGAAAAGGAAAGATATAAGCATCTGAATGCAGAGTTCCAAAGAATAGCAAGAAGAGATAAGAAAGCCTTCCTCAGCAATCAATGCAAAGAAATCGAGGAAAACAACAGAATGGGAAAGACTAGAGATCTCTTCAAGAAAATCAGAGGTACCAAAGGACCATTTCATGCAAAGATGGGCTCGATAAAGGACAGAAATGGTATGGACCTAACAGAAGCAGAAGATATTAAGAAGAGATGGCAAGAATACACAGAAGAACTGTACAAAAAAGATCTTCACGACCCAGATAATCACGATGGTGTGATCACTGACCTAGAGCCAGACATCCTGGAATGTGAAGTCAAGTGGGCCTTAGAAAGCATCACTACGAACAAAGCTAGTGGAGGTGATAGAATTCCAGCTGATCTATTCCAAATCCTGAAAGATGATGCTATGAAAGTGCTGCACTCAATATGCCAGCAAATTTGGAAAACTCAGCAGTGGCCACAGGACTGGAAAAGGTCAGTTTTCATTCCAATCCCAAAGAAAGACAATGCCAAAGAATGCTCAAACTACCGCACAATTGCACTCATCTCACCCGCTAGTAAAGTAATGCTCAAAATTCTCCAAGCCGGGCTTCAGCAATATGTGAACCGTGAACTTCCAGATGTTCAAGCTGGTTTTAGAAAAGGCAGAGGAACCAGAGATCAAATTGCCAACATCCGCTGGATCATGGAAAAAGCAAGAGAGTTCCAGAAAAACATCTATTTCTGCTTTATTGACTATGCCAAAGCCTTTGACTGTGTGGATCACAATAAACTGTGGAAAGTTCTGAAAGAGATGGGAATACCAGACCACCTGATCTGCCTCTTGAGAAATTTGTGTGCAGGTCAGGAAGCAACAGTTAGGACTGGACATGGAACAACAGACTAGTTCCAGATAGGAAAAGGAGTACGTCAAGGCTGTATATTGTCACCCTGCTTATTTAACTTATATGCAGAGTACATCATGAGAAACGCTGGACTGGAAGAAACACAAGCTGGAATCAAGATTGCTGGGAGAAATATCAATAACCTCAGATATGCAGATGATACCACCCTTATGGCAGAAAGTGAAGAGGAACTAAAAAGCCTCTTGATGAAAGTGAAAGTAGAGAGTGAAAAAGTTGGCTTAAAGCTCAACATTCAGAAAACGAAGATCATGGCATCCGGTCCTATCACTTCATGGGAAATAGATGGGGAAACAGTGGAAACAGTGGCAGACTTTATTTTTGGGGGCTCCAAAATCACTGCAGATGGTGACTGCAGCCATGAAATTAAAAGACGCTTACTCCTTGGAAGGAAAGTTATGACCAACGTAGATAGCATATTGAAAAGCAGAGACATTACTTTGCCAACAAAGGTTCGTCTAGTCAAGGCTATGGTTTTTCCTGTGGTCATGTATGGATGTGAGAGTTGGACTGTGAAGAAGGCTGAGCGTCAAAGAATTGATGCTTTTGAACTGTGGTGTTGGAGAAGACTCTTGAGAGTCCCTTGGACTGCAAGGAGGTCCAACCAGTCCATTCTCAAGGAGATCAGCCCTGGGATTTCTTTGGAAGGAATGATGCTAAAGCTGAAACTCCAGTACTTTGGCCACCTCATGTGAAGAGTTGACTCATTGGAAAAGACTCTGATGCTGGGAGGGATTGGGGGCAAGAGGAGAAGGGGATGACAGAAGATGAGATGGCTGGATGGCATCACCGACTTGATGGACATGAGTCTGAGTGAACTCCAGGAGTTGGTGATGGACAGGGAGGCCTGGTGTGCTGCGATTCATGGGGTCGAGAAGAGTCGGACACGACTGAGCGACTGATCTGATCTGAAAACAACATTTAGGTGAAGTGGTCATGAATGGAGTATTTGTGTGTTTAAAATTGCTTTATATATATATATACATTTATATAATACTTTAATATATATTATACTTATATCAATATCTCATTTAGTATTCTTGCCTGGGAAATCCCATGGACAGAGGAGCCTGGTGGGCTACAGTTCATGGGGTCACAAAAGTGTCAGACATGACTTAGAGACTAAATAACAACAATACTTATATCAATATAACATGTTATATATTAATACACTTTACTATATTATACTTGGGATTCCCTGGTGGCTCAGAGGTTAAAGCTTCTGCCTGCAATGCAGGAGAGCTGGGTTTGATCCCTGGGTCAGGAAGATCCCCTGGAGAAGGAAATGGCAACCCACTCCAGTATTCTTGCCTGGAGAATCCCATGGACGGAGGAGCTTGGTGGGCTACAGTCAAACGGGGTCACAAAGAGTCGGACATGACTGAGTGACTTATATTATACTTATATAACATTATATCCACATACTTTAATATATATTATATTTATACAGCATTTATATTTGTTGTTGTTGTTCAGTCCCTAAGTCATGTCTGACTTTATGACCCCATGGACTGCAGCACACCAGGCTTCCTTGACCTTCACTATCTCCTGGAGTTTGCTTAAACTCATGTCTACTGAGTCGATGATGGCATCCAACCATCTCATCCTCTATCACTTCCTTTTCCTCCTGTCCTCAGTCGTTCCCAGCATCAGGGTCTTTTCTAATGGTCGATTCTTCACATCAGGTGGCCAAAGTATTAGAGCTTCATCTTCAGTCCTTCCAATGGATATTCGGGCTCCCTTGGTGGCTCAGATGGTAAAGAATCCGCCTGCAATGCAAGAGGCCTGGGTTCGGTCCCTGGGTTGGGAAGATGCCCAGGAGGAGAGCATGGCAACTCACTCCGGTATTCTTGCCTGGAGAATCCCCATGGACAGAGGAGCCTGGTGGGCTACAGTCCATGGGGTCACAAAGAGTCAGACACAACTGAGCGACTAAGCACAGCACACAGCACAGGTGTTCTTTAGGATTGACTGGTTTGATCTCCTTGCTGTCCTACTTTAATATATATTATACTTATATAACATATCAATGTATAAGCTTATATATATTTTACTTGTATTACATAATTATATACTTTTCTTTAATAAAAGACTTAAGGTATCAATGTCTTTGAATCTGGGTGGGAAGGAGGCCCCAGGGGAGGAACTCCCAACCTCCCATCTGCTACCACCTGAAAGAAAGAATTGGTATGTCTTATCAGCACGCTGCACTGCAGGGGCTGGATAATTCAGATTGGCTAACTGAGTCTTTTAGTAACAGGAGGCCTGACTTCATAGGCTGACTAACTACATAACTTTGGGGCTCCCAGCATGGACTCTGCCTGGTGCAGGCGATCCCCAGTGGCCTCAGAGTCCCAGATGATTGTTCGCACCTGGGTTTCCAGGGCTCCAGCCCAGTGAGCACATGTGGCCTTGAAGTTGAGACTCTGGCTCTGAGCTGCCCACTCACCTCTGCCTGGTCCCGCAGGCCTAGCCACAGCGGGAGGCAGATTCTCTCTTCTGCAGTTCACACAGGCAGCAGAGAGGGTGTGATTTGCAAACTGACCTCCTGTGGCCCTGCCTGACCCAGGTGGAGCCCCAGTGACTTTGTGTCTTGGGTGTTTGCAGGGTTGCACATATTCATTATAGTATTGAAACTTAGAAAATTAGAGTTGCCCTTTAACCAACCTCGGGGGGGCTTCCTTTGTGGCTCAGCTGGTAAAGAATCCTCCTGCAATGCGGGAAACTTGGGTTCCATCCCTGGGTTGGGAAGATCCCCTGGAGAAGGGAAAGGCTACCAGAATACTCCAGTATTCTGGCCTAGAGAATTCCATGGACTGTATGCAAAGAATTGGACACGACTGAGTGACTTTCACTTCACTTTAACCAAGCTCAGGAAGGAAGCCCCCACATTCATCCAGTCTCTCTCTCTGGCTTGGCCGGCAGGGCCCTCTGACCCCTCCCATCTTGCCAAGAGCTCTGCTGGGACTTGCAGCTGCAGGTGTGGCCTGTGGCTGAGCAGCTTACTGTCTTCTGACCATCTCTGACCACCTTGTGTCTCTGGCATCTCAGAACCTTGAGACGCCTAGTGAACGGCCTTCTTACCCACCACTCCCCCTTGGATTTGCCTCCCTGTGTGGAGCCTTCTCCTTGTCTTTTCTTTTTTTTAATTGGAGTATAGTTGCTTTACACTGCTGTCAGTTTCTGCTGTATAGCAAAATGAAATGGCCATTTATCCCCTCTTTTTTGGATTCCTTTCCCATTTAGGTTGGGCTTCCCTGGTGGCTCAATGGTAAAGAATCCACCTGCAGTGCAGGAGATGCAGGAGATGTGGGTTTGATCCCTGAGTCAGGAAAATCCCCTGCAGGAGGGCATGGCAACCCACTCCAGTATTCTTGCCGGGAAAATCCCATGGACAGAGGAGCCTGGTGGTCTCCCTACCATGGGGTTGCAAAGAGCCAGACATGACTGAAGTGACTGAGCACACGTGCCCGCCCGTTTAGGTCACCACAGAGCTCTGAGTAGAGTTCCCTGTGCTATACAGTAAGTTCTCATTAGTTATCTGTTTTATATACAATAGTGTATATATGTCAGTCCCAATCTCCAATTTATCCCCAACCACCGCCCCTCTCCCCAGCTTTCTGTCTCAGTAACCATGCATTTGTTCTCTACATCTGTGTCTCTATTTCTGCTTTGCAAATAAGATCATCTTTGCCATTTTTCTAGATTCCTCGTCTACGTGTTAAGACATGATGTTTGTTTTTCTCTTTCTGACTTACCTCACTCTGTACGACAGACTCTAGGTAGCCTTCTCAGTGGGGAACTTTCTTGTCACGTGGAGTGTCTGGAGGGCCCACGATCATTCTTTCCCTGCGACTAGCACAGTCCAAGGCAGGAAATGGAGACTCCTTGTGTTGTTTGGAGTCCCGGGGTGGGTGGAACCGGGAGAGCCCTGGGCAGACCTCGCTCGAGTGGGCAGGTTGGAGCCTGCGGACACAGAAGCCACTGCAACAGAATGTGTGGAGAGATGGGTTTATCACAAGCCTACATGCGCTCAAGCCAAATTCCAGAACTCTCAAAGATTTGGAGTTTATTCTTCCATGATCAGACTGAAATAGGGCCTTGTGGCTGGAGGTTTGTCGGGGTCAGAGGGAAACTGGAGAGCGTGTGGGCCCAGGGCTTACCTGGATACTCACGAGGGTACTCAGGCCAGTTTCATGTCCTTCCTGTCACACAGGCTTGTACGTGGGTGTCACTCAGGTTGTGCGTTGGTGTGGAAGCAGAGATGAGGAATATCCATGTGCTTCTCTTGAATATCGTGTTCATTCTTCGATGCTGTGGTCCCATTCCCATCCCCTACAGTGATCTCGAGCCAACTCCAAAGGGACCATTGCTGGTTGGTGTACTAACTGATACAGAATCTAAGTAACAGGCTATCTTCCTGAGCCCAGGACCCAGCACTAACTGCTCGTCTCAGTTCCCTAATTTAGAGACCACGTGCGTGCCCCAGGGTTGTCAGCAGCTCAATTTCTTGTAGCTTGAAACACATTTCCATAGAAACATGCTAAAAATGGTGGTTGAGCTGGTTCCTAGGCTAGCCCGCAAAGAGCCCCAGTGTCACCTACGAAGTTGCTGAAATAAGGTATTAGTAAAATTGAGAGCGCAAATGCAGCAGTATTAAGAGCTAGCACCCAGGACTCTGGAGGTTAAATGGTGCGGGTTTATTTGTGTCACTTTGTTTCTTGGGCAGAAGTGTCTTTCAGAGCCCTCCTCCTGCCCACAGTCATAACCCTTCCTCTCCCAGTTTACATTCCTTCTTCCTTCCTCATCAAGGCAGGGGGCAGGACCTATCTGTGCCTGGGACATGGGCTGGGGTATGTTTATAATGAGGAAATTCTGTCCAAAGGCCTTTACATCATCAATATCATCATTACCATCATCATCATTATCATCATCATCATTATTTAAACCATCTTGATCAACTTAACAGAATAAACATTACACCTTGGCAATTTGCACTGTTTGGAATTTTCTGATGGCTGCAAAATGTTCCTATGGAGTTTTAACACAGTTAAAAAGTCCCCCTCTACTATTTTTTGTTCTGATTCTGTCACTTAACATGAGTTCATCGAATGGTTTCATCAGATTGTTTCCTCGTGTCAACCTTTTGTATTTCATTGTTACCATACCATACTGTAATCTGAATGGAGTTCCATTTGGGGGGAGTCTAAATACAGGCTCCTATGAGCCTCTTTTATAAAAACTCCTTTGAGATGGTAGTTTGAGTTGTTTTCATGGGATCTGGTCTCCTGACTGTAATAACCCGATCAAGTCTTCAACTCTTGCAACACAATGCGGAATCACATTCTAGAAGGATCTGAGCAGTTTACAGCAGCACCTCAGTGTATCTGCAGCTGTTTCCTGAGGACCTGCCAACAGCAGCTTTCTTGTTAATTTATTTACTTATTTTTTACGTTGACTCGGGTCATAATGGCTCCTTAATGGTGTTGTAATTTGCATATCTCAAATTGCTGCTGAGACCCGGCATTTTTCCTCCTGATGATTTACTGTTTGTCTTTCCTTATGTGTCAAACTGTGCTCTTCTGTGACTGCAGAGCCTCCCCTGCTTACAATTTATCTCCTCAGAACCACTTTCCTGTTGGGAAATACAAAGTCCTGCCTTCCCCCCTGCCTCCTGGATGGGGCCTCGCCCCTCGACCTGGGATAACTCCTCTCCACATCTGCCTGGACTGAGGCTCTGGGTGGGGGTGGGAGGTACCAACGAAGGGGGTGCTGTGCCTGTGATGGGAGCAGAGGGGAGGTAGGTGCCAGGCAGGGGCTTGCCTGCTGGTTCTGAAATAGGTTCATTAAAGTGACCTCCTTGGAGGGAGGCTGTGCTGGGAGATTCTGGGAGGAGCCAAAGGCAGGTAAGGGCTGCAGAGGGCACCTGAGTGCATCTGGTTTAAGGATCACCCACTGAAAGGCTGGTAGGGAGTAGGGGGATCTCAATAACAGGACGGCTGGGTGCAAGAGAACAGCACAGGCTAGATGATAAATGACAGTGACCCGTGGCCTAGGAAGGGGTGGAATCTGTGGAAAATTGGAACGTGTACCTCCCATCACAGTGCCTGGCACAGCTACTTGACTCCACCCCGGAGAAGGAGGGCCCAATGTAAGCAATGTTCCTTTTTTGTTTTTGTTTTTTTTTAATGATAAACCAGAAATCCCGATTTTTAACTTAAATCTCCTGATTTAAATAAATGTTTAGAAATATTTAATTCAATAAAAATAAAATACATTATATAGGTCAAATGCAGTGTATCTGGGAATGAGCCTGGCTTGTGAGCCTCCAACCTGTGGCCCCTCATTACTTGATGGTTTTTCTGGGAAAACAGACCCAGGGAGGCATCCTCATATATCAGAGATCAGGACTCAGAAAGCCCGGCCGTCAAGTACCATCTGTCTGACCTTGAAAGAGCTGTTTAACTTTATCTATAAAAAAGAGGATAATGGCTTCCTCGGGGTGCTGGGTGGACCCGTTGGGGTTGCATCATGTCAAGCATTTAGTATATGCTCAGTTAATGTGTTGATAGGTCCTGCATGGGGTCATCTGGAAAATTAAGGGAAGAGCTAGGCCCAGAACGTTGCTCTCCTGACTCCTTGTTCAGAGCTTGTTTCACATCACATTGGCCTGCTTTCATGGGAATTTTCAGAGATGTCCAGACACAGGGGTCCTTCTGACCTCTGGGAAAATACAAGTCACTTTATAAGAGCTTGCCTGACAGTTACTGAGCTCATGTAATGGGACTTAGTTCTGTGGGCTTTGCCTTGCAGTCCCCAGAACCCAGGAGATCCACTCTCAGTAGCAGTAGTAATAATAATAATAATAATAACATACAGGGAATTCCCTGGCAGTCCAGTGGTTAAGGCCCAATATTTTCACTGCCAGGGGCTGGGTTCGATCCCTGGTTGGGGAAGTAAGATCTTGCAAGCTGTGTGGCAAATAATAATAATAATAATACCATATACCATTGACCCTAAGAAGCCAATGATTGTGAAACAACCATTATTTTATACAAACTATGAAAAAGAAAATGCTGCTAGTTAAACCATGATGTGCTGTCAATTGTAAGATGCATCCTGATTTCAGAGATATTAAAATGGGGGAAATGTGCATCTTAGAGTGGAAGAAACAGAATGGTAATAAAGTAGTGATAGTAAGTTACATCTTATTGCTTACCTCAAATTTTCACAAATATTATTTTATTTGTGCATTTATCAACAGGCATTTAATTTACTAAGCACCCACCATGTATAGGCACCAGGGATACGCGGTGACTCAGGCCTGGGCTGTGCACTTCAGAAGCTCTGATCCTAGTAGGGAGATGGTACAGGAAGCAGCTGTAGAACAATGTGTAAGGGACGGAGGCAAGAAAAACAGAGAATGCCATGGGAGTTAGGATTGAGCGCGGCTGTTTTGATCCTTAGGGGCAGAGACCGAGACAATTGGAAGTGCCTGGGATTGACAGGAAGTTCTCTGAGGGCTTCCCAGGTAGCTCAGTGGATAAAGAATCCACCTGCAGTGCACCAGACTCAGGCAGATGTGGGTTCGATCCCTGGGTCAGGAAGATCCCCTGAAGGAGGGCACGGCAACCCACTCCAGTATTCTTGCCTGGAGAATCCCATGGACAGAGGAGCCTGGCTGGCTGCAGTTCATGGGGTCACAAAGAGCCAGACACGACTGAAGCGACTGAGCACGCACGCGGAGGAGGAAGGGAGTGAGCAAAGCGGATCTTGGCTGAGGAAGAAGCTAAGCAAGGAAGGATGTGTTGCAGCTGGAACTAGCTTCAGCCAGATGCCACAGGGAGGCCTGCAGTTGGCATTGCACTAGCACAGATATGCTCCCACCTTGAGGGAAGGGGGGCCCATCTTTTGGACCCACCCCTCTCTGACACCACCCCACCCCCACCCCCAGTCAATCACTGCCTGCAGTGCTCTCTCCCAGGAAGGGTGCCCTTTGAGAAGGGAGCAACTGTGAGCCCTTAGCAGCCGACACTCAACAGTAGCTGGGGAATGGCGTACCAGCCTGATAAAAGGGGATCTGGGGTTGGGGGGCCTCCAGCAGTGTTCACTGCAGTGGCCGTCCTCTGCTTGAAGGAGTCAAGGAAGGCTTCCTAGAAGAACTACCATTAAGCTCAAGTCAAGAGCAGGGTAAAGTTTACCTGTGGATACAAGGAGGAGAAGCATATGGGAGAAAGCAGATGTCTTGGGGAACTAGGTTGTTTGACTGGGTGGGCCTGGGGCTGGGAAGTCGGGCAGAGCCAGATCGTTCCAGAACCGCAGGTGACTGGCTAACAGCTTTTTGCAGCAGGTCATGGGAGCTTTTTTTTTGGCTGCACCACGTGGCACGTGGAATCCTTTTTCCCCCGACCAGGGAGTGAACTCGCGTTGCCTGCATTACCAGGAAGATTCTTAATCATTGGATCATCAGGGAAGTCTGGTGGGAGCTATTGAAAAGGGATGTGATCACTCTGATGGCAGTATGGGTGATAAATATCCTAGACTAGGAGAGGAGAAAAAATGGTAGCCAATACTTAGGAAAGACTTAATGTATACCATTGTTTTAAGCTCTTATCATCCCCATTTTGCACATGAGAAAAACCAAGGGGTTAAGTAAGTTGCTCAAGGTCATCAAGCTAGTATGAGCCAAGAATTGGACTCAGGTCTCAGCCTGTGCTCTTAACCTGTACATTCTCATGAATATGAATTTTGGCTTCTAGTCCAAGATGCATCATTTGTATTTGTTTACATTTAAAAATAAGGCTTTAGAAAACTGCCCAGTGCATACACTGGATCTCAGGGGTCCTGTTCCTCCTGACCCACAGCCATAAGGTAGGGAAGCCGAGTTCCAGAGAACAGCCCATCAAGGAGTCTGTTCTGGGGCTGGTTTTGCAGGGGGCGTTGGACTGTGCTGAAACGAAGCCTTTGGGAAGCTGGCAGCTCTGGTTCTGTGAAGAAAGGGCGTTTCTGTTTGTGGCCCTGCCAGACCGCCCTCCCTGGCGGCCACACCTGTTTTGTCTTTCTCCCTATCCCCGGCCAGACGTCTGTCCCAGAGCGACAGCAGCAACTGGGGACATCTGCAGAAGCTCCCTCTTGGGCCTGACAAAGGCACTCAGAACCTGGCCCAGGCCTGCAAGAGAGGGAGGTGGAGGCGGGGGTCAGTGGATGGGCCCCAGTGTGAGGACAGGCTGCTGGGGCCGACGCGGCCCTGCCCGGAACAGGTGAGGTCAGTGTGAACTCAGGTGGAGGGCCCCCTGGGTTCTCAAGGGCAGAAGAGAAGGCCGTGCAGGGACTTGTCAGCATACAGCCCCTTAACTTCACAGCTGGGGTTTCGAGCCCTCTGCTCCCTCGGAAAGGATGTGGCCAAAAAAGGGTGTGAAGAGAAGGCACAGGCGTCAAAGGAGTGTCCCTGCTGGGGACGGGTGGGCATGCAGTGGAAAAGTTTGGAGGGAAGGACCCAAAGGAGCTGGGCAGAAGCCTTGGAGAGACACCTGGAAGGGACACTGAGTCAGCGCTGCAGAGTGTCTCTGGGCACCCCAGGCTGATGGGGTGGACCTGGGGGCTTTTCAGAGGAAACAGAATCTTGGCGAGGTTCTCAAAAGGGAAAAGCTAATTTTGGGAGAAGAGGATCTAGGATACAATAGTAAAAAAAAAAAAAATTGTAACCTCGTATAGGTACATGGCATGATACAGCTATAAAACCATTTTTGTCTTTGTGATTCTCTAAATCCCTAGAAGGTGGCATTCTTTTATGGTTGTGTCGCAAATACTTTACAGTGTATCTCACAGGGACCCAGAACTAAGTGTCAACTTCCCTAAGATCACACAGTGGATTGGCTTTAGTTAGGCAGGATCCAGACTCAGTCCTGGTTCTTTCTACATACAGCCTTGTCTTTCTTCTGTTGTAACTGTAGGTCATGAGGTCCCAGAGGTAGGTAGTCCCTTTATTCTGAAAAGGGAAGTAACAACAGGACACAAGGCATGTTAGGGACATAAGGTGGACTTGAGATTTCCTCAAAGGTATTTGTACTCTCAACTCCCCACATTCCCGCAAAGGTTGGTTATTCACTTAAACACACTATGTGTGCTGGCCTGGATGGAAAGTCCTGATAGAGAAAGCACAGTGGAAAAAGGACTGGAAAGCAGGCATGGGGTTTGGGGTGAAGAAAACTGTTTTAAATGAATGATGGAAACAAGGTTAATGGAGGCAGGGGGACGGGTGGTGAGAACCTAGCTTCCATGGAAGCTTCTTTTTATCTTTTAGTAAGAGTTTTATTGGGATAGAATTCACATACCACAGTATTCCCCCATGCAAGCTTCTTCATGGTCTCAGGTTGTCCCAGAAGAGGATACGAATGATGACCACTCAGGGCAGTGAGGGATAACTCGGTGCAGAGTCCAGAGAGCCGATGCTGTTCCTGGAAGCCTCTTGAATGCCATATTCTATGGTCACTGGGACCCAGAGTTTGAGGTCCTGTCAAGGGTGCTTTGCTTCCTGGAGTGTTTCTCAGCAGATGCACTCCCTGGGACCTGGAGCTCTGTGCTCTTTGCTGTAGTTTATAGCTTGCTGGTGAAGAAAAGCCTGCTCTCTGGGTAAGGTCCCTGGACCATCTGTCTCTTTTTTTCTTTTCTTCCGCAATCGGCACCCTTTTTAGTTGCACCTGTAGGAAGGGTTAGAGCTTCTAGAACCAAAACTTTCACTTCACATGTCAGTGATTCTGCACTGTCATATCTGCAGCAAAACTGACCTCCAGGGCCTTCCTGGAAGAGCTGCAGCTTTCTTTACACATTCTCATCTGCCGGCCTTTGGGAGGGAGACTTCTCCTGCCAGGCAGGCGCCATCTGGGACAGTCTTGGGCCCTCCTCCCCTCCATGCGCACATGCCCCTTCTCCCTCTCTTCCTTTGTGAGTGAGAGCTACTCCAAGATGAGCAGGGCTGTTCCAGGTCACTGACTCCTGTTTCTGATGCATCCTGCCATCCACCCCTGCTCCCTGTGCTGCTCCCTGGGCCCAGCCCAGCAGCCCGGCATGGGATAGGGAGGGAGTCCTGGCGGGACAAGGCTGAGGAGTGCCCTTTGGAATGGCTCCCACTTGTTCCCTGGAGGCTGGGCTCTGGCTCCGTGGTGGCAGGCTCTTTTAGGAATGTGCTCCCCAGCCAGGGTTCTGGAGGGGAACATCCCTGGGCTGGTCTGCACTAGCTCTTTGAAGGGCTGGCTCTGGGCTGGCCCAAGCCCACTTCTGGGGACCAGGCCCAAGGGGGAGGTCAGGATGGCTGCAGGTTTGCAGAGGAACCTGGCAGCAGTGACCACCAGAGACCAGGTGGGTTTGCTTTGGTTCCCTCACTTGGCTGAGGTGTCAGTGGGAAGGAAAACATCAGACAAATGGAAAAAACAAAAAAGATTTTGCACAGAACCTCTGCCAGGAGTCCCGGGAGTCCAGCCTCTACTTGGGGGCCTGCATGCCTGAGCACCTCAGTCCTTCAGTGACTCACTGCCTTTCTCTGGGTGAGATGGGAAGAGGAAGAGAGGTGACAAACTATTGGCTTGCCTTGTGATCTTGTGTAAGTCACTCGACCTCTCTGAACCTCAGTGTTCTCATCCATAAACTGAGTGAGTTGAAACTTCTCATACACACAGGGTTGTTAAGTAGGCTGTGTGGGGGGACATGCTTTGAGAATTGCCAGGAACAATACTGTCAGAGCAGATGCTAAATCTGAGAGCCTGGGCTTTTCTTTGTTGGAGGTGGTTTCCCTGGCTCCTCTATTCATTTTTTGGCAATCACAGAATCACGGATTTTAAACTGGAAGGAATTTTAAGAGGTCATCGGGTCCAGTCCCCTGACATAATTATCTTTATTTTGCAGATAAAACTAAGTTGTCATTACTGTGACATATGTGTAAATAAGCCCTTTTCCTCCTGGGTAAGGTGTGAGCTCCAGTTGCACACAGGGGCTCCCACCAGCGAAAGGGTGGAAGAAGACAGGAAGGTCATGCCTCTTAGAAGCAAGAGTGGGGTTTTGAAGGTTTCTAGGCAGAACGTACGAGTATGTCAAGGCTGTATATTGTCCCCCTGCTTATTTAACTTCTATGCAGAGTACAACATGAAAAACGCTGGGCTGGAAGAAGCACAAGCTAGACTCAAGACTGCTGGGAGAAATATCAATAACCTCAGATATGCAGATGACACCACTGTCTCTGTCATCCACTGGGGGCAGGGGGAGGGCCGGGGTGGGGAAGGGCCTTGCCCTGCAGGCTCAGAA
Source organism: Bubalus bubalis (assembly GCF_019923935.1). Taxonomy (NCBI): domain Eukaryota; kingdom Metazoa; phylum Chordata; class Mammalia; order Artiodactyla; family Bovidae; genus Bubalus; species Bubalus bubalis. The sequence continues at coordinate 18,120,071 of NC_059167.1, forward strand.
GGGCGGTGAGAATCGCATTCTGCTGCCCCTCCCCTTCCCCTTGAGAAAGCAAAGGATGCACCTGCCTCTCAGGACTGGCCACAGGGGAGCAGCGGCTGCTGCCAGGACACAGTATATTATTCAGTGGCTTTTCCTTCAAAGAAAAATCTCCTTCTGACCCATCTCCTTGGTAAAAACAAAAACAAATGAAAAGAGCCAGGGAAAATGGGCTCCCTCCCCAGGACTTACTCCTGGCCCTGGAGCCTCACTGTAAGGATACTTGGGGGCCAGCAAGAACCACCTGAGTAGCAGAAATGTTTCCCATCTTCCTCACCAGTTGAGGAGGCATCGCGGGATGGCATCAGGTGATGGCAGGAAAGGTAGGGGAACTACAGGCAGGCAGCCCAAAGCTGTCCAACTCTGGCCTCAGTTGCTAGAATTAAACCGAGGCGCTTTTTACATCTAGGTAATCGAGACATGGGTCTTTTAGGAGCTGGGACCAGTCTCTCAATAACTTTAACACCGCTAGCCAAAAAGGGAAACTGGGGGAGAGTGTTAATAAAGTGCCTTGGAGAGGACTGCGCGTGCCCTACCGTATCCAAAACCAGAGTTTTCTTTGTGGAAGAAAGCGACTTGTGTCCTCCCCCAGCATCACACACAGACTTTCCTGGCAGGCCCGATGGGTTTCCAAACATTTCGTCACCGTCTCCTCCTGACCTTGGTGTGAAAGGAACGAGCCGCGTGGCCTGTTGGTTCCAGCAAAGCCATCGGGGGGCACCGTTCCTGGGCTGGGGGAGGGTGGCGACAGTCTCTGGAGTGGAGGTGAGGTCTGCTGGAAATCCCCAGCCGGGGCAGCCGCCGGAGGTTTAAAGACGCCTTCCCCTGCCTTATTTGGTCTCAGGAAGTAGGCGGTGCCGGGCCTGCTGGCAGAGAGGCCGACCCGAGACAGTTGTGCTGATGAAGTGGTAGAGCTGGTTCCTGCTCGCCGCCGTGCCGCGCGCGCCGGCCGGCCGCTGGGCGCTCCGCGCTCCCAGCCCGGAGTTGTGCAATCCTTTGTAGCACGCCAGAGAGTCCTCCTCCTTCGCTGTTGCCTCTCGCCCTCTCTCTCTCTTTTTTTTTTTTTTTTTTTTTCAAGCTGTGAGCTCAACCGATGAGTCAGAGCAGTGCAATCCTGACACTGCATCGCAGGACTGGGGGTGACACGGAGGGAGGGAGAGCGATCGCGAGGCGGAAACCACGGGCGCGGAGTGCGTCGAGGCTCCTGCGCCGCAAGCAAGGGGTGACAACCCGCGCGTCCCGCCCGGGCCCCTCCAGCAAACTTCCCAGCCTTGGGAGGCGCGGGCTGGCGGAAACGCTGAGAGCGCCGCGGGGCGGCGGCGGAGGCGCCTGTTTGTTTTTAAAATCGGGAGTGCGTGCAGGCGGCTGGAGCCTGGGAGGCGACCGAAGGCGGCGGCCCGCGGCGGAAAAAGGACAGCCGATGCGGGAGCTCGGGCAGGAGCGGGGTAAGTGGGGCTGCCAGGCCGGCGGCCGAGGCCTGCACGCGGCTCGGCGCAGAGCCCGCCCTGGCGGCGGCGACAGCCAAGGGATCCCGGGCTCGCGCGAGGAGAGGCGGCTGCTGGGCGCGCGGGCTGCAGGTTTGCAGGCGCGGCCCGGAGCGGGGGCGCCGGGCGGCGGCAACTTCTGCGGCCCGGGCGGCGGGGGAAGCGCGCGCGTGTACGTGCGTTTGCCGCCCCGCCGCGCGCCCCTCCGCGGCCCGCGCCCCTGGGCCCGCAGCGGCGTGTGCAGCGCCGACCCGCCGTGTTTGTGCAGCTACGCAGTTCGCGCGCGGCCCCCGCCCACCCAGGCGCGGCCCCGACAGGAAAACCCTCCCAAGCCGCCGGGCACACGGTGGCGGCCGCGGCAGGCTCAGGAATACGGCTGCTCCTCTGCCTGAGCGAAACGTGGTGTCCTACGGGACTCGCTTGCATGACCTAGCCGGGTTCCAGGAGGCGCGGGGCGGGGTGGGGGTGGCTCGCGAGCTGCGGGTGGCTCGCGAGCTGCGGGAACTTGGCGCGGGAGCCTTTCCCCTTGCACCGGAGAGTGGACGTGGAAACTGCGCCCGCGCTCGGAGTTTTGGGGACGGAGGTGGTGGGGAACCGGAGCTAGTGCAGCAGAGGCCTAAGCTGGAGCGTTGCGGGCAGGCGGAGCGGCCTCACCCCGGCCCTGCTGGCGCACCTCGGACCTGTTACCCCGTGGTCGCCCCCGTGCGCCCCGCGCCGCTCGGGCCTGCGGAGCCCTCCCGCCGCCTCACCTGGTGGTGGTGCGTTTGGTGGTTCCCATGCGGAGCTCGGGAGCCCGGGTCTTTTTCTGGACCCTGCGTATGGCCGGCTTGGTGGAGGTGGTCACACGAGTCTTTCACTTAACTCATGCAGGAGCGCTTGCACCTCCAGGGCCCCCCACCCAGGCTTCTGGATTTAAGGACCTGGGGCTTTCAAGCCTCAACCCCAAGGAAGCCTCAGGAAGCCAGGCCTGGAGGAGGTGCCTGCCAGCCTAAGCGGGGCTCGGGGTTGGGGCGGGGGAGGGGGGGGGCGCGGGTAGCCTGGGTATTCCAGCCCAGCCTCGAGAGTGAGCTGCTGGAAGGATGAAAGGGGAAGTTCCTCTCCCCCATTTAAAACTTTGTCGGTCACAAACTTTAGTGGCTACTTCCTGCTTCCACCATCCCACCGGGACCTAGGTGCCAGCCTGTGGAGCCTTGCTCAGGGGACGGTGGGCTGGGCGAGAGCTGGCTGGCCTTGATTGACTATGGAGGCCACCTAGGCACGTGTGTGCAGAGGATCCCTGTTGGCAGTGGTGACCCGGGCGGGGAAGAGGGGGGAGGGGAGGTCTGGCTTGCTCCAGCAGGGGGAGCCTGCCTGGTGGCCTCCTGGAGGTCTGGCCTCTGCTGGGCCCTGCAGCTCCAGGACTGAGGCTGGAGCCTTGATGGAGGAGGATGAACCGCAGCTCTGCGGAGAAGCCTCTCTTTCCTTGTGGGGGCCGGCTGAGGCAAGGAAATCATCTGTCTTGCTCCAGAACCCCCCAGTGATGGTGTGCACATGCCGCTTTCGAGTCAGAGAAATGTACCATTTTCATAGGTGGTTAGAAGGCTTCAGGAGGAAGGGGAAAGGAGAAGCCATCCCTGGTTGGAAATTCATGGATCCTTTTTTTTTCCTACGGCTCTGGACAGTGAATAATAGGAGTGTAAACATTCAATTACTGTGATAAACCATCTCATCGCATGTCTCTGGCCCAGTCTCCTCTCTAATTGGATTGGCCTCTGGCAGGTTACTCTGGTCTGAGTAGCTCCCAGGGGCCAGGGGGGTGAAGAACCTGGAGGGTTCCTTCTCTTCCCATTCTACCAGCCACGCAGCTCGCTCTGGGAAGACCTGACTGCTGCCAGTGTGGCCTCTCCAAGCATCAGGGAGAACCCACTCTCTTTCTGGCTCTGTCAGCCCCTCACCTTCCACCCTCCCATCCCCCTCAACTGGAAAGAGTGCCCTGGAGTGCTCGTGGGGATAAGAATTCAGCTTTTAAATGTGGAATTTAAAAATAGCTTGAGTGTTTAGCCCTGTGGGCCACTGTTTTTAATAAATGGAGAAAAATAAAAAGGCAATATGCAGTTACGGATTTCAGCTGAAGGCCTCCTGTGGTAGGGGAACTCAGGGAAGGGCTGCCCAGTGGAGCAAGCCTTTGGGCCCGCTGAGTGGGAGAAGGATTGGGGGAGGAGGATACACAGAGCAGAGTATACTGGAATGGGGAGTGGGATCAGTCCAGGAATCTTGGCTTTGACAACCCTTCTGATGCAGTTTGGTCTCACAGAAGGAGCCCTTGCTCCTGGTGCAATGAGGATGACCACAAGTAGTGGAGAGACTCCGGCTTATCCTTGTAATCCTGTTTCAAATGCCATTTCTTTGGAAAAGCTTCAGCCTTCTTCTGAATACTCCTTATATAGTCATTTGTGTACCTACTGTAGGGCCATGGTCCAAACACAGACTGGGAGCTAGAGTTTCTATACCTTCATAGAATTGCAGTGAGGATTTTGCAGTTTAGTATCTATACATCAAATGTTGAAAGCTCGTTTCAGCATTGCCATAGCTCGCTCTAGTATATGCTATATGTTGTTCCCATAGTGTCCGACATCTAGTATTTAGCTAAACAAGGGAATGAAAGATCTCCGTCCAAAAACTGTAAACTTAGCATGTGGAGGGCCCAGTGAGTCTGGCTGCTGGAGTTCATACTGTGCCATTGGTTTCAAAGGAGTTGGTCCATGTGTGATTTGGATACTGGTGAACCCAGTCTTCTGGCACTGCCGAATGGCTGGCCTTCTGGAGAGTGTGTCCCAGTAATTCTGACCCCAAAGGGACCTCAGAATGAAAGGGTACTGGAGCCTCCTGCCTGAGAATCTGCTAACCTGGGCATTTCCTTTGGCCAGGACAGTTGGCACCCTTCCTGTGTGTGCATGCATTAGTATAGAAGCAGCCTGGGGCCTCCACTCTTCCCGGACACTCCAGAGGCTCCAGAAAATGCAGCCAGGGGTTGAGTTCCATTGGAAGACTAGCTTTTGCATGGGATCACCCTGCCTGGATGGGGCTGAACTAAACTCTTCCAGTTGGGCTGGAGCTGGGTGGAGTGTGCTGAAATCCCCAGTTCTTACTTACGGGATCTGCATTTGCATTCAAAGCAACATTCAGGATACCGTGAGACTGTGAGCTCATTTTATGAATCAGAAGCATTACAGCATAAGTTCGGTGTTGGAAACTGCTCTTTGGAATCCAGATCACCCTCCCTCCACCCCCAACAACATGCACACTTATAGGGCCCTCACGGTCACATACCTGGGAACAATAACAGTTAGCAGGGCAGCAGCAGTTTAGATTCCAGAGCCATCAAGCAAAACTTGTCCACACCTACTTCCGTCCACACACTCCGAGCACCACTCCTGGATGGCATGTGGACAGTAGCTGGACAGTGATTCTGAAGGAAGCCTGGCAGGCACAAGTGAACGAGGCCCCGGCCTACCTGGGTTTGTTCTTCAGCTTCCCCGCTTGCCGTGTGGCTCAGCGTTGATTACCTTCCTGAACCTCAGTTTCCCCACCTATAAAATGGGAAGAATAATAATTCCTCATGGGGTTGCTGTGAAGGTTGAACAAGATCATGCATGCAAAGTGACTGACCTGTAGCAGGTACTCAACAGATGACGGCCAGCATCTCACCAGTTCCTGCCGCAGCCAGCTCCTGTGTGCCTTTTGCTCCTTCCAGGGAAGGGGACAGGAAAGGTGTGCTGCTTGTGATAGGGTGCCAGGATTCCAGGCCACTGGGGCTTGTGGAAATGAAGCTCCTATTCGAACTTCCTAAGCCTTGGGCAGAACTGCATGATACACTCCTGCCTAGACCAGCCCAGACCCTGCTGCCTGGGTCCTTTTGCAAGGTGTTGTGTCCCTGCAGCCGATGGTTAAGGGCTCAACTTCCCAGAGATCAGACTGTGCTCTCAGGAACCTACCCGCCCAGGCCTCAGGCTGAACTGCTCACGTGGGTGGGAGGAAGGCTGCTTTCTCAGTCTGGGAAAAAGTCCCCTTGTCTTTGCTTCACCTGAAGCCTCTCAGTGTGACCTCAGTGGAGGTTTGGGGTGGAGCCTAGGGTGGGAGTTGCTCCTAAGAGCACCTTGGCTCTTTCAGCAATTGAAGTAACAGAGGCAGAGTGGGAGGGTATGTGTGGGAGGGCCACCAAGGTATTATATAAGAAGAAAGTTGCCACGTGTGGGAAGAGAGCTGGGGTTCTGCAGGGGTGAGGGTCAGGGGCTCCCTGAGGGACTGGACTTGCTAGCTGTGGTTTTCGGGGACGGGTGGGGAGGACAGGGAGCTGGAGGCCGGAGGCGTCCCTGGCAGTGGTTGTTGATTGTGCTCTTCCTGGAACAGAGCCTGGTACTATGGCCAGGCGGTAGGCGCTCCCTGTACCCTCTGCCTTTCTCTCCAGCCACAGGGAGCTCGCTGTGAGAGCTATTTTTTTCCAGGCAATGCTTCTTCCTCCAGGAGTCTCAGGAATGGAGGAGGGGAGCAGCCAGGGCAGGTTTGTCCAGGTCTAAGCTTGGAGAGAGGGAAGTACAATAAATAGGCTTGCAGCCAAAAGGGGGTTCCCTCTGGAAGGCCACCCATCTCCTCCGGGGAGGTGGGGTCAAGAGAGAAAGGCAAATGGTGAGGGATTTCGATTCCTAGCTTTTTCCAGCAGCCGGGTGGACAGAGGCCCTAAGCCAGCCTTCTGTTGCCAGATTTTGCCAGCTGTTTGGAGGGGAAGGCCCTGGAGCTCAGAAAGGAGCTTAGAAACAGTCAGAGTGATAACTCAAAGAGTCCCAAGAGTGCGTGTGGGCTGGCCTCCTTCCGCCTTCCTCCTGCTTTTCCTCCACCTTCTCTTCTTCTTCCCAGCCTGCTGGCAGCTCTTGGGGCACACCTGGCTGGCCTCAGATCCTCTTTCCCACCTGACCTGGCTCTGTCTGACCCCTTCAGCCAGCCCTGGATCATCGTTCTGGGCTCCCCAGCTTCCAGGAGTCATCCCAGAGCTGGAAAAACACTTTGAGACAGTCCTTCACGTTCAGAGAGGGAAGCTGGAAAGCAGCGAGTTCCTTGAGGTTCCACAGACTGTCCCCACTTTCACTTTAGGAAGGGGGATAGGCTCCCGTGTCCTGTCCCTGGTCCCCTACCCTGCCCCTCCCAGGGCTGCTTCAGTGCAGGAAGAGCCCAGAGGAATACTGTCTCGGCTCCTGGGTGTGGCCCCGTCTTCGGCTGGCTCCATAGTTATTTATTTGTCTGTGTGTGTGTATGTGTGAGTGAGTTTTGCGGTTGGGAGACTAGATCTGACTGAAAGCAGAAGTACCCACGCTCTGTGCGCTCTGCAGCATGCAGATTGGCCAGAACAGGACAGTCAGGAGAGGAAGACATGGGCAGAGGCCCCTCTGCTCAGTGGCTGCTGCTGCTCTTTTTAATCCCTGCTCAGCGCTTGCACACTTGAGCGTAAACAGCCCTTCCATGTTGCTAGCAGCTGCCTTTCCTTGCTGGCTTTGGGCAGAAGAGCTGCCAAAAATAACCAGGCGGGCACTTCTACTTGTGGGACACTCACTGTGGTGGCCTCGGGGCAGGCCTCCTTGCTCCCTGCAGGCCCCAGGGCCTCCGGTATCCCTGCCCAGACTGTCTGTGGCTGACTGCAGCACCCCCACCCCCACCCCCCGCACCCCAGCCACAAGACTCCCTCAAGTGATTGCACTTTCCCTTTTATTGCTGTGAGAGGGAGCCCAGGAGAGTGGAGGCACCATTACGTGCTTGGAAGCCCTGCCAGGTTTCATCCAGGGGCTCTTGTCCCACCATGTCCCTGCAGGCCCTGTTGACACAGCTGGGGATGTCTGGGGAGGCCTGTGCTGAGTGCTCCTCCTGGGCCCCTGGGGCCCTGGGCCAGATGCCTGCAGAGCCCAGTGCTGTTGCCAGGACTCCTGGTCCCCCATCTTCTTCCTGCCTGGCCAGTCCTGCTCTCAGCTGACTGGGGAACTGGAAGGGTCAGGCCATTTTGTTGCCCTCCAGGTGTTGAAGATGAATCATGAATGATCTGCCCCTGCCCAGCAAGGGCGAATGAAATCATACTTATTGAGCTCTTACTTTGTGCCAGACACTTCATATATATACATACATGTATATATATATGTATAACCCTCATTTAATCCTGCAGTAATATGTGGTAAAGATATTATGCCCACTTACTGGTAGGGAAACTGAGGCCCACAGAGAGGCAGGTGATTGGAGAAGCCGGGACACCTTCTGTTTGACCCCAAAGCCCTGCCTTTTTATCAGGCAGCTCCCATACCTCTCCAGGCTGTTTTCACGTGCACAGGGAACAATGCTTTGACCCTTGGAATGAAGTGTTGATGGTAGGAATTCAGGCACCATTAGACTGGCTGATAGGGGAAATATTTTGGGCAGGGAAGGGTGGGGAAGACCCCTCTGAGGCCTTTCTCTCCAAACTTTACAGGCCAGCCAGAAGCCCAGCCTGAGCCACCAGGCCCTGCTGCGGAGGTCGATAGATACATAGGGGTTAGCTGTGTGTGTGTGTGTGTGTGTGTGTGTGTTGGGGGGGTGGGGTGTGCAGTGGTGGATTGCTGGGAAGTCACTCATGCATGAGAGGAGTGGCAAGTAAGTTTAGGCCTCCCAGAGACCTTCCAAGCATCTCCTCCTCCCCAAATATCCCAGCCACTGTTTGTCCTGAGAACAGCTCTGGGGCCACAGGCTGGGGTTAGGTGGGATCTTGGGCCTCCCTTCCTGGCTACTGAGTGTGACCCCAGGGCCCATCGTTCCAACTGACTTGGCTCAGGTCCCAGAGAGCCCGGTTGGTGTGTACTTGGGGCTTGGGCTGGATGCTCTGCCTGTGCTGGGTGCCAAAAGCCTCTGGGTGTATTTCAGGAACAATAAAGAATAAATCAACACAGGAGAAAAGGGCCTGCAGCAGCTGCTCAGAGACCCGGAGAAACGCAAGGAATGTGTGAGCTTTTGGCAGAGGCCCTGCATCTTGACCGGGGCCTGAGAAAGGCCATGGCGCTGACTGGACGGCTGGACGAGTGAGGCAGGCGGCTGGCACCGTGCCCGCTCCGCAGCCCACCTGGGAGGCCCCAGGCAGCCGTGCTGAGAGCCCGCATGCTTGCTGGCAGCAAGGTTTTGTGCTTCTTGATCGCTGACAGGTATTGGAGAGCCGTATTGTCCCCATTCTTATCCTCCAAACCAGCAGGGTGCCCCCTACAAAAAAAAAAAAAAAAAAAAACAACCTCCCTTTCCTCCCTGCCCCCAGGCCATCAGGTAGGTGTTGGTTCCTTCTAGGGCGGGCCAGGCGGGAGAGCCGGAGCTGATTAGACACACACCTAGACACCCGCCTCCCCTTCCTCCCAAGATGGAGAGGCTGCAGTGGCAGGTCTGAGAGAGCGCTGAGTCTGAGAACATCCCCTGGAGACCCTGACCGTGTGTTCTTGGCCAAGTCATGTTACCTCTCAGGATTTCAGTCCCATCAGCCATGAAATCAAGATTCGGACCAATGGTTTTTGGGGTGGCCTTGGGCATCTGTCTCCTTTACTCAGTTTGCACGGGGAACAACCTTTATTTGGAGATTTCACTTCTTGCGAAGAAACCCTTCTGAGAGTCCCGTGCAGAGAGGTGCTGGGGCTGATGCTCAGCGCCCTGGGTGGGGGCCATTGGCACTAGTAAGGAACCCAAGCATGGACTGACTTGACCCAGATTTCAGGGTGCCCGGGGGAGGGGGCAGGAACCCCGAGCCCCCATGGGGATTTGAGGCAAGTCACGGCTTTATTTTTAAAGAGCTGTTGGCCGACCGTGGGTGTGGGGCTGGAGCGTGTGGGAGGGATGTGGCTTCCTCTTAAACTGAAGATGTTGAGCTTTACACGTCGGCCCAGTGATGGTGATCACCAGTAGTGGTAGCGTCTTCATCTTCAAAAGCCACTGGCCTCCCAGGCCTGGCTCACTCACCTTTCCTGACCAGCCACGCTTCCAGGACATGACAGTGGTTTTCAGGCCAGCTGAAGCCAGGGAGAAGATGGAAACAGCCCAGAGGCTGCTGCCATCCATCCCAAAGAGCCTGAGGTGCACCCCAGCAGGAGACTGAGCCTGCGGCCCTGCAGATGGGGCTCTGGGTTCCAGTCCTGGCGTGGCCTCTGTACTGCCGTGACCTCAACTCTTCGGGTGCCTCTCTGAGAAGGGAGAGTGTCGTCATACCCACCTTATCTTGAGGATTTAACGGGATCCTGGTGTAGGGTGCTCAGCACCATGCTTAGCACACAGTAGTGCCCTCTAGAAATGTCGGAGGTAGTGATGATGGTGAAATAGAAACCTTATTTTTGCGATGTTGGGCTCCAAGCCCTGCCTCGTATCTTGCCAAAAGGTGGGGCCTCCTAAATGGTGGCATGAAGTATTGTTATTGGCATCCTTGATTCTTGCTCCTGGCTGTGTATCTGCAGGCAAGTTTCTTTCCTTCTCTGGGCTCTTTGTGGAATTGAATTGAGTGAACTGTGACATCCCTTGAGATTTGAAATCTGTTTAGCTTCTCCAGCTGTTGCTCTGCTTTGGTGGTTGGCTCTGAAGAGAGGCACAAGCCGTCTTTCTCCATGTGTTGTGGAGACCCTTATTCCGGAGGGTGATCCTGCTGACTCTGCAGCTCCCAACTCATCCTCATAGTCCTCCCACCTCAAAGCATTATGGGCTCTCCTAACTTCCCACAACATGATTTGAGACTTTTTCGTGGAATTATGATAAAAGACCAGGTACTTTAAAGGCAGACGACAAGATTTTGAATCTTGCTTCTGCCACCTTAATAACAGAGCCTCAGTTTCCTTCTGTAGCATGGGGACAGTGAGAAGATGCCTGGGTAGGGAGATTGTGTTTGTAGATTAGGATATGTCAACTGCCTGGCATGGGGGAAGTCCTCGGTAAATGTTAGCTTCCTTCTTTGGGGGAAACATCTGCCTTTTGGACATTCGGTAGATTGGCTGGGGGGAGTGAAATATTTGCTTGTGACCATTTTCCCAGGGAGAAGCGGGGCTGGTTAACAAGCTGTGATAGCCCTAAAGGGCTGTCCCTCCCCAGCTTGTTTGATTCTGGGATCAAGCCTGGGGCTGGGGTCATTTTCAGTGTGTGTCTGGGGTGGTGGCTGGGAGAGGGGCTACCCAAGCATTTGCAAAAGTCTGAGATCTCTGGCTTCCTAGGGCTGTGCAGAAGGTGTGGGGAACATGGTCTCAGTAAGGGAATGGCCCTTCTGAGCTGTGAGAACTTGACAAGTTACTTCTAAGCTTCATTTCCTGTAAATTCCCCAAATTTCCTTCTATTTTTGGTTTCTGATTTTATCTCATTTCAATTGGAGAACACACTTTGTATGACTTCAGTGCTTTCAGATTTACTGAGGCTTGTTTCATGGCCTAATTTATGATCCTTCCAGGAGAATATTCTGTGTCCCCTCGAGAAGAATGTGTATTCTCCTGTTGTTGGGTGAAATGTTCTATGGATATCTGTTAGGTCTCTTTGCTTAATAGTGTTCAAGTCTTCCGTTTCTTTGTTGATCTTTTGTTTAACTGTTCTATCCACTCTTGAAAGTGAAGGCTTCAGATATTATTGTTGAATTGTCTGTTTTCCCATTCAGTTTTGAAAGTTTTTGATTCATGTGTTTTGGGGGCTCTGTTGTTAGGTACAAATACGTTTATAATATCCTGTTGATGAATAGACACTTTTACCATTATGAAACATCCTCCTTTGTCTCTAAGAGTTTTTGTCTTAAAGTCTAATATTAGCTGAACCATTCCAGCTCTCTTTTGGTTCCTGTTAGCACGGTATACTTTTTTTCCCCTCCTTTTACTTTCAACCTATGTGTGTCTTTGAATATAAAGTGTGTGGCTCTTGTTAACAGTTGGATCATGGTTTTGTTTTGTTTTTAATCTATTTCCCCAACCTGTGCCTTTTAATTGGGGTGTTTAATCTGTTTACCTTTAAAATAATTATTGAAAAGATTGGATTATATGTCTGCCATTTTTGCTGTTTGATTACCGTGTCTGATGTCTTTTTTTTTTGTTCCTCTATTACTATATTATTTTGTTTTGTGTTAAATAGATATCACTCCAGACCTGTAAAATGGGACAAAGAAGAATAAGGGTTAAATAAGATGTTGCCTGCGGTGTGCTCAGCACAGTGTCTGCCAGGTAGTAAAAGCTCAGGTGGGGCTTAGGCCCTGTAAGAGCCACAGTCAGCCCTAGGGCTCCTGGGACCCCTCATGCCTCCTGGGCAGGGTACGGTGATCTGGCTGGTGGCTCCCAGGGGAGTGAGACGCAGTAGGTCCTTGGAAACTGCCCCGGGCCAGGATCTGACCTCTATTCTTTCCTCTGCTCCAGCACCCAGGCAGCCCCTGGGCTGCTCAGAAAGCACTGCAGATTTCCCCACCTGGAGCCTGTACCCCGTTACCAGACCCGTTACCAGACCCGTGAACCAATCTCTCAGGGTGGGTTTGAGAACCACTGCTCAGCACTGACAGGTAGCAGAGTGTGATAGAGACCTGATGGCAGGCTTGGGTTAGAATCCTGGCTCTTCCCTTGGGACCTCAGGCTGTGACCTGGTAGAAGTTACTTTTCAGAGCTAACCTTTCCTCCTTTCTCAGGTGGGAATAAGTGGTTGTACAAGTAAGCAATACTCACACTCATTGGACACATGAGCAGAGCTAGTGGCTACTCTGTATTGTGGCAGTTGCTTGTCACAAAAGTGATTCCTGGACGCAGGCCTTGGTCCCCCTCTCCCTCGCTCCTAAATTCCTCAAAGGCAGAAGAAACCAATGAGTGGTGGGTTCTAGACCAGACATGGTTACCTGACAACCAGTTCACTGTTTCCTTTCCATTGGGCCACGTTGCCTCCAGGCCCTGCTTCTCCCCGCCTTGCTGCAGAAATGGAAGGGAACTGAAGAAGCCTTGTGGTCACGTGGTTAACACCGAGTAAAAGCATGCAGATTCAGAAAGGGTGCGAACAGTGTGTGCTGGAGGGCTGCCTGGAGGAGGTAGGCTTTGAAGGGAGGCAGGTTGTCAGAGTGGCAGCAGGGCTTCCAGGCAGAGCGAACTGCTCCAGCCAAGGTTCAAAGTCAGGGAATTCTTCCCAGGGTCACCTGTTCTCTGCATGTATCTCGAGCCCCAGGACGGGCTACCTTGCATTATAATATATTTGTGTTTCTGTTCTCCCGCACTGGACTGGTAGCTCTGTGTGGGTAGGGACTGTACCTCATCTCCTGTGTCTCCTCAGAGCCTGGCTTATAGCCAGTTTTCACCAAATGCTTGTTGAGTGGATGAAGGGACCGTGGGCAAACCTGCAGGGCTACAGAAGGGTGTGTGTATGAGAGAGAAGGGGAGCAGGCAGGACAGGGCCACGATGAGGGAGGTCCCTGCGAGTGGCCTTCTCTGTATGTTAGTCTGGGGCAGAATCTGGCACTGGGGCTCAGGCACAGATTCCAGGGAGCCCTGCCCTAGACCTGCCAGCAAGCCAGGCCCTTCCAGAAGAGGAGCCAGGCCCTTCCAGAAGGGGAGGGTGGAGTTGGAGCAGCCTCTGGTGGTGTGAACGCTGTAGGGCCTAGAGACAGTTGTGAAGTCCCCATGAAGCCGTCTCCAGAGGCTCAGTCACTGAAGGGCTGGCCGCAGGGACACTTGCTTTGTCTCTTCTGGAGACAGCCCAAGCCTGCCAGCTTCTACTTTCCCCCTCCCCCCCGGAAGTCCCGAGTGCTGTAGAAGGGGATTTCCTGAGCTGCCTGTGGTCCTCGGTGGCCCTTGCCCAGGAGGAAAACAGGCCAATCCCCCCCCGAGTGCGGACAAAAGGTGGACCAGGAGCTCAGTCCTTTCCAGGCTCTGCCTCGACCTCGAAGTTTTCTCTCTGCCTCAGCTTCCCTGCTGTAAAACGATCTGGGTGTCCCGACTTTCTCAGATATCCTGGGGGTGTTTGTAGGGACAGTAGGGGACGGGATGATAAAGGGAGATGCCTGAATGAAGCCCCATAGTGGGTGCCTCCTATGGCAGAGGATTTCCTCTCACTTGTATCCCTTTAAAAGCATCTCTGTGTTGGCATTGTTACAGTCCAAGCTCAAACTGCAGGCAGCTCGAACCCTGGCCAAGCCTCTGAGCCTGTCCAGCTTCACAGCTGGGACCCCTGGGACTCGTGACACCCTGGCCTGTCAGCCTGACCTCTGCGTTTCAAGGCTGAGGTTCAGTCTGGAGAAGTGATAATCCGAGGACTCTCTCTGGGCTTGGAACAGGCAGATCATGGGTCTGCTCTCTTACACCCCCAGGGGAACTGACACTTGTGGGAGGCAGGTCCTCATCTCTGTGGCTGGCATCTCCTTCCTTATTGGTTTTGCATGCCTCCTGAGAACAGGACTTGTGTGTCCAGTGGCTTGGAAAAATGGGGCCCTTCAGCCTGGGTGTGAACTTCCAGTTAGAGAGGGGCACACAGCACTGCAAATGATTACACTGTGCCCAGAGGCAAGGTCTACCTAGGGCCTGGGCAACTCTAGCTGGCCCAAGATGGCAGCTGTGGGCCATTTGCCGTCTGCCTGCAGCCAATGGGCCCAGAATATCTGAGCGAGAACTTTTCAGGATATGAGCCTGGGCTGGAGGGCCAGCAGGGCCGTGCCAGGCTCCTCTGGAAAGGGCCTCTCGTCACTGCCCTGGGCATTGTAGCCAGACATGTTGGCTCTGCCCAGCCATGTCAGGGCACGAGGTAAACAGATCCACAGGCTCATGTCCCTGGCCTTGGTCTAGGCAGGAGTGGGAAGCCTTGCAGGAAAAAAGAATGGGCCAGGGGACAACAGTGGGGGGCTAGCACTTTCTCAGTCGTTCTGACCTGCATGTGGGGCAGTGAGTGATAGTCAGGGGACAGGTAGCTTAGGGGCCTACAGTTGGAAAAGGATTTGTGTTCAGCTTAGTGGATGGGGTCTGGGGCCACTGATGGGGTTATAAGGCTGGACTTCACTTCATTGCAGGGTGATGTGCTCAGGAGCTCTGATGTACATCAGGGAGAGGGACCGGAACTCAGAGCTGGGCAGGAGCCCAGGGTGGACACACAGGCATGAACAGTGGCCCTGCCTAGGCAGGGCTCTGACTCACTTTGGGCGCAGTCTTGAATGAGCAACCTAAGAGGCAGGTACAAGCCGAGAACCAAGGTACAATGATCTGTTGACTCTGGCCCCCTGGAGCTTGTGGTCTGCTGGGGGACAAAGAAATAGGCATCTGGAATTCAGTGGGCTGAGCCCAGCCATGGCGTTTAGGAGGTATTATGGGCTCAGAGTATAGTCCCTGGCTCTGACTTGGGATGAGGAAAGACTTCCCAGAGGAAGCAGTGTCTGTCGGATCTGCAGGATGAGCAGGATTTGGTCAGATGAGAAGGGTGGAAAGGTGTTCTGGGCAGGGGAAACGCCTGGTCAGAGACCTGGAACAAAGCGGGAATGGCGTTTTGGAGCAGGAGCCGCTCTGAATGATGGCTCCAGCATGGAGTGTTGACACAAATGGCAGAAGCCCAAGTCTGCAGGGACTTGTGGGCCGGGTAGGGAGTTTAGACTTTGTCCTAAGATAGCTAGATATGGAGCTGGCTGGCCTAGGGATCTGGGTCCTTGTTGGGTGCCGTATTTAGGTCTGTTTGCCTCACATTGGAGACGCATGAGCTCTGACTCCCCTTCTTCCCGGTGCTGAGTTTGTGGGGCTAGGGGTGGCGGAGGTAAGAGCAGGAACTTGGAGCATTAGCATCCTGGGGTGGAGGAATCCTTCCATCATCCCCAGGCCAGAGCTGAGGCCCTGAGGCCACTGGGACTGGGCTGGGCACCCCTTTCCTGGCCTCTGTAACCTTGACTCACAGCAGTCTTGTCTTTCGGATGACTGCACCGAATTCCCCAAGCTTGAGGGTTGTCCCCTTAGTGGCCATGGTCTAGCCCCATGGCCACTGAGGGCTCACTGGCCTCTCCCAGTCAATGTCCACATGCAGCTGGGCTGCTGATGGCACGTGGGGAGCAGTGTGTGTTCGAGTTGCCGTCCTTGGAGGGCATGGTGTCACCACCAGCACAGAACACCCAAGAGCCTTTTGGGCACCTTCTGTCCCGTGTCTGCAGAACACGTGTAGGTTCAGTGCTGTTTTCTTTTCTTCGTGCACACTGCTTTTCTCTGTAGAGAGAAAGTGTTTCTCACTGTAGGTCCTCCTGAAAGCCCCAGACGTCCCTGGCTGTTGAGATCAGATGCTGGCTGTGTCTTCTGCCCAGGGCTGTCTGTGGTGTGGTCAGGGACGGGTTGCAGCAGCGAGGCTCCCGGAGGAAGGCAAGAGTGCATAGAGCCTTGACAGACTGATAGAGCGGGTGTGAGTGTCTGGGGCCCCATGATGTCTGTGGGTTTCCTTTTGCCGTGTTTCTGCATCTGTTTGTCAGAGGCCCTGCAGCTGGTCCCAAGGGCGAGCTGCCTGCAGGAGTTCCTCCTTATACCCTGTTCCCTGCAACCTCAGGGTTGCATCGGCCGGGAACCTTCAGAAAGGATGGCTTCCTACCTCTCCCTCACTGTGAGGAAGGCCAGGCTGACTTCCACAGGAGGGACAGAGGAGGAGGGCTGGGGCACAGGAAAAGGGAGGATGTGGCTTGGGCCTGGGCAGAGCTGCAGGCTGTGAGGTATGAGTGGGCTCAGAGCTGGAAGCCCCACCAGCAGCCCCCAGAACTGAGGCAGGGGTGCAGGGGCTGGAGGGTCCAGCTCTGAGACTGAGGTGGAAGTGACCAGTGCAGTCTCAGGTCCTCCCTGTGAGTGGACCTCCCACGGCTGCTGGCACCTCTGTGGTGTGGGCCCCTCCACCCCTCTTCCTTCTCTGCCTGCAGGTCTGAGGGCCTCAGCTGTACTGGGGCAAAATAGGAGAGGTTTACCCGGCAGCTGTTCAGTTAAGGGGCTTCCCAGCACCAGTGAGGAGGGAGATCTGTATCCAGACAATTCTTGCTGTGCTCTGGGAGGGTGGTATGCAGAGAGGGCCCCGGTGTCTTAGCAGCATGCCTTGGTGGTGGTGGTTTAGTCACTAAGTCATGTGACTCTTGGGATCGACGCTTGCCATCCCATGGACTGTAGCCTGCCAGACTCCTCTCTGTCCATGGAATTCTCCAGGCAAGAATATTGGAGTGGGTTGCCACTTCCTTCTCCAGGGGATCTTCCCGACCCAGGAATTGAACCCGGCTCTCCTGCATTGCAGGCAGATGATTTACCAACTGTTATGAGGGAAGCCCAGTAGTATGTCTTAGGAATGAGGAATGAGAGTTTGGTCTTGGAGTTCAAGCCCTGGCTCTGCAGGATCATTACCGTGTGACCTTTGGCAAGTTATTTAGCCCTTCAGAGCCTAACTCACCTGTAAAATAGAGGTTTAAATAACAGTGCTTCATACTTTGGCTTCATGCTGCTTTATAAAGCTGTTGTGGGAATTAAACATGTGCAGAGTACTTAGGATCTGCCTGGCACGGTGCACTCTCGTTCTTATTATAAATACTGACTACTGCCTCCACTGTTACTTCTCCTTGCCCTCCTGTCTTGGTGTGTCTTCCCCTCCTACCTCCAGGCTTCCACTCTTTTCCCCATCCCCCCAGACAATAATCTTCTTTTGAGGGTCGCAGTCTTGGGTATCTGTGCTCTTAGCATTATTAGCAGCGTTCCAGTGTGTGTGTGGGGGGGGGTGACAGGGAGGCCTCTGCAGAAGCTTCAGCCTCCCCAGAGTTGGCCCCTTTGATTTTTTTTCTCAACCAGTCCCTGGCCCAGCAGCTTTGGAAACCTGCTGTGGTGTGAGGAGCCAAGGCCCTCCCTGATGGGCAGGGTAAGGGGTGGGCGGCAGACCAGGCCTGACCAAACAGCTGCGGCTGAGCCAGTGTGGGACTGGGGCAGAAGCAGCCCTGCCTCGGATGCCCTTTCTCAGACTCTGCCCTGACCTCCCCAGCCCCAATTCCAACCCCTCTGCACTGAGCGGCCGTGCTTGGGCACCTCCATCAGGCACACACTCGCACGTGCACCCGGGCCCATGGGCCACGTGGGCTTTCCCTTCCTCCAAGCCCCAAGCCTGTGCTGCGGCTCACCAGGCCGTAGGGCTGGGATGGGGTGGGGGGTGTTGTGTGTCTGCTCTGTCAGGGGAGGGGAGACTCCCTGCTCCCTGGAGGCACGTGGACCTGCCAACTCTCCATGGTACCCTCCCTTACGCACACACTCACACGTACACGCACACACATGCGCGCGCACACACACAGCATGTCCTTCCTTCCTCTGTCTTGTACGTGGACCTGCCAACTCCCCCTCGTACCCCCCCTTACACACACATTCACACGTACACGCACACACATATGCGCGCATGTGCGCACGCGCACACACACAGCATGTCCTTCCTTCCTCTGTCTTGTACATGGACCTGCTAACTCCCCCTCGTACCCCCCCTTAGACACACACATGCACATACTCGCACGCACACACACACACACACACACACACATGTCCTTCCTTCCTCTGTCTCGTAGTGCTTCATTCTGATTGGAGAGGCAGAGCCAACTCCTGTGGCCGGGACAGTCCCACCCTGCAGCTTCACCGTGGCTCCCAGGCTTGTTTTCGGTCTGGGGGCTGACTTTTGGGTCTCTCTCTCTCTGCTCCATGTGTTGGCTTGGCTGTCGGGGCGTGAGAGTTTAAAAGCAAGAGAAAGGGGTTTGTTTAGAAGGTGGTTTCTGTGGCCTCGGCGCTCTCTGCCTCCTAAATCCTCCCGGGGTGTGGCAGGGGGTGGGTGAAGGGGCGCCTGGGTGACTCTCGCCCTCCCCCAGCTTCCACAGGCGAGACAAAGGGGATGCCGCTCGGAGAGCCGCTCTCACTCACAGCAGGGCCGGGAGCTGGGGAAGGAAATGGAGGAGGAAGTTCCTCCCCTTCTGGGTGCTGGGTGAAAGTGAAAGGCAGCAGGGGGGCTGGAGTGAGTCACAGCCGCTCTGGGAGGGGAAGGGAGCTGCGGAAGCCTGCAGAGGAGCGATAGCACTGCCGCCTCCCCGCGGCCCGGGCCATCGCTGGGTGTAGCCAGGGCTTCACACCGGAGCCTGCCCCTACCCCAGCCAGCCCGCCTCTGCGCCCCTCTGCTGGTTTCCTGAGAACTCCCCAGGCTGCTCACGGTCACCTGGGGCGTCTAGGTTCTGATGCCGAGGTCAGCCAGGACCTGCAGATATATTCATGGCGGGGGCAGGGCCGGGGGGGGCGGTGCTTCCCGAGCTCCCTCCCCTCCCGATCCTTCTAGACTTGAGTGACTCTGGATCTGAATCTTATTGTGGGCAAGAGGTGGGCCATGTAGCTCTCACCCTCACCAACTCCCCAGAGAGGCAAACAAAACAAAATAAAATGAAACCAACCCTCTCCGAAGAAAGAAAAAGCCTTCAAAAATACATGCACAGTCTAGGTGTAAGTTATAACTTGCATGCAAGTAGTAAAAACATACCTAAATTATAAAATACTGGTCTGGATGCCTTCTCTTCAGTAGCAGGATAAAAAGAATGAGCTGGGTTGTTTGTTGTTGCTTTTATTTTATTTTATTTTTTTACTTTACAATATTGTATTGGTTTTGCCATACATCAACATGAGTCCGCCACGGGTGTACATGTGTTCCCCATCCTGAACCCCCCTCTCACCTCCCGCCCCATACCATCCCTCTAGGTCATCCCAGTGCACCAGCCCCAAGCATCCTGTATCATGCATCGAACCTGGGCTGGCGATTCGTTTCATATAGGATATTATACATGTTTCGATGCTATTGTTGATTTTAAATCAAGTTACAAAGCAAACATAGGAACACTGTGAGCACATTGGTCATGCCTTGTCAGGGAGAAGCCTTTAGGACTTGTGTTCTAGAAATCTGCCTCCCCTCAGTATCACAGCTATGCTGTTCTTTGCTCAAGATGCCAGGAGCTCTTTGGCGGTGGAAGAGGGTGGGCGGGGACTGACCAGCTACTGGGCTGCATCCTGTCTCCTGCCAGCCCAGGTTGCAAAACAGGTTCCGTGCTCCTTTGGGGAAGACTGTGGCTGCCACAGTCCCACCCAGCAGCTCCTCCCAGGGGTGGGGTTAGGACTGCACACACACCCTTCTGGGGCCTCACCTATATGCAGAGGACGGCAGCCTACCCTTGGGCCTCAACTCTGCAAGGGCCTGATGGGGCTCCCGACCCTGTAGCTGCACAGTTGGGAGCGGCTGCTGTTTTCTCCATTTCCTGTCTGAGATGTGCGTGGAGTGTCAGAGGAGGCACTGGCTGAAAAAAAACTCCGCTGGCTCTGTTGGGGAGGCCACTACCTGGACCGAGATGTGAGAAGACCTGCTTGGCTGCCCAGTGGGCTGAGGCCTGGCTTCAGAGGAGAAGGGAACCCCATATGGCCTTTGTCACCCCTTATCCCAACTTGACTGCAGGGGCTTGGGCTGGATCTCAGCCCCAGCTTGCCCCCTTGGCAGGTGCCTGTGTGCCAAGTTTGGAAGTTACACAACCAAATGAGCCGTCTTGAACGCTAACCAGTAGGGCGAGGTAGTGGGACTAGGGGAGAGTCCCAGAGCACCCTGGGAGATGTTGCTGCCTCCTGGTAGCTCCCCCAAGGCCCTAGCTGCTGCCTCGCCATGGTCAGTCTGTGGCCTCGAGCTTGTCCCCAGGAGGCAGTGGAACTGCAGGACCCTCAAGGCCCTCCCCTCACACGCGTACTGACCTCTGGGGGCATCCTTGGGAGGCTGCGGCTGACACTGTTGCTGTTCTTCTGTCTGCAGGCTCCAGGGCCCTGCGGAGCATCATGACCCAGGACGAGTAGAGGAGCCCGAGAGCCTCTCTGCAGAAAGGAAGGAAGAGCCCGCTGTTCTTTCTCCCTGTGCCTGACCGCATCATCCAGCATTTCCGCTGGTCCCCCCTCTGGCTGCTGGATTAGGGCCAGGCTTCCAGCAGGACCATCCCCCAGGGGATGGGCGACTGGTGAAGTAGGTCTCACTGCCGGGGCCACCGTTGGCCACACCATGAACCTCCAGGCCCAGCCCAAGGCTCAGAACAAGCGGAAGCGTTGCCTCTTTGGGGACCAAGAACCAACTCCCAAGGAGCAGCCTCAGCCCCTGCAAGCCCCCCAGCAGCCCCCGGCCCCTCCGCAGTCCAGAGTGAAAGAGGAGCCTTACTTTGCCCACGAGGGTTCAGCAGGGGCTGCTCCCCACTCCCAGCCGGTGGAACTGCCCCCTTCCAACAGCCTGGCCCTACTCAACTCAGTGGTGTACGGGTCTGAGCGGACCATGCTGTCCCAGCAGGTGGGCTCGGTCAAGTGGCCCAACTCCGTGATGGCTCCAGGGCGGGGCCCGGAGCGGGGAGGGGGCGGGGGTGTCAGCGACAGTGGCTGGCAGCAGCAGCCAGGCCAGCCTCCCCCCAACTCGACGTGGAACCGCCACAGCCTGCCCCTCTACAGCGGACCCAAGGGGAGCGGTCATCCTGGCATGGGGGTCGCTACCTACTACAACCACCCGGAGCCTCTGAAGCTAGAGAAGGTGGGGGGGCCACAACTGGACCGCTACGGAAACGCTGTGCGGCCCATGGTGCCGCCCAAGGTGCAGCTGGAGGTGGGGCGGTCCCAGGCGCCCCTTAACTCTTTCCACATGGCCAAGAAGCCCCCAAACCAGACGCTGCCCCTGGAATCCTTCCGGCAGGCGTTCGGCCACCAGGTGAACCGGCAGGTCTTCCGGCAGGGCCCGCCGCCCCCTAACCCCGTCACGGCCTTCCCGCCCCAGAAGCAGCAGCAGCAGCAGCAGCAGCAGGCGGCCCTGCCCCAGATACAGCTCTTGGAGAACTTCTACTCCATGCAGCAGCCACCACCCTCTCAGCAGCCCCAGGACTTCGGCCTGCAGCCGGCCGGGCCGCTGGGGCAGTCCCACCTGGCCCACCACAGCATGGCACCCTACCACTTCCCCCCCAACCCTGACATGAACCCGGAACTGCGCAAGGCCCTCCTGCAGGAGTCAGCCCCGCAGCCTGTGCTACCTCAGGCGCAGATCGCCTTCCCCCGCCGTTCCCGCCGCCTCTCTAAGGAGGGCGTCTTGCCTTCCACCGCCCTGGATGGGGCCGGCACCCAGCCCGGGCAGGAGCCCGCCAGCAACCTGTTCCTACATCACTGGGTCCCACAGCAGCCGCCACCCGGCCCGCTGGGGCAGCCCCATCCTGAAGCTCTGGGGTTCCCGCTGGAGCTGAGGGAGTCGCAGTTGTTGTCTGACGGGGAGAGACTGGCACCCAATGGTCGGGAGCGGGAGACTCCCGCCATGGGTGGTGAGGAGGGCATGCGGGCAGTGGGCACAGGGGACTGTGGGCAGGTGCTACGGAGTGGGGTGATCCAGAGCACCCGACGGAGGCGCCGGGCATCCCAGGAGGCCAATTTGCTGACCCTGGCCCAGAAGGCAGTGGAGCTGGCCTCGCTGCAGAACACAAAGGTGAGTGGCAGGGGCTGCGGGCAGACCCGGCAGAGGGCAGGGTGAGCCGTGTCTAGGGCCAGGGGAGAGCAAGGGACTCCAGGTCCACAAGGGCAGTTTTCTTCCTTCATTGAAGGAAATGAAAGAACCCATCTATTTCAGAGAGTTTTGAATTTCCCGCATGCACAGAGTCTCTATGGATATGTAGGTGTATCCATACTTGACGGAAAGACGGGTTTTATTCACATGCAGGCTTGCAGGCAGGGCAATGTAGTGCCCCTTGCGGTGGGTTGCCTTCTTCATTTGGGTCTTGCAGGGTTGGGAGTAGGGGGAGGTGAAACCATTTCCAGATCCAGTATGCTAAAAGACAAGAATGTGGTCATGGTTACACAGGCGGTTATACTTGTCAAACTGCATCAAACTATAATTAAAAATAGGTGCAATTTGTTGCACGTTAATTATCTTGCAAGAAAGTTGATTTGAAAGAAAAGACAGTCTAAACAGGGAAAAAGAATGAATAGAATTTGAGCACCTGTGTTGTACTCGGAGTTTCTTATCCCTGATCACAGTAGTTTCTCATCAAACCTTATGGGAGGGATGCTGGGATGCTGGCATTTACCCCATTTTATTGCTAAAGAAACTAAAGCCCAGCTGGGATTTCCCAGGGTCATAAAGGTACGATAGAAGCTAGTATCTGACTCCAAAGCCGGTGTTTGCCCCTTCCTTCACAAGAGGTCTCAATCCCCAAAATATGTATAGCCAGACTTTTGTATAGGAGGCTGTAGCATTGACTTCAGCCAGCTGCCAGTGGGGAAATAGATAATGAAAACCACCCTTACTTTGCCACAGGTTCCTTGCTTATTTTCTTTTGCAGAGATATGTTTTAAGTATGCAGATGCTATTTCACATGCCACTCACTGTCTAGGCCAAACAAAACATGTCTGTGAGCCATTTGTGGCCTGAGATGGCCATCTGGGGACTCCTGCTTCAGGCCAAGATGGGAGAACCTGGCAAAAGGGAGGTGATGGAGAATATTTGGGAATACGATGGGGGAAAGGTGGTCAGGGAAAGGCCACGTTGCCATGGACCATTGGGAACCATCCTAGGTGTTTGAGCCTGAGTCCAATGGGACTAGGGGTCCCGGACCAGCAGATCAGGACTTACCTTCTAACCATCTGCGTTTTCATTTCCTCTCACTCCCCTTCTCCAGGATGCCAGTGGCTCTGAGGAGAAGAGGAAAAGTGTGTTGGCTTCAACTACGAAGTGTGGGGTGGAGTTTTCTGAGCCTGCCTTAGCCAAGCGAGCACGAGAAGACAGTGGGATGGTACCCCTCATCATCCCAGTGTCTGTGCCTGTGCGGGCAGTGGACCCAACTGAGGCAGCTCAAGCTGGAGGTGTTGATGAGGATGGAAAGGGTCCCGAGCAGAACCCCGCTGAACACAAGCCGTCAGTCATTGTCACCCGCCGGCGGTCCACCCGTATCCCTGGGACTGATGCCCCAGCTCAGGTATGAGAGGTGCCCCGTGCAAACAGCTCCGTACCTGAGTGCTCCTGATGCCTTAGTAGTGACATTATATGGGAAAAAGCAGACCATGGCAGTATAGGAGGGATTCAGGCCCCCGTGGGGATATTATTTATATTTTCCAAACGGAACTTTTGGATACATGGCACTTAGAGAGAACAAAGAAACAGTTTTATACTTGAAATGTGGACTGTTTAGGAAAATCCAGGGTGTGTGAGTCTTTTATTTCAGATCAACAAATTTTGATTGGGCCTCTTACATGGGTCAGGTCCTGTGCTGAGCGCTGGCACCTAGAAATGTTTACTTGTTCTTTCAGTACAAACGTGTGTTGCAACCTCCTCCTAAGATTGAGGTTTTGTCTATTTCTTAGTTTTGTCAGTACTTGTTTTATACATTTTGATGCAGTGTTTGTTGCATGCTCATTTAGAACTGGCATAGAAACTACCATGAAATGTTATATCTTTAGTAGTTTTTTTGCCTTTTGAAGTTCGCTTTGTCAGGTACTTCACTTTCTTTTGGTTAGTGTGGGTGGGAGGATGGGATCTGTACTTTTTCTATCTTTTACTGTCGGCCTTTCCATATCATTCTACTAAAGGTGTATCTTTCAAGTGGCATGCAATTAAGATTTGTTATTATCTGTTCTGACAATCTTTGCCTTTTTGTTAGAGCATTGATATGGTTTACATTTAATGTAATTACTGATAAACTTCAGTTTAAATCTGCCAGGTACATTTTCTTTCTCCAGCCACCCCCCACCCCCCAATCCCCCGCCTCTTTTTTGTTTTCCTTTGGATTGATTGAGTTTGTTATTCCATTTCCCCTCTTTATTAATTTATTAGTTATATACTTGATGTATTACTCCTTTAGTGATTACCGTAGGAGCCTTTTTTTAACCTGGAGTTCTATGAGAGAACTAAGCCCTACAGAAAGGGATTTGAGTGACCATTTTCTCAATTATCTGGAGGATGTTACATAGCTAGTACCATTCTAGATGCATTGGAGAGAGGTTAACTTATTACACAGTGAATGCCTTATGACATTAGAGCTTAATTCTCTGTTTCCTAGAGAATGCATTCTTGGCTTATTGAAATCTAATATAAGTTAGTGCTTTACCTCTTCTTGGACAATGCAGAGTTCTTATAACCCTTTTAACTCCATTTTCCCCTAATCCCTAACTCGTAGAATTGTTGACATGAATTTTCTTTCTCTATATATTTTAACATTATCAGGACATTATAACATTACTGTTTTGTTCAGTTGTTTATTTTAGATTTATTCATATATGTAGATTGTTTTATTGTTTTTTATTTCTTGTATCTGCAAGTTTCCATCTCAAATCATTTATATGCTGTTTGAAGAACATCCCTTAGTATTTCCTTTAGTGTGAGTCTGTTAGTAATAAATCTTACTAGTCTTTGATTTTCTGAAAATGTTTTTATTTCATGTTCATTTTTGAAAAATAACTTTGCTGGGTAGAGAAGTCTGTGTTGGTAGGTTTTTGGTGAGTTTTCTTTTGGCATTTTAGAGATATTCCGTTGTTTTCAGGCTTCTATTATAGTTACAGTGTTGAGAAGTCACTATAACCCTTATTGTTGCTCCTTTGAATGTAAAGTATCTTTTTATCCCTGTTGCTTTAAGATTTTTTTTTTTTTGGTCATTGGTTTTCAGCAGTTTTGCTGTAATACCTAAATATTATTCTCTTTGTATTTATCCTGTTTAGAGTGCTTCTTGAATATTTCTTCTGCTCCATTTCCTCTCTCCTCTCCTATGGGACTTCAGTTACACATTTTGTTAGAATTTTTCACTGTATCCCATATTTTGTCTGTCATTCAGTGTTCTATGTTTTCTGTTATTTTTTTTTCCTTAGTCTGACCTGTTTCAGTCCACCCGTTCTCTCTTTAGATATGTATAATAGGTTGTTAAACCCATTCATTGCACTCTTGTTTTTAGTTTTCAGTTATTGAATTTTCATTTGGTTCATTTTTAGAGTTTCTAGTTCTTTGATGAGACTCTCAACCATGCCTTTTAGTCTATTGCATAACTTAAGCATGTATTTCTTTTCTCCTCTTTTTTTTTTTTGAGGGGGGTGGTGCGGTGCACTGCGTGGCTTATGGGATCTTAGCTCCTTGACCAGAGATTGACCTGGGCCCCAGCAGTGAAAGTGCTGAGTCCTAGACACTGAACCACTAGGGAATTCCCAAGCATAGTTTTCTTAAAGTTTATATCTGATAGCTCCATTAATGAGATCCCTGTGGATCTGTGTCTATTATCTGCTATTTCTTGTTTTTAAACCCCTTCTTGCTCTCTTGTATATCTGGTTATTTTTAATTGAATGTAAGACATTATATATGAAAAGCTGTTGAGATAATTAAAGACTCTGGATGATGTTCTCCTCTCCTGGAGAGGATCTGTCTTTGCATCTGACAGGTAGCAAAGAGCACAAGCAATAGTGGATTGCTTTAACGTAATCAGATAATTTGAAGCTAGGCATTATTCCATTTGAGAACTAGTCTATTTCTGATTCACTTTTATTCCAAGGATGTTGCCCTTTGGAGTCCCAAGCTGAAAGCCTACAGGTTTACCAGGTCCTCCTTCTTTGGCAAGCTCTAAACTCCAGTTTTTATTCTGATGGATCCTTGAAGTTATTAAAAGCTCTGCTCAGTTTTTCAGCCTCTCAGTTGTCTCTTCCATAACAGCATCTATCTCAGGAAAACACAATTGCAAATGCTGGACTTACCTTTTTGGCTTTCCTCTTTTCCCTGGACCTTGACACTTTAATTCTTTGCCAACTCCTTCGCTCTCTTGATACCCACAGAAATGTGGCTTTGTATTGAATCTGGATTTTTTAGTCATTCTCAGCTGGAGAGTTGGCCTGCATGCCTAGTGTCTGTAACACAAAAGAGAGCTCCAAGATTTTCATCAGCAGCATAGTCTCTGCTCTTTGGAATCTTGTTCTCTGGTTAGGGGAAAGCTTGTGGTGGAGGCTGGAGGCCTGGGCAGCTTGTCCTGAGGATGGCAGGACAGAGCCTAAGCAACTACACTGTTCAACATGCCTATTTCGTAGATGAGGAAATAGGTCCCCAAAAGGCCGGGAGCTTACCTAAGATCATACAGCCAAGTAGTGGCAGAGTTAGCCCTGGAATTTGGATCTCTTATATCCTGCCTGAGGACTCTGTCTATACCAGGCTCTTGGGGAGGTCTGTCTGTCTCTCTTTATGGACCTTTTGGATCATGTGCAAAAATTAGAGTGGTATAATGAATCCTAATATCTACCCATCACCCTCTTTTACATTTTTCAAAATGCAACCAATCTTCTTTCATTTGTACTTCCACTTCTTCCTGCCACTGGATTTTTTTTTTTTTTTTTGAAGCAAATCCCAAACATCACATTATTCTAACCATAAATACTTTGTTTTTGTATTTGAAGTACATCATATTATACATAAGAATTCTTTTGTTTTGTTTCTTTCCTTCCTTCCATAACATCATTATCACACTGAAAAAATCAATATGAAAAATGCAGTCAGATAATTTATTAATAGAAGAGTTTAAATCCATTTTCCTTATAAAATCACAAAACATTACTGCTAACTGAGTTTATGTTGCATTTCTTGTCTAGCAAGTTTGGGGGCTTTGGGCTCTACTGTATTTTTTTTTTCTTTCTGTGCACTCAATATTGTACCCCTAAGTAGGGGGGAAATGAACAGTGTCCTTTCTTCCTAGTCTGTGGAACAGCAGAGAGGGTGCAAATGGCTAAAAGACAAGGCCAAGACCTCATGGGGACTCAGGGCCCTCTGCTGGAAGGGGCAGAAAGCCTGTGGTTCCTGGGCCCACTCAGTCAGTGTGGCCAGTCTCACCTGTGCACCCAGGGAAGTGATCAAGGTCACTTGCTCACTCCTGTCGGACTTCATTCTCTCTTGAGAGGGTAGGGATGCAGGGAAGAGAGGCCTGTATTCCTGTACAGCCCTGCCCTCTATTCTGTGTGGAGGCCCATGAGGGATACCAAACAGGCAGAAGTGTAAGCCAAGAGGGCTAACTTTTGACAGCACAGGTAGGCTAGCCTGTGATCATAGGACTAAGACTATGAGAATCAAAGTTCTTCAAGGACACGACTGTCCTGTTCACTATGTGGGCACATGCCCAGCTTGGGTCTTGGCACATGATACGGGCCTCCATCTAATGGAGAGCTTGGGGTTTAAGTAGTGATAGCAGCCAGTACTGATTAGCTACTATGTACCAGGTGCTGTTCTCAGTGATCCCCGTGTATTGATTCATTTAGTCCTCTTAGCTACCCCCTTAGGTAGGTATTTGTTATCCCCATGTTAAAAACGAGAATGCACAGAGTTAAGTAATTTTAAGTGGTAAGGAAAGGAAGTAGCTCCCAGTTCAAGTGATCCAGTCTCAGTGCCTGGGCCCTTAACCACAGTAGTTCCCTGCCCTGTAGTATACTTCACAAAAGCTGTTGGCAACTGTGGCCTGTGTGCTAAATCCAGCCCTAAGACTGGTTTTTATACTTTTCAAAGGATTATTTAAAAAGAGCGGGGGTAGGAGTGGGGTCAGGAGAAGACTGAAGACTATGCATTGACGAATGTGTGTATGTGGCCCACAAAGCCTAAAATATTTACTATTTAGCCCTTGACAATGTGCTGACCCCCGCTCCCTGTCTCAGGCTTGCCTTGGCCACGAAGGTGTGGTAGGCAGACTGAGTTCCGGAGGTGAGACTGGCAAGCAGTGGTCAAGACGTCAGTGTTCCCAGGATGCGGGGCGCTGAGCCATCTTGGTTCTGTTTCCTTCTCCAGCCTGAGGACATGAACGTTAAGTTGGAGGGGGAGCCTTCAGTGCGGAAACCAAAGCAGCGGCCGAGACCTGAGCCCCTGATCATTCCCACCAAGGCGGGCACTTTCATCGCCCCTCCCGTCTACTCCAACATCACCCCCTACCAGAGCCACCTGCGCTCCCCTGTCCGCCTTGCCGACCACCCGTCCGAGCGGAGCTTTGAGCTGCCCCCCTACACACCACCCCCCATCCTCAGCCCCGTGCGGGAAGGCTCCGGACTCTATTTCAATGCCATCATGTCGACCAGCAGCATCCCAGCCCCTCCTCCCATCACGCCAAAGAGTGCCCATCGCACCCTGCTCCGGTCTAGTGAGTGATACCCCGCCAACCCCACCCCTGGCAGCCATCGGGAGAAGGCAGTGTGGAGGGGAGGAGGGTGGTGGACAGGGAAGACTTGGGCTTAGGGCTGCTGGGGACTGAGCCGGAATGCTGTGGGGAAAGGGGCTCTGCTGTCTGTCTTCTGAGAGAGAAGGAGGTTGTCCTGGTACAAGTACATATAGGGGTAGGCTTAAACCCCAATTCCACCATTTACTGTTACATCCTCTGTGGAAGGCATTTGAACTCCCTGGGTCTCAGTTTCTTCTGTATTTAAGTGAGGACGTTTGTAGTATTTGGTTAATGATGAAATGCCAATATGTATTCAGCTATTTTTAGAATCACAAACAGCAGTTTCCTATGGTTCAGCCTGATAGCTTGCCTCAGAGGGTTGTGGTGAGGTTCAGATGCATTAAGACACGTAAAGCACTTCACATCGTCTCTGATGTGACACATTCGTTCTTAATATTATGTGGCAGATTCTGTCTCCTGGGTCTCTTCAACAGTCATTTTGGCCCAGAGCAGACATTTTGGCTGGCCTAGGTGGTGAATAGCTAAAAAAATGTTGTCCACTCCACAACATTTCCCCTAGAAAAAGGGGATAATCCTATCAGGGTGATAGAGAGGATTAAGAAAAAGTAAACCTATCCAGAGATAGGACAGGGGTGAGTCACTGCATTAACCTCTGACCCTGACCTCATCATGACATGGCTCTCTGGTGCCCCCTGGTGTCTGGGTGAGAAATGACTTGCCCCTGAGCTGATGCGCCTTTGGCTCTTCCACTTTTAACTGGAAGCTTGGAAGCTTCTCTCCCTGCCTCGGTGGTGCAAGAAGAAAGTCACTGTAGAGACCAGCTTGGCGACAGAGAAGAGGTCCTATCCATCCATGAGTATTTTTCTTGCACTTAGATGTAAAGCCTGAAGCGGATCCTGTGAGGGCACCAAGTAACATGGGGGACGCTGTGGTGTGTTCAGAGAGAGTGCTGGGTCACTGGGGAGTTGACATGGAGGCCTGGGAGACAGGGAAGCAAGCGTCCAGGCAGGGTGGGAATCAGTGGTCAGTGAGTGAAGCGGACCTCAAGCTTGGGAGCCTGCAGAGGCTGCTAGCCCTGGTGGTGAGGAAAGCATTTACTGAAGAGAGGGTGGGGCTAGAGCTGAACTTGAACTAGGAAGCGGGTGGGGAGGGCGCACTGGGCTGACGAAAGGAGAAGTGCAGAGGCTGGGAGGTGGAACGTGCAGGGAGCGCGAGGGGCCACGAGGGATGGACGGTCCAGGCAAGGCTGTGGTGGGAGGCAGAGTTGGCAGGGGAACTGCCTTAGACGCTTGAGCTGAGGAGTTGAGATTTCCTCTCAGGTTGCAGAGAGGAGTCAGCAGATTTTGTTTGTGAAGGCAAGGGGGAGTGTCTTGATCGCATAGGGCATTAAGATCAGCTCGGAGAAACTGAGGCAGAGAACCTGGCCAGGAAGTGAAGCGATAATTACGAAACAGTGGTCTCCTTCACCAACTCGCTCCTGTAGCGGAAGTGTCTGCCTCTTGTACTAGAGCAACCGTAGTTGTACGTTGGACTTGATGCTGTCGTGTGGGAGCTCCCGGGGCAGCTCTAGTAGTGTGACTGGTAGTAGTAGTAATAACAGTAGCTAGTATTGGTTGAGGCCTGGGCTTTGTGCATGATTTCATTGAACCCTGACATCATCTTAGGGAGATAGGTAGTAATAGCCCCTTGTAGCAGGTGTGAACAGGGAGGGACCCACGTATTTGGTAAAAGTCACAGCTAGTTGTCACAGTTGCAGTCTGCAGAGCCAGGACTCAGGGTGCCTGCTTGCCCAGTGTGAACCTCTGAGTCACCGCTGTGGCTCCTGTGCATACAGAGCAGCCACCCCCGATTGGGGAGGGTGGCCGTGTTCAAGGGAGGAGGGTGCCGTCTCCTAACCTAACTTTTGTCCCATAGATAGCGCCGAAGTCACCCCGCCTGTGCTCTCTGTGATGGGGGAGGCCACCCCAGTGAGCATCGAGCCGTAAGTGCAGCCCAGCCTCTGGCCCAGGGGGTGAGGGTGGCCAGCTGGGGCCCAGTGCACGCAGGCAGGCCCTCAAGGAAGAGGAGGGTTCTGTGTGCTGAGGGTCTTCACTGACCGCCCCCTCCCACCCCAGCTTCCATGTGGAAGTCACAGGGAAGGCAAAGGGACCAGCCCAGTTTGAATTTGCCTCTGAAGAAAATCAGAAGGGCCGTCCAAGCAGCTCTTTCCTTGGCTGTAAACCTGGAGCTTCTCCTCTTTGCAACTTCTGGGCCTTGCTTTTCTGGCAGCACCAGGTGCTGCTTGCTAGGCTGTCCTCACAGAAGCTGGATTCTCTCACACCCAGCTGAAGCCTTGCTGTGCTCAGCCACTCCCCACCCCCGACCCCTTCGCCATTCCCCAGGGAGAAAGTCAGGTTCCCCATCCCCACACAGTGAGACCTCACTCCCTGTCCTTTCTACCCCTGCAGACGGATCAATGTGGGCTCCCGGTTCCAAGCGGAAATCCCCTCGATGAGGGACCGTGCCCTGGCTGCTGCAGACCCCCACAAGGCTGACTTGGTGTGGCAGCCATGGGAAGTCCTGGAAAGCAGCCGGGAGAAGCAGAGGCAAGGTGAGCAGGCACGAGCCAGCAGGCAAGGGCCTGCTATTGGGCCATGGGTGGGGTAGGCCCCAACCCCACCCGGCCCTGCTCAGCTCTACAAGTGCTTTTCTCTCCTCCCTCCCCCAGTGGAAGACCTGCTGACAGCTGCCTGCTCCAGCATTTTCCCTGGAGCCGGCACCAACCAGGAGCTGGCCCTGCACTGTCTGCACGAGTCCAGGGGAGACATCCTGGTGAGACCCTGCCCCCCGGTGGAGGAGGGCCCCTTGGGGAGGCTGGCAGGGAGCCGTATCTCTGGTCCAGGAGCCAGGCCTGTCAGCGAGCTGATTGGAGGCAGGCGGGAGGGTCTGACCAAGGTGGGGATGGTAGGGGGTCGGCCCAAGGGAGCCCTGGTCCTGGACTCGAGACTTCACTGTGCAGGGTCCACTCCAGTCTCTGGGTAGTGGGTCCCCCACCCCTCAGACAGGGCTGTCCACTGAGGACCTTCTCCATCTGTGCCTCCCTTGGGGACCAGGTGTTCTTTCTTGAGACACCCCAAGTGACCCAACCCCAGGGACCTTGCCCTCCTGCCAGACCTCTTGCCCCTTCGCAGTTAAGAGTTAAGTAATCACCCTACTCAGAGAGTCCTGGATTTTGGCCACTGAGAACCTGTCAGGGCCCTAACATTTTCCTCACTTCCCTTTCAGGAAACGCTGAATAAGCTGCTACTGAAGAAGCCCCTGCGGCCCCATAACCACCCGCTGGCAACTTATCACTACACAGGTGGGTTGGTGGGGTGGGCCGGGGGCCTCCAGGGGTCTCCAGCATCAGTGGGGCTCAGTGCTGAGTCACAACCCGGGGTGGAGCGGGGGTGGAGAGGTGGGGGCGCAGATAAGCCAAGATCCAGTGTGAGGGAACCCCAGAGCCGGAGTGGCTCTCAAGGGACTTCTGTGCCCTGCAGGGGAAGGGAGAAGGGCTTGAGCATGTGGGAGCCCATTTGGGCAAAAAAGCCCAGGAGGTGTGGGTATCAGAAGCAGGAGCCCGGGGACTGCCATGTCTTATACTGGGCACTGTGCTTTTAGAAGGACATTAACCAAGTGGCATAACCAATAGTAGCCGCTGGTATCGAGCCCCGTCTGCTGGTGCATCCCGTTTATGCCAGGCAGAGCACCTAGAAGCTTCTGCATGCATGGTTTTACTCAGTCTGCACCACAGACTGGCTGTTAGGTGATTTCTATTATTAGATCCCATTTCACACTTTCACAAGTGGGGAAAGTGCGGCTCAGAGGCTAAGCAGCATGGCTGGGAAGTGGCAGAAGCAGGACAGGCAGCCAGCTCTGAGTGCCTGCAGAGACGGTGGGTGGACGACCTCACGCTTTCCGGCTGCTCAGAACAGTGCCCCGCAGTGCTCCCAGGCCCATCCCGCCCTCCTAACGCGGCTCCCTCCTTGCCCTGCAGGCTCCGACCAGTGGAAGATGGCTGAGAGGAAGCTATTCAACAAGGGCATTGCCATCTACAAGAAGGACTTCTTTCTTGTGCAGAAACTGGTGAGCTGGGGCTCTGTTTCAGGGGCAAGAGAAGGGCAGGAGCCCCTGCAGGATTTGGGGGCTCCCTCTGCTAAAGAATCTGCCTGCAGTGCAGGAGGCCAGGGTTTGATCCCTGGGTGGGAAGATCCCCTGGAGAAGGAAATGGCAACCCACTTCAGTATTCTTGCCTGGAGAATCCCCATGGACAGAGGAGCTTGGCAGGCTACAGTCCATGGGGTCACAGAGTCGGACACGATTTAGTGACTAAACCACCACCACCATCTGTTGGGGGAGGAGCAGCCTGCAATTACTTCCCAAGCCCTCTTAAAAAACAGTTAGGTCAATGCCACTTAATAGCTTCAGAGACATTTTTCTAAACAAAACAAGAAGGGATATGATCAGGCCTTTTCCCCCCTTGGTTCTAAGCCCCTTCCCTCATCTTAGGGTAGTGTAGCCACACCCTGAAGTCTCACTCCAGAGTGGCCTGAGTGGGCACCAGACCCAGTAGCACCGAACTTAAAATAGTGACTTGCCTAAGGGGAAAGAGGAAGAGGAGGAGGGTTGCAGGCAGAGGAGAGCCGTCCCGAGGCGCTGGAGTACTTCAAAGGCCGCAGTTAGTATGTGGGAGGAGAGGTCACCCTGAGAGCAGGGGCACTGAGAGCTACAAGAGACTGGGGGCCTCTGCCCACTTCCTGTCAGGCTGGGGCAGCCTGGGGCTTCCTTCTAGGAACTCAGCTGACGGAGTAGAGGAGACCCAGGCCTAATTTTCCTAGATTTCTCTTGTCCTCCCGGCCCTGTGTTCTTGGGGAGAGTGTTCTGCTAATCAGAGGACTTGCGCCTTCCCACCAGCTCTATGTCACAAAGCCTGAGACAGCTGAGGGAAGACAGCTTCCCAGAGTATGCTTTTCCTCCTGGGATTGTAGGTTGTGCCAGGGACGCCCTGGGGCCTGGACCAAGTGCTGACGAGTTCTCCTCCAAGGGCCCTGTTGCGAGGACAGTCATCTGCTGGGCTCCCTGCCTGGGCAGTATTGCTGGGAAGTGCATGCCTGGGAAGCTGGCTGAGGCGCCCCTAATGCCTTAATGAACAGAACAGACCATTAGGCAGGCAAACAGATGATCAGAGGGAATTGGTAGTAAAAGTGTAAACAGGATCTAATTAATGAATCTGTGACTTGCCTATTCCTGGGAGATGAGTCATGTCTTTTCCCTGCTTATGCACAAAGGGCCCTCACTGACCCCTTGGGCTCTGTGGGTAGAACCCCCCAGTTCCCAGTGTAGCCCAGAAACTGGCTGAGCTGTCTGAAAGCCTGGGGAGAAAGGGGAGACTCAGAGAAAACACTCTGCTCTGGGCAGCGGGGGTGAGGGAAGTAGTCCAGAAACCAAACCCAGTGGCCGAAGGGATTTGTGAAATGGGAGGGCTAGGGTTTCAGAGCTTGGGAGGATCATTTGGTCTCACCCCACTCACTACCTGCCAAGAGACTTGCCTCAGGCCACATAGCCATTCAGTGGCAGAGTTAGAACAAGACTTAACCTCCTGCTTCCTCTGCAGGTTTTCCAGGGCTTTCGTGTCAGTCTCCCCTGAGTTCCTCCCCGAGTTCCTCCCCCACATCAGGGAGTTTGACGGTTCTGTTCTCACTGCTCCCTGAAGAAGAATGAAACCCTAAGCCTGGATTAATTAGAGAGGCCCTGTTACTGGGCCTAGCCTGGCTTTGAATGTGAATGGTGCCCAGACTTTTTCCCCTTTAACTTTACATTTTGAAAAATCTCAAGCTTACAGAAAAATGGAAAGAACAGTATGATGACCAGCCATATATGTCAGATTTACCAGTTGTTAACCTTCGCCACACTTGCTCTCTCTCTGTGTTCATAGATAAACTCACATACACATGTGTTCTCTGTTTTAACTGATCATTAAAAATTACAGCATGACATTTGACCTAAATATTTCTTGAA
This sequence comes from Bubalus bubalis, assembly GCF_019923935.1. Lineage (NCBI taxonomy): Eukaryota > Metazoa > Chordata > Mammalia > Artiodactyla > Bovidae > Bubalus > Bubalus bubalis. The sequence goes on from NC_059167.1 coordinate 18,154,784, forward strand.
ACGTATTCTCCTGCAAAACCAAAGTACCATTATCACACCCAAGAAATTTAAACTGACATAATACTACTCTCTAATACGTCATCCGTATTCAAATCTCCCCAGTGGCTCCAGGTTGTCCTTTTTTAGCTTTATGTAAAAAAAAATGGTAAAGTGTTGGTTAATTGACTTGGTCAGTGGTTTGTGCACAGCAGACATTGGAGACATGCTCGTATTTCCTGGGTTTACTGGATTTAGTGTTCACTAAAGTTAAGGGGGGCCATGCAGGAATGAGAAAGGCTGCAGTGCCACTGGGCAGGTGAGCTGAGCCAGGAGTTCTGACCTCAGTTTTGGCTTCAAACCAGATCCAGACCAAGACCGTGGCCCAGTGCGTGGAGTTCTACTACACCTACAAGAAGCAGGTGAAGATCGGCCGCAATGGGACGCTAACATTCGGGGATGTGGATACGAGTGATGAAAAGTCGGCCCAGGAAGAGGTTGAAGTGGATATTAAGGTGACTCCCTTCCCAGCTTCAGCTGCTTAGGCTGAGCTGGGAGCCTGAGCCCAAGCTCTCCAGGACTCCCTGGAGGGGAGAGAGAGGAAGGCAGTGCCCCTGACAGCCCAGGGAGTTGACGTCCTAGGCGCTGGCCCTGGACCTTTGGGTTGCCCTCTCCACCTGCCAGTGTCGTTGTAATGATACACTGTGTTGATGCAGAACATTGGGGATATTTCCCACTGTTCATACCAGCATCAGTTTCTTGTCCTGTCTTAACAGACCTCTGACACCGTTTCCTCAACTTGAATCATTCTGTGTCGCCTGTATGAATTCTGCTCTATCTGCATCCTGCCACATGTCACCATTAACACTTTTGTCATGTCCACACACCATTTGTGCTAGTACTTATTTTTCTTTAAATCAACTCTAAAGGGAAGCTTTATATCACAACCATAAATAGAAAACCAGTGCTCTTTGTCACAGAAGGTACTGGTAAAAATATTTATATATATGAAAACCAAACAATGTTATGAAATTCTAGCCAGGTATTACCACCTGCCAAACCTCTGAGATGAGGGCTGACCTCTCCTTGTTAAGTCTAAAGAAGTATAAAAGACACATTAACGCCATTTTGAGGCTTTGTCCTTGACATAATCAGGGTTGAAAGAGAACTGAAAAGAGAATGTTATTCAATTCTGTAAAAAGAGAATGTTATTTAATCCTGTGTCCATGCATCCACCTAATATCATCTTGGGGTCATAAGTCCACACTTAGTGACATGCTGCTTTAAGACAGGGAGTGATTTAGTTCCCATTTTTGCAGATGGGAAGAGGGTAGAGAGATAGAAAACATTACAAAGATAGTTTAGAATGGAGCTCAAAGTGGCGCCTGGCCCCACCAGGCCACCCTACCCCAAGAATCCCTCTTGGATATACCCAAGAAGACAGGTGGCCTGTGGGGTGGGACGGGCAGGTTTCCTCCATGCCCCAGCCCCACCTCAAGTGCTTGGTCTCATTCTGAGGGCTCCATGGCCCTCAAGCCTCTCCTCTTACAGGCAGACTAGTTGTGGAAGGGTGCAAGGTCATAGCACAGGAGGCTGTGTTGGGCCAAGCAAGGCAGGCAGGATTAGCTGCGGCTGGTGAGCCCCTTGCTGGATCAGAATTAGTGTATATGACTGTGTGACCGCACTGTGGGCTCACTGCCCTGTTCTCGTCCCCCATAGACTTCCCAGAAGTTCCCAAGGGTGCCTCCTCCCAGAAGAGAGTCCCCAAATGAAGAGAGGCTAGAGCCCAAGAAGGAAGAAAAAGAGACCAGAAAGGAGGGGGAGGAGGAGATGCCAGAGACCCAGGACAAGGGGGAGCAGGAAGAGGGGCGAGAGCGAAGCCGGCGGGCAGCAGCTGTCAAAGCCACACAGACACTACAGGCCAATGAGTCGGTAAGTGTGGCCTTCCCTGGGGGAGCCCAGGACCAAGGAGGATGGCTGGAGCTGGGCCTGGGGGTGTGGGAGGGAGGGCAGAACAGGAACATGACGATGATTGTCATCATCGTGGCAGGAAGTGCACTAAATATTTTACGCTGTTAACTCGTTTAATCCTCATAAACCCAGGTAGTAGGTACTGTCATCATTCCCATTTTACAGATGAGGAGATTGAGGCCCAAGATAAGATAGCCAGTAGGCAGCCTGACTCCAGAATCTGCTACTAATTTTACACTATTCTGCTTCTGTATCTGAGACACAGAGGAAAGAGACTGTGAAAATCCAGAAGGTGTGTGGGAGGGTTGGGAAGCACTCCTGACTTATAGTTCAAACAGGGCTCCCCCTAAGAGAGCTGCGTCCTTGACAAAAGTGTCTGAAATGGAGCTGAGACAACGGGAATAACAATAATGGTGCCTCATTCATGTCTGCAAAGTGCTTTCCTGTTTATCATCTCATTCATTCCTCATAATAACCCCATACAGTGTTGACGCCCACCTTGCAGATGGAGGAAACTGGGTTCAGAGATGCTAAGTGACTTTAGTACAGTGTTTTGTCCACAACATCACAGGCTCAGAAGCAAGACACACTGGCCAGAGCTGTCCTGGGCCCACAAAAGACAGAGAGAGGGCCCCACAAGAGACAGACCCCTGGGAAGGCTCTGCTGGCAAACTAGTATGAGAGTCTTTGTTAGTTTAACTTGTATTGTATACTTACACACTTGCAGGAAACCCTGCTCCCAAACTGTAGACACAGTGGTTTGCTCCCTTCTGAGCCTCAGTAGCACTCCTCTAAGAGCTGTTCTTTATATACACACTCCACTGAGTTCTGCTGAACTTTTATGAATGCTTTTCTATGGGGTTTGATCCAGTGCACGCACGTGTGACTTCTCATGGCCATCTGGGTCTCCCATATCCCAAGGTCCATGGTTCACATACCCTGAGCAGCACCTCTCCAGGTCTACAGCAGGAGTCCTGTGCTCTGTGTTACCTGCTTGGCATTTCCCATGGTGGCCCCTATTGTCATGAGCTAGCTGCCTGTGTGTCTGTCCCTTCAGACTGAGTTCTCTGGTGGCAGGGCCTTCTGTCCCCTCTATACCCTCTGAGTGACCTGGCATGTTACATAGATGTGAAGATCATTTATGGAATAATGTCACAGACGAAATACTGAAAACGTGAAGCCATGTCATTAAGCAAGAAGTCCTATCTTATAGAGCTAGGGCTGTCCCACCAAATTACTGTACCAGCAATTTGTAAAAACGGAGCTGGTCAAAGATGGATTGGGCTTCCAAAAAGGCACTGAGTGCCTTGTCATTGGAAGGATTCAAGAGGATGCTAGGGGGCCATTGGGCAGGAGTGCGTGATCTTTACAAGCCTGCTGTTTGCTGATGTTCCAGAATTTGGGATTCTCATTTCCCTAAATCTCTCACCTCTCCTCGTTTGACCCTCTCCAGGCCAATGACATCCTCATCCTCCGAAGCCACGAGTCCAACGCCCCTGGATCTGCGGGTGGCCAGGCCTCAGAGAAGCCAAGGGAGGGGCCAGGAAAGTCACGAAGGGCACTACCTTTTTCAGAGAAGAAGAAAAAAACAGAGACTTTTAATAAGACCCAGAATCAGGAGAACACTTTCCCTTGTAAAAAATGCGGCAGGTAAGACAGCAGGCCCAATCTCCACCGGAACCTGGCAGGGTGGCTGAGGTTGGGGGAGGGGTGGGCGGCCATTCCTAGGGAGAAGTAGGAGGAGTCACAGCTTGCGCCTCGTCTCCTGATTGGCTCAGGGGGTTTCCAGGGCAGTGACGTCCCTTGGCAGGTTTTAGAAGAGGAATGATGGCACTGAATCGGGAGCCTTTGTTGGAGGGTGGGGCTAGGCCACGTGGCTCCTGGCAAGCCAGAAGGGCCGGGGAGCCCCAACTGCAGACTCAGACACACACACACACACACATACACACTCAAACACACACGTGCAAGTGCTCTAGCCCCGTGGTCCCAGCAGGGGAGACAGACCTGACTGGAGCCCCTCCTGTTCGGCTACAGGGTGTTTTTCAAGGTGAAGAGTCGCAGCGCCCACATGAAGAGCCACGCGGAGCAGGAGAAGAAGGCAGCTGCCCTGAGGCAGAAGGAGAAAGAGGCCGCGGCCGCTGCAGCCACTGCGACCGCCTCCCCGCACCAGCCGGCTCTGCGGGAGGAGAGCGGTGCAGGCGAGAGAGGCTGAGGCCTGGAGCTCCGGAGCCTGCGGAGGGAGAGATGGCGCGGACTTGTCTCTGCAAAACGAATACGACAATTCAATAAACGGCCCTTTTTATTTATAAAGGTCCCAGGAGCAGTGTAAAGGGCTGTAGGATCCAGTTCTCTTGCATTTGGTCTGTCGGAAGTTTTCCTCCCCGCTTTCCAGGAACTAAGAGAGTCCCTGCTCGCCCGGGCTACCCCTGGGGAGGGGCCCCAGCGCCACAATCTCAGCACGCAGCCGCTTCCGTCTTTGTTCCCCCTGCTCCCCTCGGTCACCATGGAGAGCAAAGCACAAGTGCACCCCCTTGGCAGCATTCACCTCCCCCGCCCCAGGGGACCTGCCCAGGCCCTCCCTGCCCGAAGTCCCAGAAAGGGATTCCCTGGGAAGGAGTGTGGTGGCTATCTCCGAGAGGGAGCTCAGCCTGGCTGCTCCAGTAACTTGTGTCCTTAGAGGGGCCACCTCCTCCCCAGGAGGGAGGCTGCCAGAACGGGGAGGGCGGCAGGGAGAGAGACCAGGACTGGTACCCATTCCTGGTCAGCCTGCCGGGGCGGGAAGGTTTTCTCGGATGTTCGGGGAAGGAGCCAGTGCTCCTTGCATGCTCTCAGCCTGCTGAAGGGAAGGGACTGCACAGGATGGAATTTGCAGAGTTGCTCCAGGGCTAGGCCTGAGGGAGCTTCTGACAGGCCTTGGCTTTTCTGGTTTCCCACCATTTTGCCAAATACCTTTAGGCCCTGGAGGCTGATAAGGGAGCTTAGCCTAAGCCTAGCCTGCTCCTCCTTGGTGCAAGTTTCCTGCTTGCCTTTGTTCTGCCCTTGGCAGCTGCCACCTTAACCCCACCGTACCTGGTCTAGCTGATATCCACAGCTCAGCCCTCAGTTGTGCATGCTGGAGATTTCTGGATCCTTCCCTGGGAGGGGGAGGTCTCCTAGCCAGATTGGACAGGAGCCTTCATTCCTTGACTTGTGTCATTTGGGAGCTATTTATTTATTCTTAATATTTAATTTTTAACATCCTCTCAGGGACCAGGGGCTTCCTTCTTTCCAGAGGCCCAAGTGCATTTATCCCAAAACAAGGCACCTTCTTGGCACCCCCACCCCCTCCCCCAACCTCGTATTTCCAAGACCCTTAAAATCCCTTGCCCCATTGCTCTGGAAGTTTTGCCAACAGGAATGATAGTAGCACTGAAAGCAGGTGGAAGGTGTCACCAAACCACAGGCTAGCAGGGTGAAGGGAGATCAAACGCAGTTCTTATTGCTACCGCTTCTCCCTGCTGAACATTCAAGTTGCCTGAGGGGATTGGCTGGAAGCCAGAATTCTGGTTTTGTTTCTGGCTTGAATAAGCCATATTTGGCATGGAGTCACTGAAGTGAAAGGGCTAGAAGATTCAGGAGGCCCCTTCACTTGCCAGCCCCATAGGAGGGCTGAGTTATTTCTCTGATCTTTCTATTCAACTTTAGTTGTGTAAAAAGAAGTTCCAAGTGAATGCAAGTATATGACAAGTCTACATGTTAAGAAGGAGCCAAAAAGTATTCATTCTGCTATTCTTCTGAGATAGCCTAAAGGCATCATATTGGTAGCTGGGAGTGGGGAGTTTTGTTCTAAACTATGCACTATCAGGTTTGGGTTTTTTTTTTGTTTTGCATTCATTTCTGTATTAATATGGTTATACAGGAGCCCAGCTCTGGGAGTAACAAAATTCTCCTCCTTCCTCAACTCCTGATGACTACCTAGACCTCTAACTTCCCAGTGAGTTTCTTCCATAGGTTTCTACATGCTCAATAGCCCAAGATTGCAAAAATCTCCTATACCCTCCCAAAACAGGAAGGTAGCAAGTTTAGGCTCTTTTCTAAATCACGTGTAATATGAGTGCCTTCGCAGCTTTGCCCCAAAGTGCTACTTACGTTCCCCAAGGTTTTTTTCTATTTAAACCGCATTTAGTTTCAGGCCACTTTTTGGACATGTGGTAACAGAAACCTCCTTTGTCTAGAGTGATTTTCCTCTTCTAAGCTCACAGAGACAAGAGCAGGTGAATATAGATGGAGAAAATCAAGATGGTACCTCTCCGTATTAACCCCACCCAACATCGTATTTTAGAAGGGTTTATGTTCCAGAATGAATTTATATCTAGAACGCAGTGTAAAAGGTGAAATGTTTAGCGAACAGATGAAGTTGTGGCACATGACCTGCCATAAAGTAGGTGCAGCCACAGAAGCTGGCATAGGTATATCCTTTATGGTGCTTTCTGCCTGTGAACATGTTCGGCTTGTATTTTTTTTTTTCTTCTACTCAAAACTCTTTGCTTTAAGAAGTTAAACAATAAACACCTTTAGCTTTATAAGGTTCTCCCCACACCATCTCACATATCCATCTCTCAGCCTCCACCTACACTCAGCTAAGGGCATGAAACTAACCTAGTGCCTGTGTTCTAGACCATCTCTGAGGTCTCTTACCCACCCACGGAGACAGTGCTTCGGCACTGTCCTCCATGCCTTCAGCCACCCCCCTCACAGCTAAGGTACACACCCATCCTTTCTGCTGCCCACTTCCACCCTGGCACAGAGGTCGTGTGCTGCTTATGTCTAAAGGGATCCCATATATTTAACTGCCTCAGTGACCTAACCTCTTCTCACGTGCCAGATGTTAAGATGAAGGAGGAATACAACGCATATTCAAGCCTCAGCTATTTAAATGTTTTTATTGAGGCTCACTTTTCTTGGATGGTATTTATTACCAGACTGGCAAGCCTAACTTCTTAGGTTTACAGGAAGTATGCATATTTTTATAAAACAATTGTATGTCCTCCCCATATTTTTGCTGTGTTAATATTTGCCTCTAACAATTTGCAGCTGTTTCACCTTTTCCTCATTTGTCTCTCAGTCGAAGGCCTTGTTGGAGGGGACAGAGCACAGGAACAGCCTTGACAGTCTGTAATTATTGTACAAATATTTTAATAGCATATAAATAAGTATATTCCTTTTATTTTGAAAAAAAAAAAAATCAGACACTGCCTTCTGTGTGTTTGCTGCCTGTGGCACCCTTTTTTAAAAAGACTGTTACATATTAAAATAGTGTACATATATATAAATATTACCTCTTGCTGTACAGTTGTGATAGACCAGACTGAAGATTTTATTTTTTGTGTGCTTTTTATAAAAAAAAAATTAACACACTAAAGAAAATCTTGCTGATGTGATTGTAATGTACCTATGTAACTTATTTACTTTTGAATGTTCTTCTGTATCTTCAAACCTTTTATTAAATAAGGTTTTAAAAATTCATAGTTGAATGCTTTGTCCTTTAGGGGAGATTTTCAACCATCTGGGATTGACGTAAATCGGCCTTGGTTTGCTTGCAAGGGATTACTTGAAATTTTTGAACCATAAGCATTCTGTTTTATCAGTCCATTGTCCATGATGCCAGGACAGGGGAAATAACACACTAGCGTTTGCTTGGCTACAAAGGTTACTTAATAGATCTAGATCTTAGAAAATTTTAGAAGAAAAAGGCTCAACTCAGTGTCTAACAGGAAAACACTGCACACTTCCAGCGTTTTCGTCTTATTGGGATGAAGTTCGCGGAGGGGGCACAGTGCGATCGATCGGCTGGTACCGCATCTGTTTCTGAACAGCAAACTCCGGGAGTTAGTGATGGACAAGGAGACCTGGCGTGCTGCAGTCCATGGGGTCGCAAAGAGTCGGACATGACTGAGCGACTGAACTGGACTGGTTGAAGGAGCGACGTGAGTTAAGTCTTCCTTGACACACTCATATAATCTTCAATGCACTCCAGCATTATATTAAACTTTTAAACACAGTGCTTTGCTTAAAAAGGAAAAAAAAAATCTGGAAAGTGTGAAAAAGGAAATGCGCCATCAGAGAACGCTCCGCGAGTCCCTTGCTGGCACCATGGCAACCGCAGGCAGCCGGAGCGTCAGGGTCTGGAGTCATCCAGGCCGCCGTTGCCTTGGCTACGCTCGCGCAGGCTTCGGATGCGGGGGCGGGGCGAAAGCCACTCGCCGGCCGGCCCCGCCCCTCGCTGCCGCAGTAACGCCTGGGCTGGCTGCGGGTCAGTCAGGCCGGCAGCCTCTCTACTCCGTTCCGGGTCACCTTACCGCAGCCCACGCGCAGCCGCTGCGCCCTGCCTTCGCCGGCGCCGCCTCTAGCCTCGCTTCCGCCTCCTTCCCGCGCCTCGGCTGCTGGTGCTCAGGGTATCCGACTGTCGTCGCCGCCCAGAGGGGTGTACCTGAGCCAGTGAAGAAGCCGCTCTTGGGCTGGCCTCGCGGCGACCTCTGGACAGTCTCCCCCTGCAGGGGCGGCACAGTTCGCAGTCTGCAGAAGTGCGGCTCCTCGCGCGCCTGAAGGCCGAGCTCTGACCGCGGAAGCCGGGTTGATGCCAGGTGGGGCAGCAGCGAGTGGCCGGCGCCTGGGCTGCGGAGAACGGGCGACCACGCCTGGGGATCACACGCCGGCGACCTCTTCAGAGCGCGACGTCTCCTGCCATCTCCGCCTGCCTTCCCTACGGGCCTCTGCTTGGAGACGCGACATCCTGCCTGCAGGTGCGGGACCGGGCCCGCGGACGCCGATCGGAGACACAAGATGGCGTTGGGCGCGTGACTGAGCATCCCCCAAGTTTCGCTCCGAGGACGTGGAGGACGGACGTTGGTGGGGGCAGTGAAAGGACGAGAGCCGGACTCTGGTGTCGTTGGTTAATTGTGATTGCGTGAAGCTTGACTCCTCGGGCAAATTGCAGGAGAGTGTCCGCTGTCGTCCTAAGTCCTTTAGCACAGGGAGCCACAGTCTTAACTCGTATCTAACCACCTGATAACCCAACTATCAGGGGCCCTTGATAGTTGGGGAAAATGGCGATGACACTGTTGGAAGACTGGTGTAGAGGGATGGATGTGAATTCTCAGAGAGCCCTGCTGGTCTGGGGGATCCCGGTGAACTGCGATGAGGCTGAAATCGAAGAGACCCTCCAGGCTGCAATGCCCCAGGTGCACTATCGAGTGCTTGGGAGAATGTTCTGGAGGGAAGAGAATGCCAAAGCAGCCTTGTTAGAGCTCACTGGCACTGTGGATTACGCTGCCATCCCCAGGGAGATGCCGGGTAAAGGAGGGGTCTGGAAAGTAGTCTTTAAGCCTCCGACTTCCGACGCTGAATTTCTAGAAAGGTTGCATCTCTTCCTAGCCCGAGAGGGATGGACTGTGCAAGATGTTGCCCGTGTCCTTGGGTTTGAGTACCCCTCTCCAGCCCCAGGCCCAGATATGCCAGCAGAGATGCTAAACTATATTTTGGATAATGTTATTAAGCCTCTTATAGAGTCCATATGGTACAAGAAGCTGACGTTGTTCTCGGGGAGGGACATCCCGGGGCCTGGGGAGGAGACATTTGAGCCCTGGCTGGAGCACGCTAATGAGGTCATTGAGGAGTGGCAGGTGTCTGATATAGAAAAGAGGCGGCGGTTGATGGAGAGTCTTCGAGGCCCTGCCGCTGATGTCATCCGCATCCTCAAGACCAACAACCCAGATATTACCACCGCCGAATGCCTGAAGGCGCTTGAGCAGGTGTTTGGAAGCGTGGAGAGCTCCAGGGATGTGCAGGTCAGATTTCTGAACACTTACCAGAACCCGGGAGAAAAATTATCTGCTTATGTCATTCGTCTGGAGCCCCTGCTGCAGAAGGTGGTGGAGAAGGGAGCCATAGATAAAGAGAACGTGAACCAAGCTCGCCTGGAACAAGTCATTGCGGGGGCCAACCACAGCGGGGCCATCCGAAGGCAGCTGTGGCTGACCGGGGCTGCGGAAGGGCCAGCCCCTAACCTCTTCCAGTTGCTTGTGCAGATCCGTGAGGAGGAGGCCAAGGAAGAGGAGGAGGCGGCTGAAGCCGCCCTCTTGCAGTTAGGCCTGGAGGGGCACTTCTGAGTCTCGAGAAAACGGACTTTAGTGCAGACCTAGATCACAGCTGCTTTTCGTGTCTCTGTGCTGTCCTGCAGGTATGTCACCTAGTGGTAAAGACTTAGTGTGGTTTTTCTGGGGTAAGTCAGGCCTGCATATTCACGTTAACATTGGTAAAACCTTGCAAGCGAGCACCAGAGCGGCTGCAGTACAAGTGAGTCATGTCAGCCACAGTGCCAGGGAAAGGCTTGGACAGTGCAAGTTGTCAGTGCTGCAAGCTGTCATCATGGCATCATTGTCAGTTGTGACAACCATGGGAACTCGTGACACTTCCCAGAGGTAACTGAATATGAAATTGCATGTTCAGAAGTTTAGTGCATGGCCTGGCTCACACAAGAAGTGTTGAGTAAAAATGTGAACTGTTGTTATTACTACTCTTGTGAGTAGTTTTTGTGTTTACTGTAAATTGTTCCTGATTTATATTAATGGAAAGAAATGTGAATTAGATATTATTCAACTTTACAGTGCAAATTTCTCATTTTTCATCTTTAAACATCTAGATCAGTTTAACTGAGACGTGTTCTGAGGCTGCAAAAGGAGGTGTTAGAAATACTGCACTTACAGAGTTGTGTATCAAGTCTTCACTGAACAAGACAGGACTAGAACAGGGAGGTTAATATGAACCAGCTCAGTATCTATTCCCCCATTTCAAATCTTTATCATTGAAGAGTAGTTTACCTTGTTCATGCTGGTTCTAAGTTTGAAGTTATCAAATACATGTTTATTAATAAAAATATTTTTTAAATTCTGTTGTCTTGTTTTTCTGACATGTATGAAAAATTTCAGTGTAATTAAGCTCTATGATCTTCTTAGGAAGACTTCACCATGTCACTGAAAAAAACCCCAAACCTCAGTTCTTTTAAGCTTTATATCATACTATGTAATTTGAAGTTGCAGTACCTTTCAATATATTCAATCTTTGCATGTTTTCTACCAGACAAGTGTTTGAAGGCAAAATAGACATAACTAAATATTAACTTACTATAAAATGTTAGAAAATCCTGAAATGGAGTTCAGGAGGTTATCTAGCAATGCTTCCCCCGCACCCCCCACACCCCCCACTCCCTGCCTCCCTTGTAAATTTTTTTTCAGCTAAAACTGTTTCACTGCAGGAATAATAACTCATCATACTTGTATAAAATTGACGGTTCAGTATCACAGCAGTCACTTATATCAAGAGGATATAAAAAGAGAAATACAACTTAAAACATGTTTATTTGGTTCCAGAGATGCAGTGACTGAAGTTTTCCATCTTTTGAAATTCTAGTAAATCCAGAAGTGATTAAATGAACATAAGAGTTCAGTGGAGTTTTCCCATAGTAACAAGGCTTTAAATTTATAGCTGGTCTGTGTAATGATCACAAGGTAAACATTTATAAAGGCTGATAATTGGTATATGGTATATTTTTATATGGGTATATTTTTCTGTACACTCATTCATGTCACTTACCATGTCTGTTCCTCCATCTTCCTTTCTTCTCTCAACACACACATCTTTGACCCCCACAACACATTTGCAGACCTTAACTTACCTCCACAAGCATGTCTGCATTCCCCCTCTTCCCCACTCATAACTTCCTCCTCCACTCCCACAGGCTTGGCACTGGTACACACTCTCCTCACCTCTCACAATCCTGTCTTCACACACTCACTCCCACCTTCTCACCAACATGCCATCATAAACATACTCCCTCTTCCCACCATACACATATACACATATTACACTCATAACAAAAAGAAGTAATAGGTTCTTCATGTTTTTTACCCAATATGGACATACTTTATCCATATATAGGGATACACCATATCTTTTTATGGCTGCAGAGTTGATTGCATTTTAGGAGGGAAGGTCATCACTTAGGATTCTCTCACTATATATAATAATTGCATATATCTACATATACATACACACATACTAATGCAATACATATATATGGCAGAAAACAATGTCAGAATTCTAGATGTTCACACTTTATTCTAGAAAACAACTGAAAATAACGTGTTATTTATGATCTGAATTAAGGTTTTCTCTTCATAGGCTCAAAATCTGTTTTATAAAGGAGGACAACAGCAAGAAACATATCCTCATAATCAAAGAACTGGAATAAAGAAGCAGAAACTGCAATACAGTTCCATTCTGTGACCAGAGTTATATTTGACAGCACAGAATATGTGCTGGGAAAATGTGTAATATTATTGCTATTGCTGGGTTCTTCCTGTTTCTCGTGTATCAGAAAAGAGCTAGCCAACGCCAGGCCATTTCAGGCAACAAATCAAGGGCCCATCTGCCAAGCTTAACCTTGTACACTTCTGGAGATGAGAAGAGGACTAGCAATGGCCAAAGGCGGTAGTACTTGCTGTCTCTGGAAGTGCTTCTTCCAGGATCTTAAGTCATTTGAAATGGTGCCCAGAGAACTGGGTAAGACTTACAAACCTGAGAGAGGAGATGATTATCATTGGTAGTAAACTACTGAAAAATAATTTTAGCACAAAGAAATGAGTCAATCCCCCCTTCTTTTTCTCCCTCTCACTCACACACAAGCTGTGTGGAATTTCATCCAAAGACTGAATTTCTTTGGAACTGAATATCATTGAGAGTTCACATAATTGCTGTATATTAGTTAAAACTAATGGACAGTAACCAAAAAAGATACAAATAGATTTTCTATAAAATAACACAATTTATTACTGTTTTAAAACAAGTCTCACAAAATAACATTCGGAAACTCAACATTTCTAAATAATTTAACACGATAAGTTTAGTCATAAAGTCATGCTACAAAATTCCTGCATATAAAAGATTATTACCAAAGTATTAATACATGTTAAAATGTTCTTCAGAATGGAGTTGGTTCTAGAAGCCAAAGATTCTGGAATGATGCTCATGACCATGACTGACACCCTGGGAGAAGGAGCTGCCTGTATGTATATTCTCTACAGCTACCAACTCACTGGTCTTTTGATATTGATCCCTCTAGGCAATAGCACCTCAGAGGCAGGTACCCTGCTGATCAAAAAAGCAAAGAACATCCCACCGTTGTAACATTAGCCACAACTTAATCTAGCCAACATCTAAATTAATTTTTTAAATCTAGATGTAGGAAAGATAACTCACAAAGTTTCCATTCTGAGTAGAAGAATTCTACTTAATAAATCCCCCAGAGGGATGACTTCATGTAGCAGACATGGAAGATGACACCAACTAGGGAAATAAGGAAATCCTGACTCTGATTCTGATGACACAGAACTACTGCTCCGGTGGGCTCAGAACAAGCAAGGATGAACTTTAATTCTCTAATATCCACATGCAGGCTGGGAATTTACCCATCTGCCCTTTGAGAGTACTTTTCACCAACATCCAGTTCATTTTAAAGTGCAAATCTACTGTAAAATAGCTTCCTCTCCCTCACCTCCTTGTTAAATTTGCTAGATCATAATTTGGTTGGCTGGTTCCTTCTAACCGGCCCAATATGGGAAATTAACTAGAATCCAGTTATGACTCCTCCAAATGTCAAGTGAAAATTTATCTTAGGTTAAAAAAAGGTAAGACTCAGTCTACTTGTTCATTTTCTTTCTTTGTAGTCGCTGGTTGATAATAAGGCAGGAATGGAGATGTAAATGAGGGATTTCTAAAAGTTCAGTGATTTTTTAAAAAAACATACTCTTAGTTTTTTTTTTTTTTTATTGCACTTACTTTATAGTTAAAAACACTCATGCTAAAGTGAAGATAAAGGAATATGGTCAAGTTAGCTGTGTCAGAAGCACCAGCTCTGCTGCACTGAATTTGTTTTATATTCAGTTATTTACAGACATATTAAGCAGGCCAAATAAATAAAATGCATGCCAAAGGAACTGATTTCTGCTAAAGGATAACTTCCAATTTAACAGTTATTTTTCTCCCTTTGCCAATATTTACAATGTAAGGTCTTTGTAAACAGACAATCAGATTGCAGTTTAGACAATCAGACTACTCATGATCAATGCTTTGACACTTCCCCCCAGTTCTTTTTTTTAAGTTAGTCACTTAATCCAACCTTTCCAGGCCCTACGCATTTTCCATTTAGTCCTAAGAAAAATCCAGCTGGAAGATTCTGGGTCACATAGACAACTACCTTCAACTCAACTTACACATCACCAACTCTGAGGATAAGTTAGCTGTTAAGATTCATTTCTTACTCCTCCTTATTCTACTTGAGGCCAACTGGTAAGAGGTATCAGAAGCGTCTATTCAAGTCAAATTTTCTCTTTACACAGGAACCACATTAACATGTCTTATACCACCTCTATTTGTGGAATAGATCCAGTAACCATGCCAAGTTACTGGGCAATTCTGACCGGACATTCTTCTGATCACATGCAAAGTTAGTGTCTATGCCAGCTACTTTCATATATAATTACCCAATTTTATACAATATTTTTCTATATTTAATGACTGCTACAGTCTACAAAATTTGTGCATTATTGGACAATGAATAAAGAATGAACACCTAAAGAATGATGATCCATTTTCTATACTCAAAATGTTAAACTTCAGAGACAAAGCAAAATCTATCATAAAGTTGGATTCTGTTCATAGTAAGGAGAGGTAGGTTAACACTTATTGTCCTAAGTAAGAATGCTAAACAATAAAAGTAGAGACCCTGCTGAAAAACATAAGTTGAGCCTTCCAGCCCTGAGTTTCTAATGTTACATGAAAATTATTAAAAACAGCATTACAAGGAAAACACCAGTGACCATTTCCTTCTATCCATGATTATCAAATATATCACCTTCTCTGAAACAACTCCGGTAGCATATGACTGCTGCTGCTGCTAAGTCGCTTCAGTCATGTCCGATTCTGTGTGACCCCACAGACAGCAGCCCACCAGGCTCCCCCGTCCCTGGGATTCTCCAGGCAAGAACACTGGAGTGGGTTGCCATTTCCTTCTCCAATGCGTGAAAGTGAAGTCGCTTAGCCGTGTCCGACTTAGCGACCCCATGGACTGCAGCCCACCAGGCTCCTTCATCCATGGGATTTTCCAGGCGAGAGTACTGGAGTGGGGTGCCATTGCCTTCTCCGAGCATATGACTACAGAATGAAAATAAATGGACCTTGGAAAAAGGAATGTTTCTACAAAGCACTGGTTCTTAACCAGGGGCGAATCTGTTCCCACCCTTATGCCCCACAGGGCAGATGGCGATGTCTGTAGACACTTTTGGTTGTCACAACATGGGAGAGTGTTCTACTGGCATCTAGTGTGTAAAAGCCAGAGATGCTGCTAAACATCCCATACTACAAGGAACAGCCAGCCATACCCTGCAACACTGTCCAGCGTAAAATATTAATAGTGCCAGGTTGAGAAACTCTGGTTTAAAGGAACACACTCCTATTTACAAAGAACACAAAAATCTTTCAAAACCTGACTAGGTAATACAATATAAGCTTAGAGTTAGGGAGCATAGGAAAGCTGAATTCCTCGGTAGGCTATAATAAAATTTGCTGTGAAAAATTAAAATACTGTACTGATTCCCTGGTAGCTCAGCTGGTAAAGAATCTGCCTGCAATGCAGGAGACCCTGGTTCAATCCCTGGGTCAGGAAGATTCCCTGGAGAAGGGAACAGCTACCCACTCCAGTATTCTGGCCTGGAGAATTCCAGGGACAGAGGAGCCTGGTGGGCTACAGTCCACAGGATCACAAAGAGTCAGACACAACTGTGACCTTCACTTTTCACTTTCACTGATTCCATCACTACAGGAATAGAAGAAATTGAATGATCCACTAAAATGGCATTATGCCTTAAGCAAGGAATACAGAATCCAATTCAAGTAGGTCAAATATCTAATCCTAGAAGCATAAACCAAAGGCATTTACTATCAGCTAAATTTGCAGCAGTAAAGGATGACATAAAGAATTAGTTGAAAGAATATTCTGAACTTCTTCATATACCTTATCTTTCATTTTCTAATGACATGAATTCTTGCTCTAATTCTAAGAAAAGGATGCACAGAAGTCATTCAAATATTTGTTGAGTGAAACTGAACTATAAATTGTGTGTGAAATTAACACAGAAAAGCACCTTACACTTCTCTGAGAACTACCAGTGATTAAAAGACATTAAGAAACAAGGAGATAAAGCAATTATCCTCCAATTAAAACTTTTTTTAAAAAAAGGAGAAACAGAAAATTAGTTTCTATACTACAGAATTCAAAAAAATCAATCAACAGTGTAAGCCATTTTATAAATAAATTCAATATGAAGTCATTCATTCATTCCCTATTATATTCACTTCCAGCGTAACTTTTGAAATACATCCATGCATAGCAATATGGCTTCAAGCTTACCTACTAGATGAAGTGCAAAGTACAAGAAAAGAAGATCATCTTCCCTCTTAGTTTATGGGCCTTAAGTATCACCAAGGGTAATTCTCATTGCCTATGGTTTGGAAAAAAATACTCAAAGGCTCTGAATGTATAAGCCAGTCAGAGCAAAGATTTCTTCCTATCAAACTAAGGAAGAGCATAAGGAAGCTAAAAAAGTACTGGATTTTTATTTAGAATTGATTGTCAAAGCAGTGGGTCCCTTTTGATCAGAGTGATTCAGAGAAATCATGTAGTTCCTACTAAAATAGCTGCAAACTTCTGAAAGCCAGGACTACTTTTGTTTCTTTGACTGGTTTTACACATGTAAATGGGGAAATATTAATAGCAACCATTAATAATCTCTGGCTGAGGGACTTCAGGCACAATTTGGCAGAGGGCCTCAACTTCTTTTTTGCAATCTATCAGTGACTCAGTCACAGCCTACTATGGACTTCATCTGGATTACTGACTACCATATCTTGCATTTTCCAAAAACAAATTTTTCTTATATGATAAATTCTAAACTCTGCATCCAGCTATTGCTTTGCAGTTCTGAGGTTAAATCACCTAGTATCCTTCACAGAAGAGGCAATCCTTAAAAATATTGCCATTTGCCTAGGATTCCATAATGAAACATCTTTTCCTTCCACAACCATTTACATAATTTATTTTTAGAGCTGTTTAACTTAAACATTTCTAAAAATATACTTTGAAATACTAAATTTGACTTATTGAAAGATACCAAATCCAGTCTTTTAAGTTCTTTACCTTTACAACAATTACTTCTTTCAACGTGACAGTCAACAGTCTGAAGTTATTAGGGCAAATTTTAAAAAATATGAATGGCCAACATTTAAGCTAGGAATTCAAATATAACTACTGCTTATATACATTTCCTTATCTAACAAATAAGGAACTATAAACCAAAAAAGTGTGCCTAAGATTAGGTCCACATGTGTAATAAGGCCAAAGTACAGGTCAAAGGAGTGATCATGACAGTCATTTTAACCACTGACCCGGATCACAGAACAACTGGCTGATTGTGTACAGGACTTGAGTGGACATGCAGGTCAACACAACGTAAATTCCAGTTGACAATGCGCACACTTGTGGAACAAAAGATAAGTAAATACAACATGGGCTTATAAGGCCTCCAAGGTTCTAATTTTTCCTTTTCTCACCCTAACTTTTCCAATTCGACTTTGGTGTCTTGATTCTAGGGCTGCTGCTGTAATTCTAACAGGAACTCTTCCCGAACCAAAGGCATGACATATTTGTGCTTCTGAGTCATAAACAGATGGACCTTCAGGAAAGATGGCCTACAGATTCAATAGTTAAGTATATATATTTAAATGTCTGGCCTAAAACAAATCTAAACAAACTGAATAAAGCAACATATTTCTTTTGTTATTAAAAATGACTGGTCTATAAAGGTTTCAGTAGATGGGGCCACACAGTATGTAACTGGGACTGAAGACAAAAACTGAAAATGTGTAGTTTCTAAAAAGAGAACTAGAATATATAAGGTTGGTGTTGTTGTGGGGGAGAGATACTGAATAGGTTTAAGAGAATAAAAGATAGGAATGAGAGGTTTAAGAACCATTTGCCCCACACAGAATCTTTAAAATAAACAACTATACAAAACTTATCTATTCTTATGACATTTAAATAAGTTAACACAAAGTGGAAAATGTAGTGTTAGTTATCTTCTTCCTCATCTTCTTTAATTACGGGGGTACCTAAAAATGAAATAGAAAATTATTTCTGGTCGTTCTCAAGAGATTGTGAAATTCTAAATGAAAATATTTTTTTGTAAACCTGAGGATGCTGTGAAGTGTGCTATAATAAAATGATATAACAAAATAATCTTTTATATTTCAAGTTATCTAAAAAACCTCTAAGAAGAATTTCCAAGCTGATTAGCTAATTATAAATATTCAGCTCCCCAAATGAAGAGCTGCAAATAAAAACACCTACAGGTACCAGGCAGAAAAATAAGGCCCTATAACACAAGAAAAAGTCTGTACATTAAACACAAAGAAATACTCATTTTTCACAATAAGATATGCAATCCCAGTATTGCCAGAATCTGAATTTCCATGTTACTCCCCCAGATATTAAACATTGAGGATAAATTGGAAAAAAATAAAAAGAACCAAGGAACAAAAACCAAAATACATCCTCAGCTCTCACTGGGCAAACCCATTTCTGAGCTCTGGCATTTGAAGCATGCCCATATGGCACCCCACTCCAGTACTCTTGCCTGGAAAATCCCATGGACGGAGGAGCCTGGTAAGCTGCAGTCCATGTGGTCGCAAAGAGTCGGACATGACCGAGCGACTTCACCTTCACTTTTCACTTTCATGCACTGGAGAAGGAAATGGCAACCCACTCCAGTGTTCTTGCCTGGAGAATCCCAGGGATGGGGGAGCCTGGTGGGCTGCCGTCTATGGGGTCGCACAGAGTCGGACACGACTGAAGCGACGTAGCAGCAGCAGCATAATTTGACCTTAGTCAACTATTCTGTCTTACCTCTTCAATCAGTCACCCTCCACTCCAGATAAACTGATCAACTCAACTGTTTCCCAAACTTATCTTGAAAACCACTACACCTCTGGACTCTTGGTTAACTAAGTTCCTCCATTTTGGAATGGCCTTCACAACACACCTCCCATCTAAGCCCTAGCTTTAATTAAGAACCAACTGCAGTGCCTCTTCCTGTGTGATTCTTCTTTATGGCATTGAGCAGAGTTTTACCTCTCTGTACTTCCCACAGCATCTGTTTATGGGGGCTAGTGAATGTCTTGTTGAAATACAAAGTACACAAATTATAAGTATGCAGATTGATAACTGTACCCAAAATGGACACATCTGGTAACCAGCACCCAGATTAGGAAGAGAACATTATCAGAACCCCTAAACTTCCTCAAGCCCCCTTCTAGTCATTGTCCCCCAACAAAAGGTATATTCTATCCTAATGTCTAACACCATAGATTATGTTGCCTGATTTTGAAATTGGTATGAATAGAACAATATTGCATATACTCTATGTTTGGCTTCTTTTGCTCAACAATATGTTTGTATCATTCATGTACATTGTGTGAAATTATAGTTCATTCATTCTCATTGTTGTTTAATGTTCCATTGTACGAATATGTCGTAATTTATTTATCTATTGTTGGTGGGCATTTGGGTTGTTTCCAATTTACAGTTATTAAAATAGTGGTGCTATAAGCATTGTCATACATGCCTTTTGGTAAACATCCACACTCTTTTCTTCTGGGTATGTAACTAGGAGAAAATTTGCTGGGTCATAAGGGGTGTGTATGTAGTGCTTTTGTAGATAATGCTAGTTTTCCAAAGTTATGCCAAGTTATGTTGCCGTCCAGCAGGTTATGAGAGTTCTAGTTGCTCCATTTTCTACTAACATTTGGTATAGTCTGTCTTTTTCATTTTAGCTCTTTAACATCTCTCAGTTTTTCTTACAAGCAACTGAAGAGGAGCAAAAATAGGCTTGTTAGCAGCCGTGGCCATGTATGTTCTATCTCACTGGTTTAAGGTAGACCGAGGTCATTCTTCCAGGGGCTCCTCATACCGGCCTGAAGGCAATACTTGGTCCAAAAGGCTAAATATGGCATGGTCTATTCAGGGTCTATGTAAGAGATTCTTTTCTATTCTTAATGGAAGGGATTCACTTTCTGTACACATTCAGAAAGGAAGACAAATGATTTCAAATAGTTTTGGAGTCTAACCAAAGTCGAACATAAAAAGGCTAAAGTCCAAGACTCTAATATACCCTGTCTTTTCTGCTATTTTATTTTAAATTATGAACATTCTTTAATATAGGTACAATATAAATAATTTAAAGAATAACAGAACCAATTTTTATATACCCATCATCCAATTTAAGAAATAGAACATCACCAGTATCTAAGAAACCTGTTTGCCTCTTCGTGTTTATTCCTATACCTCCCACAAGAGGCAGTCTACAGTCTTTGTTATTTTACCCTTTGATAAGTAACCAGAGGGAAAAAAGGGAACATACTGCAGGAATGGCTTCCTGATAGCACCACTGGGAGGAGGAGTGACCCAGAGAGGTCTGTGACTTATCATTTCTAGCTTTTAGATGACAAAAGAAGAAAGTTTGGTAAGGTGAATTATTAATCAGTAAAATGACAAAAAAAAAGCTATTAAGTGGTAGAACTGGGACTTGAACCCATGACAAAAAAGCTGATAAGTGGTGGAACTGGGACTTGAACCCAATCAGTCAAGGATTTTTCTTGACATTGTCACCTATCTTAGGTATTGACTGCATGTGCTCAGTCGCTCAGTTGTGTCCAACTATTTGTGACCCCATAGACTGTAGCCCGCCAGGCTCCTTTGTCCATGGAAATTTCCAGGCAAGAATACTGGAGTGGGTTGCCATTTCCTTCTCCAATTTTAGGTATTGGGAAACTAAAATTAGGGAGGAGAAGGAGAGAAAACACTACAATTTTGATCCAATTGTGAAAAAGCAACTGTTTACCATTTATGTCTAATTATTTTGCAATATAATATCTTTGGGACTTGAGAATAAACCCAGATTTCTCATAAGCTTTTGGTTTAGGGATGATCCTAGAAGTGTTTCATCTCATTCTGGCCCAAACTGGGACCATAAAATTTCCTATGGACAGAAATGGTCTTGGAGAAGAGAAATAACCTATCATTTTCTTTAGTTTTGCTGCTTTTCATGATTCCATGATACAAATTCAATTCTTATACCCAAAAAATATTTCCAAGCTGGCCCACAGTCACTCACCATCTAGCTTTTTCAGTTTGGGCACTCTCTTGGTTGCCTCTTCAACCCAGTTCCCCTCAGCAGAATGTTTCTCTTCCAAGGGATTGCCTACAAACACCAGGTCTTCTAGGCATGGCAGTTCTGCCAGCTTCACAAATTCAGCTACAAGTGCAAAGAATACATTACATATTAAAATGGCAAGTTTTACCATTATGATTTTAGGGGTTGAATTCCAATACCACTAGCTCTTAGTTTGTGACTATTCAGAACAACTTGTTAGGTTTTGAAGGAAGTAGGGGAAATTATACCATAGGAAGCCATTCTCTGAAGACATTATAGAAAGGGTGACATACCTCTTCTACCTTTGTGTTAGCCTAAGGATGGGATACAAAGAAGAAATGAGGTTCAGAATCAACAAATCAACCTCCAGTGATAGGTCTTCTCTATACTGTATGCATCAGTATCAGCTAAATTAAACTGCCTTTGTCTCTGCCCATCCCTTCATCTCTGAATACTTCAAGTCTCTACTGTAGAACGTATCACACAGTTTTCGAATTATTAACTCATAAACTAATCTTGCCCACTAAGCTGTGAACTCCTTGAGGGCAGGGATAGTGTCCTGTTCAGTTATGTATCTCAAGAGCTTGGCATGGTTCAAGGCACACAGCAGGGCTTTAAAAATGCTAAATGGATAGTGTACAACAAAAAAGAAAAGCAATTACATGTTAAATAAGTCTTCCATCTAAGAATTATTAAACTGATTCCTTTTAGCCTTTGGACAATTGAAATTTTTTTCCATGATTAATAGGATTAGGACCTTACAATCATTTCTAAGTAACCATTTAAATGCAAATGTCAAGTGTTTAGATGAAATATAGGAACTCATATAGCTATTTCTCTGTGCTGAGAAAGAAATGTCCTCAATTGTATCTTGTTCCCTACTGGGTTATTTTCTATAAACATGAGGTAGAAGATTAGCAAAGAGCCAGCCTCACCCCAGTCTTTCACCAGGTTATTAGACATGTAGAGAATCTTCAATTTCTTCATTACATGGATCCCTTTCAACTTCTCAATAAAATTGTAGGAGATCCACAGTTCTTCTAGTGTGTCCCCTACTGCTTCCTGAAATAGAAAGCAATTTGATTTACATGCATTTTTAAAATATAAAAATATAAAGACAATGGCCTTCAGAGAGAACTGAGACCCTCCTGTCCACTGGCAGGAGAGCTGAAGGCTGTATGGGAGTTTTTTCTCATTAAGAAAGCCATGTAGAACATTTTCTTCCTTTCTTCAAACTAATCTGAACTAAGAATAGCTACTGAAATCATCAAGAGGGGGAATAATAGTACTATTTTATCACTTTTATTGAACAGTATACTTTTCAAATTACTTCCCTATACATGGTATTATTTGATCCTTATTTAAAATAGGAAAATCATGTTATTTAATTTCTAACATAGATTAAGGGCTTTTTCTAAGATCACAATGCTATTTTGTTTTTGACCACACCACACAGCTTGTGGGATCTTGGTTCTCCAACCAGGGATGGAACTTGGGCCCACAGCAGTGAAAGCTCAGAGTCCTCACCACTGGACCGCCAGGAAATTCCCAACAATGCTATTAGATAGTAGACCTAGGAGACGTCCCTGGTGGTCCAGTGGTTACGACTCTGTGCTTTAAGGCAGAGGGTGCAGCATATGAGACTAAGACCTCACATGTCACAGGGTGCAGCAGAAAAAGAGAAAAAGTAGACCCAGGTCTAAATTTCAGGGTGGTTTTTTCCCCCCAATATTTGTTATGAAAACTTTCAAACATAAAAAAGTTGAAAGAATATTATTGTAAATATCCATATATCCATTACCCAGTTTCTACTGTAACATTTTACTATCTTTTCCTATCACATATCTGTCCATCTATCCATCCTGCTACCTCTCCATCAATTCACCTCTCTCTTTTTCTTTTTTTTGATGTATAAAACTCAAAACCCATCATTACAATATAAAGATTATATCATACTGACTCTTAAATGCTAGATATAATTGATGGTAGCACAAAATCTTTTCTTTCATATACAAAAGACAAAATGTAATGATTATTTGTTCCTTAAAAAACAAAAATTACTAGGCAGAATCAATTCAATGTTCAAGGTCCTCTTTTTTTTTTTTTTCTCCTTTTGGCTGAGCATGCAAGATCTTAGTTTCCTAACCAGGGATTGAACCTGTGCACTCTGCAGTGACAGAGTGGAGTCTTAACCATTGGACTGCCAGGGTACTCCCTCAATCCCCTCTTAACCCAAAAGAATTTACCTACATCTGCATGGTAATGTCTAGAATGTAGGACCCAGGTCTATGTTCTGGTACTTGTCAATTCAAAGACTATAAGAGAATAACTGTACTCTGGATAAAGATCATTAATGCATTTTCCATACAGATGGAACCAAGGGGAAAAGCTGAGAATGGAGTGGCCTGAGTTAGTTCTGTGTGTTATCCCAGGGCCCACAGTTTATCTTAATTTCAACTTTCTAAGTAGAAGAAACAACAGTTTCAAAGTAAAACTTTTAAATCAGTCCATTCCAGCACTTTATTAGAACTTGATGGTACCCCACTCCAGTACTTTTGCCTGGAAAATCCCATGGATAGAGAAGCCTGGTAGGCTGTAGTCCATGGGGTCGCTAGAGTCGGACATGACTGAGCGACTTCACTTTCACTTTTCACTTTCATGCACTGGAGAAAGAAATGGCAACCCACTCCAGTGTTCTTGCCTGGAGAATCCCAGGGACGGGGAAGCCTGGTACGCTGCCGTCTATGGGGTCACACAGAGTCGGACACGACTGAAGCGACTTAACAGTTTATATTAGAACTTTGTGATTTAACCAGCCTCTCTCAGGTAAATTCTGATACCTTCTCTCAAAGGATCTAATTAGTATATCATATATAGCATGAGTCTTCAGATAATTTAAACTTTGTTACATACATTTTCATTGCACTGCGTCCCCATCCATCTCCTATCTCCAGTTTAGAACGTGTGAGGCAGCAGAAAAAAATAGTGATTAAATACTAATTAGAAAATTTAGGCTCAATTCTAGGGTTCTTCCACTTATTTAGTGTCATTTTACACGTGCAGGTGAGGACTCTTGGTCAGTTTTCACATCGCCAACTTGATCAATTCTCCAAATAGCCAATTTGCTGAATTTACTCTTTTACTGATATAGAATAGTTGGGACAAAGTAAATATACATTGAAGACTGCGATAACTATTTACAGACTACTTATCTCGGCAACAGGGTTTAATAGTGTCTGCTCACTATACTTGGACACTTTACATAACTATCTGAGCCTCAGTTTCTTATCTGAAAATGAAGATTGAGGATTCTTTATCTTAAAATGAGGATATTATCTACTTATGAGTTTCAAGTGAGATAATGCATGTAAAGAGTCTGTTACATAATTATCAATACTGGATAATTATTAGGAATATTGGAGAGTGCCTAGAATTTAAGAAGAAAAAGATAAAGCAGAAACTGGGTAAAAAAATATGTTAGGTCAATTTCCAAAAGAAGAAACATAGCTAACAAATAAATATATAAAAAGATGTTCAAAATCATACAGATTAAAACAACATATTGTTTCTAACATATTGACAGATATTAAAAATATGGATAATACTCAGGGATATTGAGGGTAGAGGGGGTAATCCTCATTTTTATACCACTGATGCAAGTGGAGACTGGCATAAGCACCATGGGAGCAATCTGAGGTACTTGTCAAAATTTAAATGCACAAAAATAACCTCAGCTTTTCTATTTTTAGGAATCTAGCCTATGTAAATATTCAAACAATTGCTAAAGGATATATGTAAAAAGGTGTTCACTACAGTATGATATGTAATAGCAAAAAAAAGAGAGAGAGAGAAAGACCCTCTCCCTTAATAAAATATATGGAAATACTCTACATGCTCAGCTGTATTGGAATAGTTAAACACATTGCCGTATATACTGATAAAGTAGAAAACAACAGCTATGGAAAAGAATCGGAGAAGGCAATGGCACCCCACTCCAGTACTCTTGCTTGGAAAATCCCATGGACGGAGGAGCCCAGGCTGCAGTCCACGGGCTCGCTAAGAGTCGGACACGACTAAGCGACTTCACTTTCACTTTTCACTTTTATGCATTGGAGAAGGAAATGGCAACCCACTCCAGTGTTCTTGCCTGGAGAATCCCAGGGACAGGGAAGCCTGGTGGGCTGCCGTTTATGGGGTCGCACAGAGTCGGACACGACTGAAGTGACTTAGCATAGCATAGCATGGAAAAGAATGCATTAAATCTGCCTGTTTTTACATGGAAGGATATTCCTGATTAAAAAAAACAGGAAAAATATGCACAATATATTATCAGTACAAATATAACATACACACACTCACACTTGCATGCACATACACATACGCAGATGTCTGTTTCTACACAGAAAAAAATTTAAAGTATACAAATGTTATTTCTGTTATTCATGGAGCTAATGTAGAAAGAGGAAAGACTTTCACAGTGTATTTCATTTATTTATGAGTTGTTTGATTTGTTTTTTACAATAACATGTATTACTCTTAGAATTAAAAATTTAACCTAATAGTTTTTATAAGTAGCAATAAAATATTTGGAATCACAATAAATATTTACAGAGTGCCTACTACATGTATCAAGCACCAGTGTAGATGCTGATGGACGAAACTGATACACTTATCAGGATTTGTGTGTGACACAGAGAGAAAGAGAGGGAGAGATAGAGGGAACGAGAATAAACAAATAAGAAAAATGGGAAAAATTAAGAGTGGTAAGAGTTATTGACTAGAGTTCTGTTTTAGGTTAGGATAGTTGGGTCTCTTCTGAGGAAGTGACATCTGAACTGAAGTGTGAAAGTTAAGGAGCCAGTAATGTGGAAATCCGGAGAAGGCAATGGCACCCCACTCCAGTACTCCTGCCTGGAAAATCCCATGGACGGAGGAGCCTGGTAGGCTGCAGTCCATGGGGTCATGAAAAGTCGGACACAACTGAGTGACTTCACTTTCACTTTTCACTTTCATGCATTGGAGAAGGAAATGGCAACCCACTCCAGTATCCCAGGGACGGGGGAGCCTGGTGGGCTGCCATCTATGGGGTTGCACAGAGTCGGACACGACTGAAGCAACTTAGCAGCAGCAGCAGCAATGTGGAAATCCAACAACAACAAATAGTTCTCCTAAGTAGTTTTATATAGACTCCCTTCCTTCAATTTAACATTCCATGTCTCATATATTAGAGTAGTTATTTTTAAGTTACTGAGGCAGCTATTCAAATCATGCTATGAGGCTAATGTGTCTAGATGAATAAATCAGTTAGTATGTGAAACTGTCTGAAGTCCAGCATCTGTATCCATATGCAGACTTATTTTCCTTCAGTCTGTGCATAAGTATAAAGCTTTTAGATGGATTAAATGTTGTTTTTGGTATATGTACACACACATACACACACACACAAACTGAGGGGAGGAAAAGCAACACAAAAAACTTGGGGGTTACTGATAGTAGTTTATAGAAAGTAAGAGATCTAAGTGATGGTTCAGCTAGATAATATCTCCATTCATGCCTTTAATCCTATATTTACCATTTCTTATTGGTTTCTAGGTATATATTACATTTCACAGGAGAACTTATACACCATATCAATATTTAAGAATCTAGTTAGTGTTCAGTAAATCCCTGGGGGGACATCCAGCATCTATCATATTTGTCCTAAAAATTTGGGGGTGTATTTATTTGCAAATTCTTCCTTTATAGAAAATTCAAAGTAATGATTAGCCTTAAGTATAATAAATTCTGAAATTTTGTACTACAATTTAATACTTTGCCCATTATGAATAATGTCCCCCTATATATGACATTTTACCATCTAAAGCTCATAGAATGAGGAGAAGGCAAAATGTCTCTAAATTTACCAATCATTTAGAATATAAAAATAATTTATATATCATTAGGATTTTATTCGGAGAAGGCAATGGCACCCCACTCCGGTACTCTTTTGCCTGGAAAATCCCATGGATGGAGGAGCCTGGCAGGCTTCAGTCCATGGGGTCTTGAAGAGTCAGACACACTAAGCAATTTCACTCTCACTTTTCACTTTCATGCATTGGAGAAGGAAATGGCAACCCACTCCAGTGTTCTTGCCTGGAGAATCCCAGGGATGGCGGAGCCTGGTGGGCTGCCATCTATGGGGTCGCACAGAGTCGGACATGACTGAAGCAACTTAGCAGCAGCAGCAGCAGCAGGATTTTATTCATTATATCTGGCTAGAAAGCAAACAATTCATCTACTGGCTACTGTGTTGGGGAAAAAACTTCCTTTTATTAACTTCAGAATGTAATCTCTAAGAATTTCCAACATTTTATGAATTTATGTGGGTAAGCAGACATGCAGATGTGGGGATATTACCAGATAATTCAAGATAATTCCAAAATTGCTCCTCTGAACACTGATTCCTATTCAGGTGTTTTGGCTGTTTCTGTAAAGGGGTGGAATGGTGGTGGCCATTGTCGCCTGTCTGGTCATGGGCAGTTACTCTTCTGTAGTATACCAGTTTCAGAAGCAAAACAGTTTCAAATGACTTCAATGACTCTGATGAAGCACAAGCTAGACTTACTGAGGTGAGGTGGGGGAACAGGAGACACAAAATATTTCAGAGTTTTTATGAAGTATTTAACAATATGCACTTTTTAAAAATTATTATCTTTGGGGGAACATACACAAGAAAAAGAAATTAACTTCATCTTTTCTGAATTTCCTAGTTTTACAATATTCTTTCATTTCAACCTCTTTGCAAGGAAATTGAGATGGCCAATAAATATGCAAAGAAAATACACTGTCAAAAATTTTAACAAATCCATGTTTGGTAAGGGGAAATGGGAACCCTCTTACATTACTGGTGGTGGTATAAATTCGTACAACCTTTCCAAAGTGTAACTTGATAATACGTCACAAAAGCCTTAAAAGAAATTCATACCTTTTGACCCTGCAATTCCATTTCAAGGAATCTATCCAAGGAATTATTCATAGATGTATGCAATAATATAACTAAAAGGAGACTCATAATAGCATTGATTATGAATAATGAGTAACTTATTTAAATAAATTATGGTATATCAATAAAATAGAATATTATGTTGTCATTAAAAAAGAATATGGTTACAAATTATTTTAAAAACTTAAGTAATATCCTCTGATCAAAAACCTCCAATGGCTTTGCAAGCCACTTGGGAAAAAAATCTAAAATTGTTTCATGTCCTATGAGGGCAGGTTCTTGGCTGCATCAGCCTCAATGAGGGCAGTTCCTCATTCAACAGTTTTGCTCTCACTCAAGTAGCCAAGCAGCTTCAGTTTCAGGACATTTGCACTTGCTCTCCCTCTCCAGTCCGGAGTGCTGGTCCCTTGGCAGCTCTATAAGCCTACAGAGAGGACTTCCCATCAATCCACGTTCTCTTATATGCCTTGTTTTTCTTCATTGAATTCACCACTTGATATATTATTATACAATTATTTTCTAGTCTGTCTCCCTCCACTACAATATAAGTTCAATGAGAACAAGGACTTTATTTTATATTCTGCTGTATCTCTAGTGCCTAGAACAGTGCTTGGCTAAAAGGCATTCAGGAAATATACTGTATGGATTCGCTGAATGAATGAATGACATGGAAACATTATCTTTGTATACTAAGTAAAAAAAATAAAGAGATGGAAAACAAAATGTATAGTATGATTCCATTTTCTATATTCTCACCAAAGCAAAGGGAAAAAAGGCAAGAAAGATGTCAATCAAAATGTTAACAGTGGTTTATGGGTACTTTTTTTTTTTAAACCAGCCCACAGGATTTCTGTTTTACTGTCAATAATCTCAGTGCTTGCAAATGGGAGCAGTTACAAAGCTGCTTTTTGGAAGTTAGCTTGCTGGGTAATGCTTCCTTTTAAAGACTGAATAGATGAAGTTTGTTGTTTGCTGAAAGTGAACAGCACAGAACCCTTCGATTCACCTCTGAATACCCCTGTTTACAAAAAGTAATTTTTCTTTTTTTTTTTTTTAATTTTTACAATGTTCTGTTGGTTTCTGCCACACAGCAATGCAAATCAGCCATAATTATACATATATCCCCTCCCTGTTGAGCCTCCCTCCCCTTCCCCCATCTCACCCCTTGAGGTCATCAAAGCACCAGGCTGGGCTCCGCGTTATACAGCAACTTCTTACCAGCTATCCATTTTACACATGACAGTGTAGATATGCTGATGCTACTTTCTCCATTCATCCCACTCTCTCTCAGTGTGTCTACAAGTCCATTCTCTACTTCTGTATCTCTATTCCTTCCCTGCAAATAGGTTCATTAATACCATTTTTCTAGATTCCATATATATATTAATATTCTAAATTTGGTTTTCTCTGACTTACCTCACTCTGTATAACAGGCTCTAGGCTCATCCACCTCACTAGAACTGACTCAAATTCATTCTTTTTTATAGCTGAATATTATTTCATTGCATATATGTGCCACATCTTCTTTATATAGGTATTTTTTTTATATAGGTACTTTTTATATTTGCTTTTCTATTTTAAAAAGTTTCTGCAACAGACAAGTATTACTTATATACTCAAGAAAAAGAGTGTATGCTTTTTTAAGTAGTAAATAACAACCTACCAGTCCATTTAAGTTCTTTATGTTGTTTCTTCCTAAAGACAATATTCTCAAATTTTCTGTAGAGGAAAGAAAGCAATTTTGCTTTATTAGAATCATATCACACAATTGTTATAAATCTAATATAATAAAGCTTTAATACATTTATATAATAAATATCCTTATATAATAAGAAAGGCTGTACTAATAAAAGGTGGTGATCAAGTAGGAAATAACACTGACCTATCACTAAGGTAAACTCTACAACTGCACATCACATCAATATTAAATTTTATATGTTTAGCTATTTCAAATGCATGGTTTTAAATTACTGGCTGTAAGAAATATTACACAGATAAAATAAGAGTAAAAAAGATTTGAACTTTAAATTTGGGAGCGTATACATTTCAAACCTCTTGTAGTATGAGGACTTACACTAGAAAATAGAAACATTCTCATGTACAGTCCCCACCTAACTCCACAAAAGAAGTGAAATCAAGTGAATTAGCATTTTAAAAATCTTTTGTTGTATTTTTTAGGATAATTAGATTGTAATTTGGTTTCAAAAGAAGTCTATCTGTATTTTTTAAAAGGATGTTTCTTTTGTCTATAAGGTTACTTCTGGAAGAAAAAAGTAGAAACAGTGGTTGATTTGGGGGAGGAACTGAAAGTCAGTATAAGGGCAGAGGAAGATATTTTTAATTTAGCTTCTTCTGAACTTATTTGCATAACACCATGTACACATATTATTTTTCAAAATTAAAAGATTTCTAGTAAAACATGCAATCTCACTTCTGTGCTAAAAATCTACTGTGATTACTTATGCATAAGTTATATATTTAATTTTCACAACTTAAACTTTTATAACTCTGCTATCCAATATGGTAGTTACTAACCACATTGTTATTTAGTAGCTAAGTCGAGTCCGACTCTGCAACCCCATGAACTGCAGCACTCCAGGCTTCCCTGTCCTTCACTACCTCCCTGAGTTTGCTCAAACTCATGTCCACTGAGTCAGTGATGCCATCCAACCATCTCATCCTGTGTTGCTCTCTTCTCCTTTTGCCCTCAATCTTTCCCAGCATCAGGGTCTTTTCCAATGAGTCGGCTCTTTGCATCAGGTAGTCAAAGTATTGGAGCTTCAGCCTCAGCATTAGTCCTTCCAATGAATATTCAGGGTTGATTTCCTTTGGGATTGACTGGTTTGATCTCCTTGCTGTCCAAGGGACTCTCAAGAGTCTTCTCCAGCACCACAGTTCAAAAGCATCAATTCTTTGGTGCTCAGCCTTCTTTATGGTCCAACTCTCACATCCATACACGACTACTGTAAAAACCACAGCTTTGACTATATGGATCTTTGTCAGCAAAGTGATGTCTCTGCTTTGTCTAGGTTTGTCATAACTTCTTCCCAGGAGCACGTGTCTTTTAATTTCATGACCGCATCCACCATCTGCATTGACTTTGGAGCCCAAGAAAATGAAATCTGACACTGTATCCACTTTTTACCCGTCTATTTGCCATAAAGTGATAGGACCATATTAATTTAATTAAAATTATACATAAATTAAGTTTCTCAGTCACATTAACCACATTTCAAGTGCTTAATAGCTATAAATGGCTAGTGGTAACTATATTGGGACAATACAGATAATTCTATTGGATAACACTGTTCTATAACATCCATAATTCAATGGTTAAGAACAAAATCCAATCCAAGCTCTCCAAGGAAGTAACCAAACCTCTCAGAATCTGTTTTCTTTTATGTAAAATGAGGAAGTATAGGCTCTATCTTATAGGAATATAAGGACTAAATGAGATAATTGTCTAAAATATTCAGCATAATGTCTAATCCACAGTAAGTCCACAATAAATGATGTATGTGTGTATAGGTATCAGGCATTTATAGTTATGTAAGCTTTGGTTTCAGAGAAGGCAATGGCAACCCACTCCAGTACTCTTGCCTGGAAAATCCCATGGATGGAGGAGCCTGGTAGGCTGCAGTCCATAGGGTCGCTAAGAGTCGGACACAACTGAGCAACTTCACTTTCGCTTTTCACTTTCATCCACTGGGGAAGGAAATGGCAACCCACTCCAGTGTTCTTACCTGGAGAATCCCAGGGACGGCAGAGCCTGGTGGGCTGCCGTCTATGGGGTCGCACAGAGTCGGACACGACTGAAGCGACTTAGGAGCAGCAGCAGCAGCAAGCTTTGGTTTTATTTAATAAAATTTTCAAATTATCTTATGAGAAACATTTAGTTTTCAGAACAAGGTATTAATATTTTAAAAGCAATCTAATTCTTGCAAAATAGTTGAAATAAAACCCCATGTTATAGGCTGAATTGTCCCCCACAAATCCGTATGTTGAGATCCTAACCCCCAGTAACTCAGAATGTGACTCTATTTGTTGACAGAACCTTTAAAGAGGCAATTAAAGTAAGATGACATTTTAGGTAAAATCCAATATGACTGGTGCCCTTATAAGAGAGGAGATTAGGACACAAACAGAAACAAAGACAAAAGGAAAAGATGGCTATACACAAGCCAAGGAGAGAGGCTTCAGAAGAAATCAATTGTACCTACACCTTGATTTTGGACTTCTAACCTGTACAACTACGAGAAAGTAAATTTCTGTTGTGTAAGTCATCCAGTATGTGGGATTTGTTATGGCAGCCCTAGCAAACTAATATACTTTATATATAACTATAAATATGTAGAAATTAAATATATAAGAAAATCACATAATCAATTATTCTTTAAAGCTTCTTAATATGGAAAAACACTATCTTTTTCTATTTAATGCAGAATAAAAACCTTATTCAAAAAGTTATTCATTCAATACATAATTTATGAGCATCTACTATGTGCCAGGCATACCTATAAGCACTTGCAATATAACAGTGAATAGCACAGATGTAAATTCTTGCTGTCATGGAGCTAATTTCTGGCAGACAGTAAGCAAAACAATTAAGGGTATTAGATAGTGACAAGTGTAAAGCATAAAGAAAAGCAGGCAAAAAGAATGAAACAGCAGGGGGTAGAAGCATCCAACATGTTAGATAGAAGGTGACTTTGAAGTAAAGATTCCAAGGAAGTGAAACAGCTAGACATGAGGCTATCTGGAGGAAAAACATGCGGAGGGAACTTCAGCAGTAAAGGCTTCAAAGCAGGGCCATAGCAGAAGTATTCACAAAACACAGCCTAGCTGAGAAAATGAGAGGAGAGCAATAGGAGATGACATTAGAAAAAACAAACAAACAGGCCTTATAGGCGATATGACAGAGGAGTCAAGAAATTACCAAGGAATTTGGCCTGAGCAGCTAGAAGAATCCAGTTGTCACTGCCTGATACAGACACACAAGAAGCTGGGTTAACAAAGGCTGGGGAAGGATAGCAGGACTCAGTTTTGAACCTGTTAAGTATGAAATGTCCAGTAGACATTCAATGGAAATGTCAGGCAACTGAATGTGTAAGTCGAGTTCAGAGGAGATGCATGGACTTGAGCTATAAATGTGGGAACCATCAGCATACAGATGGTAAAGCTGTGAACTGGATGAGAATGTGGAGTAAGTAAAGACAGAAAAAAGATCCAAGAACTGAGGCCAGGGATACCCCAACATTAAAGAATTTGAGGACATGAGACTGGGAGGAAGCGGCCAGAAAGACAGGAGGAAATTAAAAGGGTACAGTATCCTACAAACCCAATAAAGAAATTGCTGCAAAGAAAAAGAAATCATGTCAAAATGCACTTAGGTCAACTAAGATAAGAACTGAGAAATGACCTCAGATCAGAGATAACGATATATGCAGATCTTTCAAAGATAATATCTAGCTTAATATATACAACTCTTTTTAAAAAATGTACATGAAATGCAATGAGAGGGCTAAAATGATATTATTTATTGCTGTCCAGGGAGGTAAGTTATGATATCAAAGTTAACAGATTAACTGTTCTTACATTACACAATTACATATTTTCCATATTTTAATATGCTGCATATGTAGAACACCACTATATGGAAAACACTTTTCAGGTCTTGAGGAAAATCAAAACATTATCGTAAAGTTATATTTATTTATTTACTAAACTGAAGGAGTATACTGTTTTAACAACAATATTTACTTTCTAATCTTTAAATGAGAGTATTATTTATATTGTACGGCTTTTTAGCCACAGTTTGAACATACTCATGTCATACTGTTTTCTCATCACAGCTGTTAGGGTTAATCTGCCTTAAAACCCCCCTGTTAAATAGCAATACTTGTTTATTTCAGATCTTCTCATATTAGCATAGTAGGTAAGACATAGTGCTCATGAAAGGAAAGGCGTAAGAGGCAAGCTAGAGTCATATATTCAGTATTTTATATGGATCAGTTGGCTTCATTTTGCTTCACAGTCACAGACAAAGTGTATTCTCTGTGGACTGCAGAAATACCATGTTACAAGCAGAACTAAAATGAGATGTGTCTAGTATAGCAAATACATGATACAAAGTCCTATCCTCTCTCTTTCCATGTCTACATTAGACATCAATAATTGATCAAGGTACTGAATTTCTGGAACTCTTTTTAACGTGATTTTCCTGAGAGTCACTACCAAGTGATCAAAGAGAATATGAGTTACCAGCCCTTTATAGAAGTTTACCCAATTTCATATGTCATAGTCATGTTTTTATGAAAGAAAAGCATGTTGTTCATACTGATAAATGTTACGAATTTAGCCTCATGTAAGCAAGTTATTTCAATTACAAAGAAACCAAAAGAGAAGAAAATGAAGTATCTCAAATTGTTTAATGAGTCTGTGAAAATTGGAATACACTGAATCATTTTAAATACAACTCTAATAGTAAACACTTCCTCTCCAGCACTATATAAATACTGAATGCAACTTTGAGTAAGGCACTAGGCAGGGGCAGGGGGAAACAGAGATTAGGAATAGAAGATTAAAAGATTAATAAAATATGGTTCTTGCCCTAAGGGGCTCATTATCTAAAGAGACAGAACATACTTCTAACTATAATAATAGCTACTATTTCTTGAGCATTTATATGCACCAGGCACTATTCTAAGCACTTTATACACACTGACTCATTTAATATTCAAAATAAATATATGAAGCTGTTGTTCAGTTGCTAAGTCGTGTCTGACTCTTTGAGACCCATGAACTGCAGCATGCAAGGCTTCCCTGTCCTTCACTATCTCCCTGAGTCTGCTCACGTCCATTGAGTTGTGATGGCATCCAACCATCTCATCCTCTGTCGACCCCTTCTCCTCCTGTCCTCAATCTTTCCCAGCATCAGGGTCTTTTCCAATGAGTCTGTTCTATACATTAGGTGGCCAAAGTACTGGAGCTTCAGCTTCAGCACCAGTCCTTCCAATGAATATTCAGGGTTGATTTCCTTTAGGACTGACATGTTTGATCTCCTTGCAGTCCAAGGGACTCTCAAGAGTCTTCTCCAACACCACAGTTAGAAAACATCAATTCTTTGGCTCTCAGTCTTCTTTATAGTCCTACTCTCACATCCATACATGACTCCTGCAAAAACCATAGCTTTGACTATATGGATCTTTGTCGGCAAAGTGATGTGTCTGCTTTTTAATACACTGTCTAGGTTTGTCATAGCTTTTATTCAAGGAGCAAGTGTCTTTTAATTTCATGGCTGCAGTCACTGTCCACATTGATATTGGAGCCCATCTGACACTGTTTCCACATTTACCCCATCTGTTTGACATGAAATGATAGGACCAGAAGCCATGATCTCTGTTTTTTGAATGCTGAGTTTCAAGCCAGCTTTTTCACTCTCCTCTTTCACCTTCATCAAGAGGTTCTTTAGTTCCTCTTCACTTTCTGGATTATAATCCAAGTTAGACTGTTATAAGGGCTTCCTTGGTGGCTTAGATGGTAAAGAATCTGCTTGCAGTGCGGGAGACCCAGGTTGAATCCCTGGGTCAGGAAATGTTTCCAAGAAAGAGTAATTATGATGATGGAAATCAGAGAAGTCTTTAAAGATCTTCCTCTAAATAAGATTTAAACTTTGCATTCTTAATGTTAGTTTTTTTTCTTGTAGGGTTTTCCTGTTACAGGATGGGGCTGTTCTCAATGAAAAGCACTGCATTAACAAGTGTACAAAGTCATAAAAAAGAATGAAATGTTTGGGTATAAAGAGGATGTTACAAGCTTTTAAATGACTCTGAATGCAACCTTAAGGCATTTAGTCTTAACTAGGCAAAGGGGAGTCATTGAAGGTCTCTGGCTTGGAGGAATGATAAATAGAACAATATTTTCATAAAGAAAACTCTGGTGTCAGTGCTGAAGGTCAACTGAAGAGCAGAAAGATAGGAGATAAGGAGATCAATTGGGTGGCTATCACATAAGTTGTAAGGCAGTGTTTTTTCAAATTGTGGATCATGTGAAATCAACTTCATGGGTTGTCAGCAAGGACCTACTATATGTTAATAACAGGAAAATCTACTCAATATCCTGTGATAACCTACATGAGAAAAGAATCTAAAAAAGAATGAATATATGCACATGTATAACTGAATCACTTTGCTGTACACCTGAAAGTCACATAACGTTGTGAATCAACTATACTCCAATAAAACAAACAGAAAAACCTTAGTGGATTGTGACAAACATTTAAAAAACCAGGAAATCACACTAAAATTTTTTAAAAATGGAACCAATGCTATAAGGGTAAATACGGTTTTACAAATTTTAATCCGGTTCATATGAGTATGTGTATATTTGATATGTATATTCATGTGTGTGCGTGCACAGTCACTAAGTCGGGTCTGACTCTTTGCTACTCCATGGACTGTAGCCTGCCAGGCTCCTCTGTCCATGGGATTTTCCAACCAATACTGGAGGTGGTTGCCATTTTCTCCTTCAGTGGATCTTCTCAACTCAGGGATTAAAGTCACATCTCCTGCATTGGCAGATGGATTCTTTACCACTGAGCCACCTGGGAAGCCCTATGAACATATGTACTGAGTTATTAATTCAACTGTATTTCTTACTGTGGGAAGTGGTAAAAAAAACGTTTGAAAAAGATGATCTAATAGGGAAATGATGAGGGTCTAAATTAAAGCTGTAGCTCCTGGAAATGGAAACGCAACAAATTATTTGAGAGCTCTTTCAAAGAATAAATTTAACAGGACTCAGAGATAAACCTGGATGTATGGCTTGAGGGAAATAAAGGGGAAATATTATAAGATAAATGATGGCTCACCAAAAGATACCTACATCCTAATCCCTGGATGTAAATGTTATCATATATGGGAAAAAATATTCTGCAGATAAGAGTAAGTTAGGAATCTTAAGATGGGGAAAATATCCTTGATTATCCAAGTGTTTCCTAAATGCAATCATGTATGTCCTTATAAGAGGGTGACAGAAAAAGATATGACAGAGACAAAACAGTAGAAGGAAATATGATCACAGAGGCAGACACTAGAGCGACACAGTCACAAGCCAAGGAATGTGGCAGTCATTCGAACCCAGAAAAGGCAAGGAAAAGACTCTCCCCTAAAGTCTCCAGAGAAACCATGGCCCTCTTAAAACACTGATATTGGCCCAGTGAAACTGATTTCAGACTTCTGGCCTCTAGAATTGTGAGGGAATAAATTTCTGAAGCTTTAAGCCAACAAGTGTTTGCAGCCCAGAGGCAACTTGCATAAGGAACCCTGACAACTGGGAAGGAGTTAATGCCATTAAAAAAGATAAGGCGCATAGGAAAAACAAGGATGTGACGAACAAAATTTTAAATACAACAAGTATGAAATACAAGAGAAATCTGGACAAAAACAGATTAAAAAAATTTGATTTTCTAGTTCATATATTTCAATTCTAACTCTACTAGCTTTAAAATGTCCTTAAACTATTCAGGTTTCATGTTATCTCTAATCTTCTTTGGATAGTCAAACAAAACACATAGTTTATATATTCTTTCCATCATCTGACAATTACTGTGGTTGAAACAGGTGCCAGCTTCTAGGATTATGCAGTGTCTCTGGAATGTTTCTTCCAAATAACTAAAAAAATTCTAGAACCATCTGTTACTGTGGATCACTTACTTAAGCCATTCAGGTTTGCAATTTTTTCAATGCAGTTTGTAGACAGTGAAAGCTTCCTAAAGGAGAAAAAAAAAAAGAATACTAGAATTAATAAGAAAAAAATTTAATAGTATAATACAAATTACTCCTCAAGTTCTCTCAGACGTTTCCTTTTCACACTGAACCCTTTTTTCCCCTCTCAGACGTGGCACGTGTTCTTTCATTTTGAAATCGTCATACTGTTTCCTTGATTACAAAAGTTAATAAACATTCACTGTATAAAATTAAAAAAACCTTTTTGTGGACATTTTGGTGTTTTCTATTAAATTTTTTAAATGCATATTTTCTTTGACCCACTAATTCATTTATAGGAACATATCCTATGGAAATAGTAATGCCAAATATATATGAATTAAACTATTTACTGTATTATTATAATAGCAAAAAAATGGGAAAAAAATTTATAAACACCCATCAGCTGAGGAATACAGATAACAAAATACTATGCAGCCACTAAAACAAACAAGATCGGGCCATACATACCAACTTTGGAAAATGTCCATGATACGTATATTATAAAAAGTCAACATAGTCCTAACCACCCCAGACATTTCCCCAGAAATAAATACTTTCACCAGTTTATATATATATTTTCTATATTTTTTCCCTATATATACTTTAATCGTATAAAAACAAAATTTTAAAGGGAGTATAGTTATATACTCCAGTACTTTGGCCACCTCATGCGAAGAGTTGACTCATTGGAAAAGACTCTGATGCTGGGAAGGATTGGGGGCAGGAGGAAAAGGGGACGACAGAGAATGAGATGGCTGGATGGCATCACCGACTCAACGAACATGAGTTTGAGTGAACTCTGGGAGTTGGTGATGGACAGGGAGACCCGGCGTGATGCGATTCACGGGGTCGCAAAGAGTCGGACTCGAATGAACTGAACTGAACGGAACTAAATTATACACTATTAATCTTCTCTTGACAAAAATGTTTAATATCTTAGCAAACTTCATGCAAAGAATATAATAAAAGCTAATTTTATTGAACACTTCATATGTGCCTAGTATTCTTCTAAATACATGTATTAACTATTTTAACCATCAGAATGATCCTATGAGCTACATATTAGTAACCATATTTTATAAATGAGGAAACTGAGACACAAAGATGTTAAGCAATTTGCCTACTATTACACAGCCAGAAAGTAGCAAATCCAAATTTAA
This sequence comes from Bubalus bubalis, assembly GCF_019923935.1. NCBI lineage: Eukaryota > Metazoa > Chordata > Mammalia > Artiodactyla > Bovidae > Bubalus > Bubalus bubalis. The sequence continues at coordinate 18,193,998 of NC_059167.1, forward strand.
AACCCCCCAAAACTGACCCCAGAACATGTGATCTTATCCTTCAGATCTGATTTGAAGAGGAATTATTCTTTTTTTTTTTTGCTTAAAACAGTAAAAGCAATTACTGTACACTGTAAATTACTGGTCATATGTGTGTATTTTCTAGTCATTCTCCACTCCCAAGAATTACCAATGAAAGTGAAAAACGGAGTGGAAAAGCAGGACTACAGTTGGGGAATAATTCTGTAATTGTTGTATAGGCAACCTGCCCAAAGATTGTCAGCAAAAATATGAACAGGATGACTCTTAAGCAGTTTCTAGGGTACTTTGGTATGAGGTATAGAACCTTCTCAAGGTTTGATAAAAAGATATTTGACCACTTTGAAATAATGCTCTTTGAAATCATGATTTTGAAGCCAAAAACACATTTAAGGTGGATTTTTATGTGCTACACTGTGTTCTCATCATAAAGGACAAGCTGCATACAATAACTAAATTATGTTTGTTTTTTCCTTTAATTCCAAAGATAGATATTAGTCTAATGCATGCATTCACAAATATGTGCTTAAGAGTCATTCAGATCACTTATTGTAAATACAGATACCTAGTTTCATCAGTAGGTTCTTTTTCTACAAATTTGAAGTAGGGCTTATCTGCTGCACAAGGAGGTTCTTATGTAGGCAGTCAGGGAACCACACTTAGGAAAATACAGGATTTTCCAATATTCTATAACAAGTGATTCTATAACATTCTATAGCCCTGACAAGACACTGCAGCTTAAGAGCATGGTTACAAGGTGTCATGGTATAATTGCCTCAAATTAGTCACAGAACCCTGCTAAAAAGCATGCAGAATATTCAGGAAATCAGTTAAAATAATAAACATATATCTGATACTTAAAAGTCTTGGGAAAATAGGATTGCAAGTAAGTGTAACTTAGTGCCAATGAGAAAAAAATAAAATAAAAAGGCTCTACATGAGAATGCTAGGACTTACCTGGTGGTCCAGTAGTTAAAACTTCATGCTCCCATTGCATGGGTTCAATCCCTGGTCAGGGAACTAAGATCTTACATGCTGTGTGGAGCAACCAATAATAATAATAATAAAATGAAATTTTTAAAAATGCTAACCCTGGTACTCAAAAACTGGTGCAATTTTGGTTGATATTTCCTTTTCTTTGTGTTTTTAATATTTTCTAGATGGTTTACAATGTATTTTAATAATCTGAGAAATTTTTCAAAAGCGGTTACTTCTATGCTTCTGAGTAAGTATAGTATTGACTTTGATGGATAATTTTACAAGAGAAACTACTAGATTTTATGACAGAGAAATAGTTTTATTGTGTTATTTAGCTTCTCCTAAGAGACAAGGAAATTTGTGTAAAGAATCCACCTTCTAATGCAGGGGACACAGATGCAATCCCTGGTTGGGGAACTAAGAACCACAGAGCAACTAAGCCCGTGCACCAAAACTAGAGAAGCCTCTGTGCTGCAACCAAGAGCCCATGCACGGCAACAAAGGCCCAGCACAATCAAAACAAAAAATCATACTGTAAAAAAAATATGACACAGGATAGTTTAGGATTACTCTATTAACGACCCTATAAACCAATAATCTTTTATGTTTGGCCTTGCCAAAGGGAGAATCACAGGAAGGAAGGAAGGGAGGGAGGAAGGGAAATGAAAACCAAGAAAATAAATACATTTTTTTAGTCTGTGTATTTAGAAAAGGAAGGGAAACTTAACAGCAATACTAGAAAGGATGAAAAAAGACAAGCACCTACTCGCAATTAGAAAGCGTGGACAAGGATGCATCCATCTTCTCTATAGGGGGGATCTGGGCATACAGCTTTATCTCTCTGGCTTCAGATGGCTTCTGGCTGGTTTTCTCTTCCTATAATGAAAATTAATGTGGAAGAAAAGAATCCCAGATTATAATGTTGAACTAAAAAGGTCAGATTTTCTCAAGGCTTTTCAATATTTATTTCAAAATAGCTATTAAAATTCAGTATTTCTGTACATTCTTGACAGAACACTTATTGACAACACTTACTTACTGAACCTGATAACTAGCTTATACATGGCTGGTTCAGATAATTCCCTGTCAGGTCTCAGCCAAATGGAAAAGAGGAAAGAAAATAACTTTTATTTCTGTAGTTTTTAAAATCTTTTAAGAGTCTATCAATTAATAGACAAAAATAAAACACAACAACAAAAACATTTTTCTGGGAAGGATTCCTTGTCCCTAAACAAACTTAAGTATCAGATTTAGATCTATAAGATGAGCTGTTTTTGTCATCTCATCTTTCAGTTCCTATATACAATTTAGTCTGAGCTACAACCACCAAATACCAAGAATTTGGGAAGGTATTTTCTTTATGACAAACATTACTTTGCCAACAAAGGTCCATCTAGTCAAGGCTATGGTTTTTCCTGTGGTCACGTATGGATGTGAGAGTTGCACTGTGAAGAAAGCTGAGCGCCAAAGAATTGATGCTTTTGAACGGTGGTGTTGGAGAAGACTCTTGAGAGTCCCTTGGACTGCAAGGAGATCCAACCAGTCCATTCTAAAGGAGATCAGTCCTGGGTGTTCTTTGGAAGGAATGATGCTAAAGCTGAAACTCCAGTACTTTGGCCACCTCATGCGAAGAGCTGACTCATTGGAAAAGACTGATGCTGGGAGGGATTGGGGGCAGGAGGAGAAGGGGACGACAGAGGATGAGACGGCTGGATGGCATCACCAACACGATGGATGTCAGTTTGTGTGAACTCTGGGAGATGGTGATGGACAGGGAGGCCTGGCATACTGCAATTCATGGGGTCGCAAAGAGTCGGACCTGACTGAGCGACTGAACTGAACTGAATTGAAGGTCAAATTTATTTGTTATACAATAACTTACTACTACATTCTATGTTACGGTTTAATTTCAGTACCTATTTAAATTTTAATTACCAGGATATGCTGCCTAATAATGTTTCCTAAGTACCTCAGTACTTAGTTCCATCTCTCCAACAAAACAAGAAGATACTGCAGCTTGGGAACCATTTTTTTTTGCTTTCCTCTGTTTTCTATTGTTGTTGTTTAGTTGCTAAGTTATGTCTAACCCTTTGTGACCCCATGGACTGCAGCACTCCAGGCTTCCCTGTTCTTCACTATCTCCTGGAGCATGCTCAAACTCATGTTTTCTATAGCTAGTGTGATATAAGACACAAAAGAGGCTTGTTGTTGTTTTTTTTTTAATCAAATAATAACACATCAATAATAGAAAATATATAATCAGTTGAAAGACAACTAATACACATCCACTTGGTATTTTTTTGTGTGCCATAGGTTAGGAGATGGGAGACTGACATCTTTAATAAATGTTGTGTTAATGAGAGTAAGAATGAGCATGATATCTTCAAATAATCTTAAAGTTAAAGACTTACGGCCATCATATAATCTAGAAATAAAATGTACAAACCAAACCAAATAGCCAACCACTTATTATTATAAACCAAGTGTCATTAACCACTTGTTAATATAAATATTATTATATTATTCTAAAATCTGCTTCAAGGCAACTTTATTGAATACTAAACCTACTCCATACTTTTTTTTATTAAAACAGATTTTTCAGTAGCTAAACAGAAAGGAATTTTTAAATTCCAATTAGGGTATAAAGAAACTTACAAGCACTAAAAACAAGAATTCAAATATTTCATTATCCTAGCTACTCTGTCTATTTTCCATAGACACTAAGTTTCTTGAAAGACTTTTTATTTAAAGCCCAGCTACAATAGCAAAGATACATTATTATACAAAAAACTGATAACACAGTCAAATAAGCTATCACTGGGGATAGAAATTGAGGAGCCATCTCTATTCTCTCTGGAAATTCTATCCATAATGCTGAAATACAACCATTCAAACTTTATAGAATTTTATATTCAAAATGTTTGTTTAAATTTAATGCACATTTTTTACAATGCCATTTCCTAACATTACTATGTGCTTTTAAAAAATGTATCTTGTGTATTTTTCCAGATATAATTGATATACAGCACTGAATAAGTTTAAAACATACAACATACTGATTTGACTTACATAATCATGAAATGATGACCACAGTAAGTTTAGTGAACATCCATCATCTCAAGAAGATACAAAATAAAAGAAATAAAATTATTTTTCCTTGTGATAAAAACTCTTGGGACTTACTCTCTTAACTTTTGTATATAACATACAGCAGTGTTGTTGTTCTTCAGTTGCTAAGTTCTGTCCGACTCTTCGCCACCCCATGGACTACAGCTTGCCAGGCTTCCCTGTCCTTCACCATCTCCTGGAGTTTGCTCAAATTCATGTCCATTGAGTCAGTGATGCCATCCAATGATCTCATCCTGTGTTGCCCTCTTCTCCTCTTGCCCTCAATCTTTCTCAGCATCAGGGTCTTTTCCAGTGAGTCAGCTCTTCACATCAGGCGGCCAAAGTATTGGAGCTTCAGCTTCTGCATCAGTCCTTCCAATGAATAGGAAGGTTGATTTCCTGTAGGACTGACCGATTTGATCTCTTTGCGGTCCAAGGGATTCTCAAGCATCTTCTTCAGCACCACAATTCAAAAGCATCAATTCTCTGGTATTCAGCCATACATGACTACTGTAAAAACCATAGCTTTGATTATATGGACCTTTGTTGGCAAAGTGATGTCTCCACTTTTTAAAACGCTGTCTGGGTTTGTCATAGCTTTTCTTCCAAGGAGCAAGCGTCTTTTAATTTCAAGGTTACAATCACCATCTGAAGTGATTTTGGAGCCCAAGAAAATAAAATCTTTCCGCTTTCCCACATCTATTTGCCATGACATGATGGGACCGACGTTAATTATATTAATCATTTTGTACACTGCATCCCTAGTACTTACTTATCTTGTAACTGGAAGCTTGTACCTATTGACTATCTTCATCCAATTTCCCCTAACCCCTTGCCTCTGGTTACCACAAATCTAGTGTCTTTTTCTACGAATTTGTCTGTTTGTTGAAACATAAATGACTTACAGTGCTATGTTAGTTTCTGGTGTACAACACAGTGATTCAATACTTTTATACAGTACAAAATTATCACTACTTTTTACAGATTTATTGAGATATAACTGACATATAACATTATTTATGTTTAAGGTATGCAATGTGATACTTTGATATATGTACATATTGCAAGATGATTACCAGCATAAGGTTAACACATCCAGCTCCTCATACAATAAATTTTTTGTGTGTTGAAAACATTTAAGATTACTCTCTTAGCAACTTTCGAGTATATAATACAGTATTATTAACTATGCTATACACAGATTCCCAGAACTTATTGATCTTATAACTGGAAGCTTCTACCCTTTGACCAACTTTTACCCATTTCCTCCATTCCTCAACTTTGGTAAACCACCATTATAATCTGTTTCTATGAGTTGGCTTTTTTAGATTTCACATATAAGTGAGATCACAAATGAAAAAACCTTGAATTGTCTTTACCTATCTGACTACATCATTTAGCATAATGTTGTCATAAATGGCAGGACTTTCTTCTTTTTATGGCTGAGTAATATTCCATTGTATACAAATACACATTTTCTTTATCCATTCATCCACTGATAGCCATTTAGGTTGTTTTCATGGCTTGGCTATTCTGAATAATGCTGCAATGAACCTGGGGATAATCACTCTTTGAGATGGCAATTTCATTTCCTTCAGATATACATCCAGAAGTGGAACTCCTGGATTATATGGTAGTTCTACTTTTAATTTTTGAGGAATCTCCACCGTGTTTATATTAACCACTCCACTGTAACACTATACCAACTTACATTCCCACCAAAGTGCAAAAGAGTTCCCTTTTTTCCACATCCTCACCAACACTTTTCTCTCATTTTTCTATTTTTTTCTCTCATATTTTTAATGACAGCCATTTTAACAGGTGTAAGGTAATATCTCTTTGGGGTTTTGATTTGCATTTCCCTGACAATCAGTCATGTTGAGTATCATTTTAGAATTTTTATTCAAGGTTTTTTCATTTGTCTATGCATGATTTTCATTTGTTCACATTGACTGTCTCTGTTCTAACCTCCAAGAGATTAAAACCATCATTTATCTAAAACCTAGATCACCCATAGCACATATCACTCTATCACCTAAAAATGATATGTGGTTTAATAATGATAAAGTTGAAAAAGAACATGGAGATTCCAGCTATCACAGTAACAAATTAGCCTTTCCAGATTTAAATTTTCCAATGGTCAGACTTTTTAACTGAAATTTTTATTGAGATATTTGAAGAGTCATGTGCAGTTATAAGAAATAATACAGAGAGAGCCTTTACACACTTTGCCCTAATGGTAAGATTTTTCAAAATTATAGTATCACAACCAAGATATTGATATTGATACAATCCACTAACTTTAATCAGATTTTCCCAATTTTACTTATACTCATTTGTACATGTGAGTGTGAATGTGTCTGCATGTGTGTATTAAGGTCTATATAATTTTATCACTTGTGTAGGCTCATGTATCCACTAACACCATCAAGATAACTAAACACTTTCAATACCAAAAGATTCCTTGTATCGAATGATCAGATTTAAATAACTGTCCAAAACTTATCCTAATATGGTTTCTAGAAGTAAGAACTCATAAACTCACCCATCTGGCTAGGGCTTCTTTGATTGTTGTTGCTTTCGCCTTAAAAAGAGAAGAAAAAACAAGGTTATCTTTATTGGTGTGATTTGTTGACTCAATTTTCATGCAACAATTATTAGCCCTGGCATCTACCATTAAAAAGATTTCTTTTTTTGAGACTTTATATGAAAAGAGAATGTTTTAATTTCCTAAAATCAGAAATACTTAAATACCTCTCAGAGAAATTAAGGAAATCATGATGTATCATATCATATGCTTTACTCTCACATGGTTTACAAAAAACAGAGCTGTCAACATTGATATTAAAATATATCTTATTTCAAAAAAAATAAAATATATCTTATTTTATTATTCTAAGATTTATATCTTCCTTTACATTTTAATATCTTTGAAGTCTGGATACATCTTACAACCAGGAAAAATTTATAATTGCTGTAGCCAGGTAGCACTGATGAAGATTTAGAAAAATATTAACCATCTTATTTAATATACATACCATATATATTCATTTTTATGTTTATCAAAGGATGCTGCTGCTGCTGCTAAGTTGCTTCAGTCGTGTCCAACTCTGTGCGACCCCATGGAAGGCAGCCCACCAGGCTCCCCCATCCCTGGGACTCTCCAGGTAAGAACACTGGAGTGGGTTGCCATTTCCTTCTCCAATGCACGAAAGTGAAAAGTGAAAGTGAAGTCGCTCAGTCGTGTCCGACTCTTAGCGACCCCATGAACTGCAGCCTACCAGGCTCCTCCGTCCGTGGGATTTTCCAGGCAAGAGTACTGGAGTGGGGTGCCACTGCCTTCTCCATTATCAAAGGATAACACATGATAAAAATCTATATGCCTAAATACATTTAAAATAACTCTGTCAATAAATACAAAATAAAATTTCTAAATGATAGGAAATTCTGTCACAGTTTAATTCCAACTTCTTATTTTTCTTCTTTTTAACTGGAAGATAATTGCTTTACACGGTTGTGCTGGTTCCTGGTGTACAACAACACGAATCATTACTTTTCTTTCTTAGAAGAAGATAAAATAACGTTGTACCTTATAATCAATAGTATCTTAGATTCAATTTAATATGATATTAAAAACTTTAAAGGTAAGAAAAGGAAGACATCCTTTGAATCTTTGCTGGAGCTTATTTTATAAAAGAGAGAACCCTAAAGAATAACAAAAGGAATTAAGTCTCTGAAGTAAAGATGCACTAATAAATAACACAAGTTAAAAATAAAACTATTAACTTAAGTAAAATAATAAAATTAAAGACAAAGAACGTAAAAATTGGAGGAATATAACACTTAAAAGGAAACTTATGCTTAAAATACATTAATTTAAAAATAAGAGAACAGGGAACTATACTCAATATTCTGTGATAAACCATAATGGAAAATAATATGAAAAGGAATATATATACATATATATATGTATAACTGAATCACTTTGCTGTTTAGGAGGAGTAAACACAACATTGCAAATCAACTATATGAATAAAATAAATTTTAAAAAATAAGAGAAAGCAAGAGATAGAAAACAAATAAAGTAGGCATTCAAAATATTTGGAAAAGTACATCATGAATGCAGAAGGAAACAGAAAGGAAGAAGTCAATGAAAAACAGACTGAGAGGAAAAAAGACGAACAAAACTAAAAGCTGGTTCTTAAGTTTCTGGCAAGCCTGACTGAGCAAAACAGAGAGATATACAAATTAAAAATATAGAATAAAGAGAGATGACACAGATACCACAGAGATTTTTAAAATAAAATATTATAATTTTGAAAACCTAAAGTATACATTTCTAGGGAAAAAAAAAAGCCAAAACTCACAAGAATCAGAAAATATGAATAGACCAATAACTACTGGAAAATTAAAAAGATAATCCAAGAAATTTACTCACACCCTCCTCCCCTAAAGCCCCAAATCTAGATAAATTGCAAATAAGTTCTACCAACCTTTCAAGGAGCAGATATTCCTTGTTATGCAAGTTGTTTCAGAAACCAGAAAAAAAAGAGGGAAAGCTGCCAACTTATTTTATGAGACTAGAATAATCTTGATGCCATAACTAGATAAGGGGCCCTTTTTACTTCTCAAAACAGATTTGAAAAATCTTAGATGCACAATATTAGATTTCCAAAGCCAATGGTGTATAATGATCATGATCAAAAATGGCTTATGCCAGGGGCATAAAGATTGTTTAACAACATAAAAATCTATTACAAATGTAAATCATTTATTAATGGATTAAAAGGGGCAAATTACATTTATTTCAGTAAGTGCAGAAAGAGCATTTGATAAAGTTCTACCTCTGATATTAAAAACTTTTAACTAAGGGTTAAAGCAAAATTCCTTATTTGATAAAAGCTATATATCAAAATGGAGAAGGAAATGGCAACCCATTCCAGTATTTTTGCCTGGAGAATCCCATGGACAGAGGAGCCTAGCAGGCTACAGTCCATAGGTCATAGAGAGTTGGACACGACTGAAGCAACTTAGCACGCACACATGCATATATCAAAAAGCTCTAACCAATACCAGCTTAATGAATAAATTCATTCATTTGAACAAATATTCACTGATTACTTCCTATATACCAAACATTCTTCCACTTGCTTCAGATATATCAATGAACAGAACAAAGATTCCTGCCTTACGGGAATCTATATCTATCGCTGGGAGACCGATGGTAACTGATATAATAAATAAATAGATAAGTCATATAGTATATTAGAAGGTGATAATTACTAAGGAAAAAGAAAAAGCTGAGCTCAGTAAAGAGTATCAGGATGTGTGTATATGTCTATGGTGGATATTTACTTTAAATAAGGTGGTCAAGGGTGGGCCAAATTGGGAAGGTAACATTAAAGTATCCTCAAACTCCTAGAAGACAACATAGGCAAAACAGGTAATAGAAACAAAAACAAAAATAAACAAATGGGACCTAATGAAACTCAAAAGTTTTGCACAGCAAAATCACCATAAACAAAACAACCTGTGGGCTGGAAGAAAATATTTGTAAATGATGTGACTGATGAAGGGCTTAATTTCCAAAATATACAAACAGCTCATATAAGTCAGTAACAACAACAACAACAAAAATTCAGGGACTTCCCTGGTGGTCCAGCAGTTAGGACTCTATGCTTCCACTACAGGGGGCACAGGTTCAATCCCTGGTTGGGAAACAGGATCCCACATGCTGCATGGTATGGTAAAAAACAAACACACAGCCCACCGAAAAAATGAGCAGAACACCTAAACAGACATTTCTTCAAAGAAGACATACAGATGGCCAATAGGCACATGAAAGATTTTCAGCATCACTAATTATTAGAGAAATGCAAATCAAAACTACAAAGAGGTATCACCTCACACGGGTCAGAACAGCCATCATTAAAAAGTCTATACTGATTCACTCTGCTGTCACCTGATACTAACACAACACTGTAAACCAGCTATGCTGTTGTTGTGGTCATTGTTACTCAGTTGCTAAGTTGTGTCTGACTCTTTGTGACCCCAGACTGCAGCATGCTTGGCTCCTCTGTCATCCACTATCTCTTGGAGTTTGTTTTGCCTTCAATCTTTCCCAGCATCAGGGCCTTTTCCAATGAGTTGGTTCTTCATATCAGGTGGCCAGAGTATTGGAACTTCAGCAACAGTCCTTCCAATGAATATTCAGGGTTGATTTCCTTTAGGATTGACTGGTTTGATGTCCTCGAAGTGCAAGGGACTCTTAAGAGTCTTCTCCAGCACCATAATTTCAAAACCATCAACTATACTTCAACAAAAAATAATTTTTAATTTAACTCCACAAATAATAAATGTTGGTAAGGGTGTGGAGAAAACAGAACACTCCTGCCCTTTTGGTGGGACTGTAAACTGGTGCAGCCAGTACAGAAAACGGAATGGAAGTTCCTTAAAAAAACTAGAAAGTGAACTACTATATGATCCAGCAGCCCTACTCCTGGGCATATATCTGGAGAAAACCATAATTTGAAAAGATATATGCTTTCCAGTGTTCACTGAAGCACTATTTTACAATCGCCAAGACATGGCTAAATGTCCATTGACAAATGAATGGATAAAAAAGATGTGTTATATATATATATGTACAATGGAATACTACTCAGCCATAAAAGAATGAAATAATGCCATTTGCAGCAATATGGATGGACCTAGAGATTATCATACTAAGTGAAGTAAGCCAGACAGAGAAAAACAAATATCATATGATATCACTTATATGTGGGATCTAAAAAAAAAGTTACAAATTAACTTATTTACAAAACAGAGGTAGACTCCCGACATAGAAAACAAACTTTCGGTTACCAAAGGGAAAAAATAGAGGAGAGAGAAATTAGGAATTTAGGAGCAACAAATACACACTATTATTTATAAAATAGATAAACAACAAAGTATCTGTTTAGCACAGGGAACTATATTCAATGTCTTGAAATAAACTATAATGAAAAAGAATATATATATATATAAACATGTGTAACTGAATCACTTTGCTATATACCAGAAAACAACACAACATTGTAAATCAACTATACTTCAATAGAAAAGAAAAAAGTATTCTAAGATTCCAGACACATCAAGGATGCCTATCTCCTATCATTGCTACTGTTTAACATGGTACAAAAGATCTTTATCAATATTACACTAAAAAATAAAACTATGTGTAGATGATCATCTGTGTATAAAATGCAATAGAATAAACTAATAAATACTAGAATACAGCAAATGCAGGACACTGTTGACAAGTTAGAAAAATTGAGAGATATTTTCAAAATAAAACCAACAAAGGACTAATATCTAGAATATACAAGGAACTCCTGAAATTTAAAAAAAAAAAAACAAATTAAAAAAAGGGAAAAGTTGGCAAAAAATATATACAGAAAATTTACAGAAACTGAAATACAGATGATGACTAACAATGAGATATTTGAACTCACTGAAAATCAGAGAAATGCAGTAAAACAATGGGATACTAAAATACATCCTCATATAGGCAAAAGTCAGAAAATTGGTGAGAATGTAGAAATAGAAACTTTCATCCATCACTGAAGGAAGTAAGAAATAGTATAGCTGTTCTGGAACCCAATCTGACAGTGCCTAGGGAAATTAAGTATGCAGAGACCCTATGATCCCACAATCTCACTCCCGGGTATATTTTCCAGGGAAATCTTTGTTGTTGTTGCTTTAGTCATTAAGTCATGTCCGATTCTTTACAACCTCATGGACTGTAGCCTGCCAGGCTCCTCTGTCCCTGGGATTTCCCAGGCAAGAATACTGGACTGGATTGCCATTTCCTTCTCCAGGGGATCTTCCCAACCCAGGGATTGAACCCAGGTCTCCCGCATTGCAGGCAGACGCTTTAATCTCTGAGCCACCAGGGAAGCCCATAGAGAAATCCATGGATGGATCCAAAAAAAAGACACTTATAGGAACACTTTCAAGTTGGAAGCAATCAAGTTATCCATAAACTGGTCTATAAAGTGACTAGTTCCCCTATAGGTAGCAGGAGTTAAAACCTGAAATGTCTAAATAACCAGTGGACATCATTAATGGGTAAAGCTGGCCATGTAAAGAGGATAACCACTATTTGGTTCTAGAAAACCACTGGCAGGTGGGACTTGGGACCAGAGTTACCCTAACATCACATTTCTTCAAATATGAAAACTCTTGTTAATTGAAAGTAACACCCTTACTTTATATACCATCAGGAAAGAAAATATGCACCCAATTATATCACACCATATTTCAGTAATACAAAAATATGAAAAAAGATGTGTCTGATAGAAAAATATGGTATTTCGGATTTTTCAGAGAAGCCAGAAATCTGCATTTTGGTATAAAATATGATCATTTTAAGACATTAGAAGCTAATTTTCTTAAATAAAAAACTATGTGGGACAGTATTTCTAGAAGGCCCCAAAACTACAAGCTTGCAGCTTCAGTGAGCTTCACTTAACTACTCGTTCTGATTCTCTATTCGAAGATTTTCAATAATTCTTATGGTTCCTACTTTCAAAATTATTTAGGGCCAGTTATTTCTTCACCTAAATACAAATTTATGTTCCAGAATTTTTAAACTTTCCTTTTTTTTTTTCTTCAGCTAAATGCCTGCGGAATATAGTAAGAAATGTAGAAGGGAAACTACTTTTAAGAGTAGAATTTAACCTGGTGGCTGAGGGCAGGCATATTTTCCTCATCATTTGAATTTTCAGGGTTCAATTTCTGCTCATTTCGATAGCAGAAAACTAATTAAACTTATTCTTTATAAATATTTCACATTGGAAAAGACCCTGATGCTGGGAAAGACTAAAGACAAAAGGAGGAGATGGCAGAGGATAAGACAGATAGCATCACGGACTCAATGGACATGAGTTTGAGCAAATTCTGGAGATAGTGAAGGACAGGGAAGTCTGGCCTGCTGCAATCCATGGGATTGCAAAAAGTAGGAGACGATTTAGCAACTGAACAACAATAAATATTTCCATTAGGCAGGACAATCACATACTTTGCTAAATAGCTTTGGTTTGGTCTTTAGCCAAACAACAACTTAAACTACTAGTTGGATCTACCAAGTTTGTAAGCAAGACAGTGCTCACTTTAAGTAGGAAATGAGCATCACTAGGTAAAATCATTACTTCATAAAGAGATTTGATTGGATAGATCACCGACAGATTTAAAGCCTAAGAGAGCAATATTTCTCAGAGTGTCAGGCGGAGCTCTCTAGTTTTAGAGTCACTTGAAATGCACATTCTGAAAACCCCTACTTATGTTAAAAATTCATAATCAGCACTCCAGTTTAGTCCAAAATCATACTTATGCATACTTAAATTTGAGAAACACTATCCTAGTATGTTCTATCAGAGAGGGTTTTACAGTGTTTACTAACAACTGAACTGAGAGTTGTTCAGAGTGGAACATGGGCACATCACAGGTTTATAAACATTGCAGCAACCAGTGTTACACACAATCTCTCCTAACCAACCCCACCCTCCATCTCGCTTGGGGGTGGGAGGGTAAATTACTTATATTAAAATGATATCCTTATTCACACTCTGCCTTCCATCACTTGTCCCACTCTAATCCGCTCTTTTTCGAGAATTTTCTGCTCTTTGCCCTGCCTTTTCTCTGCCCGGGCTGTCCTCACCCCCAGACAACCCAATGCCAGGGCTTCTCTTTCGCCCCAGGCCTCTGAATCCACCCAGCAAGCGTCCGCTACTCGCTCCCTTCCGGTGATGGACGATGTCCCCCACCCTCAACCCTCCACAGTTACCCTTTTCACTTCCAATCTACTTGCAGCTTTGGCTGCGAGGCCTAGAGGGTACTTACCATTCCGGCGGTTGCTACTGTCACTGCTCTGGTTGCTAGGGTCCGCCGGGGTCAGTGCGCACGCGCACTTCTCGGAGCTCGTCTCGGATTCCCTACACGGGCAGTCGTCTTTTTTCTCCGCCCTCACGGTGGCGCGAGCGGGGCATTGTGGGACCGTGCGAGCGTTCGCCCGGGTCGTCTGGCTCTGTGGCGGTCTCTTCCCAGGGACTGCAGCGCAGCTGAGAGTGATTTAGGGAGCTCGGGAGCTTAACCTCGTAGAGAGGTGGGGGAGATATCTTTTTCTCTTGTGAAAGTAGTTTCAGGCTAATCTGGAGTGACGTAGGTGCTTAGAGTTTAAAGCTTTTAAACCTCCCTGTAACAGTTCCTCCCCCTCCCCAGCCCATCCCCACCCCACCCCACCCCTCTCAGGGTTGTCCCAGAGGACAGGCTTTAGGTGCCCTGGTTTGTGCATTGAACTTTCACTGGCCGTCCCCTTTCCGTATTGTAATGTACATATTTCAATGCTGTTGTCTCAAATCATCCCACCCTTACCTTCTCCCACTGAATCCAAAAGCCTGTTCTTTACATCTGTGTCTGCTTTGCTGCCTTGCATGTAGGATTGCCAGTACCGTCTTTCTAAGTTCCATATATATATATGTTAATATGCAGTATTTGTTTTTCTCTTTCTGACTTCACTTTATATAATAGGTTCTAGTTTCATCCACCTCATTAGAACTGACTCAAATGCATTCCTTTTATAGCTGAGTAATACTTTGGAAGGAATGATGCTAAAGCTGAAACTCCAGTACTTTGGCCACCTCATGCGAAGAGTTGACTCATTGGAAAAGACTCTGATGCTGGGAGGGATTGGGGGCAGGAGGAGAAGAGGACGACAGAGGATGAGATGACTGGATGGCATCACTGACTCGATGGACGTGAGTCTGAGTGAACTCTGGGAGTTGGTGATGGACAGGGAGGCCTGGCGTGCTGCGATTCATGGGGTCGCAAAGAGTCGGACACGACTGAGTGACTGAGCTGAACTGAACTGAACTGAATATTCCATTGTGTATATGTAACAGCGTCTTTATCCATTCATCTGCTGATGGACATCTAGGTTGCTTCCATATCGCTATTGTAAATAGTGGTGAAATGAACATTAAGGGCACATGTATTTCTCTTATTCTGGGGGATTGCTGGGTCATACAGAAATTCTATTCCCAGTTTTTTAAGGAATCTCCACACTGTTCACCATAGTGGCTGTACCAGTTTGCATTCCCAGCAACAGTATTGGAGAAGGAAATGGCAACCCACTCCAGTATTCTTTGGAGAATCCCATGGACGGAGAAGACTGGTAGGCTACAGTCCACATGGTTGCAAAGAGTGGGACACGACTGAGCGACTTCACTTCACTCACTTCACATACTGACTGGAGTGAGATGATACCTCATTGTGGTTTTGATTTGCATTTCTCTAATAATGAGTGATGTTGAGTATCTTTCCATATGTTTATTAGCCATCTGTATGTCTTTGGAGAAATGTCTGTTGAGGTCTTTTGCTGTTTTTGATAGGGCTATTCATTTTTCTGGTATTGAGCTGCTTATATATATTTGGAGCTTAATTCTTTGTCAGTTGTTTCATTTACTATTACTTTCTCCCATTCTGAGGGCTGTTTTCACCTTGCTTATAGTTTCTTTCATTGTGCAAAAGCTTTTAAGTTTAATTAGGTCCCATTTGTTTATTTTTGTTTTTATTTCCATTACTCTAGGAGGTGGGTCAATAAAGCAGAAATAGATGTTTTTCTGGAACTCTCTTGCTTTTTGATGATCCAGCGGATGTCGGCAATTTGATCTCTGGTTCCTCTGCCTTTTCTAAAACCAGCTTGAACATCTGGAAGTTCACGGTTCACGTATTGCTGAAGCCTGGCTTGGAGAATTTTGAGCATTACTTTACTAGTGTGTGAGATGAGAGCAATTGTGCAGTAGTTTGAGCATTCTTTGGCATTGCCTTTCTTTGGGATTGGAATGAAAACTGACCTTTTCCAGTCCTGTGGCCACTGCTGAGTTTTCCAAATTTGCTGGCATATCGAGTACAGCACTTTCACAGCATCATCTTTCAGGATTTGAAATAACTCAACTGGAATTCCATCACCTCCACTAGCTTTGTTTGTAGTGATGCTTTCTAAGGCCCACTTGACTTCACATTCCATGATGTCTGGCTCTAGGTGAGTGATCATACCATCGTGATTATCTTGGTCGTGAAGATCTTTTTTGTACAGTTCTTCTGTGTATTCTTGCCACCTCTTCTTAATATCTTCTGCTTCTGAAAAGTTATGACCAACCTAGATAGCATATTCAAAAGCAGAGACATTTCTTTGCCAGCAAAGGTCCATCTAGTCAAGGCTATGGTTTTTCCAGCGGTCATGAATGGATGTGAGAGTTGGACTGTGAAGAAAGCTGAGTGCCAAAGAATTGATGCTTTTGAACGGTGGTGTTGGAGAAGACTCTTGAGAGTCCCTTGGACTGCAAGGAGGTCCAACCAGTCCATTCTAAAGGAGATCAACCTTGGGTGTTCTTTGGAAGGACTGATGCTAAAGCTGAAACTCCAGTACTTTGGCCACCTCATGCGAACAGTTGACTCATTGGAAAAGACTCTGATGCTGGGAGGGATTGGGGGCAGGAGGAGAAGGGGACAACAGAGGATGAGATGGCTGGATGGCATCACCGACTTGATGGACGTGAGTTTGAGTAAACTCCGGGAGATGGTGATGGACAGGGAGGCTTGGCGTGCTGCAATTCATGGGGTCGCAAAGAGTCGGACGCGACTGAGCTACTGAACTGAACTGAACTGAGGAGGTTGGTCATAGAGGGGCTTGCTGTGATTTATGTCAGAGAGTTTTCTGCCAGACAACAGGCTACTTTAAAGCTGCATATATACCAATGGTTTTATATTCCAACCCCCCCTCCATCCATGAGGAAATCACTGCTGCTGCTGCTGCTAAGTCGCTTCAGTCGTGTCCGACTCTGTGCGACCCCATAGATGGCAGCCCACCAGGCTGCCCCGTCCCTGGGATTCTCCAGGCTAGAACACTGGAGTGGGTTGCCATTTCCTTCTCCAATTCATGAAAGTGAAAAGTCAAAGCAAAGTCGTTCAGTCGTGTCCGACTCTTACCGACCTCATGGACTGCAGCCTACCAGGCTCCTCCATCCATGGGATTTTCCAGGCAAGATTACTGGAGTGGGGTGCCATAGCCTTCTCCGGAGTAAATCACTAGGAAATGGGAAAAAATTATGAAAACTAGCACCAAAGAAATGGAAATGATTTGGTTTGAAGTCTTAAGTCCTGGTAAATCTTAAAAAAGTTTCTGCAGGTTTCGAGTTATAAAAGAATAATATTTCATTTAAAAAATAAGACATTAAGCTTTAAAAGGCCCTTTGACTTCTCAATAAACTTAAGATTCAGTCAAAATTACTGACCAAAATCCGTAATTAAGCAAGGTTTAAATTATTTTAAAGGTCTAATGAAGGTGTAATATAAAGTGAACAGTATGGGTGGAAAGGTAGTAAAATATCAAATTAATATCCTCCTAATGTTGGCCTGCTATTTCTCTTTCAACACCCCTACTGGAGATTATGTTATTCAATCACCACTTTTAAGAGAACTTCCCAGCCAATTGCCTCCTACTATTTTTCTGATATATACTTCTGTGTTATTCCAATTAAAAGTGCCAAATAAATCCATATAAGTACAGAAGAAACAAGAGCATTAGGATACAAACCAAACTAAAAGGCCTAAAAATTCCAGTGCCAGAGACCATTGCTAAATTCTCAAATCTAGAAACAAGTTGTAGAGTATACATATTAAGGTAGTGCTTTTACAAGGAGGTTTTCTCAACATTCAGATATCTCAGCATATCTTGATCTGCTCTGTTTAAAATCAGATAAATCTCAAGCACTTCTAGATTCAAGATTAGGTCCAGAAAGACTAACGCAAATCATGAAAAAGACATAACTACAGACCCTCAAATCATTCTGGCAATGGAATTTTCCAGCCACAGGTTTCAAAATTCTAATGTGATTATCACATTAAAGAAAACTGAGAATTTTATTGCATTAATTCCCATTATGGAAATCTGTGAGGACTTTATAGGCTATTTCCAAAAAATCCTAACCTCTCCCATCCCCTAGCTGTGAAAATGTTAAATCTCTCATTTAAATGATTCTTAGTTGTTCCTAAGGATCCTGAGGGTGAGAGGAGGGGATATGCCATACTGGGCTCTTAAAAACCCAATTATTTCACTCACTGATTCACTCACCCAGGCTGTGTTTATAAAGGTCAGAGTTAGAGCTCAAAGAATTTGACTGTACCCTGATTTTAACATCACCTAACTGTCTGATTTGATTAATTTGATTTGATTAAAACACTTTAGGCCTTGCTTCCTCATTTATACTATAAATAAACTGTTTATACTATAAACAAACTGTTCTTTGACCTATGAAATGAATAACAAAACAGTTTTCTCATCCTGGTGAAGGTCTCCACGATATTAATGTCAGAAACAACAAAAAGGTCATCTTTACCTTAATGTGAAGGCAGTGTGAAAGTGTGAACGATATACTGTGACCTCAGTCACTTTGGGTCTTGAACAGATACCACCGACAGACAATATTTGTATCCACTACTCTCACCATTTTAACAAGAAATGATAAGGAAAAAAGTTAAATTTACACAAAGCTCCGCCTAGCAGAGATAGGCAGACAAGCATTTCATGCTAGAAACTAAAGCAATTTTAGATTTGGTAAGAACAAAGTGAAAGAGGAGAGTGAAAAAGTTGGCTTAAAGCTCACATTCAGAAAACTAAGATCATGGCATCTGGTCCCATCACTTCATGGCAAATAGATGGGGAAACAGTGGAAACAGTGTCAGTCTTTATTTTGGGGGGCTCCAAAATCACTGCAAATGGTGATTGCAGCCATGAAATTAAAAGACGCTTACTCCTTGGAAGGAAAGTTATGACCAACCTAGATAGCATATTCAAAAGCAGAGACATTTCTTTGCCAGCAAAGGTCCATCTAGTCAAGGCTATGGTTTTTCCAGTGGTCATGTATGGATGTGAGAGTTGGACTGTGAAGAAAGCTGAGTGCCAAAGAATTGATGCTTTTGAACGGTGGTGTTGGAGAAGACTCTTGAGAGTCCCTTGGACTGCAAGGAGGTCCAACCAGTCCATTCTAAAGGAGATCAGTCCTGGGTGTTCATTGGAAAGACTGATGCTAAAGCTGAAACTCCAATACTTTGGCCACCTCATGCGAAGAGTTGACTCACTGGAAAAGACCCTGATGCTGGGAGGGATTGGGGGCAGGAGGAGAAGGGGACGACAGAGGATGAGATGGCTGGATGGCATCACCGACTCGATGGACAACAGTTTGAGTGAACTCCGGGAGTTGATAGACAGGGAGGCCTGGCGTGCTGCGATTCATGGGGTCGCAAAGAGTCGGACACGACTGAGCGACTGAACTGAACTGAAGAACAAACCTGCAAGATGTATGCTCACAAGGAATAACTTCTGCCTCACTAGAAGTTAGGAAGATGGGCACCTGGCAGAAATATCCAAGCAGATTAAATTTAAATCCCGACCACGGTTTAGAGGAATGAATGTCCCACCTGATATCTAGGTGGCAAAACAAAGGAATTAAGGCACTCGGGTTATTTTCAGACGACAAATTAAGTAGCAAAGCAAGCTAGTTTCCAAGTCCAGTCCTTAAATCCACTGCAAGGCCCTGTGCGTAAAAAGCCCTACACACCAGGGGGCAGCAGGAAGCCGTATAGGTGGCGGGCACCCCACCCCCACCCCCTAGGGCCACGCGGCTGCGGCTGGAGAACCGGTGCTGCTTGCTGGAAGAGGCGAGCGCCAGGGCCAGCTGCACTGCCAGCCACCACGGCGCGGGGTGGACTGTCGCCTCCACAGGGAGGAGAGTTTTCATTCACTGCTCTCGGCATCCTTGGGAAGGCAGGGATCCTTCAAGCCGGTTGGCATGAGGCTCCACACAAGCCCCCTGGCCTGCAGGCCTGTGAAGTCGCCGCCCAGAGCTTGGAGCTTGGTCCCTATCCGAGCCCAACACACCCCCGCTCCCTCGGCCGTCTGCTTTATAGTGGGCAGGCGAGAGGACGAGGCAGCCTTGGTCACTGACCCCCGCTCCGCGGCCCGCCCCCCACCTGCCCGCTACAAAGTGCCCCCTTCCTGGAGCCTAAGCCTTCCACTTTAATATCCAGAAACTCATTGGTTAGCCCAGTCTTAGGCGTCGCGGCCTTTTGAAAGGAAGGGGATGACGTGGACATAGACCTCCGAAGCTGGACGGGGTCTCGGGGGTTCGAAGTGCAGCCAGCCACTGGGTGCCCAGATCTTCCCGGCTTTGACCGCAGCGAAACATAAGTGGCTTTGGAACTCTGCATTCAAATGGGTATATTTTTCCTTTTCTCCTTTGCTTTTCATTTCTTTTCTTTTCACAGCTATTTGTAAGGCCTCCTCAGACAGCCATTTTGCTTTTTTGCATTTCTTTTTCTTGGGGATGGTCTTAATCCCTATCTCCTGTACAATGTCACGAACCTCCGTCCATAGTTCATCAGGCACTCTATCAGATCTAGTCCCTTAAATTAACCCAAGTAAAAACATTCTATTAAATTGCTGTGTCATGAAAGATGTGTGGATGTGTAATCTTGAATTCTTTTTGAAACAACCTCATTTTCAAATATGCATCTTATCCCACTTATTCCATAAATAAGATAGTAATTATCATGTATTCTGATTCATGGATGGAAAATATTTGCCACTGAAAGTACATAGTTACTGGACCAACAATCCTGTCTTTTTGAAAAGTACTTTGTTTAAAGTCTGTCTTTGGACAACATATAGCTGACTCCCAGTTTTAGAAAACAACTCAAGTAATTTTGACTTCTGCTCCCCACATTCATCATTAAAGTGACATGAATGATGGATTTTATACACCTCAGCATGTACCACCCGAAGGAAGAGAATCCCTTTGACAAGCTTTTACCTTCCCAGTGTTCAAAGACCATTTAAAATGAATGTACACAATAGCTTAATCATGATACTCCAAAGGACTTAAGATGTGTTTGAGGCTTTCAGTTGGCTGATATTTGTAACAGGTTTATACAATTTTTAAATGATCAATGGTTGACAAAAACATATATTTGCTTTCAAAATGGTTCACTGGTCTGTCTCACCCTGATGGAAGTACATCCAAGGGCAATAGATATACAAAGGAAAGCAGAACAATGGGCTAAATTTGGCTCTATTTTCTGATTTGTTTTTTGTTTTTATTACTTTTTGTGTGTGTTTCTAATTAAGCTTTTCTTTTTGACTTCAACTTTTTTGAGCCACTAAGCATAAGGGAAAATTATTGGCAGTCATTAAAAAATAAAAATCAGTATGTTATAAATGGTTCCTTATTTCTTATCATTTTAAATCTTAACTGTCCATTTGGTTTATGGAGCCTCCAATATGTGACCCTAATAGACCTTTAACTTCCCAGTAATCCTCATCAGTCAGATCTACACTATTTGAGCTTATCTCATCCAGCTTGAAAGCTGTGTGAAGGCTTGGGCTTTGGAGTTGGGCTGACCCTGTTCTCCTATCAACTGAATATATTTCTTAATCCTCCCAGGTCTCAAATTTCCTCATCTGAAATAATAAGAGCTAACATTTGAGAGTTTAAATATCACTCAGTTGTATCCGTCTCTTTGTGACCCCATGGACTGTAGCCCATCAGGCTCCTCTCTCTGTCCATGGAATTCTCCAGGCTAGAATACTGGAGTGGATTGCCATGCCCTCCTCCAAGGGATCTTCCTGACCCAGGGACTGAACCTGAGTCTCCTGCATTGCACATTACAGACAGATTCTTCACTGTCTGAGCCATCAGGGAAACCCTAATATTTGAGTTTAAATATGTTCCATGCTTTACTTAGACAATTTAATTTAATCATAATAGCCCAGTGAAGTAGTTTCTATTATTATCATTATAATTATCCCCACTTTATATATAAGGACATGGAGGCTTAGAGAAGTTAATAACTTACCCATGGTCACACAGAAAGTGGTGGAGCCTGGAATTTATATCTACTGTTAGAGGCAATCTTGAGGGTACTACCTTTTAATCATTTAATGCTTCTTAGTAAGAAAGCCTTTGGGAGGAATTGATTTCTAAGCTCTACTTTTATTTTATGAGTGCTGTAAATTTTGTGTAACTGGTTGTTTCCTTCTTTGCATAGACAATTAGAAAACAAACAGCTGAATGAGTGGCCCAATCAAAGCAGGTATATAGAACTTCATAATAAGCATTATTGTATGGGCCTCATTTCTGGCTCCATTTTATGCATACCTTTTCCCTTTCTCCCTTTTAATTAACATTTGCCATATTTTAGGTAACTTTTTAACACCAAGAAAACTTTTTGAAATCTTGAAATCTTAGAGCTTGTTGTTCAGTCGCTCAGTTGTGTCCTATTCTTTGCGACCCAGTGGACTACAGCATGACAGGCTTCCCTTTCCTTCCTTATCTCCTGAGGTTACTCAAACTCATGTCCATTGAGTCAGTGATGCCATCCAACCATCTCATCCTCTGTCATCCCCTTCTCCTCCTGCCTTCAATCTTTTCCAGCATCAGGGTCTTTTCCAATGAGTCAGTTCTTCACATCAGGTGGCCAAAGTATTGGAGCTTCAGCTTCACCATGAGTCTTTCCAATGAATATTCAGGGTTGATTTCCTTTAGGATTGACTGGTTTGATTTCCTTGCAGTCCAAGGGACTCTCAAGAGTCTTCTCCAGCACCATGGTTTGAAGACATCAATTCTTCAGCACTCAGTCTTTTTTATTGTCCAGCTCTGACATCCATACATTACTACTGGAAAAACCATAGCTTTGACTAGATAGACCTTTGTTGGCAAAGTAGTGTCTGCTTTTTAATATGCTGTCTAGGTTTATCATTGCTTTTCTTCCAAGGAGCAGACATCTTTTAATTTCATGGCTGAAGTCACTGTCCGAAGTGATTTTGGAGCCCAAGAAAATAAAGTCTTTCACTGTTTCCATCGTTTTCCCACCCATTTGTCATGAAGTAATGCGACTGAATCCATGATCTTTGTTTTTGGAATGTTGAGTTTTGAGCCAGCTTTTTCACTCTCTAGGGCTTCCCTGGGGGCTCAGACGGTAAAGACTCTGTCTGCAATGCAGGAAACCTAGGTTCTATCCCTGGGTCGGGAAGATCCCCTGGAGAAAGAAATGGCAATGCACTCCAGTATTCTTGCCCGGAAAAATCCCATGGACAAAGGAGCTTGGCAGGCTACAGTCCACAGGGTCACAAAGAGTCGGACATGGCTGAGCGACGAACACTTTCACTTTTCACCTTCATCAAGAGTATCTTTAATTCCTCTTTGCTTTCTATCATAAAGGTAGTGTCATCTGCATATCTGAGGTTATTGATATTTCTCCCAAAATCTTCATTCCAGCTTGTGCTCCATCCATCCTGGCATTTTGCATGATGTGCTCTGCATATAAGTTAAATAAGCAAGGTGACAATATACAGCCTTGATGTACTCCTTTCCCAGTTTGGAACCAGTCCATTGTTCCATGTCTGGTTCTAACTGTTGCTTCTTGACCTGCATACCAGTTTCACAGGAGGCAGGTAAGGTGGTCCAGTATTCTCATCTAAGAATTTTCCACACTTTGTTGTGATCCACACAGTCAAAGGCTTTGGCATAGTCATTGAAGCAGAAGTAGATATTCTTCTGGAATTCTCTTGCTTCTTCTATGATCCAGTGGATGTTGACAATTTGATCTCTGGTTCTTCTGCCTTTTCTAAATCCACCTTGTACATCTGGAATTTCTTGGTTCTCATACTGTTGATGCCTAACTTGAAGAATTTTGAGGATTACTTTGCTACCATGTGAATGAAATGAGTGCAATTGTGCAGTAATTTGAACATTTTATTGCATTGCCCTTCTTTGGGATTGGAATGAAAACTGATCTCTTCCAGTCCTGTGGCCACTGCTGAGTTTTCAAAATTTGCTGGCATATCGAGTGCAGCACTTTCACAGCATCATCTTTTAGGATTTGAAATAGCTCAGCTGGAATTCCATCACCTCCACTAGCTTTGTTTGTAGTGATGCTTCCTAAGGCCCACTTGACTTCGGACTCCAGGATGTCTGGCTCCAGGTGAGTGATCATACCATCATGGTTATCTGGGCCATGAATATCCTTTTTGTATAGTTCTTCTGTGTATTCTTGCCACCTCTTCTTACTATCTTCTGTCTCTATTAGGTCCATACCATTTCTGTCCTTTATCGAGCCCATCTTTGCATGAAATGTTCCCTTGGTATCACTAATTTTTTTGAAGAGATCTCTAGTCTTTTCCATTCTATTGTTTTCCTCTATTTCTCTGCACTGATCACTGAGGAAGGCTTTCTTAGCTCTCCTTGCTATTCTCTGGAACTCTGCTTTCAGATGGGTATATTTTTCCCTTTCTCCTTTGCCTTTAGCTTCTCTTCTTTTCTCAGCTATTTGTAAGGCCTCCTCAAACAACCATTTTGCCCTCTTGCATTTCTTGGGGATGGTTTTGATCACCGCCTCATGTACAATGTTACAAACCTCTATCCATAGTTCTTTAGGCACTCTATCAGATCTAATCCTTTGAATCTATTTGTCACTTCTGTTGGGACCAGCCGAACGAACTGACTTGAGGGAGCAGTGCTGCAGAAAAATAAGGAAAAATAAGACTCAGATCCTAATCCTTGCCTGCCTTTTATTGTTAATGTCTACTTCCTTAGTTGTGCTCTAGAGATATCTGTTCTTTACAATCTCAGATTGGGGATAAAGATATATGATGCACAGTCCTCAGTGTCAAACCTTCAGGCCTTTCATGACTTTGTTTAGCCCTTTCTCAGCAACTCCCTCAAGGCTCTGGTTATGGGAACAGTCACTAATGGTTTTCCATCAGTCACATCAGGACTTCAACATCTTGTTTTCAAGATATCTTTCCTCCAAAATAATGGAATTGAAAATCACTTTCCTTTAAATTTGTCTTATTTTTAAGCTTTTTATCATAATATATTTACCATCAATAATAAAACTTCTACCTCATCTTCAAAAAAAAAAAGATATCTTTCCAGGATGTACTTTTTACTACTCCCAGACCTTTGCCTGGGGGTGATGAGAGAGTCATTTTTATTTTTCAAAGAGGCCCTGTTAATTATAGTACAGGCCTGTGCATAGCATATTCCCTACAACTTCCACTGTATAATCATAAGAGATTGATTTAGGTCATACCTGAATGGCCTAGTGGTTTTCCCTACTTTCTTCAATTTAAGTCTGAATTTTGCAATAAGGAGTTCACGATCTGAGCCACAGTCAGCTCCCAGTCTTATTTTTGCTGATGGTAGAAAGCTTCTCCATCTTTGGCTACAAGGAATATAATCAATCTATTGACCATCTGGTGATGTCCATGTGTAGAGTCGTCTCTTGTGTTATTGGAAGAGGATGTTTGCTATGACTAGTGCATTCTCTTGGCAAAACTCTCTTAACCTTTGCCTTGCTTCATTTTGTACTCCAAGGCCAAACTTGCCTGTTACTCCAGGTATCTCTTGACTTTCTAATTTGCATTCCAGTCCCTATGATGGAAAGGCAGAGAAGGCAATGGCAACCCACTCCAGTACTCTTGCCTGGAAAGTTCCCATGAACAGAGGAGCGACTTAGCAGCAGCAGCAGCATGATGGAAAGGATATCTTCTTTTTTTTTTTTTTTTTCAGTGTTAGTTCTAGGTCTTGTAGGTCTTCATAGATCCATTCAACTTCAGCTTCTTTGGCATTAGTGGTTGGGGCATAGATTTGGATTACTGTGATAGTGAATGTTTGCCTTGGAAGTGACCCGAGATCATTCTGTTGTTTTTGAGACTGCACCCAAGTACTGCACTTTAGACTTTTTTGTTGACTATGAGGGCTACAGCATTTCTTCTAAGGGGTTCTTGCCCACAGTAGTAGATATAATGGTCATCTGAATTAAATTTGCCCATTCCTGTCCATTTTAGTTCACTGATTTTTAAAATGCCAATGTTCACTCTTGCCATCTTCTGTTTGACCACTTCCAATTTACCTTGATTCATGGAGCTAACATTCCAGGCTCCTATGGAGTATTGTTCTTTACAGCAATGGACTTTACTTTTCACTACCAGTCACATCCACAACTGGGCATTGTGGCTTAGCCTCTTCATGCCTTCCAGAGCTATTTCTCCACTCTTCTCTAGTAGCATACTGGACACCTACCAACCTAGGGGATTTGTCTTTCAACATCATATCTTTTTGTCTTTTCATATTCTTGAAGCTAAGTGGTCACATATAATCAACTCTCAGGGGAAAGTCACCAAATATCTTTAGTCAGTGTAGGCATTTCAAGGCTACTTTATCAGTAAGAAATAAACGGAGGTGGAGGGCTGTCCCTACACCTAATTCCTTTAGTCTGCAGAGATGTTAAGTCATCATCCTCATATTTAGCTTCTGGTGTTACCTTGGCCCTTACCCTCCCCCCCACCTTCTTTATAACTTCTTTCTATGGTGTCCCATCCCAAAGGCATCTCTAGGGTAGTAGAACCACCCAGGAGTGAGTTAAAGCAGAGGCTTCAACAATTCAAATTAAAGAAAATTATACTACACAATAAATAAATACACTCAACACATTTTTAGACAACCGGTCAAAACTAGGTAACTTCTAAGAAACCCTTCTTTTCATTGTTGTTGTTCAGTTGCTAAGTTGTGTCTGACTCTTTGCGACTCCACGAACTGCAGCACGCTGGGCTTCTTTTCATTAGTTAAGGTCTAATGGGCATTTGCTTGAATAGACTCAAATTGGTGAAAGACTTAGTGTGCACTCAGCAAACCAAGTGATGTGTCTCAGAAAAATTTTCTTGCACTCACAGAAGACCCTTTGCTTTGGTCTCATAACTCTAGATAGTGCCCAATACAAGGCAATGGATTGAGAGAGACTGATCCCAGTCCTTCCCAGTAGAAAGTTAATAGGAACAGATGGTGCAGAGAGGAAATCTGATTTGTCAGGTATAATCTGACATCCAAAGATTAAGTCCCCAAAATCTGCTGGTGTCAAGGCATTCCTCTAGGTAGCCAAGTTCCAAGATTGAAAATTTAGACAATAAATAATAAGAGTAAGTATTAACATATCAACAGTATATATCAGTAAACTGTTTTGCTTACAACAAATGCTTTTTTGATAAAGGATTCAATTTTATTTTGTAAAGTATCCTTTGAATTTTAAATTCAAAATTTGTAAAGGATACTTTCTCAGTAAGGAAGAGATTGAAGTCCAGGTTCTCGGTCATAAAAGCAAAGCTCTGCGTTCATAAAATAAAAGCAAAGCTTAAGATATTAAGTATGTCGATGCTCCCAAACTTCAGAGTGGGGCTCAGAGACAAGAATGAAGCACAGTCCATTCCTTAAAGGACTTCAGTGGGCAGGTTCCCAAGCTTCAGATATGGTCAAAAAGTGTTAAGTCGCTCAGTCATGTCCAACTCTTTGTGACCCCATCCACTGTAGCCCACTAGGCTCCTCTGTCTATGGATTGTCCAGGCAAGAATACTGGAGTGGGTTGCCCTTTCCTTCTCCAGGGAATATATCTGATCCAGGGATCGAACTTGGGTCTCTCACATTGCAGGCAGACTCTTTACTGTCTGAATCACCAGGGAGTCAGATATGGTCAGTTAGGGCCCAAAGAGTGTATGGGACTCTCAGTGGAACAAAAGCTCAGTCTTCAGAAGCAGAACTCAAGGCCAAATCTAGGCCAGCAGTTGAGACTTGGGCAGGCACTTCTTATATTTATCCTGCTTAAGGTTAAGATTGGTCCTACAGATAAGATCAGGGTTTAGCCTAAATACACTGGGAAAAGTTCAGGGGAGAAAGGGACGGACCCACCAATGAACAAAGTAGGGTTGCTAGGGCTGATAGGACCTGACAAGGAGTCGGAGATGGTTGTTTTGTTACAAAATGTTTGCTGGGTGCTCTAGAAAACCCACCACATGTTGTATGGATAGGATTTTTTTTTTTTTTTAATACAGTTGGTTTTATTTATTTTTAATTTATATTCTTATTTTTGGCTGTGCTGGGTCTTCATTGCTGTACACAGGCTTTCTCTAGTTGTGGCAAGTGGGGGCTACTGTCTGGTTGGGGTGCACAGGCTTCTCATTTATGGTACTTTCTCTTATTGCAGAGCATGGGCTCTAGAGTGTTTGGGCTTCAGGAGTTGTGGCACGTGGGCTTAGCTGTACCATATGTAGTATGTGGAATCTTCCTGGACCAGAGATTGAAACCATGTGCCCTGCAGAGTCTTAACAACAGACTACCAGGGAAGTCCAGGATTTTTATTAATATATGGTCTATGATTACAGTGTTACAATTTGCTGGGCCTGACAGATTTTTTACCATTGAGATGTTTATGGAAGAAAGTTTGAATTTGCTGCCAGGCATCTGCTTGTGCATTTGAGTGAGCCTTTGGCTCACCTCCATGGAATATTGGTTGGCCCAAAACTGCATGCACAGAGCCTCTACAAAGAGGAAAATAAGGTGGGTCAATACAATGGCCAGTTCCTGGATAGTAGATTATCTGGGGTCTGTCTTTCCCATGGGCTTGTAACCGTTCAGAGGCTATACGAGCATAGACTTCACTCTTCCAGTTATGATCATCCATGCTAACAATAAACAGGAAGGGCCCCTGGGCCTTTTCCAATGGAATAAGACTTTGGTGGTTGGTTTTCTCCAGTGGGTTGCCCCAAATATCCACAAAATTTAAAAAGCCTGACTCAGTGATTGTATATTTTTCTAGGTCATAGCTGAGCTCAGGAATAATCATATCTTTGTAACGCAGAGGAGCTAGTGTGTTGGCCACACAGGCATTAATAACTACAGTGGCTGTGATGCCCTTCAAGAAAGAGGCCATTGAGAGACACAGGTCACCTCCTTTGGAATAGCCAAGAAGCCCAACACCAGGGCCTTTCACCTGATGAAAAGAGAGAGCGAGAACAAGTTTAGAATTCATAAATGGAGAATTTAACTGTGATTTTACATTCTCTAGGCAGCTTTCTGAAATATCATTTGCTTTCCGTCCTTATGCAACAGTCCACAAAGTTCAAATATATTTTCTAATGAGCAAATCAATTAATTTCTTAGTACACAGGGCCTCCACTAACATTTATGGTAACTGGGTCAAGAGTACACACAGAGGCCCATATACCCTATACCTAAATACTTTTAAAAGTTACAAATATTTAAAAGTTAAATAAAAAATATTTTTCCTGTAACCTTCATAAATACGCCTCCATAACAACTTATAAGGTCAGGTTCAAATTTTATATCTTGGGACTCCTTGGAGTTCTGTACTGGAACATGGCATGGGGGGAGCACCAGCCCCTGCCCTAGTCTCTGGTTTTTAGCCAACTCTCTTTCTCTTCCCATCCCTGGCTCCATCATGTACCTTAAGAGCCCCCTTACACATGGACACCCCAGCCTATATGTTTAAGGCCTAGGTATATTCCCATTAATGGACCCAGAGAAGTGGCATAGGGCCTGGAAGCAAGATCAGAGCTGGTTGGCAGATAATTCTGGGGTTCCAGGTCTAAAGGGCATGGTGGGAGGGGCACATGGTTTCCAGGTAGACATATTCCCTTGGTCCCTCAAACTCCACACCTTGTGGGCAGGAATGCAACCAAAGGAAGGCCAGAGAATGGTCATCTAAAACAAAAGGCTCCCAGCCTGATAGTATATATTAGTCTTTTCTTGTTCCTGGGGCCTTATAACCCATAAGTAAATCATCAGTTCAAGATCATCTAGGTTTAGCAGCTTTGTTGAGACTAGTCCCTGAATTCTAACAGAATTAGACTTTGCAGTACATCTTACTCCTTAACATTAGAATGTTTGGGTTTCTTTAAGTCTAGATAGTAGCAAAGAGTATGTATTCCATTCCATTTATAATAATTCCAAAATGTTTTAATTAACTTTTTCAGTCTCAGATAAGAACTTTATCTACAAAACCATAATGCTGTTAATACACTTAACAAAATTAATGATTCCTTCACATCATAAAATACAAATGCCTTTAATCAAATGTCACCTATTCCTTCAAAAATCTCTTTATAGGCAAACTTTTCTCCTCTACACATTTACATTAATTTTTTTGGGGGGTGGGGTGGTGCACATGCAGGATCTTAGTTCCCTGACCAGAGATCACACCTCTGCCCCCTGCAGTGTAGATGCAAGTGGACCACTACTGGACCACCAGGGAAGAACCTACATTAATCTTATAAATGAGAAAAATTGAATCCCAGAAAGGGCACCTCCTTTATTCAGGATTATAAGGCCACTTGGTAGTAGACCCAGAACCAGAACGCAAGGTTAGTGACTTTTAAGTCCAACTCTTTGAATTCCGATCAAGAACTAAAGGGAACTAAACAGTTGAGTCACAGGGGATTGAAGAGAGATAGGCAGAAATGAAAACAATAATCCTAACAACTTTTGAATAAGCCTTTGTGTCTCATGCCATATTTCCAGCCCTGGGTGTCCTGGTAGAGCTTTTGGATCCAGCCCTGTGTTGGCTTCACCCGCTCTGCTCTGCATTCAGGCAAGCGCCAGAACCCACCTTTGGATGCTGTAGCATGAAGTTCACGGCTTCTTCAAAATACTCCAGGCACATATCATTCAGATGTTCAGGGAGGTCTTCAAATCTGAAATAAGCCAGGGCAAGCACAGCAAAACCATGTCCGGCCAGAAGGCTGGCCCTGTATTCACAAAGGCCACCACTACTTCCAAACAGGTCGAGGATTCCAGGGAAGGGTTTGCTGCCTGGAGAGCACCACAAATCATAAGGGTTTTAAGCACTAAGAAGACATTCTTGAGTTTCAGAATTTGGTCAGCAAAAAGGAGTTTTTAAAGCAAGGAAGGTTGGGGATGAAGTGGGGGTGTTAAGGTAGAGGAGAACTCTTTTTACTTTTTTTTTTTTTTTAAATAAACTTTGGGGAGAAGGGAGGGGGAACAAAATGCCTTATTTTCTCCAGAAATTTTCACATATTTGCAAAAAACAATAATGATATATGAACCAAGTTAGAAATAACAGCATGAAATATACATTTCTACCAAATTTTCCTAAAAAAAAAACAAAAAACAAAAAAACCTGAGAATGCTTTGACAGCTATAAAACACTCTACAAATACAGGGGATTATTAGAATATACTCCCTAACTCCTTACACTCTCTGCTCCAGCCTTAAAGAATGCCATCCCTAAATGTGCCCTGTTCTCATTGGCCCCTGAAAATGGTGTACACTATTCTCCTCCCCTCGCCACCTTTTTTGACCTGGTTGATTCATCAGTCTTCATATTTAAGTTTAGATCTCCATTCCTGGTAGCTTTCCCAACCTCCCCCACCAACCCCCTCAGGCTGAGCTGAATTAGGTAGTATTTTATTTGTTCCCACCAGCACCCTGGGCCTACAATTCCCATATCATATCACTTACCATTCATCGATCCAAGTATAGTTGCCTATATACTCTAATAGGCGGGAGGTACAATGAAGCCCACGTCTGACTTTGCTAGCTACTGTAAGTAGCATAATCCTTGATTTAATATATATTTGTTAAGTGATTGAACTTTTCTACATTGTTTACATAAAGTCTTTGAGTCAGAACACAATAAATTTTAAGTGGGCCACAGTAGTACTAAAATAGTTAACAGTTGACTTAATTGAAATACGGTTGGGCAGTGAAAAAAAATTTTTTTTAACTGAAAGTCTTTAGGAGATTCTTACTGAGTCAGCATGATTTATTGAGCTCCTATTATATCCCTGTGTAAGCCTCTAGGAATATAGAGATATGGAGATATGTAAGTCACAATTCCAGCCCCAGGAGTTCATAGTTGAGTGGGCAGCGACCAGTTAAGGTTGTAAATTGCTAAAGAACTGTAAGAATAAAGTAGGGCTTCCTGTTTTGGAGAATAATCACAGGATTCAGTTTAGGGATTCTGTGAACAATGGCAGCACCAGCATTTGTATATAGTAGGGGTTTCAGTCAGGAATTTGGTTGGAAGGGGTGGGTCACCTGTCCGGTTTGCAGACCACTTTTACCTAGCAAGCATCTTGTTTTTACTTAGACTAGGGTTTCTAACCTTAGCACTATAGATAACTTTGAGCAAAATAATTCTTTGTTGTGGGGTTGTCCTGTGCATTGTGGGTTTTTTGCACCATCTCTGGCCTCTACCCACTACCCACTAGGTGCCAGTAGCACTCCCTCCCCCAGTTGTGATAAGCAAAAATGTCTCCAGATATTGCCAAATACCCTTGGAGAAGGGAAAATCATCCAGGTTGAGAACCACTGACAGACGGTTTATGACAGGAGGAGGGGACCTGCAAGCAGTTTGTTTTTCAGTAAGTTTTATGTGAAAGAAGGCAAAAATCATTCTTGCACGTCAGCAGAAGTCATTGCCTAATATTAGTATTAATATCTGAGATACAGCTGCGTGGCTGGCACATAAGCAGCATAAATGTTCTTTTTGAGTCGGCTGAATGCACTTTTAGCATACAGCTAAGGGAGTGGCAGTACCTCCAGGCAGTACCTCCAGGCAGTGCACTGAAATTTAGAGGAGAAACTGCCACCCAAAATTCCTGGTAGACTCTGGAGCTTGGGGGCTAGTTTGAAGAAGTTCCTCAACCACAGGGTTCCGTAGGCAGACAAGGGGCCACCCAGGGTCTCGGGACTATACCCAGCTTTCCACAACAGCCTGGGAAGGGGGCGGCTCACCTGGAGGCAGGAAGAGCGTGGCGCGCACCCGGCCCGCGCGCACTGGCTCGCGTCGCACCCCGGGCGCCAGGAAGTCGCGCTCGTGCACCGCCCGGCCCAGGAGCCGCTGGGCCTCGGGCTCGTGACCGTCGAGCACCTCCAGCTCCACGACGAAGGGCGTCTGTACGTCCCGCTTCACCAGCCGCGTTAAGGGCTCCTCAGGCTCCAGCGCCCAGAACAGCCCCATGGGCTCGAGCCCTGCGAAGCTGCCGCCCAGCGCGGGCGCGCGCTCCAGGTCCAGCAGGCCGGCGGCGTCGGCGCAGTAGCGCGCGTGGGCCCTGAAGAGCGCGCCCTTCTCGTCGCGCAGGGACGCGCGCAGCGTGACCGGCTGCCCCGGCGCCAGGCCGCGGACAGCGATGCGCACGGGCTCGTCCCAGCGGCAGCGGCCCGCGGGCTCCAGCGTCACTGTCACTGCCATCCGGATCCCGACGGAAAAGGCGTGGCCCGTCAGAGTCAAGGCCAGGGCTTGGCGTCTCTCCACCTCCCTAAAAGGCCGTCGCAGTTGGAACTTTAGAGCTACTCCCCTGGGTTGTGGTAGGGACACTCGCTAAACTGCTTTGTGAGGTCTCCTGGAGTATGTGCAGTCTGCTATTGCTTGAGTGGAAGAAAGTGTCTGCTAAAGCAAAAGTTATCGTTAATTATTAATCCTGCAGTCCAGGGTTCAGTTCAGTTCAGTTGCTCAGTCGTGTCCGACTCTTTGTGACCCCATGAACCGCCCCACGCCAGGCCTCCCTGTCCATCACCAACTCCCGGCATACACCCAAACCCATGTCCATTGAGTCGATGATACCATCCAACCATCTCATCCTCTGTAGTCCCCTTCTCTTCCTGCCCTCAATCTTTCCCAGCATCAGGGTCTTTTCCAATGAGTCAGTTCTTTGCATCAGGTGGACAAAGTATTGGAGTTTCAGCTTCAACATCAGTCCTTCCAATGAACACCCAGGACTGATCTCCTTTAGGATGGACTGGTTGGACCTCCTTGCAGTCCAAGGGACTCTCAAGAGTCTTCTCCAACACCACAGTTCAAAAGCATCAATTCTTCAGTGCTCAGCTTTCTTGACAGTCCCAACTCTCACATCCATACATGACCACTGAAAAAACCATAGCCTTGACTAGATGGACCTTTGTTGGCAAAGTAATGTCTCTGCTTTTGAATATGCTATCTAGGTCGGTCATAACTTTCCTTCCAAGGAGTAAGCGTCTTTTAATTTCATGGCTGCAATCACAATCTGCAGTGATTTTGGAGCCCAGAAAAATAAAGTCAGCCACTGTTTCCACTGTTTCCCTATCCATTTGCCATGAAGTGATGGGACCAGATGCCATGATCTTAGTTTTCTGAATGTTGAACTTTAAGCCAATTTTTCACTCTCCTCTTTCACTTTCATCAAGAGGCTCTTTAGTTCACTTTCTGCCATAAGGGTGGTATCATCTGCATATCTGAGGTTACTGATATTTCTCCTAGCAATCTTGATTCCAGCTTGTACTTCTTTCAGCCCAGCATTTCTCATGATGTATTCTGCATAGAAGTTAAATAAGCAGGGTGACAATATACAGCCTTGACGTACTCCTTTTCCTATTTGGAACCAGTCTGTTGTTCCATGTCCAGTTCCAACTGTTGCTTCCTGACCTGCATACAGATTTCTCAAGAGGCAGGTCAGGTGGTCTGGTATTCCCATCTCTTTCAGAATTTTCCACAGTTTATTGTGATCGACACAGTCAAAGGTTTTGGCATAGTCAATAAAGCAGAAATAGATGTTTTTCTGGAACTCTCTTGCTTTTATGTTGATCCAGCAGATGTTGGCAATTTGATCTCTGGTTCCT
The DNA here is from genome assembly GCF_019923935.1 of Bubalus bubalis. NCBI lineage: Eukaryota > Metazoa > Chordata > Mammalia > Artiodactyla > Bovidae > Bubalus > Bubalus bubalis. The sequence continues at coordinate 18,228,665 of NC_059167.1, forward strand.
CTGCCTTTTCTAAATCCAGCTTGAACATCTGGAAGTTCATGGTTGACATATTGCTGAAATCTGGCTTGGAGAATTTTGAGCATTACTTTACTAGTGTGTGAGATGAGTGCAGTTGTGCAGTAGTTTAGCATTTTTTGGCATTGCCTTTCTTTGGGATTGGAATGAAAACTGATCTTTTCCAGTCCTGTGGCCACTGCTGAGTTTTCCAGATTTGCTGACATATTGAGTGCAGCACTTTCACAGCATCATCTTTCAGCATTTGAAATAGCTCAACTGGAATTCCATCACCTCCACTAGCTTTGTTCGTAGTGATGCTTCCTAAGGCCCACTTGACTTCACATTCCAGGATGTCTGGTTCTAGGTGAGTGATCACACCATCGTGATTATCTGGGTCGTGAAGATCTTTTTTGTGTAGTTCTTTTGTGTATTCTTGCCACCTCTTAATATCTTCTGCTTCTGTTAGGTCCCTACTATTTCTGTCCTTTATTGAGCCCATCTTTGCATAAAATGTTCCTTTGGTATCTCTACTTTTCTTGAAGCAGTCCAGGGTGGTGAGTGCCAAAATAGAGGAAGAAAGACTGCCAAGAGTTAAGGGACTGGGAAAGATACTGGCAGTTCCAAGAAGCATTTAAGTATTAAAAAGCGTCCCAGGTGATTGTAACTTAGGGGATCTGTTGGAAACATAGTCCTAATCCTACCCTTGTCCCTCAGTCCTGTTACCAAGAACCCATAGCGGCTTCCAGAGCAGGTAGGTGTTTATGGAGTGCGACCTTCCTGGATTCCAGTCTGACTGACTCCTTAATAGTGATCCTTAGCAAAGTACATAATTAAGCCTCTGAATCCAGTTTCCTTATCTGTAAAGGATTTATTGTGATGGTTAAATAGGGGACGACTGTTTAACCTATTTATTCAAATAGGATGAGATGGCTGGATGGCATCACCGACTCAATGGACATGAGTTTGAGTGAACTCCGGCAGTTGGTGATGGACGGGAGGCCTGGCGTGCTGCAGTTCATGGGGTCACAAAGAGGCGGACACAACTGAGCGACTAAACTGAACTGAAATAGGCAAACACAGGCTTGACGCTGCACTGATACTATAGTAGATCCTCAGTGAGAGTTTTGTTCTTCGATTTGGTGCCCAAAATCTCGGCGCCTTGTGTACCCATACCAAACACATATAGAGACAGAGATTTGGAGGAAAGAGAAGTGAAGGTGAAAGTTGCTCAGTTGTGTCTAACTCTTTGGGACCCCATGGACTATATACAGGCCAAGGAATTCTCCAGGCCGAATACTGGAGTCTGTAACCTTTCCCTTCTCCAGTGGCTCCTCGGAACTGGAGTGGGTAGCCTTTCCCTTCTCCAGGGGATCTTTCCAACCCACGGATTGAACCCAGGTCTCCTGCATTGTGGACAGACTCTTTACCAGCTGAGCCACAAGGAAAGCCCAAGAATTCTGGCTGGAGTGGGTAGCCTATTCTTTCTTCAACAGATGTTCCTAACCCAGGAATCGAACCGGGGTCTCCTGCATTGCAGGCAGATTCTTTACCAACTAAGCTATTAGGGAAGCCCTGGAGGGAAGAGATGACTTTATTCCTTTGCAAGGCAAAGGTGGAAAACACAACAGTCTAACACTTTAAGAACTGTGACCCCAGACCCTCCCAACCCAGGGAAACTGCGAGAGGTTATATAGACTCCCTGGGCTCCTGGTCTAGGTGTTAAGGCTCAAAGTAATCAAAGTCTTGCATTCTTCTTCCTCTTTATTTCAAAACAGTCACAGCTAGTGTCAGATAATTGGGCTCAGTTGTCTCTGGGTTATGGAGATTCAGCAGATGCTCTCAGGAAAGAAGCTGGTTGCATTGCTCTGCTTATCTTACCATCCTTATTCAGTTGCTGATCTGAGACTTTTTCTTTCTTATCAGGAGGACAAATGCTTTTAGAAGTAATTTTATAGAGGATCATTAGTTGTTTACAGTGGGAAAATTAATTCAGATACCTCACATGGAAAAAAAAAGGCCCACACATTTTAATATATCAGTATTTAATGTAGTCTGTTATGTCAAAATTCATGGTGGATTTTAATGTAAAGTCAACATTTATTCTCTTACGTCCCAGTTTTTTGTTATCACTCATCTTTCAGTTTCCTGATTATCGATTCTCACATTTATATTTCCAGCTCTCATGTCTCCTCTGAGATTCAAACTTGTTGGTCTAATTTCGTATTTGGCATCTTAAGTTGGATGTCCAATAGGAAAACATAACAGAAATAGAAATCTTGGCTTTTTTCTCCAGACTGTTCTTTCCTCAGGGTTCTGTTTCAGTAAATGGCATCAGTGTTCATCCATTGGCTTCCCAGATGGCTCAGTGGTAAAGGATCTGCCTGCAATGCAGGAGATATGGGTTTGATCCTTGGGTTAGAAAGATCTTCTGGAGAAGGGAGTAATCCCACTCCAGTTTTCTTGCCTGGGAAACAGAGGAGCCTGGAGGGCTACAGTCCATGGGGTTGCAAAAGACTCAGACAGGATTTAGCAACTCAATAACAAACAAACAACAATTCATCCATCCAAAAAAAAAAAAAAGACAGCTTGGAGTCATTCTTGTGTTCTCTTTTTCCATCCCATCATCAAACTCTGCTGCTGTACTTTGGAATGTATCCTGCATCTGACCACTTTTCATCCCCTGCATTGTTAGCACCCTACTCTGTGAGGTGATATCTCACTGTGGTTTTGATTTGCATTGATGAGCAGTGTTGAGCATCTTTTCATATGGCTGTTAGCCATCTATACACCATCTTTGGAAAAATACCTATTCAGGTCTTCTGCCCATTTTTTAATTGTTCTGTTCTTTTTGATATTTAGTTGTATGAGTTGTTATTTTGGATATAATCCCCTTATTGGTCATATCATTTGCAAATATTTTACCCAGTTCAGTAGGTTGTCTTTTTGTTTTGTTGATGGTTTCCTTTGTGCAAAATCTGTTAAGTTTACTTAGGTGCCATTTGATTTTTTTTGCTCATGTTTCTTTTGCCTTAGGGGACTGATTAAAAAAAAAATGTTGCTATGATTCATGTCAAAGAGTGTTCTGCCTATATATTCTTGTAGGAGTTTTATGGCTTTAAGTCCTACATTTAGGTCTTTAATCTATCTTTGGTTTATTTTTGTATATGGTATGAGAAAATATTCTAATTCCATTGTTTTACATGTAGCTATCCAGTTTTTCCAGCACAGCTTGTTGAAGAGACTATGATTTTGCCATTGCATATTCTTTGTCATAGGTTAACTGACCAAAGGTGTATGGATTTATTTCTGGGCTCCCTATTCAGTTCCATTGACCTATGTACTTGTTTTTGTGCCAGTACCATGCTGCTTTGATGACTATAACTTGGTAATATAGTCTGAAGATAGGGTACATAATACCTCCAACTTTGTTCTCTCTCTCTCTTTTTTTTTTTTTTCTCAAGATTGTTTTGGCAGTTTAGGACCTGTTGTATTTCCATATAAATTTTAGGATTTATTTTACTTCTGTGAAAAATGTCATGGGTATTTTAATAGGGATTGCAGTACATCTCTAGATTTCTTTGGGTTCTATGGCCATTTTAACTATTAATTCTTTCAATCCAAGAACTCAAGATATCTTTCCTTTTTTTTTGTAGTCTTCAGTTTTCTTCATCAGTGTTTTTATAGTTTTTAGAGTATAGGTGCTTCATTTCACTGGTTAAATGTTAAAGGATCCTCTCTAAGTGGAAAAGAAGATTCATTAGGAAAGGGAAAATTGCACTAAGAAAGGAAAATGTGTAGTAAGGGTTGAAGATTAACCACTTAAAGAAGCTAGTAAGATTCAAAGACAAAAAAGCAACTATAACAACAATAAACAGTTAAGGGTAAACATGAAAATGTAAAATCTGACATCGAAAATACAAAATGTAGGTGAGGGGAATAAAAAATGCAGATCTTTTAGAATGTGTTTGAACTTAAAGGACTAAATGATTACTAGTTAAAAACAAGTAGATATAGATATAGGTCATCATATATGAAACCTGTGGTAACCAGAAATAAAAAACCTACAATAGACACACAAAAACTAAAAGCAACACAGGCACACTACTAAAGAACATCATCAGCTATGCTTCTCCTTGCTAACTATGACAAAATGGAAGAGGAAGAGGTGAGCTAAAGAACGAACTGCTAAATAGGAAGCAACCAGGGCTTGCCAGATATAACAATAATACTGTTTCTTCTTACAACTTCTCCAGATGGTAAATTACTCCATAATTAAGACAGGAATTCAGAACAAACTCAAACCCAGGGTGGATCTGTGTGAGAGACTTTGTGAAGAAAAGATTCAAGGTAGTCCTTCATAAAACATTTCAGAATGGCAAAAGGTCCTCTAAAGATTTTAAGGTGTACCTAGCATATCCTGTCTATTAAATATTAGAATTTATGGGAACCTTAAGGATGCTTGCCTACAGCATCGTTCCAAGGACCCCCAGATAGAGAAGTTATTATCTCAAACAGATTTGCAGTGGTGTATTATCTAAGAAAGTGAAACCCACTAATAATTTTCAGAAAACCTGCATAATTCTTAAGAGAATTGTTCTGGTGGAAGCAGAGTCTGAACTAAAGAGACAGTATATGAAGTATACTAAAAGAGAGAATATAAGAAGAGCCGAATCATTGGAAGAGACCCTGAGTAGGGAAAGATTGAGGGCAGGAGGAGAAGCGGGCAGCAGAGGGTGAGATGGTTGGATGGCATCACCAACTCAATGGACATGAGTTTGAGCACACTCTGGGAGATGGTGAAGGACAGGGAAACCTGGTGTGCTGCAGTCCATGGCTTCACCAAAAGTCAGACATGACTTAGCAACTGAACAAAAGACAGAGCGAAATAAAAAGAGACGGATGTCTCATCCATTTTGTCCAGAAAACAGATCCAGGAGGGTTTTTTCGCTCATTTAGGAGCTACAGAGAACAATTCAGAGTATAAATTGAGCAGCAATGGAAGAATTGGCAACATGTTCTCAGCTGGATTTCAGGGCTGCCGTCTATGGGGTTGCACAGAGTCAGACATGACTGAAGCAACTAAGCAGCAGCAGCAGGGGCTGTTATGTGCCTCCCACATTCCCCATTTTTGAACAGGAATGTCTAAGAATTATACTACCACCACCATATCCTGATGTATGTGTACATACAGTTAACTTCCTTATTTAGTTCACAGGTCTTAAGATTGAGAAGATGCTTAAGGAGCTATACCCAAGGAACTATACCTGAGGAGCTTCCTCTGTACCTGAACCTGATATAATTGATGCAGTGTTGGACTTTGAGCCTGAGCATGGTGCTATTCTAGAATGAAACTCTGGTGGGGAGAAAGAAAGGGAAAGAAAGTGAAGTCGCTCAGTCATGCCGGACTCTTTGCAACCGCATGGATAGTAGCCTGCACCAAGCTCCTCCGTCCATGGGATTTTCAAGGCAAGAGTACTGGAGTGGGTTGCCATTTCCTTCTCCAGGGAATCTTCCCAACCCAGGGATCGAACCCAGGTCTCTCACATTGTAGACAGACACTTTACCATCTGAGCCACCAGGGAAGTCCAGGCTGGCTTGTCAGGAGTGGGGAGGGGGGGCCTCAAAGGAGGGATGGGTGTATTTTACATGTGGGAGGAATGTGAATAGTGTGGCTTAGAAGGCAGATTTTAAAAGGTGATTACAGTGTTTCCCATTCCACATGCTTTTCTAGAGACTTTGCACTCTCCTTTTGAGAGGTAGACTACTATGTTCTCCTTAAAGTTTGTGGGTCTTTGTGATTGTCTTGGTCAGTGAAAGTGTTAGTCACTCAGTCGTGTCTGACTCTTTATGACCCCATGGACAGTAGCCCACCAGGCTCCTCTGTCCATGGAATTCTCCAGGCAAGAATACTGGAGTGGGTAGCCATTCCCTTCTCCAGGGGATCTTCCCAACCCAGAAATTGAACCCGGGTCTACTCCATTGCAGGCAGATACTTTACCATTTGAGCCACCAGGGAAGCCTACCTTGACCAATAGTGTATGGCAGGAGTGATACACTATGTAGCTTCCAAGACTAGGTCAAAGATAAGGCCATGCAATTCGGCCCTGATATGCTGGGATGCTCACTCTTGGAAGCCAGCCAAATTAGCCACTGTAAAGGCCCACATGGAGAGAACTGAGACCCTGTGAACCCACAGCCTTGCCTGAGATCTTAGCTGACAGCCAATACCAACTTCCCTGCCTGGTGAGTGACAAAAATAGAATGGTCTATGTTTTAAGCTGCTATGTTTTAGGGTAGTTTGTTACACAGCAATAGATAACTGAAATACACCCCAAATATAGTCGCATAAAACAATATTTTGTTCATAGATCCACAATTTGGACAGCGCTTGACTGGGACAACTCTTCTGTTTCAGGATATCTAAGACCTTCACTGGGAAGATTCAATGGCTAGGGCTAGGATCATCTAGAGGTTTGTTCACTCATGTATCTATTACCTGAGCTGAGATGACTCACAGTCATTTGGGACGATCACAGGAAGTGCTTACAGTTGGCTTCTCCGTGTATTTGGGGCTTCCTCACAGCATCACAGCCTCAAGTTTGTCAAGCTTCATCAGGTGGCTCAGCCCTCCAAGAGCAAGTGTTCCCAGCAAACAAGGCAGAATCATCATGGCCTTTATGACCAAAGTCACAAAGCATCAGTTCAGCCCTCCTGTACTAACTGAAGCAGTCAGAAACCCATCCATATTGAGGGGAGAGGGCGTAGACCTCCCGCCTCTTGGTGCCAGAAGTAGCAAAGAATTAATGTTACGAACAATTTTTCTGGGACTTCCCTGGTGATCCAGTCCTTAAGAGTATACCTTCCAGTGCAGGGAATGCAGGTTTGATCCCTGGTCAGGGAACTAGGATCCCATACTCCATGGGGCCTCTAAGCCCATGTACTGCAACTTACTGAGCCTACATGCCACAACTAGAGAGAAGCCCACATGGTACAAGAAAGAGCCTGCATGCTGCAACTAAGACCCAACATAGCCAAATAAATAAATGTTTTTTAAGAACCAACTTTTCTCTGATATGTTAAATATGATTTTCTTTGTATTAACTGACTTGAAGTTTATGGGTGTTATGTCCCCTCAAAACTCAAATGTTGACATCTGAAACCTCAGTGTAATGGTATTTGCAGGTAGGGCTTTTAGGAGTTTGTCAGGTTCAAATGAGGCCCCCATGAAGGGATTAGTGTCCTTATGAACCGAGGAAGAGAAACCAGAGGTGGTTTCTCCTCTCCCTGCCAGGTGAGGAGACAGGGAGAAGGCAGCTGTCTCTAGGCCAGAAAATGCCCCCACCAGGAACTGAATCTGCCAGAACCTTGATCTTGGACTTCTCAGACTCAACTGTGAGAAATGTGTGTTGTTTAAGCCACTCTATCTATGGTATTTTGTTAGAGAAGCCTGAGCTAAGACATAGTCCTTCCAGACTATGTGGTTGATGTCTTTGTCAGTTTTAGAAAATTCTCAACCATTATCTCTTAAATATACCTACGTAATGCTTTGTAGCTTTGTTGCTAGGGAAAGAGATGATGCCTCTAGGAATGTCACAATATGAGTTTCCAAAGTTTGTTCTTAGAACTGGGAAGCAAGAAGGAAAATAGGTCATAGTCACGCTCCTTTGTATCAGAGTTTTGACTAAACCGTTCTAGAGCCAGATGCTCCCCTTCTTACCATCACTCCTCCTCCCAGGGGATTCTTCTCTAATCTCTATGAGAAAAAGGTCAGTCTGGCTATCCTTCTATCAACACCTCTGTGTATATTTTAGCCAATGAAAATTCTTCTGTCAGTAGTAGTTGAACCAGTAGCAAATGCTGAATGGTCATTCTCTCCCAATGATGGAAAAAGTAACCTAGTATTTGTTCAGCTTTAAATTTCATCTGTGCCTCCAAGTGTTAAGTAAAAACACCTACATGAAAACACAAATTTTAATAGTGGGGATACTTTTTACTATTTTGTATTGTATACTTTTAATCCAATCTTCTACAAGAGGTATGTGTTACATCAGAAAAATTCATTACAAAATAAAACTCCAAAAAGTTTCCTACAATATATCATTAATAACAATGACATGAATTTAATGTTACCCAGGGTACAAATGATTCACATAAGATTATTAAACACTAAAATCCAACCTTGAATCTCTCTCTCCTGTCAGTAGCAGAGCAGTGCATTACAATTTGGGGGAAGGTCCAAGGTGTTTGGTGAAGAAGGTTAGAATTTGCTTCCACGCATCTACCTGGGCCGTAGAATGGGCCCTGGGCTCCCCACCCCACATCACGGGTTTGTCCAATAATTTGTGCAAAGAAGCTGGGCACATGGGAAAATAAGGAGGCTCAATGTAGTGCCCGGTCCCAGGATAAGAGATGATCTGGGGTTTTTCCTTTCCATGGGCCTGTAACCGTTCAGAGGCTATCTGGGCACAAAACTCACTCCTCCAGTTATGGTCATCCTGACCAACAATGAAGAGGATGGGCCCCTGGGCCTTCTCTATTGGAATCATGCAGGGGTTCTCACATCCCCCTACAATATCATTCCTTATATCCACAATGTCTACGAGGCCAGAGAAAGCTACCTTCACTCGCCTCAGGTCATGGCCCAGTGGTGGAATGCAGTTCTCTTTGTAGTACATAGTTTTGTTTCCATTGAATCCAGATCCATTGATGGACACTGTGGCTGATACATTCTTCAAAAATGAGGCCATGGAGAGACAAATATCAGCCCCTAAAGAAATGCCCAGAAGGCCAATGCCTGGGCCTTTTATCTGCAAGAAAAGAAGAGACAAAAGTCAAAAACCTACTCCAGAGAAAAACATTTTTCTAAATGCAACTAGAGATGCTGCTAGCTTTGACTTGTGAACTGCTCACAAGACATTCAACCTCAGCTGACAGAGGAGATTCTTTCCTTGTAAAGACTATCTTCCTGGACACGTGGCAAACAAATCTTAAAAACTCACCTCACTGGTAAATTTGGGAACTGGTTGCAAACTTCCAGAGAGTCATGCACTAGAGAATGCTGAGCCATGGAGCCTGTTGAGTTCAGAGCCTCACTCAGGTGGAATTATAGCATCAATGTTCTTGGGTATCTAACTTGTGAAAGGAAAGTCTGTCCCAAGAAGTGAATCATTATCAGACCACATCTAAATATATACTGAAAAATGCTTAGCTTTATAGAAACAAAGTAAGACTTCAGAGTCCAATTAAGTAGTTCTTAGCTTCTGAAATGGGTGGACAAGTTTCGATCAAGTCTGAGAACATATTCTGCTATCAGAAATATAAAGATTAAAAAGCATGCAAAGCTAAAAAAATTAGAAACTCCACTTGAAGAAATTTTAATATTACTACATAATTCCCTGAAATAAAAGCTCACATGAATTTTACAATGAAGTCGGCAATTTTAACCCATCTGACAGAGAAAGTGTACCTAAAGGTACCTAAAACCAAGGAAGTCTCCAAAAGAAATGTCTGTGAAAGAAGAGTAGAGCAGCATCAGTGCACTTGGCATAGGTGAGTGCAAAGTGACACCCTCTCTGCAGGTTCTAGAGAGAATGATAAAGGACATTAGGAGAACCTGGGTGTGTTGAAGCATGTAGCACAGGGCTTCTTCAAAGTAGTCCAGGTCTATGGTATCGAATTTCTTGGGGAGATCTTCAAAGCTATAATAAGCTAGAGCCAATATGGCAAAGCCATGGCCAGCCAGAAGGCTGGCCCGATATTCCAACAGGCCTCCTCCAATACCGTAGATGTCAATGATCCCTGGGAAAGGTCCAGATCCTAAAGAAGGCAATATTATAAAGAGAATGTATTATATAATTTATTAAAGAATTTTATTTCCTTTTAGAAATCTTTCTAAAGTATTTAGTGGGTGCCTGTGAATCAGAGGAAAGAAAAGAGCTCTCTGAGTCATTATTGAACAAGGGATACAAATTCCAAATTATTTCCAAGGTATTTGGAGAATCTTTAGTTGTGAAGGAGTCTAATACTGTATCATGGAAGGAGGATTTTAGACAGTTGATTTGCAGTCTTCTTTTATAGGATTGGGCACAGAATTGAGAATCAAAACGAAGCTTTCAAAAGCAAATCAAAATCCTTGGTGATACCTTTGGTTCAGATGTCTGCTTAGAGGGAAAAAAAGAGAGATCCTGTGAGGCTTTAGGTGAGGAAAGCCGTGAAGTCTGAAAAGTGATCTGTGGTAGAGAGGAGCATGAAAAAGTAGATAAGGGGCCCAGTGTACGCAGGACACTCGAGAAGAGTGACGAGGCACTAGATTCCTCCGCTGTCATCATATCGTGTAAGGCCATCATACTGTGTCGCAATGGCACCCCACTCCAGTACTCTTGCCTGGAAAATCCCATGGACGGAGGAGCCTGGTAGGCTGCAGTCCATGGGGTCGCTAAGAGTCGGATACGACTGAGCGACTTCACTTTCACTTTTCACTTTCACTCATTGGAGAAGGAAATGGCAACCCACTCCAGTGTTCTTGCCTTGAGAATCCAAGGGACGGGGGAGCCTGGTGGGCTGCCGTCTATGGGGTCGCACACAGTCAGACACGACTGAAGTGACTTAACAGCATCATACTGCGTCAGAGCTGAAGTTATTCATAGCAAAGTGAACCTACGGACCCCATCCAGTCCTTTTTTTTTAATCTTCATAATAACAGTATCCACCTCTTTGGGATACAGAGGTTAAATGAGATAATGCAAGCAAACCGCGTAACAGAGTGCAGAACAAATCAAAAGCCTCCATTGCGGCTGTGAGGCCACTGATTTAGTCAACATCCTCTTCTCTGACCCTGATCCCAAGCCACCTTTCACAGGAAGCGGTATCACAAACCGAGACGGCCTAGAGAACACGATCGCCAGGCCCCAGCACCCCGGGCTCACCTGGCGGCAGGAAGAGCGTGGCGCGCACCCGGCCGGCGCGCACCGGCTCGCGCCGCACCCCGGGGGCAAGGAAGTCGCGCTGGTGCACCTCCCGGCCCAGAAGCCGCTGGGTCTCGGGCTCGTGACCGTCGAGCACCTCCAGCTCCACGGCGAAGGGCGTCTGTACATCCCGCTTCAGAAATCGCCAAAAAGGCTTCTCGGGCTCCAGAGCCCAAAAGAGCCCCATGGGCTCGAGCCCCGCGAAGCTGCCGCCCAGCGCGGGCGCGCGCTCCAGGTCCAGCAGGCCGGCGGCGTCGGCGCAGTAGCGCGCGTGGGCCCTGAAGAGCGCGCCCTTCTCGTCGCGCAGGGACGCGCGCAGCGTGACCGGCTGCCCCGGCGCCAGGCCGCACACAGTGATGCGCACGGGCTCGTCCCAGCGGCAGCGGCCCGCGGGCTCCAGCGTCACTGTCGCCACCATCCCGGGCCCACAGCTGCAGTCTGGACCCTGAGTGTGAAAGCGCAGGCGGCTACTGGAGTTTTCGTCTCAGGCCGGGTGGAGGGCGCTCGGACGTCCGAGGGTGTCAGGCGTCGCCTGGAGCCGAGAGAGATCTGTAGCTGAGCCGCCTCTGGAGGCGTCCCTTTAGGTCTCGGACCCCTGCTCGTTGGTGGTTAAAGCACCGGGTCTTTCTTCTGGCCCAGGGTGGGGCGCACAGGGATTTTCTGCTGTCTATAATGTGGAGCGGAACCCGCCCCGCCGACGCCTCTTTTTTGCCTCAAACATCCCTCGCTTGTTGGGAGTGAAGCGTGTTGGATATGGATTCGTGGTGAAACCGGAGCTGAATGCCTTTAGGCAGAATTCCAAGAATTCTAGCCTCTCCCAACTTTTTTTTTCTAAAACTTTTAATGAGTTATAGACAAATACGCACACACACACAAGTTCAGTGGCTCAGTCGTGTCCGACTCTTCGCGACCCCATGAATCGCAGCACGCCAGGCCTCCCTGTCCATCACCAATTCCCGGAGTTCACTCAGACTCAACGTCCATCGAGTCGGTTATGCTATCCGGCCATCTCATCCTCTGTCGTCCCCTTCTCCTGCCCACAATCCCTCCCAGCATGAGTCTTTTCCAATGAGTCAGCTCTTCGCATGAGGTGGCCAAAGTACTCTGGAGTTTCAGCTTTAGCATCATTCCTTCCAAAGAAATCCCAGGGCTGATCTTCAGAATGGACTGGTTGGATCTCCTTGCAGTCCAAGGGACTCTCAAGAGTCTTCTCCAACACCACACACAACACACACAAAACCCTGCATAAATCCAAAGTGTATATTTCAATGTATTTCGTAACCCGAATGTACTTGGGCATCCGAGCTCTAGGGTCTAGAAACATCATTGCCAGCACCCCAGTAGCACGTTCCCTTGCCCAACTTACTCTATCCTGAGTCCAACAAAACGGGTTCAGTTCAGTTCAGTCGTTCAGTCGTGTCCGACTTTTTGCGACCCCATGGACTGCAGCCCGCCAGGCCTCCCTGTCCACACCGACTCCCGGAGTTTACCCAAACTCATGTCCATCGAGTCGATGATGCCATCCAACCATCTCATCCTCTGTCGTCCCCTTCTCCTCCTCCCCCCAATCCCTCCCAGCATCAGGGTCTTTTCCAGTGAATCAACTCTTCGCATGAGGTGGCCAAAGTATTGGAGTTTCAGCTTTAGCATCAGTCCTTCCAATGAACAAAACAGGTTAGTTTTTCCCAACTCTGTATTTTACAGTGATGAATCCTCCAATGTGCCGTTTTTATTGTCTAATTTGGCTCAACATTACATTTGTGAGCTTCATTTCTGTTTTTTAGTGTAGTTGTAGATTGTTCTTTATCTCTGCCAAATAGTATTTTATTCTGTGATCATTAAAGTATTGGTCAAATATTACTGACTATAGGCTTTTGTTAGTTCCCAGTTTGGGACTCCTAGGTATAGTGCTCTGAATATTCAAGACTATATCTTTTGATTGACATATATGTGCCTTTCAGTGAAGTGAATACCTGGGAGTGGAATTGCTGTATCATAGAGAATGAGACTTCCCTGGTGGCTCAGACGGTAAAGCGTCTGTCTACAATGCGGGAGACCCGGGTTCGATCCCTGGGTCGGGAAGATCCGCTGGAGAAGGAAATGGCAATCCACTCCAGTACTATTGCCTGGAAAATCCCATGGACAGAGGAGCCTGGTAGGCTACAGTCCATGGGGCTGCAAAGAGTCAGACACGACTGAGCGACTTCACTTCACTTAGAGAATGAGAATGTTCAGCCTTCGTAGATACTAAATGTCAGCCTTTTGAATGTGATCCTAGAAGCAATGTAGGTATAGTGTTTAAGGATACCCAGCATTTTGCATATAGTATAGTAATAGCTACTCTTTAGCGATGTCCCATCTATTATACATACACAATTTAACAAGTCCATAAAACACTGGGAATAATTTTCAAATATTGGAAAGGAGAAACGTGAGGCTTGGCAAATGTAAAACTGCTAAGGATTAGCCTCTAATAACTGTCAGAGCCTTGACCAGCTCCAATGTGGAACTCAACAGTGAGCCGCAGCATTGCAGTGAAATGTAATTAAAGTTCTAGCTCTGGCTCCATCACTGACTAGTTCTGCAGGCTCAAATAAGTTTATATCTTTTGGGGTTTAAGAGTTCTTGTGTGTAGCATGATGGAAGTCTGCTATAAGGGGATCCAAGGTGACAGTGTGTATGAAACTCTTAGAAGACTAGGAAGCAAAATTCATGCTTCATTTTGTAATAGACATTGAGCCTATGTGTGTTTTTTTTTCTCATGGTCTCCAGATATTTGCTATAGGTTTGCATACTGCTTTTCAAATTCTTCTTAAAGGAAAAAAAATTTTTTTTCCAAAGCATACATAAGCAAGGGCTTCCCCAGTGGCTCAGCTGGTAAAGAATCTGCCTGCAATGCAGGAGACCCCGATTGGATTCCTGGGTCAGGAAGTAACCCTGAAGAAGGGATAGACTACTCACTCCAGTATTCTTCAGCTTCCCTGGTGGCTCAGACCTTAAAGAATCCACCAGCAATGCAGGAGACATGGGTTAGATCTCTGGTTTGGGTAGCTTCCCTGGAGGAAGGCATGACAACCCACTCCAGTATTCTTGCCTGGAGAATCCCCATGGACAGAGAAGCCTGGCAGGCTACAGTCCATGGGGTTGCAAAGAGTTGGACATGAGTCAGTGACTAAGCACATACATAAGCAATAATGACAAGTTTACAGTGGTAAATTATGAGTCTTTTCTCTGTCCTTTTGCCACTTTCTCTCAAAGATGAATACATCCATCTAGATTTTGATAAATATTTAAAGTAGTAAACACACTATGGTACTAGTCTTTTTTGTTCTTTGGTTTTTAAAATTAAAAACATGTTACATATTTTTTGTATTATTTTCTCTCTTCAACCACTTTGTTTAATATAAATTTTAATTTTTAAAATATTTGTAGGCTTTATTTTTAAATATATTTGATACATTTATTTTTGCTTCAGTTTTCTTTTATTTTCTATTTGTATGGCATGCCTTTTTCATCTCCTCACTTTCAGTCTGTGTGTCTTTTTAGATCTGAGGTTAACCTCTTGTCGGCAACCTCTAGATGGGTCTTGTTTATTGACCCATTCAGCTACTCTGTGTCTTCTGATTGAAGTATTTAATCTGTTTACATTTAAAGTAATTATTGAGGGAATTCCCTGGTGGTGCTGTGGTTAGGACTTGGGGCTTTTTTACCCATGTGGCCCCAGGTTTGATCTGTGATAAGGAAAGTAAGGTCCTGCAAATCTTATAGTGCTGCCAGGAAAACAAAAATGAAGTAATGTTGATAGGTGTGTACTTATTGCCATTTTTTTGGCCATATTCTGGTTGTCTTTGTACTTTTCTTTTCTTCTTTGTTTCTTTCTTCCCTTGTGACTTGATGACTATATTTAGTCTAATATTTAGATTCCTTTCTTTCCTGTTTGTCTGTTATGTGATTCTGTTTGTGCTGGCCAGGAGGTTTATTTATGGATATATATTTGATTATTTTAAGTTTCTGATCTCTTAATGTCAGACACATTTTAACCACCCTGCATTTCTACCCTCACCACCCCACCCCACCATTTACTGTTTGTGACATCATATTTTACATCCTTTTATGTATATCTTAACCTATTTATTGTGGATATAGATGATTTGATTACTTTGTCTTTTAACCTTGCTTTGTAAATGGTTGAACTATACTACCTTTTTTGTGCCTTTAACCAGTGAGATTTTTTTTTTCATACTTTTAATATTTCTAGTTGTGGCCTATTCTTTTCTACTTAGAGAATTTTTTAAAGCGTTTCTTCTCAGGTAGTTTAGTGATACTGAACTTTTTTCAGTTTTTGCTTATCTTTAAAATTCTTTATTTGTCCTTCAAATCTGAGTGATAGCCTTCCTGAGTACAGTGTTGTTGGTTGTAGATTTTTTCCTTTCATCATTTAAAATATATCATGCTGTTCCCTTCTTATCTGCTGTGCTTAGTCATTCAGTCGTGTTGGCTCTTTGCAACCCCATAGACTGTAGTCCACCAGGCTCCTCTGCCCATGGGATTTCCCAGATAATAATACTGGAATGCATTGTTGCCATTCCCTTCTCCAGGGGATCTTCACAACCCAGGGATCAAACCCACATCTACCTGGGTCTCCTGCATTTTGGTGGATTCTTGACTGTCTGAGCTACCAGGTAAGCCATTTCTGCTGCAAGTCAGCTGGCAGTTAAAAAAAAATAATTTTTGTATCTTTATTTTTGTCTGCTCTGGATCTTCTGTTGCTGCTTGTGTGGGCTTTTTTAGTTGAGGTGTGCAGGCTTCTTATTGTGGTGGCTTCTCTTGTTGGGGAGCACTGGTTCTAGGGAACATAGGCTTCAGCAGCTGTGGCTCAGGGGCTTAATTACCCCTTGGCATGTGACATCTTCCTGAACCAGGGATCCAAGTCATGTCCCCTACAGTGGTAGGTGGATTCTTTTACCACTGGACACCAGGGAAGTTCCTCAGCTGAAATTTTTATGGGAATTCTTATGTATGTTTCTAGTTGCTTTTCTCTTGCTGCTTTTTACCATTGAATTGAAAGAGTTCTTTATATGTTCTAGGCCCAAGTCTCTAACATATATGTGATTTGGAAATATTTCTTACCACTGTGTGAGATGTCTTTTCAGGTTTTTAATGGTATTGTCAGGGGAGTGTGTAATTTCCTCGGTTCTGTCTCATCACAACAAAAATTTGAAGTGATGGACGTTAAAGCCCTAGGACAGAACATATCTCAGCTCTCGGACAGACTGTGTCACAGCTCTCAGACAGATCAGTGTTACAGCTCCATGTTACAGGTCAGTTTTATTTAGAAAATAAAAGGAAAATACATCCTCGAGGCGTGAGGGCATGCTGACCCAAAAGACGTGAAGAGAGAGAGAGAGAGAGTGCGCGCACGCGGGAGAGAGAGCCCAGGCACTTTGGCTCCTCTTTTTATATGTTTTTTCCTCCCCCTGGGCCTGCCCTATGTAAATTGGGCTAGCCTAGAGTGCTGTTTGTTCTACCTGAGGTCCTCTGGTCCTCTCCTCGGACCTTCCTTTATTTTATTTTCGTGGGCTTTTCCCTTCCTTGTCTTTTAGCCGCCATCATTTTGGACTCCTTTTTCATATTCTCACTACCTAACAGTATCCTTTGGTGCATAAATTTGATGTCCAATTCATTTATTTTTTCTGTTTTTGCTTATGCTTTGATGTCAAACCATTATCTAATCCAGAGTTACAAAGATTTGTGTCTATATCTCTTACATTTACACTTTTAATAAATTTTGAGTTGTGTTTGCTGTGAGGTAGGATTGAAATTCATTCTTTTCATATGGATATTCTATTGTGTCAACACAATTTGTTGAAAAGACCATTCTTTCTCCCTTGAATTTTCTTGTCAAAAATCAATTGACTGTAAGTGTGGTAAATGTCAGGATTTATTTCTGGAATCTCATTTCTATTCCATTGATCTTTTTGTCTATTCTTTTGCCATGTACCGCATTGTTTTAATTAGTGTTGCTTTCTAGCAAGTTTTAAAATTGGTCATTGTGAGTTTTCCAGTTTTATTATTCTTTGTCAAGATTATGGGTTTCTTGAGTTTCCATAGGAATTTTAAGATCAACATACCGGTCTCTGCCAAGAAACTTGGTGGAATTTTGATGGAGGTTAGATTGAATCTGTAGATCAATTTGCAGTATGTTAGTTTGCCAGGGCTGCTCAGTCGTGCCTGACTCTTTGCGACCCCATGGACTCTAACCTGCCAGGATCCTCTGTCCCTGGGTTTTCCCAGCAAGAATACTGGAGTGAGTTGCTATGCCCTCCTCCAGGAGATCTTCCTGATCCACTATTGAACCAGAGTCTCCTACACTGACGGGCAGATTCTTTACCATTGAGCCACCGGGAAGCCCTCTGGTGGCCAAGAGTAAAAGCCAGGCTCTTGTTTGTTAGTATTAATTCTTCAGTACACCGTTGGAAATTTTTAATGACTTTCTATTCACTTCTGTATAGAGCCTTTTAATCTGAAGCCAAAAGTTGCCTACACAATATTCAGCCTCATCTTGTGTGAGCACATGCTTCCTGAGAGCATGATGACTTTATACTGTGGTTGTGTTTTCTCTTATCCTGAATTTTTAAATCTAAGTAAACTTGGTGCTTGGTGAAGCCTATTCTGTTATTTGTTAATTCAAAACCAAGACCATTGCTGCTAGTAGAACAGATTGTGGTTTACAGTCTTCTATGCCTTAATTTTTTTCTCATACATATCCTACCTCTTATTTCTGGAAATTGTGAGAGATTTCTTAAGTCTTCTTATGAATCCTAATTTGACTGCTAGCCATGTCTATTTTGTTTTTGAGCTCATCAACTGAATTGTGTATCTCAGCAATCATTTCCGCTTCCTAAAATGCCTTGTGTATATTAGGAAAAACCTACTGTTCTCCTCCTGTGTCTCTTTTCTGTGTGACTCCTTTACTACTCAGAACACTGCATTTCTGACACTTCTGGTCACCATATGTGTGGTGTAAATCTTTGAGACAACCATCTGATGTCCTAGAATTTAATTCAGTTCTAACACTGTCTACCTGGAGATGGTGTCAGTTCCCTGAGGTTAAGGTCTCAGTCCCACATCACTGCTCTCACCCCACCCCAGGTGCCAATTGCAAGTAGTAGGTCCTCAGGTTACCCACAATCTCTGTGTGATTAGGCTATAAATCCGAGGTTTCTACAATCCCTTCTTCAGGTTCTACTGATTTGCCAGAGCAGCTTGCTGAACTCAGGGAAACCCGTACATCAACTACCTTATTGAAGAATATGATAAAGGATACAGAGGAACAGCCAGATGAAGAGTTCCACTGGGCGAGGTCTGGGAGAGTCCCAGTGCAGGAGCTTTTGTCCCTGTGGAGCTGAGGTATGTCTCCCTAGCAGTGTGGATGTGTTCACCAAACTGAAAGCTCTCCAAACCCTGTACTATTGGGATTTCTGTGGAGGCTTCCTCACATATGCTTAGTTGCTAAATCATGTCCAGCTCTTTGCGACCCCATGGACTGTGGCTTGCCAGGCCCCTCTGTCCATGGAGATTCTTCAGGCAAGAATACTGAACTGGGTTGCCATGCCCTTTTCTAGGGGATCTTCCCAAACCAGGGATCTAACCCAGGTCTCCCACATAGGGGTCAGATTATTTATTGTCTGAGCCACCTTGGAAGCCCAAGAATACTGGAGTGGGTAGCCTATCCCTTCTCCAGGAGCACTTCTCGACCCAGGAATCAAACCAGGGTCTCCTGCATTGCAGGAGGATTCTTTACTAGCTGAGCTACCAGGGAAGCCCTTTCCTCACATAGGCATGCTCAATTATTAACTCAGTTTCTGGCCCCTTGTCTCTCTGGAAAATTGGGAGAGACAGCTGAAAATTCCAAGCTTCTAATCATGGATTGGTCTTTCTGGTTACTGGTGCCCACGCAGTCCCGCCTCCCGGAGCCCACTTAGAGTCACCTCAACAGAACAGAAGATGCAGCGAGTGCTGCTATCACTTAGGTATTTATAAGAGTTTTAGGAACTCTGTGCTGGAGGTTGGGAGAAAGGTGCAGGCAGGTACATATTTCTTATCATTTCCACCTTCCATCATCAACTCATCTTGCAAAATTTAACACATACATATATTAACACACGTACACATAATTTAAATGGCAGCTAACAAGATGATGTAATGTGGTCAACATATATGAGAATTATTTACTTCTGTAATACATAATCAAATGCTGCTGTAGGTCATAAAGAAATAGGAGAACATTCTGAAGGAATGGGAAATGTAGTTTAAAAGGAATACAGATATTTTCCCAATAAGAGGGGGAGATATTCAACTTTACTAACAGCAACAACAAAAAAAGCACAGTAATACAAGATTATCTTTTCAAACCATAAAATTTATAAAGTTATAAAGGATTAGACACAAAGGCACACATACACACATATTGCACCAATGTTGGCAACACGGCTGTTTCATACAGTGTCCTTGATGGTGTGGTTGGTCATTTCTGGTATGCATAGTAATTTCCTTTCAAAGAATCTTTCTTAAAGAAATACTCAGTGACACACACAGACTTATACATGTGTATGTCCCTTCATCTCAGAACAGAATTTATAAAGAAAAACTATCAACAATGTCAAGAGCTAACAACAGAGGATTGATTAAATGAAGGGTAGTAGCACCAATCAGTAGAATACACATCACTGTTTTTAAAAAGTCATGTGTTTGAAGAATATAATACTAACATGGTAAAATAATCACCATATGATATTAAAGTAAAAAGGATGCACACTTGAGTAAAAACTCAATACATACAACAAAAAGCCTAGAGGGAAATGGAAATATTCTGACATGTTAAGTATGTTAGTTTCTAGCGAATGGATTATATGCAATTCCTTTTCTGCTGAATAATTTTCTCTATTTTCCAAGTTTTCTATGAATTTTTATTACTTTAGATTTAGAAAAAGAGAGATCCTATCTGTTAAGACCCATATCAAACGCCACTATCTGAATTCTTTTCTAATCTTAACATCATAGTATTTCACATCTCCCTCCAGAACATAAGCCTATGGCATCTCTAGTCCCCTTTTGTTAGATTCTCCTACTAACAAGAATTTAAAGAGGAAATCATCTTTGTGTCTTTTGAAACATATGGTTTGCAGTTTCACTTGGTCATTTATTGGCCCCCAAATTTCTGCTGCTGCTGCCTTTTATCCCTCAAGATCAGCCCCAGAATCTCTAGAGAAGCCTGACTCTCCAGCTTGATTGATGGGAGATTCCATCAACTATTTACAAAAAGTGGTGGAAAGAGAAATATGGAAAGAGGAAGGGAGGAGGGCAAATCACATACACATTGTTAATAATCAAGGGAAGGGGGTGTAGGCATTTTAAGTTGCCTGTCAGCTCCGGCAAAACCATACTACTAAGTAAAGGCAAGGATTTAAACATGGTTCCAGAACTATACTTTTAACATTAGTGCCCTGAAACCACCCCTACCCTCACACTACAAGTTCAGGAAATCCACTGAAAACTTAGGTAGAAGAAGAGCCACTTCCTTTCCCTGTGGCTGGGGCTGTTATCCTGCAGAGAGCATGGATGAGCTTAACAAAGAGAGAAGAAACTGGATGTGGGGAGACTGAGCCCCAGCTCTACAGGTACCATGCAAAAATTTTTCTGAGTTTTGGTTTCTTCATCTGTAAAATGGAGATGACACCTGCCTCACAGTGGGACAGAAGAAAACTCTGACTAAGCAAAAGGAGCACTGTTTTTGAGTTTCAAGAGAAAACATCTGTCAGAAGATGCTTTATTGAAAAAGAAAGTTGAGAAACCAAAATACCATGATCATAAATTAAAGTATCTTTTATTTTAAACACATTCAGCTTTAGAAAAGTTTAGTAAGTTTAATGTGTATTTATATCAAGTAATACAAAACCAAATCATTCATTTGTATGCTAATCAATATTAAAGTCACTTATGAAATTCATCTAAATGATGTTATACCAGCTTTCAAAACAACTAAATCATAAAGTCCATATGTGAAAATGAAAAAAGTAATTAAAATACATTTGCACTAGGAGACTTCTTCCTCATTCAAGAAGATTCAAGAACTAAAAACATATTTGCTTTGAAAATTTTTAGTAGTTTTCATCTAAGTAGTTATCTAACTAGTATACTAATTTACAGCTATGATGTTCACTTCCATTCTTAAATTAGAAACTCAAATCTGATAATGTTTTTGATATTTTGTATTCTTTTTTCCACAATAGGTAATCATTTATTCATTAAAAACTAAATTATAATAATAAATAATTCAAATAATTATGGAGCACTAATTGTGTACTAGGTACTATTAACTGGGTATTATACCTTTCCCTTTCAGAGCTAAAGCCTTGTCAATTATGTTTTTTTGGCCATTTGTTTCATTTTCTGTAGAATCACTCTCCACTCAAACAACTGAAAATGTATGTAATTTATAAAAATCTAAAAAGCTTCTTGGTAAGTTCACTTTAACACTTAAGAGGAAGAACTCTAAGTAATTATTGAACAGAAGAAACCTACACTGGTATACACTAACTGTGGCAGCTGTTCCTAGCTGTTCTGTCCTTCCCTTGATCACAGCTTGGCTGGAATTGTCCCCTTTGCCCCACCCAGGTGTTTATGGAAGAAAGTCTGGAGCTGCTGCCAAGCATCTACCTGGGCCCTGGCATGAGCCCTGGGCTCCCCTCCCCAGATGACAGGAGTGCCCACTATGGTGTGCAGGGAAGCCAGGCACAGGGGGAAGTAAGGAGGCTCAATGTAGTGCCCCGTGCCTGGGTAACAGATGACCTGGGGTTTTGCCTTCCCATGGACCTGCAAGCGTTTAGAGGCCTCGTTAGCATAGAATTCACTCTTCCAGTTGTGGTCATCCTGACCCACAAGAAACAGGAAGGGGCACTCAGCCCTTTCCACAGGAATGAAGCTCTTCTGGTCAGGTCCTTCCAAAGGGCTGTTCAGGACTTCCACAATGTCTACAAAGCCATCTTTGGTCATCTTGATTCGATTTTGGTTGAAACCCACAGGCGGCAGAGTCTCACCTTTGTAGTGTAAGGTTCCCCAGACATTGTGCACAGAGCTGTTGATTATGACGGCCGCAGAGATGCCCTTCAGGAAGGAAGCCATGGAGAGGCAGAGCTCGCCTCCTTTTGAAATCCCAAGCAGCCCAACTCCTGGACCCTTCACCTGAGAAAAGGTCAAAGGGAGAAGGAGAATGAGTCCACGAACAGTGCAGTGTGGCCAGTAGTGCCTGGACTTGAGAGTCGGGGAACTGTGCCTGAATCTGGGCTCTCCCAGTTATCAAGGTCTGCAGCCTTGGGATATTGACTTAACCTTTCGTTGTACCTTGCTTCCCACAATTTCTCCATCACCATTCCTAGTGTCTTCAACAGCCAAGTGGAGGACAACGAAATACTTTGGCCTTGAAGTTCCTTGACCACCAAACCTCCAATGGTCTTTTCCTCTCTCCCTGTCCATGGGACTCTCCAGGCAAGAATACTGGAGTGGGTTGCCATGTCCTCCTCCAGGGGATCTTCCCGACCCAGGAACTGAGCCCCCCAGCCGCTCCCCCCCCCCCCCCCCCCGCACCATCTCATATCTCTTGCATTGGCAGGCAGGTTCTTTACCAAAAGCACCACCTGGGAAGCCCTTAATAACAATCCCTTGACCTCAAATCCACTCTGCCCTAGTCTATACTCCTTTTCACAGCAAAACTTGTGGGAAATTTTGTCTGTAGTTATTCACTTTCTTGTCTTAATTCTCTGCTCAGTCCCCTCCAGTGTAGTTTGAGTTTGCCCTATTCCAGAAAGATTGTTCTCGTCAATTACCGAATTCTTCTGCTGTAAATGGCCTTTTGATTGACCTATCAACAGCTATTTTTTTGGATCATGGTTTCTACAATAGCACTCTTGACTGATTTCAACTATTTATTCCTTATAAAGGTACTAGGAATGGGATATTATAGTGATCCCAATTTTTGAGAGTATGATACAGAAGCCCCAAGGTCAAGGAGCTAGTAACTGGCAAAATCAAACCTCAAATTTAACTTTTCTCTATCAAATACACTATTATAGTGGTTCCACTACACCCCATCACCTTCTTTAGGAGCTCCAAGGCTTTCATCTACCTTGAGCTCTGATTGAATTATAAAATAAACAATCCTATTAATCCTCTAATATCCTGAGCAAGGTATATGTTCTAATCCTCTGATGTACTGAACCCTCAAACATTTCCTACTACCCAGGTCCTTTACCACTAGGTGATTTGTTAAAAGTGAGTACTCTGCTCTCAGATGGTCACATGGAACAGAGGATTGTAAAACACAAACATTTAAATGAGACAGCCTTCTGGAGGGAGTGATTACTTCCCCTTCCCCTCTTACTTCCTGGGTCAAACCGAGGGTTCTCAATGTGTTGAGCTCTTAATGAAATATGATAAAATACTGGAGTTTAAAATTCCATAATTTCAACTAGGACTTTTACCAGCAGGAAATCTAACAATAACATCTAATTGCATGGAAACTGTCTGGGAGAAGTGACTATGAAAAGGTAGTGTGTGTTGGGGGCAGATAGTGGCTGTCATGAATTTGTCAAGTTCTGTGAAAACCAAGAGCATTTCAGAAGGAGAACTGATATGTAGAACATGAAACTAGAGAAGTTCCAACCTGAGGGTGATTAAGCAAGTAGTTCACAGCTTCTTCAAAGTACTCCAGGTGGACATGTCATAGGGTTTTGGGGAGGTCTTCATAGTTATAATAAGCCAGCGCCAACACAGCAAAACCCTTCCCAGCCAGCAGACTAGCTCGATATTCCAGAAAGCCACCTCCAGCTGCAGAAATGTCCACAATCCCAGGAAAGGGAGCAGGTTCTTGGGAAGAAAAAACATAGAGTTAAACTATACTTGAAACTCTTTGCCGTGGTGTCAAAAGCCATTTTTGCCTCTTTGGTGATGTCACAGTTTTCTGTTGATGATCAGAAATGCTAAACAACTCTGGTCTTCAAAGGTCCAGACTGTGGCATAGTTTAAACCCACATTCCCCTCTACACCCAGGGCCTCAAAGCCCCACAGATTTTTGCAAAGAACATGTACTACTTTTATGAGTACCACTCCACATCAATTATAGGAAGAATTTTCAATTACAAATCACAACAGAAGAATCAACAGGAAAGAATCATCAATCACAGGCCTCAACAACAACAACAAAAAGGATGTACATTGCATCCCTTCCAAGAAATTGACTACCCCAGGAATTCAGCCAATGAGAAACCATCATTGCCCTAAACTGTCACTTACCTCCTATAGACTTCTACTGGAAGCAACCCCTCCCACCTTCCTCCTTTTTCTCTATAAAGTAACATTCCCTTCTTTGATTTGTTGAACTTGCCTATGGTTTTTGCCATGGCTTGCTTGTCCTGAATTGCACTTCTCTGGTGTTCTAGAATTAACCCATTTCTGCTGGTAAAACAACTGTTTTAAGGTCAGCATTACTTGGTGCTCAGAAGTGGGATCCTAAGAGATCTCCTCCAAACTCCCAGGTTGGTGAGGACACAGGTGCTCATCCCCACAGAGTCCATGTGCTCACTGCCTTCTAGCCAAGCCTGGAGTTTGAGGGTAAGTCTGTCCTGATTTCAAGCTCCACTGCCTGCATTTTGAGTTCTCCAATCTTTATTTGCGACTATTTAAAGGCTTTGTCCTTTCTGAGAGTATTCCTTTGGTCTTTGGTCTGATTTCTTTAGGTACTGGGCTGTGCCTGTTGGAACTCTGCTGTCTAGGAATTTTTCTTTTTGCTCTAGAGAAAAATCTTTAAGAAATGGGATCCCTGTCATCAAAATGCTTTGACAATGCCCCCCTCCTTTCTGGGACCCCGGCTGGTTTTACGTTTAAAAACTTTGGTCGCTCCTCATGTGCATTTCTTTTTTTTTTTTTTCTCATGTGCATTTCTAATTAAATGGACTGAAAAATATTTGAGAACACCAATCAACATTATGAGGAACATTTGAGCTCCCCAAACTTACTTTTCTTAAAATTGAATTAGACATCTGTTTAACTGGCATTCTGAGGCTTCCGATCATTACTGGCAATCTTGAATTACTTCCTGCAAATTACACTTTCGAAATTAACTGAGGTAAACGAACAACTGAAGGAGTCAAAATGCTTCTGAGGCCTCTCTTTCCCTCTCCCTTCAGCCACTTACTGTACTCGGGCACCCCCTCCAGTGCCACCGCCTCCTCCCTTGCTGCACTGTCTCCGTCTCCTCTATACCCTCAGTTTCCCCAGTCCAATGCTCTCACTGACTTTCTGTTTCTCTTGGCACTTCTCTCCACTCCCTACTCCTCTGAACTTGTTAGAACCTGCCTTTCTAAAATTATGTCTTCCGAGCACCCAGATAAACCTTTTCTTTCTTATGTTCCCTAGACTAAGGCTGAATTGGGAGTCATAGTTGAAGAGTTTCCCAGAGTAACCGAGAACCCTCACAGGTTTGCTGAAGAGTCTAACACATTTTATTCAAACTTCCCAACCTGGTTGCTTAGAGTTTTATCAGTTAGCCCACCTGCTTATTGGTGAGGGTCAACCCAAATATGTGATTAAGGCTGTCTGATGGGAACAGCCCAAACAGAATTTAGAAAAACCCCTAACTTTTGGCCAAATGCTAGAATATTTTCTGGAAACCTCTACTGAGCAGTTACAGTAGCTTTTCCTAAAACTACTGATTGAAACAAAATTCAGACTTGGACACAAAAATCTGATGAACCTGTTCATGACAATTAGAATTGTTCTCGGAATGTTTGCAAAGCAGACAAATTCTCATTTGTTTGCAAAGGAAGTTCCTGTTTTCCCTCAGGTGGTGAATCCACTCTGGTAACCTTTAACTCTGTTTATGTGCTGAGCCAGGAGGTTCCTCTTTATTTGAAATAAGCAGGGTGGAATGAGAAAACTGTGTCCACTCCAGATTTAATTTGGCACATCAGTTCACTTGCAAGGTAGATGAGTCAACTGATAAGAAAGATCACTAGATTTCTTAATTTTCAATTCTGGCAAATGAAGGTATAGAGCCCCAAACCTTCTAGTTGCTCCTATTATTGGGAAGACACAGGACACTGAAGAATTTTAGCACTCAAGGTGCCTTCAGCCTTCTAGCCAGCCTTTCCAGTGTCCTCTTAATTTCGAATGATGGAGCTTCAAGGAACTACAGGGGCTCTTCCCAATCCTCCGTCTTGATCCACCTGCGGAAACATTTCTCCAGATTAAGGATGAAGCTCTTTCTATCCTTAATGACACCAGAGCTACACTCCTAGTACTCAACCCCACTTCTGTAAAGCAGCCCCTGCTTTGGAGTTCTAAAATAGTTCAATTAGTTGGAATCTCTAATGAATCTCAAGAAGTTCCTGTCTCTGAACCTATTTCCTTTTGTTTCCTTCACAGAATACACCCTTTTCTCCTGAGTTCCTCTGCCCCTATTCATTTATTAGACTGAGACTTAGAAAAATATCATGCTGGAATTTCTCTCTCCCCAAACAGAGAGATAATTCTGGAATCTGACAGTAGCAATCAGAATAGCCAACGAAGTAAATTAAGTAACCCTTTGACATCTTTTATTGACTCCATTTCTGATGGTTTTCCTGGTGGCTCTGACAGTAAAGAATCTGCCTGCAGTGTGGGTTTGCCCCTGGGTTGGGAAGATCCCCTAGAGAAGGGAATGGCAACCCACTCCAGTATTCTTGCCTGAAGAATTCCATGGACAGAGGAGCCTGGTGGGCTATAGTCCATGAAGTCACAAAGAGTTGGACATGACTGAGCAATTAATAGTTTCACTTTGACATATTTTATTAGCTCCATTTTTGATGGCACTGTAGCTGAATCTGGAGAACACTGATAATTGTCCCTGTTTGACAGCTACCATCATCCTCTTTACAGGCAAAATCTGCAGCTGATATTAGAGGAATCCACAATGCAACTTCTATCAACATTCAAACAGATGTTGAATGTTGAATTCAAACAACGTTCAAACTTCTCCCTAAGTCAATCAGTATCCTAGAAATAAAGAATTCCTGCAAGGCATCAAACCTATAATAGAGGATTAAAATTCTCAGGGCCTCATTATCACCTGTACTAGTCCCTGGAACACTGCTATTTAGATTGTGTGTGCTCAGTTGCTTCTGACTCTTTGCAGCCTCATGGACTGTAGCCTGCCAGGCTCCTCTGTCCATGGGATTTCCCAGGCAAGAATACTGGAGTGGGTTGCCATCTCCTTCTCCAGGGGATCTTCCTGACCCAGGGATTGAACTCAGGTCTCCTGCATTGGCAGGAAGGTTCCTTACCACTGTGCCACCTGAGAAGCCCATTTACGCTATGAGAAAACCTAATACATCGGGCGAGAAGTTTGTCCAAGAGTTATAAGCAAAAAAACATGGTTATCCTTTGTCGCCTTGTTGTTCCTATGCCCCAAACACGAGTGATATCTAGTCCCAATGAAAGCAACTTTTTCACCATAACTGATTTATACAGTGCGTTCTTTAGTATTTTAATTGATGAGGTGAGTGAATGCATGTTTGCTTTCATGTAGGAAAAAAGGCAATTCACCTGGACAGCAATGTCCCAGGCTTTCACAGACAGTTCTTCTTACTTTTTACAAGTCTTAAAAGCTGATTTGGGTGATATAAACCTTTCTCCAGGCTTTACTTTGTCACAGTACATGAATGATTTGCTTCTCTGCTCTCTGTAAAACTCTTCATGGCAAGAGAGCATCCACCTTTTAAAACTTTCAGTCTTCAAAGGACAGAAAGTCTCTAAAAAAAACTACAGGTTCCTCTAATGCAAGTTGGGTATTTAGGGCATCTGATTATGGAAAACAGATTCCTTTTGGTTCTAGGTAGATCTGGGGCATCCTGTACATCTGGAAATCTATAATTAAGTGCCAATTATGAGGTTTTCTTGAGCTAGCTGCCCACTGTCAAAAATGGATTCCAAATACTTCTCTTATGGCCCAGTCTCTACATACTTAACTTTAAAAAAAGCCAACAATCTGGTCTTACCAGAAATTCAAAAATTGCCACTACTTACCTCTGTGCACACATTAAACCATTAGTCTACTGGCAAAATGATAGCATTCACAAGCAAATATCAGTGGGGAAATATAAGGCCACAAAAAGTGCCTGCACCTCACTTGTCCAACCTGTTCAGCTAGAATCCAGGAAAACCTGTTTGCACAACTCCTGGCCACTGAATTGTCTGATGGAACATGGGAGTTTTGCAAATGGATTTCATTCAGCTTCCTCTGTCTCACGAAACTAAATATGTTTTAGTCATGGTTTGTATTCTTCTCACTGGAGTGAAACTTTCCCCTGTAGACAGGTCACTGCTTCTTCTATAGCTAAAATTCTGTTCAGTTCAGTCATTCGGTCATGTCCAACTGTTTGCGACCCCATGGACTGCAGCACGCCAGGCTTCCCTACCCATCACCAACTCCCAGAGTTTGCTCAAACTCATGTCCATTGAGTCAGTGATGCCATCCAACCATCTCATCCTCTGTCGTCCCTTCTCCTGCCTTCAATCTTTCCCAGCATCAGGGTCTTTTCTAATGAGTCAGTTCTTCCCATCAGGTGGCCAAAGTATTGGAGTTTCAGCTTTAGCATCAGTCCTTCTAATGACTATTCCAGATTGGTTTCCTTTAGAATTGACTGGTTTGATCTCCTTGCAGTCCAAGGGACTCTCAAGACTCTTCTCTAACACCACGGTTCAAAGGCATCAATTCTTCGGTGCTCAGCTTTCTTTATAGTCCAACTCTCACATCCATACATGACTACTGGAAAAACCATAGCTTTGACTAGATGGACCTTTGTTGGAAAATTCCTAAAATTCTGTTAGTAAAAGATTATCCCTTCCTGAGGAAGCCCTCTTGAACTGCCTAGAGATCAGGGAACCTGTTTAACTGATCAAGTACTTCAATAAGTCTGTGCTGTTTGGCTGGTTTCACAACACTTTCACTGTGCTTATTCTCAATCCTCAGGGTAAGTCAAACAAACTAAGGGCACTTTAAGACTCAATTGGCAAAATTTGTAAAACCCTCCAAATACCTTGGCCAAAAGCATTGCTGTTGGTCCTTCTAAATCTCAGTTCCATCCCCTTTGGAACTCAAAAACTCTCACCCTTTGAGAAAGTCACAAGACATCCAATATACCTGACCCCTGCATCTTTTGATTCACAGCTGATAAAAAAAGTATACATCGTAGTGTAAAGGCCTAGTTGCTTCCATTAAAAATAAACATGCTTTGATAGAGCAGTCTTGTCACAGAACCCTCCCAGGAGATGAAAACCTTAAGCATCATATCTTGTACTTTAGAGATTTCATTTACTGGAAAAGATACCTCCAAAAAGTCTCATTTAATCTCACTGGAAAGGCCACTTTCAGGTTCTGCTAACCAATCCTTGTGCTGCCAAACTCCAGGGAACAGGCTCTTCATTTCACATGACACATCTCAAGAGGGCACCAAACCCTGACTGAACCTTACACCAGAGGATGACCTGAAAGCAAAGACTTCCCAGAACCGAAGCAGATACCATCTAACCAGACATCTTTGCCAAAATGTCAGGGACAAGACTATTAGAAAGTTCAAGATTCACATGTCTTTTTTTTTATCTGGACTGATAACTGACTGGATTCTTATCCGAATTCAGGATAACTGAACTTGCAACCTTACATACCATGCTACTTACTGATAACATATTTGTTTCCAAAGAGTTCTTTTGAGATTACACTACTGTTTTTAAAATATCTTTGAAGTTTTGCTGTCTTCATGAAGAGTTCATTAGCTATTGCTTTGTGTTTATACCTGCAGTATATCTTCCCAAATGCACTGGGTTAATTCTTTTAGATTTTGTGTGCTCTTATTGTATTCACTATTCTATTTTGCTCTCATGGCTGTTTTAAATGGGGACTTCCAGGAGACCTCTATGATTCTAGGTTCACTTCCATAGGGAGAACTTTTTGCCTCGAAATCAGAATAAGTGCCTGGGGCTTCCCTAGCGGCTCAGTGGTAAAGAACCCACTTGCGAATCAATGCAAGAGACCCGGGTGTGATCCCTGGGTTGGGAAGATTCCCCTGGAGAAAGAAATGGCAACTGACTCCAGTATTCTTGCCTGAGAAATCCCATAAACGGAGGAGCCTAGCAGACTATAGTTCATGGGGTTGCAAAAGAGTCAGACATGATTTAGTAACTGAACAAAGACAAGTATTTGTTCAGCTGGCTACCTTCAGCCTACAGTTTGGAATTGTCCTGTTATTTTTGATTCTGTACTTGTTGCCCACTAGACCTTTGTAAAAAAAATGTACCCCAAATGGTGTATGTACCCTATTGCTTAGGGTCTTGATAAATATGGACTATAGATGCAAAGTGCTGGAAAGTTCTCCCTTCTACACCTCCTTGTTACTCAAATGTGACCTCAGTAAGTTTCTAATTTGTGCAGTTTCTAACAAGGGACATGACAGCTAGGAAAGGTTCTTCCAGACGTTGAAGGACAAAAGACCACTGACTCTTGATCGGTGGTGTTTTTGGAGAAAAATCTTAATTAAAAGGGAGAAATGTGAAAATTAATAAAGGGAAACCTCACCAAAATGGAGTCAGGAGGACAGAACTGGAGAACTGCCATGCAGTACCACTCCACATCAATTGTAGGAATAATTGTCCCTTATAGATCACAACAGAAGGATCATCAACAGGAAAGAATCATCAATTACAGGCCCCAACAGAAAAAGATGTATATTGCCTCCCCTCCAAGAAATTGACTACCCCAGCAATTCAGCAATGAAAAATTGTCGACACCCCAAACTCTTCTTTGATGGATTTTTGTTCAAAACAACAGCTCCCAACTTCCTTCTTTTTCTCTGTAAAATAGAATTCCTCTCCTTGTTCTGTTGGACTTGCCTACAGTTTTTGCCATAGCATGCTTCTTCCAAATTACAATTCTCTGTTATTCCCAAGTTAACCCAGTTTTTGCTAGTCCAGTAACTAACTTTTATTTTTAAGGGCGACAGTGAGGATGCAAAATGAAACAATCACCCTGGAAAACAACTGACCAAGTTCTTATAAATTTAAACATACACTTAGGTTATGACCCAGTATAACTTCACTTCCAGGTATTTACCCCCAAAAATGAAAGCTTGTGTTCACACAGAAACATGGATTCAAGTGTTTGCAGTGACTTTATTCATAATCTCCAAAGACTCAAAACTCAAACGTCCTCCACCTGGCTAATGAATTAACAAACTGTGGCATATCCATATAATGGAAACGTGTAAGATACAAGAAGGAACTAGCAAACGCATGGAGCAACATAAATGAATCTCAAGTGTGTTATGCTAGACTCAAAAAGCTACCTACTGTGTATGCTTCTAGTTATTTCACATTTTAATTATTTACATAAAAGTTTGTATGTAATGTGCAATTTTTAAGGAATAATTATAAAGCAAGTAGTTTATACCCAGAACTTTAAGAAATAATTCAGTTCTAACCATCAAAGCCCTGTGAGTTCCCGTTTCTCTTCCCTCACTTTCCACTATTCTAAATGTATCAGTCTCTTGATTTTTTTACATTCTTACCACTTGGAAGCACATTTTAAGTGGCAGTTTGTTTGGTTTGCCCTTTAAAAAATGTTATCTGAATGTAATGCTACTGAATGTGTTCTTCGGGAACTTGATGTTTCATTCAGCACTGTTTTTGAGGTTCATCCTGTTGGTTCCTGTGACTCTAGTTCAGTCACTTTTGTGCTATAAATATATCTCAATTTATGCATCAGTTTTATTATTGATGGACATTTGGGCTGTTTCTGTTGAATTTGCTCTTAGAAACATAAATCCCTACTGGTGTACCAGGAGTAGAATGACATAGTCAACTTACTAAGTAAAAGCAATTTTTTTCCAGAGTAGATAAGTAACTGTATTTCTCTTACCAGTACATGGAAGTTCCTTTTCCTCCACATACTGGTCAAATATTGGTAATGTTAGACTTCTAAATTATGAGGGTGTGAAATGTAGTGTGCAGTTCTGAGGTAGGAGACAGAGGGTCTCTGGACTGGACACCTGGTGTTTGTCAAGTGGAGTAAAATTCGAGCTTTGTTCTCACCAGACACTCCACAGACAAAGCAAGTGGCAGAAGGTGAGCTCTACTAAAGCGAAGAGACAATTGACCAAAGGGAAACAATGAACAGGAAGGACTGTCTTACATAAGTGATTTACATCAGCTCTATACTATGCTCCTCACTCAGGATGCCCATACCCTTTTTTCTTTGGGTGTACATCTCTACTTAAATTATAACTTACTGTGCTTCTCCTTACTCAGGACGTCTACATTCCTCTCTTGGTGTGTATCTCTGCTGAGCTTCTGACTTCTGACTCACTGCGTGCTTCCTCTTTAGAGAGGACACCGATACCGATTCTCTCCAGGTGTACATTTCTGCCTAGTTTTTGACTTAGTGTGCACCTCACTCAGGATGCCCACACTCCTCTTCGAGTGTGCATTTCTGCCTTGATTCTGTCTTAAATAAACAATCTGTTTCTCCCTGTGCTCTCCCATACTTTGTGCTGTGTCTCTAATAACCTTTGTACCTGTCTTTACAGTTTTTGTCTCCTTGAAACATTCTTGCTTTCAAACAGTGGCAAGAGCCAGGGAGGGCCACTTTGCCTCTAGCCCCTGGTAGTCTAGTGGTTAGGACTCTTGGCTTTCATCCAAGTTACCCAGGTTCAGTTCCTGGGCAGGGAACTAAGATCTCTCTTCAAGAAAGCTCACTGCCCTCCCACTGAGATCAGTTTTATTATGCATTTGCCTGATTCTTAATGAAGATAACCATCTTTTAACAGTTTCACTGGTTGTTTTTATGTAATGGTCAAATTAAACAATATAAAAAGATCTCCAGTGGATAACAAGAGGCTTTCCTCCTTCATGCTAATTTTCTTAAATCTTTTTTTTTTTTTTTTGGACTGTGCTGGGTCCTTGTTGATGGGTGGGTTTTTCTTTAGTTGTGGTGAGTGGGGTCTAATCTCTAGTACGCTGGCCCCTCATTGTGGTGGCTTCTCTTGTGAAACACAGGCTCAATAGATGTAGTACACAGAACCAGCTGCTCTGGAGGCATATGGAATCTTCCCCGATCAGGGATCGAACTTGTGACCCCAGGTGGATTCTTTACCACTGAGCCACCAGGAAAGGCCCCTAATTTTCTTAAATCTTTTAATATATGGTGGGAGTTAAGAAGCAAAGTTGTAAAATTGAGAGATTTGGTTAAAGAAAACTTTAAAAACTGGGAATTACGTATATAAAAAAATTTTTTTTCATCACAACTATCTTTTCTCCCTTTCCTTGTGATCTCTTTCCTGACTCTGTTCTGGAACAGCGGAATCACCTCCACAGCGAACGAACGGTCCAGTCCTGTCTCCTGCAAAGTTTCAGGCCCCACGTACTTTTGGAATGCTGGGAGCTACCTACTTATTGCCTTCCTCTCGCACAGGGACAGATCAACAGTTAGGGATACTGACGGCTTACCTGGCGGCAGGAAGAGCGTGGCGCGCACCCGGCCCGCGCGCAGCGGCTCGCGCCGCACCCCGGGCGCCAGGAAGTCGCGCTCGTGCACCGCCCGGCCCAGGAGCCGCTGGGCCCCGGGCTCGTGGCCGTCGAGCACCTCCAGCTCCATGGCGAAGGGCGTCTGTACGTCCCGCTTCACCAGGCGCAGCAAGGGCTTCTCGGGCTCCAGAGCCCAGAAGAGCCCCATGGGCTCGAGCCCCGCGAAGCTGCCGCCCAGCGCGGGCGCGCGCTCCAGGTCCAGCAGGCCGGCGGCGTCGGCGCAGTAACGCGCGTGGGCCCTGAAGAGCGCGCCCTTCTCGTCGCGCAGGGACGCGCGCAGCGTGACCGGCTGCCCCGGCGCCAGGCCCCTCACGGTGATATGCACTGGCTCGTCCCAGCGGCAGCGGCCGGCCGGCTCCAGCATCACGGTCACTGTCATTCCAGACGCACAGCCTCGGTCCGTACTCTAAATGGGGACGTGCGGACGGCTGCTGGAGTTTTGTCTCAGGGCGACTGGAGCGCGCCCGGAGACACGACGAGATCAGGCGTGGTCTGGAGCCAAGTTAAGTTTCGTGACTGAGCCGCCTTTGGAACGTCCCGGGGCGTCGGGTCTGTGGACCTTGTGCGCCCAAGTCGTCTGAGGTTAAAAGCACCAGATCGTTCACCCGGGCCAGGACAGGACCCACAGGGATGTCTTGCTGTCCAGAACACGAATCTGCCCGCCCACCGACGCCTCTTCTCTGCCTTAAACTGGTTCGTTTGTGAAATCAGAGATTAGTGGATTTAGGCAAAATTCCAACAAAAGGGAAAGGACAGCTTTAAAAAACAATCAATCATTGAATTAAATTGAAGAAAGTAGGGAAAACCACTAGACCATTCAGGTATGACCTAAATCAAATCTTTTACCATTATACAGTGGAAGTGACAAATAGATTCCAGGGATTAGAGCTGACTTTAGTTCGTAGTTCTGCCTAGAACTATGGATGGAGGTTCCTGACATTGTACAGGAGGCAGTGATCAAGACCATCCCCAAGAAAAGAAATGCAAAAAGGCAAAATAGTTGTCTGAGAAGGCCTTACAAATAGCTGAGAAAAGAAGATAAGCTAAAGGCAAAAGAGAAAAGGAAAAATATACCCATTTGAATGCAGAGTTCCAAAGAATAGCAAGGAGAGCTAAGAAAGCCTTCCTCAGTGATCAATGCAAAGAAATAGAGGAAAACAATAGAATGGGAAAGACTAGAGATCTCTTCAAGAAAATTAGAGATACCAAGGGAACATTTCATGCAAAGATGGGCACAATAAAGGACAGAAATGGTATGGACCTAATAGAAGCAGAAGATATCAAGAAGAGGTGGCAAGAATACACAGAAGAACTGTACAAAAAAGATCTTCATGACCCAGATAACCACGATGCTGTGATCACTCACCTAAAGCCAGACATCCTGGAATGGAAAGTCAAGTGGACCTTAGGAAGCATCACTACGAACAAAGCTAGTGGAGGTGATGGAATTCCAGTTGAGCTATTTCAAATCCTAAAAGATGATGCTGTTAAGGTGCTGTACTCAATATGCCAGCAAATTTGGAAAACTCAGCAGTGGCCACAGGACTGAAAAAGGTCAGTTTTCATTCTAATCCCAAAGAAAGGCAATGCCAAAGAATGTTCAAACTACCACACAATTGCACTCATCTCACACGCTAGCAAAGTAATGCTCAAAATTCTAGCCAGACTTCAATAGTACAAGAACTGTGAAATTCCAGATGTTCAAGTTGGATTTAGAAAAGCCAGTGCAACCAGAGATCAAATTGCCAACATCTGTTGGATAATCAAAAAAGCAAGAGAGTTCCAGAAAAACATCTACTTCTGCTTTATTGACTATGCCAAAGTCTTTGACTATGTTCAGTTCAGTCCCTCAGTCGTGTCTGACTCTTTGCGACCCCATGAATCTCAGCACACCAGGCCTCCCTGTCCATCACCAACTCCCGGAGTTTACCCAGACTTATGTCCATCAAGTCGGTGATGCCATCCAGCCATCTCATCCTCTGCCATCCCCTTCTCCTCCTGCCCCCAATCCCTCCCAGCATCAGGGTCTTTTCCAATGAGTCAACTCTTCACATGAGGTGGCCAAAGTATTGGAGTTTCAGCTTCAGCATCAGTCCTTCCATTGAACACCCAGGACTGATCTCCTTTAGGATGGACTGGTTTGATCTTCTTGCAGTCCAAGGGACTCTCAAGTCTTCTCCAACACCACAGCTCAAAAGCATCAATTCTTCGGTGCTCAGCTTTCTTCACAGTCCAACTCTCACATCCATACTTGACCACTGGAAAAACCATAGCCTTGACTAGACAGACCTTTGTTGGCAAAGTAATGTCTCTGCTTTTGAATATGCTGTCTAGGTTGGTCATAACTTTCCTTCCAAGGAGTAAGCGTCATTTAATTTCATAGCTGCACTCTCCATCTGCAGTGATTTTGGAGCCCCCAAAAATAAAGTCTGACACTGTTTCCCCATCTATTTCCCATGAAGTGATGGGACGAGATGCCATGATCTTCATTTTCTGAATGTTGAACTTTAAGCCCACTTTTTCACTCTCCTCTTTCACTTTCATCAAGAGGCTTTTGAGTTCCTCTTCACTTTCTGCCATAAGGGTGGTGTCATCTGTATATCTGAGGTTATTGATATTTCTCCTGGCAATCTTGATTCCAGCTTGTGCTTCTTCCAGCCCAGCGTTTCTCATGATGTACTCTGCATATAAGTTAAATAAGCTGGATCACAACAAACTGGAAAATTCTTCAAAAGATGGGAATACCAGACCACCTCACCTGCCTCCTGAGAAATCTGTATTCAGGTCAGGGAGCAACAGCTAGAACTGGACATGAAACAACAGACTGGTTCCAAATCAGAAAAGGAGTATATCAAGGGTGTATATTGTTACCTGCTTATTTAACTTCTATGAAGAGTAAGTCATGAGAAACACTGGGCTGGATGAAGCACAAACTGGAATCAAGATTGCCAGGAGAAATATCAATAACCTCAGATACGCAGGTGACACCACCCTTATGAGAGAAAGTGAAGAACTAAAGAGCCTTTGAATGAAAGTGAAAGAGGAGAGTGAAAAAGTTGGCTTAAAGTTCCAACATTCAGAAAACTAAGATAATGTCATCCGGTCCCATCACTTCATGACAAATAGATAGGGAAACACTGGAAACAGTGAGAGACTTTATTTTTGGGGAGCTTCAAAATCATTGCAGATGGTAACTGCAGCCATGAAATTAAAAGACATTTGCTCCTTGGAAAAAAAGCTATGACCAACCTAGATGGCATATTAAAAAGCAGAGATATTACTTTGCCAACAAAGGCCCATCTAGTCAAAGCTGCAATCTCCATCTGCAGTGATTTTGGTTTTTCCAGTAGTCACGTATGGATTTGAGAGTTGGACCAATCCAAAGCTGAGTGCCGAAGAATGATGCTTTTGAACTGTGGTGTTGGAGGAGACTCTTGAGAGTCCCTTGGACAGCAAGGAGATCCAACCAGTCCATTCTAAAGGAAATCAGTCCTGAATATTCATTGGAAGGACTGATGCTGAAGCTGAAACTCCAATACTTTGACGACCTGATGCAAAGAACTGACTCATTGGAAAAGACCCTGATGCTGAAAGATTGAAGGTGGGAGGAGAAGGGGTGACAGAGGGATAAGATGGTTGGCATCACTGACTCGTTGGACATGAGTTTGAGTAAGCTCCAGAAGTCGGTGATGGACAGGGAGCCTGGCATGCTGCAGTCCATGGGGTCACCAAGAGTCAGACATGACTGAGCAACTGAGCTGAACTGAATGTATATACAAAAAAGTGGCTTCTTTGGTGGTCCAATATTAAGACTTTACCTTCTAATGAGGGGGGTGCAGGTTTGATCCCTTATTGGGAGAGGTAAGATCCCATATGCCTTGGGGCCAAAAAAACCAAAAACATAAAAAGAGAAACTATATTGTAATGGATTCAATAAAGACTTTAAAAATGGTCCACACTGAAAAAAATCTTTATAAAATATTGCATACATCTTATGTATATATAGTTTGATGAATTTCACAACCAGAACATACAGGTTGGAAATTCATCAAAGTATACACTTGAGCAGAGGAATGCAGAAACATCATTACTAGCATTCTGGAAGCCGTGCTCATTCCAGTTCCAAATGAATGAAGTGAAGCAGTGGCCCAATAGTATTAACAGAATGTGATGGCTAGCAGGAGTTCTTGAGTTTATCTCATAGAGCAACAGATTGGGGAACAGCTTGTTAAAACCAGTGTACTTGTAAACTGCCTTCACTAATTAAGCTGCTCTAGTTGTTTTTTTCTTTTTTTCTGCCACTCTAATTGCATATCTTCCCAGGTCTAGTTGTTTCATAGGAACTTGAAGGCAGCTTTTGTCCAGTGGGGGATGGCTCAGGCTGGTTGGGACCATCCATCACCCCTAAAACTGAGCCTGCACAGGTGTCTGATGAATGGATGTTTGAGGTCTGTTCAGTTCAGTTCAGTCACTCAGTCATATCCGACTCTTTGGGACCCCATGGACTGCAGCAGGCCAGGCTCCCTATCCATCAGCAATTCCTGGAGTTTACACAAACTCATGTCCATTGAGTCGGTGATGCCATCCAACCATCTCTTCCTCTGTTGTCCCCTTCTCCTCCCGCCTTCAATCTTTTCCAGCATCAGAGTTTTTTCAAATAAATCAGTTCTTCATATCAGGTCGCCAAAGTATTGGAGTTTCAACTTCAACATCAGTCCTTCCAATAAATATTCAGGACTGATTTCCTTTAGGATGGACTGCTTGGATCCTTGCTGTCCAAGCGACTCTCAAGAGTCTTCTCCAACACCACGGTTTAAAAGCATCAATTGGCGCTCAGCTTTGGATTGGTCCAACTCTCACATCCATACATGACCACTGGAAAAACCATAGCCTTGACTAGACAGACCTTTGTTGGCAAAGTAATGTCTCTGCTTTTGAATATGCTGTCTAGGTTGGTCATAACTTTCCTTCCAAGGAGTAAGTGTCTTTTAATTTCATGGCTGCAATCACCATCTGCAGTGATTTTGGAGCCCCAAAAAATAAAATCTGACACTGTTTCCACTGTTTTTCCATCTATTTGCCATGAAGTGATGGGACCAGATGCCATGATCTTAGCTTTCTGAATGTTGAGCTTTAAGCCAACTTTTTCACTCTCCTCTTTCACTTTCATCAAGAGGCTGTGTAGTTCTTTGCTTTCTAGCATAAGAATGGTGTCATCTGCATATCTGAGGTTATTGATATTTCTCCTGGCAATCTTGATTCCAGCTTGTGCTTCATCCAGCCCAGCGTTTCTCATGATGCATAAGTTAAATAAGCAGGGTGACAATATACGGCCTTGACGTACTCCTTTTCCTATTTGGAACCAGTCTGTTGTTCCATGTCCAGTTCTAACTGTTGCTTCCTGACCTGCCTACAGGTTTCTCAAGAGGCAGGTCAGGTGGTCTGGT
Source organism: Bubalus bubalis (assembly GCF_019923935.1). Lineage (NCBI taxonomy): Eukaryota > Metazoa > Chordata > Mammalia > Artiodactyla > Bovidae > Bubalus > Bubalus bubalis. Next base: position 18,267,741 of record NC_059167.1, read on the forward strand.
ATTCCCATCTCTTTCAGAATTTTCCACAGTTTGTTGTGATCCACACAGTCAAAGGATTTGGCATAATCAATACAGCAGAAATAGATGTTTTTCTGGAACTCTCTTGCTTTTTTGATGATCCAACAGATGTTGACAATTTGATGTCTGGTTCCTCTGCCTTTTCTAAAACCAGCTTGAACATCTGGAAGTTCATGGTTCATGTACTGTTGAAGCCTGGCTTGGAGAATTTTAAGCATTACTTTGCTAGCGTGTAAGATGAGTGCAATTGTGCAGTAGTTTGAGCATTTTTTGGCATTGCCTTTCTTTGGGATTGGAATGAAAACTGACCTTTTCCAGTCCTTTTTGATGTCAGAGGGCCAGGAAAATCCAAACTCAGCCTATCCTAAGGGCCTCCACTTTTGAATATGCAGAAGCATGTAATCCAGGTATGGCTGCAGAGAGCATCCATTACCTCACCTTTTCCCTGTCTCCAATCACTTTGCACCACTGCTATCCCAATGCCCTCATCTATGGGAAGACTGATCTGAGACTTGCTCTCCAGTCTCCTCATTTGGTTGCTTTGTTAATGAACAATTTCTCAGCCGCAAACCTAGGTCTCTCAGTGGTTGGGTGGCTGCCCATAGGGCAAACAACCTTTGTTTGGTTTCACAGGCACTTTTCCCTTCCTTAAGATACTCCATTCTTATTCCATTAAAATGGGTTCATTTTTCCCAACTCTGCATTTTATGGTGATGAATCATCGCTGTGCCTTCTAAAGAAGGCAAACTAAAGTGTCTGTTTGATTTTTCTCATTGCTATTGTTGGGAGTAGTTGTAGAGTTCTCATTATCACTGCCAAATAGTATTCCATTTTGTGATCATAGAAGTATTTGTCAAATTTTACTGAGTCTGGGCATTTTGTAGTTCCCAGTTTGGGACTCTTAGGTTTAGTGCTCTGAAAATTCAATAAACTAATGTCCATTTTGATGGATATATATGTGTGTTTCAGTGGAGTGAATGCTTGGGAGTGGAATTGCTGTGTCATAAGGAATCGGTAAAGAATCTGCCTGCAGTGCAGGAGACCCAGGTTCCATCCCTGGGTCGAGAAGAAGGGACCTCTCATCCCTGGAGAAGGGAATGGCAACACACTCCAGTATTCTTGCCTGGAGAATTCCATGGACAGAGCAGCTTGGCGGGTTACACAGTTCATAGGGTCGCAAAGAGTTGGACACGACTGAGCAATTAACCCTTTCACCTCACTTTCAGGGAATAAGAATGTTCAGCCTTAGTAGATACTAAATGTCAACCTTTTGAATGTGATCCTGAAAGCAATGTTAATGTATAATGTCAGGGATGTCTAGCATTTTATTAGATATATAGTATAGTAACAGCTACTGTTTAGCAATGTGCCATCTGTGTTACATACACTATTTAACAAGTTCATAAAACACTGGCAATATTTTTCAAATATTGAAAAGGAGAATCCTGAGATGTAGTGAATGGTAAGCTGCTGAAGATCAACCCCTACCTGTCAGAACCCTGACTAACTCCAAATGTGGAACTCAACCGTGAGCAGCCACGCTGGTGAACCATAATCAGAGTTCTAGTTCTGGCCTCAGCACTCAGTAGTTCTATAGCCTTAAGAAAGTTAATTCCCTGGATGTAAACAGTTCTTGTGTGTAACATGACAGAAGACCCCCCATATAGGGATCAAACATGATAGTGTATCTGGAAGTCTTAGAAAAATACTGGAAAGCAAAATGTAATGATTGATTTCATAATAGAGAGTGAGCTGATATGTTTTGTTTCTCATGGTCTCCAGGTATGCATATTGCTTTTTAGATTTCTTTATAAGGAAAAATCATAGGTTCCTTAAAGGAAAACTATGTATTTTCCAAAAACAGATGTAAGCAATACTTAAAAGTTTATGATGTGATGTGATAGAATTTATATTCCCTCCAGTGACCACTTTCCCCCAAGGATGGGAGCATCCAACTAAATTTTTCTTTTGAATGTTTACAGTAGGTAAGTATATACCAGTATGAACGTGCTATACTGCTAATCTTTGATTTTCTTAAGTTTAAAAACATGTCATATGTTTTTGTACTATTTTCAGTTTCAACCACTTAAAACTTTTTAACTTTTTTAAATGAATTTTTAAGATCCATCTGTGTTCTCACAAGTGGCAATATTTCACTTTTTTTATATATGAGTAACACTCCACTGTAGGGCTTCCCTCATAGCTCAGTTGGTAAGGACTCTGCCTGCAATTCAGGAGACCTGAATTCAATCCCTGGGCCAGGAAGATCTCCTGGAGAAGGAAATGGCAACCCACTCCAATATTCTTACCTGGAGAATCCCATGGACAGAGGAGGCTGGCAGGCTACAGTCCATGAGGTCGCGAGAGTCGGACATGACTGAGTGACTGAGCACACAATACTCCACTGTACATATGTAACACATCTTCTTTAGCCGTTCACTTATTGATGGACATTTAGGTTGCTTCCATATTTTGGCTGTTGTAAATAATGCTGCTATGAATGTTGGGGTGCATATATCTTTTTGAATTAGTGTTTTTGTTTTCTTTGGAAAAGTACCCAGAAGTAGAATTACTGGATCATATGAGTGTTCTATATTTAAGTTTTTGAAAAACCTCCGTATGGTTTTCCAAGAGTGGCTACACCAATTTACATTCACACCAGCAGTACAAGAGGGTTTCCTTTTCTCCACATTTTCCCAAACACTTGTTATTTGTTGTCTTTTTGATAATAGCCATTCTGACAAATGTGAGGTGCTATCTCATTGTGGCTTCGACTTTTGTTTCCCTAATGATTAGTGATGTTAAGCATCTTTTCATGTGCCAGTTGGCCATCTATTATGTCTTCTTTGGGAAATATCTATTCAGTTCCTCTGCCTAATTTTTATTGTGTTGTTTATTTATTTTTTTGATGTTGAGTTTTATGTTGTTCAGTCAACAAGTCCTGTCCAACTCTAGCTGACCTCATAGACAGCAGCATGCCAGGCTCCTCTGTCCTCCACTATCTCCTGGAACTTGCTCAAATTCATGTGCATTGAGTTGGTGATGTCATCCAACCATCTCATCCTCTATTGCACCCTTCTCCTTTTGCCTTCAATCTTTCCCAGCATCAGGGTCTTTTCTAATAAGTCCACTCTTTGCCTCAGGTGGCCAAAGTATTGGAGCTTCAGCTTCAGTTCTTCCAATGAATATTCAGAGTTGATCCATTAGGATTGACGGGCTTGATCTACTTGCAGTCCACAGGACTCTCAGGAGCCTTTTCCAACACCACAGTTTGAAGGCATCAATTCTTCAGCACTCAGCCTTCTTTATGATCCAACTCTCACATCCATATATGACTACTGGAAAAATCGTAGCTTTGACTAGACAGACCTTTGCTGGCAAAGTGATGTCTCTGCTTTTTAATACACTGTCTAGGTTTGTCATAGCTTTCCTTCCAAGGAGCAAGCATCTTTTAATTTCATGGCTGCAGTCACCATTTGCAGTGATTTGGGAGGCTAAGAAAATAAAATCTGTTACAGCTTCCACTCTTCCCCCTTCTATTCACCATGAAGTGATGGTACTGGATGCCATGATCTCAGTTTTTTGAATGTTGAGTTTTAAGCCAGCTTTTTCACTCTTCTCTTTCACCCTCATCTAGAGGCTCTTTAGGTCCTCTTCACTTTCTGCCATTCAGTTCAGTTCAGTCGCTCAATCGTGTCTGACTCTTTGCGACCCCATGAATCACAGCACGCCAGGCCTCCCTGTCCATCACCAACTCCCGGAGTTCACTCAGACTCACGTCCATCGAGTCAGTGATGCCATCCAGCCATCTCATCCTCTGTCGTCCCCTTCTCCTCCTGCCCCCAAGCCCTCCCAGAATCAGAGTCTTTTCCAATGAGTCAACTGTTCGCATGAGGTGGCCAAAGTACTGGAGTTTCAGCTTTAGCATCATTCCCTCCAAAGAAATCCCAGGGCAGATCTCCTTCAGAATGGGCTGGTTGGATCTCCTTGCAGTCCAAGGGACTCTCAAGAGTCTTCTCCAACACCACAGTACAAAAGCATCAATTCTTTGATGCTCAGCCTTCTTCACAGTCCAACTCTCACATCCATACATGACCACAGGAAAAACCATAGCCTTGACTAGACGGACCTTTGTTGGCAAAGTGATGTCTCTGCTTTTGAATATGCTATCTAGGTTGGACATAACTTTCCTTCCAAGGAGTAAGCATCTTTTAATTTCATGGCTGCAGTCACCATCTGCAGTGATTTTGGAGCCCAAAAAAATAAAGTCTGACACTGTTTCCACTATTTCCCCATCTACTTCCCATGAAGTAACTGGACCGGATGCCATGATCTTCATTTCCTGAATGTTGAGCTTTAAGCCAACTTTTTCACTCTCCACTTTCACTTTCATCAAGAGGCTTTTGAGTTCCTCTTCACTTTCTGCCATAAGGGTGGTGTCATCTGCATATCTGAGGTTATTGATGTTTCTCCCTGCAATCTTGATTCCAGCTTGTGTTTCTTCCAGTCCAGCGTTTCTCATGATGTACTCTGCATATAAGTTAAATAAGCAGGGTGATGCATATCTGAAGTTTGATATTTTTCCTGACAGTCTTGATTCCAGCTTGTGATTCATCCAGTCTAGCATTTCTCATGATATACTTTGCATGTACGCTAAATAAGCAGGGTGATAATATGCAGGCTTGACATATCCCTTTCCCAGTTTTGAACCAGTTGTTCCATGTCTGGTTCTAAGCGTTGCTTCTTGACTCAAATACAGGTTTCTCAGGAGACAGGTAAGGTGGCTGGTACTCCTATCTCTTTAAGAGTTTTCCACAGTTTGTTGTGATACACACAGTCAAAGGCTTTAGCATAGTCAGTGAAGTAGATGTTTTATTCTGGAATTTCCTTGCTTTCTCTATGATTCAACAAATGTTGGCAATTTGATCTCTGGTTCCTCTACTTTTTCTAAGCCCAGCTTGTACGTCTGAAGTTCTCCATTCATATACCACTGAAGTCTATCCTGAAGGACTTTGAACATAACCTTACTAGCATGTGAAATGAGTGCAATTGTATGGTAGTTTGAACATTCTTGGGCATTGCCCTTCTTTGGGACTGGAATGAAAACTGACCTTTTCTAGTCCTATGGCCACTGCTGAGTTTTCCAGAATGGCTGACCTTGCACTTTAACAGCATAATCTTTTAGGATTTAACAGCATCATCTTTTAGGATTTGAAATAGCTCAGCTGGAATTTCATCGCCTCTTCTGGCTTTGTTCGTAGTAATGCTTCCTAAGGCCCACTTGACTTCATACTCCAGGATGTCTGGCTCTAAGTGAGTGACCACGCCATCATTGTTATCTGGGTCATAAGACCTTTTTTGTATAGTTCTTCTGTGTATTCTTGCTACCTCTTCTAAGTCTCTCCCGCTCTATTAGGTCCTTACCGTTTATACCCTTTATTTCTATCCTTTATTCTATCTTGTGCTTATCCTTGCATGAAATGTTCTCTGGTATCTCCAGTTTTCTTGAAGAGATCTCTAGTCTTTCCCATTCTATTGTTTTCCTCTATTTCTTTGCATTGTTCGTTTCAGAAGACCTTGTTCTCTCTCCTTGCTATTCTGTGGAACTCTGCATTTAGTTGGGTATATCTTACTCTTTCTCCCTTGTCTTCTCCTTCTCTTCTTTCCTCAGGTATTTGTAAAGCCTCATTAGACAACCACTTTATACCTTCTTGCATTTCTTTTTCTTGAGGATGGTTTTGGCCACTGCCTCCTATACAATGTTACAAACTTCCATCCAAAGTTCTTCAGGTACTCTGTCTACCAGATCTAATCCCTTGAATCTATTTGTCACCTCCACTGTATAATCATAAGGGAGTTTTGAGTTCTTTGTATATTTTGGATGTTAACCACTATCAGACATATGGATTGCAGATATCTTCTCCATTCAATAGGCTGCCTTTTCATTTTGTCCATAGTTTCCTTTATCATTAATAAGCTTTTTTTTTAATTTTATTTTATTGTTAAACTTTACATAATTGTATTAGTTTTGCCAAATATCAAAATGAATCTGCCACAGGTATACATGTGTTTCCCATCCTGAACCCTCCTCCCTCCTCCCTCCCCATTCCATCCCTCTGGGTCGTCCCAGTGCACCAGCCCCAAGCATCCAGTATCGTGCATCGAACCTGGACTGGTGACTCGTTTCATACATGATATTTTACATGTTTCAATGCCATTCTCCCAAATCTTCCCACCCTCTCCCTCTCTCACAGAGTCCATAAGACTGTTCTATACATCAGTGTCTCTTTTGCTGTCTCGTACACAGGGTTATTGTTACCATCTTTCTAAATTCCATATATATGCGTTAGTATACTGTATTGGTGTTTTTCTTTCTGGCTTACTTCACTCTGTATAATAGGCTCCAGTTTCATCCACCTCATTAGAACTGATTCAAATGTATTCTTTTTAATGGCTGAGTAATACTCCATTGTGTATATGTACCAAAGCTTTCTTATCCATTCATCTGCTGATGGACATCTAGGCTGCTTCCATGTCCTGGCTATTATAAACAGTGCTGCGATGAACATTGGGGTACACGTGTCTCTTTCCCTTCTGGTTTCCTCAGTGTGTATGCCCAGCAGTGGGATTGCTGGATCATAAGGCAGGTCTATTTCCAGTTTTTTAAGGAATCTCCACACTGTTCTCCATAGTGGCTATACTAGTTTGCATTCCCACCAACAGTGTAAGAGGGTTCCCTTTTCTCCACACCCTCTCCAGCATTTATTACTTGTAGACTTTGGATCGCAGCCATTCTGACTGGCGTGAAATGGTACCTCATAGTGGTTTTGATTTGCATTTTTCTGATAATGAGTGATGTTGAGCATCTTTTCATGTGTTTGTGAGCCATCTGTATGTCTTCTTTGGAGAAATGTCTATTTAGTTCTTTGGCCCATTTTTTGATTGGGTCATTTATTTTTCTGGAGTTGAGCTGTAGGAGTTGCTTGTATATTCTCGAGATTAGTTGTTTGTCAGTTGCTTCATTTGCTATTATCTTCTCCCATTCTGAAGGCTGTCTTTTCACCTTGCTAATAGTTTCCTTTGATGTGCAGAAGCTTTTAAGGTTAATTAAGTCCCATTTGTTTATTTTTGCTTTTATTTCCAATATTCTGGGAGGTGAGTCATAGAGGATCCTGCTGTGATGTATGTCAGAGAGTGTTTTGCCTATGTTCTCCTCTAGGAGTTTTATAGTTTCTGGTCTTACGTTTAGATCTTTAATCCATTTTGAGTTTATTTTTGTGTATGGTGTTAGAAAGTGTTCTAGTTTCATTCTTTTACAAGTGGTTGACCAGATATCCCAGCACCACTTGTTAAAGAGATTGTCTTTAATCCATTGTATATTCTTGCCTCCTTTGTCAAAGATAAGGTGTCCATGTGTGCTTGGATTTATCTCTGGGCTTTCTATTTTGTTCCATTGATCTATATTTCTGTCTTTGTGCCAGTACCATACTGTCTTGATAACTGTGGCTTTGTAGTAGAGCCTGAAGTCAGGTAGGTTGATTCCTCCAGTTCCATTCTTCTTTCTCAAGATCGCTTTGGCTATTCGAGGTTTTTTGTATTTCCATACAAATTGTGAAATTATTTGTTCTAGCTCTGTGAAGAATGCTGTTGGTAGCTTGATAGGGATTGCATTGAATCTATAGATTGCTTTGGGTAGTATACTCATTTTCACTATATTGATTCTTCCAATCCATGAACATGGTATATTTCTCCATCTGTTAGTGTCCTCTTTGATTTCTTTCACCAGTGTTTTATAGTTTTCTATATATAGGTCTTTAGTTTCTTTAGGTAGATATATTCCTAAGTATTTTATTCTTTCCATTGCAATGGTGAATGGAATTGTTTCCTTAATTTCCCTTTCTGTTTTCTCATTATTAGTGTATAGGAATGCAAGGGATTTCTGGGTGTTGATTTTATATCCTGCAACTTTACTGTAGTCATTGATTAGTTCAAGTAATTTTCTGGTGGAGTCTTTAGGGTTTTCTATGTAGAGGATCATGTCATCTGCAAACAGTGAGAGCTTTACTTCTTCTTTTCCAATTTGGATTCCTTTTATTTCTTTTTCTGCTCTGATTGCTGTGGCCAAAACTTCCAATACTATGTTGAATAGTAATGGTGAAAGTGGGCACCCTTGTCTTGTTCCTGACTTTAGAGGAAATGCTTTCAATTTTTTGCCATTGAGGATAATGTTTGCTGTGGGTTTGTCATATATAGCTTTTATTATGTTGAGGTATGTTCCTTCTATTCCTGCTTTCTGGAGAGTTTTGATCATAAATGGATGTTGAATTTTGTCAAAGGCTTTCTCTGTATCTATTGAGATAATCATATGGTTTTTATTTTTCAATTTGTTAATGTGGTGTATTACATTGATTGATTTGCGGATATTGAAGAATCCTTGCATCCCTGGGATAAAGCCCACTTGGTCATGGTGTATGATCTTTTTAATGTGTTGTTGGATTCTGATTGCTAGAATTTTGTTAAGGATTTTTGCATCTATGTTCATCAGTGATATTGGCCTGTAGTTTTCTTTTTTTGTGGGATCTTTGTCAGGTTTTGGTATTAGGGTGATGGTGGCCTCATAGAATGAGTTTGGAAGTTTACCATCCTCTGCAATTTTCTGGAAGAGTTTGAGCAGGATAGGTGTTAGCTCTTCTCTAAATTTTTGGTAGAATTCAGCTGTGAAGCCATCTGGACCTGGGCTTTTGTTTGCTGGAAGATTTTTGATTACAGTTTCAATTTCCGTGCTTGTGATGGGTCTGTTAAGATTTTCTATTTCTTCCTGGTCAAGTTTTGGAAAGTTGTACTTTTCTAAGAATTTGTCCATTTCTTCCACGTTGTCCATTTTATTGGCATATAATTGTTGATAGTACTCTCTTATGATCCTTTGTATTTCTGTGTTGTCTATTGTAATCTCTCCATTTTCATTTCTAATTTTATTGATTTGATTTTTCTCCCTTTGTTTCTTGATGAGTCTGGCTAATGGTTTGTCAATTTTATTTATCCTTTCAAAAAACCAGCTTTTGGTTTTGTTGATTTTTGCTATCATCTCTTTTGTTTCTTTTGCATTTATTTCTGCTCTAAGTTTTAAGATTTCTTTCCTTCTACTAACCCTGGGGTTCTTCATTTCTTCCTTTTCTAGTTGCTTTAGGTGTAGAGTTAGGTTATTTATTTGACCTTTTTCTTGTTTCTTGAGGTGTGCCTGTATTGCTATGAACTTTCCCCTGAGGACTGCTTTTACCGTGTCCTACAGGTTTTGGGTTGTTGTGTTTTCATTTTCATTCGTTTCTATGCAAATTTTGATTTCTTTTTTGATTTCTTCTGTGATTTGTTGGTTATTCAGCAGCGTGTTGTTCAGCCTCCATATGTTGGAATTTTTAATAGTTTTTCTCTTGTAATTGAGATCTAATCTTACTGCATTGTGGTCAGAAACGATGCTTGGAATGATTTCTATTTTTTTGAATTTACCAAGGCTAGCTTTATGGCCCAGGATGTGATCTATCCTGGAGAAGGTTCCATGTGCGCTTGAGAAAAAGGTGAAATTCATTGTTTTGGGATGAAATGTCCTATAGATATCAATTAGGTCTAACTGGTCTATTGTATTGTTTAAAGTTTGTGTTTCCTTGTTAATTTTCTGTTTAGTTGATCTATCCATAGGTGTGAGTGGGGTATTAAAGTCTCCCGCTATTATTGTGTTATTGTTAATTTCTCCTTTCATACTTGTTAGCATTTGTCTTACATACTGCGGTGCTCCCGTGTTGGGTGCATATATATTTATAATTGTTATATCTTCTTCTTGGATTGATCCTTTGATCATTATGTAGTGACCATCTTTGTCTCTTTTCACAGTCTTTGTTTTAAAGTCTATTTTATCTGATATGAGTATTGCTACTCCTGCTTTCTTTTGGTCCCTATTTGCATGGAAAATCTTTTTCCAGCCCTTCACTTTCAGTCTGTATGTGTCCCCTGTTTTGAGGTGGGTCTCTTGTAGACAACATATGTAGGGGTCTTGTTTTTGTATCCATTCAGCCAGTCTTTGTCTTTTGGTTGGGGCATTCAACCCATTTACGTTTAAGGTAATTACTGATATGTATGATCCCGTTGCCATTTACTTTATTGTTTTGGGTTCGAATTTATACACCATTTTTGTGTTTCCTGTCTAGAGAATATCCTTTAGTATTTGTTGGAGAGCTGGTTTGGTGGTGCAGAATTCTCTCGGCTTTTGCTTGTCTGAAAAGCTTTTGATTTCTCCTTCATACTTGAATGAGATCCTTGCTGGGTACAATAATCTGGGCTGTAGGTTATTTTCTTTCATCATTTTAAGTATGTCTTGCCATTCCCTCCTGGCTTGAAGAGTTTCTATTGAAAGATCAGCTGTTATCCTTATGGGTATTCCCTTGTGTGTTATTTGTTGTTTTTCCCTTGCTGCTTTTAATATTTGTTCTTTGTGTTTGATCTTTGTTAATTTCATTAATATATGTCTTGGGGTGTTTCGCCTTGGGTTTATCCTGTTTGGGACTCTCTGGGTTTCTTGGACTTGGGTGATTATTTCCTTCCCCATTTTAGGGAAGTTTTCAACTATTATCTCCTCAAGTATTTTCTCATGGTCTTTCTTTTTGTCTTCTTCTTCTGGGACCCCTATGATTCGAATGTTGTAGCGTTTAATATTGTCCTGGAGGTCTCTGAGATTGTCCTCATTTCTTCTAATTCATTTTTCTTTTATCCTCTCTGATTCATTTATTTCTACCATTCTATCTTCTAATTCACTAATCCTATCTTCTGCCTCTGTTATTCTACTATTTGTTGCCTCCAGAGTGTTTTTAATTTCACTTATTGCATTATTCATTATATATTGACTCTTTTTTATTTCTTCTAAGTCCTCGTTAAACCTTTCTTGCATCTTCTCAATCCTTGCCTCCAGGCTATTTATCTGTGATTCCATTTTAATTTCAAGATTTTGGATCAATTTCACTATCATTATTCGGAATTCTTTATCAGGTAGATTCCCTATCTCTTCCTCTTTTGTTTGGTTTGGTGGGCATTTATCCTGTTCCTTTATCTGCTGGGTATTCCTCTGTCTCTTCATCTTGTTTAAATAGCTGAGTTTGGGGTGTCCTTTCTGTATTCTGGCAGTTTGTGGAGTTCTCTTTATTGTGGCATTTCCTCTCTGTGTGGGGGTTTGTACAGGTGGCTTGTCAAGGTTTCCTGGTTAGGGAAGCTTGTGTCGATGTTCTGGTGGATGGAGCTGTATTTCTTCTCTCTGGAGTGTAATGAAATGTCCAGTAATGAATTATGAGATGTCTATGGTTTTGGGGTGACTTTGGGCATCCTGTATCTTGAAGCTCAGGGCTGTGTTCCTTTGTTGCTGGAGAATTTGCTTGGTATGTCTTGCCCTGGAACTTGTTGGCCCTTGTGTGGTGCTTGGTTTCAGTGTCGGTATGAAGGCATTTGATGAGCTCCTGTCAATTAATGTTCCTTGGAGTCAGGAGTTCCCTGGAGTCAGGGTTTGGACTTAAGCCTCCTACTTCCAGTTATTGGTCTTATTTTTACAGTAGTTTCAAAACTTCTCCTTCTATACAGCACCATTGATAAAACATCTACGTTAAAGATGAAAAGTTTCTCTACTGTGAGGGTCACTCAGAGAGGTTCACAGCATTACATGGAGAAGAAAAGAGGGAGGAGGGAGTTAGAGGTGACCCAAATGAGATGAGGTGGAATCAATAGTGGAGAGAGTGGGCTAGCTAGTAGTCACTTCCTTATGTGCTCTCCACAACTGGACCGCTCAGAGATGTTCACGGAGTTATACAGGGAAGAGAAGAAGGAGGCAGGAGACAGAGGTGGCCAGAAGGATAAAAGGGGGAAATGAAAAGGAGGGAGACAGATCCAGCCAGTAATCAGTTCCCTAAGTGTTCTCCACCGTCTGGAACACACAGAAATTCACAGAGTTGGGTAGAGTAGAGAGGGGTTAGGGAGGAGATACAGGCGACCTGGTGGAGAAAACGGAGAGTCCAAAGGGAGAGAGAGCAGTCAAGCCAGTAATCTCGTTCCCTAGTGAAAAATGGGTCCTGAAGATTGGGTTCTTAAAGGTACACAATTGGTAACAAATACATAAAAGCAAAAATTAAAAATCTAGAGTAGAGTTTGGAATTTCAAAAATGCGATGTTAATGAAAAGAAGAAGGAAAAGAAAGAGAGAAAAAACGAACAAAGAAAAACAAACAAGGTCGTGAAAATTATAAAGAAACTACAGGTACAAAATTGATAACTAATACCAAAAAGCAAAAATTAAAAATCTAGAGTAGAGTTTGGAATTTCAAAAATACAATGTTAAAAAAAAAAAAAAGAAGAAGAAAAATAAAGAGAGAAAACAAACAAACCAACAAAAACAATGTCGCAAAAATTATAAAGAAAATACAGGTACAAAATTGATATCAAATACCAAAAAGCATAAATTAAAAATCTTGAGTAGAGTTTGGAATTGCAGATATACGATGTTATATAAAAGAAGAAGAGAAAGAAACAGAGGGGAAAAAAAGAAAAAAAAAGTCACAGAAATTATAAAAAAAAACTATAGGTACAAAATTGATAACATATACCAAAAGGCTAAAATTAAAAATCTAGAGTAGAGTTTGGAATTTCAAAAATACGATGTTAAAGAAAAGAAGAAGGAAAAGAAAGAGAAAAAACGAACAAAGAAAAACAAACAAGGTCACGAAAATTATAAAGAAACTACAGGTACAGAATTGATAACTAATACCAAAAAGCAAAAATTAAAAATCTAGAGTAGAGTTTGGATTTTCAAAAATACAATGTTAAAAAAAAGAAGAAGAAGAAAAATAAAGAGAGAAAACAAACAAACCAACAAAAACAATGTCGCAAAAATTATAAAGAAAATACAGGTACAAAATTGATATCAAATACCAAAAAGCATAAATTAAAAATCTTGAGTAGAGTTTGGAATTGCAGATATATGATGTTATATAAAAGAAGAAGAGAAAGAAACAGAGGAAAAAAAAAAGTCACAGAAATTATGAAAAAAACTATAGGTACAAAATTGATAACATATACCAAAAGGCTAAAATTAAAAATCTAGAGTAGAGTTTGGAATTTCAAAAATACAATGTTAAAGAAAAGAAGAAAAAGAAAAAAAAAAGCAAAACACGGTCAATAAATTATAAAATATATATATGAAGTTTTCTGAAGAAGAAAAAAAAATAGGGTCTTTTTTTTTTTGCAAAGTAATAGTTATAAAAGTGAAAATTAAAGGACAATAGAGGACTTAAAATTTTTTTTTAAATTAAAAAAAAGAAAGAAAGATTGATTGTAAAAATAGTAAAAACATATCTAGGTCTTTCTCTGGTTTTGTTGTGAGTATTGTGGGTTCAGTTCATTTTTGGCTAGTTCCTTGGTCCGACTTATATTTCTCAAGATCTATAGGCCCTTTCCTATGTAGTCCGTAGTAACCACAGGGTTTTAATCTATGGCCTGTAGCTTCCAAGGTGTTTCCCTCTGTTATAGCTTCTTCTGTTTGCTGGTCTCTTCAGTGTCTGGTTCCCGCCCTGACACAAAGGGGGCGGTGGAGGACACTATTTTTTTTTTAGGCTCACTTGTTCAGCCGCGCTGTGGGGAGGGAGGGAGGGATGCTGCAAACAGATAACACTGGCGTGCGCTCGCAGTGCCTCAGCCACACTGGGTCTGCCCCCGCTCACGGCGCGTGTAGCCTCCCTGCCCACACTGCTCGGGCTCTAGGTTGTTCCGCCGGGAACAATCAGAGGCCGGCCTTGGGCTGAGCTCCCAGGTCCAAGCCGCTCAGGTTCAGGCACTCGGGTAGTCCTCAGAGGCGCAGACTCGGTTGGGCCTGCGTTTTGTGCTCTTCCCAGATCCAAGCAGCTCAGGTGATGAGGTGTTTGGCGAGCGCCAATGCTGCGACTTATCGCCTCCCCGCCACTTGGTTATCTGGGTGTAAAACCTGCGCACCTTCTCAGGCAGATGTTGACCGTCCAGACCCCCAAGAAGTTTTAGTTAGCAAAGAAGCCTGCTTACAGTTTTATAGTTAGTGTCTCTCTGGGGCTGCGATTGCCCCCTTCCAGCTCTGGCTGCCTGTCACCAGAGGGGGGGGGGTCTGCAGCCGGCTATCTCTGTTCAGTCCTTTGTTCTGTGCGCGGACCTGGTGGTGTCTTAGGTTAGGGCTGGCTTTTCGCGTGGTAGATATCCCACAGTCTGGTTTGCTAGCCCAAATTATTTCGCTCAGATAGCGCTCAGGACATTCGGGCCGATTCTTACTTTAAGGGACACAGCCCGCGCCGCGCTTCCCTGCCCAGCCCCCGCTTGCTAATGCCGTGTGCAGGCGTCTGCGCTGCTTCTCCGCTGGGGGAGTTACCGTAGGGCTCACAATCTGCGATTTTTAATTGTTTATTTATTTTTTTTCTCCCTGTTATGTTGCCCTCTGTGCTTCCAAAGCTTGGCACAGATTCGGCAGTGAGAAGGTTTCCTGGTGTTTGGAAACTTCTCTCTTTTTAAGACTCCCTTCCCGGGACGGAACTCCGTCCCTCCCTCTTTTGTCTCTTTTTTTGTCTTTTATATTTTTTCCTACCTCCTTTCGAAGAGTTGGGTTGCTTTTCTGGGTGTCTGATGTCCTCTGCCGGCATTCAGAAGTTGTTTTGTGGAATTTACTCGACGTTTATATGCTCTTTTGATGAATTTGTGGGGGAGAAAGTGTTCTCCCCGTCCTACTCCTCCGCCATCTTCCATTAATAAGCTTTTCAGTTTGATGTACTTAGAATTTTTTATTTTTGTTTTTGTTTTCCCTTGCCTGACGAGTCATATCCAAAAATGCATTGCTCAGACCATGTCAAAGAGCATACTGTCTAGGTTTTCTTCCAGGAGTTTTATGGTTTCAGGTCTCATAGTTAAGTCTTTACTCCATTTTGAGTTTATTTTTGTATATGGTGTGAGAAAGTAACCCATTTTGATTCTTTTGCATGTAGCTGACCAGTTTTCTCAACACCATTTATTGAGGAGACTATCTTTTCCTCCTTGCATATTTTTGCATCTTTTATCATAAATCAGTAGACCACATAAGCATGGGATTATTCCTGGACTGTATGTTATGTTCCATTGATCTATATATCTGTTTTTATACTAGTACCATACTGTTTTAATGACTGCAGCTTTGTAGTATAGTTTGAAATCAGAGAGTGTGATACCTCCAGTTTTGTTCTACTTGTTCAAGAATGCTATGGATATATAAGGTCCTTTGGGCTTCCATATAAACTTCAGGATTATTTATTCTAGTTATGTGAACATGCCATTGGATTTTGATAGGGATTGTACCAAATCAGTAGATTTCCTTGGTTGTACATTCATTTTAATAATATTAAATATTCCAACCCATGAGCATGGCATATCATTTCATTTGTTTTTTTTTTTGTCTTTAGTTTCTTTCACCAATGGTTTATAGTTTTCAGAGTACAGATACTGACCTCCTTAGTTATATTTATTCCTAGATATTTTATTCTATTTGATGCATTGTAAATGGAATCGTTTTCTTCATTTCTCTTTCTGATAGTTTGTATGTAGAGAAGAAACAGATTTCTCTGTATTACCTTTGTATCCTGAAACTTTACTGAATTCATTTATTAGTTCTAATAATTTCTTGGCAGAGTCGTTCAGTTTAATTGGGTCACTCAGTCATGTCTGACTCTTTGCAACCCCATGGACTGTAGCATGCCAGTCCATCACCAACTCCCAGAGCTTTTAGGGGAGTCATTAGGGTTACCTATATATAGTATCATGTCACCTACACTGAGTTTTATTTCTATCTTTCCAGTTTGGATGCATTGTTTTCTTTTTCTTGTCTGATTGCTATGGCTAGGACTTCCAATACACGGTTGAATAAAAGTGGAGAGAGTGGGAATCCTTGTCTTATTCCTGATCTTAAAGGAAACGCTCACAGCTTTTGACCATTGAGTATGATGCTAGCTATAGGCTTGTTATATGTGCTTGTTAGTATGTTGAGGTCTATTTCTTCTCTTCTCACTTTGTTGAGAGTTCTTATTATAAATGGATGTCAAATTTGTTAAAAGTTTTTTGTGCATATGTTGAGATGATTGTGTTTTTATTCTTCAGTTAATTAATCACATTGATTTCTGAATATTGAACTATCCTTGCATCCTGGGGATAAATCCTTCTTAATCATGGTGTATTTTCTTTTTAATGTATTATTAAACTGAGTTTGTTAGTATTTTGTTGAGGATTTTTATATCTATTTTCATCAATGACATTGGTTTTAGGTATTTTTTGTTTGTTTCTTTTGTATTTTTGTAGTGTCTTTGCCAGATTTTGGTATTAGGGTGATGCTGTTTTTATAGAATGAGTTCATAAGCCTTCACTTTGTACTTCTCAAATTTTGGGGACAGTTTTAAAAGGTGAAGTATTAACTCTTTAAATGTTTGGTAGAATTTTTACTACTGATTCATTTCATTATGGTAATCTGTGTTTTTCTATTTCTATTTCTTCTTGATTCAGCCTTGATAGAGTGTATGTTTCTAATAATTTATCCAGTTCTTCTAGGTTGTACATTTTATTGACATTAATTATTTGTAGTAGTTGCTTATGATCTTTGTATTTTTGTGGTGTCAGTATAACTTCTTTATTTTTTGTTTTCTGATTTTTTGGGGGTCATTTAAATTATTTTTCTTGAAGAGTCTGATTTATCAATTTTATTTATTTTTCAAAGAAGCAGCAATGTGTTTCATTGACCTTCCCCCCCACCTTTTTTTTGTTCTCTTTTAAATTTATTTCTCTTGTGATCTTTATTATGTCTTTCCTTCTACTAATTTTCAGTTTTGTTTGGCCTTTTAAAAAAATTTCCTTTAGGTGAAAGGATTAGGTTATTTATTTAAGATTTTTCTTGTTCCTTGAGGTAGGTTTATATCCAGCTGAGCTTGCCTCATAAAACTGCTTTTGCTGCATTCTATAGATTTTGGGTTGTTGTTTCCATTTTTACTTGTATCCAGGTATTTATTTTTATAGCACCTTTGATTTTTTCCATGACCCATTGGTTGCTTAGTAGCATATTGTTTAGATTTCATGTGTTTGTGTTTTTTTGTAATTTTTTTTCCTTTAATTGAATTCTAGTCTCACAACATTGTAGTAAAAAAATGCTTGGTATAATTTCAGTAATTTTAAATTAATAAACTTGTTTTGTGACTTTCTAACCTGAAAGCTTGTGCTTCTTCCAGCCCAGCGTTACTCATGATGTACTCTGCATAGAAGTTAAATAAGCAGGGTGACAATATACAGCCTTGACGTACTCCTTTTCCTATTTGGAACCAGCCTGTTGTTCCATGTCCAGTTCTAACTGTTACTTCTTGACCTGCATACAAATTTCTCAAGAGGCAGATCAGGTGGTCTGGTATTCCCATCTCTTGAAGAATTTTCCAGTTTATTGTGATCCACACAGTCAAAGGCTTTGGCATAGTCAATAAAGCAGAAATAGATGTTTTTCTGGAACTCTCTTGCTTTTTCCATGATCCAATAGATGTTGGCAATTTGATCTCTGGTTCCTCTGCCTTTTCTAAAACCAGCTTGAACATGAGGAAGTTCACGGTTCACATATTGCTGAAGCCTGGCTTGGAGAATTTTAAGCATTACTTTACTAGCGTGTGAGATGAGTGCAAATTGTGTGGTAGGAAAAGGAGTACGTCAAGGCTGTATATTGTCACCCTGTTTATTTAACTTATATGCAGAGTACATCATGAGAAACGCTGGGCTGGAAGAAGCACAAGCTGGAATCAAGAATTCCGGGAGAAATATCAATAACCTCAGATATGCAGATGACACCACCCTTATGGCAGAAAGTGAAGAGGAACTAAAAAGCCTCTTGATGAAGGTGAAAGTGGAGAGTGAAAAAGTTGGCTTAAAGCTCAACATTCAGAAAATGAAGATCATGGCATCCGGTCCCATCACTTCATGGTAAATAGATGGGGGAAACAGTGTCAGACTTTATTTTTCTGGGCTCCAAAATCACTGCAGATGGTGACTGCAGCCATGAAATTAAAAGACGCTTACTCCTTGGAAGGAAAGTTATGACCAACCTAGATAGCATATTCAAAAGCAGAGACATTACTTTGCCAACAAAGTTTCGTTAAGTCAAGGCTATGGTTTTTCCTGTGGTCATGTATGGATGTGAGAGTTGGACTGTGAAGAAGGTTGAGTGCCAAAGAATTGATGGTTTTGAACTGTGGTGTTGGAGAAGACTCTTGAGAGTCCCTTGGACTGCAAGGAGATCCAACCAGTCCATTCTGAAGGAGATCTGCCCTGGGATTTCTTTGGAAGGAAGGATGCTAAAGCTGAAACTCCAGTACTTTGGCCACCTCATGAGAAGAGTTGACTCATTGGAAAAGACTCTGATGTTGGGAGGGATTGGGGGCAAGAGGAGAAGGGGACGACAGAGGATGAAATGGCTGGATGGCATCACTGACTCGATGGACGTGAGTCTGAGTGAACTTTGGGAGTTGGTGATGGACAGGGAGGCCTGGCGTGCTGTGATTCATGGGGTCGCAAAGAGTCAGACACGACTGTGCGACTGATCTGATCTGATCTGAACCTGAAAGCTATACAAACCCCATTCTATTGGGATTTTTATGGAGGCTTCCTCACATAGGCGTGATGAATTATTTACTAGTTTCTGGCCCCTCTCTCCTCTGGAGAATAGTGCAAGCAGGCTGACAATTCCAAGCTTCTAATCATGGATTGGTCTTTCTGGTTACTAGTCCCCATCCAAGGAGCCCACCCAGAGTCACCTTAATAGAACAAAAGATGCTACTAGTGCTTGTATATTAGGAATGTATAAACATAGGAATTTAGGGTTTTAGGAGCTCTGTGCTGGAAGTTAGGAGAAAGATACAGGCAGAGATCAATATACATATTTCTTATCATTTCCACCATCCATCTTCACCTCAT
The DNA here is from genome assembly GCF_019923935.1 of Bubalus bubalis. NCBI lineage: Eukaryota > Metazoa > Chordata > Mammalia > Artiodactyla > Bovidae > Bubalus > Bubalus bubalis. The sequence continues at coordinate 18,286,760 of NC_059167.1, forward strand.
CTTGCAAAACTAACACACACACACACACATATATATATATATATATATATTCACACACATACACATAGTTTAAATGGCAAATAACAAGCTGATATAATGTGGCCAAAATATATTAGAATTATTTACTTCTGTAATACATAATGAAATGCTGCTATAGGTCATGAAGACATAGATGAACATTCTGAAGGAATGGGAAATGTAGTTTAAAAGGAAACAAATATTTTCCTGATAAGAGAGGAAAATATTCAACCTCAGTAACAACAAGAACAGAAAAGCACAACAATATGAGATTCTCTTTTCAAACCATAAAATTTATAAAATTATAAAAATCAGATACACGGGCACACATGCATACCCACATTGCACCAGTGTTAGCAATGCAGCATGGCTGGCTGTCTCACAGTGTCCTTGATGGTGTAATTGACAGTTTCTGGTATGTATAGTAAAGAATCCTGTTTACAAGTTTGACCCCATAATTTCTTTTCAAAGAATCTGTCTTCAAGACATAACCAGGGAACTTTTCTGGTGGTCCAGTGGTTAAGACTCTGTGCTCCCAATGCAGGAAGCATGGGTTTGATCCTTGTTTAGGTAACTAGATCCTGCATGCGACAACAAAAATCTCTTATGCGACACTGAAGATCCCATTGCCTCAGCTAAGATCTAGCACAGCCAAATTTAAAAATTAAGAAGAAAATCAGTGACACACAGACTTAATACATGTACATGTCCCATTACCCCAGCACCAGACTTCATAATGAAAAATCATCAGGGATTGTTTAGATGAAGGATAGTGGCACCAATAGAGTATAAGCTACTGTTTTTAAAAATCATGCATTTGAAGAATGTAAATATGGTAAAATAATCATCATATAATGTTAAGGTAACAAGGATGTACACTTAATTGATTAAAATCTCAGTATACACAAAAATCCCAGTTTCCTAAAATAGTCATACATAAATAGAAAATCAAAGTCTGAAGGAAAAGAGATATATACTAAAATGTTAAGAGTGCTAGTTTCTGGACTTCCCTAGTGGTATAGTGGATAAGAAGCCACCTGCCAATACAGAGTTGATGAGTTCAATCCCTGGTCCAGGAAGATTCCACATGCCATGGGTCAACTAAGCCCATATACAACAACTACTAAGCCCCTACTCTGGCTGGGACCCACATCTACTGAGCTCATGTGCTGCAACTACTGAAGCCCTTGTGCCTTGAGCCTGTGCTGCACAATAAGAGAAACACCACAGTCAGAAGCCTGTGAGCCACAACAAAGAGTAGTCCCCAGTTGTAGCAACAAAGACCCAGCACAACCAAAACTAAAATAAATAATTTTTAAAAAATCATGTTAAAAAAGTGAATGGATTATATGAAACTCATTTTTTAATGAATAATTTTCTCTGTTTTCCAAATTTTTTATGAATTTATATTACTTTAGATTCATAAAAAAGAAATCCTATCAGTTAAGACACATATCAAAAAAAAAAAAAGACATATATCAAAAGCCACTACCTCTCTGAATTCGGTCTTTAGAATTAATTTAGACATACACATATATTTTCTTAATTGAGGTATAGTTGATTTACAATATTATGAATTTCAAGTATATAATACACTGATACAAAATTTGAAAAGACTATATTCCATATGAAATTATTATAATATATTGGAGGGACTTCCTGGTAGTCCAGTGGTTAAGACTCCATGCTTCCACTGCAGGGGGCATGGGTTTGATCCCTGGTCCAAGGGAACTAAGATACCGTACGCTGCACAGCACAGCCAAAAAAAGAAAAGAAAATATTGCATGTATTTCTCTGGCTGTAAATAAATTCTTATACTTTATTCATAGTACTTTATACCTCTTAATCTCCTACCTCTATCTTGCCCCTCTCCCATACCCTTTCCCCACTGGTAACCACTAGTTTGTTCTCTGTATCTGTGAGTCTGTTTTTGTTTTGTTATATTTATTTTTTTGTATTCCACAGATAAGTGGTAACATATAGTATTTGTCTTTCTGTCTGACTTATTTTACTAAGTAATATCCTCCAGGTTCATCCATGGTGTTGCAAAGGGCAAAATTTGATTCTTTTTAGAATCGAGTAGTATTCCTTTATAAATATATACCACCCTCTTCTTTATCCATTTGTCTATTGATGGAAAACTGAGTTGCTTCAGTATCTTGGCTATTGTAAATAATACTGCTGTGGACATTAGGGTGCATGTATCTTTTCAAATCAGTGTTTTTGTTTTTTCAGGTATGTATCCCAGAGAGTAATTGCTGAATCATCTACTAGAACTAGTTTTAATTTTTTGATGAGCCTCCATACTGTTTTCTATAGAGGCTACACCAATTTACATTCCCACGAACATTGGACAAGGGTTAAAATCCACAAATTCAGTATATCTTTTGGTCTGTTTGTATCATCTTCAATTTCTCTCATCAGCTTTCTGTTGTTGTTACTTTTTAAGATTCCACAACTAAGCAATATATTTGTCTTTCTCTGTCTGACTTACTTCAGTCAGTATGACAATCTCTAGGTCCATCCACGTTGCTGCAAATGGCATTATTTCGTTTTTCTTTTATGGCTGAGTGAAGAGGAACTAAAAAGCCTCTTGATGAAAGTGAAAGTGGAGAGTGAAAAAGTTGGCTTAAAGCTCAACATTCAGAAAACGAAGATGATGGCATGCAGTCCCATCACTTCATGGGAAATAGATGGGGAAATAGTGGAAACAGTGTCAGACTTTATTTTTGGGGGCTCCAAAATCACTGCAGATGGTGACTGCAGCCATGAAATTAAAAGACGCTTACTCCTTAGAAGGAAAGTTATGTCCAACCTAGATAGCATATTCAAAAGCAGAGACATTTCTTTGCCAACAAAGGTCTGTCTAGTCAAGGTTATGGTTTTTCCTGTGGTCATGTATGGATGTGAGAGTTGGACTGTGAAGAAAGCTGAGCGCCGAAGAATTGATGCTTTTGAACTGTGGTGTTGGAGAAGACTCTTGAGAGTCCCTTGGACTGCAAGGAGATCCAACCAGTCCATTCTGAAGGAGATCAGTCCTGGGATTTCTTTGGAAGGAAAGGAATGATGCTAAAGTGAAACTCCAGTACTTTGGCCACCTCATGCGAAGAGTTGACTCATTGGAAAAGACTCTGATGTTGGGAGGGCTTGGGGGCAGGAGGAGAAGGGGACGACAGAGGATGAAATGGCTGGATGGCATCACTGACTCGATGGACGTGAGTCTGAGTGAACTCCGGGAGTTGGTGATGGACAGGGAGGCCTGGTGTGCTGTGATTCATGGGGTCGCAAAGAGTCAGACGCGACTGACTGACTGAACTGAACTAAATATGGTGACAGAATTCCAGCTGAGCTATTTAAAATCCTAAAAGATGACGCTGTTGAAGTGCTGCACTCAACATGTCAGCAAATTTGGAAAACTCAGCAGTGGCCACAGGACTGGAAAAGGTCAGTTTTCATTCCAATCCCAAAGAAGGGCAATGCCAAAGGACGTTGAAACTACCATATAATTGCACTCATTTCACATGCTAGGCTTCAGCAGTACATGAACAAAGAACTTCCAGATGTACAAGCTGTGTTTTGAAGAGGCAGAGGAACCACAGACCAAATTGTCAACATTTGTTGGGTCATGGAGAAGGCAAGGGAGTTCCAGAAAAACATCTACTTCTGCATCATTGACTACACTAAAGCCTTTGACTGTGTGGATCACAACAAACTGTGGAAGATTATTAAAGAGATGGGGATATCAGACCACTTTTCCTGCCTCCTGGGAAACCTATATGTAGGTCAAGAAGCAACGGTTAGAACTGGACATGGAAAAATGGACTGGTTCCAAATTGGGAAAGGAGTATGTCAAGGCTGTATATTGTCACCTTGCCAGAGTACATCATGCAAAATGCTGTGCCAGATGACTCACAAACTAGAATCAAGATTGCCTGGCGAAATATGAACAACCTCAGATTTGTAGATGATACCACTCTAATGGCAGAAAGTGAAGAGGAACTAAAGAGCCTCTAGATGAGGGTGAAAGAGAAGAGTGAAAAAGTTAGCTTGAAACTCAACATTAAAAAAAAATCAAAACTATGATCATAGCATCCGGTCCCATCACTTCATGGCAAATAGAAGAGGAAAAAATGGAAGCAGCAGCAGATTTTATTTTCCTGGGCTCCAAACTCACTGCAAACTGTGCCTGCAGCCATGAAATTAAAAAGATGCTTGCTCCCTGGAAGGAAAGCTATGACAAACCTAGACAGCATATTAAAAAGTAGACACATCACTTTGCCGACAAAGGTCTGTATAGTCAAAGCTACAGTTTTTCCAGTAGTCATGTATGGATGTGAGAGTTGGATCATAAAGAAGGCTGAGTGCTGAAGAACTGATGCCTTCAAACTGTGGTGTTGGATAAGACTCCTGAGAATCCCGTGGACTGCAAGTAGATCAAGCCAATCAATCCTAAAGGAAATCGACTCTGAAATTTCATTGGAAGGAGTGTTGGCTGAAGCTGAAGCTCTAATACTTTGGCCATCTGATGTGAAGAGCAAACTTATTGGAAGAGACCCTGATGCTGGGAAAGGCTGTAGGAAATAGGAGAAGGGGCAACAGAGGATGAGATGGTAACTCAGTAGACATGAATTTGAGCAAAATTTGGGAGACAGTGGACAGAGGAGCCTGGCATGCTACAGTCTATGGGGTTGCAAAGAGTTGGACAGAACTTAGTAACTGAACAACAGCAATATTTCATTATGTACATGTACCACATCTTTATCCATTCTTCTGTTGATAGACATTTAGTTCGCTTCCATGTCCTGGCTATTGTAAACAGTGGTGCAAGGAATATTGGGGTGCATATATCTTTTTAAATTTTGGTTTTTCTCCAGATATATGCCCAGGAATGGGATTGCTGGATTATATGGTAACTCTATTTTCAGTTCTCTTAGGAACCTCTCCACACCAATTTACATTCTCATCAACCGTGTAGGAAGGTTCCCTTCTCCAGTATTTATTATCTGTGGGTTTCTCTTTTCTGGCTGTGCTAGATCTTCATTGTCACTTGAGCTTTTCTCTAGTTGTAATGAGTAGGAACTACTCTTCACTTACAGTATGAGGTTTATTTTTGCAGTGGCTTCTCTGGTTGCAGAATACAGGCTCTAGGTGGGCTTCAGTAGCTGTAGCATATAGGCTCAGTAGTTGCAGCTCCTGGGCTATAGAGGCCAGGTTCAATATTTGTGGTGAACAGTCTTAGTTGCTCCATGGCTCATGGAATCTTTCTGGATCAGGGGTCAAACCTGTGTCTCCTGCATTGGCAAGTGGATTCTTTACCACTGAGCGACAAAGGAAGCCCATCTGTGGATTTTCTGATAGCAATTCTGACTGATATGATATTTCATTGTAGTTTTGATTTGCATTTCTCTATTAGCAATACTGAACATCTTTTTATGTGCCTCTGGGCCATATTGGAATTCCCTGATAGATCAGTTGGTAAAGAATCTGCCTGCAATGCAGGAGACTAATTCAATTCCTGGATTGGGAAGATCTGCTGGAGAAGGGTAGGCTACCCACTCAAATATTCTTGGGCTTCCCACGTGGCTCAACTGGTAATCAATCCACCTGCAATGCAGGAGACCTGGGTTCGATCCCTGGTTGGGAAGATCCCCTGGAGAAGGGAACAGCTACCCACTCCAGTATTCTTGCCTAGAGAATTCACTATACAGTCCATGGGGTCACAAAGAGCTGGGCATGACTGAGCGACTTTCAGTTTTTCGCTCACTGGCCATGTGTTTGTCATCTTTAGAGAAATGTCTATTGAGGTTTTCTGCCTGTTTATTTATTGGGTTGTTCATTTGATATTAAGCCATACAAGCTGTTGGTACATTTTGGAGCCCAATCTTTGCCAGTCACATCATTTGCAAATATTTTCTCCCATTCAATGGGTTGTCTTTTTGTTTTGTTTATGGTTTCCTCTGCTGTGCAAAAGCTTTTGAGTTTAATTAAGTCTCATTTGTTTATTTTTGTTTTTATTTCCATTACTCTGGAAGACAGACTGAAAAGGTTAATGCTGTGATTTATGTCAGAGAGTGTTCTGCCTATGTTTTTCCTCTAATAGTTTTGTAGGGTCTGGTCTCACATTTTTGAAATCCATATATCACACTGTGAGGAAGCTCAGCAGTCCATGCAGAAATTCACGCGCATGAGAATCACAACTGGCTTTAGGACTGAATGGCAGGTGGAAGCTGGAAGGGCTCCAGGGAGACCATTAGTGAAAGTCACAGAGACTTATGAAGGCCTAAAGGAAAGCAAAATAAATTCACTGGAAGCCAGAGGAAACACTGACATCTGTAATAATATGAAAAAAGGAAAATATACCTAATTAATTCAATCCTCTAGCTAAAATGATTTCCCGGCAGAGTACTGATAGTGCCATCTGGCTTCTTCTTGCTGCCTATTATAAAACATACAAGAAGAGAAGGTGAACTAAAGAATCGGCTGTTATCAACAAGGACTTACTGAGCAGTACAGAGAACCTACTCAATATTCTGTGATAACCTGTATGGGAAAGAATATGAAAAAGAATAGATATGTGTGTAACTGAACCGCTTTGCTGTACACCTGAAATTAACACAACTGTACTCCAATATAAAATAATTTTTTAATGAACTTCTAAATAGAAAGCAACCAGGACTTGCCAAGTTTGACAGTAATACTGTTTCTCCTTTCCACCTTCTCCAGATAGTAAATTATTCTATAAGTAAGACAGAATCTCAAAGCAAAGTCAAGCCCAGAGTGAGTCTATGGAAGATCCTTTGTAAAGACCTCAAAGATTCAAGGTAGTGCTTCACAGACTATTTCAGGATGACAAAAGTCCCTCTAAACATTTTAAGGTATGCCTAAAAAATCCTATTAAATAAGAGAATTTATGAGAATCTTAAGGATGTTTTCCTGCAGCATTCTCCCAGAAAGCCCCAGATAGAGACATTCTTATCTCAAACAGGTTTATAGTGGTGTATTGCCTAATACAGTGAACTCCACTAATATTTTTAGAAAACCCACATAGTTTTTAAAATGGTTCTGATGGAAGCACAGTAAGTTTAAAAGAGAAAGAGTGCAAAACAAAAGGAGACCTTTATTTATTTATTTTTTTAAAGTGCATCTCTATGTATTTTCACAGTGAACGCACCAATATCATAAAACAAAAACAAAACTCCTGCCTTGTAGACCATCCACTACACTACTCTGACTTCTATATCCATATATTAGTTTTGCCTGTTTTTATTTTAACTTATTTTAATTGGAGGCTAATTACAATATTATAGTGGTTTTTGCCATAGATTCGCATGAATCACCATGGGTATACATGTGTTCCCCATCCTGAACCCTCCTCCTACCTCCCTCCCCATCCCATCCCTCAGGGTCATCCAAGTGCACTGGCCCTGAGCACCCTGTGTCATGCATCAAGCCTGGACTGATGATCTGTTTCACATATGGTAATATACATGTTTCAATGCTATTCTCTCAAATCATCCCACTCTCGCCTTTTCCCCCTGAGTCCAAAAGTCTGTTCTTTACATTTGTGTCTAAAAACAGACCTTTCAGTTCAGTTCAGTCACTCAGTCGTACCCGACTCTTTGCGACCCCATGAACCGCAGCACGCCAGGCCTCCTTGTGCATCACCAACTCCCAGAGTTCACCCAAACCCATGTCCATTGTGTCGGTGATGCCATCCAACCATTTCATCCTCCGTCATCCCCTTCTCCTCCTGCCCTCAATCTTTCCCAGCATCAGGGTCTTTTCAAATGAGTCAGCTCTCTGCATCAGGTGGCCAGAGTATTGCAGTTTCAGCTTCAACATCAGTCCCTCCAATGAACACCCAGGACTGATCTCCTTTAGAATGGACTGGTTGGATCTCCTTGCAGTCCAAGGGGCTCTCAAGAGTCTTCTCCAACACCACAGTTCAAAAGCATCAATTCTTCCATGCTCAGCTTTCTTTATAGTCCAACTCTCCCAGAGACCTTTAGATGCTTCATATATTTTGCCCAGAAAACAGACCCTGGAGGCTTTTTTCCTAATTTAATTATTTTTATGGGAAACACAGGTTTCAACTCAGAGGATAGAACCAAGAGATACAGAGAACAACTCAGAGGGTAATCTGAGCAGCAATGAAAGAATTGGCAACACATTCTCAGTTGGATTTCAGAAGAGGTAGGTGGGGCCAGCAATTGTTGTGTGTCTCAGATGCCATGTTTTTGAATGGGAATGTCTAAGAATTGGGGCTTCACAAGTGGCACTAGTGGTAAAGAAACTGCTTGCCAATGCAGGAGACCTAAGAGACACGGGTTTGATCCCTGGTTCAGGAAGATCGCTGGAGAAGGGCATGGTAACCCACTCCAGTAGGCTTGTCTGAAGAATCCCCTGGATAGAGAAAATCGGTGGCTACAGTCCATAGGAAGGCAGAGGAACCAGAGATCAAATTGCCAACATCCGCTGGATCATGGAAAAAGGAAGAGAGAGTTCCAGAAAAACATCTATTTCTGCTTTATTGACTATGCCATAGCCTTTGACTGTGTAGATCACAATAAACTGTGGAAAATTCTGAAAGAGATGGGAATACCAGACCACCTGACCTGCCTATTGAGAAACCTATATGCAGGTCAGGAAGCAACAGTTAGAACTGAACATGGAACAACAGATTGATTCCAAATAGGAAAAGGAGTACGTCAAGGCCGTATATTGTCACCCTGCTTATTTAACTTCTATGCAGAATACATCATGAGAAACACTGGGCTGGAAGAAGCACAAGCTGGAATCAAGATTGCCGGGAGAAACATCAATAACCTCAGATATGCAGATGACACCACCCTTATGGTAGAAAGTGAAGAGGAACTAAAAAGCCTCTTGATGAAGGTGAAAGTGGAGAGTGAAAAAGTTGGCTTAAAGCTCAACATTCAGAAAACAAAGATCGTGGCATCTGGTCCCATCACTTCATGGGAAATAGATGGGGAAACAGTGGAAACAGTGTCAGACTTTATTTTTCTGGGCTCCAAAATCACTGCAGATGGTGACTGCAGCCAAGAAATTAAAAGACGCTTACTCCTTGGAAGGAAAGTTATGACCAACCTAGATAGCATATTCAAAAGCAGAGACGTTACTTTGCCAACAAAGGTCTGTCTAGTCAAGGCTATGGTTTTTCCAGTGGTCATGTATGGATGTGAGAGTTGGACTGTCAAGAAAGCTGAGCACCGAAGAATTGATGCTTTTGAACTGTGGTGTTGGAGAAGACTCTTGAGAGTCCCTTGGACTGCAAGGAGATCCAACCAGTCCATTCTGAAGGAGATCAGCCCTGGGTATTCTTTGGAAGGAATGATGCTAAAGCTGAAACTCCTGTACTTTGGCCACCTCACGCAAAGAGTTTACTCATTGGAAAAGACTCTGATTCTGGGAGGGATTGGGGGCAGGAGGAGAAGGGGACGACAGAGGATGAGATGGCTGGATGGCATTATTGACTTGATGGACATGAGTTTGGGTGAACTCCGGGAGTTGGTGATGGACAGGGAGGCCTGGCGTGCTGTGATTCATGGGGTCGCAAAGAGTCGGATACGACTGAGTGACTGAACTGAACAGTCCATAGGTCGCAAAGAGTTGGAAATGACTGAAGCAACTTAGCATACACACACAATAGCATCACAGCCTCAAGTTTGTCAAGCTTCATAGGGTGGCTCAGCACTCTAAGAGCAAGTGTTCCCAGCAAACAAGGTGGAAACTTCATGGCCTTTATGACCTACCTTCTGAAGTCACAAAGCATCAGTTCAGCGCTAACTGAAGCAGTCAGAAATCCATCCATATTGAGGCGAGCGGCATAGATCTCCCGCCTCTTTGTGCCAGAAGTGCCAAAGAATTTTGTGTTATAAATTCTATAACCTACCTCTTCTACATAACCTACATAACCTACCCCACCTACCTCTTCTGAAATCCAACTGAGAATGTGTTGCCAATTCTTTCATTGCTGCTCAGATTACCCTCTGAGTTGTTCTCTGTATCTCTTGGTTCTATCCTCTGAGTTGAAACCTGTGTTTCCCATAAAAATAATTAAATTAGGAAAAAAGCCTCCAGGGTCTGCACAGGGTAGAATTTTTTTTTTTTTTTTAAACACGCACAGGGCTTCCCTGGTGGCTTAGTGGTAAAGAAACCGACTGCCAATGCAGGAGACATGGGTTCGATCCTTGGTCTGGGAAGATCACACATGCTTCAGAGTGGCTAAGCCTGTGTTCCACAGCTATTTAGCCTGTGCTCTAGAGCCTGGGAGCAGCAACTACTGAGGCCACATGCTGCAACTACTGAAGCCCGTGTGCCCAAGAGCCCATGCTCTTCAATGATAGAAGCCACCACAGTGAGAAGCCATGTAGCACAACTAGAGCATATAGAACCCCAGTTTGCTGCAACCAGAGAAAAGCCACAGCCACAGAGACCCAGCACAGCCAAGAATAATGATATATAAACAAACAAATTACTTAAAACCTGCTCAAACAATTTTTCTATAATGTGTTAAATATGGCTTTCTTTGTATTTAACTAGCTTGAGGTTTATAGGTGTTATGAACTGAATGTGTGCCCTCAAAACTCAGTGTTGCAATCTCAAACTCCAGTGTGATGGTATTGGAAGGTGGGCCTTTGCAAAGTTGTTAGGTTTAAATGGGGTCAGGAGAGTGAGGCCTCCATGATGGGATTAGTGTCCTTATGAAATGAGGAAGTGAAACTGGAGCTCCACCTCTTTCTCTCCCCGCCAGTTGAAGACACAGGGAGAAGGCAGCTGTCTCTCGGCCAGAAGAGGCCCCCACCAGGAACTGAATCTGCCAGAACCTTGATCTTGGACTTCCCAGCCTCCAGAACTGTGAGAAATGTCTGTTGTTTAAGCCATTCCGTCTATGGTATTTTGTTAGAGAAGCCTGAACCAAGATATAGTGCTTCTGGACTATGTGGTTGACGTCTTCAATTTTTGAAAATTCTCAACCATTGTCTCTTCAAATAAACCTACATAACACTTTGTAGCTTTGTTGCCAGGGAAAGTGATGATGCCTCTAGGAATGTCACAATATGAGTTTCCAAAGTTTGTTCTTAGAACCAGGAAGCAAGAAGGAAAATAGGTTATAGTCACTCACCTTTGGACTGATGACTTTGGAAGGATTAATGCTGAAGCTGAAGCTCCAATACTCTGTCCACCTGATGCAAAGAGCCGACTTACTGGAAAAGACCCTGATGCTAGGAAAGACTGAAGGCAGGAGGAGAAGGGGATGACAGAGGATGAGATGGTTGGATGGCATCACTGACTCGATAGACGTGAATCTGAGCATCCTTCAGGAGTTTGTGATGGACAGGGAAGCCTGGCGTGCTGCAGTCCATGGGGTCGCAAAGAGTCGGACACAACTGAGCAACTGAACTGAACTGAATGACTCACCTTTGGAACACAGTTTTGACTAAACTATTCTAGAGTCAGATGTTCCCCTTATTTTTTAATTTTTATTATTTTTTGGTTGCGCTGGGTCTTTGTTGTTGGGCATGGGCTTTCTATAGTTGGGGTGAGCGAGGGCTACTCTCTGTTTACAGTATGTGGACTTCTTATTGAAGTAGCCTCTCCTGTTATGGATCAAGAGCTCTAGGTTTGCAGGCTTCAGTAGTTGCGGCACATGGACTAGTTGCCCCAGGCATGTGGGATCTTCCTGGACCAGGGATCAAAATGGTGTTCCTTCCATTGAAAGGTGGATTCTTAACCACTGACCACGAAGGAAGCCCCTGGTGCTCCTTCTTACCGCAACTCCTCCTCCCAGGGAATTCCTCTTTAATCTCCATGAGAAAAAGTTCAGGTCAGTCTGGCTTTCCTTTTATCAACACCTCTGTGTATACTTTAGCCAATGAAAATTCTACTGTTATCAGTAATTGAACCACTGGCAAACACTGAATGGCCATTCTCTCCCAGTGATGGAAAAAGTAACCCAGTAGTTCTGTGACTAAAAATGTTAAGTAAAAAAAAATCTAGATGGAAACACAAATTTTAATAGTGGGGATACTTTTTACTATTTTGTATTGTATACTTTTAATCCAATCTTCTACAAGAGGTATGTGTTACATCAGAAAAATTCATTACAAAATAAAACTCCAAAAAGTTTCCTACAATATATCATTAATAACAATGACATGAATTTAATGTTACCCAGGGTACAAATGATTCACATAAGATTATTAAACACTAAAATCCAACCTTGAATCTCTCTCTCCTGTCAGTAGCAGAGCAGTGCATTACAATTTGGGGGAAGGTCCAAGGTGTTTGGTGAAGAAGGTTAGAATTTGCTTCCACGCATCTACCTGGGCCTTAGAATGGGCCCTGGGCTCCCCACCCCACATCACGGGTTTGTCCAATAATTTGTGCAAAGAAGCTGGGCACATGGGAAAATAAGGAGGCTCAATGTAGTGCCCGGTCCCAGGATAAGAGATGATCTGGGGTTTTTCCTTTCCATGGGCCTGTAACCGTTCAGAGGCTATCTGGGCATAAAGCTCACTCCTCCAGTTATGGTCATCCTGACCAACAATGAGGAGGATGGGCCCCTGGGCCTTCTCTATTGGAATCATGCAGGGGTTCTCACATCCCCCTACAATATCATTCCTTACATCTACAATGTCTAGGAGGCCTGAGAAAGCTACCTTCACTCGCCTCAGGTCATGGCCCAGTGGTGGAATGCTGCTGTCCTTGTAGCGTATGACTCTGTGTCCACTGAACCCAGATCCATTGATGGACACTGTGGCTGAGATGTTCTTCAAAAATGAGGCCATGGAGAGACAAATATCAGCCCCTAAAGAAATGCCCAGAAGCCCAATGCGTGCGCCCTTTATCTGGAAGAAAAGAAGAGACAAGAGTCAAGAACTTACCCAAGGGAAAAACGTTTTTCTAAATGCAACTAGAGATGCTGCTAGCTTTAATTTGTGAACTGGCCACAAGACGCTCAACCTCAGTTTACAGAGGAGCTTCTTCCCATATAAAGACTATCTTGCTGGACACATGGCAAACAAATTCAATGGTAAATTTGGGATGATGGCTTAGTTGCTAAGAACTGTAGCCTGCCAGGCTCCTCTGTCCATGAGATTCTCCAGGCAAGAATACTGGAGAGGGTGGCCACTTCCAGGGAATCTCCCCCACTCAGGGGTCAAACCTGAGTCTACCTGCATTCCAGACAGATTCTTTACTTGACTGAGCCATGAGGATGGTTTGCAAATTCCAGAGAGTCAGACACTAGAGAATGCTGAGTCATGGAGCCTGGCAAGTTCAGAGCCTTATGGTCTTTGGTATCTAAGTCTGTTACAAGAAGTGAATCATTATCAGACCACTTTTAAATATATACTGAAAAATGGTTAACTTAATAGAAGCAAAGTAGGACTGCAGAGTCCAATTAAGGAGTTCCTATCTTCTGAAATGGGTGGACAAGTTTCAATCATCTGAGAACATACCCTCCTATCAGAAAAATATTAAAAAGCATTCAAAGTGAAAAAATTAGAAACTCCACTTTCTCTCAAAAGAAATTTTCATATCACTACCTAATATGTTGAAATAAAACTTCACATGAATTTTACAATGAATTCTTCACTATTAACCCATCTGACAAAGAAAGGGAATGGTGCTTTAGGCACTAAAACCAAGGAAGTCTCTGAAAGAAATCTCTGTGAAAGAAGCGCAGAGCAGCACCAGTGCACTCGGCAGGTGAGTGCAAAGGGACAGCTCTCTGGGGGTGGTCCTGAAGAGAATGATGAAGGACATCAGGAGAACCTGGGTGTGTTGAAGCATGTAGCACAGGGCTTCTTCAAAATACTCCAGGTGTATCATGTCAAATTTCTTGGGAAGATCATCAAAGTCATAATAAGCTAGAGCCAATGTGGCAAAGCCATGGCCAGCCAAAAGACTGGCCCGATATTCCAATAGGCCTCCTCCAATACCGAAGATGTCAATGATCCCTGGGAAAGGTCCAGATCCTAGAGACAGTAATATTACAAAGGGAAAATATTATATAATTTAATGAATTTGCTTTCCATGCTAAACATCACTAATTATTAGAGAAATGCACATCAAAACTACAATGAGATACTCACCTCACACGAGTCAGAATGACCATAATTAGAAAGTCTACAGATAAGTGCTGGAGACGGTGTGGACAAAAGGGAACCCTCCTACACTGTTGGTGGGAATATAAGTTGGTGTAGCCACTATGGAAAATATTATGCTGCTGCTGTTGCTGCTGCTAAGTCGCTTCAGTCGTGTCCGACTCTGTGCGATCCCAGAGATGGCAGCCCACCAGGTTCCCCCGTCCCTGGGATTCTCCAGGCAAGAACACTGGAGTGGGTTGCCATTTCCTTCTCCAATGCATGAAAGTGAAAAGTGAAAGTGAAGTCGCTCAGTCGTGTCTGACTCCTAGCGACCCCATGGACTACACCCTACCAGGCTCCTCCGTCCATGGGATTTTCCAGGCAAGAGTACTGGAGTGGGGTGCCATCACCTTCTCCGATGGAAAATAGTATGGAGGTTCTCAAAAAATTAAAAATAGAGTTGCCATATGATCCAACAAGGAGAAGGCAATGGCACCCCACTCCAGTACTCTTGCCTGGAAAATTCCATGGATGGAGAAGCCTGGGAGGCTGCAGTCCATGCGGTTGCTCAGAGTCGGGCACGACTGAGCAACTTCCCTTTCACTTTTGACTTTCATGCATTGGAGAAGGAAATGGCAACCCATTCCAGTGTTCTTGCCTGGAGAATCCCAGGGACGGGGGAGCCTGGTGGGCTGCCGTCTATGGGGTCGCACAGAGTCGGACACGACTGAATCGACTTAGCAGCAGCAGCAGCAGCAGCATGATCCAACAATCCCACTCCTGGGCATATTAAATCAAAAAGATAAATGAATTCCTATGTTCATAGCAGCACTGTTCACAACAACCAAGACAAGGGAACAAGCTAAATGTTCACCGACAGATGAATGGATACAGAAGATGTGGTACATATATGCAATGGAATACTACTCAGCCATAAAAAAGAATGAACCAACATTTACAGCAACATGGATGGACGTAGAGATTATCATACTAAGTGAACTAAGTCAGGAAGAGAAAGACAAGTACCATATGATACACTTATATGTAGAATCTAAAATATGACACAAATGAACTTATCAACAAAACAGAAACATACTCACAGATGCAGAGAACAGACTTGTGGTTGCCAAGAGGGAGGGTGTGTTGCAAAGGGAAGAAGTGGGAGTTTGGGGTTAGCAAACTAGTATATAGAAAATGTATAAATAACAAGGTCTTACCATAGAGCCCAGGGAACTATATTCAATACCCTGTGATAAACTATAATGGAAAAGTATATATATATGTATAACTGAATCACTTTGCAGTACAGCAGAAAGGAATACATTGTAAATCAACTACACTTCAATTTTTTAAAAAGAGCCTGCTTTGCTTTTAGAGATCTTTCTAAACTATTAGTTCCTGTGAATCAAAGGAAAGATAACAGTTCCCTGAGTCATTACTGAATACAAGTTCCTTTTAGGGAAGGGAGTCCAAGGAAAATATATACAGTAACTTATCGATGCGTTTACCCTCCATATTATTATACAACAAATTATCTCAAAGGTTCTAAGAATCTGTAGTTGTAGGCAAGAATAACCAAGTTAATAATCTTGCAAGAAAACTTTTGTATTGTGTTGCATCAACACGACTCTGTTTGTGTGTGTACTTATATTTCAAATGTCACTTGACCAGAGGAAAGAAAAAGAGATACCCAGTGAGGCTTTAAGTAGGGAAGGCAGTGAAGTCTGAAAAGTGATCTGTGGTAGAGAGGAGCATGAAAAAGTGGGCAAGTGGCCCAGTGTATGCAGGACACTAGAAAAGAGTGTCCTGGCAATAGGTTCCATCATATTGTGTAAGATCTAGATCTGTAGATTAATTATTAATGGCAAAGTGAACCTACGGACCCCATCCAGTCCTTTTTTTTTTTTTTTTTTTTTAAATCTTCATTAACAGTATCCACCTCTTTGGGATACAGAGGTTAAATGAGATAATGCAAGCAAACCGCGTAACAGAGTGCAGAACAAATCAAAAGCCTCCATTGTGGCTGTGAGGTCACTGATTTAGTCAACATCCTCTTCTCTGACCCTGATCCCCAGCCACCCTTCCCGGGAAGCGGTATCACAAACCGAGACGGCCTACAGAACACGCTCGCCAGCCCCAGCACCCCAGGCCCACCTGGCGGCAGGAAGAGCGTGGCGCGCACCCGGCCCGCGCGCACCGGCTCGCGCCGCACCCCGGGCGCCAGGAAGTCGCGCTCGTGCACCGCCCGGCCCAGAAGCCGCTGGGTCTCGGGCTCGTGACCGTCGAGCACCTCCAGCTCCACGACGAAGGGCGTCTGCACATCCCGCTTCAGAAATCGCCAAAAAGGCTTCTCGGGCTCCAGAGCCCAAAAGAGCCCCATGGGCTCCAGCCCCGCGAAGCTGCCGCCCAGCGCGGGCGCGCGCTCCAGGTCCAGCAGACCGGCGGCGTCGGCGCAGTAGCGCGCGTGGGCCCTGAAGAGCGCGCCCTTCTCGTCGCGCAGGGACGCGCGCAGCGTCACCGGCTGCCCCGGGGCCAGGCCGCGCACAGCGATGCGCACGGGCTCGTCCCAGCGGCAGCGGCCCGCGGGCTCCAGCGTCACTGTCACTGTCATTCCAGACGCACAGTCGCAGCCCATACCCTGAATGTGAAAGCTTAGGTCGCTTCCGGTGTCCCATCCCAGGTCGGGTGTGCGCTCCCAGTGGACCGACGAGGTCAGGCGTCGCCTTGGCGCCGGGGAGCGGTCAAAGGCTGAGGCGCCTCCGGAGGCGTCCTGGCGCTACAGGTCCGTGTACCTCCTCTAGCCGGCAACTTGCCTGACTAAAAGTCGTTTTCCTGGCGGGACGCGCAGGGATGTCCTGGTGTCCCGTGGGGTGCCAAACCCGCCCGCGAAAGCCTCTTTTCAGCCTCAAACCTCCCGCACTCGTGGGGGTAATTGATTCATGGTGAAACCAGAGCTGAGTGACTTTCGACAGAATTCCAAGACTTGTAGCCCCTCCATAGAAAAGGACAACTTAAAACTTTTAATGAATTATAACATACATACCAAAAACGTGCATAAATCTTAAGCGTACAGTTCAATGAATTCCCAAAACCCGAACGCACTAGTTGGGTATCCAAGCACAGGGATTCAGAAACATCACTACCAGCACTCCAGAAGCCACCCTCCTTTCTACTCCAGTCGCTTTCCCGTCCCCAAGGTACTCTGAGTCCAATAAAACGGGTTGGTTTTTCCCAACTCTATTTTATGGTGATGAATCCTTCAGTCTGCCTTCTTTAGCGTCTGATTTTATTCTCACATTATGTATTTGAGATTCATCAATACTGTTGGGAGCAGTTGTAGATTTTCCATGATCACTGCCGAATAGTATTGCATTTTGTAATCATAAAAGTATTTGTCAAATTTTACTGACTATAGGCATTTGATAATTCCCAACTTGGGATTCTTAGATATAGTGCTTCATTTTGGTGAAGTGAATACCAAAGATCGAAATTGCTGTATCATAGAGATTGAGAACATTCAGTCTTCGTAGACACTAAACATCAACGTTTTGAAAGTGACCCTGGCAGCAATACAGATATAATGTCCAAGGATGTATTTTATATTTACTACAATTTATACATAGTATAGTAATAACTGTGTGCTCTGTGTGTGTGCTAAGTTGCTTCAGTCATGTCTGATTCCTTGCGACTGTACAGACTGTCCTTGGGATTCTCCAGGCAAGAATCTTGGAGTAGGTTGCCCTTTCCTTCTCCAGGGTACTCCATTGCTAAGGAGTAATGGCTACTCTTGTTAAATTGATCCATCTTGTTAAATTGTGTGTTTTACATTCACAATTTAACAAGTCCGTAAAACACTGGGAGTATTTTTCACATATTCGAGAGGAGGAACCTGAGGCTTAGAGAATGTTAAGCTACTGAGGATTAACGCCTAACTGTCAGAGCCTTGACAGACTCCAAATGTGGAACTCAACAGTGATCAGCAGCATTGGGGTGAAATATATTAGAATTCTAGCCCTGACTTCATCACTGACTAGTTCTATAGTCTCAAGTTTATATCTTTTGGGGTTGAAGAGTTCTTGTGTTTAACATGATGAAATTCTCCTATATGGGGATCAAAGATGACAGTATATGTGAAAGGCTTTGAAGAATACTAGGAAGCAAAATATCATGTTTAATTTCATAGTACCCAGAGATTGAGCACATCTGTGTTTTGTTTCTCATGCTGAGTCACTCAGTCATGTCGGACTCTTTGTGACCCCATGAACTGTAGCCTGCCAGGCTCCTCTGTCCTTCGAATTTTCCAGGCAGGAATACTGGAGTGGGTTGCCATTTCCTTCTCCAACTGTTTCTCACTGTCTCCGGATAATTGTCATAGGTTTGCACAATGCTTCTAAATTGCTCTGTAAGGAAAAATCAATTTTTTATGAAGGGACAAAAATATGTACTTTGAAAAACAGATGTAAGCAATGTTGAAAAGATTACAATGTGAAATGATAGTCTACTCTCCCTCCAGCTGCCACTTTCCCCCAAATCTGAGTGCTTCCAACTAGGTTTTATTTCCAAATGTTGAAGAATGTATGTAAGTGGGCGTGTGAACCTGCTATTCATTTTTAAAATATTTATTTTCGGCTGTGCTGGGTCTTTACTGCTGCTTGCTGGCTTTCTCTAGTTGCGGCAAGTGGGGGCTACTCTCTCGTTGCAGTGTGCAGGCTTCTTCTTGAGGTGGCTTCTCTTATTGTGGAACCCGGGCTGTAGATGCACGTGCTTGAGCAGTTGTTGCGCACAGGCTTAGATCCCCACCAAGGATCAAAGCTGTGTCCCCAGCACTGGAAAGTGAGTTCTTAACCACTGGACCACCAGGGAAGTCCCTTGCCTCCTCTTCTGGATATAGTAAGTTTTTCCTTTTTTTCTTGTGTTCTCTTCATTTGTGAATTAAATATTATTTATTTTAGTAGTTACTCTTGAATTTTTGAAAAGAATCGTTACTCTTGAAATGTTAACAGCGTGGACAATTTCTTTACCTTTCTCTCAATATGAAAGACACCTTAGAATACAGTTTTACCTCACTATCTGATTTGTTTTAGGACCCCAGACAATACCAAAATCTACAGATACTTAAGTCCCTTATATAAAATGGAGCAGTGTTTGCATCAGATCAGATCAGATCAGTCGCTCAGTCGTGTCCGACTCTTTGCGACCCCATGAATCGCAGCACGCCAGGCCTCCCTGTCCATCACCAACTCCCGGAGTTCACCCAAACTCATGTCCATCGAGTCAATAATGCCATCCAGCCATCTCATCCTCTGTCGTCCCCTTCTCCTCCTGCCCCCAATCCCTCCCAGCTATCTCTAGATTACTTATAATACCTAGTATTATGTGAAAGAAATTGTTAGTTGCTCAGTCGTGTCCGACTCTTTTCGACCCCATGTGGAGAACTATTGACCTTGAACACTTCAGGGGCCGGGGCACTGACTCTGCATGCAGTTAAAGTCCAAGTATAACTATAGTTTTCCCTCTGTACCTGTGTTCCCTTCCATGTATTCAAGCAACAGCAGCTGGTGAAGTACTGTAGTACATGTTTTTTTTTAAGTTCAAAAAAAGAAAGAAAAGAGTTCACATGTAGGTGGACCTGTGCAGTTCACACTGTGTTGCTCAAGGGTCAAATGTGTTTTCCATATTATTTCATCATAACATCTTAATAGTTTTTAATTTCTATGACTCCTTTTTAATCTAAGTTGTTTGGAAACAACTTTTGTATAAATTGAAAATTTTCACTTTTTCCCCAGATAGGCCTTCCTGGTGGTGCTAGTGGTTAACAACCTACCTGCCAATGCAGGAGACATAAGATGCAGGTTCAATCTCTGGGTCAGGAAGATCCTCAATAGGAGGGCATGGCAACCCACCCAAGTATTCATGCCTGGAGAATCCCATGAACAGAGGAGCCAAGCAAGTTACGGTCCATAGTGTCACAAAGAGTCAGACATGACTGAAGCAACTTAGCATGCAATTTCTGCACAGTAATAAGTATCAGTTCAGTTCAGTTCAGTCGCTCAGTCGTGTCCAACTCTTTGCAACCCCATGAATCGCAGCACACCAGGCCTCTCTGTCCATCACCATCTCCCAGAGTTCACTCAAACTCACGTCCATCGGGTCCGTGATGCCACCCACCCATCTCATCCTCTGTCGTCCCCTTCTCCTCCTGCCCCCAATCCCTCCCAGCATCAGAGTCTTTTCCAATGAGTCAACTCTTTGCATGAGGTGGCCAAAGTACTGGAGTTTCAGCTTTAGCATCGTTCCTTCCAAAGAACACCCAGGGCTGATCTCCTTTAGAATGGACTGGTTGGATCTCCTTGCAGTCCAATAAGGGCGGGAAAAAACTTAAAATGCAAATCAGCAGTCCTGTTTTTCACCACTGCCCTATAAAAAAGTCCCATGTTCTTCAAGCAGCCTCTTTTAACTATCTCTATTTTCACTTGTTTTTATGGTTACCTTCATTGTATTAAATATTATGCATGTTTCTCTATTTCATAATTTTTGTATTTTATAGTTATTTACTGACTCATGAACATTCAACCTACTCTTTCTTCTTCCTCCAGGTGTTTGATAGATGTAGTACTATTTTTTGTTATTCTGTTGGTTAATTTTGTAATTTTAAATACCATATTTGTGTTTATTTCTTGCCCCATCAAATTTCAACTAAATCTATGACTTTGAAAGATAGAGATATTATCAACCCTATGTTTTCCAATGTGTTTAAATTCCACTTTTACTCTCTCTGGTAAACCTCTTATTAATTTCTATTTTTCTCCAACTGTATTTAAAAAATATAGTCTGCATCATTTCTACTGTGAATGAAAAATATTGCCTGCCATATCAGTAAACAAAGGATGTTCCAGGCATCAGGCCAGTACAGCCACCCCTAACAGTGACACTGAGGGAACTCAGAATGGAGACAGACAGGCTTCCCCTGAGGTGCATCCTGGGGGGACAGAATGGGGAAAAAACAGGATACTGGCCCTAGGTAGCTAAGATATATATCAAAGGAATTATTTCAATACGCCCAGACTCATGTATCTTCCTAAACATAAAAGAGAACTTAATTTATTAACTTGAGATACCTAGTTTTCTTTAACAGTAGTCTTTTGATGTTCCCAACTGCCTGGTCATTGTTGCAAATACCCTACATAACCTGAAAGAAAGAAAGTGAAAATGTTAGTCGATCAGTTGTGTCCAGCTCTTTGTGACCCCCATGGACTGTAGCCCACCAGGCTCCACTGTCCATGGAATTCTCCAGACAAGAATACTAGAATG
The DNA here is from genome assembly GCF_019923935.1 of Bubalus bubalis. Lineage (NCBI taxonomy): Eukaryota > Metazoa > Chordata > Mammalia > Artiodactyla > Bovidae > Bubalus > Bubalus bubalis. Next base: position 18,308,203 of record NC_059167.1, read on the forward strand.
GGTTGCCATTCTGTTCTCCAGGGGATCTTCCCAACCCAGGAATTAAACCCACGTCTCCTTCATTGCAGGCAGATTCTTTACCAACTGAGCCACTAGGGAAACCCTATATAACCGGGCTCCTCCCTTACCTCTTTGGAACAGTCTCAGAGTTGAGAGGCTGTGTCCCAGGCCGAAGTCCTCAGTTTTGTCCACCAAATAAAACATAATTCTCAACTTTCAGGTTTGGATTTTTCAGTTAACACTACTCTTGGTACTTTATTACTTCTTAATGTTCTGAACATTGTCAACTTTTATAAATGTTTAAGAGTACTTGAAAAGGAGATGGAAACGGTGGAAACAGTGTCAGATTTTATTTTGGGGGGCTCCAAAATCACTGCAGATGGCGACTGCAGCCATGAAATTAAAAGACACTTACTCCTTAGAAGGAAAGTTATGACCAACCTAGACAGCATATTAAAAAGCAGAGACATTACTTTGCCAACAAAGGTCCGTCTAGTCAAGGCTATGGTTTTTCCAGTGGTCATGTATGGATGTGACAGTTGGACTGTGAAGAAGGCTGAGCGCTGAAGAATTGGTGCTTTTGAACTGTGGTGTTGGAGAAGACTCTTGAGAGTCCCTTGGACTGCAAGGAGATCCAACCAGTCCATTCTGAAGGAGATCAGCCTTCGGATTTCTTTGGAAGGAATGATGCTGAAGCTAAAACTCCAGTACTTTGGCCACCTGATATGAAGAGCTGACTCATTTGAAAAAACCCTGATGCTGGGAAAGATTGAGGGCAGGAGGAGAAGGGGACAACAGAGGATGAGATAGTTGGATGGCATCACCGACTCAATGGACATGAGTTTGAGTAAACTCTGGGAGTTGGCAATGGACAGGGAGGCCTGGCGTGCTGCAGTCCATGGGGTCACAAAGAGTCAGACATGACTGAGTGACTGAACTGAACTGAAAAGAAGATGTACTATCTGTCTATTGGAAACAAAGCTTCCTACTCTCTTTCTCTCTCTGACTGTATCTAATCAAGTTAATTATATAGTTCATATCTTCTATATCTTCACTTATTGTTTATCGTACTTCTGTCAGTTTCTGAGTAGTTTAAATACATACATCATTGTAGGAAATCTCTAAGTTATTTCTTCAGTTCAGTTCAGTCACTCAGTCATGTCTGACTCTTTGTGACCCCATGGACTGCAGCACTCCAGGCCTCCCTGTCCATCACCAATTCCCGTAGCTTGCCCAAACTCATGTCCATTGAGTCAGTGATGCCATCCAACCATCTCATCCTCTGTTGTCCTTCTCCTCCTTAGAGTGTAACAGGCAGGAAGGCCAGGGGTCTCCAAATGGAGGAGATAGGCTGCAAGTGTCAGAATTTCTTCTCTCTCTTAAGCAGCAGGAGGAAACAAACTAGTGTTATATTTTTCCCCCTTCTCTATACAAATTTAAAAAGAGGTTTCTCTTAAAATTCTGTGTTGCCATAATGACACCTGGTTCCACCTGAACTTTTCTCAAACCTTGAGCTAACCAATGCATTTTTCTTATGGAAATGTTTGTCTTGAGCTATGTTAATGTACTCTGCATTTACTCTAGACTCTATCTTCAAGTTGGTTCCACCTAAAGGCTCAGATTTAGGCTCAGAACCGACTTGACAAACCAGTATGTTAGACTCATACATTGTTCTCCCAATCTATGTTAATGAAACTATATATTTGTATGGTAATCTGCCTTTCTTCAAGATTCATGTCAATCATTTTATGGCCCGGGATGACTCACCTGGTGCCATTCTCTGAGTTTTTATTTCTTTAATTAGCAGACTGCTAGTAGCTATATAACATCCAGCTAAAGACCAGCAAGAGGGTACTCTTTCTGCCCTCTTCTGATGTCCACGTCAGAAGCTTTCTCTATCTCTTTTATACTTTAATAAAACTTTATTACACAAAAGCTCTGAGAGATCAAGCCTCATCTCTGGTCCCAGATTGAATTCTTCTTTGGAGGCCAAGAATCCCAGCATCTTTTGTGGTTCAGCAACAACCTTTCATTCCCGCCTTCAATCTTTCCCAGCATCAGGGTCTTTTCAAATGAGTCAGCTCTTTGCATGAAGTGGCCAAAGTATTGGAGTTTCAGCTTCAGCATCAGTCCTTCCAGTGAATATTCAGGACTAATTTCCTTTAGGATGGACTGATTGGGTCTCCTTGCAGTCCACGGGACTCTCGAGAGTCTTCTCCAGGACCACAGTTCAAAAGCATCAATTCTTCGGTGCTCAGCTTTCTCTTTGGTCCAACACTCACATCCATACATGACTACTGGAAAAACCATGGCTTTGACTAGATGGACCTTTGTTGTCAAAGTAATGTCTCTGATTTTTAATATGCTGTCTAGGTTTGTCATAGCTTTTCTTCCAAAGAGCAAGCATCTTTTATTTCATGGCTGCAGTCACCATCTGCAGTGATTTTGGAGCCTAAAATAAAGTCTCTCACTGTTTCCATTGTTCCCCACTATTTGCCATGAAGTTATGGGACCAGATGCCATGATCTTAGTTTTCTGAATGTTGAGTTTTAAGCCAACTTTTTCACTCTCCTCTTTCACTTTCATCAAGAAACTCTTCAGTTCCTCTTCACTTTCTGCCATAAGGGTGGTTTCATCTGCATATCTGAGGTTATTGATATTTCTCCCAGCAATCTTGATTCCAGCTTGTGCTTCATCCAGCCCTGCGTTTCACATGATGTACTCTGCATAGAAGTTAAATAAGCAGGGTAACAGTATACAGCCTTGATGTACTCCTTTCCCAATTTGGAACCAGTCTGTTGTTCCATGTCTGGTTGTTGCTTCTTGACCTGCACACAGGTTTCTCAGGAGGCAGGTAAGGTGGTCTGGTATTCCTATCTCTTTAAGAATTTTCCACAGTTTGTTGTGATTCACACAGTCAAAGGCTTTAGCACAGTCAATGAAGCAGATGTTTTTCTGGAATTCTACTTGCTTTATCTATGATCCAGTGGATGTTGGCAATTTGATCTCTAGTTCCTCTGCCTTTTCTAAATCCAGCTTGAACATCTGGAATTTCTTGGTTCACGTACGGTTGAAGCCTAGCTTGGAGAATTTTGAGCATTACTTTGCCAGCATGTGAGATAAGTGCTATTGTGTGGTAGTCAGAACATTCTTTGGCATTGCCTTTCTTTGGGATTGGAAGGAAAACTGACCTTTTCAAGTTCTGTGGCCACTACTGAGTTTTCCAAAGTGCACTGCTGCTGCTAAGTCGCTTCAGTCGTGTCCGACTCTGTGCGACCCCATAGACGGCAGTCCACCAGGCTCCACCGTCCCTGGGATTCTCCAGACAAGAACACTGGAGTGGGTTGCCATTTCCTTCTCCAATGCATGAAAGTGAAAAGTGAAAGTGAAGTCGTTCAATTGTGTCTGACTCTTCGGGACCCCATGGACTGCAGCCTACCAGGCTCCTCCGTCCATGGGATTTTCCAGGCAAGAGTACTGGAGTGGGGTGCCATTGCCTTCTCCCCAAAGTGCACTATCTGCTAGTAAACAGATTATATGGAACTCCTTTTCTACTGAATAACCATGTCTATTTTCCAAGTTTCCTAGGAATTTTTATTACTTTAGATTCAGAAAAACTAAAGAAATCCTATCAGTTAAGACACATATCAGAAGCCATATCTCTCTGAATTCTTTTCTAATTTTCTACTCAATAGTTGGTAGTTTCACTGGTCCCCTGCATAAGGCATGCCTGTGGCATCTCTATTCCCCCTTTTCTTACCTCCTCTATTGCAAAATAATTTGAAGAGGAAGCCATCTTTGTGTCATTTGAAACACATGGTCTACAGATTTGACTTGGTCATTCATTAGCTGCCAAGTCTCTGATGCTTTTGCTTTTTATCACTCATGTCAGCCCCAGAATTTCTAGAGAAGCTGGATTCTCCAGCTTCGTTAACTAGAGATTTCTTCAATTGTCATGGAACATGCTATTTACAGAAAGTAGTGGGAAGAGAGATATAAAGATAGGAAAGAGAAAGGGGGAGGGCAAATCACACACATATTGTTAACAAACAAGGGAAGGGGTGTAGGCATTTTGAGTTGCCTGTCAGCTCCTGCAAATCTATACCACTAGGTTAAAGCCACAGTTTAAACATGGTTCCAGATCTACACTTTCAACATTAGTGCCCTGAAACCACCCCTACCCTCACACTGCAAGTTCAGGAAATCCACTGAAAACTTAGGTGGAAGAAAGAAGAGCCACTTCCTTTCCCTGTGGCTGGGGTTGTTACCCTGCAGAAAGCACGGATGAGCTTAACAAAGAGAGAAGAAACTGGATGTGGGGAGACTGAGTCCCAGCTCTACAGGTACCATGCAAAAATTTTTCTGAGTCTTGGTTTCTTCATCTGTAAAATGGAGATGACACCTGCCTCACAGTGGGACAGAAGAAAAACTACTACTAAGTAGTAATCTAGCTAGTAATTTACAGCTAAAATGTTCACTTTCATTCTTAAAGGAGACACTCAGTCTGATAATATTTTTGATATTTTATATGATTTATATACATATATAGCAAAATCACTTATTAACAAATTATACAAATTCAAGTATAACTGATTCAAGAAACTACCGAGCAGCAATTGTATACCAGGTATTATTCTTCCTTTCAGAACTAAAGCCTTGTCAGTTATGTGTTGTTAGGTATTAAAGGGCATGCTTTCTCCACCTGCTGTGGTGTCTGTAGAATCATTCTCTTCCCAAACAAGTGAAAAAGTATGGAATTTATAAAAATCTTGAAAAATTCTCAATGAGTTCACTTTAATATTGAAGGGGGAAAATGTAATTATAGAAAAGAAAAAACTACACATATACACTAATTGTGGCAGCTGTTCCCAGGGTAGATTAGCATAAAAGATCACAGCTTGGCTGGAATTGTCCCCTTTGCCCACCCAGGTGTTTATGGAAGAAAGTCTGGAGCTGCTGCCAAGCATCTACCTGGGCCCTGGCATGAGCCCTGGGCTCCCCTCCCCAGATGACAGGAGTGCCCACTATGGTGTGCAGGGAAGCCGGGCACAGGGGGAAGTAAGGAGGCTCAATGTAGTGCCCCGTGCCTGGGTAACAGATGACCTGGGGTTTTGCCTTCCCATGGACCTGCAAGCGTTTAGAGGCCTCGTTAGCATAGAATTCACTCTTCCAGTTGTGGTCATCCTGACCCACAAGAAACAGGAAGGGGCACTCAGCCCTTTCCACAGGAATGAAGCTCTTCTGGTCAGGTCCTTCCAAAGGGCTGTTCAGGACTTCCACAATGTCTACAAAGCCATCTTTGGTCATCTTGATTCGATTTTGGTTGAAACCCACAGGCGGCATAATCTCACCTTTGTAGTGTAAGTTTCCACCTACATAGGCCACAGAGCCATTGATTATGACGGCTGCAGAGATGCCCTTCAGGAAGGAAGCCATGGAGAGGCAGAGCTCGCCTCCTTTTGAAATCCCAAGCAGCCCAACTCCTGGACCCTTCACCTGAGAAAAGGTCAAAGGGAGAAGGAGAATGAGTCCATGAACAGTGCAGTGTGGCCAGTAGTGCCTGGACTTGAGAGTCAGGGGAACTGAGCCTGAATCTGGGCTCTCCCAGTTATCAAGGTCTGCAGCCTTAGGATACTGGCCTATCTTTCCTCTGTACTTGCTTTCCACAATTTCTCCATCACCAATCCTGGTGTCTTTAACAACCAAGTGGATGATAACTGAATACTTTGGCCTCATAGTCCCTTGACCTCCAAACCTCCAGTGATCTTTTTCTCTCTCCCACCGAAGATACATACTCTCATTGTCATAACCTAAACTGAGTCATCAGTAAGTATATCATCTCCAAGATCTCAGCTTCAAGCATTCTACTCTCTAATCACCCTCCTATTTACCTCCAGTTTAGCCATTCTAGTAGTGCCCACTGCTATCTCTTTGAGACCCTGACCACCATTTCTTCACCATCAGTACCTCTCTCATGTTCTCACTTCCCACCTCATCCAGCTTAGATTTCAAGCTTCATCATTATTTTTACTCTCCTGCAAACACTGTTAACTACTTTAATTGGTCATACTTGCTTGAAAAAGTTCTAACCTCAGTTAAATGCACTTATAATTCACATCCTCAGGGCCTGCATTTGTGCAAATGAACACTGCTACAGAAAAAAAACACCACTTGTGGTAACACAACTTATGTTCATGTCATGACCACAAATTTCAAATAAACATCCATGCTGCCCCTTAGTCCTGCCATGCATCACTGATGTTTGCTTTGCTTCTCTTAAAGACCGTTTCACCTTGTCTCCTACCTTTGTAAGCCCCTTTAACCCTTATTCCCCCTCACTTTCATCCCATCCTACTTTATGGAGAAAATAGAAGCTATCAGGTAGGAACTTGTCCTCATTTCCCCTTCCAAGTGTGCTTAATTCCACATGAAGCAAGCTCACTGCTTCCCTCCTGTTTCCTAAGTAGCTTGGGATCTCATCTACTCTCATCCTCAGTGACTTTGCTCCTGCAATGACTTCCTCTCTTTCCTTTGTAACTTTCTTCTCTACTGGCTCATCCCCATCAGTGTACCTCTTACATTTTAACTCTAGGTAAATTTTAGCTCTAGTACCTCTTGCATTTTAACAGTCCCTTGACCTCAAATCCACTCTGACCTAGTTTCTACTCCCTTCACAGCAAAACTTGTGGGAATCTTTGTAGTTATTTTATTTCTTCATTCACTACTCAGTCCCCTCCAGGGTAATTTGCCCTATTCCATAAGCACTACTCTTGTCAATCACCAAACACTTCTGTTATAAATGGCCTTTTGATTAGCCTTCGAACAGCAGTCTTTTTTTTTTTTTTTTTGTCATGGTTTCTACAAGAGCGCCCTTAACTGATTTCAACTATTCATTTCTCATAAAAACACTGGAAATGAGATATTATTGTCATCTCAGTTTTTGAGAGGAAGAAACAGGCCCCAAGGTCATAAAGCTAGTTAAGTGGCAAAATTAAATCTCAAATTTAACTTTTCTCTATCAAACATATTGTGCTGGTTCCACTACACCCCGCCACCTTTTCTAAGAGCTCCAGTGGTTCTATTCATCTTGAACATGGATTGAATTATAAAATAAGCAAGGTTCATCTTCTATTCCTCTGATATCCTAAACCTCTATTTCCTACTAGCCAGGTTCTTTGCCACCAGGTACCTCTTTAAAACTGAATACTGTGTTCTCAGATGGGCACATTAAGGAGAGGTTTGTTAAACACAAATATTTAAACTGAAGACAGTGATTTCCTTCCCCTTTTCCTCAACTTCCTGGGTCAAACCCAGGGTTCTCAATGTGTTTGGGCTTGTAATGAAATACTACAAAATACTGGAATATAAAATTCCATAATTTCAACCAGGACAACTTTACCAGCAGGAAATCTAGCAGTAATATCTAACTGCATGGAAACTGTCTGGGAAAAGTGACTATGAAAGGTAGTGTGGGTTGGGGGCAGGGAATGGTTGTCAAGAATTTGGTCAAGTTCTGTGAAAACCAAGAGCCTTTCAGAGAAGGAGAACTGATATGTAGAACATGAAACTAGAGAAGTTCCAACCTGAGGGTGATTAAGCAGGTAGTTCACAGCTTCTTCAAAGTACTCCAGGTGGAGGTTCTCCAGGCCCTTGGGGAGGTCTTCATAGTTATAATAAGCCAGCGCCATCACAGCAAAACCCTTCCCAGCCAGCAGACTAGCTCGATATTCCAGAAGGCCACCTCCAGCTCCCAAAATGTCCACAATCCCAGGAAAGGGCCCGGGTTCTTGAAAAGAAACAAAACACAAAACTAAACGATACTTGAAACTCTTTTCAGTGGTGGCAAAAGGCATTTTTGCCTATTTGGAGATGTCAGAGTTTTCTGTTGACAATCAGAAATGCTAAACAACTCAGGTCTTCAAAGGTCCAGACTGTGGCACAGAATGTGGCTAAACCCACATTCCTCTCTATACCCAGTGCCTCAAAGCCGCACAGAGTTTTTCAAAGAGCATGTACTATTTTTGTGAGTAACAATCAGTTACAGGACTTCCCTGGTGGTATAGTGGATAAGAATCCGCCTGCCAGTGCCAATGCTGGTTCCATCCCTGGTCCGGGAAGATCTCACAGGCCGCAGAGCAGCTAAGCCCCTGTGCCACAGCTACTAAGCCTGCCCCCTAGGGCCCGAGTGCTGCAACTACCGAAGTCTTCCTACCCTAAAGCCTGCATGCCGCTACAACTACTAAGCCCGAGTGCTACAACTACTGAAGCCCAAGACCCTCGAGCTCGTGCTCCACAAGAGAAGCCTCCAGAAGGAGAAGTCCGAGCACCTCAACGAAGGGTAGCCCCCGCTCAACGCAACTAGAGAAAGCAAAAAACCAGCAGGGAAGACCCAGTACAACCAATAAAACAAAAACAAAAAGAATTAAAAAATAAGTTACAGATGGGACTTCCCTGGTGGTGCAGTGGCGAAGAATCTGCCTTGCATGCAGGGGACAGGGTTCCATCATGGGTCGAGGAACTATGATCACACATGCTGAGGAGCAAGTAAGCCCCTGCACCACAACTACTGAGCCCATGTGCTGCAAGTACTGAGCCCAAGAGCCACAACTAGAGAGTCCACGCACCTTAAGGAAAGATCCCAAATGATGCAATGAAGATCCCATGTGCTGCAACTAAGATCCAATGTAGTGAAATAAATAAATATTTTTAAAAACTAGTTACAGACAATGGAAACAGCAAAATCACTGCCCTCTCCTGCACCCCCTCCAAAACTGACAATGCCAAATGCTAGTGAGGATGTGGAACAACTGGATGCTTTACACATTGCTGGTAGTGTGAAAATTAGTAAAGGGGAACCTCACAATGGATCTGGAGGACAGAAGGGGAGCTCTTAGCAGTACCACTCCACATCAATTTTAGGAAGGATTGTCGATTACAAATCACAACAGAAGAATCATTAACAGGAAAGAATCATCAGTCACAGGTCCCAACAAAAAAAAAGATGTACATTGCATCCCTTCCAAGAAACAGACTATCCCAAGAACTCAGCCAGTGAGAAACCACTATCGTCCTAAACTGTCACTTTTTGCCAATGGACTTCCATTCAAAACAACTCCTCCCACCTTCCTCCTTTTTCTCTATTAAATAACTTTCCTCTTCTTGGCTTGTTGGGTTTGCCTATGGTTTTTGTCCTGTCTTGCTTATCTCAAATTGTAATTCTCTGTTATTTCCAAATTAACCCATTTTTTACTAGCCAAGTAACTACCTTTTATTTTTAAGGGCAACAGTGGGGATGCACATTGATACAATCACTTTGGGGGAAAACTGAGCAATTTCTTATAGAGTTAAACATACTTTATAAAGTCAAACATAACTTAGGTTATAACCCAGCAATCTCACTTCCAGGTATTTGCCCAGGAAAAATGAAAATTTGTGGTCACACAAAAACTTAGATGCGTGTTTGCAGTGACTCCAAAGTCTTGGAACTCAAATATCCTCCAAAAGGCAAATGAAATAACAAACTGGCACATCTATTTAATGGGAAACTTCTAAGACACAAGAAGAGGGAGCTACCAACATATGGAGCAAGAAGAATGAATCTCAAATGTGTTATGCTGGGCCCGAAAAACTACCTACTGTGTATGATTCTAGTTATTTCACCTTTTCACTATTTACATAAAAAATTTGTAAATAATTACAAATTTTAAGGAATAATTATAAGGCAAGTACTTTATTTTTTTATATATATAATATTATTTATTGACTAGGCTGGGCCTTTGCTTCTGCTCCAACTTTTCTCTAGTTGCCGCGAGCCAGGGCTCCTCTCTGGCTGTGGTGCGAGGGCCTCTCATTTCAGCGCCTTCTCTTGTTGCTGAGCACGAGTCTATAGTGTGTGGGCTTCAGTAGTAGTGGCGCCAGGGCTCAGTAGTTGTAGTTCCCAGTCTCTACAGCACAGGCTCAATAGTTGTGGTGCACAGGCGCAGTTGCTCTGCAGCATGTGGGATCCTCCCAAACTAGGGGTCAAACCCATGTCTCCTGCACTGGCAGGCAGATTCTTGAACCTTAAACTTTTCTTCCTAATGTTTTTCAGTTTTACAACTTTGCTTCTAACTTTCACAGTCCATTAAGATTTAAGAAAGAGTAGATGAATAGCTGTGTTTCTTTTTTAGCAGTATATGCGAGTTCCTTTTCTTCCACATATTGGTCAAACACTGGTAATGTTAGACCTCTAAATTTTGAGAATGTTTAATGTAGTGTGTAGTCTTATTTTGCATTTCCTTCATTCCTAATGAGGATAAGTTTTTTGTTTTTGTTTTTTTTTTTTTTACTTTTTCATTGGCCAGCTGCTTTTTATGAAATGGTAAAATTAACTGATAGTTCAGAAGATCTCCAGTGGATAGCAAGAGACCCTCCTTCATGCTGTTTTTGTTGTTTTGTTGTTAGCCGTGTCTGGCTCTTTGTGACCCCATGGACTGTAGCCCGCCAGGCTCCTCTGTCCATGGGGATTCTCCAGGCAAGATGACTGCCATGCCCTCCTCCAGGGGATCTTCCCAACCCAGGAATCAAACCCGCGTCCCTCAGGCTCCTGCACTGGCAGGCAGGCTCTTTACCACTAGCGCCACCTGGGAAACCCACCGTATCCCGGAGTTTGCTCAACTTCATATCCATTTAGTGGGTGACGCTATCTAACCATCCCATCCTCTGCTGCCTCCTTCTTTTGCCTTCAATCCTTCCCAGCTGGTCTTTTCCAATGAGTTGGTTCTTTGCATCCTTCACGCTAATTTTTTTAAATCTTAATATACCATGGAAGTTAGAAGCAACGTTCCAAAATTGAGAAATTTTAGAAAGAAAATGTTAAAAACTGGAAACTACCTATAGTTGTTGTTTTCTCCCATTACAACTGTCTTCCCTTTCCTTGAGATGTCATTGCCCTGACCTTTGTTTTGGAGCGAATCACCTTCCCAGCCAGCCTTACGGTCCAGTCCTGTCTCGGGTCCGATCCTGTTTCAGGCCCCACGGACCTTCCGAATGTTGTGAGCTACCTACCTATTACCTTCCTCCCTCACAAAGATAGATTAACAAGGAAGCTGGAGGCTCACCTGGCGGCAGGAAGAGCGTGGCGCGCACCCGGCCCGCGCGCACCGGCTCGCGCCGCACTCCGGGCGCCAGGAAGTCACGCTCGTGCACCGCCCGGTCCAGGAGCCTTCCGACCCGGGGTTCGTGGTTGTCGAGCACCTCCAGCTCCACGGCGAAGGGCGTCTGCACGTCCCGCTTCACCAGGCGCAGCAAAGGCTTCTCGGGCTCCATAGCCCAGAAGAGCCCCATGGGCTCGAGCCCCGTGAAGCTGCCGCCCAGCGCGGGCGCGCGCTCCAGGTCCAGCAGACCGGCCGCGTCGGCGCAGTAGCGCGCGTGGGCCCTGAAGAGCGCGCCCTTCTCGTCGCGCAGGGACGCGCGTAGCGTGACCGGCTGCCCCGGCGCCAGGCCGCGCACAGCGATGCGCACGGGCTCGTCCCAGCGGCAGCGGCCGGCCGGCTCCAGCGTCACTGTCGTCACCAACCGAACAGTGGTCCAAGAGACTGGGTTACCAGTTCTCAGCTTTAGAGATCCTGCCAACTGCACCCAGGGCGTCGGGCCCCATCGGCAGAATCCAAAGTGCCTCAGGAGAGCCTGAGAGGAGGCCACCATTTTGCGCCTTCTTCAGATTTGGGATCAACTGAAGACGGCTGTGAAGAAAGTTAGAAACAGGTTAGAGATTGGAGAAGGCAATGGCACCCCACTCCAGGACTCTTGCCTGGAAAATCCCATGGATGGAGGAGCCTGGTAGGCTGCAGTCCATGGGGTCGCTAAGAGTCGGACACGACTGAGCGACTTCCCTTTCACTTTTCCCTTTCATGCATTGGAGAAGGAAATGGCAACCCACTTCAGTGTTCTTGCCTGGAGAATCCCAGAGACGGTGGAGCCTGTTGGGCTGCCGGTCTATGGGGTCGCACAGAGTCGGACACGACTGAAGCGACTTAGCAGCAGCAGTAGCAGAGATTCTCTAGCGGAAGCCTGCTTATTGGCAGGCTAAGCGCCCAATGCGGCGGAGCGGCTGCTATGTCGTTTGGAGGGCCTCGGAGTTGTGCCAATCAGTGGCCTGCATTTGAAAGCAAGAGCGAAAACAGACTCACAGGAACTTTATGACGCGAAAGAATTCCCTAGCTCTGCGTCTCAGGAGCTGTTTGGCTTGGGCTGCGTGGGCTGTACGAGTGTTGCCCTTGCGGGCACCTGGCACTTAAATCAGACATGAATGAGCGACTGAACAACAACAATCTATGGTGCAACATAGACTGAACAACAAAAACACTATGGTGTTTTGCTTGTATATTATTTGTGTATATACTTATTTTTCCACACCATTCCACAACTAACGGCCTGGCGTCTTACTAGCTGTGTGATCTTACTTTCATTCCTTCAGTTCAGTTCAGTCGCTCAGTCATGTCCGACTCTTTGCGACCCCATGGACCGCAGCAGGCCAGGCCTCCCTGTCCATCACCAACTCCCGGACTACTCAAACTCATGTCCATTGAGTCGGTGATGCCATCCAACCATCTCATCCTCTGTCGCCCCCTTCTCCTGCCCTCAATCTTTCCCAGTATCAGGGTCTTTTATGAGTGTAAAAATAGCCCAATGAGGTGATAGTTCTTATTTTGTTTTCTTGAGTCTCATGTTGCTCCTTTTAGGGAAGCGTTATCTCCCTCTCACCCTGGACTTCTCACCTTTTCCCACTTTTTCTTAAGCTGTCGATTCCATCCAGTGGTGAATTTTTTAGGAAATTTAACTGCAGACCCCTTCTAAGTTCTCCTACTTGATTTTACATTCATGAATGTACATGCTTTCTATTAGAGAAAACTTGGAAGTTGTATAAGCTTCAAGGCCACAAAACCTGTTTGCCTCTGTTCCTAATAAAAGCCACCTCCATGAACTTCCCAGACGAGACTTTTTGCCTAGTTTCAAATATTCACAACTGCCTTTTGCTCTAATTACTTTTGTAATAGTTCTGTAGGATACTTCGCAGTATATTTTGTGTACAAGAGTCTCAGAAACAAGAAACTTATGAGCAAATTAAGTCCCCAGAGAAATGAACTGATTTGCTAAAGGTCACACAGCTAGAAAGTAGAAATTCTGAGATTTATACCTTTGCAATCCAATTCCATCTGAACCATCATTCTTTGCTTCTCACATGATGTTCTAGTTGAGAAGATGTGAGAAACAGAGACTCATATACTGTTGGTGGATGCATATACTGGTATGATCTTTTCAGAGCAACCTAATTAAAAATATTTAAACGATACATTCTCTGATTCACAGTTCCACCTGTGGACATTTCACACATTTATAAATGTAAATATTTGGCTATAACAATACTTACCATATCATTGTTTTAATAGAGGAAAAAGAAAATAACAATATAAATTTGGTTTAGTCAGTTTAATTGTGATGCAGTCATATAACAGAAGAGATGTAGCCATTAAAAATAATATAGCAGAATATGAGGAGAAAATTTTCATGACATTGAAAGCAGGTAGAGAACACTTTGTAGACATTATATATATTAAAACATTTTTTTAAAAAAAGACTAGTAGAAAACTACCCTAAACTGTTAGGCGTTGGGGTATTATGGGTAGTTTTTTTTAGTACTTATTTATATGGCTGAATTGGGTTTTAGTTGCAGCACATGGGATCTGGTTTCCTGACAAGGGATTGAATGCAGGCACCCTGCTTTGGGAGAGGAGAATCTTACCACTGGACCACCAGAGAAGTCCCATATGGGTAGTTTTAATTTTCTTCTTTGTGCAGAATTTCACACACGGCTTTTATAATTAAACAGGTTTTTTTTTTTTTTTCCACTGTGGTAATATACAAAGATAAAATTTACCATTTTAAAATGCACAGTTACCTGAGTATGTTCACATTGTTGTGCAGCCTTTAACACTATCTCCTTTTTCATCACCTAAACTGAAATTCTATACCTATTAACTCATTATTCCTCCTTCTCCACCACAGCCCCTGGAAATCACTATTCCACTTTCTGTAGCTATTATTTGACTAGTCTAAGCACCTCTTAGATAAGTGGAATCGTAAAGTATTTGTCCTTTTGTGTCTGACTTATTTCACTTTACATGATGTCTTCCAGGTTCGTCCATATATGTAGCATATTTCTGTATTTTATTCCTTTTGAAGGCTGAATAATATTCTATTATATATGTATACCACATTTTGGTTATCCATCCATCCACTGATGGATGTTTGGGTTGCTTCCACCTTTCAGCTGTTGTGAATATACTATGAACATGGGTGTGCAAACGTCTGTATGAGCCTCTGCTTTCAATTTTGGGGTATATACTCAAGAGGTGGAATTGCTGGATCACATAGTTATTTTAATTTTTTGAGAAAACTTGACCAGGGTTTTAATACTTAATTTTAAAAATTCTTTCAGTCGTTTCATCTCAGGGAACACATCCATTCACTCTTTTGTGAGGGTCCCAGTGTCTGAGCACAAATTGAGTTGTGGCACTAAAGTCAGTGCTCAGGTTGGTCAGCAAGAGATGGTGATCACTTGAATAGCACTGCCCCAGGTCAACTGGGCAGAACTTGATGGCCAAAAATTTTCTTTACTCTAAGGACAAATTCTTTTCACAAGGGGAATCCTGAAGACCAGTATTCTGTAGGCCTGGAATTTTATTATTAAAAATATAGGACTTGAAGAATCTCCTTGTAAAAACAGTGTTATTGGCTGATAACCCAGCCAGAATTTGGGAAGCAGAGGAGATGGAACTGAACTGTGTGAAGGAAGGAGATTAAACAGGAGCAGAATAGAAAGAGAATGGGAAAGGCCCCAAAGACACTCATTCTGCTTTACCATTTGTTTCATCAGGCTGCTGGTCTGAAGCATGCCAGAGCTGGGTGTTCACGTGTTCCCCTGCTTTGTCTCTTTCTCAGTAGGACTTTTGAACCGATGTGGAGGGGAAAATATTGAGCTGCATAGACCTAGACATTATTTTTATTTCTTTCTTTTTTTTTTTAGACATTATTTTTCAAAGGAGGACCGAGAAATCCATTTTGCCACTGATCAGTAAGTACAGTATAATTTCCCAAAGCTCAATTTACAAGGAAAGAAATTTAATAAATAGCTGAAGATACTCCTGGTTGAACCTGTAGGTTCTGTGTGTAGACTTGTGGAATCCTAAAGAGGTGGTTGCCTAGTAACCAATATAAGCAGCTTTGGAATCTAAAACTAAGTCAGGTTTAAGATGGCAAAACCTTGTTTCCTGTTGAAGATTGTGTGTGGGAAGCCACTTTGAAGGTAATTTCAAAATACTGCTGCTGCTTCATCAGTATGAGAAAGGAGCTTAGTAGCATCAGATAAATTATGAGAAGCAGTCAGAAGTAGTTGAAAAGATTTTGGATTAGGTGTCAAAGTGTCAGTTTTGCTAGGTACTAACTAGTACTGTGATCTTAGTTACATGTCTTCTCTCTGGACCTCAGTTTTGGCACCTATTAATAAAATAGTTGTGACAGATCGGCTCTGTGCCAGAGTTTCCACAATAATCTTATGAGACAACCCTCTTGGTTTAGTCGTTAGGACTTGGCACTTTCACTGCCATGGCTGGGGTTCAGTCCCTGGTTGGGGAACTAAGATCCTGTAAGCCATGCAGCACAGCCAAAAAAAAAAAAAAGAAATTAAAGGGGGGGAAATGTAAGGAACTTTCTGTTAAGAAAGAGGCAGCAGAGAGAGGGTATTTGAAATAAGCCTGGTTAAGTGTTCCCTGATCCCAGTCTTCTCACTAACTAAGCTTCTTTCATAAATCCCATTGATACCTCCTGGAGCTATAGTTTCTCTAAATTTAATGTGTATAAAAACCTCTGAGATCTTGTTAAAATGCAGATTTCTAGGCTTCACTTGCAGCCTCCTGAGTCAATATTCTAGAGTGTGGGACACAGGAGTCTGCATTTTAATGAACTCCTCAGGTGATCTTGATGCAGAAAGTCTTTTAGCCATATCTAACAAGCACTGTCCCAGAAGCTGAGTGTCCCCTCTTGGGCCCTACCTCAGAACTTCAGAATCTGGAGGTGGAAATGAGAGTGTACTACTTTTTTAAAACTCTCAGAAGATATGGTGCTACAGCTTATAGCATTTCCTTCTGTGGCAGTTTCTACTGCTTTAGTAACAGAGGTAAAAAACAAGATACTCCTTTTGTTGCTGTTTAGTTGCTCAGTCATATCCAACTCTTTGTGACCCCATGGACTATCGTCTGCCCAGCTCTTCTTGTCCATGGAATTCTCCAGGCAAGAATAATGGAGTGGGTTGCCATTTCCTTCTGCAGGGGACCTTCCAGATCCCGGATTAAACACGTGTCTCCAGCATCAGCAGTGAGCCACTAGGGAAGCTCAATTATTCCTTTTAGCGTGCATTAATTAGCCTACTTCAACTATTTCTGCAGAATAAAGGCAATAGACCAGGGGGTGAGGGTACAGGACTGAAAAGATGAAAAGAAGAGTGGAACTAAATTTGGAACCTCTCAGTTAGCACCCATTTTGAGTCTGGATTCTTCTATCAGGTTTTAACTGGAGGCATAAACCTTCTAGCCCCACTCCCGCCTATCCAGTCAGCTTCCTAGAAGTGCAAGAGATGATGATGGTGGTTGCTGTTTACCAGATTACAGGGCCTTGGTCTGCAGTCATGCCAGGTTTGAGTAATTGTATGATGCCATTTATTCAGTTTTTTATGCTGTCCGTGCACAAAAGCACCTGGGACCTGCCACTCTGCTTTTGCTTCTTAAGGTCTATTTGTTGGGAGGGGACCCTGCCTCCGTGTTGGTCCAGGTAACATTTAAGTTTGGATAATATGGAGCTTCCAAACTCCGTTTGTAGGTCTTTTTTTCCCCTCTCTCTTCCTAAACGTTTCCTTAGTGCCCAGTGCATCTAACTGTGGGGTCCCAGAGACTTGCCTTCTAAAGGATAGTACTCTATGTTCTAAATCAATAATAACAGTTTCTCTCAGTTATGTAATACACATGTTCCCCTAATTTTTACCTTCATATCAACACTAAATTAGAACAGGTGTCGGACTCTATTTTCAGATTGGTAAACTCAGGCAAACCTTAGAAGATGAGATAGTTGGATGGCATCCCTGACTCAACGGACATGAGTTTGAGCAAGCTCTGGGAGATGGTAAAGGACAGGGAGACCTGGCGTGCTGCAGTCCATGGGGTCCCAAAAAGGAGGACATGACTGAGCGACTGAACAAGGCAAACCACGGTTATTAAATCATTTGCCACGAGTAACATGGCAAACCTCTTTTGACCAAATCTTAGAACATTTTGTCCTGTCCCAATTCCTTTACAAAGACATGTCCACATGTATTTCCTTCTTTTTCAACAAGCCATCATCTTAGATGATGGTAACTATTCCTTGAGAATTTATAATAACTGATAATGATAATATCGTGTTCTTTCTGGGATGATAACATTGTGAGCAAAGATTGTATATGTCACAGGCTAAAGGGCTTATATCTGGGGACACCCCAAATCATTCCATATTGGTGAACCTTGGGGCAAAACCAGTCCTCATTCGGTTTTGCAAGTGTTTGGGCTCAAAATGCCCCCTGACTTAGAAGCAAGATACTAACACATTGATAGGTTAAGAATGATGAGATGTTCTATTAGGCAGTACAAAAGGCAGGAGTGCACTAATACTGTTTCCACTTAAGCAGTTCATTTTCCACCAGGCAGAACAGACACTGTGCAAAGAAAAATACCGCCTTGTGAACACGCTTTAGCCTTGCCCTAATTTTTTTTTAATCTGACTTTAAAAAATACTCAGTGCCCTGTGGCCATGTGGCCTTTGTGATTGTGAAGAGATGAAACAACTAAATGTAATCTTATGCTCAAACACTCGTGGAGGGACATCATATTAATCATGTGTGACTTAGTTTAAGTTAGGTTATTAATTCTGGCCTAGTGCCAACTATGACAACTTTGACAGCATGCCAAAGCTAGCCCTTCACAAAAAGCAACTCACCAAAAGGTCAGATTTAATACAAAGACAGTGGGATAAATCAAGCCCTAAAAACAGCAGGTACTATTTCTGGGTGTTGTGAAGGGAAGAGAGAGGAGTCAGATCTAGGCTAAAGGGTACCCTGTGCACAGGGCAGGAAAGGCAGGAGTTGGCACTCAGCATGACAGGAAAATGATCTCACTTTCATGATTACATGTTGGGTGGGGAGGCCCTACCTGCCCCTGAAAATGGCAAGGTCAACATGGTGCCATGGTGGGGAGTGGAGTTGAGCATGGGCCAAAGCCAGTGTGGCAGAGTTAAGTGCTCTGAGGTTGGATCTGATGACTGTAAAGTCTGACTCTTCTATTTATGGCCAGTGTGATCTGAAGTAATTTACCAACCCCTCTGAGCCTCAGCTTCTTCCCACAAGCAATAAAGACCATAATATCAACCTGGTGTCAAGCTCTTAGCAATACTCTATAACTATCAATTATCGTTATTAGGCTAAGGAAGTGCTTCAGAAGGAACATTTCTTTAAAAAAAAAAAAAAGCACAAGCATCAGGCATTTGTCCTCTATAGAATTTTCCATGCTAGCTAGCTAAAACCCAGAAACAGCTTGCCCAATAGTCAAGAGCTAAGGTGATTTATCTCCTTGATAAAACATTCTGTGCCGGGGTCCAGCCCCAGCTGATCCAGGGTATTCGAAGGAGAGACGGCTAGGCGAGGGTCGGGGAACAACTGCTTAATTAAACGTTAATTAAGGATATAAAGAGTAATGGAATAAGGATAGCTCAGTAGGAAAATTCAGTGGAGAAAAGAGGCTGAGTAGCTTGGTTTACGCGGGGGACCAATAAAACTTCAAGACAAGAAGCTTGCACCACTTACGTAGGCCGCAGGCGTCCTTCCGTTCTCCCGAAGGAGAGGAGATGCTGAGGCCTCCCCGGTCGGATCTTAGAAGCCCAGGCATAATTAGTAAGCATGGTGGGTTCCGCGCTCCAGATGGAGACTCAACCAGAGTGAGAGAGAGAGAGAGAGACATGGGGAGACCAGTATTTCGAGAAACTGATCCCAATTCTTTATTTTCCATGGTCTACTTTTATACACTGAGGTGTTATGCAAAAGTCACGCGGGGTCAGCAGTCCTGACTTTTATCAAAGTCAGGTGCTTCATACAAATGTATACAGAGGTCTTAGGGGTGTTACATCATCTTCTGGCCGGGGGGCCTGCTGACAATTTATGACCCTCTCCTTGTGACAGCGGTCAGTCAACCAGGACACTTATTTCTCCAGGGGTGATTATTCTTAAAACAGACGCCACCCAAATAAAGTTACATTCCTATAGGGTGAGGGTGTAGTGGGTTTTAGTTAAGGAAAGAATTTACTTAGCCTAAGATCTAACGTGATTTATATCAAAGGTTAATACTTATTTCTTCTATATATTCATTAATGTGTATAAGGGCAGGGGATGTGGAGACTTAGCAGTAAACATTGGCTCAACAAATGAAAAACCCTTCACCAATACGATTTCTAATCAGCCCATTACACTTATACTAATAATTTTCTAACTTTTCTAAAGAACCTGTTTTTAGAAGGTTTAAAGCATCTCGTGCCTCTCACAGTTGGGAGGCTGTGAGCAATCACATGTGGCCGGACAAGCCTGTCCAGGCAGGCTAGAGGATTTCCAAAGGAGTTTGTAGGTTAAACACTGTCACACCTAGGAATTATTAACTGGAGCTGTAAGCTAACTCTTTTTTCAGAGAGAGGTAGTGGGAGACAGCCCCCCGTAAAGTCAGAGGTGTAGGTGAAAGCACAAAGCAGAAAGTAGGCAGACTCTGGTTTTGGGGGTAGATGCTCGAGAATTTCCAGGGGGACTCCTGAGGCTCGATCCCGCCTTTGCGTATGCCGAGCCTCCTTCCTCATGACCTTTGTCATGGGCGGAGTGCCTCACGCTGGCTCCAGGCAGTGATAGAATTCCAGTTGAGCTATTACAGATCCTCACTCAATATGCAATATGCCGGCTCCCGGCAATTCTGCAGCTGTAAAACATTTTAACAGTGAAGACAGTGTAGCAATATGGAAAAGTACTGGGTAATACTGAAAGAGCAGACTGGGGATACTGTCCTTATGGTGCTGTTAAGGAGTCAAATACTTAATGGCACAAGGTGTCACAGGGCAAAAGTTAAAATAACTGAAATGGACTAGGAGAGGTTTGTAAATTTGTGTGACATAGAGGCCTGGATAGGTCAACAAAGAATTACAGAGTAGGCAGGAACTGAGGTGTCCTGGAAGAATGGACAGAATTTCATGTACAGGACACAGAAGGATGTATCCTTCTGTAATGGACTTGTGATGGACACTCAGAGAAGAGCTAAAGAGTCAGGAGGAGAGGTTATGTCAGGACAAGGTCATAAACAGGTCATACTCAAGGAGAGCCCTGAATGCCAGGCTGTGTTGTCTGAACTTTGCACTGTAAGTTTTTTGAACAGGGAGAAAGCCACGTTTGGGGGAAAACTGGAAGCATGGGATACTGTTAAAAGCCAATAATCTCTCAGGAGATGAGGGGCTGAGCTTTGGGACAAATGTGAGA
Source organism: Bubalus bubalis (assembly GCF_019923935.1). Taxonomy (NCBI): domain Eukaryota; kingdom Metazoa; phylum Chordata; class Mammalia; order Artiodactyla; family Bovidae; genus Bubalus; species Bubalus bubalis. The sequence goes on from NC_059167.1 coordinate 18,328,829, forward strand.
ACCAGAAGCAAAGGCCTGACACAAGGAATATTTTGATTTTTGCAGCAACTCTTTCTTTTGTCTTTCTAACTCACATGGCTTCTCCCTGCTCCCTCATCTCTTCTCCAAGTCTTTTCTTACTGACTGCTATGGGCCACCAACTTCTACTGACCTAGAGCTCTTATCAGTTCCTCCCATCCCCTTAACAGATGCCTGGTCACGCCCCCAGGCCCTCTTCTGGACCAGGCAGCCTGGAAGGAGGCATTTGCTGGGAAACAATGACTGGAACGGAAAAGGGAAAGACCATTCTTCCACACCGTTTCCCTCAGTCACTCCTCCCACGGCTGGGATGGGGCATGATTTTCTCCAATGTAAAACCAAGAAACAAAAAGGAATGTGCCTCCGTTTCCGGTGTGCCTCCAGTCTTCCACTTCAGCCCACAGCACTGTGCATACCTCAAGAACAAATACCTGAACAAGGCCAGTGCAAACCTGACATTTTCTCAGGAGGTGGTGTGGCAGCGAGGGCTGCCCAGCGTCCCTTACAACCAGTACAGCTTTGACCATCTCTACGATGCCAGTGGCATCATTCAGCCTCGCCAGGTCAGGAAGGCCCAGCCTGAGAAGAAGCCCATCTGCCTCAAGGTCTCGGATTCTCCAGGTCCCCCAACAAAGGTCACCTCCCAGGCTGTGAAGATGGAAAGCTATGCCAATCTTACAAAACTGAAGAAGTCAAAGCCAGCTAGTGCAGGCCAGGAGGCATCTAGCCCCCTCAGTCTTCATCCAAGTGGGGAGCTGGACATGCTGGACCTGTCACTTGCTCCAGAAGTGAACCTGGAGGAGAGAGAAACCTGGCTTCCGCCTCCTGAGAAGGAGGCCAGAGCCTGGGAGGCCGTGGTGCTGGGAAAGCTGAACAAGCGCACTGCCCGATGGATCCAGAACAAGCGTCCTCCAAGGCCAGGGGTGTCCACCAGTAAGTGGCAGAGCTTCTTGCGCCAGCAGTACGACTGGAGCCACATCCGTGACGAACTCACTTCCTCCAGTGACCTGGACCTCTTGGAACAGCTGGAGGAAGAAGAGACGGCAGAATTTGAGGGTCGACGTGTCGTCCTGCCCACCCAGGAGGAAAAGAAGCCAGAGTTGCTGCTTCCCGTCTATTATCGGTAAGCTAGCCAGGGCCTCGGGCATGCCTTTGAGAATCCCTGGTTCCCCTTCAAGGACTCCCAGGTGGGCTCGCATTCCGCATTGCAGAACTCTCCCATTAATCTCTTGTGTTTTCCACCACCAACCTACTAAGACTTCCACAAAGTAAGGTTTCTCAACCTCAGCCCTCTTGGCATCCTGGGTTGGATAATTCTGTGTTGGGGGAGGCCGGCCCAGTGCGCTGTAGGATGTTTGGCAGCATCCTACTGGAAGCCAGTAGCACTCTCCGCCTGTGACGACCAAAGATGTCCTCAGATGTTGACACATGTCCCTCTGAAGGACAAAACTGCTCCCAGTTGAGTACCACTGCCTTTAAAGGAAGGAGTTCGTAGCCTTTCCCAGCAGAGCCATTCTGCTGTTCCAGGTACTAACCAGGGGCTCCTAGAAATGTGTCCATGGTGAGAGTGAAGAAGGCAGAGACCTCATGGTTCTGAGGCTTGGTCCCACCTTACTCTGAATAAGGAGCCAGTGTGTCACTCAAAAACTGACTGGCAACAGGATAGAGAACTAAACAAGCTGAGAGAAGAGGAGGATTGCTATGCATTTCTCACGTGGCTTCCTTTTCATTTATAACTAGAAGGAAGACTGGAGCTGTAACAGCCCTGTTTCCTAGAAGTGAGCTAAAAAATAAGTGGCAATATTTATTCCTTCATTTATTGCACAAATATGCATTGCACTCCCACTACTTTCCGGGCACTCTGTGAAGTGCTGGGAATACAACGTAAATGAGACAGCTGGGACCTATCCTTTAAAGAACTTACAGTCTGTTCACTGAACAACCACACATGAGAGATAAAGTGAGGTCATGGAGGAGGTGGGCTCCCTTCCCCAAGTCCAGGCATCCTCTAAGGGCACCGATTTTAAAGCTACCTATCCCCCTCTTTCTCCTCCTCTCAATCCTTCCAAGACTGCCAAATTACTTGCCGCAAGTGCAGATAGCTGAAACCATGCCTGGCATGAATAAGACGGCTGAGGAAATAGATGAAAAGGGGAGCCTCTACAAGCCCCCAAGCCAGAGCCACGTTCGACAGGTGAATCCCCGAGCTGGAAAGTTTGCTTACTCCACAGACAACACCTTTGAACAGGAGATTTATTTCGGTAATGGAGCTGGGGTCCTGTAGTCGGGGCTGAGGGGACATGGAGCAGGGAGGTGGAAGGAAGCAGGGAGCTGGAGGCGTCATGGATGTGGATGAGAGGCCCTGGATGAACCAGGTGTTCATGGGAACATCTCCTGGTTAACTAACATGGGAAGGTTTTGGGCAGGGGGTAGGGGGATGGACGGTGGGGATAGGGAGTAGGTATCCAATGGGGACGGGACTTCTTCCCTATCTCTTATGCTGCTTCTTCTTCCCCTCATCCTTACTGAGGAGGTAGTGGAGGGTAGGATGGCAGAGCAAGCAAGATGTGGCTTTGGGAACAACCTACCTCTTCTCTGCACACCCTTATCCCTTCTCTCACTGAGATTATTCCCCCACTGAGGTGCTGTGTTCGAAGAAAAATCCTAGACTTTGGAGATCTGAGTTTAAATCCTGGCTTAGCCCCCTCCTCCTAACCTTCAGCAAATTATATAATCCCTGTGAGCCTCATGTACCTTATTTGTAAAACAATATCAACTAAAATGCTCTTCAAAGAGATGGAAACTATATAGTGCTTCTCACCCAGTGCCCACCAGCTTCCGCATCCGTCCCACTAGCTTTTAGATGCCTGGGCTTCTGGGATACACAGTCTAGGCCCACATGCTCCAAGTTGTTTCTTCTTCCCTACCCCCATCTTGTTCCTAAACTGCTTTCAACTGAAAGTCTTCGTAAAGTATTTAACAAAATTATTCGGACAAAGGTATTTATGACTGCTGAGAGATGAATTAGGGAAATCTTCATTAGTGTCTAGCTTTTCATAGGGGACAATACCTGTAAGTTAGGTTCTGACTTGGTTTATGGGCCATTTTGAGGCCACCAGCTCATACTTCCAAGCAACAGTCACCTTCAAGGGATGTCCCCGGAGCACAGTAGCCGTGAGTACCAGAGGCTAGAGTAGGGCCAAAGGAAACTGGGTCTCCTGTGTGCTTCTTGCTGAATCCTTTCTCCATCGTCCCCATTAACCAGGCATACCCACTACCTTGCTTTATTTATAGTTTGCCATCCATGTACATATTAATATGCAATAATTTTTATTTAGCATTTTAAAACTTCATATGAAATTAGATCATTTTGTATTTGATTTGGTTTTTTAAATGGAATTTTTGGGGGGAAATAAAAGGAAATTCAGTCTGATCCTGGTGACCAAAAACCCAGGAAGAGAGGAGGAGGGGGTTCTAAGGACTCATTATTTCTTTATCTGTTCACAGATGAAGTTCAGATCGTCCACCAAATTGGTGCAAAGAGAGACCAAATTCTCCTGGAAAATCTCAATCGATACATCAAGCAGTTATATAAGGTCTTCCCTGAAACCCCAGAAAGGTGGACTTCTCAGCCAGTTCCTGAATCAAGTAAGCAGGAAGCTGATACTGATAATGGGAGTAAAGATGGAAGTGGGCCTGTTTCTTTAAAGTCCCTGTTCTGCAGGTGGGGACACCATCAGCATCTAGGGGAGTCCCTCCCAACTAACTAAGAATCATCTCATAAAATTATAAGATATTAACTATAACAAGGAAAAGCCTCTGTGGCCCAAACAGCTTGGGTTAAGTGTAACCAAGTGGTTAACCAAGAACTTAAGTATAACCAAGCAGTTTAGGGCCAGTAATTACTAACAAGACAGATCTGGCTTAATAGTTCCAAAGGAAGTACATTAAAATTCTGATGTAGCGCTCTACCCTCCCACTCCATTCTCAGGCCCGTACCTGCTTCAGGCCCTAGGGTCAACTGGTGTTTTAAATTTCTATTTCATGAGTATATCATTCTTCAATCTGTATGTTAGTAAGGAAGAGGGAAAGGAGTTAATCAAGAAATCAACTTCTGAAACAAAAGTGCCCATCCTCCAAGAGACTATATCTCCATTGCCCATGACTCTCTTCTTGGCAGTGTCTCTTCAGATAGGCCCCTTGTATGCAGGAACTAGCAGTAGTAGTGACCCATTCTTTTTCCCACCAGCCCCTAACCTGTCTCTCATGTTGCCTGGCTCTACAGGAAACAGCCACAAGAGTAGACAAGGTGCTAATGATGGCAGGTGTAGGCAGTTTCCACCAAACTCACACATACACCCTCCTTGTTGAGGGCTACCATTGTAAAATGGTGAAGAAAGCATGTAGCAAAGCCTTGGATTGGATCTTGGCAAGTCCCCTTCCAGGGCTACAGCTGCCTCATTAAAACTGAGACACTAGGGACTTTCTTGGTGGTCCAGTGGTTAAGACTCCACGCTTCTATTGCAGGGGGCCGGGTTCCATCCAAGTCTGGGGACCCATGATCCTACATGCTGCCAGGCATGGCCAAAAAAGCAACAACAACAACAACAAACTGAGACACTAATCAATCCTACAGCAAGGCACTTGTAAACCCCTCAGTTCAGTCAGTTCAGTCATGTCTGACTCTTTGCAACCCCATGGACTGCAGCACCCCAGGCTTCCCTGTCCATCACCAACTCCCAGATCTTGCTCAAACTCATATGCATTCGAGTCAGTGATGCCATCCAACCATCTCATCCTCTGCCGTCCCCTTCTCTTCCTGCCTTCAGTCTTTCCCAGCATCAGGGTCTTTTCTAATGAGTCAGCCCTTCACATCAAGTACTCAAAGTACCGAAGTTTCAGCTTCAGCTTCAGTCCTTCCAGTGAATATTCAGGACTAATTTCCTTTGGGATTGACTACTTTCCTTTAGGATTGACTGCTTTGATCCCCTTGCAGTCCAAGGAAGTCTCAAGAGTCTTCTTCAACACCACAGTTCAAAAGCATCAATTCTTCAGCACTCAGCTTTCTTTGTAGTCCAACTCTCACATCCATACATGACTATTGGAAAAACCGTAGCTTTGACTAGATGGACCTTGGTCGGCAAAGTAATGTCTCTGCTTTTTAATATAGTGTCTAGGTTGGTCATAGCTTTTCTTCCAAGGAGCAAGCATCTTTTAATTTAATGGCTGCAGTCACCATCTGCAGTGATTTTGGAGCCTAAGAAAATAGTCTCTCACAGTTTCTATTGTTTCCCCATCTTTTTGCCATGATGCTATGATCTTAGTTTTCTGAATGTTGAGTTTTAAGCCAAATTTTCACTCTCCTCTTTCACTTTCATCAAGAGACTCTTTAGATCTTATTTGCTTTCTGCCATAAGGGTGGTGTCATCAGCATACCTGAAGTTATTGATATTTTTCCCAGAAATCTCAGTTCCAGCTTGTGCTTCATCCAGCCTGCCATTTCACATGATGTACTCTGCTGCTGCTGCTGCTGCTGCTAAGTCACTTCAGTCATGTCCGACTCTGTGTGACCCCCATAGACGGCAGCCACCAGGCTCCCCTGTCCCTGGGATTCTCCAGGCAAGAACACTGGAGTGGGTTGCCATTTCCTACTCCAATGCATGAAAGTGAAAAGTGAAAGTGAAGTCACTCAGTCATGTCCAACTCTTAGCGACCCCATGGACTGCAGCCTACCAGGCTCCTCCATCCATGGGATTTTCTAGGCAAAGTACTGGAGTGGGGTGCCATTGCCTTCTCCAGATGTACTCTGCATAGAAGTTAAATAAGCAGGGTGACAGTATACAGCCTTGATGTACTCTTTTCCCAATTTGGAACCAGTCTGTTGTTCCATGTCCAGTTTTAACTGTTCCTTCTTGACCTGCATACAGATTTCTCAGGAGGCAGGTAAGGTGATCTGGTATTCCCATCTCTTGAAGAATTTTCCATAGTTTGTTGTGATCCACACAGTCAAAGGCTTTAGCATAGTCAATGAAGCAGAAGTAGATGTTTTTCTGGAACTCTCTTGCTTTTTCGATGATCCAACGGATGTTGGCAATTTGATCTTTGGTTCCTCTGCCTTTTCTAAAACCAGCTTGAACATCTGGAAGTTCTTGATTCTTGTACTGTTGAAGCCTCGCTTGAAGAATTTTGAGCATTACTTTGCTAGCGTGTGAGATGGGTGCAATTGTGCAGTAGTTTGAACATTCTTTGACATTGCCTTTCTTTGGGATTGGAATGAAAATGCCTTTTCCAGTCCTGTGGCCACTGCTGAGTTTTCCAAATTTGCTGGCATATTGAGTGCAGCACTTTCACAGCATCATCTTTTAGAATTTGAAATAGCTTAACTGGAATTCCATCATTTCCACTAGCTTTGTTCGTAATGATGCTTCCTAAGCCCCACTTGACTTCACATTCCAGAATGTCTGGTTCTAAGTGAGTGATCACATCATCGTGTTTATCTGGGTCATGAAGATCTTTTTTGTATAGTTCTTCCTGTATTCTTGCCACCTCTTCTTAACATCTTCTGCTTCTGTTGGGTCCATACCTTTATTGTGCCCATCTTTGCATGAAATTTTCCCTTGGTATCTCTAATTTTCTTGAAGGGATCTCTAGTCTTTCCCATTCTATTGTTTTCCTCTATTTCTTTGCACTGATCAGTGAGGAAGGCTTTCTTAGCTCTCCTTGCTATTCTTTAGAAATCTGCATTCAAATGGGTATATCTTTCCTTTTCTCCTTTGCCTTTAGCTTTTCTTCTTTTCTCAGCTATTTGTAAGGCCTCCTCAGACAACCATTTTGCTTTTTTGCATTTCTTTTTCTTGGGTATGGTCTTGATCACTGCCTCCTGTACAGTGTTACAAACCTCTGTCCATAGTTCCTCAGGCACTCTATCAGATCTCATCCCTTGAATCTATTTGTCACTTCCACTGTATAATCATAAGGGATTTGATTTAGGTCATACCTGAATGGTCTAGTGGTCTCCCTAGTTTCTTCAGTTCTTGAATTTTGCAATAAAGAGTTCATGATCTGAGCCACAGTCAGCTCCCGGTCTTGTTTTTACTGACTGTATAGAGCTTTTCCATCTTTGGCTGTAAAGAATGTAATCAATATGATTTCAGTATTGACCATCTGGTGATGTTCATGTGTAGAGTCATCTCTTGTGTTGTTGGAAGAGGGTGTTTGCTTGTAAACCCTTAGTAGCTTATGATCCCACTCCTCCTCCCAAATTAGGAACACTAAAAAGGAAACAATAAATTAGGAATTAATGGCCAATTATATCCTACTTTTAATGGCAATATATCAAATATTGAGTTTTATGAGCAAATCTTATTACATATAAATATATTTATGTTCCTAAAGATTTCTTAAACATATATAAAGGTTTGTATGTACCTTATCTTTTCTTCCCTACATTTCTCCGCCCATCATCATGGCTTTATCATGTCTGTAGTCACCACCTATCATGACTCCCAAGGGGACTTGTACCCAGTTTTCTACATAATCACAGGAAAACTGGCTCTTGACGGTTTTGTTTTGCATTGGTGCTAGCTAGGAATAGGCATGTGATGCTGGCTGGGAACTCAGGCCCAGGGCAATGGGCATAATACCTCATACTGTCACCCTGCACAGCTTGCAAGCCTGTGAAAGGAGCCATGCGCTGGACAGCTTTGCCCACACTGGCCAAGGATCTGCTGCTGAAGGTGGGTGAGAGGGACATGTCCGTGAAGACCAGGAAACTGAAGAAGCAAGCAGAGTCACTGAAGGAGAATGTGTCTTGGGAACTGGTGGTCCTGCGAAGGATGCTGCAGGAATGGAAGATGGCCTGGGCTCTAAGTGAGTGAAGGAGGGGTGCAGGGGTGGGGGGGGGGCAGTGGGGGTGATTGTCCTGACATAGCAGTGATTTTTGAAGGAAGAAGTTCTGACCTTGGCCAAGTATTTCTCAATCTTTGAAAATCCATCCCTCTCTTATGAAGAATAAAAATCTGGTTGCCTCATCAAGGCTAGACTAGGTAAGAGCTTTTCATACAATGGCAGTTGCATTTATCTGGATGCTTTTCACATGGGCAGGTTCTACACCAGTAATTTGTGGAAACTCACTACCCAGAGAACTCTTCACAGGCAGAGACCCTATCTTACTGACCCCTGAAATGTCACACTCAATACATGATGCATGAAAGAAAGGGTAAATATGCTGCCCAAGCAATGGAAACACAGTGATCAAAAGAAACTGCAATTGGCTCTCCAAAATTCATTTGTAAATCTGGAATTAGCACATATTTACTTTGCCTTCACAGATTCCAGAATAGTGTGCCTGAAGCAAAGGAAGGGCCCAACAAGGACTGTCAAAAACTGCAAGATTTGAGGACTCAAGGGCTGCTGGCTTTCAGAACGTGAAAAACTAGTTTAGTTAGTACAGGAAAGAAGAGGTGATGCATCACATAAACTGGGTCATATAAACAAAAAGGTTGAAAAAGAGATTCTGAGTAAAAACTACCAGTAGGGAGCACCTACAGGTGATGGGAGCACTGAAACAAAAGCTCACGCCTATAACAAGTGTGGCTATGCTTGTGGCCCAGCTGGTAAAGAATCTCCCTGCAATGCAGGAGACCTGGGTTTGATCCCTGAGTTGGGGAGGTCCTCTGGAGAAGGGAAAGGCTACCCAGCCTAGTATTCTGGCCTGGAGAATTCCATGGACTGTTATAGTCCATGGGGTGGCAAAGGGTCGGACACGACTCAGTGACTTTCACTTTCACATGCTGTGTTTGGTCATGTCTCTTTGTGACCCCATGAACTCTAGCCCACCAGGCTCCTCTATCCATGGAATTTTCCACACAGGAGTACTGGAGTGGGTTGCCAGGCTAGCCTCCGGGACCTTCCCGACCCAGGGATTGAACCCGCGTGTCTCTTGTGCCCCCTGCATTGACAGGCAGATTCTTTACCACTAGCATCACCTGGGAAGCCCCTATAAAGAGGGCAAAGTACCCTTGATCACTGTCTTATTGTTCCATTTTCCAGATGATAACAATGAAGAGTTAGTTATGGGAATTCCCTGGTGGTCTAGTGGTTCAGACTCAGGCTTTCACTGCTGTGGACCCAGGTTCGGTCCCTGGTCAGGGAATTAAGATTCCATAAGCCATGCAGTGAGGAAAAAAGAAAGAAAGAAAGAAATTATTTAAACAAACAAAAAAGATAGAATACAGGATGGGATTGGGAGGAGTTTTGTTCGAGAATTCTTAATACCTAAGAAGATTCAGCTCAGTTGGTAAAGAATCTGCCTACAGTGCAGGAGACCCAGGTTCGATCCCTGGGTTGAGAAGATGCCCTGGAGAAGGAAATGGCAACCCACTCCAGTATCCTTGCCTGGAAAGTCTCATGGACAGAGGAGCCTGGTGAGCTGCAGTCCATGGGGTCACAAAGAGTCGGGCACGACTGAGTGACTAACACTTACTCCCTTAAGAAGATTCAGGGAGCATCAAAGAAATAACTTCCTCAGGGCGGCATCTGTGGGGCCCTTTATGCTTCTGAGCTGTTATGCTTGGATTGTCCTAGGGGAAGGGGCCTTCTTGTCACCTGTCTGTAACACAATGTCTAACCCTAAGTGGTCCTCTTCTAATTCTCCTCCTGTGGTGTAGTCATCGAGTGGCACCATAAGACCATTGAGGGCCTGCTGCAGAGCTTGGTGGACATCCATGACGACGTCCGGATCCAAGCCATCGTCACTTGCGCCACAGCTGCTCTAGAACGGCCCCGTGCTGCCTTCAGTCAAGGGGACTCCGGTAAGAGCCACAGCGGGACCGCTCGAGCATATAAGCAATCCATAGAACCATAGAAGTTTTGAACTGGCGGGGACCTTGGAGCTTATCTGAGATTATTTCACAAAATGGAAACAAAGACCCAGAGACTGGCCTGAATATACACAACTTCTCAGCAACAGAGATGAGTTTAAAATTCCTGACTTTTGATCTAGTGCTTTTTTGCACTAATTTCATCACCCTTGGATGCTTAGTAGTTCACAAGCAAGTTCACATTGTTCTGCCTTGAGAGATCCCATTCATAATAACCAAAGAGTATGTATATATATGTATGTGTATGCACACACTTTTCTCCCGACTGCAATTTAGTCCTTCTTTTCACAGCATGTTGACAGTCTCAAACTCAACATGTCCCACACTAAACTCATCAGTCTTGCCATTAGACCCCTCCTCACATCCCACATAGCAACCAGCAGCCCCATAACCCAGCCAGTTTGAGTCAGGACCCTGGGAGTCAGCGTGAACAAAAATCCTTCCTCTCCCCACAACTAATTGACCAATAGATTCTATGGATTCTGCTTCATAAACTTTTTTTTTATTACAAAAGAAATACAAAGTGTCATTATCAGTCAACACAGAGGAGTTTAAAAAGACGTTCCTTCCAACCCACCTCCCAGCCCCAGTCCCACCCCATGCCATTTCCAGGGTATACAATGTTTAGTTTGGCATTCTACAACTTTCTGTGCTTTTACAAACATATGACAACATATATATAGGTTTTTCTATTTATTACAAAAATGAGTATTGAATTTTACCAGCCATTTTCTAGTTTTTTCTCCTTTAATTTGTGGTTATAACAAATTCTAGTGTTAAAATCTTAGAATAAATCCTAATGGATCATTCTCTTATTACTCCACTGGATTTGATTTGTTCTTATTTTAAAAAGTTTTAATATATTTGTAAATGAAACTGGTAATTTTGTGTTTATTTACACTATTTTTGTTAAGTTTTAGTTTTTACTAGTTTTGTAAAATGAATTAAAAACTTGGCCATTTTCCCCAATGGCTGTATAACCTTTTGAAAAAGAAATGTCAATAGCATTTTTCTTTGCTAGCAATAAACAGTTAAAAAAGGAACATTTCCCATCTACAAGAGCTAGAAGTATAATCTACCGAGGAGCTGGTTTAACCAGACACAGGACTCAGATGACAGAAACTATAAAATGCTGTTAAAAAGATGTAAAACCCACTGACTCTTACTAACCCCCAACTGCCCTCTCAGACACAACCTTTTGTGTATAGCCTGGGCTGACACTTTTTCCTTCTCTGCTGCTGGCAGCACCCTAATATTATTCTGTCCTTATATTTATCATTCTGTCATAACTGTCTGTTTACTTTTCTGCTATCTCTACCAGGCAAGGAACTTCTTAGAGGTGGGGACTAATTTTATCTCTACAAAGTTGTTAAGTTTTTTTTAAGGTTTCTTTTCACTTATTTCCAGTCTACTGAGTTCCAGGTATGAGCATTTAAACGCCAGCTTTTCAAATCTGTTGCTCCCCTCTGCTAGGAAATTTTATCTCTCTCTTGACCTGATCAACTTCTATACATGCCCCTCAACTTTCAGCTAAGATGTCACCTCCTCCAAGGAGTCTTCCCTTGCCCCACCCCTCTGCTATACACTTCCACACACGTGCTCAGTCGCATTCGACTCTTTGCGACCCTGTGGACTGTAGCCCACCAGGGTCCTCTGTCCATAATATACTCATGTTTCAACATAGCAGTAATTTTAATTTAATTTTTTTAATTTAAATTTTTAATTTAATTTTTTCAACATAGCAGTAAGGGATTCTCCAGGCAAGAACACTGGAGTGGGTTGCCACTTCCTACTCCAGGGGATCTTCCTGACCCAGGGATTGAACTTGCATCTCCCATACTGGCAAGAGGATTCTTTACCACTGTAGCCCCTGGGAAGCCCATGCTTCCACACATACACATTTTTTAACTGCTTATTTTCTTGAGTATTAAATGGGGTGATATATATTAGTGCCTGGCATAGAGAAAACCTTCCATAGGTGGGAAGAGATATTACCTTATCTCCAGATCTCCACATACAAAGAACACCTTTGTCTTTCCCTTTCATGTGATCCCTTTCCTGGGTGTTGAGATTTTGATTTGTCTTGTTTCCTCCCCACATCTTCCCAAAGAATATTATCTTACTCATTATTTCTTGAAATACTCAATTGACTTCCATCTGATCCCCTCAAAGGCATATATTTCATCTTGCCCTTTCTAAACATATGGCATAGTGGCTTACAGTAGTGGTAAAAAGGACAAATGATAAATTTTATATAAAATTTTAGCTATAAGTCTTGCTCTGCCACATCTTGGGAAGTCACATATCCTCTCTGAACTTCCTACTAAAAATGGGAGGATAGTTGTGGACAAAAAGTTAACACAACACTTTCCCCTTCTACTTGAGAAATGAGCTTTAGTTAAATGCCTACCTGTTGCCCCGATAACCTTGTAAGGACAGAAATTATCTTCACAGGCCACATAGCTTATGATGAAAATGAACCCTGACTGCTAAATGACATTTGGACTGGGAAGAACTACAACTTAAACATACATGCCTAAAGCAGGTACCATCCTCCAGGCTCCCAGGAATGCTGTGACTTATCCAGGCAGGCCCTTTGAGGACCCTGGAATTATACCTATGGAGTTGTTATATAAAAGAGATAATAACTGTGGTAGAACATAAGACTTATGCCCGGAGTCGATTCTATGCTCCTGAGCTGTCCCCAGAGTGCTAGACAAACCATTCTCAAGAACTCTTGCCAAAAGAAACACCTGATGCTTCCCTGTGGGCAAACTATGTTCCCGTCCCATTTCCTTCTGAAGACTAGTGGCATGTATGGCCTATGATAGTCTTGTGAGGCTGTTTAGTTAAATCTAAAAGGATTCTTGAAAAACACATGTTTCAGGTGAGCTCCACAGTAATACCTGCCTTGCCTGCTTCAGTGAGGGTTAGAAGACTGAATGAGATAATGAATACGAAGCACTATCAAGTGGCAAAGCACTACCTAAATATATTTGCTATTATTACTAAAATTACAAAAATTGATTTTCATCACTAAAACTCACGGTGATAGTCACCATAGCCTAGCAGAAAACATATTCATTTGGCCTGAATACAGCTCTGCAGAGACCAGATGATAAAGATGTGAGAACAGGAATACCCAGCACAAAAGTTAGCCTTAAAATCCCAGCCATTGTAGGGGTTCAGCTAAATTCTAATTAAGTAGCAGTAGGCATCCGCAACTGAGGCTGAAATGGCCCCCATGTGGCTACAGGGAAAAGCTGTGTTTTAGAGAAAAGCAAAGGACTTGCTAGTTAACACTCTCTTACTGGCTCTCTTTTGATCACAGACAAGGAAACTATGAAAGCCTTATCTATTCAGGACTTGCCAGAGGTTCTACAGCCCCCGCTAATGGCTGCTCTTTGTGACAAGAATGCCAATGTGCGGATGGCAGCAGCAGTATGCCAGTATGCCATACAGTCACATAATCCTCTTGCCCAGGAAATCATGCAGACTGTCCTTCTGAAGGGTGAGTAACGACCTGGAAATATGGGGTAAAGAAAGAACATCTCCCCATCAGCTTTTCCTGATCCCTTCCTCTCCACCGTCCTGCGCTTACTTTAGATAAGAGGATTTCTTCCTCCCAGGTACTGCCACCTAGTGGTACCTGGGCTAACTGTGTCACAGATGCATTTCACTAAACCATGTCCCCTTTCCTGTTAGATTTTTCAATTGAAAAGATAATGTAACAAGATTAAAGAATACGTTCTAAAAATTAAAAAACCCACTTGAACACATCATGGTTCCATTTTTGCACATTAACTTACATTAATGTCCAAATGCATTGTTGGTGTAATACCAGCAAAAGGTTCTGTCTGATGGTGATAGGCTCTGGTACCTAACTACTCTGAAAGACGGACTTGCTCCTTGCATGGCGGCAGGGGTGGAGGACAACTGTCTGACCAGTTTGGCCTTCTGCACAGAGACACTCAACAATTTAATCCGTCTGTCTTAAGAAAGCTTCCACTCCAGACTTCCCAGTCTCTAGCGAGAGGAACAACTGTTCACTCAGGCCAGAAGTGACTTACTGCTCTGTTACCAAACAAAAACATTTTAGGATTTGACTCTTCGGGTTAAGATTTTCAACCTACGTTTAGAACCTCGATATGATCCATTTAAATGTGATTTAAATTAGAGATTGAATATCAGTCTGAGGGGATACAGGGAAGTGAAGCAAGTAGCAGTCTTGTGTACCAACCCAGAAGCTGTTCTCTCTGTGGGGAGAAGAGATGGCTATTCTGGCCCTTTTCACCTCACTGGGGCAGGTAATACCGTGGACAGCTGGGCTGCAGCTCAGTGCCTGGCTCTGGAAGGTGCTGCCACTTATCCCGTGATTAAGAGGATCCTCCACCAGCTGTTTCATAAGAAGAATGAGGACACCGAGCAACAGTCTTGTACGCTCCTGCGCCATCTCAGTGGAAAGACAGTATGTGTCCATTACAGGGTCAGAGAAAAAAACCAAGTTTGGGGGGAACAATTGGGTCTCGGAGGTCATCGCATATAGGGAACTGAAAATGCAGATGGGAACTTGCCTGGTGATCCAGTGTTAAGATTCTGCACTTCCACGGCAGGAAGCACTTCAGCCCCTGGTCTGGGAACTAAGAAAGATCCTGCTTGTGAAGTGCAGCGACAAAAAAATTTAAAAAGAAAAAGAAAATGCGGGTGGTTGCGTAGGATGATCTCACGCACAGGTAAAACTGGACTAAGTGTGGGTGAAGTGGGGTGTAGACAGGGAAAAGTGACAACAGCTAGCTGAGAATGGTGAGGAAAGTAGGCTGCAGATGGTTTCTAACTCTGTGCTAGAAGACTTACAACATGCAGAATTTGCTTGTGCTAGAAGTTTACCCGGAGAAGGCAATGGCACCCCACTCCAGTACTCTTGCCTGGAAAATCCTGTGGACAGAGGAGCCTGGAAGGCTGCAGTCCATGGGGTCGCTGAGGGTCGGACATGACTGAGCGACTTCACTTTCACTTTTCACTTTCATGCATTGGAGAAGGAAATGGCAACCCACTCCAATGTTCTTGCCTGGAGAATCCCAGGGACGGGGGAGCCTGGTGGGCTGCTGTCTATGGGGTCACACAGAGTCGGACACGACTGAAGTGACTTAGCAGCAGCAGCAGCAGCAGTTTACCATTGAAAACCACACAGATGTACAATTGCATTTACTTCCAGTAGAAATGTAAAACTCAGACTGAGGCATATACAAACCATTTTAGGGGGAAAGATAGTTAAATCAAGAAGGTCCCAGGAATTTTCTGTTCAGATTACTAATCTGTATTTTTTCCTTGACATCAGTTGGCTTGGATGGAAGAGGGCCCATTGTAAACCCCCTCTTTACTTTGCTAGCAACAAGCATCCCATGTGTTTGTGACATTAATCATGCTGGACGCCAGATTAGGGTGTAAACTTCTTTAAGGTCCCAGCATCTCTAAAAGTGACTGTGGATCTCCATACAAATCTTCTATTTCCTCAGACCCTGATACATACCATGCTTGCTGTGGAGCTGAATAGCCGTCAATGGAAAGACCGCATTGTGGCCTGCCGGGCTCTCTCCCGGATCGGTGGAAATGTCAGTTTGGTAAGCCTTCTCTGTCTGTTTCCAGGACAGAAGGTCTAAGCAAAACTGGGCTCAGGAGCTTTTCCACTTTTTGCTGCTATCTGGTTTCCCATTCTTACCAAAAAGATCTGTTCCCATATTGCTGCCTCTTAGTCCTAACCCAGAATTATCTTCACATGCCAACATACCGTTTTGTTACTTAAGCCACTGCTTCTCAGCCTGGTGGGAGTCCACAAACTGTAACCTATCTACAGTGAAATAAGCAAAGAATAAAAATTTTAAAAGTTTAGAAACTTTTTATAGTAATTTGACAGTGCCTCCACATCAAGGTACTTTGTAAGTATCTGTCACCATAGTTCCCACTTTCAAAAAGATGACATTAGTGTTGGAGTAACAAGATCAACATACACAAATGATTCAAGAACAAGAGATAAATGTAATGTACTCTCTGGAACCTATTATACAGAGTGAAGTAAGCCAGAAAGAAAAACACCAATACAGTATACTAACGCATATATATGGAATTTAGAAAGATGGTAACAATAACCCTGTGTACAAGACAGCAAAAGAGACACTGATATATAGATCAGTCTTATGGACTCTGTGGGAGAGGGAGAGGGTGGGGAGATTTGGGAGAATGGCATTGAAACATGTATAATATCATGTATGAAACGAGTCGCCAGTCCAGGTTCGATGCACGATACTGGTTGCTTGGGGCTGGTGCGCTGGGACGACCCAGAGGGAGGGTATGGGGAGGGAGGAGGGAAGAGGGTTCAGGATGGGGAACACAGGTATACCTGTGGCGGATTCATTTCGATATTTGGCAAAACTAATACAATATTGTCAAGTTTAAAAATAAAAAAAAAAAACTCTTCAGAGAGACATTAGTATGGGCTGAACTTAGTAAATTTCTGTGAAGGCGTGTGGGACAGCTGAGCAAGACTTAGAATTAAGGAAAGACTTCCAGGAATGGGAAACCCTGACCATCATCTAGGCTTTCAACTGACCTCCTTCTTGCCATTATTTTAAAATCAACTTCAGCTGTTCAAATGGGCTTTTCCCCTTCTTCCTATATGCCATTATCTTTTCCTTGTAACACTAGGCAACTCCACAATGGCCCAGAACACTGCTGTTTTTAACCCTTGAATTTTGACATGGAAAGCACAAAACTTGACCATTCAGTATAGTTAGTATAATTCTGGACTTCCCTGGTGGCTCACACGGTAAAGAATCTGCCTGCAATGCAGGAGACCCAGGTTCTATCCCTGGGTCATTCTAGTCTGGCTTAATTCTGCCTGGACCTTGCTGCTCAAGTCTGGGACCAGCAGCACAGATATCACTTGGGAATTTGCTGGAAATGCAAAAATCTCACCCCGGGTCAATTCAGTCAGAATCTGCATTTAACAATGTCTTTTTAACAACATCTGATTCATTTGCACATTCACCTTCTCAGCACTTGTCACTCAGGATGGCCTATTGGAAGTAAAAAGCCATGCAGAGCAAGCAAGGGATGGTGTAAAGATGAGACCTCACATCAGATTGATGGGGTTAAACAACATGTCCATCAGTTCTTTCACTTATTCAGTGAGCCTGCAGTTTCTGACTACATCTTACATGTTAGGCAGGTAGCTAGCACTGGGTATGCAAAGATAACATGTCTTCTCTTGCTAAATGTTACACATAAACAGCTATAACAGATGTAGCTGTAAAGTATTATGGGGATTTCCTATTGCTTACAGAAGGCAGAGGTGAGTTCTCTGAGGACAGCCTTTTGAGGTCAATCCTAAAAGAATAGGAAAATATCAGGTATCAAGGGTGGAAAGGGAGGTATTTCAAGGAGGGAGAATAGCTTAGGGCACATTACCTAATCACCAAGTCGTTTTTATCTCTTCTGCTTTGAGAGATATACTAACACACAGGGTGGCCAAAGGTCCTTGCTGGTCTAGTACATAGAACTTGCCCAGGCAAATTGGGATGAGGTGGTCACCCTACTAATGTATCACCTTCAAATTTTAAGAGTCTCAAGGGCAGCTGACAATATAGTTTGGTTAGTTTAAAGCATGAGCTTCAAAAATAGGGCTGGATCTGAGTTCTGGCTCCAGGACTCAACATGTTAACCATGAGTAAGAAATCTAAGCCTCCATTTTGTCACCTGTAAGTGGTAGTATCTGCCGTATGGGATTATTGGGGAGGATTAAGTGATGGGTAAAACTGCTTATTAGTACAGTGCCAATTACAAAATGGGATTCCCAGGTGGTTCAGTGGTTAAAGAATCCGCGTGCCAATGCAGAAGACAAGGGTTCAATCCCTGGGTCGGGAAGATCCCCTGAAGGAGGAAATGGCAACCCACGCCAGTATTCTTGCCTGGGAAATCCCCTGGACAGAGGCGCCTGGCAGGCTACAGTCCACAGGGTCGAAAAGATTAGGACATGGCTTGGCGACTGAACATGCAAAACTGATGCGGTAATAAATGGAAGCTAACTATTATACCTGTTTATAGGATATGAAACATAAGTTGATCCAGCTGATGTTGAGTGACTGGAATAAGAAAGTGAGACAAGCAGCTGCCCAAGCTCTGGGGCAAATGAACCTTGGAAAAGAGGTGCATGACACAATCAGGTAATACCTTGTCAATATGGAGAAAGAAACGGCATTTATTGAGCTTCTGAGTATGCTCAGCCTTGTACAAGAGCCACTACAGATTTTTTTTTTTTTAATAAAATAAAAAGTTAACAGTCCCTATAGATACTAAGAATGTGGCTAAGGGAGGAACCATTAATTGAATGCCCATTACATGTTCAGGCACTGTTTTAGATGTCTTGAGAGTTCAAACGTATGACATGATTCTGATTATACAAGATACACAAATGCCTAGCAAGGTCAAGTTTCATGAAGGACGGATAAGACTACATAAGCAGAGAGAAGGTAAAACATTCCATACTAGAAGCCAAATACTGAAATGAACATGACACATGTGAAGGCACGAGAAGAGAACTTGACTGAAGCAAGAGGTGTATGTTTCAAGTTTTCTT
This sequence comes from Bubalus bubalis, assembly GCF_019923935.1. Lineage (NCBI taxonomy): Eukaryota > Metazoa > Chordata > Mammalia > Artiodactyla > Bovidae > Bubalus > Bubalus bubalis. The sequence goes on from NC_059167.1 coordinate 18,347,360, forward strand.
TTTTCAGTCATTCAACAGGGTTTAGCATCTAGCATACGCTAGGTAATAGGGATTCAAGTAAATAAAACAGTTGAGGTCTTTACCTGGTGAAACAAATTAGTGGGGATAAGGCTAACTAGGAAAGGGTGGGAGTGGATAATGGCGAGCCTACAGAAGCTAGATTTCAGCCTGAGGGCACTGGAGGTAGGAGTAGAGGTAAAGAAAGGAATGGAAAAAGTTTGAGGAGGGAAAACAAAAGCACCTGTGCCTTACAGAATCAAGCTGGGTCAAGGAAATTTCCAGGAGCGTGTGGAAGCCCTCTACCTGATTTGTGGGCTCAAGCTGATGACCGTCAAGCTTCTCCCAAGCTTTCTGAACTGCTTCTCTGATGACTTCATGGCAGTTCGGCGGGCAGCTTGTTTGGCAGCTGGTGCCCTGCAGATCCGTGATAATATGGTGAGTCAAGGAGACATCTACCCTTCTTACCTGATTGACCCAAGAGGACATTACCCTGTGCTTCCCTCATACATAGATCACTCACCATTCTGTAGGGACACAGAATGAGAGATCAGAACAGGAAGGTGAGGAGATACATAGGTCACACCAACAGTTAGGACCACACACAGCTCCAAGCCAGCCTAGACTCACTCTAGAGCACACCCCTGAATCCTGTTCTCACCTCAGTTAACCAGCTTCTCATTACATGTGTGCTCACAGGCTTTGGGATCAACTCCAGAGGATGGAGTTATAATCTCTAGTTATTAGTGGAAAACCTGACGGAGGTATTCAAAAGAAGCCTATATGGCCAGAGATCTGTGAACTGCGAAAATCAATCTCTAGACAGGAAAGAACACTGTATGTAAGCTAGTACTTCTGGCTCCAGCTCATTTGTCACTAGATTTGATAGCTCACTTTTCCAGTTAAAGCATATTTTAGAGAAGAGCAGACCCTGTCCATTCTTGCTTATTCTCTCCACTCAACACTGCCTTTTATCCGTCCTAGGTCCTTGAATGCCTTCTGAATCTGATACAGGGAGATCCCTGCTGGAAAATCAAGGCCTTTGCCATTCGAGGTATGACGGCAGTGGCTCCAACTCCTCTACCTCTAATACCTTTCCATATTTTATACAGAGGATCCCCAGAATCTCTTTAGGAAGAGGGTAGAGGGGAAGGGAGGGGATGATCACAGCTTCTCAGAAGAAATCAAACATCATTTCCTTCAGTTTTTAGTTAAGGATCCCGAGTCTAGGTCTATGTCAAACTTGTTGAGGTAGAGGACTGACAACAGTTAGGTATGAGTTCCAAGTAGGTATCCACTATTGGATATACTTGCTTTCTGTAGAGGTGTCAACCATAGGACTCCGTAAAAGTCAGACCAGATTTAAGACTGCTACAAACCTAAAATCCTGCCCTCAAATTTCCTGGAGCTTCTTTTTACGGATCTTTGACATTGCTTCTTTGTGACAGTCTGGCAGGTCCCTATGAGGATCAGCGCTGGGTAGAGCCATGAAGTGTAACTATACCTTCTTTTCCCCTTATCTGACTAGGCTGGTCTTCTGAGTTATCTATCCCATATCTCATCCCTAGGTAAATACGTTAGTGTATTCTCACATCTAAATGGACGAGGATGGTATTGAATATCCCCCTCCTGGGAATTCTCTAGAGAATTCCTAAAATACTGATTGTCATCTAAAAGGGAAGATATCCACTGGAGAAGTGATAGGCTACCCACTCCAGTATTCTTGGGCTTCCTTTGTGGCTCAGCTGGTAAAGAATCCATCTGCAATGTGAGAGACCTGGGTTTGATCCCTGGGCTTGAAAGATACCCTGGAGAAGGGAAAGGCTACCCACTCCAATATTCTGGTCTGGAGAATTCCATGGACTGTATAGTCCATGGGGTCACAAAGAGTCAGATACGACGGAGCGACTTTCACCACTTTTCAAAGACAATATACTTAGTTTAGTTTTTGTAATATTTAATTTAGCAAGTGGTTGCCTATTCTTTCTTAGTATTTACTAGTAAGGCCACTTCTGGATGCTAGGACACAGCCAACGCAGTCTTAAGTGACAGTAGGACATGCCCTCTAATCTCTGCAGCTTTGGGGCAAATTGGCTGCGTGAGTCCCCAGCTGACAGACCTCCTGCTCTGGGCTGTCCACTATGAAGAATCCCCAGGTGTACGACTAGAGGCTTGCCGGAGCATCCTAGCCCTCAAACTTCAAGGAGACCGGGTCAGGGACACCTTCCTCGACGTGCTGCTCCTAGAGAACCATGAGGCTGTTCTGAAGTAAGCACTAACCTCTGGTTCTTGCCAAGACCTCTTGTACTGCCAATTCTTCCAACCTTGTTAACAGACTATGTCCCTGACTCTTCAGGCTGCTTAACAGCTGTAAAAACCACAGGCTTACCTGTGCCATTCATCTACTTATCCATGTAGGCAACAGAAAAACAGGACTAAATTAGATTGAAAGTGAAGCTCAGGTAGTTTACGTCTTTGTTCAGCATTCCAGGTGGTTTTTTAATTCAGTGAACATTTCTCAAGTGCCTACTTAGTGACGACAGGCTTTGGAGTCCAAAAGAGCAGGATTTGAACCCCAGCTCAGACATGTGCTAGCTATGTGAGCCTGGGTAAGTTAATTCTCTGAGCCCATTTTTTCATGTATCAGATGCAAACGGTAGTCTACCATATGGGTATGTGGTGGTGATTAAGGAGATAACATGTTAGTACCTGTCATAAAGGTGTTCAATAAACATTATCTATTAGTACCTTCAAATATGTCATCTCAAAAACTACAGAACACCCCTACAAGCTAAGCATCATACCAGTTTTGCAAATAAAGCTCAGCAAAACTGCACAGTTGAGATTGGAACTTGAGATTGGAATTCTTGTCTGATTCCAAGGGCTGTATTTTCCACCTCCATGCTTTCAAGGAAAGAAAGATTTAATCTAAGAAGTTCTTCTTACCTTTCAGAGAAATTCACCATGCAATGAAGATACTCAACTTAGAAAATGAAGGAAACCAAGAAATGCTTCAGGAGATCAGGAACAGGGTAGATAAGTATAAGCTATGTTTTCAAGAAAAAATTCAGGGTTCTCAAGAGTTCCTCCCTGGTGGCTCAGTGGTAAAGAATCTGCCTGCCAAAGCAGGAGATGCAGGTTCCATCTCTGGGTAGGAGAGATTACCTGAAGAAGGAAATGGCAACCCACTCCAGTATTCTTGCCTGAGAGTCCATGGGCTGAGGAACCTGGCAGTCTCCAGTCCATGGGGTCGCAGAAGAATCAATACGACTTAGCAACTAAACAAGAGTTTCTCAGACTCCCTTCCCCGCCTCTTCCCCAAGCATGTAGATACATTTTCAATATTTCTAATTGTAGAAATATTTTCTACAATCTCACAGAAAACAGTATCACTTGAAGATACAAAACACATCTGTGCAAGACAGGATTATAAAATCCTAATAATAAAACAACAAACAGCAGAACCTATTAGTCCCATCAAGTAGCCATTGAGATCAGTTTGTTGCTGTTTCTGAAATACTGTTTCCTTCCTTCCCGTGTTCTCCCCACTATTCTCTAAACCCAAGTTCCTTCTTTTTTGCAGATGGGTATAAAGAAGGAATGAGGGATTGGAGCTGGCCCCCTAGATTTTCTTTTTCCTTCTAAATTTCTCTTAATTCCTAATCTGGGCTCTTTCCCCAAAGGAACACTAGCTAAACAGGTGGTTCTAATTTTTCAAAGCTGCTGGCAGAGATGAGTAGAGGGGAAAAATACTTTTAAAAAGGCAAAAGATTCTTTCTAAATATAATTCACAAAACCAATTTCACATCAGGCATTTCTTAGCAGATTCATCATGCCCAAAAGCTAAATTTTTCATTAACAGGTGGTTTTTTCATTAACAGGTGTAAAAATGTCCAACCAACGTCACAAGAGAACAATGTTCTCAGGCATTTTATGTACCACCTAACATTAATAAGCATGATGCAATATGTTACTTCATTAACACTTTTTGATGATCTGCAGCCTGATATAGTTTTTTTTAATCATCATCTGTTCTGTTTCAGATTCAAACACTAAGCCAAAAGGAACTGTTGATACAGAAAGTATTCAAGATTGAGGCAGCCGTAAAAAAGGTGAAGGAGGAAGCAAAACGTGTTTATGTGCAACCCAAAGAAGGGCAAAAACCACTGAAGCTCCATACTTTTCTCCAAGAAATTTTTCAGGGTAGGTTTTCTAGGAATGAGTCCTATGCCTTGATTCCCTTAACAAGCCTCTTTCAGGACTGGATGTCTGGGGACTTAGTTGTGAGCCCTGTAGGATGACAGCCAGGAAAGGATACCTCTCTTTCTTCTTGGCCACCATCTCAGTCTGTTATCTTTTCCTTGCCCTTTGGGTTTTGATTTTGCTATCTGGTCCCTTTACAAAAATGAATGACGTAGCTCTAACTGAACCAATTTGAAAGTGAGGTCAAAAAAAAGACACCTTAGAAAAACAAAAAAACTGCTGTATGTCTGGCTAAGCACTCCGAAAAAGCCTTGAAGCTTAACCTTGAATAGGCTGAGATGTACTCTCATGTACATCTAGGCTTTTGCAACTTCAAAAAAGACTTCATCAAGTTCTCAACTTTATATAACTGAAACTTAGCACTCATGGCAAAATGATCTTAAAAGTTCCAGATACAACCTAAATGATGAGGTGGAAACATCAAGCTGTACCAAAACATAAAATCAAGTGCGCCCAGGCATACCAGCAGCAGCCTCAGGTCATCCAGCCAGCTAGCTGCCTACCAGCCACCACCCCAAACCCAGGTTTTCCAGTTCCAAGTCCAGTGCTCCCTCTGGTTGCTTCCACCAACCATGAGAATATTCATTTGCCAGATTTGGGGAAGTTTCTTTCAACTACCAGAAAAAAATAAGAGTGGAAAGTAACTTGGACACCAGCATTCCCTCAAGGCCAGCCTGCTACAAGTTGGCTGACTGTGGCCTCTGACAGTGCAGCTAGTGACATGCTGCCTATTTTAGGAGCAGCGCTAGCCCCTGATGCAAGCAAGCACTGAGGAAAAACATAATACCCTTTAAAAAACATAATATACTCATAACTTTCTAATAGGATTGTGCTGTTTGGGGTTCAAGGAGCATGATTAAAATGAATCAATTACCCCTAGGGTTGTAAAATTGGCCCCAATCCTACATCCACCCCAAGTTACCTTGTGCCTCAGCCACTGCAGTTTTCCCCTATTTACCCTCCTTCCTCCCACAGTTCTTCAGACCATGCCACACAATAATTTAGCCTCAGAAAAGGAAAACTCTCTGGCACTTTAATAACTTTTCTAACATTCACACAAACTCACAGTAACAAAACAGGAAACTGACCCCAACCCTCCCCCTAAACTGATGAAAGAGAACTCAAATGAAGGATGCAAATTCCAAGTAAAAACTTCTGATGTCTCAAGCAGAGTAACACAGCAAATGCCACACAGTACTCTGAAGCCTGAGGGTGATGATGAAGTTGGTCTCTCAAATGATCAGGAATCAAGTTACTCCTGCAGAAAAGGCTCCTTTTCCATCTCCAACTCCTGCTTTTACTTCTGTGCCTAGGTAAGGAGGTGTCTCCTAGAAGACTGTCTGACTTCTGTGACACTGAGGCAGTCATAAAGGTAAATACAAACACACTGATGGGTATCAAGTAAGAAAATGAGTTTTCTCCCTCAAAAGGTGGTGGGAGAGAATCATTACTGTCTTATTTCTGGCATTTAGTGATTAAGTAGTTCAGGTTAGAGGCATCTTGGTGAGCAGCAGCCCCTTATCATACAACATGGTTGCCAAGGAAAGCTGGTCCTCCACAGTGTCACAGGGCAAGTCCCCTACTCTCACAAACTCTGGGTAGGAGCGAAGCAAGAGTTCCATGGCATCAGCTTGCTGGGGGTATATCTCCAAGCACTTGGGCTCCTCCAGGTGATAAACTCGGGAGTTCTCCACTGTGTAATAAAGAAACAAATGGCCCCCCTCACCCACCAGCCGAGCTATACCATCCTGAAGCATGTGCACTTCGGTTTCTGTTGTCAACTGGGCTCCCACATTTACAGGTTCTCCAGCCTCCCAGCGAATTGGGAGCCCGTAAACGCTTAGTGCCCTCTCCCTGTCAGTCAACACAGGGGGCAGAGAATCGTGGATGAAGTCTTTGGCTCGCTGGTCAGCCACAGCATCAACTGGGGCAAAGTGTCCCAAGCGGGCAACCAGGACCCGCACCTTCTCCATGAAAGCGGTTCTTCGCGGATCCTTAGAATCCGAATGCTGGGCCCCCATGTAATCCATAAAGTCTCGGGGCAGCCCCCTACGAAACTCCACATTTTCCTCCATTGCGGCCTGCACTGCCAGGGGCAGTACAGCCTCCAGGAAGTCGCCCCAAGTATTACGCTGGAATGTGGACAAGGTTAAGTGCAGAGAGTGCACCCCATCCTGGCATTCGGCTTGGTGAATGAAGCCTCGGGGGAAATAGAGCAAATCTCCAGGTTCCAGCACCGTCTGCAGCACCGGCTCTCCGAGGTCGTCCTGGCTGAAGTTGGGGCTGGACGTCAGGGCCAGTTCCTCGGTCGGCACCCGCGGTCTGTAGACCCGCCAGAGTTTCCTACCTTCCAGCTGCAGCACGAAAGCCTCGATGTCGTCGTAGTGGGGGGCAAAGCCCTGCGAGTTGGGGGGCGTAAGGTAAACGTTGGAGCCTGCCATGCTTCCGAACTGCTCCTGGAGTACGGCCAAAAACTGCCACACGGTGGTGGAGAAAGCCTGCGGACAGAGGAGGCGCAGGGAGCAGCCGGCCCGGTACAAGGACCACGCGGCGGCGGGCAGGGCGCGGCCGGGCGGGTTCAAGGTCTCGCGCCGCCCATTGATGTAGCGCGCGGCGTCCAGGTGCTGTCCGAATTGCACCTCCTCGTTGCGCAGTATGGAGTCGAGGTCGGCGGTAGAGAAAAGACCCTGGTAGTAGCTGTGGTCCTGCCGCCGCACCAGCACTGCCTCGCGCTCCCACAGGCGCCGGTAGAAATGGTCCGGCGGCATGGGCGAGATGAGCCACTCGAAGAGGCGCGCCGCCCGTCGCCGGCTGCTAGGGATGCGATTCAGCTCGGCCAAGATGCGCTGCAGCGGGGAGTCCCAGGACAGCTCCTCGCCCGAGCTTTCCCCCTGCGGCCCCGACAGCATGGCAGGAGCCACGGACGGCGGTACGGCCGCCAAGTGCTGGGTAGAGCACAGCAGGGCCGAGGTCTCCACCAGGCGCGCGGACGGCCCCGAGGCCGGCACCAGGCGCGCGGGCAGCGCCGACGCCTCCACCAGGCGCGCTGGCGGGGCGTGCGCTTCCACCAAGCGTGCCGCCGGGGTCTGCGCGTCCACCAGGGCGCGGGGAGTCTGCAGGGAGCGGGACGCAGGCGAAGCCTCCAGCAGCTCCACGGGCCCGAGCTGGCCGTGCGGCTCCCGCCCGGTCGCATCCGAGAGGGCCGCCGCCCCTCCCGCCAGCGGGTCCCCGGGTTCACCGACCGTCGACTCCACCCTCGAGTCCTCCGAGTCCTCGCTCTGCAGGGTCTGGGCCCTGAGCGCGGCCATTCGGGACGAGACACTTCTCCTCAGCTGCCGTCGGATCTTCCTGGGCCTCAGGGGCAGGGCCAGGACAGACCCGCTGTGTGGCTGTTGCTGGCGCCGGCGCCTCAACCGCCCGCGTCTCAGCAGCCCGGCGCTAGCCCGGAGCCCGTCCATGGTCCGACCCTCCCGCTGTCACAGCGGGAGACGGCCGGAAGCCGGCTCACGCACGCGGCGGCCGCAGTGTACTCTGGGAAGGGGGCGGGCCTCCAGCTGCCTTCAGGTTGTCCACGCCCACCATTCTTCCTTCCGCGCTTCCCGCTTCCCCAGTTAGAAAATGTTAATTAAATGCTCGGGTTCCCCTAGAGCCGCGGAGTCTCTGCCATAGTAACATGGGTTCCATATTTAGAGGGCAATTTAAAAATCAAGTTGTCAGGGACTCCAGGAAAAAGTTGAGACTTAACTCTTCTTTCCTTCCTGTGTCTGCAGATTGCGGTGTTCACAGGGTTGTCCCCGTTTCCGAATAACACGTTGCCCAGCAGCTTTGCATGAGAAAGCTGACAATTCTTGGTTTAAAGGAATGCACTCAGGCAGAGTTCTAAGTTCAAACTTCTGGTCCATCTGGTCCTATTTACAGATATTGATTGAAGCCCTAAATTCCGCCGCCTAACTTCCCTTTGTCCTCTCTCCATTACAAATTTTCAGTCATAGCCCTCTCTCCCTGGGAAAAAAAAAAAAAATCCATGGACTTTTCTACTTGTATTTCTTTTTTAATATAACAAATGTTTACTGACTACCTACTAAGTGACAGACATCGCGACAACATGGGGTAACAATCACAAGGAAAACAATGAAACATTATCATCTGCCCTCTTGAGACTTACATTTCCGAGGACACAATCAACATGCGAAATAATGCACAATCCTTTTTCTTCCCTTCATCTTTGCGAGTTTGATCCAGCTCATACTTCAAGGTCATCAAGGCTACTTCTTGATTAAACATTCAGAATTAATTAATTCCATTCAGAAATGTTTTCTGACTTAATTCCATATTCAGTAAACATGCTGACTTTACCTGCCCAGGGCTTCTCTGGTGGCTCAGCTGGTAAAGAATTGGCCTGCAATGCGGGAGACCTGGGTTTGATCCCTGGATTGGATCCCTGGATTGGGAAGATACCCTGGAGAAGGGAACAGCTACCCACTCCAGTATTCTGGCCTGGAGAATTCCATGGACTGTATAGCCCATGAGGTCGCAGAGTCAGACAAGACTGAGTGATAATCATTGTCATTGTTACCTGCCCAACCCCCCAACCCCCCACTGTCCTGGTCTGTGTGGCAGGTTGGAAAAGAATTTCCAGACATGAGGCAGGAGAGAAGAATAAAGTTTGTTCGAGTGGGACAAGCTGTTAGAACAGTGGGCCAGCTTAAGGGAGAGCCGAACGTTTTTGCAGTCCAGCAGCCAATTTTTATGGCCTCAAGACAGAAAATTCCTACTGGAATGGTGGCATTAGGTGATTGGTTAGGATGCTCTAGGGTGGATAGTAGGATGGGTATTTTACATAATAAGAAGTCTGGGAACTGGCCAGTTTTGATCCAAAAGCTCATGGCAACAGTTGCTATGGGGCTTGGTCAGGTTCAGAGATTTTTATCCTGTGAACTTTGTACAGGGCTCCACACCTGTGACCTTGGTGTTGGGCTCCACATCCACCCCAGTAGGAAGACACAGAATTTCCTTTGAATGACCATTCTTTGTCTTACACTCAGTTGCTATGGATCAGGTGGGGCTCCACTTGGGCTCCAGAAGTGCTGCAGAGTACGGTGAATGCTCCAGACTGTGGAAGGCCTGGAACATCACTGGAATCCAGTATCCTAAGCCCACAATGATTGGCTTGTGCTTAACCACGTGACTCAAATTTCTCCATTCCAAGTGAATCAAAGGAGCTTTGCTCAACAGACAGGCTGCCAGAGATTCTGGAGTCCACGTGCAGAGGTGAGCAATATCATTATTTTTGGTGGCAGTTGAGCATTCATCCAAGAAAATTCCTGTGTCCCCAGACTGCTATAGGAGACCAACTTTTGAGTTCTGCGTGTTCACAGGCTGCCAGAGATTCTGGAGTCCACGTGCAGAGGTGAGCAATATCATTATTTTTGGTGGCAGTTGAGCATTCATCCAAGAAAATTCCTGTGTCCCCAGACTGCTATAGGAGACCAACTTTTGAGTTCTGCGTGTTCACAGGCTGCCAGAGATTCTGGAGTCCATGTGCAGAGGTGAGCAATATCATTATTTTTGGTGGCAGTTGAACATCCATCCAAGAAAATTCCTGTGTCCCCAGACTGCTGTGGGAGACCAACTTTTGAGTTCTGCGTTTTCGCTCCAAGCTACCCCTGGTGTTTAAGAACTGCACGCTGCACCTTGGGCCGGGGTCTCTCATCAATCACCTGCCCTCAGCCCAGCTCTCTTGGGTGGGAGGGGTGGAGAGGGGGAAAAACTGAGATTCATGAAAGGAATCGGGGCTATTCTTGTATTCTTGATATCTGCCCTTCCCACCCTCTCTGGAATTCTGTTTTATTAGCTTCAACTTCTCTGTCCAGAATCTTCAATCGCACCTCCTCTGAACCTTAAATCAACTTCTTAAATTTGGGCCTCTCATTTTGTTGGGGCCAGTGTGAGGAAAGCAGGAGAGACTCCATCTTGAAGCCTGTCATCCATCTTAAAGACAGGATGTGAACTGGGCCTGAACCCTGCCCAAGAGTGAGGAAAACATTGCTAGTGAAAACCAGGTCTCCTGGAGACTTCCCTCCCTACAGATGACAAACGGAGATTGTAGTTGAAGTCAGGCTGCCCCTGTTAGATTAACCACGGAGACATCCCCCTTTGATGTATAATTATTGTCAGCCAGTTCAGTCAGTTCAGTCGCTCAGTAGTGTCCGACTCCTTGTGACCTCGTGGACTGCAGCACGCCAGGCCTCCCTGTCCATCACCAACTCCCAGAGTTCACTCAAACTCACGTACATTGAGTTTACGCCCTTGCAAGCAGTTATGAACATGTTGGACTTACATCACATTACTCTCTCAGATCTCAGTAATCTCATCTGTAAAGTGGGAATAGTCATTGAATATACTTCTTCATAGTGTTGTTGTGAGGATAAAATAATGGATGCAAGGCACTTAGTGCAGGATCTGGTAAAGGTTACACACTTTAAAAATTATAGCTGTAATTTATTATTATGAAGCAAAGCCATGGATGATGGCTTTGGTGCCTCTAGCCCAGTTCGGAGGAACTAGGAGTGCAGGAGGCAGAGAAGTACTTTAGTTGGGTTATGACAGCATAAAATGGGCAGATTATTCATGCACATGCCATGTAGAAGTTTAAGTGGGTCAATGGGACCATATCAAACAAGGCCATTGTGTGAGCTATCGCTCTGCAGTTACCTGGCCAAGAGCCAAAGGCCAAAATTAGGTTTGAAACCAACTGATGTCCTCCTGGAAAGTCCTGTGCCCTAATCTAGGGCTGCAGTGTCTGGAGGAAGGGCCAGCAGAGAGGGAGCCGTCTTCCTAATTGACAAACAGGCTGTGTGTTCTCGCCAGACCCTGATAACAAGATTCTCCGGGGAAATACTGCAATGGGCAAGTTAAGGCTGTCACTGGGAGCTTTGTTTTTTCAAAGAGAGCAATTTTCAAAATAAAGTGGACCCATTCTATAGTGAACTGGGGGATGAGCTATGCTTCTTGGCTGGCAAAGCTGGGGAATACTATGCTTAACTGGAGGAGGGCCGTAGATTTGTCTTTATCACATCCTGTACAAGTATCTTCTACTCTAAGTCTTTCCTGTGACCTTATCCACTTCTTTTTTCAACATTTTTGTGATTTCCTCAAATAAAGAATGTTGTTTCTGTCTTCTAAGTTTCTCTTGCGACTGGGAGGCACCTTTTGGGGACTGGCTTACCTTTAATTTCATCTTTTTCCAATGGATCTACTTAGTTCAACAAAAGTAGCTATTAGTAACCATTTTCTAGGACTTCCCTGGTGGTCTGGCAGTGGAGAGTCCATTCTTCCAATGCAGGGGGTGCAGGTTTGACCCCAGATTGGAGAACTATGGTTCCACATGTCCCAGGCATGGCCAAAAATTTTTTAGAAAACAAAACAATTTCTATAAATATAATTTACTGACATGGAATAACTTCTCAATATACCATTAAATAAGGAAAAAGAAACAGACAAAATAAGTGATACAGTAGGTTCCCATTCAGGATATATGTGTGTGTGTGTGTGTGTGTGCGCGCGCGCATGTGTGTGGTGTGTATGTATATTTCTATCTATACATCTGCCCGTATATACATACTAGAGAAAAAAGTTTGGGAGTCCTTATGCCACAATATTTAACAGTGATTGCCTTTGGATGGTGGGATTTCAGGTGATTTTTATTTTCTTCTTTTTTGTTTATTTGCATGGTCTGGGTTTTCTACATTGTAAATATCATTTATACAATTAAAAATACAGTGTTTTTTAAACAACAAACTTCACTTCCTCTAATTCTTAAATTTTTCCTGATCTCTAATCATTGTTTGCCTTGCTCTTGTTTTCTTGAATTACCTTTATTAATTAAAGAAATTTGATATTGAGATGATAAATGTTAATTGTTCATCAGAGAAGCTGCTGTAGAAAAGAGGTTGGATAGAGCCTATCCCGTATTTAAAGCTACATAGAATGATTTGAAGCCTCTCAGAAAAGTTATCTCCTCCACCACAACCCATTGTTACTTTTTCCTTTGGATTCAGTTCAGTTCAGTTCAGTTGCTCAGTCGTGCCCTACTCTTTGCAACCTCATGGACCACAGCACGCCAGGCTTCCCTGTACATCACCAACTCCCAGAGTTCACTCAAACTCACATCCATTGAGTCGGTGATGCCATCCAACCATCTCATCCTCTGTCATCCCCTTCTCCTCCTGCCCTCAATCTTTCCTAGCATCAGGGTCTTTTCAAATGAGTCAGCTCTTCGCATCAGGTGGCCAGAGTATTGGAGTTTCAGCTTCAGCATCAGTCCTTCCAATGAACACCCAGGACTGATCTCCTTTAGGACTGACTGCTTTGATCCCCTTGCAGTCCAAGGGACTCTCAAGACTCTTCTCCAAAACCACAGTTCAAAAGCATCAATTCTTCGGCACTCAGGTTTCTTTATGGTCCAACTCTCACATCCATACATGTCTATTGGAAAAACCATAGCCTTGACTAGATGGACCTTTGTTGACAAAGTAATGTCTCTGCTTTTTCCTATGCTATCTAGGTTGGTCATAACTTTCCTTCCAAGGAGTAAGCATCTTTTAATTTCATGGCTGCAATCACCATCTGCAGTGATTTTGGAGCCCCCAAAAATAAAGTCAGACACTGTTTCCACTGTTTCCCCATCTATTTGCCATGAAGTGATGGGACCAGATGCCATGATCTTAGTTTTCTGAATGTTGAGCTTTAAGCCAACTTTTTCACTCTCCTCTTTCACTTTCATCAAGAGGCTTTTTAGTTCTTCTTCACTTTCTGCCATAAGGGTGGTGTCATCTGCATATCTGAGGTTATTGATATTTCTCCCAGCAATCTTGATTCCAGCTTGTGCTTCATCCAGCCCAACATTTCTCATGATGTACTCTACACATAAGTTAAATAAGCAGGGTGACAATATACAGCCTTGACGTACTCCTTTTCCTATTTGGAACCAGTCTGTTGTTCCATGTCCAGTTCTAAATGTTGCTATTAGTCATTGCCTTTTTCATTAATTCTTCCCCCCTCCCCGTATTGGGAAGATATATTAGATTGCCAGGGCTGCCATAACAAAGTACCACAGTCTGGCTGACTTGAACAACAGAAATTTACTTTCTCACAATGCTAGAGGCTGTAAGTCTGAGATCAAGGTTTTGATGGGACTGGTTTCTGGGTTCTCTCTCCTTGGCTTGTGGATGACTGGCTTCTCCCAATCTTCATATTGTCTTTCCTCTGTACAAGTCTGTGTTCAAATTTCTTCTTTTTATAAGAGCATCAGTCATATTGGATTAGGGTCCATTCTTAAAATCTCACTTTAACTTCATAACCTCTTTAAAGAACTTGTCTCCAAATATAGTCACATTCTGAGTTACTGGTTAGGATTAATGAATAACACATGAATTTTAATAGACACACTTTAGCCCATGACAGAGGGGTGATATATACTAAATCACAAATTCCTTGAAGCACTTTTCCTTTTTGAAGGAAGGATAACGTGATAAGTTATTGAAAAGGGGATAGGGAGAAAAAGAAATTTAAGGAACATAAAACAAATGTCCAGGGTAGTGGTTTTCAGCCCAAGATGATTTTGTACCTGCCCCCCGCCACCTCCTTCCCAGGGGACATTTGACAATATCAAGAGACATTTTTGTTTGTCACAACAGGGGTTGTTTGTCACAACAGGGGAGATGTTACTGGCATCTAATGCATAGAGGCTAGAGATGCTGCTAAACATTCTACAATGTGTGAAACAGTGCCACAACAAAGGATTATCCAGACCCAGACCTAAATGTACCAAATATACCTAAATATACCAAAAGACGCTTGCTCCTTGGAAAAAAAGCTATGACCAACTTAGACAGCATATTAAAAAGCAGAGATATTACTTTGCTGACCAAGGTCCATCCAGTCAAAGCTATGGTTTTTCCAGTAGTCATGTATGGATGTGAGAGTTGGACTATAAAGAAAGCTGAGCACCAAAGAATTGATGCTTTTGAACTGTGGTGTTGGAGAAGACTCTTGAGATCCCTTGGACTGCAAGGGGATCAAAGCAGTCAATCCTAAAGGAAATCAGTCCTGAATGTTTATTGGAAGGAAGGACTGATGCTGAAGCTGGAACTTCAGTACTTTGGCCACTTGATGCAAACGGCTGACTCATTGAAAAAGACCCTGATGCTGGAAAAGATTGAAGGCAGGAGGAGAAGGGGACGACAGAGGAATAGATGGTTGGATGGCATCACCGACTCAATGGACATGAGTTTGAGTAAACTCCGGGAGTTGGTGATGGACAGGGAGGCCTGGTGTGCTGCAGTCCATGGGGTCACAAAGAGTTGGACATGACTGAGCGACTGAACTGAACTGAACTGAAATATACCAAGGTTGAGAAACCCTAGGATAAACTTTTGGATGACTTCATCAATATAAAATTTAAATATCTTTGATCCAGTGATATTAATACTACTTCAAAGAATCTATCCAGCAGAAATATCCACCCATGTATACAAACATATATATAGATCAGATCAGATCAGATCAGTCACTCAGTCGTGTCCGACTCTTTGCGACCCCATGAATCGCAGCACACCAGGCCTCCCTGTCCATCACCAACTCCTGGAGTTCACTCAGACTCACGTCCATCGAGTCAGTGATGCCATCCAGCCATCTCATCCTCTGTCGTCCCCTTCTCCTCCTGCCCCCAAGCCCTCCCAGCATCAGGGTCTTTTCCAATGAATCAACTCTTCGCATGAGGTGGCCAAAGTACTGGAGTTTCAGCTTAGCATCATTCCTTCCAAAGAAATCCCAGGGCTGATCTCCTTCAGAATGGACTGGTTGGATCTCCTTGCAGTCCAAGGGACTCTCAAGAGTCTTCTCCAACACCACAGTTCAAAAGCCTCAATTCTTCGGCGCTCAGCCTTCTTCACAGTCCAACTCTTACATCCATACATGACCACAGGAAAAACCATAGCCTTGACTAGACGAACCTTTGTTGGCAAAGTAATGTCTCTGCTTTTGAATATGCTATCTAGGTTGGTCATAACTTTCCTTCCAAGGAGGAAGCGTCTTTTAATTTCATGGCTGCAGTACTTATGCTCATTGTTTATCAGTTCAAAATTGAAAATGGCTCAAATGTACTAAAGATCAAGAATTCTTGTTAAAAATTATTACTAGGAAAGATGTTGAAAATATACTGTAATTGAAAAATCAAATTGCAGAACAATATGTATGCTGTCCCTTTTTGTTGTTAAAAATGCAACCCCTGCACAGTTATATATAGTTTCTTTAAAACTACACGTGTTATATATGTGTCTGTGTGCACAGTTGAATACCTGAAGTCAGAGGTTGCCTCTGGGGAATGGCGTTATTGGCAATGGAAGGACTTTCATGCTTAAATTTATACATTTCTGAATTACTTGGCTTAAAGTCTCAAGAATATAGGACTTTGCTTTAGCAAATGTGAGACAGACTCCAGGCTAACTTTGAGAATATTGATTCTTACTAATTTGGATCACTGTTTTACCAAATTACTGTAAATCAGGGAGCAACGTATTGTAATAATCCTCAAACCAAATCTGGCAGAACTCCTGTGGACTAAGAATGATTTTTATATTTTTAAATGGCTGATTGAAAAAAATCAAAAGAAAAAGAATATTTTGTGACGTAAAATTTATACAAAACTCAAATTTCAGTGCCAACATATAAACTTGTATTGGAAGTTTGTATTGTACTCATTCATTGCAGACTCCCTGGGGCTACTTCCACGCTACAACAGCAGAGTGGAGTAGGCTGTCTCACAGTCAAAGCATAAAATATATACTATTTGGCCCTTCACAGAAAAAGTCTGCAAAGTCCTGCAGTACAATATGTAAGATGCTGTCTAGGATGTTGAACTTCCAGCTCTTTTGCTACAGTCCCACTAAAAGAATTGTGAAAAACTATGTCACCTCTTCACCTTCTTTCATCGACATCAAAAATGTTTTTAAGGACTTCCGTGGTGGTTCAGTGGTAGAGAATCCACCTGACAACACAGGAGACACAGGCTCCATCCCTGATCCAGAAAGACCCCACAAGCCACAGAGCAGCTCGGCCCCTGTGCCATGGCTATTGAGCTTGTGCTCTAGAGCCTGGAAGCTGCAACATGAGAAGCCTACACACTGCAACTAGAGAGTAGAGAAAGCCCATGCACAGCAACAGACGCAGCACAGCCAAAAATAAATAATGCATAATTTTTAAAAATGTTTTTAAGTGTAAGTAGATACAAAGAGTCTAATTTCTAACATCTACATATTCTGGCATTATATATTGATATTTTAATGAATTGTTATATCACTTCAAAAATGCATCCAACTGAATCTCTAACAGTTTGGTACCTACCATCCATCCCCTGGAGAAAGAAATGACAACCCACTCCAGTATTCTTGCCTGGAGCATCCCCTGGACGGCAAAGCCTGGCGGGCTACAGACCATGGGGTTGCAAAAGTCAGACATGACTTAAGCAACTTAGCACACATATATCATCCATATTAAAAACTAAAATAAACAAGCTCTTCTTTGAAGTTGAAAATTTAATCTTTTTTTAAACTTACATTCTATTTTTAAATGAGTTCCACACAGAATTTTATTCTAATATATTCTATATTTATGCTTGAAAATATTTTTTATCATCATCACACTATCTGTAACAAAAATATGTATTTAAATTGAGGTTACAACTAAAGTCTCTTACCATAGTCTGGGTTTCTTCCTGGGACTCCCTGACCTCCTAAATGATTTTTTTTTTAATTTGTATTCATTGAGATTCATTCTTTTGCTGTATAGTTCTATAGCTTTTAACAAATGCATAATGCCTTGTATTCACCATTTCGATGTCATAGAGACTAGTTTCTGTTCAGTTCAGTTCAGTTCAGTCACTCAGTCATGTCCGACTCTTTGCAACCCCATGAACTGCAGCATGCCAGGCCTCCCTGTCCATCACCAACTCCCAGAATCCACCCAAACCCATGTCCATTGAGTCAGTGATGCCATCCAACCATCTTATCCTCTGTCGTCCCCTTCTCCTCCTGCCCTCAATCTTTCCCAGCATCAGGGTCATTTCAAATGAGTCAGCTCTTCAGATCAGGTGGCCAAAGTATTGGAGTTTCAGCTTCAACATCAGTCCTTCCAATGAACACCCAAGACTGATCTCCTTAGAATGGACTGGTTGAATCTCCTTGTAGTCCAAGGGACTCTCAAGACTCTTCTCCAACACCACCGTTCAAAAGCATCAATTCTTTTGCACTCAGCTTTCTTTATAGTCCAACTTACATCCATACATGACTACTGGAAAAACCATAGCCTTGACTAGATGGACCTTTGTTGACAAAGTAATGTCTCTGCTTTTTCCTATGCTATCTAGGTTGGTCATAACTTTCCTTCCAAGGAGTAAGCATCTTTTAATTTCATGGCTGCAATCACCATCTGCAGTGATTTTGGAGCCCCCAAAAATAAAGTCAGACACTGTTTCCACTGTTTCCCCATCTATTTGCCATGAAGTGATGGGACCGGAAGCCATGATCTTAGTTTTCTGAATGTTGAGCTTTAAGCCAACTTTTTCACTCTCCTCTTTCACTTTCATCAAGAGGCTCTTTAGTTCTTCACTTTCTGCCATAAGGGTGGTGTCATCTGCATATCTGAGGTTATTGATATTTCTCCCAGCAATCTTGATTCCAGCTTGTGCTTCCTCCAGCCCAGCATTTCTCATGATGTACTCTGCATAGAAGTTAAATAAGCAGGGTGACAATATACAGCTTTGATGTACTCCTTTTCCTATTTGGAACCAGTCTGTTTTTCCATGTTCAGTTCTAACTGTTGCTTCCTGACTTGCATACAGGTTTCTCAAGAGGCAGGTCAGGTGGTCTGGTATTCCCATCTCTTGAAGAATTTTCCACAGTTTATTGTGATCCACACAATCAAAGGCTTTGGCATAGTCAATAAAGCAGAAATAAATGTTTTTCTGGAACTCTCTTGCTTTTTCGATGATCCAGCGGATTGGCAATTTGATCTCTGGTTCCTCTGCCTTTTCTAAAACCAGCTTGAACATCTGGAAGTTCACAGTTCATGTATTGCTGAAGCCTGGCTTGGAGAATTTTAAGCATCACTTTACTAGCGTGTGAGTTGAGTGCAATTGTGTGGTAGTTTGAGCATTCTTTGGCATTGCCTTTCTTTGGGATTGGAATGAAAACTGACCTTTTCCAGTCCTGTGGCCACTGCTGAGAATAGTTTAACCACCCTAAAATCTTCTTTGCTTCCTCTTTTCCCTCCTCTCTTCCCTCAAACACCCAAATGATTAATGATCTTTTTATTATCTCTGTTGTTTTGCCTTTTCCAGAATGTCATAAAATTAAAATCATACATTAGTAGCCTTTTCAGGCTAACTTCTTTCACTTAGCAATATATATTCAAGATTACCCATACTTTTTTGTGGCTTGAGAGCTTCTTTCTTGTCTGTGAATAATGTTTCATCATATGGATGTACCACTGTTAGTTTTTCCATTCACCTATTGAAGGTTGGTTCTAGTTTTTAGTGATTCATAGTGGTTATGAATAAAGCTGCTACAAACATTCATGTGCAGGTAAAACTTACTTTTTGTCATGATTTCAGTTTTATTTTTTAAAATATTTGTCTGCTTTGAGTCTTAGTTGCAGCATGCAGTTTCATTTTTAGTTGCAGCAATCAAACTTTTATTTGTGGCATGTGGGATCTAGTCCCCTGACCAGGAATTAAACCCAGACCCCATCCTTGGGAATGTAGAGTCTTAGCCTCTGGACCACCATGAAAGTCCCATCATTTTTCATTTCAAGTATAATATTCAAAGAATATAATAAAAATGATTGACAGAGAAATACATCTTGAAAGTCAAAATTAAAATGATATAGCCCATCATAATATATTATTCAATTTTTTAAGTAATAAAAAACAAGATAATAAATAATTTGTTGGTTCTTACTACTTAAATAGCAAAAATATAATATAATATGTAGCTGAAATTAAAAGTTATTTGTGAAGTACGAAAAATTATGCAAGGCCCAGTGTTCTTTCTGCAAATATGTAAATAGGCATATATAAAGCTCTGGGGTTAAACTTTTGAGATTAGTTAGAGAATATTTAAGTATATAAAAACCAGAAACAATCTCATTAAATTCATTAGACATCATAACAAAATTGTTCCTATTTATTTAATGAAACAGGAAGATACATGCATACACAAAGGCAAATTCACTGTTTGTAGTACCAATATAGGTTTGTTCCCTGCAAATACACAATTCTGATGTGTACTATTTTACTTGATTCCTATTACAAAAGAAAAACATATGGTGCATTTATTGATAATGCAGTTTTCCTGCATCATCATATTCTGGTTAAAAAAAAAAAAACAGGAAAACTTCAAAGAATGTAAAATTTTCAAATTCAAAACGGTCTTTTTGTCAAGGTAGGTGATAGAATATATTTTATTTAACAATTTGTTAGCTTAATTGATAGCATATATATATTTAGACATTTAGTAAGTGGGATTCCATTTATACTTTGATCCTAAGAATACATTTAGGAATGAGATAGATATCACTCTTTTTGTTCCATAGAGTAATACAGAAACTTAGGTTGATATTAGAACAGCCTAGACTGCTGGGAATGCTTTAACCTAAGTACAAACTTAACCCTGATCATCACTACACTGGTTTATAAAATGAAAAGAGAGCAGTGCTGTGTCCCCAGGTGCTGTTCACTCTGACTGAATCTATCTCAGTACATCTGAAGAATAAAGTTCTTTAATCATTGCTACTAGAGTTCTCATAGCTGCTGCTACTTCTGTGTAACAGTAAAGATAAAGAAAACCCAGTCTCTCCCCAAAGATCACCATGTGAAGGTCCAAGCCTTGGGTGGGCAATTCAGGCATATTCTCCCCATTAGGCTGCTAACTGGGATCAAGAGTCAGGTACCAGGGTCCAGCCCCGGTTGGATCCAGGGATTCCCTCGGGAGGATGGCGTCGATTAAAAGGAAAGATGAAAGACACAGAGGCTTAACCTGACTGGTTTATGTGGGAAACTAATAAAGTTCGTGACACTGAACTTGCTCTGACTACGGAGGCCACAGGCGCTCTCTCGAATAGCTGAAGGTGCCCCACCTTAGGCACCTTCTCGAGTGGGTCTTAGAAGCCCAGGCAAATAAGTAGTCTCAGAGAGCCCCCACACTCCAATCATTCATCCTGAAGGAAGAACAGAGAAGAAAAGGAGAGAAAAGGAAACAAGAAAGAACGACACTAGGAGACCAAGCCTGATGAGCAAGGCCCACAACTTTATTTTCCAAAGTAGTTTTTATACCTTAAGTTGTGCATAGAGAATAATAGGGGGGTAGAGTCATGCAAGGTCAGCAGTCCTTGACCCTTATCGAAGCCAGGCTTTCTTTCTGCAAACTTATCATATGCAAAGGCTTTAGGTGATTTACATCATCTTCTGGCCAGGAGGCCTATTAACATTTTATGAGCCTTCTTCAGAAAACTTATTTTTCTCTAAAGGTGATTATTCTAAAGTCAGGCGCCACCCTCCGAAAGCATTAGATAAAGTTGCATTCCTAAGGGCAAAAGTGTGGTGGGCTATAACAAGAAAAGAATTAACTCAAGGGTCCAAGGTTACAAACATTAAAGCTACTACTTACATTTCTATATACCAACTATATTAATCAATACACTCCCAGGGACACAGTAGGTAAGGGATATGGAAACATGGCAGCAAGCATTAGCTCAACAAAGAAATCCTCTACTAGTTCTATTCTAACAATTTTAACTGTCTGAGAAGCTCTGCATTAGAATATCTTAAGCTTCCCGTGCCTCTCGTGGTTGGGAGGCTGTGAACAATCACATGCGTAGCTGCAGGAGTCCGAACAAACCTGCCAGGCAAGCTAGAAAGTCATCAGAGGGGTTTGAATTGAAACACTCCTATTATGCCCAGGAGACTTATTAACTAGAGCTCTAAGTTGATTTTCTTCAGAGAAAGGTGGTCGGGGATAGCCCCCCATTAATGTCAGAAGAGTTGGTGAAAGTTGTGAAATAGTAAAACAGACAGATTTTGGTTTTGGGGTAGATGCTTAGGCAGGTCCAGGGGGCCTCTCGAGTCCTGATTCGCCTTTGCCCTCAGGGCCTCTCCTCATGACTTTTGTCATGGGTGGGAACTCCCGTGCTGGCTCCCGGCAGTCAGGTCTTGAACTCATAGATTCAATTCTCTTATTTATGATGGTGGTTCATAAAGCTATGGCTGAAGAGGCTTTGTCTTTGGATCTACTTGTCACGTGAGGACCACATTTGGGATATGTGTTCACGTGTTAATATTTCTCTGCAGCCTGTGAGGCCCTGCGCACCAAGTCCCTGGTCACAGAGTCCAGTCCTGGGCCTAAACACAAGAAGCAGAGGTCGCTCATCACTTGTCAAAGATCTACGCACTGCCCGGGAAAAAAGGATTGCGATGGGACCATTTGGATATGACAACCAAGATCTCTAGCTAAGTGAAAACTCAGAAGTTTTTCCCAGGGCTTTTTCCCCTTGAAAAAAAGGTAATTATTTCTAGGATGAGCCCTTCTCTTGCTCCAAGACACAGGCAGCAGTGGACTTAGTCACATTCTTCTCTTTACCTGATGTTGTATAATCTCTTTGTCATTATGTTTATAAAGAAAAATCGATTTAATGTTGACCTGGCTTTTTTTTTTTTTTGACCTGGCTTTTTAATTTGCACCATATACACAGAGGGTTCAAGAAAACTGACATCATGCTAGATGACAGTGCATATTTTTCCATAACCCAGGAAAGTCATCTACTAAATGTAGGTCAGAACTCCACATTTTACTAGAACAGAAATATTCAAAGACCCAGAATCTTTTGCAAGGTATACAAAGAGCCTTTTGAAACCCAAACTAGAATCCCATTAGTCTGGGAAAGAAAGTCATAGGTGATGTTTTCTATCCACAAGTCTAGTCTTATTCTAAAGCAAGCTCTTTAACTGCAGCCCACAAGGCAATGAGCAAATCATGTCACAGGACTTTCCTAAGAAAACAGAGTCAGTACAATATTTCCCACCTTGTATTGTGTGTATGGGTGTGAACGCTTTTAGATTCCTGTGAAGCATTGCTGCAGTTTCACAAGGCTGATCAGCAATTCTTACGAGCCTCAGAGTAGTTAATGCTTAAAAGATTTAGATATCATGGGAGAGTTACAAACTGTATCTGTATCCTAAGCTGGGATCCTCTAAGAGCACACAATACCCCTAAACTTGCCATGGAAGAGGAAAGATCCAGAATTCACAGTAGTGTGAATCCAGCTTTCTTTCCAAAATATTGATTGCTATTTATACCCTAAATAGCTTTGGAACATTCAGTGATTATTGTAAAATAAAGGCAATATGAATCGCACTCTGTTTTTCTTCTGATCAGATCCTCCCTTCTGGTGCACTATTATGATCAGAAATATGAAAAGCAATAATTTCCACTATGAACTCCTAGCAGCTATGGAACATGGAGGGAAAAAAGAACTTTGGGGAATATCAGTTAAGTATGAAAAAGAAAATCTTCCCTTTTCCTGTTTCATGTAACCCATTTTTATTTGTTAATTTACACACTTCATCCCAGTGAAACACTAATCCATTAAGCACCACCACATATATCAAAGTCTTTTCCACACCTATCAAATCTGAAGATTCTAAGATCTGGCTTCCATGAGACATTTGAGACAACAAATAATTCTGTATGAGTAGTTTTTCAGCCCCTGTATCTCTGATTTTCACTTCATAATGAAAGGACTTTATTGTGCTCTCTGCATCACTGGCAGGAACAAGAGGGCTGAACTGAACTCTTCAGTAGGTCAGCAAGGCCAAATAGAGGGTCTGTTAGGCTATCTGTACTGTGGGAAGGGCAGCAGCAGAAATCACCCTTGTCTTTGAGCGATGTTAAAAGACACACATTTAAGAACCTTTCACAGACAATATGCTTAGTCTAGTAGGAATTGTTTGGTACACTGCAGATGTGCTGTGAGAGGCCAGGGGAGGGGGGTGCTGCCATAGTCTTGGATCTCAGAGACAGCAAGAGCCTTAGAGAGGAGAGAAGACCCTCCAGGCTGGGGAAAGGACAGGAGAAAAGCTGGAGGAAGGAACTTGGCAGGGGTCCTTGAAGGCTCCATTTTCAGCTCCTGTTTCCCAAATCAGTTCACTTGTTACTTCACAGTTAAGAAGCTGGACATCCATCTCCTTACTCTTGTACTTTGTATGTGTGTGTGTGTGTGTGTGTTAGTTACTCAGTTGTGTCTGATTCTTTGTGACCCCTTGAGGACTATAGCCCACCAGGCTCCTCTGTCTATGGAATTATCCAGGCAAGAATACTGGAGTGGGTTGCCATGCCCTTCTCCAGGGGATCTTTCTGACCCAGGGATCGAACCTGGGTCTCCTGCGTTGCAGGCAGATTCTTTACTGTCTGAGCCACCAAGGAAACTGAATCTATTCATACTAATAAAATGTTATAATGACAAAATACTCCAGAGGTCCCACAAATCCTTGCCTGTCCTTCCAGACTGAGGCTGTTGTAAGAGACTCTCTCCCCACCCAGAATGTCTCGGCTGTCTCCTTTCCATTGCTCCTATTTTCATCTTTCCTCTTCTTTCTTCTGCCACAGACATTCACTAACTCCACAGGTTGAATTAGACAAAGGGCTGCTGCGAATCCTACTGTAAAAGCTTCTGATCCTACTGACCAAGCTTCTGCTTGGTCCAGCTTGTTCAAGAAACACCATGCTGGCCTTTTCTCAGCCAAGATCTAGAGAAAATTTCCATTTTTCCATCAAGATTTATGTCTTTACTAGTTTACACATTCCATCTGTTAGCATTCCTAGTGAACTACATCAACAGAAATTTCCTGACCAGCAAAAAGGGGTTGGTGACTCAGAAAGAAAACACCTGTGTTAGAATTTATTCTCTCCCCTCCCACAGCCTCCCACTGGTTATCACTTAATCCTCCCACTCCACCCATCATTTCTAGAAGAACTATACTGTCAGCAAATAGTTACCAAATGCATGTATTATTGAGGCATCATGGATATTCCAAGAAGTACAAGACAGTTTTTCTGACTCTGAGAAATTTGTTGTCTTGGTTGATAAAATGGGCTCATTTGTTGGAGGCAGCATCAGAGCCTCTCAAAAGTCAAGAGTGAGCTGGATACTCCCACTTTTTTGAGACTTCAGCTATATTTTTAAAAATTAAAGTACCAGAATGATATTTTTTAAAATATGGTAGGTTTTTAAAGTATACACTTAAATTATTGTTTTAACACAAAAATTCACAATGACTAACTTTTGAAACAATGTCAAAAATCTAAATTGACATGAATGCTTTAGCAATACTATTCATAATAGCCAAGAAGTGGAAATAACCCAAATGTCCATCAACTGACAGATGGATAAATAAACTTTGATTTATCCATACAATAAAATATTACTTGTCAATAAAATATAATGAAGTACTAGTGTGATGACAGATGAATGGATAAAGAAGATTGAGATATATATATGTATGTACATACATATACATACAATGGAATATTACTCAGCCATAAAAAGAATGAAATGCTCCATTTGCAGCAATATGGATGGACCTAGAGATTATCATACTAAATGAAGTTAGGAAGACAGAGGAAACAAATATCATATGATATCACTTATATGTGGAACCTAAAAAAAATGATACAAATGAACTTATTTATAAAACAAAAATAGACTCACCAGACATGGAAAACAAACTGATGGTAACCAAAGGAGAAAGGAGGTGGAGAGGAATTAGTTAGGAATCTGGCATTAGCAGATACACACTACTATATATGAAATGATTCCCTGATAACTCAGTTAGTAAAGAATCCGCCTGCAATGCAGGAGACCCTGGTTCAATTCCTGGTCAGGAAGATCCTCTGGAGAAGGGATAGGCTGCATACTCCAGTATTCTGGCCTAGACTATTCATACAGTCCAAGGGATCACAAAGAGTCGGACACATCTGAGAAACTTGCACTCACTCACTCACATATATAAAATAGATAAACAATAAAAACTTATATAGCACAGGGAACTATATTCAATATCATTAATAACCTATAATGAGAAAGAATCTGAAAAAGAATATCTATATAA
Organism: Bubalus bubalis; assembly: GCF_019923935.1. Lineage (NCBI taxonomy): Eukaryota > Metazoa > Chordata > Mammalia > Artiodactyla > Bovidae > Bubalus > Bubalus bubalis. The sequence goes on from NC_059167.1 coordinate 18,372,840, forward strand.
TTGATTCACTTAAGCTGTACACTTGAAACAAACACAATATTATAAATCAATATACTTCAGTTTTTAAAAAATGACGAAGTACTGATAAATACTAAAACCTGGCTGAACCTTATGCTAAGTGAAAGAAGCCAGTTAGAAAAGACCATATATTGTATGATTTCATTTATATGAAATTTTCAAAATAGACAAATTTTTTTTGTGTGTGTATTCCTTCTTAAACCAGTTGTCTGCTGAAGGGCACTTGGGTTATTTCCATGTCCTGGCTATTGTAAATTGTGCTGCTATGAACATTGGAGTGCATGTATCTTTTTGAATCAGAGTTTTCAACTGTTCGGTTGCATGCCCAGAGGTGGAATTGCCGGATCATGTGGCTGCTTTATTTTGATCTTTTTTAGGAAACTCCATACTGCTTTCTGTAGCAGCTACACCAATTCACATTCCCACCAGTAGCGCAGGGGGGCTTCCCAGGTGGCGCTAGTGGCACTAATGGTAAAGAACCTGCCTGCCAATGCTGGACACGTGAGACGAAGGTTCAGTCCCTGGTTGGGAAGGTCCCCTGGAGGAGGGCGTGGCAACCCACTCCAGTATTCTTGCCTGGAGAATCCCATGGACAGAGGAGCCTGGTGAGTTACAGTCCGAAGGTTTACACAGAGTCGGACACGACGGAAGCGACTTAGCACGCCTGCATGTACAATAGTGTAGGGAGAGATCCCCTTTCCCCAACTCTCTCCAGCATTTGTTTTTTCACAGACTTTTTGATGATAGCCATGCTGGTCAGTATGTGGTTTTTATTTGTATTTCTCTCCATGGGGTGGCAAAGAGTCAGACACGACTGAGAGACTGTCAATAATTATCAGTGTTGAGCATCTTTTCATGTGCCTGTTGGCCATCTGTATTTCTTCTTTGGAGTAGTGTTTCTTTAGGTCTTCTGCCCATTTTTTGACTGGGTTGTGTGTGTGTGTGTGTGTGTGTGTGTGTTTTATGCGTTATATAAGCTGTTTGTAGATAAGGGACTAGATCTGATAGACAGAGTGCCTGATGAACTATGGAATGACTTTGTACAGGAGACAGGGATCAAGACCACCCCCATGGAAAAGAAATGTAAAAAAAGCAAAATGGCTGTCTGGGGAGACCTTACAAATAGCTGTGAAAAGAAGAGAAGCGAAAAGCAAAGGAGAAAAGGAAAGATATAAGCATCTGAATGCAGAGTTCCAAAGAATAGCAAGAAGAGATAAGAAAGCCTTCCTCAGCGATCAATGCAAAGAAACAGAGGAAAACAACAGAATGGGAAAGACTAGAGATCTCTTCAAGAAAATTGGAGATACCAAGGAAACATTTCATGCAAAGATGGGCTCGATAAAGGACAGAAATGGTAGGGACCTAACAGAAGCAGAAGATATTAACAAGAGGTGGCAAGAATACACAGAAGAACTGTATAAAAAAGATCTTCACGACCCAGATAATCACAATGGTGTGATCACTCACCTAGAGCCAGACATCCTGGAATCTGAAATCAAGTGTGCCTTAGAAAGCATAACTATGAACAAAGCTAGTGGAGGTGATGGAATTCCAGTTGAGCTATTTCAAATCCTGAAAGATGATGCTGTGAAAGTGCTGCACTCAATATGCCAGCAAATTAGGAAAACTCAGCAGTGGCCACAGGACTGGAAAAGGTCAGTTTTCATTCCAATCACAAAGAAAGGCAATGCCAAAGAATGCTCAAACTTCCACACAATTGCACTCATCTCACACACTAGTAAAGTAATGCTCAAAATTCTCCAAGCCAGGCTTCAGAAATACGTGAACCATGAACTTCCAGATGTTCAAACTGGTTTTAGAAAAGGCAGAGGAACCAGAGATAAATTGCCAACATCCACTGGATCATGGAAAAAGCAAGAGAGTTCCAGAAAAACATCTATTTCTGCTTTACTGACTATGCCAAAGCCTTTGACTGTGTGGATCACAATAAACTGTGGAAAATTCTGAAAGAGATGGGAACACCAGACCACCTGACCTGCGTCTTGAGAAACCTGTATGCAGGTCAAGAAGCAACAGTTAGAACTGGACATGGAACAACAGACTGGTTTCAAATATGAAAAGGAGTATATCAAGGCTGTTATTGTCACCCTGTTTATTTAACTTATATGCAGAGTACCTCATGAGAAACGCTGGGCTGGAAGAAGCATAAGCTGGAATCAAGATTGCCAGGAGAAATATCAATGACCTCAGATATGCAGATGACACCACCCTTATGGCAGAAAGTGAAGAGGAACTACAGAGCCTCTTGATGAAAGTGAAAGAGGAGAGTGAAAAAGTTGGCCTAAAGCTCAACATTCAGAAAACTAAGATCATGGCATCCGGTCCCATCACTTCATGGCAAATAGATGGGGAAACAGTGGAAACAGTGTCAGACTTTATTTTTCTGGGCTCCAAAATCACTGCAGATGGTGATTGCAGCCATGAAATTAAAAGATGCTTACTCCTTGGAAGGAAAATTATGACCAACCTAGATAGCATATTCAAAAGCAGAGACATTACTTTGCCAACAAAGGTCCGTCTAGTTAAGGCTATGGTTTTTCCAGTGGTCATGTATGGATGTGAGAGTTGGACTGTGAAGAAAGCTGAACGCCGAAGAATTGATACTTTCAAACTGTGGTTCAAAAAGAGTCGAACTCTTGAGAGTCCCTTGGACTGCAAGAAGATCCAACCAGTCCATTCTAAAGGAGATCAGTCCTGGGTGTTCATTGGAAGGACTGATGCTAAAGCTGAAACTCCAATTCTTTGGCCACCTCATGCAAAGTGTTGACTCATTGGAAAAGACCCTGATGCTGGGAGGGATTGGGGGCAGGAGGAGAAGGGGGCGACAGAGGATGAGATGGCTGGATGGCATCACTGACTCGATGGACGTGAGTTTGAGTGAACTTTGGGAGTTGGTGATGGACAGGGAGGCCAGGTGTGCTGTGATTCATGGGGTCACAAAGAGTCGGACACGACTGAGCAACTGAACTGTATTGAACTGAAGCTGTTTGTACATTTTGGATGTTAACCTCTTGTCAATTGCATCATTTGCAAATATTTTTTTACCAATCCATAGGTTGCCTTGTCATTTTGTCGACAGTTTTCTTTGCTATGCAAAAGCTTATAAGTTTGATTAGGAAACATTTGTTTATTTTTGCTTTTGTTTCCTTTGTCTTAGGAGACAGGTCCAAAAAATATTGCTATACGTCAGAGAATGTTTTGCCTATGTTCTCTTCTAGAAGTTTTATGGTATCATGTCTTATATTTAGGTATTTTAACCATTTGAGTTTATTTTTGTGTATGGTGAGGGAGTGTTCTAATTTCATTCTTTTACATGTAGCTGTCCAGCTTTCCCAGGACCACTTGCTAAAGAGACTATCTTTTCTCCATTGTATATTCTCCTCTCCTTTGTGGTAGATTACAGAATAAGCAGTTTATAGAAACAGAAAGTAGATTACAGATTATATAGGGCTGGGAGAGGTGGGAATTAGGGTGGGAGGGTTGGAGAGGGGAACAGGAATTGACTGTTAATGGGTGTTTTTTAGGGGGAACAAATACATTCTAAAACTACATTGGGGTGATGATTGTGCAACCTTTTGAATATACCAAAAAACATTGTATCATACATTTTTTTTTTTGACCACACCTCAAGGCCTGTGGGATCTTAGTTCCCTGACCATGGATCAAATCTGTGCCCCCTGCAGGGGAATCGCATAGAGCCTTAACCACTGGACCACATCATACACTTTAAATGGGTAAATTGTAGTGTCTTAATCGTATCTCAATTAAGCTGTTTTTAAAAGTTTAAACCGAAATGGCTTCATGACTGTGAAAGGCCCACCAATGTAGGATGCTGGGCAGTGTGGAGCAGTGACCAGAACATTGGTTTGAAAGTCGACATGCTACTGCTACTGCTAAGTCACTTCAGTCGTGTCTGACTCTGTGCGACCCCATAGACGGCGGCCCACCAGGCTCCCCTGCCCCTGGGATTCTCCAGGCAAGAACACTGGAGTGGGTTGCCATTTCCTTCTCCAATGCATGAAATTGAAAAGTGAAAGTGAAGTCACTCAGTCGTGTCTGACTCTTAGCGACCCCATGGACTGCAGCCTACCAGGCTCCTCCATCCATGGGATTTTCCAGGCAAGAGTACTGGAGTGGGGTGCCACTGCCTTCTCCGGAAAGTCAACATGCTTAAGTCCAAATATTTGGCTGCTTATCAATTATGTGACCTTGGGTGAGTTACTTAATTCTCTGAGGTTTATTTTATTTATTGTAAAATGGTTGACAATATTTCCTACTTCATAGGGTTGTTTTTTTTTTTAAAGAAATATAAATTTAAAAAAATATTAAAGAGTTATTCTGTTCCAGGCACTGTTCTAGATTCTGGGATAATAATTGTGACCAGGACAGTCAAGGCATAGAACTTCTCCAGCGTAAAATATTGGCCATTAACTTAAAAATATTAGAAACCCTGAAAGCTAACACTGTGCCAAACACATTTATGAGCTAAATTTTGCCCCTGGGCTGACAGTTTGTGATCCCTGGTATAGGCTTTTCAGATGGTGAGTTTCTAGACTATTGCCCACTTGGCTGAACCTCAGCACCCTCAGCCTGCTCCCATATGCTTCCAACACCAACCAAAGAAAATAATCCTCATAAAATCCAGGGAAATCATCCTAGCAAGTAATTGAGCCAGCTCTATAAGATGCCGCAGGCTTCCTCAATGAGCCCATTCATTTTCCAGGCTTGGACTGAGCTGGCATTTTCTACAGGGTAGGTTTAGAAGGGACATGTGCTTCCCATGCCTTTCAAAACTATCTGACCTCTGAGAACCTCTTTGGAAGGCCAGTTCAGGACACCGTCCCAGATGTTTGGATTTAACCCTTTCATTCTTCTTCACCTGCTGATGCCTAACACCTCGACTGTTTTTGGCCAGACATGCTAAGTGTGCAGTGGCTGCACAGGAGGCTGTTTCCTGGAACTCTATAATGGATGATTAAACTGTTTCAGTTCTCTAACATATCCCAGACCTCAGAAAATAAAGAAAGCATTAAATGTATCTTGTAGCTTTTCAATTAAGAATCAAGCAACCTCACATTACTCATTTATCCATCAACAGAGAAGAAGAGTTTAAAGCTCTTGAGAAGAGGAATTTTATAGAAAGTATTTGGGAAGTCAGGGCCTTCATTGGGGTCATATTACCCCTTCAACACCAAACTGCTTTTTGGAGTGCTTCACCCCCGTAGGGTCATGGAATGCCACAGGACCTCTGAGTTTGAGTCTTTCATGGGCAGAAGCTAAGTGGAGCACACCAGACTTCCAAAAGCCTCTGCCAAGTCAATGCGGTGTAGAGAAAAATGGTAGACTCGTGTTCAAATTCCCTTCTGCTACACTAGTAACTATGTGACTCTGTGAAAATTACTTTATCATTCTGAATTTTACTTTCACATTTGTAAAAGGAGAAGAATAATAAGATCTCATGGGTCTTTTGCAGTGGTTCTCAACCTAGTTACATATTAACATTGCTTTTTAAAAATGTGACAGCCTGTCCTACAAATCAAGTCAGAATCTCTGAGGGTGAAATCAATAGCAATATATTATAAAAGGTCCACGGATTATTCTAGCATACAGTCAGGATTGAAAAATCGCTGGTGAGGATTAAATGTTACTTGTGTGTTAAAAAAAAAAAAAGTTACTTGTAAAGCCGTTCTTATTCGTTCCTGCTGCTGCTGCTGCTAGGTCGCTTCAGTTGTGTCCAACTCTGTGTGACCCCATAGACAGCAGCCCACCAGGCTCTGCTGTCAAACCAGCAATTGACTATATTTTTAGTATAGGTTCTAAAACTGTACCACCAGGTGTCAGTCTGACCATACAAGTTGGTCCCTAGAAATTTTTATTTCCCTGTTTTCTCAATAACAGCCATGTACCATCCCCATGAGCATTTGTTACCTGCCTGTCTTATGCCAGCTACATGCTAGTGACCATGTGATTTCAAGTCATATGACAAGTAGTCAGGGTAGTTATTGCCTCAAGTATGAGGAATCAGAGGGTCAGAAATTCCTTGTACAGGATGTACAATAAGCAGCAGAACTGAGATTCAAGCTTCATTCATTCATTCACTCATTCAAAAATACTGAATCTTACTAGGCACAAGGTACTGTAAGTGGTAATTCGGATCCAAAGGTGAACAAAACATAATTGTTATCTTCTGGAGGTTCATTTTATCCTTTACTTGTAAGTACATTTGGAATAAAGGGGGGCATTTTATTTCATAGTTGTTTTTAACCTCAGGTGAGCTATATCTAGAACTGAAATTCTCTATTCCTAAGAGGGTAAAATTGCCCTCATAGAATTTCCTGGGATGGCTGTTCCACTGTACCCAGTCATTATAATAAAATTTTAAACGTTGAGAGCTTCTTAGTTACTAATGAAGCTAGAGACCACATTTGTTTTAATGCTATCTCGTTAGCTTATTTATATCCTCAGCTTCCCTGGTGGCTCAGATAGTAAAGAATCTGCCTGCAATGTGAGAGACCTGGGTTCTATCCCTGGGTTGGAAAGATCCTCTGGAAGAGATATGGCAACCCACTCCAGTATTCATGCCTAGAGAATCCCCACAGACAGAGGAGCCTGGCAGGCTACAGTCCATGGGGTCGCAGAGTCAAACACAACTGAGCTACTAAACACACATTAGCTTACTTATATCCTCAGCAGCAAACTATTAGCATAGATTATATGTTTTAAGTTTTAGTAAATGGATATTTGCTGAATGAATCAACGCCTAGTATTCTAAGCACTGTGCATAACAAACCACAAGGGAAATCTTTAAAGAAGTCTGCATTGTATAGTGGTAAGCAGATTTGACTATTTCCTTCCAAAGTTTGTTCTAAAAGTCTCCAGTTAATTCATCCCTGAGGTGAGAAATTCTCGAAAATCTTGGAAAAGGTTCTAAATGAGCCAGGGACTAGAGGACTACTATATTACTATATTTGATCTGTGGCTCGAGTCTAACGGCTACTCTGAAGCTTGCTCCGTGTCACAAAGACACCAGCTGTTATCCGTCTCAGAGTTGTCATTCACTAACCAAGCAGTTTGACAATTAGGACCATAACGATTACCAGGTTGGGTCAGAGCTATAGTCCATTTAATAGTCTCTTATCTTGGATGAAAGGTTATTCAAGTAGTGGTTCTTAAACCTGGTTAGGAATCAGAATCACTTGGTGGAGCTTTGCAAAAATAAAGTACACCTACTCCAATCCAAAGAAGTAAAATCCCTGGAACTAGGAGGGGAACCTGGGGCATTAATATAGGACTGTCTGGTTCATGCATATATGCTTCTGTACTTCATAAGTTTGCTCTAATTGTTTCTGTATTCTGACTATATTCCTTCCTTGGATATTGAGTTCCATGTGCTTATTGCCTACAGCTTGAAATAGTCTTTTTCTTTTTATCAGTCCTCATCTTAACAGTACTGAAAGTTTGTCAGTTACATTGTAATCCTAGGATTTGGGGATTTGAGAGCAGAGTTCCTATTGGTCTTACCCATGCCTCTTGTGATACTATAGACTTAGCTTACCCCCTAAAGCATGCCTAGCAGTCACATGCCCATTCCTGAGATTTTTTGGTTTACAAGCAGCTCTAGCTTTATTAAGTAATCCTTCTGCATGAGAAAAATAATATCTGTTTCTGTGATGATTGTGACCTGGGATTGTTGCTTCCTAGGTCATTCAGGGCAAGGAAAGCACTTGTTGAAGGTTTTGGGTTAAAGTCCTGTTATGAGTCTAGTCAGCCTGTTAGCGTTGGAGACGCCAGGAAGGAGAATATGGTTTCATTTAAGAACTCAATAACTAACATAACCCTTTGGAATGGAGGTAGGGGGGCAGGAGTATTTACAGTAAAGTATACAAGGGAATGAATAGAGAAGTAGAATACCAGGGTCACAGACCAGCCAAATAGAATGAAAGATCCGGTTTGACCACTTCCTTTAAAAAGTGTGTGTGGGGGTGCTAAATGGTAAGTGGAGAACCACAATTGGTGTGTTCATTTTGGAATCTCTATAAATATTCTTTGATAAGTCAAAGTTTCCAAGTAGCCTTATGTACATGTTAAAAAGAACAGGAGGAGAAAGAAGCTTAGGAGAGTGACAGGGAGGGAGAAGAGTTACCACAGCATAGCCTATGCATGCCTCCAGGCAAGTTAGGTCTGGCCAGGATCTGTTTGCCCAGAAAACTTACTGGGGCTTGGTTGGAAATGTGTAACACTCCAATGATGAGATTTTTGGCTGGATTCCTTGTGGACCTCAACAATGAACTTACTCTCAATTGAAGTTCTTAGAAAACAGATCTCCAGGGATTGCTCCACCCAAGATGAAAATACCATGGCCTCTGATTTCAATATAGGAGCTCAAAGATGAGGTGGCTCCTCTATGAATCAACACTCAAAATAATAATAGCTTTTCTTGCCATTTATTTTCATCTAGAGATTTCAAAGCATCTCATAAATATGTGCCCATTCCATGGTTAACTGATTAAGCCACATCTCTGACAGTCATCTTTCGAATGGGATCCTTCCATCAGCTGATGGCTGAGCCGGAAATAGAGTGTGGGCCTCCTGATTCAAGGTCTCATGCTCAACACTCACTCCCTGTCTTCACGACCCAGACTGCAGCTGTCTGTGGTGCTCCCTTGGGGCACAGGTCTTCGTAGGGGCTGCAGTGTCGGATCTGCTCGCTTCTTCGCTGTCATCACCACCCGCTGACTGCATTTCTGGTTCCCTGTGTCCTGGCAACTGGGCTGTGCCTTGGTTATTTGGAATGTGAGAATTGTTGAAGAATCTCTAGGGATTCTTCATGTCTTATAATCCTTCATCGCAATTCACAGCTCCCTGACAATCTCAGGCCCATCAGAGTGCTATGTCCTGTGGTATTCTTCCCCCTCTGTCTTCATCTTCACTTCCCCTCTGCAGAACAAGAGGAAGTCACAGACCAAGAGCTTTTGAGGTAGGAAGGAATGAGAAGGAAAAGTCTTGTCTATCCTTTCAGCTTGTTCTTTTTGTTCCCAAGGAGGGGGCCCAGGCCATGAACCTTGACCCACAATGGGAAGATTAGCAGGATGCATCCATGTGTCTATCACTCACCCTGAGGGAGATGACTTTTTAATTTTTTTTATCTGGAGCAGGGATAACTCAGTGCAGACCTTTGATGGGGAAATCCATCTCAGAACCTGAGAGGAAAGTAGCAGAGGGCCACTACTGGCCCAGCATTTTCATTTAATTTTCATACCAGAATGGTTTCGCTCAATCAGAGGAAACTGAGTTCTCCCTCTCCCCACTGTTGGCAACTGAAGGAATGACCCTGTCTCTCTGTGGGGGTCCAACGGAGACAGGAAATGAGATTTCAGATTCATAATGCAGGGAAGGCCCTGTACACACTGGTGGAATGTTTTATTTAGTCATATACCACCACTGTGCTTTTACCTACGAATTACTACTAATGACTAGTGAGCATTACATGATAATTAGCACATGCTTTTTCTTTTTTACAACTCCCATAGCACCACCCCAAAATAAATGATGGTGTAGGGAAGGAAGGCAGCTCCTAGAGACAACTCCTGACTCATTCATTCACTGAACATTTAGTGAACTACTTTGGGTCAGGCCCTGTGCTAGGAACTGTGAGCAGGATAGATGGGTTCCTGATATCACAGTGCTATAGGAGGATGTGCTCCACACAAATTTACTCATGGGATGTGTGTATCCAAAACAGAAGTGCAATATATATAAAAGCCCAACCCAGTGGTACCTGGGAGAGGAGACGTCAGCAGGCCCTGCTGTAGTAATCACTTTGAAAGTGAGATCTGTAGAATGAGTAGGAGCCAGTAAAGGGAACCTAACTCAGGGTGCGTGTATGCTCAGTGTGCGTGCTCAGTCACGCCCGACTCTTCATGACCCCATGGACTGCAGCACGCCAGGCTTCCCTGTATATCACCATCTCCCGGAGCTTGCTCAAACTGATGTCTATCAAGTTGGTGATGCCATCCAGCCATCTCATCCTACTTAGAGTAAACCTATACGATTGCTATAATTTCCCCTGTACATAATATTAACCCTCCAAAGTAAATCCCAGTTTCCATCAAATACAGTGCCTCCGATTCTGCTTCTGTAAAGTGTGATGCTTACCTTGGGAAAGTGTGAAATTCTATGCAAGTGGAAGATGTAATTATTGTTACACTAGAGAGTATTTCAGGGAGGAAGATGGCATGAGGGAAATGGGTGTGAAAATCATGTTCTTCTATTTCCACAGCCCAGGCTGCGCTCTCTGGGCCCTGGGGATGATCTGGGTCTGACTCGGGAAATGCGGAAATACGCTTGTCTACCTTCCCTTGAGCAATAACATCCTTTCCTATCAGCTGCTGCTCTAAGAAGACACTGATGTCCTTTTGCAGGAAACTAACAGGAAAAGAAAGAAAACCTACTACTAAATACACTTCCTGAGGTCAAAATGAAATGGCTGCTGCTCTGGCTGCCTGGAGGAAAAGGCTGAATAAATAAACACACCATCCCTATTGTGTAGGCAGGTTTCCTGGGGGCAGGTCTTCATCTTCTCAGCCCTTCTTTCCCTTCTAAAATTGGTCATCCTGCAAAATAGCAGACAGAGATCTTCTCTGGCTACTGAGAAGTGTTGAGACTTATAATTCTCCTCTTTCTCAAACCCAGAGGAAACACAGAGTTAGAAGAAGAGGAGACAAGTGACAGGAAGAGGAACTTGGTGTTGCTACATACCTCTCCTTTAACCTTGCAGATCTTTCCCCACAACTTCTGCTTTGAGCTCTTCTGTGCGCAAATCTGGAAACACCTAGGAACATGCCCAGAGAAGCAGAGGCCAGGGTTGTGGCATCTCAGAAAATCAAGGGGCCTGTTTAAATCCCCCCTGCACAGGTGTCTTGATTTGGAGGCAGAAGTGTAACTGTTATTATCTGTGAGTATTTATTGAGCGCTAATGGTCTAGCACCACAGAAGAAATTGCTTAAGACGGTGACTTTGGATCAGAAAGCAGCTCCAGTTGAAAAGATTCTAAGGCATTTCCTTGTGAGGATAGTTTTTTCTTCTGCCTGGAACACTGACAAAAGGAAAGAACCTGTACAAATGTAAAGAGAGTGGAGGGAGGAAGGGAGAGAGAATATTTGAGTAGATACTCCTGGCCTGAAAAGATGAGATGAGGTAAGCTATGCATTTGGACCTTTGTGTTTCTACAATGGTTTTGGTTTAAAGATCATTTATGCTTTAGGAGTTCTCACCCTGCTCCCAGCCCCCCGGCCACCACCACATTTTTCTTATAATATAATCATGTGTGAGCCCTGAGAAATGACTCAAAGCCAAAATAATGGGGTTTCCTTGATAATAGTTCCTCATTTTCTCTGGCTACAGGCCAGTCCTCAATATCCTCCTTCTTTATAAGGAAGCCACTCAACCCAGCCCTGCTAGTCAATCGAACCTCATAGTGATCGTTCGTTCATGTTGTAAACTGGGCTTTCTGCTTCCAGCTTTCTAATTGCAAAATTGCTCTCTCTTCAGCCTCTTGATTCTGACTGCTCCCAGTCCAGGGATGCAGTCTGCCCCTTGGGTGCCCTCATGCCATCCACAGAGCCTGGTAGGATCCTTCTTTCTCTCATCCTGTTAAGGATTGACAGCAGACTGCAGAGTGACCAGTGAAAGGGGCAAAAGTCACACAGCCATGTCCTTGCTCATCCTGGGTACACCCCCCCACTCTGGAACTTTAATGGAGCCAGGTTCAGACTTCTGAAAATTGGAGGTGTTGCCATAATTACCCGATCTTGCTGGCTTTGAGCATGCTTTGCTTAATATAAGGCAGGCAGGAAATTAGACTGGATCATGGCTTTGTTGCTCGTATTTTCTGAGCCCCAAATCTGGAATTATGGTCTGGCAAGTATAGGGTACACGTGGATAAATTAGACAAAATATTTGAAAAGAAGACCATTCTGGACATTGCATATCCGTTCAGTAGCTTGGCAAGGGAACCAGATATCACACACTCATATAATGTTAATAAAAATTAACATTAATAATAATTAATGAGAATTTACCATGCATCCGGTCCTTCCTGAACTATGTAGATTATCTCATTTATTGCTCATAAAAGTTTCCTCCAAGAAGCTAGAAGGGAGAGAAAACCAATCATTATATACTCAATAATAAAATTAAAAGAATAGTATTGTATACACTGCTGCTGCTGCTAAGTCGCTTCAGTTGTGTCCGACTCTGTGCGACCCCAGAGACGGCAGCCCACCAGGGTCCCCATCCCTGGGATTCTCCAGGCAAGAACACTGGAGTGGGTTGGTACATAATATATGCCAGGCTCTGAATTGAACACATTCTCTGCTTTAACTTTTAAACAAAACCTGTAAGTAGGTATTATTACTATTATCATATGGTAGGCTGCTTCTAGAGAAGGCAATGGCACCCCACTCCAGTACTCTTGCCTGGAAAATCCCACGGGCGGAGGAGCCTGGTAGGCTGCAGTCCATGGGGTCGCTAAGAGTCGGACACGACTGAGCGACTTCACTTTCACTTTTCACTTTCGTGCATTGGAGAAGGAAATGGCAACCCACTCCAGCGTTCTTGCCTGGAGAATCCCAGGGACGGGGGAGCCTGGTCGGCTGCCTGCTGTCTATGGGGTCACACAGAGTCGGACACCACTGAAGCGACTTAGCAGTAGCAGCAGGAGCTGCTTCTAAAGTGACTCCAATAATCCCCCTCCTGGTATTTGCACCCTTGTGCAATCTCCTTTCCTTGAGTGTGGGCTGGACCCAGTGACTTGCTTTTGACTAACAGAATGTGGCAAGAATACTGGATGTCACTTCTGTGATTAGATTGCAAAAGACTGACTTCTGTCTTTTTAGCAGTCTCTCTCTCATTGGCCCTCTCTTTTTCCCTCATGCTGACTTGCTGTGATAAAGGAAGCTGCTATGTTTTGAAATGTTCTATGGAGAGATTCACAAGTAAGGCACAGAGAGGTCCTGAGCCAATAGCTCATGTGGATCTGAGGCCTTAGGCTAAAGCTTGCGAGCTAAGGAATCCTGCCAACAATGATATAACTGAGCTACGATGCAGGTTCATCCTAATTGAGCCTTGAGGTGACCGCACCCTTGTGAGACACCCAGAGCCAGAGGACCCAGTTAAGTTAAGAGGTAATAAATGTTGTTTTAAGCTACTAAATTTGGGGATAATTTGTTACCCAGCAAGAGATAGCTAATATACATTCCACTTTGTAGGTGAAGAAACTGAAGTTTAGGTAAATGAATCAACTTTCCCAGAGTCACATGGCCAGAAATAGCAGAGCCAGGATCTGAACACATTTAGTTTCAGGGTCTGAGTTCAAGTCTACTTTCTTACGAGATTCCAAGTGATTAGGAAACTGGAGTTCTAAAAGGCATTCTACTCTCTGAAATCCTTGGAGTGTAGCCAGGTTTCCAGGAAACTCTGTGTGTGTGTGTGTAAAACTGGGATGGACAAAAGTTTAAATGATGCTAAGTGTTTTGAGTAGTCTACTCCCTGTTGCAGAAGAATGGCTGGTCCACCCATAGATCTGATGATAGTAACCAGGGGCTCCATTCAATAGCACAATGGCAGAGCTAAGAGCTGCAACCTGTCCATTTTACAAGCACTCAAGCCATCTTACCTATGCTATGCAAGGTGGGTAGAGGGGCATACACACTTTTCTTGAGGATGAAAATGCCTGCATTGAGTAAAGAGACGGTATGGTGTGCTACTTAAAAAATCACATGAGCCCTAGAATTGGAAATCAAATGGTTCTGCCTGAGAGGACACCCTTTTCCAATGACTTTTTAAATTTTTTTGCTTCTTCCCATCCAAGGAACAGAGTCTTGAATTTTGAAACCACAGTGCTTTGTTCCAGCATGGAAAGCAACTTGGCATGTCCCTTTGTTGGAAGCTCCCCAGTTTGGGATGGCAAAAACATCTTCTTCCAGAAAATTTCCCTTTGTTTACCCAGAGCTTCATGCCAGTGGTCACCTTTATGAAATCAAAAGATTCGTTCACTGGCTGACTGCAGGAATCTATCCTTCCTTGTCGGCTTTGCCCTGGTGCCAAAGCAGCAGGCTTTGAGCTCAGGGGTATTTCCAGTGGCAACAGAGCAATGATGCCATAGGGTAGAGTTCTGGCCCCATTCTCCTTTCAGCCAGTGGCAGAGGCTGCACTTTGTTGGTTCAATTGTGCAACCTGGTGTAAAGTCCATATCTGGGGCGGTTGCGGGTAGCACTCTAAGCTGTCTCAGCACTCTGTGGCCTCTTGACTCTCTCATGTTCATTACCCTCTTCTCCAAGGGCTTTCTTTCTCTCAGCTCTCATTCTCTCTGTCTCTGTCTCACTTTTTGACTCTTTCCTCCCTTCTCTCCAATCCCTATATCCCTGTCAACCTCCACTTTCAGGGATCCTAAACTCAGAGAACCATCTCTTATCAAATATTATGACTTTGCCCCTAACTGCTAGCAGCAAGCAGCTCTGGCCCTTGTCTGCTTCAGCTCTGGCCCTTGTCTGCTTATCTGACTGATTTTCTTTTCCACCAACTGTTTGCTTCTCTAATCCATTTGGATTGTGTGCAGAAACCAGGGAGGAAAAAAAAATCCCCAAACAAACAAAAAACGCCAAATGGAGTTTTCATAGTGAGTGTGTCCTCCTGGACTAAAATAGAAATGTAAAGACACTCGGGTTTTGCTCCCTTGAAAAGTGGTATGATCAAAGAGAGGAGCAGCAAAGAAAAGAGCAAAATGCACCAGCACACATGAGAGCCCAAGGCAAACCATACCACTCAGATATTGGGCCATCACTCTGAGTCCATCATTTCCCACTTAATCAGGATTTATAAAGGCTATTTTTGCCTTTAATACACCTGCCATGCTGGTTTTGCTCAAGTGGTTCTGCAGAGATACCATCTGCACCACCTCCACAACCAGCCACGCAACACAGAGTTGCAGACTCCCTGACTCCAGTGTCCTTGCTTTTTAAGAGCGGGCCTTGAGAGTGATGGAGAAGCACCTAACACAGGAAAGAAAAGAGAAGTTGGATGGAATAATTGCATTATAAGATTACTTTGTGGACACAAAATCAAAATGTAGGGTACAAGCAATAACTTTTCCAGTTACTGCATGGGCTTCAATACTAGAATAGCCTTCTGCTGCATCAAAGAATGTTCCTTAAAATCTTCTTTCTTTAAGGTTTTCTCTCTTACTGGGTTGTATGTGTTTATATTACATTTTTCCTCTTAACTGATTTTCACAAGGAATGGGAGTGATAGAAGTGTATATGCACGTATGAGCAAAAACATTTATGAATGCCTTTTTTTTTCAGTTCAGTTGCTCAGTCGTGTCCAACTCTCTGCAACCCCATGGACTGCAGCATGCCAGGCTTTCCTGTCCATCACCAACTCTTGGAGCTTACTCAAACTCATGTCCATCGAGTTGGTGATGCCATCCAGCCATCTCATCCTCTGTCACCCTCTTCTCCTCCTGCCTTCAATCTTTCCCAGCATCAGGGTCTTTTCCAATGAGTCAGTTCTTCACATCAGGTGGCCAAAGTATTGGAGTTTCAGCTTCAGCTTCAGTCCTTCCAAAGAAATCCCAGGGCTGATCTCCTTTAGGATTGACTGGTTGGATCTCCTTGCAGTCCAAGAGACTCTCAAGAGTCTTCTCCAACACCACGGATTAAAAGCGTCAATTCTTCGGCACTCAGCTTTCTTTATAGTCCAACTCTTACATCCATACATGACTACTAGAAAAACCATAGCCTTGACTAGATGGAACTTTGTTGGCAAAGTAATGTCCCTGCTGTTTAATATGCTGTCTAGGTTGGTCATAGCTTTTCTTTGAAGGAGCAAGGGTCTTTCAGTTTCAAGGTTGAAGTCACCATCTGCAGTTATTTTGGAGCCCAAGAAAATAAAGTCTGTCCCGTTTCCATTGTTTCCCCATCTATTTGCCATGAAGTGATGGGACCAGATGCCATGATCTTAATTTTCTGAATGTTGAGTTTTAAGCCAACTTTTTCTAGTATATTAAATAGAAGGGTGACTTCCCTGGTGGTCCAGTGGTTAAGACCTCATGCTTCCAGTGTAGTGGGCGCAGGTTCCATCCCTGGTGGAGGAATTAAGATCCCACATGCTGTGTTGTGTGGTGAAAATAAATAAATAGATACAATGAAATAAAAGGAATAGCTGAATTTTGTGGCAATATTCCTAGTTTTGTGATAGTAATTTTGTTGAGTTCCTGAACTTCCATGACAAATCCTCTTGCTGGCCTAATTCTATGTTCTCTATGGCACATAGTCACTATGACTGTGAAACAGCCATTATTACCCAGAGTATCATAATAATCGTCATGCCCTCCTATGACGTTATTGTTTTCTATCTGCCAGGACATTAATTGCCTTCTAACTTGCTCTAAAATTGGTAGGTAGGGTACCGCCAAGACTAGAGAGAAGAAAGCTGTTGGTAATAATATTCAAAAGCTTCGGACATACTGCTGCTTCCTTCTCACTGGAGCATCTTCACATTTACATGTTACTTCTTTTGTTATGGGATGTTAGTTAAGGCTTGCCTTATGTCTTGAATGCCATCTTATCATGGTCAATGTTTGATCTTTCCTTCAACTGAATGATTCAGACATTTCTGTGGTTATTTTGGCTTTTCCGCTTTCCTTTCACAGGCTTTTTATGAGTCATTGAATTGAAGAGGAGGTTATTTCTAAATTGGAAGGTGAGGATGAGAGAAGGGGGAGGAAAGTTCTGGGAAAAGACTAGGAAAAGATACCTTACTGTTATGTAGAGTTACTTGAAGAATAATTTCCGCTTAGTTTGGTGATAGAGGTATATAGTTTATTTAAATGACTAAAAATATATGTTAGAAAATAGACAATTTTTTCTTTGGAGGGGGGATAATGAACCACACAGTTTTACACTTCTTGTAGCTTGCTGAAATAGGACAGAAGGGTAAATAGAAGAGATATGGAACAAAGAGTTAGCAGGAATAAGAAAGGGGCGAGGTCTAGTCTTGGTGCCACCAGAAGTCCCCAAGCATAAAGGGGTGCTTAAGGGGAAGTACCCTTGAAATTTCCCAATCCATTCCTGAGTGTATGTTTCATGACCCATGAATTTATGTATGCTGGGTGGAGTTGTGAGGAAGGTACATTTATTTAAATCTGATTTAGAAATTGAAAGAGTAATTAGGCCAGCATTTTGCCATTCAGGAGCAGGAACAGTGGGTGGAAATGAAAAAGAAAAGCAAAAAGCTGAAATAAAAAAAAAAAGGATATACATTTCTAGGAGCACAAGTTTTTATAGCAACATCAAATTTCTCAAGAGTGCCTACTGTGATTTGTACCCAAGTGAATAAAAACGCAATCATTTATTCTTGTGCATTGTGCCAATATGAGAAAAGAACTGCAATTCATTCAACGGTCTTAATTTAGACTGCTAGGAAGAGAGGTTTAGAAAAAAAGATAAATTGTTAAGTATCTGACACACATCTAGTAGGGTTATTTAAGAACTACTAAGCATAAAAATCAAGTTGCAGGGAGCCGAATTTTCTTTTCCAGAGCATCACAAGGGTAAACTGTGGCCCATTTAGTCCAAACTTGCTGTTGGCTGCCTGGTCACTTCGCAGAAGCCAGCCATGAGTGAGTCTGGAAGGGGGAGACCTCGCAACACGCCACTTCAGCTTATTAACTGCAACCAAAGTGGACTGACTTCTGCTAAATAAACGGCTGTGCTTTGCCCTTTAGCATGGAGACTTCTGGAAAGAACGTCAAGGAAACTGGGCACCATAGGACCTCAAAGGGAAATTTTAATTTATATAGAGCGTTTCTCTCACCGAGTTGTAATCGATTTTTATACACAACTTCTGATGTTGTTGTTTTGTGTAAGTACTACCCTCTGGGTAAGCTGGCATGATAAGCTTCTCTTTATTGGGAGAAAGTTGGAGAAAGGCACGAGTTTACAGTCACCTCTACCACAAAGAGTTAATCCTTCCCATCGGATTTGAGCTTCAGTCCCTTCCTTGCTTTCTACTGCGCAACCAAACCGTGCCCAAACTCGAACCAACCGGAGCCGACCATCCTTTGCCAGTTGACTTAACAGACACTTGCGGTAGCCTATCAGAACTTTGAACTGTCCAACCATCAACCAATTACAACTAAAGCTTGGTAGGTCGCTCCAGGTCCGGGAGGGGGCTAATACCGGGTCAGGAAAAAGGGGCGGTAATGAAGCTTTGACGGACGGGTACACTAAACCAATAAGAGCAGAGAGCTGCCCCCCCCACTATCCAATCGCGAGGTAGGATGTGTGAAAAGGGGTGGGACTGTTGTCATGGGGGAGGTGGAGGCGCTAGGTGGCTACTGGTGCCCGAGGTAGAGAGGCAGGGGCGCTAGAGTTGGTCGGCGGCAGCTGCAGGTGAGTTCCGATAATGCGGGCCTGAGGTCTGGGGGCCGTCGCGGGGGGTGGGGGTGGCAACTCCATCTCGGCGCTCCCGAGGCGGAAGCCAGCGGGAAGGGGGCCTCGACTGCGGGTCCAGCCCGACCCGGGCCGGGGCCAGGGCGGGGGCGGCGACGGCGGCGAGTTCGCCCTGACTGGGCTGGTGGGAGAGCCGCCCGGCTCCTGCGGCGGAGTTCGTAGTGTGGCAAGGTAGGCTGCGGGGCCGGACCCAAGCGAGTCAGGCCAGCAGGTCCCTCGGGACGCCTAGCTGGTCGGGTCTGGGACACTGACCGGCGACCGGTGCGTGTGAGGGGTAGGTTCCTGGGGGAGACGGGAGCGTCTGTGGTCCCGGAGAAGGGAGTGACCGGTTACGACCTGGTCTGAGGGACCAGGTGACGCGGGTATACTCCGGACACCTTTAGGTGTGAGGAAGAAGGTGGCAACCCGGGAAGTCCGGGAGCGGCCCGAGCGGAGAAAGCTGGGGGGGTGGGGTGGGGAGCCGGGAGACTGGGAGTGGCCCGGGTCCGAGGGAGAAGGGAGGCCGAGGGCGGCAGGGGTCCCAGTGAGGATGTCGAGGAAGGAGGCAGGGAGGGGGCGGGGGATTCTCCTGAGAAAGGCGGCCATCCACGAGAGCAGCGCTGTGGGAGCTCTGGCGGGGCTTCGGTTGGTCGGACCGCTGGAGACCTTGAACAGCTTGGGGAGGCACGGCAGCGCCCTGCCCCCCACCGCTGGTCTGCGATGGAAGATCCAAGACTGGACTGGGAACTGGGTGTGAGGATCCCCGGGAGAGCAGAGTTTTGGAAAAAAAAAAAAAACAAAAAACAAAAAACAAAAAAAACCCCAACAAAACCTCGAGGGGGTAGCTCCGGTTTGAGAAGTGGTGAGAGGTTTAGCCGAAGAGTGAAGTCCTCTCAGTTGGGGATTAGTCAAGCAAAATGACTCGGGGGGTAGGCGGGAGAAGTAGTTAGTTTCCTTGTAGGAAGGGAGTAGGAGATAGGGCGTCGTAGGAGGGAGCGAGAAAGTTGTTCAGGAAGAGACTAGTGGTCTCGTGGAAACTGACCAGGATAGTAGGTAACGAGGAATAACATGGGGGCCTTTAATAGGTTTTAATAACTTAAGAAATAGAAGAAACTTCAGCTGCATAATAATACTGATGTGCCATCTAGGGCCAGAGAATGGGTTCTCAAAGCAAGGTTGTGACTTGCATTCCAGTGCTTTAGGAAAGAAATGTTTAGGACGAGAGCAATCATGTTAGAAAATAAGGACATAGACAAGATGGGGAATTTGAATGGGAAAAAGGGAGGAATAGCTGAACTAAAGGAGTAGGACCGGAACTTGATCAGGAAGAGGAGAGGCATGAAGAGGGGTAGGCTTACTTTCTCCAAATTAGAAATAAGTTTGAATTCTGGTTCCACCACCTAGCTTCGATAGCTTAACCTCTCTATGAAGAAGTTTCATCTATATAATAGGGATACGGATACTTCCTACTTCTTAGGTTTTTTTTTGTTTTTTTTTTTTTAATGTGAATTAATATCTGTGGAACTTTGAGAATAGTAACTGGCACAGAATAAGTCCTATATACTGGGTTTTTAAAAAATGTGTAGAGGATGAAGAAAGGCTTAGAATTCTTTAATGCGTCATTCTGGAACTTTAACTTGAACCGGAATCACCTGGAGGGCTTGCTAAAATACAGACTGCTGATTCCATCCAGAATTTCTGATACTGTAGGTCTAGGGTGGGGCCTGCAGTTTGAATTTCTCTCAGGTGATGCTTATGTTGGTCAGGGGAACATTTTAAGAACCACTTGCTTTATTGAAAGTAGTAATAATGTAGCAGGGGATTCCTTGGTGGCTGAGTGATAAAGAATCCACCTGCCAATTGATGAAACGCACTTTGGATCCCTGGGTCGGGAAGATCTCCTGGAGAAGGAAATGGCAACTCGTTCCGATATTCTTGCCTGGGAAATCCCATGGACAGAGGAGCCTGGCTGGCTACAGCCCTTGGGGTGGGAAAAGAATCAGACATGACTCAGTGAATAAAACAACAAAATAATGTAGCAGCCTTAAAATACCTGTCTACCTGCTAGACAGGTAGAAGCAAATTGCAACAAACAAACAAACCCTAATACTCTATAAGGGATACCCTGTTTTTTTTTGTTTAGTTGCTAAGCGGAGTCCAACTCTTTTTGACCCATGGACTGCATGCAGCAAGCCATACTCCTCTGTCCTCTGCTATCTCCCAGAGTTTGCTCAAATTCATGTCCATTGAGTTGATGATGCTTGCTATCTAACCCTCTCATCCTTTGCTCCCCCCTTCTCCTTTTGCTTACCCTATTTTAAGCCTGTTTTTCTAACTGGATGATACTTTATTAGTAACTATAAAATCAATTTAGTGGGTTACCACCAGCATTACAAATAAATGAAATAGAACAGAATTGACTACTATTGCACATGGCAAGGAAAAATATTGTTTTGGGAAATTTTGCTTATACGTGTATGTTAGTCACTCAGTCGTGTCCGAGTCTTTGTGACCCCATGGACAGTAGCCCGCCAGGCTCCCCTGTCCATGAAATTCTCCAGGCAAGAATACTGGAGTGGGTTGCCATTTTCTTCTCCAGGGGATCTTCCCAAGCCAGAGATCAAACCTGGGTCTCCTGCATTGCAGGTGGATTCTTTACCATCTGAGCCACCAGGATGACGTACATGTGTGTACTAGGTTACAATGTAAAATGTATTTCTTACATTAAAAAGAGTTTGTAAAACTGTTTTGAGCTATGGAATGCAGTAAAAGTGATGTTTCAGTAGGGACATCCAGGAACTGGGTTTATTATTTGTTTTTCTTTTTGTGGTATTTCTTTCTCAGGTGGTGATACATTCTGTTAAATTTCTTCAGTTGATGATTTGGTTTCTCCTGTGTTTGCCTTATCATACTGTGTTGTGTTTCTTTTTAGAAATTGAGACTATTTGGCATGAGTACTGAAGGGTATTTGAGGCAGAGAGTTGAAATTGAATGTTGTTTCTCAGATGTGGTCCACTTTTGTTTCACTCATGCCCGCCTCTTTAGCTTTTCTTACCAGTATACTATAGAGCACAGTCTGTAAAAAACCTAAGTCTGCACAGACATATTGACAGTAAACAACTAATACTGAAAGAGGCTGGTTTGAGAAAAGTTCATGTGTAGAAAGTAAGTAAAAACCAAATAAGACATATTTCAAAAGGGAAAAGCAAAAGGGTGTTTCCTTTATAGAGAGTAAAAGAATTTTAAAATTTTTTATGGCCTTTCATACAAAATATATAAAAGCATTTTTAAGAGAACCAAATATACTTCTGTATTTTAGATTTCTAGGTTTTTGAAGAAAAATGGTGATAATACTGGACAATTAAATGCACCTGGGATAGAGTTTTAACTACAAAGTAGTTTATTAAGCAGGAGCTTTTGTTCCGATGGTTTTCTCCCTTGAGAATGATCTTGATGTGGCATATGTTTTAAGTTTTAACTTGCTTGAGGGACCTAAATGTAATCTACATACGTATTTAAAGCTATATTGAGAATATTTATGTATATTTTTTGCTGTTCTTATTTTTTTTATAAGACTAGATGGTTTATATTTACAAAGAGTTAATTTATATCTGTTTTAATGGATGTAAGAACAGAGAAAGCAGTATTGAAAACAGAGATTCTTACAGCTCTCTTTAAGATCTTTATTCCAGGAGATATATGTAACCCTTTCATTAATGTTTTATGAAATTGTGAATAAATTTTTGGAGTAGCTTTGCATCAGGAATTTTAGATTTTTCTCTCTCTGAAAAATAATTTTTATTTGTATTTCATTTTTCTTATATTTTATTAAAATTTCAATCTTTGGAAAGCCACAAAATCATGGCGTATTTGAGTTGAAACACATAGGCAGTCTTTTCATGAAACAAATTTACTAATTTTTGTGACAAAGGTTGCAAGGATGAAAGCTTTTAAATTCCTTGCATTGAGTTAAATGAAGTATCCCTACCACCAGAATGGTTGTTCTTTAAGTTATTGTACAGTTGATAGGCACTTTTGTATAGATCATTTGGTTCTTTACTAACTGATGGAAGAATGTAAAATCTTTAATAGAGTGTGGGAAAAATATAAAATTCATTCTTCATAATTGTGGACATTAGTTTGATTACTCGCTTTTTGATAAATGGACTTTATTCAGTTGACTTACTGTTTACCCATAATTTAATCATACTTATCTACAAATAGCTCTCATTGCTCAACCCTTTTTACAGTGAGATTTGTTAATCTGTTGTTGAAAAAAATGGTGGTTTTTAAATCCCAAAGAAACTGCTTTTGACTGTACAATTTAGTGAGGCTCTTTTTCCCGTTTCAAAGAATATTCATGTAAATTATTTTTACAAGTGGAAGTTCAATTAAAACTAGTTAATTAAGTTCATTTTCTATTTCAGTAAAGTTTTGTCTTTTATATGTAGATTCTGATCTCTTTTCTCTGCTTTTTGCTCTCCAAATACTCATACAGTAGATCCTAATGGAAGTGTGCTACCAGAAAATCTGGAGTTCTGTGAAAGTGTAAAAATCCCAGTGTCTTGTTTTTGGTTTGCTGGGAGAATTCCTTTTATCAGAAAAGTTCCCTAGCTAAACTTACTACCTTAAAAAGAGGTCTTTTAATAGAGTACTTGGAAAGCTACATTTTATTTTGGACTTGTCGAAATATATATGTTGTGTTTAATAAATTTTGATTTGTACGGAATGGATCTTAAGTTTTGCCAATTTCTGAATTCTGATATATGTTTCCTTGGTGGGGCTGGGGAGAAAGGATATAGTTGTACTCCTTAAATTAAAAAACATTTTTTTTTTTGCTATCATTTCTTTATCTTGATATAATGGTAAATCTTTTATTTACAAAGAAATATAATTTTTTGAAAATAAAGACCAATTTATTTGCAAAGAAAATTTATCTTCAGTAATTTAACCATATTAGAAATCTCATTAAAGGCAAATTGTGTATAAGGCATTTTAGGCTGTTTGTTCAACTATGAAATACAAGTACTGATAAATAGGTTGTCTTTATCTTATTGCCATATATTTTTGAGAATATAAAATATGCACTTGGGAAATCTTAGGGCAAAAGGAGGTTTGAGACTAAGGGAGAATGAGGAGAATACTGACGTGTTTGAGGAGGAGTCTGGCGGATCTGCAGGAAGTATGTCTAGAGGAGTGAGCCATTCTTGGCAGTTTTCCTAGCGTGACATATGTAAAGGAGGTTGATCCTATTTGCAACATTCTTGCATGGACATATTTTTCGTCCTGCTTGTTAGAACTCTTCCTTTGTTGTGTTCTACTCAGGAAAGCATGTCAGAATACAAATGAACACCACGAGAATTGCTAGTCCTAGGATGGGAACCCCGGGCAGGACCATGCGGATTTAGAAGGCAGGATACTTGACTCTGATCTCTAGCTCTTGGGGATAGGTGCCCAACACTTGTTACTAGGCCATGCCTTCCCATTTGTCCTTTCTAATGGAGTCTGGGACTAGGCAGGAAGAAGACTCCAGTCACCTTAAATGGATGAACCAAGGAGTTGGTTAATAATTGACTTCAGTGGCTTCTCTTTCTCTGCCTACCCAGACTCTTTCTCCCTACTTGCTTGTTGCTACCTTACATTCACTAGCAAAGTCTTGAGTTCTCTGATTAGGTAGCAAAATATTAATTATGGTAACCTGTTTATATTAAAGTTATATAGTTAATTAGAAAAGTGATTATCATCAGATTTTTCCAGTTTAGTTAGCGAGGAAAAGGGATTTAAAGCTGTAGAACACTTGCTTGGCTCCTGAATAAAGACAAAGTCAGGGAAGTCAGGAACACAGAAAAAAAGCAAAATTCATATCTTTTAAGATTGACTGCCTTTGACTTTAGAAAAGTAAGTGATGCTTCTGACTTTTTTAATCAGGAATTTTAGCTCCCAGTATTATTTAATAAATTTTTTTCAACCTAGAATCTCACAGACTCACAGAATAGCCTGATGATCACAGAAGTACATTTGTAACTACCATATAGAGAAATTGAAAGAAGTATCATTTGTGTTCTGAGGAAGAATGATAGGATAGAAAAAACCCAAGTTCTGTGATTGTTTGACCATGGTTTTGAACCCTGGCTCTGTCATTTACTAATTGACTAATTAGGCAGTAGGCAGTTTATGAAATCTTTCATAGTCTTAGTTTTGTCATCTATAAAATGGAGCTTCTAATATCCTCCTTAACTATCCTGATAATGAGAATTAAACAAAAAGCATTTTATGTAGTACCTTGCATATAGTGGGCACTCAATACACGATGATGTTAATAATTAGTAATTATAGCAATCTTAGCCCTTTCTTTACTTTGGCAACAAAGGTCCGTCTAGTCATGGCTATGGTTTTTCCTGTGGTCATGTATGGATGTGAGAGTTGGACTGTGAAGAAGGCTGAGCGCCAAAGAATTGATGCTTTTGAACTGTGGTGTTGGAGAAGACTCTCAAGAGTCCCTTGGACTGCAAGGAGATCCAAGTCCATTCTGAAGGAGATCAGCCCTGGGATTTCTTTGGAAGGAATGATGCTAAAGCTGAAACTCCAGTACTTTGGCCACCTCATGCGAAGAGTTGACTCATTGGAAAAGACTCTGATGCTGGGAGGGATTGGGGGCAGGAGGAGAAGGGGGTGACAGAGGATGAGATGGCTGGATGGCATCACTGACTCGATGGATGTGAGTCTGAGTGAACTCCAGGAGTTGGTGATGGACAGGGAGGCCTGGCGTGCTGCAGTTCATGGGGTCACAAAGAGTCAGACACGACTGAGTGACTGAACTGAACTAGCTCTTTCTTAATATCCCAGATACTGTGATTATAAGCAGTGTAGTAGTTAGAAAAACAGGAATTGACTTTATAATTTTACATGTATTTTAAGTATTTACAATCTTTGTTTTTGTGGTTGGTATACATGGGGTAAAAGGCTAATATTTACATGGGGTGATGAGGCTTATATTTTTTTATGTGGTCACAGGTTGTATCTCCAAGCATATCATCCGGTCCTCTTCTGCCTGAGTTTTGCTAACATTGTTGTTCAGCTGCCCAGTTGGTCTAACTCTTTGCGGCCCCATGGACTGCAGGATGCCAGGCCTCCCTGTCCCTCACCATCTCCCAGAGTTTGTCCAAGTTCATGTTCATTGCATCGGTGATGCAGTCCAGCCATCTCATCCTCTGATGCCCTCTTCTTCTGCCCTCAGTCTTTTCCAGCATCAGGGATTTTTCCTAATAGTGGGTGCCATTAACCCTGCTACTGGAAAAAAATTTGAATGTTATAGATTTAATGACTTAAAATTTGTTCTAAATGCTAGTTAGAAAGGATCAGTTTATCTTCCCTTATAGTTAATACATTACTCTTCATGATTCAAGTTGAAGTAGATTTTATTTCTTAAGTTAAGCCCTGTACCTTCCTTAGTTAAGGATTTGGTCAAAGGTGAAAAAAAAATCTTTTTTCACATGCAGAAAGCTGTTAAAAGCTATATTATCTCTTAAACGGTCTCTGATGAAAGCAGCTGTATAATTTCCATAACATTCATGATGTTATGGGCTTTATTTTAATTTCATCAGTGAACATAATTTTGAATAGTTAACTATTTTAAAGAGTAGATTCATTCTTTTTTTGGAGGGGGAGGGCTGCCTCTCGTGGCTTGCGGGATTTTAATTCCCTGGCCAGGGATTGAATCTAGGCCATGGCAGTGAAAGCACTGAGTCCTAGCTCCTGGATAGTCAGGGAATTCCCAGATCCATTCTTATTTTTGAAAATTCTTTATTATTCGTAGTATGAAGGGGTGTTTTCCTATGGTAGCAGAGTCTTTCTTACTCTTGCAGTGATTATAGTAGTAAATACGGTATTGGGTATATTGGCAAGAAAATGAACTGTGAATATCTATTTATATGACTTCCCTGGCAGTCCAGTGGTTAAGACTCTAGACTTCCAGTGCTGGGGGTGTGGGTTTGATGCCTGTTCGGGGAACTAACATGCTGCACATGCTGCATAGCATGGCCAAAAAAAAATTTTTTTTTTATGACTGGTCATCATTTCTAAAAATGTTAACATATTTTATCAAAAGCTGTTGATTTCTTAATGCTCCATTCCTTGATATTCCAGCTTAATTTTAGAAACCATACAGCTTGGTATGTTATCCTCATATTGGTGAGGATTTTTTAAAAATTTATTTTGTGATATTAGATTAATCTTCATAAAGCTGTAAAGTTTTTCAAGTCACGACTTTATCATTTTTGGTATTCTCTGGGATACAAATGTACTGAGTGAATGATGGGGAGACTCTGACCGCCAGTTGAATTTATAACATCAACTAAATTAACTTGGATTGGCCGAGTTCAAATCCAACTCTACTTCCTTAGGCAAATTAATTTAGTTTTCTCATCTTTGAGAATTATGAGATAATTTGTGTAAAGCATTTAACAGTACTTAGCTCATAGTAATGGAGAAGGCAATGGCACCCCACTCCAGTACTCTTGCCTGGAAAATCTCATGGGCAGAGGAGCCTGGTAGGCTGCAGTCCATGGGGTCCCTCAGAGTCGGACACGACTGAGTGACTTCACTTTCACTTTTCACTTTCATGCATTGGAGAAGGGAATGGCAACCCGCTCCAGTGTTCTTGCCTGGAGAATCCCAGGGATGGCGGAGCCTGGTGGGCTGCCGTCTGTGGGGTTGCTTGCTGCTAAGTCGCTTCAGTCGTGTCCGACTCTGTTGTGACCCCATACTTAGCAAACCTTGGCTACTGTTGTAAGGATGCAGGATTGCAGGTAGGAGGTAAAGTGAACAAAGCAGATAGGAGGCAAAAGATTTTTCTGTTTTTTTTTTTTTTTAATTTTTGCATGGACTATGAAAGAATCATATATTAAATTGAACTATGAAACTTAAACTTCATTAGACATTAAAAGCAATCTTTAATTCTTCTTGACTCTGTTGTCTTATTTTTAGTTCAGTCAACCTGTGGAAAAATTTGAGTATTTTAAATCAGCTGTATTTTTTGCCATTCAGTCATAGTAAATTCTTAATTATCTATCCCCAGATTAGCATTGTTATAATTAATCCCTAAATTCTTTTGGAATATGAAGTGTAGCTAAGGAACCAATTAGATACATTTTTCATTAGACTTAAGTTTTATTTACGATAATATTTAAATACTGTATCTCCTTGGCATTGAATAGCTTCATTAGCAGTTCTTAATCTGTTGCCTGCAACTCTTTGGATTGAGGGGTAGATGTTTTCTGTAGTTAGTAAAGCTCTCTCAAATCCATTTGCTCATCAAATATTATCTGTAGACAAAAGTAATAAGTTCTAAATACCTATATGCATTATACTTACATGTGCTGTGTACTGTGTACTAAGTCACTTAAGTCGTGTCTGACTCTTTGCAACCCTATGGACCCTCTGTCTGTGGGATTATCCCAGGCAGGAATACTGGAGTGGGTTACCACCTCCTCCAGGGGATCTTCGTGATCCAGGGATCGAAGCCAAGTCTCTTATGTATCCTGCATTGGCAGGCAGGTTCTTTACCACTAGCGCCACCTGGGAAGCCTTACACTTACATATATGTTTAACATTTATTACTTTGTACATCTATACATATGCATATACGTTTATATTTGAAGAATTGTTGTTCTTCAGTAGCTAAGTCGGACTCTTTGTGACCCCATGGACTGCAGCACACCAGGCTTCCCTGTCCTTCACTATCTCCTGGAGTTTGCTTAAACTCATGTCCATTGTGTCAGTGATGCCATCCAACCATCTCATCCTCTGTCAGCCCCTTCTCTTGCCCTCAATCTTTTCCAGCATCAGGGTCTTTTACAGTGAGTCGGCCCTTTGCATCAGGTGGCCAAAGGATTAGAACTTCAGCATTAGTCCTTCCAATGAATATTCAAGGTTGATTTCCTTTACAATTGACTGGTTTGATCTCCTTGCAGTCCAAGGGACTCTCAGGAGTCTTCTCCAGCACCACAATTTGAAAACATCAATTCTTCATCACTCAGATTTCTTTATGGTTCAGCTCTCATATCCGTACATGACTACTGGAAAAACCATAGCTTTGACTAGATGAAACTTTGTGGGCAAAGTGATGTCTCTCTGTTTAATACACTGACTAGGTCTGTCATAGCTTTTCTTCCAAGGAGCAAGTGTCTTTCAGTTTCATGGCTGCAGTCACTGTTAGCAGTGATTTAGGAGCCCAAGAAAATAAAATGTGTCACTCTTTCCACTTTTTCCCCTTCTATTTGCTATGAAGTGATGGAACTGGATGCCATAATCTTCATATTTTAAATGTTGAGTTTTAAGCCAGCTTTTTCACTCTTCCTTTATCACTCTCATTTAAGAGACTCTTTAGTTCTTCTTTGCTTTTTTAGAGTGGTATCATCTGCATATCTGAGGTTGTTGATATTTCTCCTGCAATCTTGATTCCAGCTTGTGATTGATCCAGCCTGGCATTTTGCGTGATACACTCTGCATATAAGTTAAATTAGCATGGTGACAATATACAGCCTTGGCAAACTCCTTTTTCAGTTTTGAAGCAGTCTGTTGTTCCGTGTCCACTTCTGACCATTGCTTCTTGACCTTAATACAGGTTTCTCAGGAGACAGGTAAAGTGGTCTAGTGTTTCCATCTCTTTAAGAATTTTCCACAGTTTGTTGTGATCCGCATAGTCAAAGGCTGAGGCTTAGTCAATGAAGCAGAAGTAGCTGTTTTTCTGGAAACCTCTTGCTTAATTTGTGATCCAGCGGATCTTGGCCGTTTGATCTCTGGTTCCTCTGCCTTTTCTAAATCCAGCTTGTACATCTGCACATTTTTGGGTCACGTACTTTCAAAGCCTAGCTTGAAGGATTTTGAGCATTACCTTGCTAGCATGTGAAAATGAGTGCAGTTGTACAATAGTTTGAGTATTCTCTGGCATTGGAATGAAAACTGACCTTTTCCAGTCTTGTGGCCACTGCTAAGTTTTCCAAATTTGCTTGACATACATATTGAGTGCAGCACTTTAACAGCATCATCTTTTAAGATTTTTAAATAGCTTAGCTGGAATTTTGTCACCTCCACTAGCTTTGTTTGTAATAATGCTTCTAAGGCCCGCTTCATTTCACACTCCAGGGTGTTGGCTTTAGGTGAGTGAACACACCATTGTTGTTATCTGGGTCATTAAGACCTTTTTTGTATTTTTTATGCTGTTTTATATATTCTTATGTGTATTCTTGCCACCCCTTCTTAATCTCTTCTGCTTCTACTAGGTCCTTGACATTCTGTCCTTTACTGTGCCAGTCCTTGTGTGAAATGTTCCCTTGGTATCTCCAGTTTTCTTGAAGAGCTCCCTAGTCTTTCCCATTCTACTGTTTTCCTCTATTTCTTTGCATTGTTCACATAAAGAAGGCTTTCTTATCTCTCCTTGCTATTCTCTGTAACTCTGTATCAGTTGGGTATATCTTTCCCATCTTTCCCTTTCTCCTTTGCCTTTCGCTTCTCTTCTAAGCTATTTGTAATGCCTCCTCAGACAACCACTTAGCCTTCTTTCATTACTTTTTCTTGGTCACTGCCTCCTGTAGGTACAAGCCTCCGTCCATAGTTCTTTAGGCACTTTGTCTACCAGATCTAACCCCTTGAATCTGTTTGTCACTTCCACTATATAATCATAAGGGATTTGATTTAGGTCATACCTGAATGGTCTAGTGGTTTTCCCTACTTTCTTCAATTTAAGTCTGAATTTTGCAATAAGGAGCTCATGATCCACAGTCAGCTCCAGGTCTTGTTTTTGCTGACTGTATAAAGCTTTTCCATCTTTGGCTGCAGAAAATAAATCAGTCTGATTACAGTATTGACCATCTGCTGATGTCCATGTGTAGAGTCTGCTCTTGTGTTGTTGAAAGAGGGTGTTTGCTATGACCAGTGGGTTCTCTTGGCAAAACTCTATTAGCCTTTGCCCTGCTTCATTTTGGGCTTCCCTGGTAGCTCAGCTGGTAAAGAATCCACCTGCAATGCAGGATAATCTGGTTCGATTCCTGGTGGGTTGTGGGAAGATCCCCTGGAGAAGGGATAGGCTACCCACTCCAGTATTCTTGGGCTTCCCTGGTGGCTCAGTTGGTAAAGAATCCACCTGCAATGCGGGAGACCCCGGTTCTATCCCTGGGTTGTGGGAAGATCCCCTGGAGGAAGGCATGGCAACCCACTCCAGTATTCTTGGCTGGAGAATCCCCATGGACAGAGGAGCCTGGTGGGCTACAGTCCATGGAGTTGCAAAGAATTGGACATGACTTCAGTAACTAAGCACAGTGCAGCATTTTGTACTCTGAGGCCAAACTTGCCAGTTACTCCAGGTATCTCTTGACTTCCTACTTTTGCATTACGATCCCTTTTGATGAAAAGGACTTCATCTTTGGTGTTAGTTCTGGAACGTCTTCTTGTAGGGCTTCATAGAACCATTCAACTTCAGCTTCTTTAGCATCAGTGGTTGGGGCATAGACTTGGATACTGTGGTGTTGAATGATTTGCCTTGGAAATGAACCAAGATCATTCAGTCATTTTTGAGATTGCACCCAAGTAGTGTGTTTCAGACTGTTTTGTTGACTATAAGGGCTACTCCATTCTATGGGATTCTTGCCCACAGGAGTAGATGTAATGGTCATCTGAATCCAGTTTCCCACTCCCATCCATTTTATAGTTCAGAGTCCTAAAATTACATCCAATTTGAAGAATAGTAGTGAAAGTGTAGTGAAAGTGTTAGTCTCTCAGTCGTGTCTGAGAGTCATGTGACACCATGGACTGTATCCCATCAGGCTCCTTTGTCTGTGGAATTCTCCAGGCAGGAATACTGGAGTGGGTAGCCAGCCATTCCCTCGTCCAAGGGATCTTCCCAACCCAGGGATTGAACTTGGGTCTCCCGCATTGCAGGCATATTCTTTATGCCTGAGAATAAGGCATAAAGCCTTATGGTCTGAGCCACCAGGGAAGCCCAATTTGAAGAATATGTACATTCAAATAAATGTTGAGATGAATTTTTAAAATTTTCACTTTATAAGGCTAGACTGAATTCATAGGTAGCCTTGGTTATTTGACTCCTCCATTTTCTGGCTGAAAATTCAGGTATTACCATGTAGGGATTGGTTAATATTTTGACTTTTAAAAAGCTGCATCATACTAAAAGCTCTCAGCCTACTTTTTCTACCTTTTTCTTACCAAAATGTATCATTTCAGAAACTTCTCTTCCCCCAAAATGGCATATACCTTTTATAAAATTCAGGTGTAATTGACATGTAATGAAATTGCATATATTTAAAGTATACAGTTTCATGAGTTTTTATCTATTTACATACTACAATCAAGATAAGGAACATACCAGTTTAAAAGTTTCCTTATGCCCTTTGGGTAAGGTTTACCCTTTGGTAAACCATCTCTCCCTTTCCACACTCAGAATAACAATCTGCTGTCAGTACAGTTTGCATTTTCTAGAATTTTATGCAAAGAGAATTGCATGGTGTATACTCTTTGAGAGGGAGGTCTGGTGTCTTTCACTTTGTCTTGAGGTTTATCTATGTTATTTTGTGTATCAGCAGTGTGTTCCTTTTTATTCCTGAGTAGCCCCACTCAGGGACGGGGGAGCCTGGTGGGCTGCTTGCTGTCTATGGGGTCACACACAGTCAGACACGACTGAAGTGACGCAGCAGCAGCAGCCCTGCTCCAGTATTCTTGCCTGAAAATCCCATGGACGGAGGAGCCTGGTGGGCTACAGTCCAGAGGGTCTCTAAGAGTTGGACACGACTGAGCGACTTCACTTTCACTTTTCACCTTCATGCATTGGAGAAGGAAATGGCAACCCACTCCAGTGTTCTTGCGTGGAGAATCCCAGGGACGGCGGAGCCTGGTGGGGTGCTGTCTGTGGGGTCGCACAGAGTCGGACACGACTGAAGCGACTTAGCAGTAGCAGCAGCAGTGTTCCAATATGTGTCACAATTTTTAAAATGATTCTGTTGATAAGACATGGGATTGTTTCCAGTTTCTGGCTATTCAAATAAAACTATGAACATTCACGTACAGATTTTTGTTTTAGGAACATGTGTTTTCGTTTCTTTTGGGTGTATACCTAATAGTGGAGTTGCTGGGTCATATGTTAAGTCAGTTTCCTAAGCTGCTATAATTTACATTCCCACTGACAGTGGGAATGAACATTCTGACTTCTTCACATCCTCACCAGCACTTGTTATTATCTCTGTCTTTTGTAGTCAGTCTAGTAGATGTGAAGTAATAATTCATGGTGGTTTTGTTTTGCATTTTCCCGATGGCTGTTGATACTGAGAATTTTTTTTGTGGGTTTATTGGACATTTGTATATCATCTTTGAAATATTATCTATTTGGATCTCCTGCACATGTTAAAAAATGGAATTGTCTTTTGTTATTGTGTTTTTAGTTAAGGAAAACTTTTATACATGTTCTGGATACAAGTCCCATGTTAGATACATGATTTGCAAATATTTTCTCCCAGTATGGCTCGTATTTTCACTTTCTTAGTGGTGGCCATTGAAGTGCAAACCTTTTTCATTTTGATATAGCCCTGTCTTTGTGCTTTTGGTAAAATATCTAAGAAACAATCGCCTTATTCAAGGTCATGAATATTTATGCCTGTGTTTGCTTCTAAGGGTTTATATAAATTTTAGCCCTTACATTTAGTTCCATTTTGGGTTAATTTTTGTGTATGGTATGGGGAAGGGACCCAACTTAATTTTTTTACTTATGGTTATCCAGTTGTCTCAGCACCCTTTGTTGAGACCATTACCTTTTGTTTATTGGCTTGTTAGAAAAGTTTAATAAAATTTTCTGCTTTGTTACTAATTCTTCAGAATAGCAATTTGTTGACCTTTTGGTCTAGTGGGGCAGAGGGAAGCAGCTTAGAGTTGTAAGAATGGGTTATAAATGAACCCACTGACTTAAATATATGATTGTCGATTTCATCCTTTCATTACTTTATTCTTGAGTATTAAATGAAATTCATCTGCCGTTTTTCTGCTTACTGGGCAGTTTTGTGCACAAAGTTCTACAGAAGCTTCAGTGCTGGACCATTTAATGGAAATTGGGGTTAGGTTTCAAACATGTGACATAAAGGAAGAAAAGCTTCTGTTGCACCTTTTCCTTCTTTAACTCTCCTATCCTGTTACCTTTTTTATCTTAAGAAGACTCTTTTGGATTATTAACACATAGCCTTTTTCTGAGGGAAGATCAAGTACTAAGGCTTTTTTTTTTTAAGTTGGAGATCGAAGGAAATGTTCTGTAATGACGATTGAAAACATTATAAAGAAATTATAAGTATCTTTATTAGCCTTGGTAAATTAAAAAATTCAGAGTTAGTATCAGAATCAAAGTTTCCATTTCCACGTAATCCTAGTTGAAGGTTAGAAACATCATGGTACTTTTCTTTCATTTAAAAAAATCATGAAAATACAGTTACTTTACAACTTGTGAGATTCCTTAGCATTTTGAAAGAAGTTTATTCTTTATTTGTAGAACATTTGACTCTAAATTGGGTTTTTAAGTTTTTCCCTATGTTTTAAGAGGCATTAATTATTCTCTTTTGGAGGTCGTACAAGCAAAGGGAAAAGTATACATCTTTTACAGAGTGTTTAAATATTACGTGTCTCATCTCTATTTGTAGAGTTCTGTTTCTTTAGAATATGAGGCCAGTACTTTGCCAAGTAAGAGCTAATTTCCTGGGAAATCTGGTTGCTGGCTTGACTTCTTGCTGTGCCTTTCCCTTTTGTTGCTTTATAAAAGAGCGGAGCCCAGTCCTGTGGAAAATCACTAAATCATCAAATTATTTTCCCTAGCTCAAATTAAGCATGATTGATATATATTTGCATTGTATTGAATTCTGTAACTTTTTCTTGTTAGAGATGTATTAGCATATCTTGAAGGACTTTGACTTCATTTAATGAGTTGGCTGCTCATATCTGAAATAACACTTATCAGTGTGTTCCTTTAACGAATGTTCTAATCCTTCTGTTGTTTGTTTTTTTTTTTCTCTCTCTCCAGTAGACGTAGTTAGTGAGGGGTAACACTGGTGTTCTTACAATAAAATCCAGACAGTTATGAAATATAATAGTAGTTTCTATGATGTTGGCCTCTAATTATGATTTTTTAATGACATTGTTTCTAATTTTTCCTCATTGCATATTTTACTGTGTACATACATTTGTAAGCTGCTTTCATTAACATACATTTTATTAAAATAATTTGAAACAGTTTAGAACAGCTGAAGAATATTCCAATAATGGATGCATTATTATTTATGCAATCAGTTTCCATAGTGTTCACATTTAGTTTGCTTGTTGATTTCCAATTATTATAAACAAAACTTCAGTGAATATTGCTAAACCCAAATCTTTGTCCACATTTCTATATTTTTAAGATAAATACATTTGAATGGAATTATTAGGTCAGGTTATACATTTCTTAGAGCTTTCAGGAGAGCAAAACATTGCATTGTTGCTCTCCAGAAAGGTTGCACCGATTTATATTCCCCTTAGCAGTATGAGACTGAGCTATGTATTAATACCTTTGCGAGCAGTGTTATTATTTTAAAATATTTAAAAGTATTTAAAATGTTAATATAAGGAGAAAATAGTAACTGGTTTCTTAAATTTGTATTTATTTGATCTCCAGTAGACTATTTTTAAATGTGATCATTAGCCTTTAAGTATCTCCTTTAAGTGAAGTTATATTATTGTTCTTTGTCTTCTTTATTTTTTTCATTTTCTGAGTGGGCTCCAGTTTTTACATGGACTCTAGGAATAATATTCAAAGCAGGATAATATTCAAAGCTGTGACTTAATTTATATGAATGATCAGTGAAAGTTGTTTAATGCCCTTTCAATTTAGTTTTATTCTGCAACTACTTTCTGATTTTTGCCTGTTTTTGAATTTCATATAAATGGAATAATACCACATGTACTCTTTTTATCTGGCTTCTTTTGTTTAATGTGTTTTTGAGATTCATTTCGTTTTGTACACTTTTATTAAAACTGTAACCAATAGAAAATTACAGCAATGGTATACCCTTTTAAATAAAATGTCATTAAAACATTCTCTAAACCACAGTTTGTTAACTATTTAATTTACCTTAAGTCCAGGTTGTATCTAAGACACCATTTCCATAACAGTAGCCATTTAAAGCCAGTCTTATTTCTATATGTGGGTAATTTCTGGAGGAGCACTCTACTCAGGATGAACATGCACCAAGAATGCAGAAGAAAAAAAATTTATATGTGCAGCTACATTTAAGAGTTTCCATAGGAGTATCACTTAGTAAACCCTGGGATTTATTTGCCTTTTAAAAGCAACCAATGAAAAAATTTCTCAAAAAAG
The DNA here is from genome assembly GCF_019923935.1 of Bubalus bubalis. Classification (NCBI taxonomy): domain Eukaryota; kingdom Metazoa; phylum Chordata; class Mammalia; order Artiodactyla; family Bovidae; genus Bubalus; species Bubalus bubalis. Next base: position 18,408,768 of record NC_059167.1, read on the forward strand.
TTTATATTGTGGCAAGAAAACTCAAGTGAGTTATTAAAAAAGTGAGGTTATTTTCAGAATAAAAATTATCTTCAACTAGGGATTGTTTAAAATGCAGTTTGAAATGAAACAGAATTTGAAGAAAATAAAAACAGGACATTCTCTATGCTATAGCTCCCTCAGTCGTGTCTCACTCTTTGCAATCCCATGGACTGTAGCCCGCCTTTGTCCATGGGACTTCCCAGGCAAGAATACTGGAGTGGGTTGCCATTTCCTACTTAAGGGAATCTTCCCAACCCAGGGATCGAACCCTGGTCTCCTGCATTGGCAGGTGGATTCTTTACCACTGAGCCACCACATACTTTACATGCACTAATTTAATCCTCATATTAATAATCCCTGCTAGAGTAGGTACTGTTATTACCCTTACTTTCCAGTTGAGGAATCTGAAGCACGGAAGTTAAGCAACTTGCCACAAATCATAGAGCAAGTGGGGGACTCATATTCTTACCCTCAGTGCTAAAGAAATTAAATGCAATGAATTTTGCATTCTTTATGGAATGTGTGGTATTGGTAGTCAAAATTTAAACTGGGATTTCTAAGTTTGCAAATAGACTCTTCACCAGACTCTCTTTCTTCACTGTCAGTACTCCTGTCATGTATCCCAGGAGGGTGATTTATGGAAGGAAAGTATTATCTGAATAAACAGATGGTGGACAACCCTAGTAACCCGGGATTGAGTGCTTTCCTGGAGAAGATGCCATTTCTCTCTGTACCTTAAATTGAGTCTTGGAATTGGAGCAGCTATTTTTGGACGGTTCTCAGCAGTGTTTGTTTAACTGGTCTTTGTGAAAATCTCTAAATGTAAATGTTTAACATCCTCTGGAAACAAACCAAGTAAGATATGAGGTTGATAGCACTTGTGCTTGAAAAATGTTGGGCCTAATAACAGTACTATTTAAAATACTTAATATTCATAGATATTTATGATATGTTGACACCAGAATCGCAGTTCTTAAAATTGTTTTTTTTCTTTCTGAACCCCTTGCATACTGACCCATGTAACTTTTCTTTAAACTCTTCTTTGTCATTGGTTTGGGTTTAGACAAGGTTAATCTTCGAGTGGAGGGCTATATTTTTAGCCAGTTTCTTTGAAAGGAGGTTTGGAGATGAAAGAAGATGAAAGAAGTATTGGCTTTTTCCTTCACTACATCTTTTGTGGCTTTTTCCACTTCTGACTTGTGTCTGTTGATATCATGGATAACTTGAAGTTGGGTTAGATGGGAAGCATTTTGTGTGTATTAAATGAGAGAATGTAAATTCTTGAATGAATAAATCATTAGATACAAGTTTTAATTCCTGTGTTACCACACTCTGATTTGGCTGCGTTTTAATTTTTCTAGGTCTTTGTTTTCTTCTTTAATAAAGTGAAGGCATTGAGGAAGTCCCTGGTGGTCCAGTGGTTAAGACGCTGCACTTCCAAAGCAAGGTTTAGTCCCTGGTCGGGGAACTAGAATCCCACTAGGGTCCCACATACTGCATCCCACCCCCCATCCCCCCCAAAAAAGTGAAGACATTGGACTAGATGCTCTGTAAAGTTTTTGTTTTTTTTTTTTTGGTGCCAAAATATTTAAATTATTCTAAAAATTACACCTAAGGACTTCCCTGCTGTTCCAGTGGCTAGGGCTCTCTGCTTCCAATGCATGTGACCTGGGTTTGATCCCTTATCAGGGAACTAGATCCCACGTGCCCCAACTAAGACCTGGTACAGCCAAATAAATACATAGAAAAATTGCCATTTGAAAATAATAAATAGTATGTTATTATGAGAGAGTAATAGGGGAACCAGTTTTGATCTTGTTAGTAAAGGCCACACTTAGGGTTGACATTTAAGTTGATATGAAGAGTTCAGAGAAGCCACCATGAGGAGAGCTGGAGGTAGAGCATTTTGTACATGTGGGAAGACTAAAGCAGGAAGGAACTTGAATTTTTGAGAAACTGAAGTGAGGCTGGAACTTAATGAATGTGAGGAAGAATAGTTTGTAAGATGAAGTTAGACATAAAGAAGCCAGATTGCAGAGTGCCTTGTAGGTTGCTGTAGGAGGGTTTTACTTTGTTCTAAATGAAATGGGATGCCATTGAAGGATTTTAAACAGAAGATAATATAAATATGCTTTACACTTTAAAAAGATCCTTATGGCTACCATCTGATGATTGTAGAGGAAGGGAGCAAGAAGGAACAGAGCAATTAGAATGGTGGTGGAAGTATAGATAGAAGTGGATGGCTTTAAGATAACATTAGAATTTTTAAGATTTACCAATGGGATACATGTGAAGGAGAAAAAGGAATAAAAGACTCAAGGGTTATTCCAGATTTCTGGTTTGGTATTTGAGATAGAAGAGGACTGGGAAAACAACTTTTTTTTTTTTTCTTGAGGATGAAAATCATTGTTATGGACCTGTAAAATTTCGAGAGACACCTAAATGATAACTTTGGGATATTGGAAACTGGAGTTTAAGGAGAGGTGCTAGTGGAAATTGTCATTGTATAGATGAAATTTAGAGCTGTGAGGAAAGGGTGAGATCAACTGTCTGGTTCTCAGCATGAAGGAACTCCAAATATAGCTATCTGGTGAAGAAGAAAAAGTGATTGTTACGTAGGGGGAAACCAGGATTTGTCATGTCATGGAAACCAAGAGAGGAGAGATTTAGTGCTCATTTGAATTACCAGAATGGAAATGATTGGTGATCTTGTGTTTGTTGTTCTCTGTATGTCCCTCCAGATTCACTCTTGCCCTTTTCTTCCCTGCTTGGTGCCTCAGAAGGCTGCCCTCTATTAATGCATTACTCAGGCTTCCTTGGCTTCTGATTGCAGGTTGCATTCAACCAGGAGATGACTGAGTTCAGTTTGGGGGAATGTTACAAATTTGATTGTGGAAAGAACAGGAAGCTTTCATCTGATAGCTTCCATTTTCTTAATAAAAGTGTCAAAAGAGTTGGGAGGAAATGGAGAGAAAGGGAGAAATGTTTAAAAACTGAGGAAAAAGTGTAAAGCAGCAATTCCAGCGAACTTTCAGTGCAAAATTGAAACTGGACAGGACCTTGTGGGGCCCTGTCAGGTGCAGAGGCCTGTCTGTGTCCCCATTTCTTCTTTGTAGAAAAAAAGCTTTTAGCCTGCTCAACCTTTCCTGTGTTCCAAAGGGCAGATTCAAACAGTTGCTATTTGGGGGATGAAGAAATGCAGAAAGAAGCCACAGTGCAGCAACGGGGCAGGGTCCTGGTTCCTCCTCAGGAGATGTGCATAGCATTTAGATCCATCTTATGTCTGAGTTCTGCAGGAACTAAGGTCCTCCACCCAGTGGTAACTTCAGTCAAAGCATAAGCACGTGGACCCCAGACTGATTGGAGCCAGAGGCTGATGACTGAGATTTGTGGAACACCACCCTGTTATGTCATCACCAACCAATCAGAAGAAGGTCACATACCTTATAGTCTTTCCTTGTAAATTTTACTTATAAAAATTCCTCCCTGAAAACCATCAGGGAGTTCAGGCCTCTTGGGTGTGAGCCACCCCATTCTCCTTGTTCATTCCTTGCAATAAACCTTTCTTCACTCAAACTCTGATATTTTGGTTTGTTTGACTTTTCTGTTTGTCAGGCACACCAACTTGGTTGAGGTTGTTAAGTGTAAATTTATGACAGTAACCATTCGGCCTGGATATATGATTTTCTTCAATATTCCATTGCTCTGCTGCAGTCATAGAGAAAGTTAGCTGGAGTTTTGCTAGGAGAGTGTGAAGGAAAGAGAGATCTGACGAACACTGAATTGAGTTCAAGGAGTGATTATATTGATGGACTGTGAAATCTAAGCTAGATAAAAAAAAAAGAGGGACTTCCCTGAGGTCTGGTGGTTAAGCCTCCATGCTTCCATTCTAGAGGGCACGGATTTGTTTCATGGTTGAGGGCGCTAAGATGCTGCATGCTGCACAGTGTAGCCACACAAAAAACGAGAGCATGAAACCAGGAGATTGATAGGGAGAAAGTAGAGGGTTTTATGAACAGGTTCTCTTATTAAGAATTAAGAATTATTTCCGATGGCCAGTTGAACAAGTTGAATTGGGAAGATCAAATTTTTTTGTTGTGTCTTTCTCATTTACATTCCAAATGACCAGAATCTGCGCAGACTTAATCACTTGGAACCTTTTATTCTCTTTTAAAATATTTACTTATTTATTTGGCTGCACCAGGTCGTGGTTGTGGCACACAGGATCTTTGATCTCTGTTGTGGCAGGTGGGATCTTTAGTTGTGGCATGCATGATCTAGTTCCCTAACCAAGGGTCGAATCCAGGCCCCCTGCATTGAGAGCATCAGGTCTTAGTCACTGGACCATCAGGAAAATCCCTGGAACCTTTCGTTGTAAGTAGACAGTTTAAACCTGCATTCTAGCCAGATTGAAGTACGTGCGCGCACACACACGCACACAGAGTTAATGACCTTTAGAGCTTATGAATGTGATTTCAAACATGACATGTTTTAAAGTTTTTAAAATATCTTTTTTGTCTGATAAGTACAGATATTTCTCAATATGAATAATACTTATCAAATTAACTTCCTTTGTTTACTTCTACTTTCTATAAATAGGACATAGGAAAATACTTTTCCTCTGGTAAATATCTGGATCTATTTAGAATCTTTCTATGAAATTTGTGACGTAAGATCTAAACTTACTTTTCCTTTAAACCTTTAAAAAACATATTCATTATTGGTATTTGTTTAGATGCTAAATTGTGACCAACTCTTTTGCGATCCCATGGATTAAAGCCTTCCAGGCTCCTCTGTCCATGAAGTTTCCCAGGCAAGAATACTGGAATTTGTTTTCATTTCCTTCTCCAGGGGATCTTCCTGACCCAGGGATTGAACCCACGTCTCCTGCATTAGCAGGCAGATTCATTACCACTAAGCCACCTGGGAAGCCGTTGATACAGATATTTGAAAAATAGTTTGGCAGGTTCTTGTTGTTCAGGCACTAGGTCATGTCTGACTCTTTGCCACCTCACAGACTGCAGCACACCGGGTTTCCCTGTCCTTCATTATCTTCTGAAGTTTGCTCAGACTCATGTCCATTGAGTCAGTGATGCCATCCAACCATCTCATCCTCTGTCATCCCCTTCTCCTCCTGCCTTTAATCTTTCCCAGTATCAGGGTCTTTTCCACTGAGTCAGCTCTTCACATCAAGTGGCCAAAGTATTGGAGCTTCAGCTTCAGTGTCCGTCTTTCCAATGAATATTTCCTTCAGGATTGACTGGTTTGATCTCCTTGCTGTCCAAGGGATTCTTAAGCATCTTCTCCAGCACCACAATTCAAAAACATCAATTCTTCATCACTGAGCTTTCTTTATGATCCAATTCTCATATCCATACATGACTACTGGAGGTTCTTAATATATAGTTAAACATACACTTACCATAATGATCCAATAGCTCTACTCCTAGGTATTTATTCAAGTGAAATAAAAGCTTATAGTCATTGAAACCTATATGTGAATACCCCAAACTAGAAACAAACCCAAATGTACCTCATCTGGTGAATTGATAAATTTTGGTACATTCATAAAAATGAAATACTGTTTGGCAGTGCGTACATCAACATGAGTGGGTATCAGATACATTATGACATTATGCTAAATGAAAGAAGGCAGACTCAAAAGGCAAGGTACTGTATGATTCCATTTTAATGATATCTTAGAATAAACATAACTAAAGGAACAGAAAACTGACTATTGGTTGCCAAGGTGTGGGGGCACAGTTTGACTGCAAAGGACAGGAGGGAGTTTTTTGTGGTGGTCTCTGTTGTCTGTCTGTTAGTCACTGAGTTGTGTCTGACTCTTAGTGATCCGTGGACTGTAGCACACCAGGCTCCTCTGTCCACTGAACTATCCAGGCAAGAATACTGGAGTGGGTTGCCATTTTCTCCTCCAGAGGATCTTCCAGAACCCTAGACCCAGATCTTCCAGACCTGATTCCCAGGTCTGGAATCAGACCCAGATCTCCTGCATTGCAGGTAGATTCTTTACCAATCTGAGCTACCAGGGAAGTCCACATTGTCTATATCTTGTTTGTGGTGGTGGTTACATGCCTATGTGTTTTTCAAACTCAGAAGTGCACACTCAAAAGTGAATTTTAGTATATATAAATTATACCTCAGTTAAACTTTTAGCATGTAAAATGTCACCATATTAACAGATATTTTGGAAAATATCTCAAGAAAATGTAGTTTGTTTTTAAGAGTTTGCTTATGTAACTTTTTGGGAGTAGAGAGTGGTGGACAGGCATCACTGGTATTTGTAAACTTATTTGAAGCTCTAGGAAACATGTACATGCTGAATTTGCATTTAGCAAACATTCTTATTGTAAGTGTAAAAGAATGAATGTTATAATTAGTAAAGCCTAAGAGACTTAGAGTGTCTTTGCTTTACCGATAAAGAACCTGAAGCCTTGTTTAGGTAGCTAAAGTCACATAGCTGCTTAGTGGCAGAGGCAGGTCTAGAATTTGAGTGGTGCATTACTGATTTGATGCTTGTTTTACTAAAACACTTTATATTCTGAGTTATTTTTTCTAGAGACTATTTTAAATTCCCTTTCAGAACCTTTCAATTGTGTCATCTTTGAGCTGGAAACCACTCCCTTCCTAGTGGTAGGAAAATCCTGTGTCTGGTTGATAATAGGAAGGCTAAGTTTGAGAGATACTACATCACTTGAAAGTTGGTGTAGACATAGCAAACAAATTTAGTTATAAAGACACTTTGCTTTAACTGTGGGAAACTGGATGCTAGGTTTTGGGGTTTCAGGTACTACTGTTTAGAAATTGACTTTTGTAACTTCATTACATAAAAAATAATCTTTTAAAATTATTATGATTATTGGTTTGTTGGGAAGTAAGAAAAGGTTTAAGAGTGTTGGTTCCTTCTTGTTACCTTAAGTAATGAAGATTTATAAATACTGAGATGTAGGCGGAAGCCCTGGAGATGATCTTAATAGTTACACATTTAGGAAATGGATAATGGAATATCCTTCAGAATGTAACAGCAGGTTTAGTTGTTTTTTGCTCTTGAGACTCAGCTGACTTGCATTGTCTGTCCTGTGTTCACCTCCCTCCTTGTATAGTAGTTTCACGTTTGCCACTGAATCTCAGTTCTAGAACCAGGCTTAGAGTTCCTGCCCCTCAGAGATATTGGTGATATTGTGGATATTGCAGACTCAGTCACAGACCTAGCAGGTGATTTCTTTCTTGATTTTGAAGCAGTGTCTGTATCCTGCAACCTTCCTAGGGATAATTTCCTGCCAGCCATAGCCCCAGGCGGAGTTGGCTGTTGTTTTCTTTACACGGGAGCCCTAACCAGCCTTAGCTCTGACCTAGCTCTGCTAAGTTCTCTTTTTGAAATGGAGTGCTTTTAGACCCTGATCCCCAGGGAAGCCAAACTCCCAGCTGCCTCTGCCTGTTTATAGATCAGGAACCCAGTGGGCCCCTGGCTTCAGCCTCACATCATTTTGCATCTGTGTTCCTTATCACTGCCTGAGACATATTATTTTTTGAGCCAGCTATGTATTGTTTTTTATATATTTGATACATTCATATGTTAATTGTTATTTGTATGAATTTACTGTACCATTTTGACTAGAAGCCTTTTACTTGTTGTTTAGTGGCTAAGTTGTGACTATTTGCCACCCCATGGATGGCAGTATATGAGGCTTCTCTGTCCTCCACTATCTCCTGGAGTTTGCTCATGTTCATGTCCATTGATTAATGATGCCATACAGCTATCTCATCCTCTGCTGCCCCCTTCTTCTGTTGCCTTTAATCTTTTCCAGCATCAAGGTCTTTTCCAATGAGTTGGCTCTTTGTATCAGGTGACCAAAGTATTGGAGCTGCAGCTTCAGCAATAGTCCTTCCAGTGAATATTCAGAATTGATTTCCTTTAGGGTTGACTGGTTTGATCTCCTTGCAGTCCCAGGGACTCATCACCACAGTTTGAAAGTATTCATTGTTTGGTGCTCAGGCTTCTTTATGATCCAACTCTCATATCTGTACATGACTACTGGATGAACCATAGCTTTGACTATATGGATTTTTGTTGACACAGTGATGTCTCTGCTTTTCAACACGCTGTTTAGATTTGTCATAGTTTTCCTTCCAAGGAGCAAGCATCTTTTAATTTAATGGCTGCAGTCACCATCTGCAGTGATTTTGGAGCCCAAGAAAATAAAATAAAAATAAAATGATTCCACTGTTTCCCCTTCTATTTGCCATGAAGTGATGGGACCGGATGCCATGGTCTTAGTTTTTTCAGTATTGAGTTTCAAGCCGGCTTTTTCACTCTCTCTTTTCACCCTCATCAAGAGGCTCTTTAGTTCCTCTTCACTTTGTGCCATTAGAGTGGTATCGTCTGTATATCTGAGATTGTTGATATTTCTCCCAGCAATCTTGATTCCAGCTTGTGATTGATCCACCCTGGCATTTTGCATGATGTACTCTACATATAAATTAAGTAAGCAGGGAGACAATATGTAGCCTTTTTGTACTCCTTTCCCAGTTTTGAACCAATCCATTGTTCCATGGCTGATTGTAACTGTTGCTTCTCGACCCACGTATAGGTTTCTGTGTTTCTCAGGAGATAGGCAGGGTGGTCTGGTAGTCTGATCTCTTTAAGAATTTTCCATAGTTTGTTGTGATCCACACAATCAAAGGCTTTAGTATAGTCAGTGAAGCAGAAGTAGATGTTTTCTGGAACTCCCTTGGTTTCTCCATGATCCAATGAATGCTGGCATTTTGATCTCTGATTCTTTTTAGACATACATATTTTATTGAAGCATAGTTGACTTAAAATGTTTCAGGTGCACAGTTATACAAATACACATATAATATTTTTGAAATTATTTTCCACTATAATTATTAGAGATACTGACTGTAGTTCCCTATACAGTAAACCTTTGTTGCTTGTTGCATATATATTTTTTAATCAGAAATCTAGCATTTTATTCATAGTAAGCAACACAAGTAGAATCAAAATGTCATAATTTTTTTAGTTAGGCAAAAATTCATAAGTTTTCTAACATATATATATATTATACATATTTATATGTTGTATAGTTGCTAAGTCATGTCGACTCTTTGTGACCCATGGACTGTGCGGTTTCCCAGGCAAGAATGCTGGAGTGGGTTGCCATTTCCTTCTTCGGGGTATCTTTTGTATACATATGTATTTCTGCTTTTCTGCTTCTGTAGTTTTTGTACTACACTTGATAAAGGCTTGAGAAAGAACATTAAAAAAAAAAGAGAGATGGAGAAATTGTGGAACATAAACTAAATGAATTCTGAGCACTGAATATGAAATAGGAAAAGTGAAACAAACTAGATAAAAGTAAAAGATCATCATATAGCCCAGTTGTTTTTTAACATGAATGCTCATTAGAAACTTATTTGGAGCTCTGGAGGAAAAAAACAATACCTGAGCATTTGTATTTTTCAGAAAGTTTCGAGATCACAATTGTGATATGCATCTGAATTTTAAAAAGTGGTTACAGATTTTTCTATTAGATCCTAGTTTTGGTAATACAGAATTCTCTTATGTTTCTGTTGACCAATCATGATATAGTGGTATTAAGTGAGTAATAGTTACATAATCACAATAGTGAGAGTTGGACCATAAAGAAAGCTGAGCATGGAAGAAGTGATGCTTTTAAACTGTGGTGTTGGAGAAGACTCTTGAGAGTCCTTTGGACAGCAAGGAGATCAAACCAGTCAGTCCTAAAGGAAATCAGTCCTAAATATTCATTGGAAGGACTGATGCTGAAGCTGAAACTCCAGTACTTTGGCCACCTGATGCAAAGAACTGACTCATCTGAAAAGACCCTGATGCTGGGCAAGATTGAGGGCAGGAGGAGAAGGGGATGACAGAGGATGGGATGGTTGGATGGCATCACTAACTCGATGGACATGAGTTTGAGCAAGCTCTGGGAGTTGGAGATGTACAGGGAAGTGTGGCATGCTGCAGTCCATGGGGTTGCAAAGAGTTGGACATGACTGAGCAACTGAACTGAACTAAATCAAGATCGTGAAAAGATGTTTATCAGTTTTCACAATCAATAGCCAGACAGTGGGGTCAAGCAGAGTGATGTGGTAAGTGGAAGTGCTTACATGCACATGTTTTCATCCACCTAGCCAGTCTGTGTCTTTGATTGGTGCATTTAATCCATTTACATTTAAGGTAATGATTGATACGTATGATCCTATTACTGTTTTCTTGTTTTGGATTTATTTTTTGTAGGTCTTTTCTTTCTCTTGTGTTTCCTGCCTAGGGACGTTTCTTTAGCATTTCTTGTAAAGCTGGTTTGGTGGTGCTGAATTCTCTTAACTTTTGTTTGTCTGGAAAGCTTTTGGTTTTTCCATCAAATCTAAAAGAGAGTCTTGCTGGGTAGAGTATTCTTGGTTTTAAGTTCTTCCCCTTCATCACTTTAAATATATCATGCCTTTCCCTTCTGGCTTGTAGAGTTTCTGCTGAGAAATCAACTGATAGCCTGATGGGAGTTCCCTTGTATGTTATTTGTCATTTTTTCCTTGTTGCTTATAATATTTTATCTCTGTCTTTAATTTTTGTCAGTTTGATTATTACGTGTCTCGGTGTGTTCCTTCTTGGGTTTATCCTGCCTGGGACTCTCTGTGCTTCCTGGACTTGGTTGACTATTTACTTTCCCATGTTAAGGAAGTTCTCAGCTGTTATCTCTCAAGTATTTTCTCAGGTCCTTTCTCACTCTCTTCTCCTTCCGGAACCCCTATACTGCAAATGGTGTGTTTAATGTTGTCCCAGAGTTCTCTTAGGCTGTCTTTATTTCTTTTCATTCTTTTTTCTGTATTCTGATCTGTGGCAGTGATTTCCACCATTCTGTCTTCCAGGTTATTTATCTATTCTTCTGCCTCAGTTATTCTGCTATTGATTCCTTCTAGTATATTATTCATCTCTGTCTCTTTGTTCTTTAGTTCTTGTAGGTCTTTGATAAACATTTCTTGCCTCTTCTCAATCTTTACCTCCATTCTTTTCCCAAGATTCTGGATCATCTTCACTATCATTATTCTGAATTCTTTTTCTGGAAGGTTGCCTGTCTCCATTTAGTTTTTTTTTCCTGAGGTTTTATCACGTCCCTTCATCTGGGACATAACTTTCTGCTTTTTCATCATGATTAACTTTCTGAAATAGGATTTTTGCCTTAGCCACTGTGAGACTGTTCTTCTTCTGTCTGCCTTCTGATGGCTGAGGCTAAGAGGCTTGTGTAAGCTTCTTGATGGGAGGGACTGGCTATGGGAAAAACTGGGTCTTGCTTTGGTGGGCAGGGCCTTGTTCAGTAAGGCTTTAATCCTGCCTGGGACTCTCTGTGCTTCCTGGACTTGGTTGACTGTCCAACCATCTGCTGATGGCTGGGATTGCACTCCCTCCCTGGTAGTTGTTTGGCCTGAGGGGACCCAGCCCTGGGGTCTAAGGGCTGTATGTTAGGGTTAATGGTGAACTCCAGGAGGGTTTATGCCAAGGGGGAGCTTCCAGTGCCCCTGCCCCTGTGGTGAGCCCCTGCCAACCCACACCTCCACAGGTGATCCTGCAGAACTAGCAGCTAGTTTTGAATCCATCTCCTGTGGGGTCACTGCTCCTCTCCTTTGGGTCTTGGTGCGTGCTAAATTTTGTTTGTGCCCTCCAAGACTGGAGTCTCTGTTTCTCCCAGTCCTCTGGAAGTCCTTTAATCAAATCCCGCAGGCCCTCAAGGCCAGATTCCCTGGGAATTCCTTGTCCATTTGTCAGATCCCCAGACTGGGAAGCCTAATGTGGGGGTCAGAATCTTCACAGCAGTGTGGGAACTTCTTTTGTAATACTGTTGTCCAGGCTGTGGGTCACCCACCTGGTGGATATGGGATTTGATTTTACTGTGAATGTGCCCCTCCTACCATCCCGCTGTGGCTTCTTCTTTCTTTGGATGTGGATTATCTTTTTTTTTGGTGGGTTCCAGTGTCCTCCTGTCGATGGTTGTTCAACAGCGAGGTGCAGTTTTGGTGCTCTCGCATGATGAGATTCCTCTGCCTTTTCTAAACCCAGCTTGTACATCTGGAAGTTCTCAGTTCATGTATTGCTGAAGGCTGTCTTGAAGGATTTTGAGCATAACCTTGCTAGCATGTGAAATGAGCACAGTTGTATGGTAGTTTGAGCATTCTTTGGCATTGCCCTTCTTTGGGACTGGAATGAAAACTGACTTGAGTTTTCCAAATTTGCTGACTTGCTGAGTGCAGCACTTTAACAGCATCATCTTTTAGGATATTAAATATCAACTGGAATTCCATTACCTCCACAAGCTTTGTTTGTAATAATCTTCCTAAGGCCCACTTCAGGTCACACTCCAGGACATCAGCTCTAGGTTAGTGACCACACCATTGTGGCTAAATTCTTAGAATGATACCTAGCATAAAGTCAGTTGTTTATATATGGCAACTATTGTATTTTCAATGAGTCCTAGAATTTCCTGTTGTTTTCTGTGTTTAGATAGTATGGATAGATAAATAGATGTATGAGCTTGTGTGTGCTAAGTCACTCCAGTTGTGTCCGACTCTCTGTGGCCCTGTGGACTGCAGCCTGCCAGGCTGCTCTATCCATGGGATTCTCCATGCAAGAATACTGGAGTGGGTTGCCGTGCCTTCCTCAAATAGATGTCTATGTGCGTGTGTGTGTGTGTGTGTGTGTGTGTGTATTTATATACATGTGCACTATATATATATCCACACTATTTCTATAGATGTCTATTTATAGTGTGCATATATGTATAGTGTGTGTGTGTGTGTGTATTTGTGTATCTATATAGTTATCCCAAAACACTTGTCAGTCACTATTTGAAATTTTAGCAAATGTGTCTGGGGGTTATGGCATATATGGAGGCTTTGAGGTGGGACATTATGTTGTTGTTGTTGTTTTCATTTTTTCTTTATTATTATTATTATTATTACTGTTATTTATTTATTTTTTTACAAACCCTTGTGTTGAGGTGGGTGGAACATTTAAATTGAATTTCAATCTATGTCCTGGCAACCTTGAATTGGAAAATTTTCAGGAGAAATTGGAATTTTTTTTCAATATTGTAAAGTGCTGAGGTGCTGTATTCTTTGTGGTATTCTAGTAATTGATAATTCTTTTAAGCTCTATTGGCATGTACTTTACATTAGCTACTAATAAAAAAAAATCAGTGCAGTTTGTGTGGATATCATAAGAAATTATGGACATTGTAATGGAGTGGATTTTAAGTCAGGAAAATGGAGTGTTGAAAGTATACACGAGGGGCTCCCTGGTGTCTCAGTGGTGAGGAGTCCACTTGCCAATGCAGGAGACAGGGTTTGTGGGAAGGTCTCTCATGCCGCGGAGCCGCTGAGCCCATGTGCCACAACTGGTGAGCCTGTTCTCTAGAGCCCTGGAGCCGCAACTGGTGAGCCTGTGTGCCACAGCTGCTTGAAGCTGTGTGCCCTGGACCCCATGCTCTGCAACAAGGTCAGCCACCACAGTGAGAAGTCTTCGCGCCGTACCTACAGAGGAGCCCCCGACTTGCCGCCACTAGAGAAAAGCCTGCACAGCGACGAAGACCCAGCACAGCCAAAAATTCGTTAAATAAGTAAATATTCTTAAAAAGTGTACATGAGTGGGGAAGAAGGGTGGTTTTGAGGTAGAGGTTTTGGCTTCAACAACCACAGTTATGCTGAGGTAAAAATCTTCTTTGGGAAAGAAGCACAAAAAAAAGGGATAAATCATTAGACAAACTTCCAGTTTGTATTTTAGTTTTCATATGCTTGTATATTGTGACCTAGTCTGTTAAAGTTTACCCATTAATTCAGAAGCATAAATTAAAATTTTTTTCTTTTAAAATAGAAATGTCAACTATTCTTGGATGTTGGCTTTGAATTAGCGGAGGAACGAGTCTGATAGCTTACCATCTATTACTGTTTTTAAGGGAATCCTGAATCACTTATTCTGCTGTTTAGAGAGATTGCGCTTGGTAATAAATGATCTTACTTTATTTCTTTGACTGAAATAATATTGTAGACACACTACTTCCTTTTTGCTTTTACCTCAAGCCCTGGGTATGCCTTTGCTTTTATTTTTATCTTATATTGTAAACTGCTGTGTGTGTCTAGGTGTTTGGAACCATGAAAGTGTATTACCAAGTAAGAAGCATGGCATAAGGCCATTTAGAGTTTTAAAGTTAATCTACCAGTCATGAATAATAAAAACTAATTCAATATGTCATCCCATCAGGTAGTCATTTTCAGGTGAACTTTAGATTTTGAGAGAGTACTGATCCATCCATCTAATGACTACATTTGTGCTACTTGACTTAAGTTGATAAGATCTTAATGGTTATGCATTTCTCCCCAAACTGAAAGGTTTTTTTAAAAATACTTTGTTAACTCTTTAATTGTCAGAAGATCAGTCCTGGATGTTCATTGGAAGGACTGATGTTGAAGCTGAAACTCCAGTACTTTGGCCACCTCATGCGAAGAGTTGACTCATTGGAAAAGACGCTGATGCTGGGAAGGATTGGGGGCAGGAGGAGAAGGGGACGCCAGAGGATGAGATGGCTGGAAGGCATCACCAACTCAATGGACATGAGTTTGGGTGAACTCCGGGAGTTGGTGATGGACAGGGAGGCCTGGCGTGCTGCGGTTCATGGGGTCGGTCGCGAAGAGTCGGGTACGACTGAGCGACTGAACTGAACTGTGGTGGGATTCTTAATTTAAGTAGAGGTTTCATTAGTATTCTGATCCAGAATCTTTCCGATGTGAGGAAATAATTAGACACTATTTATCATGATAATTGCTAAAATTTTACTTTTTTATTATTTTTCTTCTTTTTTCAATGTGAGATGACACTTTTAACATTTTAAAATTATTGAGAAATAACTGATATATGTAGTATAAGTACAACTGTTTGTCATCTATCAAAATAGGTAGAAGTTTTATATTGAGCCTTTGCCGTTGACATTTTTGTTGTACTGACTGACAAATTTCCTTTGATCTGTATTGCCCTTTATTGGGCCTTTGTGAAGCAGATAGAGTGAGGGAAAGATCACAGTATTTGAAATCAGAGGATTTAAAGTCCTGTCTTTGTCAGTTTACTTGCTCTTTGACTTTCACCTGTTGAGATTATTCTTTTCAAATTACTTTTAAAGAAAACAATGATATCTGTCTCATAGCATTGCTGTCAATATTAAAATTAAATAAAATGCTTTGTGACCTATATCATAACTCTTAAGAGTGTTACAGGGTGTTTTTCAGTTGTGATGCTTGTTGTATTTTAGCAAAATAGCAATGCTGTGTGCTTAGACGCTCAGTCGTGTCCGGCTCTTTGCGACCCCCATGGACTGTAGCCCGCCAGGCTCCTCCATCCATGGAATTCTCCAGGCAAGAAGACTGGAGTGGGTTGCCTTGCCCTCCTCCAGGGGATCTTCCAACACAGGGATTGAACGTAGGTTTCCCTCATTACTGTCTGAGCTACCAGGGAAGCCCAAAACAGCAATACTGTCGTTAAAGATTTCCATTGTATGGGTGGCATACCAACTTTCGATTTGATGTATCAGTTTTAGTATTATTTAGGGTGAATATCCTTTGGTTTTTGTCTGCCTTTATATTTTCCCTGATGGTAAATTTCTTCACTGTGCGAGGATTCTTCCTTTGCCAAAGTTAGAAATTGGTTAGACTTTATCTTTACATTCAAGCTTCATGATGTCATGAAAAATAAGGCCTGTCTAGAGTCTAAACTGGGACCCAGTCTTTCTCGAAGTCACTGGTTCTCAGTGGGGTCAGTACCTGCCCATGTTGTGCTTGGATCTTTGAGGGTGCACTTTTGGTTGCCACAGTGATTAAGGTGGGGTAGGTACAGCATTGGCATTCAGTGAGCAGGAGTCATGAATGCCGTACATCCCACAAGATGCAAGACAATTCTGCATGGATTTTGAACATTTCCCCAGGCCTTCTTATGGGTGAAAAACCTGTTTGTACTCATCTGATTCTAATTTGGTTTTACACTTAAACACAAAGTGTTTTTTTGCCTGGCTTTAATAGATACTGAGTTTTCCAGGAATTTAACTACTGAGTAAACGAAGGGCAAATTGTACTTTGTTTTGTTCAGAAACAAGAGTTGTTAACTGTTTTGGAAAATCTTATTATCAGTGGCATTGCTGCTTATGGTATTTGATTTCCCAACAGATCATTTGTGCCAATCTTCATTTGTAACTGTCATGTTCATGGTATTTCTATGTGTGGGAGCAAGTGTCTATTTCCTTATTAATATGAATTCTAGGATGGTTATATTGGAACATTAATGTATTAAAATATTTTTTAAATTACTTTTTCTCCTCTTATTTTACGTCAGGCATTATATTAATTTTTCAAAACCAAAGACAGGTAAGTTACCTACTTGCGTTACATTTCAGATTTATGCTTTCAAAACGAAAAACTTTTGTTTTAGTGGAGTTTCAGGATGGAACCTGTATTTAATGGAAGCCTATGTGCCCTTCCAGGGTGAGAGAGGAGGTCCACGTTGGTTTCATTATTGATGTCTTTTCTTCCTTCTCCCTTCCTTTTCTGTTTTCCTTTCCCCTTATGATCCAAAATTACTGCAGCCATGAACTTAAAAGATGCTTACTCCTTGGAAGGAAAGTTATGACCAACCTAGACAGCATATTGAAAAGCAGAGACATTACTTTGCCAACAAAGGTCCGTCTAGTCAAGGCTATGGTTTTTCCAGTGGTCATGTATGGATGTGAGAGTTGCACTGTGAAGAAAGCTGAGCGCCGAAGAATTGATGCTTTTGAACTGTGTTGTTGGAGAAGACTCTTGAGAGTCCCTTGGACTGCAAGAAGATCCAACCAGTCCATTCTGAAGGGGATCAGCCCTGGGATTTCTTTGGAAGGAATGATGCTAAAGCTGAATCTCCAGTACTTTGGCCACCTCATGCGAAGAACTGACTCACTGGAAAAGACTCTGATGCTGGGAAAGATTGAGGGCAGGAGGAGAAGGGGACGACAGAGGATGAGATGGCTGGATGGCATCACCGACTTGATGGACATGAATGGGTGAACTCCGGGAGTCGGTGATGGACAGGGAGGCCTGGCGTGCTGTGATTCATGGGGTCGCAAAGAGTTGGACATGACTGAGCGACTAAATTGAACTATGATCTACTTGATATATAGATAAGAATATGGTGCTGTATATGTAAATAATAAAGCATATAATAAAATCAATACCTGTGAACCCACCACCCAACTTAAGACAAAGAACATTATCAGTGCTGTTGGTATATTTCATTTAGTTTTATTTAACTCTAAAAATGGAACCATGCTGTATGTATATTCTTGTTTGCTTTGGCTAATCAACATTATGTTTTTAAAGATTCATTCTTATGGATATGTGTAATTGTGGTTAATTTTCTCAGATATGTGTATGAATTGTATGACTGTTACCACGGTGTATCTCTTCTTCTTAAGACGGACATTTGTTTTTTTTTTTCCTTCCATTTTGTTGGCATTACAGATCTATTCCTACTTAGGTCTTCAGGTACAAGTATTCTACAGCAGTGAATTTTAAACATTTTTGATGGTGATCAACCCCTGTCCACCTTCACCCACTATTTAGTTCAGTTCAGTTGCTCAGTTGTGTCTGACTCTTTGCGACCTCATGAATTGCAGCACGCCAGGCTTCCCTGTCCATCACCGACTCCTGGAGTTCACGCAAACGCATGTCCATTGAGTCGGTGATGCCATCCAACCATCTCATCCTCTGTCATCCCCTTCTCCTCCTGCCCTCAATCTTTCCCAGCATCAGAGTCTTTTCCAGTGAGTCAGTTCTTCGCATCAGGTGGCCAAAGTATTGGAGTTTCAGCTTCAACATCAGTCCTTCCAATGAATACCCAGGGCTGATCTCCTTTAGGATGGACTGGTTGGATCTTCTTGCTGTCCAAGGGACTCTCAAGAGTCTTCTCCAACACCACAGTTCAAAAGCCTCAATTCTTCGGCGCTCAGCTTCACAGTCCAACTCGCACATCCATACATGACCACAGGAAAAACCATAGCCTTGACTAGACGGACCTCTGTTGGCAAAGTAATGTCTCTGCTTTTGAATATGCTGTCTAGGTTGGTCATAACTTTCCTTCCAAGGAGTAAGCGTCTTTTAATTTCATGGCTGCAGTCACCATCTGCAGTGATTTTGGAGCCCCCCAAAATAAAGTGGGACACTGTTTCCACTGTTTCCCCATCTATTTCCCATGAAGTGGCTGAGATAAATCTCCATGTTCCTTTAATTGTATTAGTTCATTATGATCAAATGAACTACATGTAAAGTGTTTTTAGTAGTTACGTACCCAGTCAATTTCTGGCATATTTAAAAAGCATTTGCTGCACCTATTGTTATTTTGGTATTTAGTTCTTTTTTAACATAATTGTTAAAACTGAAAGTAAAACATCAAAAGCATTATAGTCTGTTCTAGAATCAGGCTAAGGAAAAAATGAAGTAAAACACATTGTATGCTAAAAATATATTATGCAACTTACATCTGAAATTGTTTTGTTAGAGCATCTATTGAAAATGAATTTCAACTCTCCTTATTCTGTAGGTTTTTTATAATGTGATTATCTGAAAGTGGATGTTCATATAAAATAAGTTTCCAGTGTCTTCCAATTTTTAACTCAGTTTAACTTTAGAACCATACTCTGCTGCTGCTGCTGCTGCTAAGTCGCTTCAGTCGTGTCCGACTCTGTGCGACCCCATAGACGGCAGCCCACCAGACTCCTCCGTCCCTGGGATTCTCCAGGCAAGAACACTGGAGTGGGTTGCCATTTCCTTCTCCAATGCATGAAAGTGAAAAGTGAAAGTGAAGTTGCTCAGTCATGTCCGACTCTTCATGACCCCATGATCTGCAGCCTACCAGGCTCCTCCGTCCATGGGATTTTCCAGGCAAGAGTACTGGAGTGCCAAGTACTTCAAGTGGAATGAGAAGTGCCAAGAGTACAAGGTTGCCATTGCCTTCTCTGTTAGAACCATATAAGCCTTTCCTATGTATTCTGAAAACTCAATGTAGTAATACCTGGAAATGTAATTGAAATATAAAATAAATGAAAAAATAATGTAAATGTAAAGTAAATGAGAAAGAAATTACAGATAAGCTTAACATTGAAATAATTAAATTTAAAAGAATAAAAGGACATGTCTTGTTAATTTACACTACACTGGTGTATGGGGCTTTTGAGGTCAGGGACTGTGTTATATGTATTTGTGTTTAGCACACATACTAAAGGACTCTTTGTTTAGTGTTTTTTTTTTTGTTTTGTTTGTTTTTTTAAGAGTCATTAGAGCAAATGTTCCTAGTTCTGGTAAAAATCTGTTTTGTTTTTTCTTTATTTAGTTGAAGAAAAATATGAAAGAGTAGTCTGGGGTCATGCAGCCTATTTTTTTTTTTTAATATCAATCCTGCTTAGTAGTTTTGTGATGTTGAAAGTAACTTCTCTATACCTTAGTTTTTCTAGTTATAAAATTATAATATTAATAGTCCATTTCATAAGCATTGTTATTGGGATTAAGTGAGATAATTCATGGAAAATGTTTTGAAGAGTTTTTGGTAAATAAGTACTTTCAAGAATATTTTTTAAAAAAAGAATATTAATTGCTGCTAGTCTTTTTATTCAGGAAAAACCACTCTTGGGATTGTCGATGGTGAATTTATTTTGCTTTTCAAAACAGGCATACGTATCCAGGTTCCAATATCATAGGTTTGGGTGATTAATATACACACTTAAAATTATCTTTGAATAAAAAATCTTAAGAATTTTTACTTTCAAGCCACTATAACTTTAATTCCTATGGGGGAAAAAGAGAGCATTCATTTAATAAGTCATTTTTGCTTTATAAACTATTTGATACCTCTTCTTTACAAGGCATTGTACTATGTGCTAGAAATGTAAAATAGAGCAAACTTGGTGTGTCCTTCTGTTAGAGGCTGGTAGAGAAAGGTACCACTGAGCATAAATCGGTGTTGAAATAATTCCTTTTGTGCCAGATCATTTTATTAAGCCAAACTTTTGGGTGGATTGACTCTTTGCCTTTAATATCATTTGTCATAGGTGCAAAACCTCTATTTGAAGACTTAACTCATTAAATTGTATCTGAAGTTTATGTGTTGATTTCCCTGTTACATTGGGAGATTTTTTTTAGGGCAGAGATTAGTCTGAAATATTTCTAGGGCTCCTCAGCCACTGGTAGAGTACTTGTCATATATTAGGTATATAATATTAGTTGAGTAATGAATAAATATTTAGAATGTTAGAAGTAAAAGGAATTTGATTCATGTAAATAATATTAGACACTAGAATTTCTAAAAATTTTAGATCATTTACATAGGGTATAACTTTTGATTTTGACTCTTTAGGGTATTTAAAACACAACTAGTACTGTCTATCACATCATCTTATAAAAGGAGCCATTTTAACACCAAAATAGTAGGAAGGACGGTTTCATAGTAGCACAGTTTGGTAACTTTAAACTCATATTTTGGTCATGGCTGGCACCTATTCAAGAAATGCAGTCCTCTCCTTTTAGAGGTGATGTATCTTAGAGAAGTATCTTAAGTTCTTACAGCAAGGCAGAATGATCACTGAACTTAAAATCCAGGTCTTCTGACTCTCAGCCCCAAATTTTTATCCTGTCCCCTCAGTCTTCATCACATGATGAGATTCAGTTCAGTTCAGTTCAGTCACTCAGTCGTGTCAGACTCTTTGCAACCCCATGGACTGCAGCATGCCAGGCTTCCCTGTCCATCACCAACTCCTGGAGCTTGCTCAAACTCATGTCCACCAAGTCATTGATGCCGTTGAACCATCTCAACCTCTGATGCCATTGAACCATTTCATCCTCTGTCACCTCCTTCTCCTCCTGCCTTCAATCTTTCCTAGGATCAGGGTCTTTTCCAATGAGTCAGTTCTTTGCATCAGGTGGCCAAAGTATTGGATCTTCAGCTTCTGTATCAGTCCCTCCAATGGATATTCAGGACTGGCACAGACAATTTGTGCCTTCACTAAAATCTTGTAATTGTTAAGAAGCAGAGCCAGATTAAATCTGTATTACCCAAATCCATTTTAGTGAAACCTGTGGATTCACTTCTGTGTAATCTTACCCTCCTCTAACAGCCCCTGTTCAGTTGTAGAGATGGAATTATAAGTGACTTTAAAAAGACATCTATAGCATTTTCTTTGTTTGAAAATTTCAGATTTGGGGCTTAAGCAGCTTCTTTCAAGGAAGAAGGCCAGTGCAGCTGCTGTTATAACCCAAGATCTTGATCCACATCCATAGATTGGAATACTGGTGGGCCAGCAATCCTCAGACACCTCACTCAGGACAGGTAAGTGAAGGAATCAGGATAAGAAAAGTAGGATGAATGCTAATAGTCTTCCTTCCTATATCTTATTAGATGCAAGCAGCTGACTGCCTTTAAGAATTTAACCCTTTAAGCTGGTTAAAAACAAAGCATTTGAAATCTTATTTGGTTGGGGCAAAGGATTTTTAAGCTTGTAAAATATGTGTCAAATGTTACCTGTGGTGAAATTTAGGATAATTAAAGTTTTTTTTCTTTCTTGTTTTGTGCATTTTCCAGATTGTATTTATGAATTTGTATTATTTATTTATTGTTGTGTAACAAACCACTCAAAACTTAGTGGTTTTAGACCTATCAGTCATTTATTTTGCTTGTGTATCTGTAATTTGGGTAAGGCTTACTTGGTGGGGACAGCTTGTCTGTTAACAAGTGGAATGAGATGGGGCTGCTGGAGGAAAGGGGATAGCTCATTCCCCTGAGCTGTAATCATTTGAAGGCTTGCTCACTCTTGTGTCTGTTGGTTAATGCAGGCCGTTGGTACGGGCCTGGGCTGTAGGCCAGAACACCTATGTATGACCTCTGTTTTTCACTTCTTGGTTTCCTTACAGCATGTTGGCTGGGTTCCAAGAGAGAGCATCCCAAAAGAGCAAGGTGAAGTTGTATGGCATATTTGACTTAGTTTTTGGAAGTCACATACTGTTACTTTGCTCTCTTGTATTGGTTGAGGTAGTCATGAAGGTCTCCCCAGGTTCAGAGGAGTATAGAACCCTACCACTTGAAGGGAAGAGTATCAGCATAAGATTATAAGAGCATATGGCATGGAATCTGCCATTGTAGCCATTTTTGAACTATGTGATTTGCCACGATTTGCATTACTTTTAAGATAAAGAATATAAATGTATAAATGTATTAAATGAAAAAGATGAATATTTGGATGAATGTGCATCCAAAAAAAAGATGAATATTCCTGGAGAAGGAAATGGCAATCCACTCCAGTACTATTGCCTGGAAAATCCTATGGACAGAGGAGCTTGGCAGGCTATAGTCCATGGGGTCACAAAGAGTTGGACACGACTGAGCGACCTTTTTTTTTTTATGGTGTATGAGTCCAATAAGAATTTTGTGTGCTCTTGTTTACTGAAATATACTGAAAATAAGATGCCTAAACAGGAAGAAGTAAAATCAGTTTTGAGTTTTATTTCATATCAACAAAGCATGCTGCTATAATCAAAAGTAGAGACAAAACTTTATAAACAAGAAGAAAAATAAGATTTGTAGTTAGGTTTTTTTGTTTCTAGAAAATGCTAGTCGTTTTTGTTCAAAGTCTACTTGGGTGTTTTTTTTTCTTGTTTATTTTAATAATTTGAGAATTATTTGGGAAACTGGTTTCTAATATAGTAGATGTGAAATGTTTAACAAAATATTTAAAATTTGTGGCAGGGAAGTGATTGTCATAGCATAGAATTGACCATATTAATCTTTTTTCTTTTTTTGGTTGCATGTAGTACTTTTGCCTAGAAAATCCCGTGGACGGAGGAGCCTGGTGGGCTGCAGTCCATGGGGTCGCTAGAGTCGGACACGACTGATCGACTTCACTTTCACTTTTCACTTTCATGCATTGGAGAAGGAAATGGCAACCCACTCCAGTGTTCTTGCCTGGAGAATCCCAGGGACGGGGAAGCCTGGTGGGCTGCCGTCTGTGGGGTCGCACAGAGTCAGACACAACTGAAGTGACTTAGTAGTAGTAGCATATGGGATCTTGGTTCCTTGACCAAAGCTTGAACCCTTGCCCTTTTCATTGAAAATATGGAGACTTAACCACTGGACTGCCACAGAAGTGGCATCATTCTTTAAGTGTACAGTTCAGTGGTACTAAATATGTTCACACTATTTTGCCACCAATCTCCTAAATCTTGCAGAACTCTAAATCTTGCAAAATTGAAATTCTACCCAATAAACACCTCCCTATTCCCCTCTCCCTTTAGCCCCTGGCAACCTACATTCTATATTCTGTGTATAAATTTGATCACTCTAGGTACCTCATGTAAATGGAATTGTAAACTCTTTATCCTATTGTGACTGGCTTATTTCACTTAGCATGGTGTCCTTGAGGATCGTACATGCTGTAGCATGTATCAGTTTCTTTCATTTTAAGGCTGAATAACATTCCATTGTTTGTGTATAGTACATTTAATTTATCCATTCATCCTTTGTTGGACCCTTGGATTGCTTCCACCTTTAGGCTATTGTAAATAATGCTGTTACGAGTATTGGTATACAAATATCTCTTTGAGCCCATGCTTTCAGTTCTTTTGTGTGTATACCCAAAAGTGGAATTGTGGTACTTTGTTTAAATTTTGAGGAGCTGCCATACTACTTCCATAGCTGCTGCACCATTTTACAGTTTCACAATGTAAAACAATAGAGAAAGGTTCCAGTTTCTCCACATCCTCACCAACTCTTGTTTGTTTTTCAGTAATGGTCTTTCTAATGGGTCTGAGATAGTATCTCCTCATGGCTTTGATTTGTATTTTTCTAATGATTAGTAATATTGAGCCATCTGAGCATCTTTTCACGTACTTGTTGACTTTTATACAAATACAGTTTCTTTGGAGAATATCTGTTCAAGTCCTTCACCTTTTTTCTAATCAAATTGTTTGTTTTTTTTTGTTGTTGTTGAATTGTTGAAGCTCTAGATGTTAACTGCTTATCACATAACAAGATTTGCATTCTCACTATCACTGTCTTATATTTAGGTCTCAGTGGTGTCTTTCAACTATCAGATAGGCCCCCAACCAGCCTTTTTTCTTCCAACTTTCTTTTCTAGTCTGTTAGGAAGTTACTTTGCATAGATACCTGCATTACTTTTTACATTACAGTAGATGCTTACCTCATTTTACTGTGCTCTGCAGATACTGCATTTTTTACAAATTTAAAGTTTGTGGCAACCCTGCATGGAACAAGTCTGTTTATGCCATTTTTCCAGCAGCATTTGCTCACCTCGTGTCTCTGTGTCACATTTTGGTAATTCTCACACTATTTTAGACATTTTCATTTTCATTATATTTGTTATGGTGTTCTGTGATCAGTGATCTTTGGTGTTACTGTTGCAAAAGATTATGACTCTGAAGGCTCAGATGGTGATTAACATTATTCTTAAATTAAGGTATGTACATTGTTTTCTTAGACATAATACTCTAAATATTTAGACTATAGTGTAAGCATGACTTTGCTCCAGTTTTATTGAGACATCATTTAAGTGCTGTGCTGTGCTTAGTCACTCAGTCACGTCCGACTCTTTGCAACCCCATGGACTGTAGCCCACTAGGCTCCTCTGTCCATGGGGATCTTCCAGGCAAGAATACTGGAGTGGGTTGCCATGCCCTCCTGCAGGGGATCTTCCCAGCCTAGGGATGGAACTCGGGTCTCCTGCCTTGCAGGAGGATTCTTTACCATCTGAGCCACCAGGAAGTACAGCAGTGTATAAGTTTAAGGTATACAGCATAATGATTTGACTCATATACATCACAAAGTGATTATCACAGTAAATTTGTTGTTGTTCAGTCACTGAGTCATATCCGACTCTTTTCCATCCCATGAATTGCAGCACACCAGGCTTCCCTGCCCTTCACTATCTCCTAGAGTTGCTCAAACTCATTTCCATTGAGTCAGTGATGCCATCTGACCATTTCATCCTCTGTCGCCCCTTTCTCCTCTCAGTGGACAGTGGCTCAGACGGTAAAGCGTCTTCCTACAATGTGGGAGACCCGGATTCAATCCCTGGGTCGGGAAGATCTCCTGGAGAAGGAAATGGCAACCCACTCCAGTATTCTTGCCTGGAAAATCCCATGGACAGAGGAAACTGGTAGGCTACAGTCCATGGGGTCGCAGAGTTGGACACGACTGAGTGACTTCACTTTCTTTCTTTCTCCTCTCAGTGAAACTTATCTGTCATCTCATAGTATAACAAAAGGAAAAACTCCAGTCCTCCAGGCTCCTCTGTCCATGGGGATTCTCCAGGCAAGAATACTGGAGTGGGTTGCTATGGCCTCCTCCAGGGGATCTTCCCAGCCCAGGGATCGAACCCAGGCCTCCTGCATTGCAGGTGGATTCTTTACCAACTGAACCTCCAGGGAAGCTCATAGTAAAATTAAAAGAAAAAAATTTTTCCTTGTGACAAGAATTCTTAGGATTTACTCTCTTAACTTTCATTTATGACATACAGCCATATTCATTATATTTATCATGTTGTACATTATATCCCTCGTACATACTTATAACTGGAAGTCTGTACCTTTTGATTGCCTTCATGTAATTCTCCCCTTCTCCACTCTCCTCCCTCTGGTAAACACAAATTTGATCTTTTTTTCTGTAAGTTTTGTTTTTGATGTGTAGTTGACATACAGTCTCCAAAATTCAGTTTTAGAATATCTTCATTTCCATCCTCCCTGCCAAATTCCTTGTACGTGTTTGCAGTGAATTCTTGTACCTATGTCCAGCCTCAGGTAGTCAGTAATCTACTTTGTATTTTAAAAATTTGCTTTTTCTGGAGATTTCACGTAGTTGGAGTCATACAATATGTGATCTTATGTCTGGCCTTTTTCACTTACCTTAATTTTTTTTTTAAACTTTTTTTTTGATGTGGACCCTTTTTAAAGTCTTTATTGAATTTGTTACAGTATTATTTCTGTTGTTTATGTTCTGGTTTTTTGGCTGTGGTGAGGCATATGGAATTTAGCTCCTTGATCAGGGATCGAGCTCATACCCCTGCGTTGGAAGATGAAGTCTTAACCACTGGACTGCCAGGGATGTCCCTAGCTTAATGTTTTTGAGGTTCATATTGTAGCATGTATCAAGCAGCATTGTTCCTTTTTATTATTGGATAGTATTCCATTGTATGGCGATACCACATTAAAAAAATTGACTCATTGTTTGATAGACCTTTGGATTGTTTCTCCTTTTTGACTGTTATTATATTTTTTTATATTTATCATCTCATGCTTTAAACCTTTTTTACTTATGTGATTAATATGTGACTCTAGTATTATCCAGATATAGTATAAATGCACACACATTGAAGGATACGCTAAAAATATTTTAGTAATGGGGTACAGGATCAAAAAAATTTGGAGGTCACTGTTCTAGTCCAGAGCAGTCAGAAAATAGAAAGTAACCAGAATTATCCTAAGTCACAGGTCTGATTTACCACTCATAATTATACTGCTTGTGAAATAAATTTCTAAATGTGGTGTTTAAGGAGCCCTACCTTATGCGCCTAAACTCTTAACTGTTTTCTAGCTACCACTTCAGTTTTACAGCACACTGCTTCCTTTTAGATTATTTTCACCAAATTCTTTGTAGTTCTTCAATACATTCTGCCTTTGAGCTTTTGCCAGCTATTCCCTTTGCCTAGAATGCTGTTTCCTACCCACCTTAGCCTCTTGGGAGTACTATGATACATTATTTAAACTCCAGATAAATTGCCTCTTTGAATTGCTCAGTGGCTCACCCAAGCCAGTTTAGCCACTTCATCTTCTGTGATACCTCTGTATGTAGTATCTACCTTTATTATAGCAACTCTCAAACTAAATTGCAATTATGTATTAGTATATCTGCATCCTTCACTGGACTGCTGTGTCCTTGAGGACAAGGAATAGGCCTGTTCATCCAATATGTGTTGAATAAATGAATGAGTAGTAGCCTCATGGGGGAGTCCCTTGCATGATCCTGAGAGTAAGTACCTTGTTAAAATCTGTGCTAGGATACCTCACTTGCCTCATCCTAGTTTAGACGCTATGGTGGTGGTTTAGTCACAAAGTTGTGTCTGACTTTTGTGACCCCATGGACTATAGCCTGCCCGCCAGGCTCCTCTTTTCATGGGATTTCCCAGGCAAGAAAACTAGAGTGGGTTGTCATTTCCTTCTCCAGGGGATCTCTTCCTGACCCAGGGATCAAACCCAGGTCTCCTGCATTGCAGGCAGATTCTTTACCATCTGAGCCACCAGGGAAGACCTGTTAAGTAGGTTAGGTTAAATTTTTTCTTTTTAAAAATGTGTATTTGGGTACTTTCTCCCACCCCCTTGATACGATTGTCCTAAATCCAGAGACTATCAAGATTTGGATAATTACTTGTTAGATGCAGAATTTTTTTTCTGTTTTTGGTGGCCCCCTGAGGCTTGTGGAATCTTAGTTCCCTGACCAGGGGTTGAACCTATGCCATGCTGTGTCAGTGCCAAGTCCTAACCACTGGACTGCCAGGGAATTCCCAGAATTTTCTAATTTTATCATTTTTGGAATCATTTAGAAATCTAGCTTCCCTCCGTATTTTCTAAATTAAGCCTTGTCTTTTTCAAAAAAGAAGAAAAAAGTAATGCCACACTACTATCTAGTGGAGATGCAGAGTTTCGCGTTTTCAAAAGGGTCATTAATTTAGTTGGAAAGATTAGTAGCAGTTGTTAATGGCAAGTTTCAGGACAATCAAGGTGATATGTTGAGATTTCTGCCATAAGTAGTATTTATTTCTTCAAAAGGCCTTCAGATAGTTTGATCTTAAGCACAGAGAAAGAAGGCTCTTGATACTGAATCATTTTAGGAATTAAAGATTTTCATTAGTAAGCAGAGTGAATGATATCAGAATTCCTATGTAGAGCAGGACAACTGTGGTTTGGAGAAGCTGAAAAAGAACTTTTTCTCAGTGGTTGTGCCAGTGGTGAAATGATAACAATACCAACTGCTGTTTATATTTATTTGTGTACCAGATGCTATGTTAAGCCATGTATATTTTCTCCTTTAATCTGGATGAGGTAGATGGTTTTACAGTTGAGGAGACTGAAGCCTAGACTGATAAAATGACTTTGAAAGCCAGAAGGAGAATTTAAATCCAGGATTAATTCCAAAGAGTGGATGCTCTTTCCACAGCACATAGTACTGATTTCGGTGTCTTTTACTATCTTATTTTTTAGGCCAAAGGATAGACGTTAAATTGGATACCAGGAAGGTAGAATGGAAAGTTGATTTTATAATCACCTTCTATTCTTGTTTTATAGTATGGCATTGTTGTATATAGATAAGAAATTTGAGGGCCAGCCCACTCCAGTATTCTTGCCTGGAGAATCCCATGGATGGAGGAGCCTGGTGGGCTACAGTCCATGGGGTCGCAAAGAGTTGGACATGACTGAGCGACTTCACTTTCACTTTGGGCTTCCCTTGTAGCTCAGTTGGTAAAGAATCTGCCTGCAGTGCAGAAGACCCAGGTTCGATTCCTGGGTTGGGAAGACCCCCTGGAGAAGGAAATGGCGACCCACTCCAGTATCCTTGCCTGGAAAATTTCATGGACTGAGGAGCCTGGTGGCCTGCAGTCCATGGGGTTGCAAAGAGTCGTGCACAACTGAACTACTAATACTTATAGTAACTGATAGCATTACAGCTGTTTGTTTGAAGTTGAATGTGGTTATTACAATTTCAAGTTAATCCCATTTTAAAGGATCAGTTTTAATTGTTTTATCCTTACAAGTTATAACTAAATTCCCTTGTGTTCTATTTGCCTGACTTTGGGGGAACTAAATTTTAATATTATTTCTTTTAAAAGAAACTTTTATAAGAGAAGGATTAAGGAAATGTCTCTTTCCATGTTACATGTTTCTTCATTTTTTAAAAACTATAGTATAGTTGATTTACAATACTGTGTTAGTGTAGGCAAAGGATTCAGTTATATACATATATATGTATTTTTTTCAAATTATCTTCCATTATAGGTTATTGCAAGATATTGAATATAGTTTCCTGTGCTAGACAGTAAATGCTTATTTCTTCATTCTTTTGTATGCAAAAAATTATTTGTCATTCTGTAGATTTTGATTCATAAACTAAACTAAAATACAGAAGCTGAAAGTTTTGATGTAGCTCAAAGTTCTCTCATACATTTTGTTTGAAAGACCTTTTAATAATTGAAGTTCAATTCAACAAATTTGTACTAATCAATTCATTGAGGATGTTGAGGTAGGTAAGAAATGGGAGCCAGAACTTCATGGTCTTAAAGCATTTTAAATCTATTAGAAGAAATCTATTAGGAGAGATGGAACTTGTAAATAACCATAAAAAAGAAATTATGTGTCTTACATAGATGCCAAATTTCAGTGTGCAACTTACAGTACTTCTTGAGTTTATAGGTGAGAAATATTCTTACTTGCTTTCTTACTTGCTTCATGGATATGGCATTTGATCTGTGCCCTGAAGATTGAGTAGTATTTTACCTAAGTTGGAGTCTGAAAAAAGGTCAGTTTACATTGAGGAGTTACTTAAGGACGAGGAAGAAGAGTGGAGTTGCCCCCCTGGTTCATTAAGTGAGGTGTATGGTTTCTGAATCTTTTCATTTCTGTTTGATTTTTTTTTTTTTAGACTGGACATATTTCAGTAGTTTTATTTTTTTGAAAACATTAAATTGGGAGAGAAAGAAAAAGTATATTTTAATTCAAAGGACATTGAAATCTTATTCACAACTTTTGGTTACTTTATTTTTCAGTTCTAAAATTTCTATTTGCTCTTCTTTGTCTTCTGTTTTTTTTTTTTTTTTTTGCTGGTGATTTCTAACTTAACACTTATTTCAAGAGTGTTTGATATTTATTTGAGCATTTTTACAATAACTGCTTTAAAGTCTTTATGGGATAATTCCAATATCTAAGTTCATCTCTTCATCAATGTTGTATTTTCCCATGTGAGCTGAGATTTTTGTGGTTCTTAGGCTGAGTAATTTTGGTTTGTATCCTGGACATTCAATCTGAGTGTTATAATGAGATTCTAGGTTTTGTTTACTTTCTGTGGAGAATGTTGATGTTTTTGTTTTAGCATTCTGTGGGTTGTGATTCCAATGTCAGTTCAGTCTTCACAGCTCTGTCAGTGCTTTTCAGATCTGTCCCATGTGCGTTCCTCTCACCGGTCAGTCAGGGATTTGGTTGGAGGTCTGCTCATTTTCTCTGTTTTCAAAGGTTATATTATGTTAATTGGCATCAGATTCATACCTTCACAGGTTAAGAGGGAGCTCAGAGCTCATAAACAACTTTGTGGAGATATTTTCTCGAGAACAGGGAGAGCAAAGGAAAAAACAATGGAGTTTGGCTTGCCCACTTGGAAGCAGGGTTCTGCTGAACAGAGAGGAATAGTCCCCTCAAGAGTTTTCGCTGCTGGAGGCTTCCATTCCTAATTGATTTTTCTACTGTTGATTTGCATCCACCACAGAAGGCCTAGGGACTGCGACATGCGAGTATGGAGAGAAAGGAGAATGAAAAAAATACCCTAGTGATTTCCCTGCTTTCTTTGTACTTGAGGAGTTCCCTTTAGAGAAGCCATGGGCTACAAAGTCGAACACGACCGAATGACTGAACACTACTATTTTCTGTCCTTGAGCCAGAGCTAGAGGGTTTCTCTGGTATCTCTCTGCCTCCACCATTGAGTTCACTTCTGGGTTTTGGGCTGTGCTGAGTTCAGGCTGGGGGTACTAGAGGAGGAAAAATGCTAAACTTACAGCAAGTGCGTTGATAAACAGCAAGTTCTGTTGCTTTTCAAAGATCTACCTGTAATGTTTACATTTCAGAGTCTTCACATAGCTGTTCATGCGTTCTATCCAGGTTTTATAGTGTTTTTACTAAACTGTTGGAAATTCTTCCAACATTTATGTTTTACCATTTTGTTTTGATATAATTTTAAATTAATGGGAAGTTGTAAAAAGATGACAGGAAGGTTCCGTGCCCTTTACCCAGTGGTTACATCTTATATAGCTAAAACACAATACTCAAATGAGGAAATTAACATTAACACCTACTTTTTATCATGGAACTTTCAAATCCATAAGAATATTGAAAGAATAGTACCATTACCTAATACCATTATCATACCTAGGAATATTAACAGTGTGAGTTTTTTTGGACAGTAGTCTTAATGTTCCAGGTGTCTGTTTTGATGCTTGAAGGCTTAAGTTATTGTTCACGGAGATGACCTTCTGGATGAATACTCTTATTGATTAATTTGAGTGTCTGGGCTCTTCCAATGTGTGCAGTTCAGAGCCTAGAGAGCTTCTTGATTCTATATTCTTATTCTGTCTCATGCTTCCCTCAGCTCAGACTTCTTGCAGTACTCTAAGCAGATACTCATTACAGTAGTCCTTATCAGAAGGTTAGAACTTTGTCAGGCTGATTTATTACTTACATAGAGTTTCTGATATGGTGAAATAAAAGGATTGTATAAAGTGTAAGTAATTGAAAATCTGACTACAAGGCTTAAACAAAGAGAAGTTTGTTTTCCTTACATAAGCCTGGAAAGGCAGTTGCTCATGTTGCTTCAGTGACTCAACAGTGTTGGGGCCCATATCTTTGTAATTTGCTTTGCCTTCATGGTCCTAAGATAACTGCCACAGTTCCCCCACCCACAGTTACAGAGGACAACAAAAGATCCAGGCCAAGAAAAAGCTTTCCTGGAAGTGACTTGCTCATAAGTGCTGCTAATGTCTCATGGGCCAAAATGGGTTTTATGGACACTTCTAATTGGCCTCTATAGTGAGAGGCAAGAAGGAAGGAAGGATTGGGAGTGGCTTTTTGGGTAGTCAATAAATAGTATCTGTCCCGATTGTATGATAGCATTCATTTTACTTTAGAAATGCATTCATGTTGTTTCAGTATAATGTTCAACACATAGGTTTATAATTACATAATAACATCTTTCTGGGTACTGTGGGAAACACGGAAACAAAATGAATTTTAAATAGAGATTGTGAGATTTTGGTAATGCAAGGTGAAACTGGCTTGAATTCTGGGACTTGGTATAATGGTTTTGTGCTGGGAATTTCAGTTATTCTTTTTTGCTCAACATTATTTTAAGATTTAAACATAATGTGTAAATCTAGTTAATATCTACTGACTGTTGTATAATATTGCATTTTATGTGCATTTCTACATTTTACTTATTTATCTGATAACAGATTTCTAGGTGTGGCTTAAAAATTACTAATAGAATTGCTGTGAACTTCCTTATACATTATCCCCTGTTGACTTGTACAAAGGCTTCTCTGTAGTCTACACTGAAGAAAGGAATTCCTGATTTATGATCCATACCCATACTTAATTTCACTAAATACTGCCAGATTGTTTTCCAGAATGGTTGCCCAGTTTATGCTCCCACCGGCAGTGTATTGGAGTTCCCATTTCCTTAAATTCTCACCAGCATTTGGTTTTATCCATCCGTTTAGTCTCTTCAGTCTGATGGTAATAAAGTAATATTTTATTTTAATTTACATTTCTGTGATTGTGAGGTTGAGCATCTCTTTACTTAGACATCGTTTGTCTCCCTTGCATATTGACTAAAAAAGTTACCCAAATAATACTTGTTAGTTGTATTTATTTTTGAAACTACAAATAGGCAAATATAAAAAGGTTATCTCTAATACTCTAATACAGAGGTAATTGCTATTAATATGGCTATATCGTTCTGATCTTTAAATGATGCATAAACGTACAAATTCATATATACACAATTTCATAACTTAAATTTTCACTTGCCAATAATTTATGACCATTTTGTTTTTCTAAATCATCAACTCACCAGAACCAGTAATTAAAGAATTATGCAAGCCCATATTATTGGTAACTTGGTGTTAAGTATGGTGGAAGTAGTTAAACTAAAGAAACTGGCAAAGGCTACAAATCAGGGCTTCCCCTTCCCTGCTCATTTCCATCCATATTATTGGTAACTTGGTGTTAAGTATGGTGGAAGTAGTTAAACTAAAGAAACTGGCAAAGGCTACAAATCAGGGCTTCCCCTTCCCTGCTCATTCCATCCATCCATTTTATCAGCACACTACTGCTTATATACATTATATCAGTATAGATATACTTCATTTTCAGTGGCTTCATAGAAGTCCATTTCTATGTATCAGTGGTTCTCAGTATGGTTCTTGGACCAGCGGTATCAGTGTTAACTGGGAATTTGTTAGAAATGCAAATTCTTGACCTCTACGCAGGCTTACAAAATCAAAAACTCTTCTGTTGGGTCCCAGCTATGTCTTAAAAGCTCCTTAGGTGATTCTGATGCACGCTAAAACTTGAGAGGCACTGTGTGTGCAGATGTACTGTAAGTTACCTGATGGAGGTGATGACATCTATATGGTAAATTCCTAGATAAGTGTTCATTTAAAAGTCTTGCATGTGTATTGCCAAATTGAATTCTAAAAAGGCTATATTGGTTTCCATTCCCACCTCAAGTCTACATCAACTTCATTTTAGATTCTATTCCATGTAGAGAAAAGTAGCTGTATTAAAGATCTTACTTCTTTTTTAGCTGTTTGTATCTTTATATACATCCTAAAACTCAGCTCACCTGCATTATTGTCAGCAATAAAATACCTTTTGTTATTTATACTTTTAAAAAGAGAACAATTGAGACAGAAAAAACAAAAACTATGCCTTTCTTGCTGCAGAACACATCTAGCATCACATATAGGCTATATTGGTGAGTACCTACCTTTAATCCCTGTTGTAAATGGTTAGTTGAGGCTTCTTTCCTTACCTCTGGTATGTTACATCATTCTGAAACATGACTTTAAAATATACGAAGACTTGCTTGCTGTGAAAGTTGCTACTAATGGTGCCAAGGTGTTAAAATGGGGAAAAGATCCCAGCAAGAACTTGTCCCTCTTGGCCCATATAGACAATAGGCTGCAAGTACTTTATTTTGAAGGCTTTTATTAGATTTGGAGCCAGTATTGGGAATTTTTTTCTATATAGCCATTGTATATTTTGACATTCAAATTCTAAAATTTTACTCATTTACTATAAATTTGATTTTATCTACTTTTAACATCTGACATTGGGGAAGAGAATGGCTAGCATTTTGACTGAAACTACTTTAAGAAAATAAAAAGTCTAGCAGTACATTTATTTCAGTTCTTAAGTAAAGATGAATGTGAGTGAATTTCTGGCTTTTTTCTGGAATTTATATTATATCTGGAATGTTGTATATTTCTAAATTTTGTTTCTAACAGTGAGTGAAATATGATAAAGTGAATATAAATATATTTTACAGCAACATGAATGTTGGCTACAATGCATTATTTTTTCACGTAAACTTATTCCTAGTGAGCTTAAATGTGTTCCGTAGTCATCAGTGTGATTTAGCTTGCAGGATTTCCACTTTTTTCTTCTAGAATTTGTCAAAATTCTTGAAACTTTCTGGAAAACAAATTCAGTAAATAGAGTTTTTTTGACATTTCTTTCATTTGAACCACTGTTTTTTGTTTTTGTTTTTTTTTGGCACTGTGGCTTGTGGGATCCCAATTTCCTGACCAGAGACTGAACCCAGGCCACAGTAGAGAAAGCCCAGAATCCTAACCACTAGGCTACCAGGGAACTCCCTGAACCACTGTCCATAATAGGGAATAGTAATCTTGCTTCTGCAGGAACTTTTGGTCTGATACGAAATAAATCAGTTGACTGAATGTGTATCTGTCAGTTTTCGTCTTTAATATTTTATTTACAAATGATTAAAAATGAGTTTTCAGAGCCACAATAGACAATATTGATTTTTAAAAGAAATAATAATTATGTATAAATCATTTATTCTAATAAGCTTCTACCAAATTTGCTTTCATAGTGGAATCATTAAAATGTTTTAAGTCATTTCTCACTTGAAAAAAAAGTCCTCACAGGAAGGATGTCTTACAAGGGAGAGGTTTTCCATAATTTCCATTATAGTGATAAGATTTTTTCTATTCAGTTCAGTTCACTCAGTCGTGTCCAGCTCTTTGGAACCCCAGGGACTGCAGCATGCCAGGCTTCCCTGTCCATCACCAACTCCTGGAGTTTACTCAAACTCATGTCCATAGGGTCAGTGATGCCATCCAACCATCTCATCCTCTGTCACCCCCTTGTCCTCCTGCCTTTAATCTTTCCCAGCATCAGGGTCTTTTCCAATGAGTCAGTTCTTCGCATCAGGTGGCCAAAATATTGGAGTTTCAGCTTCAGCATCAGTCCTTCCAGTGAATATTCAGGACTGGTTTCCTTTGGGACTGACTAGTTTGATCTTGCTGTCCAAGGGACTCTCAAGAGTCTTCTCAAACACCACAGTTCAAAAGCATCAGTTCTTCAGTGCTCAGCTTTCTTTGTAGTCCAACTCTCACATCCATACATGACTACTGGAAAAACCATATCTTTGATTAGACAGACCTTTGTCAGCAAAGGAATGAATGTCTCTGCTTTTTAATATGCTGTCTAGGTTGGTCATAGCTTTTCTTCCAAGGAGCAAGGGTCTTTTGATTTCATGGCTGCTGTCACCATCTGCAGTGATTTTGGAGCCCAAAAAAATAGTCTCTCATTGTTTCCATTGTTTTCCCATCTATTTACCATAAAGTGATGGGATTGGATGCCATGATCTTAGCTTTTTGAATGTTGAGTTTAAGCTGGCTTTTTTGCTCTCCTCTTTCACTTTAATCAAGAGGCTCTTTAGTTCTTCTTCACTTTCTGCCATAAGGGTGGTGTCATCTGTGTATCTGAGGTTATTGATATTTCTCCTGGCAATCTGATGAAGCAAAGCCAGCTTGTGCTTCATCCAGCCCAGTGTTTCTCATGATGTCTTCTGCATTTAAGTTAAATAAGCAGGGTGACCATACACAGCCTTGACGTACTCCTTTCCCAATTTGGATCCAGTCTATTGTTCCATGTCTAGTTCTAACTGTTGCTTCTTGACCTGCATACAGATTTCTCAAGAGGCAGGTCAGGTGGTCTGGTATTCCCATCTCTTTCAGAATTTTCCACAGTTTATTGTGATCAACACAGTCAAAGGCTTTGGCATAATCAATAAAGCAGAAATAGATGTTTTTCTATTAGACTTCTTAAAAAAAAATCTGATTATCATTTATTACCTTTCCTTTGATTTATAATCTCAGTAATTAGAGTTGGGCTGATAATATATGTCGTTACTCAGTCATGTCTGACTCTGTGACCCCATGGACTGCAGCATGCCAGCCTTCCCTGTCCTTCACCATCTCCCAAAACTTGATCAAACTCATGTTCAGTGAGCCGGTGATGCCATCCAACCGTCTCGTCCTTTGTTGTCCTCTTCTCCTCATGCTCTCAGTCTTTCCCAGCATCAGGGTCTTTTCCAGTGAGTCAACTCTTTGCATGAGGTGGCTAAAATATTGGAGTTTCAGCTTCAGCATCAGTCCTTCCAATGAATATTTAGGACTGATTTCCTTTAGAATTGACTGGTTTAATCTTGCAATCCAAGGGACTCTCAAGAGTCTTCTCCAACACCACAGTTCATATGAGTCTCAACAGAATCTTTGTGGATTGCTAGATACTAAGGGCTTTTAAAGTATTTAGACTTCATTATATAGAACAAATTTTGAATTGAAATTTTCTTTACTTCTGTTTTGTTTTGTTGTCAGAATTTCCTGGTAGTATTCAGTTAAGACTCAGGGATTTTCTTCTAGAGATTAGGCAGCTTTTCTTCCCTTAGGAGAGTTATTCAAAGTCTTTTTTTCTTTGTGGTATGTGCTTACCAGGCAGAGTAGCGACTGTATTCTAATAAGAAAACCTTTTGCCAAAATACCCAATAGAGCAGAAAACTGACCTACTTAATGCTGACAAGCTTAAAAAAATCTATGGAATTGTACCAGTATTGAATCAACTTCTTCCTTCTCTTGTGGTGGATAGGGTGGGGTAAAGAAGAGGGTAAAAAAAGGAGACTGAACTGCTGTAGGGGAGTAAATGAATATTTAATTACCTGAAATGATTTGATTAAAAGCTATTCATTTTGTACCATTTGAAGGGGTCTAAAATGTAGCAGTTCTTTATAGATCTCTTTAAACCATAAAAAAAAAAAAAAGAGGCCTAGGAAATTGCTAGGGCATTCATGCTAATAATCTAGAAAAGCCCTGTAGTTAAGGTTGTCGGTTAGCATTTCCTGAATAATTGTTTGTTTGTTTTTGCAGGATATGGTAAATTTATTTTAAAATTTCAGTTATAGTTTTACCAGTGTAGTACATTTCAGAATTTTTAGATACTGAAGCAACAAAAAAAGAATGTTCAAAGTATTTATTTGTAGCCGGTGACTATGGGCATTAACTTTATCAAACTTGTTTCAACTGTTATCCAATCTAATTTTAAGTACTCTCAGTATCACTAGCTTTAAATTTTAGAGGTGTGCTGTTTAGTAGAGAAGCCACTAGCTGATGTAGCTATTTAAATGTAAAGTAAATGAATTAAAACCGAATACATTTTAAAAGTAGTTCCTCCATCAAAGTAGCCATATTTCAAGTGCCTACTAGCAAATGTGTCTAGTGGCTACTATACTGGGTAGTATATTGCCAAATTCAGACTTAAATTGAGGAAAGTAGGGAAAACCACTAGACTTTTCAGGTATGACCTAAATCAAATCCCTTATGATTATACAGTGGAACTGAGAAATAGATTTAAGGGCCTAGATCTGATAGAGTGCCTGATGAACAATGGACGGAGGTTCGTGATATTGTACTGGAGACAGAGATCAAGACCATCCCCATGGAAAAGAAATGCAAAAAAGCAGAATGGCTGTCTGGGGAGGCCTTACAAATAGCTGTGAAAAGAAGAGAAGCGAAAAGCAAAGGAGAAAAGGAAAGATATAAACATCTGAATGCAGAGTTTCCAAGAATAGCAAGGAGAGATAAGAAAGCCTTCCTCAGCGATCAGTGCAAAGAAATAGAGGAAAACAACAGAATGGGAAAAACTAGAGATCTCTTCAAGAAAATTAGAGATACCAAGGGAACATTTCATGCAAAAATGGGCTCGATAAAGGACAGAAATGGTATGGACCTAACAGAAGCAGAAGATATTAAGAAGAGATGGCAAGAATACACAGAAGAACTGTACAGAAAAGATCTTCACGACTAAGATAATCATGATGGTGTGATCACTGACCTAGAGCCAGACATCCTGGAATGTGAAGTCTAGTGGGCCTTAGAAAGCATCACTACGAACAAAGCTAGTGGAGGTGATGGAATTCGAGTTGAGCTATTTCAAATCCTGAAAGATGATGCTGTGAAAGTGCTGCACTCAATATGCCAGCAAATTAGGAACACTCAGCAGTGGCCACAGGACAGGAAAAGGTCAGTTTTCATTCCAATCCCAAAGAAAGGCAATGCCGAAGAATGCTCCAACTACCACACAACTGCACTCATCTCACCCGCTAGTAAAGTAATGCTCAAAATTCTCCAAGCCAGGCTTCAGCAATACGTGAACCGTGAACTTCCAGATGTTCAAGCTGGTTTTAGAAAAGGCAGAGGAACCAGAGATCAAATTGCCAACATCCGCTGGATCATCGAACAAGCAAGAGAGTTCCAGAAAAACATCTATTTCTGCTTTATTGAACTATGCCAAAGCCTTTGACTGTGTGGATCACAATAAACTGTGGAAAATTCTTCAAGAGATGGGAATACCAGACCACCTGACGTGCCTCTTGAGAAATCTGTATGCAGGTCAGGAAGCAACAGTTAGAACTGGACATGGAAGAACAGACTGGTTCCAAATAGGAAAAGGAGTACATCAAGGCTGTATATTGTCTTCCTGCTTATTTAACTTACATGCAGAGGATATCATGAGAAATGCTGGGCTGGAAGAAGCACAAGCTGGAATCAAGATTGGGGAGAAATATCAATAACCTTAGATATGCAGATGACACCACCCTTATGGCAGAAAGTGAAGAGGAACTAAAAAGCCTCTTGATGAAAGTGAAAGTGGAGAGTGAAAAAGTTGGCTTAAAGCTCAACATTCAGAAAATGAAGATCATGGCATCCGGTCCCATCACTTCATGGCAAATAGATGGGGAAACAGTGGAAACAGTATCAGACTTTATTTTTGGGGGCTCCAAAATCACTGCAGATGGCGACTGCAGCTATGAAATTAAATGACTCTTACTCCTTGGAAGGAAAGTTATGACCAACCTAGATAGCATATTCAAAAGCAGAGACATTACTTTGCCAACAAAGGTCCATCTAGTCAAGGCTATGGTTTTTCCAGTGGTCATGTATGGATATTAGAGTTGGACTGTGAAGAAAGCTGAGTGCTGAAGAATTGATGCTTTTGAACTGTGGTGTTGGAGAAGACTCTTGAGAGTCCCTTGGACTGCAAGGAGATCCAACCAGTCCATTCTGAAGGAGATCAGCCCTGGGATTTCTTTGGAAGGAATGATGCTAAAGCTGAAACTCCAGTTCTTTGGCCACCTCATTCGAAGAGTTGACTCATTGGAAAAGACCCTGATGGTAGGAGGGATTGGGGGCAGGAGGAGAAGGGGATGACAGAGGATGAGATGGTTGGATGGCATCACTGACTCAATGGACGTGAGTCTGAGTGAATTCCCGGAGTTGGTGATGGACAGGGAGGCCTGGCGTGCTGCAATTCATGGGGTTGCAAAGAGTTGGACACAACTGAGCGACTGAACTGAACTGAAGTGTATGTTGGTTGGCAAGCTTTTGGCTAGGGTAGGGTTGGGGAGTTCTTTTTGTGATCTTTTTTAGCAGGCACATTTCATTCACTTGATGACTCAAAGTTCTAAGAGAGGCAGAGATTGAAATGTTCAAGCACTTTTCAAGTCTTTGCTGTATCACATTTTTTAATGTCCCATTGGCCAAAGCTCAAATTCAAAGGGTAAAGAAAATCAATTCCTCTTGATGGGAAGAGTGGCGTCTTGATAGGAAGAGTAGCAAAGTCACATTGTAAAGGAGTGTGCATAAGGAATGGGAGAAATAACTGGCCATTTTTGTAGACAGTCTACTGCTGTTATTTTCTGGATAATACAAGTACCTACAGCTCTTTATTGGATTTATCATTCTCCTTCTGTTTTTTGTTTCTTTGTTTGGGTTTTTTTACTTTTGTTTTTATTATTGTTTTAAATAATTCAGTTATTTAATTTTACTCACATTTTCTCTTTCTAGTATTCTTGAGTCTTTCCTGTGTTACTGTGCTTTCATCTGAGATGATTTTCTTTCTTCTCAGATAATTTTTTTTTTTAAATTTTTAAATTGAAGCATAGTTGATTTACAATATTGTGTTAGTTTCAGGTAGTGAATATTCACTTTTTGTCTGAAAGTACTTTTTATTTTGTCTTCACTTCTAATGGACATTTTCGTTGGGCACAGAATTTTGGGTTGGTAGTTACTTTCTTTGAGCATTTTGGATATATCATCCCATTACCTTTTGACTCCATTGTTTTTGTTAGAGAAGTAATGTCTTTGGTTTTCATGTTTTTGTTAAGGCTTTTAGCTGGTTTTCTTTATATCTAAGGTGCTTGAGTTTCATTTGTACTCTTGAGTCTGTAGCTTGATGTCTTTTGTCAGGTTTGGCATATTTCTTCTGATATTGCTTCTGCCCCACTCTTGCACTCACTTTATCTGGGGGTCTAAGTATGGACTGGAAGAAACACAAGCTGGAATCAAGATTGCTGGGAGAAATATCAATAACCTCAGATATGCAGATGACACCACCTTTATGGCAGAAAGTGAAGAGGAACTAAAAAGCCTCTTGATGAAAGTGAAAGTGGAGAGTGAAAAAGTTGGCTTAAAGCTCAACATTCAGAAAACGAGGATCATGGCATCTGGTCCCATCACTTCATGGCAAATAGATGGGGAAACAGTGGAAACAGTGTCAGACTTTACTTTTCTGGGCTCCAAAATCACTACAGATGGTGATTGCAGCCATGAAATTAAAAGACGCTTACTCCTTGGAAGGAAGGTTATGACCAACCTAGATAGCATATTCAAAAGCAGAGACATTACTTTGCCAACAGAGGTTTGTCTAGTCAAGGCTATGGTTTTTCCAGTGGTCATGTATGGATGTGAGAGTTGGACTGTGAAGCAGGCTGAGCGCCGAAGAATTGATGCTTTTGAACTGTGTTGTTGGAGAAGACTCTTGAGAGTCCCTTGGACTGCAAGGAGATCCAGTCAGTCCATTCTGAAGGAGATCAGTCCTGGGTGTTCTTTGGAAGGGCTGATGCTAAAGCTGAAACTCTAATACTTTGGCCACCTCATGTGAAGAGCTGACTCATTGGAAAAGACTCTGATGCTGGGAGGGATTGGGGGCAGGAGGAGAAGGGGATGACAGAGGATGAGATGGCTAGATGGCATCACCGACTTGATGGACGTGAGTCTGAGTGAACTCTGGGAGTTGGTGATGGACAGGGAGGCCTGGCGTGCTGCGATTCAGGGGGTCGCAAAGAGTCGGACACGACTGAGCGACTGATCTGATCTGATCTGAAGTATGTATATATTAGATCTTTTATAGTTTTTCTTGCCAAGAGAATTGGTCTAATACAATCTACTGTATAATAATTTGTAATGGATTTTAGAGCGTTTTTTTGCATCCTGAATATCTGTCATATGCTGTTCAGTATTTTTCATCTTTTTTTCTCATCTGTTCTTCATCTATATATTTTCTGTTGACCTGTTTTCTATTTCATTTAGTGTCCAATCTGTTATAAGGGTGTGTTTTATTATTAATTTTATATTATGTATTTTTTAGTTCTAGAATTTTAATTATTTTTCTCGTTGTTATACATTCTATTTCTGTGGTGAAATTCTCATCTACTTGGCTGAACATATTAAACACAGTTTTTTAAAAGTGTGTGTCTAATAATTTCTAGATCCCCTTTTGATCTTTTTCTCTTGTCTTCTTTTTCTTGTGGCTTTCAGTCATTTGGTCTTGTCTCCTAGGATTGCTAGTAATTTAAAAAATGAATGTCAAACATTAAGTATGAGAAATGATAGAGGCTCTTAATTGTGATATTGTTCACTGGAGAGGATTTAATTTTCTTCTGGTAATAGTTAAAAGTAGGAGCAGATGACTTTGATTCAGTACAGGCTTGGGATGACTTGAGGCTTTGTTTTAGGCTTCTTAAGGGTTGGTTTAAATCCAGTTTCCCTTTAGTCCTGTCCTTCAGAGGTATCAAATAGAATTCTGCAATGTTTGCCAGGGCCTCTCCATCTTGGCAGGCTCTGAACTATAAATTTTCTTTTCCTTGTATTGTGAGACTACCAAAAGTTCTACTTACCTTTTTTGCTTTAAAAGAGGCACTTTGCTTGGTTTTTGGCCTCTTGCCCCCACACAGGTTAGGATTCAATAAATACCCTGAGGGCAAAAACAGTACAGCATGTTCAGACTCGCTTTTCTGTGATTGCCTTTTCTCTGAAATCTTAGCCCCTCAAATCCTGCTTGTCTTGATAAGCCCTGAACTCTGATTTCTATGTCTGCAGGTCTGTGAGACTGCTAAACATTCTAGCTTGCAGCTAGTTGCCTCAAGAGGAAAAATCAGTGGAGAATGTTAGGCTTAACTATGCATTTCGTTTTTTGCCTGTATTTTGTCTTCTCACATCCTGGCTGTCTTCCTTGTTTACTTTTTGTTTTTAAATTCAATTTTTAGTTTTTCTTGCCAAGAGAATTGGTCTGATACAATCTACTCTATAATTATTTGTAATGGATGTCTCTACTTGTTATTAAATCATTTATCAAATAATATTATTAATTTATAATAATAAGGCATTATTATAATCAATTTAAAGCATGTATTAATCATTGCAATCAACTTGATGTATGAGTATCCTGCCTTTATGTACCTTATATTCTTTAGGGAGGAGAGCTACCAAGAACACATTTATTTATATTGTGATAAACAGTAGAGGAGATAAACAAGGTATTATGAGTTTATTGTAGAGTTTTAGTTCTATAGAGTTTATTATAGAGGTTTAGTTCAGATGATATGCGTGATCAAAGATAGCTACTTTGAGAAAGTGATATTTGAGCAGAGCTCTGAAGTGTGAATGGCAACCCACTCCAGTGTTCTTGCCTGGAGAATCCCAGGGACGGTGGAGCCTGGTGGGCTGCCATCTCTGGGGTCACACAAGAGTCAGACACGACTGAAGTGACTTAGCAGCTGAAGTGTGAATAGAATTATTCAATATCTCTGAACCAGAATTTTCGTATGTGTTAAATACCAATAATAGAAGAATTGAATGAGCTAAACAAATGAATGATAAATTCATAAATGAATGATAAATGAGCTCAGTAAATGATGAATGTGCTCAATAAATGATGGGCTTTTTTTACTATTATGGGCTTCCCTGATGGCTCAGATGGTGTAGAATCTGCCTGCAATGTAGGTG
Source organism: Bubalus bubalis (assembly GCF_019923935.1). NCBI lineage: Eukaryota > Metazoa > Chordata > Mammalia > Artiodactyla > Bovidae > Bubalus > Bubalus bubalis. The sequence continues at coordinate 18,452,351 of NC_059167.1, forward strand.
ACCTGGGTTTGATCCCTGGGTCAGGAAGATTCCCCTGAAGGGAATGGCTACCCAGTCAATGGCTACTCCAGTATTCTTGCCTGGAGAATTCCACGAACAGAGGAGCCTGGCTAGCTACAGTCCATGGAGTTTCAAAGAGTCAGACTGAACAACGAACACTTTCACTTTTTACTATTTTACAACTATAAACCATGAACTTTGCTCTCAAGGTATCTGAACTCTGTGGGACATGATATACACCAATAATTACAATACATAAACGGTAATAAGGCCTTAAGCAGTGAAAAAAAGTGGTGATCAGAGGGAGCAGATGTTACATTCAGTTTTGGAGATTAGAACTGTTTAATAATGAATGTAATACATGTACTACACTTGAAGCTTGCTATTTCAAAAGCGAATTTAACATATAGCTATCTCATTTGTAAACTTTTACATTTTATCAGGCATAGCAACCAAATTTCTGATTTGTTCCCTTCAACCTACTCCACCTTGTATCTTTCTGTGTCTCAGTAAACAGCAACTCTGTCCTTGCAGTTGCTCACCCCAGCAACCTTAAGGTCATTTTTCATTCTTCACTTTCTCTCACAATGTTCATTCAATTCATCAGCAAAATCCTGTCACCTCCATTCTTAAGATACATCTTAAGATGACATGTCCTGGAAAATGTTGCGTATTGTGAATTTATTCATTTGGTGAAAGTGTTACAACTGCTTCTCCAGGTGTGGTCTCTTCTGGAGCTAGGGGCACAGATAGTGGATCACATACCTCTCTGACCTATCTTATCTCCACTTCTATCAGTCTGGTCCAAGCCACTATCACCTCTCACCTGGTTTAGTTTCAGTTCAGTCGCTCAGTTGTGTCTGACTCTTTGTAATCCCATGGACTGCAATACGCCAGGCTTCCCTGTCAATCACCAATTCTCAGAGTTTACTCAAACTCATGTCCATTGAGTCGGTGATGCCATCCAACCATCTCATCCTCTGTCGTCCCCTTCTCCTTCCGCCTTCAATCTTTGCCAGAATCTTTCCCTTCAATCTTTTTCCAGGGTCTTTTCAAATGAGTCAGTTCTTCGCATCAGGTGACAAAAGTATTGGAGTTTCAGCTTCAGTCCTTCCAATGAATATTCAGGACTGATTTCCTTTAGGATGGACTGCTTGGATCTTCTTGCTGTCCAGGGGACTCTCAAGAGTCTTCTCCAACACCATAGTTCAAAAGCATCAATTCTTCAGTGCTCATCTTTCTTTATAGTCCAACTCTCACATCCATACATGGCTACTGGAAAAACCATAGCTTTGACTAGATGGACCTTTGTTGATAGAGTAATGTGTCTGCTTTTTAATATGCTGTCTAGGTTGGTCATAACTTTTCTTCCAAGGAGCAAGCGTCTTTTGATTTCATGCCTGCAGTTACCATCTGCAGTGATTTTGGAGCCCCCAAAAATAAAGTCTGTCACTATTTCCACTATTTCCTCATCTGTTTGCCTTGACATGATGGGACCAGATGCCATGATCTTGGTTTTCTGAATGTTGAATTTTAAGCCAACTTTTTCACTCTTCTCTTTCACCTTCATCAAGAGGCTCTTTAGTTCTTCTTCACTTTCTGCCATAAGGGTGGTGTCATCTGCATATCTAAGGTTATTGATATTTCTCCCCACAATCTTGATTCCAGCTTGTGCTTCATCCAGCCCAGTGTTTCTCATGATTTACACTGCATATAAGTTAAATAAGCAGGGTGACAATATACAGCCTTGACGTACTCCTTTTCCTGTTTGGAACCAGTCTGTTGTTCCATGTCCAGTTCTAACTGTTGACCTGCATACATATTTCTCAATAGGCACATCAGGTGGTCTAGTATTCCCATCTCTTGAATTTTCCACAGTTTGTTGTGATCCACACAGTCAAAGGCTTTAGCATAGTCAATAAAGCAGAAGTAGATATTTTTCTGGAACTCTCTTGCTTTTTCAGTGATCCAGTGGATGTCGGCAATTTGATCTCTGGTTCCTGTGCCTTTTCTAAAACCAGCTTGAACATATGAAAGTTGACAGTTCACGTACTGTTGAAGCCTGGCTTGGGGAATTTTGAGCATTACTTTACTAGTGTGTGAGATGAGTGCAATTGTGTGGTAGTTTGAGCATTCTTCGGCATTGCCTTTCTTTGGGATTGGAATGGAAACTGACCTTTTCCAGTCCTGTGGCCACTGTTGAGTGTTCCAAATTTGCTGGCATATTGAGTGCAGTACTTATACAGCATCATCTTTTAGGATATGAAAGAGCTCACCTGGAATTCCATCACCTCTACTTGCTTTGTTTGTGGTGATGCTTCCTAAGGCCCAGTTGACTTTGCATTCCAGGATGTCTGGTTCTAGGTGAGTGATCATACCATCATGATTATCTGGGTCGTGAAGTTCTTTTTTGTATTGTTCTTCTGTGTATTCTTGCCACCTCTTAATATCTTCTGCTTCTGTTGGGTCCATACCATTTCTGTCCTTTATTGTGCCCATCTTTGCATGAAATGTTCCCTTGGTATCTCTAATTTTCTTGAAGAGATCTCTAGTCTTTCCCACTCTATTGTTTTCCTCTATTTCTTTGCATTGCTCACTGAGGAAGGCTTCCTTATCTCTCCTTGCTATTATTTGGAACTCTCCATTCACATGTGTATATTTTTGCTTTTCTCCTTTGCCTTCAGCTTCTCTTCTTTTCTCAGCTATTTGTAAGGCCTCAGCTGAGGAAATTCCTCTCTATTCCTAGTTTGTTGAGAGTTTTTATCAGGAATGAGTGTTGGATTTTGTGAAATGCCTTTTCGGTATCTCTTGATATGATCACGTGACTTTTCTTTTTAACCTCTTAATGTGATGGATTGCATTAAATAGTTTTCAAATGTTGAATCAGCCTTGACTAACCTGAGATTAGTCACTAGGTTGTTGTGTATAATTCTTATTATACATTGTTGGATTTCATTTGCTACTATTCCTAGTCACATTTTTATTAATAGTTTCATTAGACCCCTTCATGGCATACTGATCAATTGAAGCTTTGAAAAATAGCCATATATATTAGATGATACCATTGAGGTCAGATTTTTTTCCCTCCATAGACTGAACTGGTTAAATTTAACAGGATGGAATTTAGAACACATTATGAAAGATTTTTTGAGAGTTAGTTCAATATGCACAGTTAATGGCACAAACTCTTTTTTTTAATTCTGGCTCTGTCACTTAGATGCTGTGAAACCTTGAGCAGATTATTTCATCTCTCCATTTCTCAGTTTATTCATCTATAAAAGGAGGGTACTGATGGTACTTATCACACAACGTTTGTAATGTTGTTTTGAAATATAAAGTAATATACATTAATCATTTAAGACAATAGCTGGGACATAGTAAGGGCTGATTAACTGTTACCTGTGGTTATTATAAAGTTCTACACTTGAGGTTCAAACTCAGTTGTTTAGGATTTGAGTGGTATGATTTAGCACAACTGAGAAAGATTAGATATCTTAGTCTTTTGTTGACTGTAAACATAGGGGAGTGATAGTGTATTTGGATATGATAAAAATTAATGTACTTTAAAGTTCTAAGAGTGGTTAACAGCCCTGATTTTACCTCAGTTTCCCACTAAAATTGTTTAAAAGAAAAACAAAAGAAAAGGAAAAACATAAAAACCCTTTGCCAGAATCTAGGAGACATTACTTTGCCAACAAAGGTCCATCTAGTCAAGGCTATGATTTTTCCAGTGGTTATGTATGGATGTGAGAGTTGGACTGTGAAGAAAGTTGAGCGCTGAAGAATTGATGCTTTTGAACTGTGGTGTTAGAGAAAACTCTTGAGAGTCCCTTGGACTGCAAGGGGATCAAACCAGTCCATTCTAAAGGAAATCAGTCCTGGGTGTTTATTGGAAGGACTGATGCTGAAGCTGAAACTCCAATACTTTGGCCACTTCATGCGAAGAGCTGACCCATTGGAAAAGACCCTGATGCTGGGAGGGATTGGGGGCAGGAGGAGAAGGGGATGACAGAGGATGAGATGGCTGGATGGCATCACCAACTTGATGGAAATGAGTTTGAGTAAACTCCAGGAGTTGGTGATGGACAGGGAGGCCTGGTGTGCTGCAATTCATGGGGTTACAAAGAGTCGGACACGACTGAGCGACTAAACTGAACTGAACTGAGGAGAAATATGTAGTTACTTACAAAGTAGAGGATCTGGATTGAGAAAAACCAATCTAAATATTGGCTAAGATTCAATGAAAGAAGGAAGGAAAATGTTTCATGACTTTTTTCTCATGTTCTGACCTGAAAACATAGTTTAACACCAACTGAAAAATTGATCTGCACTTCTCTCTTCATGATTTTCAAGCTTAAAAAATTATTCGTATGAAAGTAACCTTTCCTTTCTCAGTGAGACCTAAACTCAACATGGTATCTAATATTGCAAACTATTTTGTTGAATTTTTTCTATAACTTTTATTTTTTAAGTGACTATACAGTTTCCTTAGGTTTATAGTTTATCTCTCCCACAACTAGAATTCTAAGTCTCATGAAGTCTTTTTTCACTGAAGCACCTAGAACAGTGTGTGGGACAACATAGTTACTCAGTCAGTGTTTGCTGAATTAGTTAGATGAACAAAATCTTAGACTGATGCTCAGTATATTACTGCTGCTGCTGCTAAGTTGCGTCAGTTGTGTCCGACTCTGTGCGACCCCATAGACGGAAGCCCACCAGGCTCCCCCGTCCCTGGGATTCTCCAGGCAAGAGCACTGGAGTGGATTGCCATTTCCTTCTCCAGTGCATGAAAGTGAAAAGTGAAAGTGAAGTCACTCAGTCGTGTCTGACTGTTAGCGACCCCATGGACTGCAGCCTACCAGGCCCCTCCGTCCATGAATTTTCCAGGCAAGAGTACTGGAGTGGGGTGCCATTGCCTTCTCCAGTATATTACTAGTAAAAGCAATAGGAGCTTTAATTCAAGTCAGGGCAGGGGCCTGGATTTCTGCCTCCAGGACCTGCCCTTTTCCACCCTGTGGCATCTAAGTAGCATGGTTTGAAAACTGTTTTGCAAGCAATGATCTATGAAGTTGCTGGAGTTGCCCATTTCATTTTATCCTTCTTTCTGTATCTTGAAATAGTAATTCCCAGAAAACATCTGGCCTCAGTGGAATGGTAGTAGATACATGGGATTGGCTACAGAATGGCTCATTTCCTATGGGAAATATACTTTCTAAACTGTAAAGCTCTATTGCAACCACTGGTTGAGAGAACTCCTGGTAACATTGCTATTGCTGCTGCTGCTAAGTCACTTCATTCGTGTCCGATTCTGTGCAACCCCATAGAAGGCAGCCCACCAGGCTCCCCCGTCCCTTGGATTCTCCAGGCAAGAACACTGGAGTGGGTTGCCATTTCCTTCTCCAATGCATCAAAGTGAAAAGGGAAAGCAAAGTTGCTTAGTCGTGTCTGACTCTTTGCGACCCCATGGACTGCAGCCCACCAGGCTCCTCCGTCCATGGGAGTTTCCAGGCAAGAGTACTTGAGTGGGGTGCCATCACCTTCTCCGGTAACACTGCATATGACATCAATTCAGAATATCAGAGGACATTATCATGCTAACCTTTTAGATACTAAACAAAAGAAAACAAAAAATCAGCAAAGAAAATCAATAAAGTTGGGATAAAACCCTAAAATGTAAATAGAAACAAATCTAAAGTGTTTCAAATTATAGCATAAACACACTGAAAGGGGAAAAATAAATATAAACACACTGAAGGGGGAAAAATAAGTAACCCAAGTAACTTTTGAGCATCCTGTACTTTGAAATTCAAAAAGAGCTATAAACAAAAAACCCTAATTTGTAGGCTATTTTTTGTGATGGTATGAATTGGCAACTTTGAAACTATTTTCTATCTATATTAGGATTCAACAAATGAATAAGTATATTGAGGATAATGGGAGCCAGGTTTTTCAATTGTTGGAGAAGGTAGTTTTGTGTGTGTGTGTGTGTGTATATATATATATACAGAAAGAAAATACTCCAGTAAATCTTGTGATGTCGGATTTGAATTGGAAATTATGAACTCATGATTTTTAACATTTATTTATATAAAGATAGAAATATACATGTATGCATGTATACACTTATGTATCTTTCTCTTAGGGATGTGTATAATTGTATGTATAGGTATATGTGTATGCATGTACATATGTGTGTATGCAGATGTGTATATGCATACACATATGTGTGTGTGTATATTCCAGCTTTGTTTGCTAAGAGGCCTTGAAGCAATTGCAGTGAACGTACCTAACTCCCATATGCTGATTTCTAAATCATTCTCCACTTAAAGGAAACCAGAGCTCTTTGGAGAAATGGCTGATCCCAGGAAGAACTGGGTCAGGGAAAGTACAAGAGGAGTCTGGAACATACTGTTGTTTCAGAAAGAAAGGAGGTAGTCAAAGAATGATGGGGATGTGTCAAAAGGAACAAGAACCAGTGTGGAGAAGCATCCACAGGCCAAATGAATGATGATAGTTACAGATTATAAACTATTGAAAAAATAAGAACCATACACATATAAGTAAATGAATGAATAAATGACTTAAGTTGGGGAGAAGGGAAAGTTCTTCATTAAAATGGCTAATAAGTATAGAACTGTTGGAATTAGAAAATGGTGTTTGGGAACAATTAAAATAGTACTTTCACTCAAGAATCCCCTGCAGGTACCAAAACTATGGAGTAAAGTTTGATGAGGAATATGATATTTACATAGTCTCCAGACAATTCCTAACAATGTATTTACTTATTACAAAGAGAAAAGCAGTAACTTCATGGTGCACAATCTTGGCAGATACTCATTAACCAAGTGATCAAAGTTAGCATCACTGGTAATAGAACCTGTAACCTCTTGCGGCTTCTGATGTGATGCAGTGAGAAGCACCCAACATTACTTGTGACATTCCTACAAAAAATGCATAGCCTGAATTTAAACATGAGAGACCATCAGAGAAACCTAAATTGAAGAACATTATACAAAATATTAAATGGTCTGTGTTCTTTAAAAATATCAGTCTTATAAGACACAGACTGAGAAACTGTTCCAGTTGGTAGGATTCTAAAAGAGGCATTACCACTAAATGCAGTGCATGATTCTGAATTGAATTCTGGACTGGGGAAATAGGTAGCTTTAAAAGACATTTTTTTAAACAGTTAATGATATTTGAATATGGGCTGTAATTATACAGTAGAAATTTTAACATTGACACAATACTGATTTGGTTAGGTATACTGTAGTTATCTAAGTGAATGTCTGTGTTCCTGGGAAACTATATGAAAAAAAAGTATTGAGGGCTAAAATGCTAAGTGTCTGCAACTCACTCTCATGTGGTTCAGAAAAAAAATGTGTGAGGAGGAAAGAGACTGACAAAGCAAATGGGGTAAAATGTAAATAGTGATATTTGCAAAGTTTCTTTAAGTTACATAAAAAATTTACCTAAAAATTCCTGAATTAAAATACTTGAGTTGTGATTGAACTGACTTGATCTTATTAATGATTTGTAGAATTCCTGAAAAGGACAAAAAGTTATTCTCATCATTTAGAGAAAGTAGCAAAGCAAATGCTGATCAAGTAGAAAAACTCCAAATTATTAGGATATAGAACAGAAGGATTTTTTTGTTTGGATTTTTGTCATGGCTTAGTAACCTTGGGCATCTCACGTCCTATGTTCATTTCCTTAAACTTTTATGAAATAGGTCATTTAAGGACTTCTTAAACATTTCCTATTTAGCTAATTTTTTTAAAGTGCTTTGTAAAAATTAAATGACCTTTGTTCCAGACAGATCATTTTATAATTTTATTAAGAAAAATTGAAGGCCATTTTGGCCATTATTTGTTAAAAGGGGGTGTTTGGGGGATAGAAGTTCTTTCTTTATTGAATCTTTGAGCTACAATGAATGCAGTCATTTTAATAATTATCTTTATGTAATATACCATTTTAATAATATAATTTACATTTTAAACTAATAACATTCATAAAAATGCACCTTGGTGATAGTATTGATGAACTGTTTTAACAAAATATCCTATAGGATTTTTGTATAATTTCTATTTTTCCTATTTTAAATTGACTTTTGTATTGTATTATTAAAATCACCCCTTCAAAGAAACACCTAACCTTATAACAGATAGATGTATTATTCGCAAATGCAAGTGTTGATAGAAATCTCATTATTCATTGTAAAATTATTTTATTGCGATTCTAAAGACAGCAGTAATGACAGTTTCAGTTGTTTTGACTAGTGTAAAATTCCAGGTGTAAACGGACACAGTTATTCTTCAGTGGTAATGATAGTTCTGACCTATTTCGATCATGTGTCTGCTTCTGTTTTTCTCTTACAAAAATTCCTTTCTACTATTGGTGGGAATCTCTCCTTCTTGACACCCCTCTTCCTATTTTGGGCCCCTTGAATACTACTGGTCTTAGAAAGTGTATGCCTGGAATGGGATTCATGGGAGTTGTTGTCAACAGACAACAATGTCTTTTCTGTTTGGCTCTTTCTCTGTGTATATATGATATTTTATATTTCAGAGATTCAGTAATTTACCTGTAGGCATTTGACTGGTATTCAGAGGAATGATTTATTATTAGAGGAGTTATGGTTCTGTTTGTGTGTGGATCTTACAGTTGCTGTGGTGACTTGAAGTGGTCATCTTCATTATAACATAATAAAGCTCTGATTCCTGGGGGAGGTTGTGAGCCTCCTCTTTTTATTTCGTGTATCTGTGTTTTGTTTTGATTTATCATATCCATGTAATGTATCAATAATTATGTTACTAACAACAATTTTGTGAGATGTTTATTATTCTCATTTTACAGATGAGGAAACTGAGGCTTGGTGAAGTTACGAAAGTTGTCCAAAGTCACACAGCTTGTAAAGGGCACATTCAAGATTCAGAGCCAGGTCTGTCCAATTTCAAAACTCTTAATCATGGCCATGAAACTTTGCAAGAGCTGTGAAGTATCAACCTGTGATAAGTTGTATTGATATTAATATTGCTTAACTGTCGTTTAACTCTTATTGATAATTTTTGATGGTTTTTTCATCTATAATAATTTTGTGTGTGTTTTAACTATTGTGAAAAGAAATATGAAATAATAATGTGGGTCTGGGCTCTGGAGACAGCTACCTGGGTATGAATCACTAAGCTGCTACACTTACTTGTGTGACGCTGAGAAAGTTACTTAACTTTTCTGCACCTCAGTTTTCCTATCTGTAAAATGGTGATAGTAATATAATCTGCCTGATATGGGTTGTTGTGAAGATTAAATGATTTAAAGTATGCAAAGCACTTGGGCTTCCCTTGTGACTCATCTGGTAGAGAATCTGCCTGGCCTGTGGGAGACCTGGGTTCGTTCGATCTCTGGGTTGGAAAGATCCCCTGGAGAAGGGAAAGGCTACCTACTTCAGTATTCTGGCCTGGAGAATTCCGTGGACTCTATAGTCCATGGGGTCGCAAAGAGTCGGACACTACTGAGGGACTTTCACTTTCACTTTTCATACAAGGCACTTGTAATGGTGCCGGCACACAGTAAGCATTCAATAAATGTAAACTATTAGTATTATCATCTCCTAGCAGCCAGTAAGGGAAAAGGCAATGGCACCCCACTCCAGTACTCTTGCCTGGAAGATCCCATGGACGGCGGAGCCTGGAAGGCTGCAGTCCATGGGGTCGCTAAGAGTTGGACACGACTGAGCGACTTTCCTTTCATTTTTCACGTTCACACATTGGAGAAGGAAATGGCAACCCACTCTAGTGTTCTTACCTGGAGACTCCCAGGGACGGGGGAGCCTGGTGGGCTTCCGTCTATGGGGTCACACAGAGTCAGAGATGACTGAAGCGATTTAGCAGCAGCAGCAACCAGTAAAACAGATGATCATTATTTCTAATTCTCTGTTAGGAAATTTGGATAAAGCAAAGTTTAAGCAGCACACGATACCTACATAAACCAAAATTAAATTGAATAAGTTAGACCTAAAGAAAATCATTCATTTGATCAAATTCAGATCCATTGTAAAGCTGACTTGGAAACTGCTTCTGGATCTTACATGTATAAGGACTACATACAGGTCCATAGGAGCTCAATATGACCATTGTATCATGAATGTTTTGTCTGTTTTCCTCTTGCAAGTGGAATTTGTATTCAAAATGTTTACAATTTTAGGTGACTTAAGGAGATTGTGTTTTGGCAGTGTTCACAGATAATTATCAAGAATGAAAACTTTACTTGTTGTGTAAAATGTTGGCAGTGTTTCATCACTTGCAGGAGTGGTTATTAGAACTTCCATTGTGGACACTGTGCACACTGATTGAGCTTTGAACCGGTGGGACCACAGCACATTCAACCAGAACTGAGCCATGTACTGATCACATGCTCTTCACTCTTATTCCTTGTAGCGGCCTCAGAATTAACAAGTGTAATATCAACTCTTGTTACAATTTAGTAAAGTAAAATACCTATAATTAGTGCCTAGAAGTTTATACCAATTGCAAAAATATCTATCAAAGGGAGTAATTTGAGTCAAGTTATGTAAAAGTTCAAAAGCTCTTATTAAAAATAGGACTTGCTTTGTATATGAGCCCAAGACGTCAGAGGCTTTAATCTATACGTGCATTTAATTTATTCTTTTTATTATATTGAGCCTTCCTCTCCTCAAACATAGTGTCTCTTTCTAGCTATTTAGATATTTTTTATTTATTTGTAGCTGTGCTGGTTCTTCATTGCTGCTCACGCTTTCTCTAGTTGCGGTGAACGGGAGCTACTCTAGTTGCGGTGCACAGACTTCCTACTGTGATGGCTTCTCTTGTCGCAGAGCATGAGCTCTAAGGTGCGAGGGCTTCAGCAGTTGTGGCATGTGGGCTCAGTATTTGCAGTCCCCAGGCTCTAGAGCACAGGCTCTATAGTTGTGGGGCACGGGCTTAGCTGCTCCAGGGCAGGTGGATCATCTTGGAACAGGGCTAGAACCTGTGTCTCCTGCATTGGCAGGTGGGTTCTTTACCATTGAGCCATTAGGAAAGCCCCTTAGATATTTAAAAATATCTTTCAATAGTTTCTTTTTCTCATAAGTCTCTCAAATCTCTTAAATTTAATTATTATTGTTGTTAAAATTTTAAATAGTTTTTCCTCTTTTTTTTTTACATTTTCAATTTACTGATAGAAACTTTTTTGGTATATAGATCTCCATTCAGCCACCTTAGCTGAAGTATGATGATTGCAATTGTGTCTTTCCAGTGCTTACAAAGTTTCTTTCTCTTGCCTTGCTATGCTAGTTAGGACTTTGAGTACAGTGTTCAATACAAGTGTTAAAGAGTGGGCATTCTTACATTGCACTTAGCTTTTAAAAAGAAGTGGTCCATTAATAATAATGCAACGAAGATCCTGCATACGCAAGGATGACTGAGTCAGCCAAATAAGTAAATAAACATCTCTAAAAAATAAAAGTACTTGCATTTTAAAAAAAGAAAAAGAAAAGGGATAAGTGAAGATATACAAGGCAAATGGAAATGAAACAATCACAAAAGAAAGTGTTGCTGTGTGACCACTCCTTTCAGTGACTGTTTTTTCTCCCTTTCCTGATAGCAAACTTTAGTAAAGAACTGATATTCCATATCATTGAGGTGTTTTGAGGAAGACTCAAAAAGATTGATTTTGTGTTAATCATAGAATAGTCATTTTCTTTTTTTTTTTTTTTCCTTCTCTTCCTCCTTTTTCTTTTCCTTCTTTTCTTCTCTCTTCTTCTCTTTTTCTTCATTCTTGAATTGGGATGTATCTGTCATATTGGGGTGCGTGTTACTTTTGATATTTCACAGTTCAGTCCAGTCGCTCAGTTATGTCCGACTCTTTGCGACCTCATGAATTGCAGCACGCCAGGCCTCCCTGTTCATCACCATCTCCCGGAGTTCACTCAGACTCACATCCATTGAGTCAGTGATGCCATCCAGCCATCTCATCCTCTGTCGTCCCCTTCTCCTCCTGCCCCCATACCTCCCAGCTAATGAACAATTATTAACAATTTTGGCAGCATTTCTGTTTGGAACATAAAATAATGATATATCTTGCCATCAGTTGATGGCATCTTAGCTTTGATGAAATATACATTTTTACATACATACCATGACTGTCCTTCCCCATCCTCTACTTGAAATGCTTTGAAATGTTTTGTTTTTTGTCTCTCCCATCCTGTGCGTATATTATTCAAGATCTTAATGGAAGAAATAATCCTTATTTTGTCATCCTGGCTCCTCTTCCTGCAGCACTTAGCACAATACTTTGTTGGGCACAGGGTTGTATGTAACAATTACGGGAAGTATGTAGATATACTGAATCATAGCACAGACTGTGACACATGTATATTAGTGACCGGTTTTTTAGCTTCTTGGTGAGAAGAGATTAATACCTACATTAGTTAAGATTATTTTAAATATAAAGAACAGAGCCCAGTGCTTCCTACATTAAGCAAGTTAGAGAGTTTATTGGATGGATGTTTAGTCATCTGATGACGTTCAAGAAAGTTTAACCGATGAAACAAACAAAAAAAGTGATTAAAGGAAATTCCCTGGTGGTCCAGTGGTTAGGACTCCACACTTCCACTGTAGGGGGCATGGGTTCGATCCTTGTTGAGGAACTAACATCCTTACAAGCCACACAGGGCACAGCAAGAAAAAGAAAGAAAGAAAGACAGTTTAAAAATAGAAAGCACTGTAAAGGAAAATGAAGAGAGTAGTAACAGTAAAGAATTACAGGGACTTCCCTGGTGGCCCAGTGGCTAAGACTCCAAGCTCCCAATGCAGGGGCTGATCCCCGGTTGAGGAAATAGATTCCACATGCCACGACTAAAGAGTTCATGTGCCACAACTAGAAGATCCTGTATACCACAACTAAAGATCCCCCGTGCTTCATCTAAGACCTGACACAGCCAAATAAATAAAAATTAAAAAATAATAAACTATACTTCATGAATGAGGTAACATTTAGGTTGAGACTTGAAGTGTGAATGGAAGACAGGCATTCTTGAAGTTTTTGAGAGACAAGTATTTTAGACAGAGGGAAACAGCAGGCCCAGAGAGGGAAAGAGCTTGCAGTTAACTGAAAGAGAATACTAGTTAGTTGAGGAGAGTGTCACTCTGAGGTAGGAGAGGCAGGCAAGGGCTGTACCATAACATGGTAGTATCTGCTCTGCATTTGTGAAGTGCTGGCCACCGTTCCAGGCACTTCTCAAGCAGTGTTAGTTGTTATGCCGTATCGACTGTCTGAATGCTAAGAGTTTGGATTTAACTTGAAGATGCATCGGGAAGCCATGGAACTATTATTCAGTGCCCTGATCCATTTTTAAAGATTACACTGAACGCTTTGTTCACAGTTGATCAAAGGGGGACAGCAGAGGAAATTGAAATAAATACTAGTCGATGGTTTATACTAGTTCATGTAGGAGATGCAGTAATCTTGGACCATGGTCCTTTATGGTAGAGGTGGAGAGCAGTGGACAGGTTTAAGATACATTTACAAGTCTTGTTGATGGCTTGGATAAAGGGAGAGGGTTGTGAGGGCAAGGAAGGAGTCAGATTGGAGAAGGTTAAAGAGTTGAAGAGATGATGTGTGTAGATAATTTGTAGTTATTTAGAACTACAGAAAAGGAGAGCAGAACTGTTTTTAACCTTCTTATTTCCATCATTTTTCCAATGCCATTTCTGTCTCTCTTTTTTAAATTCTTGGAACCAAATATATTTTTATTCTAGTCTGCCTCTCCAGATTGCAGCACCTTTTTCTCATCCCACACTTGACAGATGCTTAGAGGAGGAAAGTCAGTTAAAAAGTAGGCTAGCATTCTCAGCAGTTCTGCCCTTTTTCATCAAGATGTTCCTTGCTAAATCAGTCCTTGCTATATCAGAGCAAAACCATTTTATTCTATAAGTAAAGGTTTAATTCTTGAAGGAACAGCATCTTAGGAAGTCAGTCTCTGTATATGTGTGTTGCGGGATTAGGGGTGATGGTCGTACATATTTTTTATCTGTTAAGTCTCAACATACCTTAAAAGATAAAGTTAAGAATAGCTGAATCACCAATTCAGTTCACCAATTGTTTTCTCAATTGAAAGGCAAGTGATAAACTAAAAGATAAAATTGGTTGTGTAACTGAAAAAAACTCTCAGAAGAGATAGCCTTTTTTTTTTTTTTTAATGTTTCTTAAATATATAGAGGTTCAGCTTTTGAAACCACCTTTGACTGCAATTTTAAGTAGACAGTCTTTCCTTATTTTTTGAAGCTCTAGTTTTCCATTATTTTTAAGGAGTGAATAAAGAAGCCATGTATCAAAACAAAAGAATTTTGTGGATAAGATGAAAATTAGTAAGGCAGAAATCTGAAATTAAAGTCAGGTAATAGGTGGGAGGGAGGTTCAGGATGGGGAACACGTGTACACCTGTGGTAGATTCTTGTAGATGTATGGCAAAACCAATAAAATATTGTAAAGTAATTAGCCTCCAATTAAAATAAATAAACTTAAATTTTAAGTCAGGTAATAGATAAGGATCATAGAATGCTGTTTAAATAAGTGTTTCTTAAGTTTTTAGGATTAATAGTTACAGAATCCTTTGAGATTTCAAAGAAAGTTGAAGAATCTGGCCTCAGAAAATGCACAGAAGCATGAGCATTCAGATTTGAACATAATCTTAGGGCATTTCTAAATCTGAAGAGCCTATGGGGGTACAGGCTGCCCTGGTCAAGAACATGTGGTCTGAATCAGGGCTGGGAAGTAGTGGCTAGAGAGCATCAACACTCAAACTGTGACAGTAATCTCTTTTCAAATACTAGCCTTTCAGGCAGCCCAAACTCAATTTGTTGTTGTTGTTTAAACTTTTGGTCTGACAGCTGATAAATTAATTTTTAGTTTTAGCTGTTGAAAATTAATCTATTCTTAAATTTTTTACTTTGAAAATGCTGTAGAAAAGCAGTTACTGTATATGTGTAATCTAGAAAAATGATATAGATGAACTTATCTGCAAAGCAGAAATAGAGACACAGACATAGAGAACAAACATGATACCATATGTGGTGGCGGGGGTGGTGGGATGAATTGGAAGATTGGGATTGGCATATATACACTACCGTGTGTAAAATATAAAACTAATGAGAATCGACTGTACTGCACAGGGAACTCTACCCAATGTCCTGTGGTGACCTAAATGGGAAGGAAATCCAAAAAAGAGGGGATATATCTATATCTATATATACTTATATACAGCTGATCCACTTTGCTGTACAGCAGAAACTAACAAAACATTGTAAAGCAACTATACTTCAATAAAAATTAATTTTATAAAATGTCATAGATGGCAGTGTTTTCTGAAATAAGGCAATACAGTATTCAGGATATGCTAAGAAATGAAACTTACTAATAAAGTCAAGGTGAAATACAAACAAATTTCAAATTTACTGACACCTAAGATTATACAGAAGCTGAATAAATATTTCCTTTTAGAACTAGATTTAAAAAGCAAACAAACCAACTCTTTGTTCTCTCTCCTTTTCCATGAATCTGTTTGTACCATGTTTCTCACAAAACTGACCATGAACTTTTAAAGTGAACTTTATTAGTCCTATAGGTTAAGTATTGGACCTATTTCCTTCACTGTTGGTGATGAAGCTGTACTTTGTTACTTTTCCTTTGGCTCGGCCTAAGTGGAACACTAAGCTAGTGATACAACTTAATAAGTTATAAATTATTTCCTGCTAGGCACATTATGCCAGTTAGACCAATGTTTAATGAAATCCAAAATTCTTAAGATTCATTGATTGAGTAGGGGATTGACTAGATGACCTACCTCTAAGTCTTTAGGCCATGCTAAGAGTCTAGGATTCCTTACATTTTTTCACTTGATCAAATAAAAGGGTTTTTTCCATCACTCTAAATCTTGAAAGCAAGTTCCACATCATAAGAAAAAGTAGAAATCAAGGAAAGAAAATGCAAAACCAAAATACTTTGTCTGGGGTATAGTGTTGTAGTTGTTCAGTTGCTAAGTCATGTCTGACTCTCTTGTGACCCCATGGACTGTAGCCTGCCAGGCCCCCCTGTGCATGGCATTTCCCAGGCAAGAATAGTGGAGTGGGGTTACCATTTCCTTCTCCAGGGGATGGTCCCAACTCAAGAATTGAACCTGTATCTCCTGCATTGGCAGGCAAATTCTTTTCTACTGTTCAGTTCAGTCACTCAGTCATGTCCGACTCTTTGCAACCCCATGGACTGCAGCATGCCAGGCTTCCCTGTCCATCACCAACTCCCGGAGCTTACTCATACTCATGTCCATTGAGTTGGTGGTGCCATCCAACCATCTCATCCTCTGTCATCCCCTTCTCCTCCTGCCTTCAGTCTTTCCCAGCATCAGAGTCTTTTCCATTGAGTCGGTTCTTACCATCAGGTGGCCAAAATATTCAAGTTTCAGCTTCAGTCCTTCCAATGAATATTCAGGACTGATTTCCTTTAGGAGTGACTGGTCGGATCTCCTTGCAGTCCAAGAGACTCTCAAGAGTCTTCTTTAACACCACAGTTCAAAAGCATCAATTCTTCGGCACTCAGCTTTCTTATAGTCCAACTCTCACATCCATACATGACTACTAGAAAAACCATAGCTTAGACTGGACAGACTTTAGTTGGCAAAATAATGTCTCTGCTTTTTAATATGCTGTCTAGGTTGGTCATAGCTTTTCTTCCAACGAGCAAGCATCTTTTAATTTCATGGCTGCAGTCACCATCTGCAGTGATTTTGGAACCCCCAAAAATAAAGTCTCTCACTGTTTCCATCTGTTTGCCATGAAGTGATGGGACATGATGCTATGATCTTAGTTTTCTGAATGTTGAATTTTAAGCCAACTTTACCACTGAGCCATATAATGTTATACTTTAAATGATCACTTGATTTATGGCATTTTTAGCTTAGAATTTTAGTGATGGAACAAATTATTATTATTAAGATTATTGTTAGCAGGTGTACAGTCAGAACATTTTTTTCTTGTCCCTGATAGCTCAGTTGGTAAAGAATCTGCCTGCAGTGCAGGAGACTCTGGTTCAATTCCTGGTTCGGGAAGATCTGCTGGAAAAGGGATAAGCTACCCACTCCAGTATTCTTGGGCTTCCCTTGTAGCTTAGCTGTTAAAGAATCCACCTGCAATGTGGGAGACCTGGGTTCAATCTCTGGGTTGGAAAGATCCCCTGCAGTAGGGAACAGCTACCCACTCCAGTATTCTGGTCTGGAGAATCCCAGGGACTGTATAGGCCATGGGGTTGCAAAGAGTCAGACACGACTAAGTGACTTTCACTTTCCTTATAGAATTCCAGAATAGGTGTGTGATGAAAAATACAGTGGAATTGTATATATTTGCATTCAACATGTTTGTTCAGAGGACAGTAAAATGAAAGAGTTAGAAACAATATAATTAAACATAGGTTTAGATTCTCTTTGCTTGTTCTATCAATGAGTTTCTGCGGTACAGTGTTTTTGTGCCTCCTATACAGTGTGTGAAGAAGGAAATGGCACCCCACTCCAGTATTCTTGCCAAGAGAATCCCATGGAAGAGGAGCCTGCTGGGCTGCTGTCCATAGGATTGCACAGAGTCGGACACAACTGAAGTGACTTAGCATGCATGCGTGCATTGGAGAGGGAAATGGCAACCCACTGCAGTGTTCTTGCCTGGAGAATCCCAGGGACAGAGGAGCCTGGTGTGCTGCCGTCTATGGGGTCATAAAGAGTTGGACACAACTGAAACAACTTAGCAGCAGCAGCATATACAGTGTGAGCTTACTGTGTAATTCTAGTTCTGGGTATTAGTACTAACAACAATGAACACTTGGGAAACACCACCCGTGTACCGGGCACTGTACGCCATGCAGTTTGCATATAATGATTCATTTCATTCTCACAGTAGCCCTATCACATAGATTCTATTCTTAATCTCTCTTTCTTGGATAAGGAAACAGGCACTGAAAAGTTAAGTAATTTGTCCCAATTACACAGTTAGTAAGTGGCAGATTTGCCTGGTGCTAGAATCTGTGCACTTAGTCCCCTCACACTACCTCTCAAAAATGTGCCACACTAAGCATAATAACATTTATGCATTAGCATATAATTAGTGGCTTCCCTGGTGACTCACATGGTAAGGAATCTGCCTGCAATGCAGGAGACCCAGGTTTGATCCTTGGGTCGGGAAGATCCACTGGAGAAGGGCATGGCAACCCCAAACAAGAAAGAAAACCAAGAGAATGATAAACATAATTAAGTCTAGTGTTACCTCTGGGGGAAAAGAAAAGAGGACATAATCAGCAAAGGTTCATGTGGGGACTTCGCAAGGTTTAGTAATGCTCTAATTCTTAAGCTGAGTAGAAGATACACAAGTTTTCATTTCATTATGTTCTGTAACCTATATATCAATGTTTATATTCTTTTGTATACATCAGCCATTTTACAATTTAATTATGTGGAAAGCAAGTCACCTAAAATCCTTCTGAGGGTAGAGATGGGAACTGTAGAAATATAAACACATACACTTATAATTATGAGTCATCTAATTAAGGGGTAAGAAAAATAAATTACATTTAATTATAAAATTTACATCTCACTTTTTGGTCAACACCAGATGGTCAACACCGAAATCAGATTGATTATATTCTTTGGAGTCAAAGATGGAGAAGCTCTAAACAGTCAGCAGAGACAAGCCTGGGAGCTGACCGTGGCTCAGATCATGAACTCCTTATTGCCAAATTCAGACTTAAATTGAAGAAGGTAGAGAAAACCACTAGATCATTCAAGTATGACCTAAATCAGATCTCTTATGATTATACAGTGAAAGTGACAAACAGATTCAAGGGATTAGATCTGATGGACTACTTGAAGAACTATGAACAGAAGTTGTACAGAAGGCAGTGATCAAGACCATCCCCAAGAAAAAGGAGTGCAGAAAGGCAAAATGGTTGTCTGAGGAGCCTTACAAATAGTTGAGGAAAGAAAGAAGCTAAAGGCAAAGGAGAAAAGGAAAGATATACCCATCTGAATGCAGAGTTCCAAAGAATAGCAAAGAGATATTAGAAAGCCTTCCTCAGTGATCAATGCGAAAAAATAGAGGAAAACAATAGAATGGGAAAGACTAGAGATCTCTTCAAGAAAATCAGAGATACTGAGGGAACATTTCATGCAAAGATGGGCACAATAAAGAATAGAAATGGTATGAACCTAAGAGAAGCAGAAGATATTAAGAAGAGGTGGCAGGAATACAGAGAAGAACTGTACAAAAAAGATCTTCATAACCCAGGTAACCACGACGGTGGGATTACTCGCCTAGAGTCAGACATCCTGGAGTCCAAAGTCATGGGGGCCCTAGGAAGCATCACTGTGAACAAAGCTAGAGGAGGTGATGGAATTCCAGTTGAGCTATTTCAAATCCTGAAAGATGATGCTGTGAAAGTGCTGCACTCAATATGCCAGCAAATTTGGAAAACTCAGCAGTGGCCACAGGACTGGAAAAGGTCAGTTTTCATTCCAATCCCAAAGAAAGGCAATGCCAAAGAACGTTCAGACTACCGTGCCAGGGACCAGCCCCAGCTGATCCAGGGTATTCGAAGGAGAGACGGCGTAGGCGAGGGTCAGGAAACAACTGCTTAATTACACTTTAATTAAGGATACAAAGAGTAATAGAATGAGGATAGCTCAGTAGGAAAATTCAGTGGAGAAAAGAGGCTGAGTAGCTTGGTTTACACGGGAGACCAATAAAACTTCAAGACAAGAAGTTTGCACTACTTACGTAGGCCGCAGGCGTCCTTCCGTTCTCCTGAAGGAGAGGAGACACTGGGGCCTCCCCCGTCGGATCTTAGAAGCCCAGGCATAATTAGCAAGCATGGTGGGTTCCGCGCTCCAGATGGAGACTCAGCCAGAATTTGAAAGAGAGAGCGACATGGGGAGACCAAGTTTTGGTGAACAAGGCCCTCACTTTATTTTCCAAAGTAGTTTTTATACCTTAAGTTATGCATAGAGGATAATGGGGGAAGGGGTGGAGTCAT
The DNA here is from genome assembly GCF_019923935.1 of Bubalus bubalis. Classification (NCBI taxonomy): domain Eukaryota; kingdom Metazoa; phylum Chordata; class Mammalia; order Artiodactyla; family Bovidae; genus Bubalus; species Bubalus bubalis. The sequence continues at coordinate 18,472,433 of NC_059167.1, forward strand.
GCAAGGACAGCAGTTCCTGGTTCTAATCGAAGCCAGGCTTTCAAACTTACCATATGCAAAAGTTCAGGTGATTGACATCATCTTCTGGCCAGGAGGCCTGTTAACATTTTAAGAAACTTATTTTTCTCTAAAGGTGATTATTCCAAAGTCAGGCACCAGCCTCCAAAAAAGCATTGGACAAAGCTGCATTTTACATTTCTATACACCCATTATATCAATCAATACACTGCCAAGGACACAGTAGGTAAGGAGTATGGAGACTTAGCAGCAAACATTGGCCCAACAAGTGAAAAACCCTTCACCAATACAATTTCTAATCAATCTTTTAACTACTCAAAGGAATCTGTGTTTAGGCAGTTTAGAACATCTCCTGCCTCTCACAGTTGGGAGGCTCTGAACAATCACATGTGGCCGGAAAAACCTATTCAGGCAGGCTAGAGGATTTCCAAAGGAGTTTGTAGGTTGAAACACTGTCACACACAGGAATTATTAACTGGAGCTGTAAGCTAACTCTTTTTTCAGAGAGAGGTAGTGGGGGACAGCCCCCCGTAAAGTCAGAGGTGTAGGTGAAAGCACAAAGCAGAAAGTAGGCAGACTCTGGTTTTGGGGGTAGATGCTCGAGAATTTCCAGGGGGACTTCTGAGGCTCGATCCCGCCTTTGCGTATGCTGAGCCTCCTTCCTCATGACCTTTGTCATGGGCGGAGTTCCTCACGCTGGCTCCCGGCAGTGATAGAATTCCAGTTGAGCTATTCCAGATCCTGAAAGATGATGCTGTGGAAAGTGCTGCACTCAATATGCAATATGCACTCAATATGCAATATGCCGGCTCCCGGCACTACTGCACAATTGGACTCATCTCACACACTAGCAAAGTAATGCTCAAAATTCTCCAAGCCAGGCTTCGATAGTACATGAACCAAGAACTTCCAGATGTTCAAGCTGGATTTAGAAAAGGCAGAGGAACCAGAGATCAAATTGCCTACATCCATTGGGTCTTTGGAAAAGGAAGAGAGTTCCAGAAAAACATCTACTTCTGCTTTATTGACTATGCCAAAGCCTTTGACTATGTGGATCACAACAAACTGTGGAATATTCTTAAAGAGATGGAAATACCAGACCACCTTACCTGCCTCCCAGGAAATTTGTATGCAGGTCAAGAAGCAACAGTTAGAACTGAACATTGAACAACTGACTGGTTCCAAATTGGGAAAGGAGTACATCAAGGCTGTATATTGTCACCCTGCTTATTTAACTTATATGCAGAGTACATCATGAGAAATGCTGGGCTAGATGAAGCACAAGCTGGAGTCAAGATTGCCAGGAGAAATATCAATAACCTCAGATATGCAGATGACACCACCCTCTGTTTGTTTCATCAAACAGAGCCATTTGATGAAAGTGCAAGAGGAGTGAAAAAGCGGGCTTAAAATTCAACCTTTAGAAAACAAAGATCATGGCATCTGGTCCCATCACTTCATGGCAAATAGACGGGGAAACAATGGAAACAGTGACAGACTTTATTTTCTTGGGCTCCAAAATCACTGCAGATGGTGACTGCAGCCATGAAATTAAAAGACTTTTGCTCCTTGGAAGAAAAGCTATGACCAACCTAGACAGCATATTAAAAAGTAGAGACATTACTTTGCCAGCAAAGGTCCATCTAGTCAAAGCTATGGTTTTTCCAGTAGTCTTGTATGGATTTGAGAGTTGGACTATAAGGAAAGCTGAACACCAGAGAATTGATGATTTTGAACTGTGGTGCTGGAGAAGACTCATGAGAGTCCCTTGGACTGGAAGGAGATCAAAGTCAATCCTAAAGGACATTAGTCCTGAATATTCATTGGAAGGGCTGATGCTGAAGCTGAAACTCCAATACTTTGGCCACCTGATGCGAAGAACTGACTCTTTGGAAGAGACCCTGATGCTGGGAGAGATTGAAGGCAGGCGGAAAAGGGGATGACAGAGGATGAGATGGTTGGATGGCATCACCGACTTGATGGACATGAGTTTGAGCAAGTGCAGGGATTTGGTGTTGGACAGGGAAGCCTGGCGTGCTGCAGTCCATGGGATTGCAAAGAGTCAGACACGACTGATCAACTGAACTAAGTCTCACTTTTACTGCAAAGAATAAAGTTATTGAAGTTTAGTTTGTCCAACCCGATCCAGAATGAACCACATGTGAATTCCCTGACAGTCCAGTGGTTAGGACTCCATACTTTCACTGCTGAGTGCACAGGTTCAGTCCTTCGTTGGGAAACTAAGATTCTGCAAGCTGCGCAACACAGCCAAAAAATAAAATGGACCAAGAAAGAAAGAGAAGGAAAGGAAGGAAGGAAGAAAGGGAGGAAGAAAAGAAAAAGAAAATAATTAAAAAAGAAATTTTAAATGAACCAAAGGCTTTTGTAAGGACATTAGAGAGCTACAACTCTTAGGAAAGTGGGGACTTATCTCTCCAGAGTTTTTTTCATTTCTAAATTATGCTTGTTTGCTTTTCTTTTTTCTCTTGTCACAGTTGCACATCTAATTTTAGGCCCCTCTTGTATGTAAATTATAAGGAAGATTGGACAAGACAATGCTTTAGAAAACTCAGTGTGAGGGAAAAAAATTCACAAACACTATATAGCACAGACATTATATACATAGGATATAGACACATTCAGAAAACTTGACCTTGACACTTAATTATGAGTTTCCCCTTAAGAAAGAAAAAGAAATATCAAAGTTATCAAAAATGGTAAAATTACTGTTAAAACAGTATTAGTTGTTCTGAATGTAATAATATATAAACTAAAATCTGAAACCATGGGTACCATTCTGAATAGCTGAAAAAAATTAATAAACTCACAGATTTCCTTAGTTTAGCTAAAGAGTCTTTTTCCAAGAGACTCCAATCTCATTAAAAGCAAAAAATCACATCAATTCAAAATAACATTGGGAGTACTTAAATCATCCACAAAGTACAGTAGTATACTATCTTGCAATAAATCCAACACAGCCAAAGATATTTTATACTGTGGACAGTTTGCTGTTTTTAGCTGAAATCGGTTGAAATAGCTTGCTTATGTTTAGGAACTATGCTGTGAGAAAAATATCTATTATATTTGTATAAAGAAATCATAAATAATTCGCTTCCCTCCTCCCTCAGCATTACAGGATTCATCCATGTTGATTGTTATAACTGTAGATGATTCACTTTTATGTTTTCTCTTGATTATTTTTTATTTTTAAAAGTGTTTAAATTGAGGTATTATTTTTATTTCTGCATTGTATTCTAATGTGTGAATATTCTGTATTTATTGTGTTGATGGATAGTTAGATTCTAGTGTTTGTTATTTTATTGTTAGAAATACTAAACAATGCTGCACAGACACTATCTTGTATACCTTCTTGTAACTTTCCTGCTGCTGCTGCTGCTGCTGCTGCTAAGTCGCTTCAGTCATGTCCGACTCTGTGCGACCCCATAGACGGCAGCCCACCAGGCTCCCCCGTCCCTGGGATTCTCCAGGCAAGAACATTGGAGTGGGTTGCCATTTCCTTCTCCAATGCGTGAAAGTGAAAAGTGAAAGTGAAGTCTCTCAGTCGTGTCTGACTCTTAGTGACCCCATGGACTGCAGCCTACCAGGCTCCTCCATCCATGGGATTTCCCAGGCAAGAGTACTGGAGTGGGGTGCCATTGCCTTCTCCAAATAGTAAGCCCTACAATGACTGAATAGGCTGTACATAGATAGCATATTGAAAAGCAGAGACATTACTTTGCCAACAGAGGTTCATCTAGTCAAGGCTATGGTTTTTCCTGTAGTCACGTATGGATGTGAGAGTTGGACTGTGAAGAAGGCTGAGCGCCGAAGAATTGATGCTTTTGAACTGTGGTGTTGGAGAAGACTCTTGAGAGTCCCTTGGACTGCAAGGAGATCCAACCAGTCCATTCTGAAGGAGATCTGCCCTGGGATTTCTTTGGAAGGAATGATGCTAAAGCTGAAACTCCAGTACTTTGGCCACCTCATGCGAAGAGTTGACTCATTGGAAAAGACTCTGATGCTGGGAGGGATTGGGGTCAGGAGAAGAAGGGGATGACAGAGGATGAGATGGCTGCATGGCATCACTGACTCGATGGCTGGATGGCATCACTGTGAGTCTGAGTGGACTCTGGGAGTTGGTGATGGACAGGGAGGCCTGGCGTGCTGCGATTCATGGGGTCGCAAAGAGTCGGACATGACTGAGCGACTGAACTGAACTGAGGAGATTCTTTTAGGAACTTTAACCTTCTTAGTTAGTGAATGTAACAAATCAGATGATACTTTTTAGAGAGAATTCATTTAGAAAGCTTTGCTTTATTTGGAGTTGTATTTTGCCGTTTTTTTGTAGTATTGTGTGTGTATGTATATATATATATACACATATATATATATATGTAGCATTTAGGAATTGATCTTACAATTAGTTGTCCCTTCCCATAGATGTGGGCTTCCTATGGCTGGGGGCAGTTATTTCTTACAAGTCTGTAGACTCCTGTTAAAGTACCATTCATGGTAAATGCCTAATACTTATTATTCTTGTTCTTTTTTTGTTCTTTCCTCGGTAGAGCAAATTACACAAGCAAATTACAAGCACACCATGTATGTTTGTAATCCTTCTTACACTCATATACTTAGGCAGTGTTCAATAAATCTATGTCTTGTCAAGAATGAGTTTAATTAATTACCATGAAATTATGATAATTTAGCTGACCTTTTGATTAATATTATAGATAAGATTTTCTATTTGAAACAGTTGAGCCAAATACTTTGTTTAAAAGCTGTCTTTAATTCCAGCAGTGGAGTTTAATACACTTTTCTCCCATTTAAATACTCTAAATCTGATTTCAAGAGATATTATATCAGCAAGTAGTGCATTTTCTAGAGCAGGTATGAAAAGATTCAGGAGCATTTCTAGTATTAAGTGTCTGGATCCAGTTTACTATCATTTGCTAGATTATTATAATAGCCTCCTAATTGTCTCTCTGCTTCATTCTTGTTCCCTTCAATCCTTTCTTAAACCAGCTGCCAAATGTAAAATGTAAGTGCTTTCTTTTAGAATCCTCCAGTGATTGCCCATTTCTCTCAGAGGAAAATTGAAGTGTTTGGCCTACAAGGTTCTCTATTAACTTGCTGTGTGTTACCCATGTGGTCTCATCTCTCCTATTTTCTCGTCTTCATTTTGCACTGAACACACTGACCTCCTTTCTGTTTGTCAGACACTCTGGGCAAGACCTTTAGGACCTTTGCATTGATTATTTTCTTTTTCTGGAACACTTATCCTAGTGCATGACTCACTTTTTTACCTACTTCAATTCTTTACTCAAATAATACTTAATTTAAAATTTTATCCCTACCTCAGTACTTCTAATCCCCCTCTTAACCCTATTCATGTTTTTCTCTATAGCATTTATCATCTTCTAATATACCACAGAGCTGGTGGTGTTCAGGTAAATGCTTTACAGTTAGTTTTCCAGATATAATTCCTACATGAATGATGGTTGATATTTTTGCTTGTGTAGTGAGTAAGATGAAAGTGAAGCAATGAAGTTGTGTGTCAGAATTTCACTCATTTGTCAATGACATGAGAGGCTTCTTTGCTAAATTGGATAATAGTTTTCAAATAGTAGAAGAATATTTCCTGAAAATTTTTGTGCTATTCATAAGGTAGTGCTTTAGACACCACACACTTTTAAGTTCAGTCTGCATTGTAGCATTTTCTCCATCAGTTTCTTAGATCTGGACAAGCACAAAACAATAAATCAGACAGTAATTGATAGTTTTTGCCAAATTTCATAGTGTAAATATTTCCACTGTGGCCAATTTCAGGTTACCAACATGAAGTCACTATGCGATATTTGGAAGAGATGTACAGTAGCCCAGCATTAGGCAATATTTCTACCATACAGATACAAAATCATCAGTAGCACCAAGAGCAGAGATGATAGTAAAATGTAATGTAAAAATAGGATGTAAGATTTTAGTATTTATCTTTGTTTTAAAATAACTATGTTTATATAGTTTAATTTATAACAAAGGTTATGTTTTACACCAAGTTCACAAACTTGCTGAAAATTTAACAGTTGGATCTTGTCAGTCAGCACATCGCTGTGAATAATCTGGCTATTTATTTTCTGTCTATCTCCTTCATAGAGGCAGAGGTTTTGCTCTGTATTGTTTGCTGCAGGCTGGAATGGTAGGCAGTCAGTGAATACTTGCTAAGTGAATTTTAATTAAAATAAATGTACTAGATGCTGAGCGAAAAATAAATTTTGTCTTCAAATAAATTGAAACCTTTTTCATCTTTTAATATGAAATTTTGATTATAACAATAGCATAATATTCTTACCTCTCTGAATTATTGACCTAGATTATAAATAAAAGCATGTTACTCTGAAAGGGATAGAAGATTTTTAAATTTTCCTTGCTGAAAGAAAGATAATCATGTGGTCTCTCTTTTATAAAAAGAAAAATATGAAGCATTTATGCAAAGGAAAAAACTCTGAAGTGTTGATGGAGGTTATTTCTGTTTGGGATTACAGGTCATTTGTATCTCATTCTTCAGATTTTTCTGTTTTTTGTGTTCTTTACAAGTCACATCTATTATATGATAAAATTATTTTTAAATTAGCTTCTTTATCATACTCTGGTATATAGTATTTTAGTTGAAAGAGGAGGAAAGTAAAATATTACAAGTAGAATATATAGGGTAAAAGAGAAGGAAGTGAGAAAGCCATTGCATATTTGAAAGGCCTGATCTTATTATGCAGGGAAGTACTGGGAGATAAGGCGACAGTGTTGGGTTCAAATTGTAGAGGCTTCTGAATGCCAGACTCGGACATCAAACTTTAGAATCTTCAACGGATTTTGAAGATAGTCAAGGAAGAATTCTAGGAATTTAATCTGGCACAACTCTGTAGGAAGATTAGAGGAAAGAGGGCTTGGAGTCCAGGGGTTGTTGCAGAGGTCATGGATGAAGTGATTTTTCTACCAGGGCAATTACGAATAGAAGTGCTGAATGGCTGAATATCAGAAATAACTGATACCTGTTCCCATCCAGTAGTGTCTGTTGATGAACTTTGTATGGAAGAATTATGGGAAAGTGTCAGAGATGAACCTGAGAGTATGCTGTTGGCATTTCAAAGCTTTGCTGGGTGTAAAGGTGTTATGAAGAAAACGAAAGTCAGGAAGAAGAGTTTGTTTGAAAGGAAGAAGATAAATGGATTTGGAGATATTTGGAGTTGGAAATATAAGACTAGAATTCACAAAGAAGTCAGGACTAGATACGAGCTCTTTATGGGAGACAGAGAAAGAAGAAATGTATGTTTATAATTAGTTGAATTTTTACCCATTAAAAAAAAAACAACTGAGTTCAGTATGTAATCTGTTAGTGAATTCAAAGGAGAAGTACAGTTTGTCATGAGCTATAAACTTACGTGTTGACAGAGACATTTTTAGTTTACTAATAAGATGACTTAACAATTCATTTTCAAATGTTAGCTAACCCTGCATTTATTAGAAAAGCTCCATGTGGTCATGATACATTTTTAATATATTGTTTGGTTTGATTTGTGAAATTTTTGTTTAGAATTTATGTATGTATGTTCATGAGAGATATTGGGCTATCTATTTAAAAATTATAAATAGTGTCTTTGGTTTTGGTATCAGGTAATATTAGCCTGATAGAATGCTTTAGGAAATGTTCCCTCCTCTTCAGTAGAGGAGGATTGTAGAGTTTGTAGAGTTTGGGAAGAGTTTGTAGAATTGGTATGGTTTCTTCCTTAAATGTTAGGCAGAATTCACCAGTGAATCCATTTAGCCCAGGAGTTGTATTTGTGGAAATATTTTAAACTATAAACTGAATTTCATTAATAGATATAGAACTTTTGTGCTGTGCTGTGCTTAGTTGCTCAGTCGTGTCCGACTCTTTGGAACCCCATGAATTGCAGCCTGCCAGGTTCCTTTGTCCATGGGGATTCTCCAAGCAAGAATACTGGAGTGGGTTGCTGTGCCCTTCCAGGGGATCTTCCCACCCCAGGGATCAAACCCAGGTCTCCTACATTGCAGGCAGATTTTTTACCAACTGAGCCACCAGGGAAGCCCAAGAATACTGAAGTGGGTAGCCTGTCTTTTCTCCAGAGGATCTTCCTGACCTAGGAATTGAACCAGGGTCTCCTGCATTGCAGGCAGATTCTTTACCAGCTGAGCTACCAGAGAAGCCCATAGGACTGTTCAGTTCAGTTCAGTCGTTCAGTCGTGTGCGACTCCTTGCTACCCCATGAACCACAGCACGCCAGGCCTCCCTGTCCATCACCAACACTCGGAGTCCACCCAAACCCATGTCCATTGAGTCGGTGATGCCATCCAACCATCTCATCCTCTGTCGTTTCCTTCTCCTCCTGCCCTCAATCTTGCCCAGCATCAGGGTCCTTTCAAATGAGTCAGCTCTTCGCATCAGGTGGCTAAAGTATTGGAGTTGCAGCTTCAAAGGGTTATCTATTTCTTCTTGAATAAGCTATAAAAATTTGTACCTTGAAAGGAATTTTTCCATTTCATCTGAGTTGAATTTATTGGCATAAACTTGTTCATAATATGCCCTTATTATTTTTAATATCTATAGACTCTATAGAGAGAACACCTCTGTCATTCTTTTTATTTGTTTATTTTTGGCTGCACTGAGTCTTCACTGCTGCCCTTGGGCTTTCTCTAGTTGCAGCAAGTGGGGGCTACTCTCGAGTTGTGGTGCATGGGCTTCTCATTGCAGTGGTGTTGCAGAGCATGGTCTCTAGAGTTGATGGGCTCGGTAGACATGGCACCCAGTTTTAGTTGCCCCTCAGCATGTGGAATCTTCCAGGATGATGGATTGAACTTGTGTCCTCTGCATTGGCAGGAGGTTCTTAACCACTGGACTATCAGAGAAATCCTCTCATTCTTGATATTGGTAATTTGTATCATTTTTTTCCCCCTGAATAGTCTGGCTATAGGTTTATCAGTTTTTCTTCAATCTTCTCCAAGAGCTAGCTTCTGGTTTCCTTTTTTCTATATTTATATTTTCCTACTTTACTGCTTTCTGCTTTGATTCCTACTGTTTACTTTTTTCTCCTTACTTTGCATTTCTTTGTCCTTTAGTTTCTATAGGTAGAAGCTAAGGTCATTGTTTTAAGTTAAGACCTTTCTAATTTTCTAATATAGATGTGTAGTGCAGGGCCTTTCAATAGTGCACTATTGGCATTCTAAGCTGGACAAGTCTTTCTTTTCAGGGGCTGGCCTGTGTGTTATAGGATGCTTAGCAGTATCTCTGGGCACTATCCATGAGATGCCAGTAGCATCTTCCCTAATGACAACCAAAAATATCTTCTCCAGGTATTGCCAAATGTAGAGGATTCCTCCCCACATCTGGTTGAGAACCACTGGTTTAGTGCTATAAGTTTCTAAGTTCTGCTTTTGTGACATCCCATAAATTTTGATATATTATGTTTTCATCCAGTTCAAAATACTTTCTGAATTCCTTTTTGATTTCTACTTTGACCCATGGGCTATTTTGAAATGCATTATCTAGTTTCCAAATATTTGGTGATTTAATTCCTTTGTGGTCAGAAATCATACTTTGCATGACTTGAAACCTTCTAAATTTGAGACTTGTTCTATGGCCTATATGAATATGGTCTATATTGGTAAATGTTCCATATGCACTTGAGAAGAATGTGTACTCTATTGTCATTGGGTAGAATGTTCTATAAATGTCAGTCAGATCTTGTTGATTGATACTGTGGCTCAAGTCTTGCTGTACATCTCCTTTTTTATTTTCTTCCTTATTCTGTTAATTATTGTGATGGGAGTATATAGCCACTCCAACTTTCTTTTGATTTGTATTAATATGGTATATTGTTTTCTATCATTATACTTTTAACCTTTTTGTGTCTTTATATTTTAAGTAGGTTTATTACAGGCAACATATTGTTGGGTCTTGCTTTTTTATCCAGTCCAATGAGCTAGTTAGTCTCTCTGACTACTGGGGCAGCTAGCATCACTGATAAAGGTGCTGTCTTCCCTAACAAGTCTATTCCAGATCTCACTGGGGGAACATTGTGGCAATGGAGCCAGCCTGCAGGACCGTGGTGGACAGGGTGGAGGGCTGGTGAGTATGGTAATACCATCCTTCCTGTGCCTATCTAGGACCAGGCAGAGGCACATGAAGGCAGACCAACCCTCTGGGGACCCTGGAGGAAGCCAGCAACTGTGCCTGAGAGAGATGGAACTTTTGGAATCTGACTTGCATTGTTACTGACCAGTCAGAATGTTCACCTGCCTTCAGTTCAGTTCAGTTGCTCAGTCGTGTCTGACTCTTTGTGACCCATGGACTGCAGCACGCCAGGCCTCCCTGTCCGTCACCAACTCCCGGAGTTTACTCAAACTCATCTCCATTGAGTCAGTGATGCCCTCCAGCCATCTCATCCTCTGTTGCCCGCTTCTCATCCTGTCCTCAATTCCTCCCAGCATCAGGGTCTTTTCCAATGAGTCAGCTCTTTGCATCAGGTGGCCAAAGTACTGGAGCTTCAGCTTCAGCATCAGTCTGTCCAATGAATATTCAGGGCTGATTTTCTTTAGGATTGACTGGTTGGATCTCCTTGCAGTCCAAGGGACTCTCCTGAATCTTCTCCAACACCACAGTTCAAAAGCATCAATTCTTTGGTGTTCAGCTTTATAGTCTAACTCTCACATCCATACAAGACTACTGGAAAAACCATAGCCTTGACTAGACAGACCTTTGTTGGCAAAGTAATGTCTCTGCATTTTAATATGCTATCTAGGTTGGTCATAACTTTTCTTCCAAGCAGCAAGCGTCTTTTGATTTCATGGCTGCAATCACCATCTGCAGTGATTTTGGAGCCCCCCAAAAATTAAGTCTGCTACTGTTTCCACTCTTTCTCCATCTATTTGCCATGAAGTGATGGGACTGGATACCATAATCTTTGTTTTCTGAATGTTGAGCTTTAAGCCAACTTTTTCACTCTCCCCTTTCACTTTCATCAAGTGAAGTTCCTCTTTACTTTCTGCCATAAGGGTGGTGTCATCTGCATATCTGAGGTTATTTATATTTCTCCTAGCAATCTTGATTCTAGCTTGTGCTTCTTCCAGGCCAGCATTTCTCATGATGTACTCTGCATATAAGTTACATAAGCATGGTGACAATATACAGCCTGGACTTACTCCTTTTCCTATTTGGAACCAGTCTGTTGTTCCATGTCCAGTTCTAACTGTTGCTTCTTGACCTGCATACAGGTTTCTCGAGAGGCACGTCAGGTGGTCTGGTATTCCCATCTCTTGAAGAATTTTCCAGTCTGTTGTGATCCACACAAAGGCTTTGGCATAGTCAATAAAGCAGAAATAGATGTTTTTCTGGAACTCTCTTGCTTTTTCAATGATCCAGCGGGATGTTGGCTATTTGATCTCTGGTTCCTCTTCCTTTTCTAAAACCAGCTTAAACATCTGAAAATTCTCGATTCAGGTACTGTTGAAACCTGGCTTGGAGAATTTTGAGCATTACTTTACTAGCGTGTAAGGTGAGTGCAATTGTGCAGTAGTTTAAACATTCTTTGGCATTGCCTTTCTTTGGGATTGGAATGAAAACTGACCTTTTCCAGTCCTGTGGCCACCGCTGAGTTTTCCAAATTTGCTGGCATATTGAGTGCAGCACTTTCACAGCATCATCTTTCAGGGTTTGAAATAGCTCAACTGGAATTCCATCACCTCCACTAGCTTTGTTCCCAGTGATGCTTCCTAGGGCCCCCATGACTTTGGACTCTAGGATGTCTGGCTCTAGGTGAGTGATCACGCCATCGTGATTATCTGGGTCGTGAAGATCTTTTTTGTACAGTTCTTCTGTGTATTCTTGCCACTTCTTAATATCTTCTGCTTCTGTTGGGTCCATACCATTTCTGTCCTTTATTGTGCCCATCTTTGCATGAAATGTTCCCTTGGTATCTCTAATTGTCTTAAAGAGATCTCTAGTCTTTCCCATTCTGTTGTGTTTCCCTATTTCTTTGCACTGATCACTGGCCTTACTACTTTGTTAAACCATTTGTTGGATTGTGGAAGGTCACGGAATGGATCCTGGACAAGGGACTCAGCACAGTGAATGTTTACTATCTAGAATGTAAGCATCGCAAAAACTTATCACTGGTAAGGCTATATCAAGTCATACTGGCCAATTATATGGTGTGTATTTCTCTATTCACGTTGAGTGTGCTGGGTTTAATTCTGTTTATTATATACTAACACCTATTAGAAAAAATTAGGAAAATAATGAGATCATCACAAGAAAAGTTTCACCTATCCTAACTGCTTATGGTTGCCCTGGTCTTTTCCCTGATCTTCAGGCTTAGACACATCTCCACCTGGCAGCCTGATAAACAGACCCCTCAAATTCAACAATTCGGTTCACTGAATTCTTCTATCCAGCTTACTGAGGCCTAAAACTTAGGAGTCATATTTTGATTTCTTTCTCTTCCTCACCTTTTATAATTAATTCCTGCTCTTGACTTTTCCCACAAAGAGAATTCTGTTGATCAACCAAAACTGAGTTTATTAAACTTATTGCAGCAAGGGAGAGCACCACTATGAAAGAGTCTTGGTAGTTAGGGGAAGTTAGGAAAGGTTATTTCTGGGGTTTTGAGATCTGGACTCCGATGGTTTAAGGCAGGTCCTTCAAAGTGGGGGAACTGGTTCGGATGGGCAAAGTTTGTGACACAATATTTAAAATTAATGGACATAGCAAGAAGAGCAGTCTGTTATCATGTGAGAAGAACTGTTTGCCCTGATGCACAAATTGTTTGCCCAGATAGGTTAGTTTGTTAAACTTGCCTGACAAAGTGTAGCTAATTCTTGGCTTACAGTCTTATCATCTTGGGCAGAGTGCTTTCCTGAAGCACAATTACATCATGTTGACTCAGTTAATTCATAGATTTCCTGAATCTATGTTTTGTTGATGATGTTACCTCTACCTGAAATAATCTTTTCCCTCCTACTTCCCACAGTATGTGACTATTTTTTGTTCTTTTAAAACGTAACTCAGGCAGTGTCTCCTATAGGAAATATTTCCTGAACCTAGACTGCTTCTAGGTGATACTGTATATAGTGCTATTATTACATTCTCCATGTTGTGCAGAAATGAACCTTTTCTAAAGGGAGAGAGCCATCTAAAGGCCGGTTGTCTTATTAATTTCTGTATCCACTAGCATTCATAACAGGGCCCAGCACATGGTAAGTTTTCAGTTTTTACTAACCCAAACAAATTGGGTCAGAGGAGGAAGACCAGAGGAATAGGAGATAAGAGGTGATGATTTAATTTTAAATTAATGTAATTGAGGCAATATCAGTGCACCCAAATACAGAAATTTAAGTAAGAGAGGAAGAGTTAAGAGTACAATTAGGAAATGCTCCTAATTGGGGTAATAGTTTGTGTTGATTATTTCTCCAAGAGTGATAATGCAAAGAGAACACCAATGGAGAATTATTTGAGGAATATCTACAATGGGTGGGAGAAAGTAGAGGAAGCCCTCAAAGGCATCGATAGAAACAGAGATGAGGAGGATAAACCAGAGGATTTCCTGATTTGGGCAGTTAAGTTGTACGCAGTGACCTCTGAAAATCTAGTAGAATGGGGATATCATTTTTTTTTTTAATTTAGTTTGTAGGACAAAATAAGTTTGTTCTCAGGTTTTATACTTAGAAAAATGTATTCTTTATATTCTTCAACCAGGACTTCCACGGGGGGTATGATTTTCTTTATTTGGGAGTCAAGTTTAACCTTATTGAGGGCCAGTAGTAAACATGACTTTGAATTAACATTTTCTATTTTTTCTTTTTTTTTTTTTGGTAAGCAAAATCCTTATACATAGATTACCCGAAAATAGAATGTTTGGTTTCTCCCTTGTATTAATTATTATCTTAATTGCTAGATTATTTTGTAAGCCAGTGGTAGTTACACATTAAGAAGTAGCAAGCAAGATATTATGATTATGTATTTTCTTTTTACCAAGTTTATTTTAGAACAGTTACAGATATATCACTAATTTTCAAAAAATTTCCAGCTCTGAAACCCTTTCCTTAAACTTTAACATGGAGCCCCAACATGTAAGTCAGAGAAGGAGAAGCTGGTCTGTTGGAAGCTGGGACAGGGACTAAAAGCCCTCCTGAGAGTTGTGTCAGTCTTCTACCTCCTCCTCTTTCCTTCCAAACACCTGTGGTACCAGGCACTCCTCTGTGGAAATTCTAGGGCCGCCTAAAGCATAGTTCAAAAATCACTGATATGTAATTCTCTTTGTAGAAATGTTGATGTCAAGCCATTTTAATACTGAAAGTGACATGATATTTAGACCCCCAAATCAGATGATACTTCCAGTCTGTTATCTTTATTGGTCAGAAGAATGGTACAACAACAAAGAGCAAATAAATTTGTACTGGTACTATTTAGACAGAGGTTGGATATCAGGGCTTCCCTGATAGCTCAGTTGGTAGAGAATCTACCTGCAGTGCAGGAGACCCTAGTTCGATTCCTGGGTTGGGAAGATGCGCTGGAGAAGGAATAGGCTACCCACTACAGTATTCTTGGGCTTCCCTTGTGGCTCAGCTGGTAAAGAATCTGCTTGCAATGTGGGAGACCTGGGTTCAATCCCTGGGTTGGGAAGATCTCCTGGAGAAGGGAAGGGTTACCCACTCCAGTATTCTGGCCTGGAGAATTCCATGGACTACAGTCCATGGTCTCACAAAGAGTCGGACATGACTGAATGACTTTCACTTCACTTCACTTCACTTCACTGGATGTCTTCCTTTCAGGGAAGTTGTCCAAGTAGTTCCTTTGTCAGTGGGAGGTTGGCCTACTTGCAGTCTCTTCCAACATCAATGATTCTCTGGTCTTACTGTCCACATTTATCCTGCCTTATAAATACCATCTAATAGGATGGGCTCTATTGTATTTTTCATTTCTTCAACTTTATAGTGTGCTGTATATATGACAGGCACTGTATTAGGATGCAAGGGTACTATTTAAACAAGTAAATGTAAACAAATAAGATACAACCTTCCATAAAGGAAATAGAAAATTGCTATAAGGTTTGAGGAGTACAGTTATAGAGGTAAGCAGAGGGTATTCATGGGACTCATATGAAATGAAAGGACCCAGACCAGATAGGGGCTTTTCAGAAAAAATGCTAGCTTCTCATAGAAGCTAGTCTTCATAAGACTGAACTGACTCTTTGAAAATGAGTAAACTTGAACCAGAAGCAAATAGAGAAAGGTCTTTCTAAGCAGAGGAAGGAACATGTACAGAGGCTCTGAAAGATAGCCTGCCTTGTTTAAAGTAGTTTGGGTAGTTGAGTATGCCTGGAGCTTAGCATGTGAATGGAGCTGGTGGGTGAAGCCAGATGAAAAAAGACTGTTTGCACCGTGCTTGGGAATTTGGACTTTACCTTAAAAGTGATGTGAAGCAATTAAAGGATTTTAAGCAGAGTAATTAATGATCAGATTTGTGTTTTAGAAAGCACTCTGTCTGGCATTAGTCAGGAGAACAGATTGAAGTAGACCTCTCTTGGAAGCAGAGAGACCATTAAGTTGTTAAGCTTTTGCAATGATATAAGCAAAAATAAGGATAATAGAACTCACATGGTGGGTGGGGAAATTAATTCAGGATATACTAAGGAAATAAATCCATAGTTATTGGTCCAAGAAAGAATAAAAGTAGAGGTGACTTTCAGGTGTTTGACTTGGCCAGCTGGGTAAGTGTATAGTCTTTTTTTGCTAAGAGAAAGAAATTAAAAAGAAAGGCATCATACGACTTTTGTCTCAAGATTCTTAGAGTGCCACCTTGAGTAAGGATATGGATGTTTTTTATTTTCTTATATTTGTATTTGTATATATTTTTGAACTGTGATGTGAAAGTATATAACAGGATATATATCAAGGAAGGTTAAGGAATTCTTTTTGGAAGTCTATTAGATTAAGATAGACTCTCATTTAAAGTAGTTTAGGAATAAGTGATCTACTTAAAGGAATGGATTACCTTTTGTCCATCCAGCCCTTTGATTATTTAATATCCACCTTGCCTACTCTATAAATCAACTTTTAATTGAGAAATAATAAATTCATTTTTAGAAAATACAGAGATTTTATCATTCATCTCTCAGAATTTTTACCTTTTAAGAAAATGTATGGTAAGAATGGCCTGTCTATGTGAATTAGCTAATTTGGTAATAGTTCTGCTGTGGCATTATGCACTGTAAAATACAAAATGATTTTCCTCTGAATGCAGGCTTTGATTTTCAAGTCTTTCATCGGTGTTATGTGGGAATTAATGTTCCATCCCTTGTTATTTAACATTCCTGGCAGAGATGTTTCCTTTATATAGCTTTGTCACATCATTTTCTCAAGTTAAGATCTCCTTTTAGGCTGGTTGAGGTGCTTAAATCCCTCATGGAAAGAATGAGCAATGCTCCTTAACAGAAAACTGAAGGTATTGGTTTCAGATTTTGAGATTTGCTCTATAAAGGGATACATTCATTATGTTTATTTATTGACTCTTAAATGCTCTATTGTTTCTTATTAGATAAGTCTTCCTTCTCTGTAGTTTTGTGATTTCTTCTGTACCTTTGAAAGCATTAGAGAAGTGCCTCTTCCAGTAACAAAACAAAAACACTGTAGTTTAAACCAAAAAGATTCCCAAATTTCAGTGTTTCAGAATGATTTTTTCCTGCTAAAGATAAAAGTTTTCAGAATATTTTCAGAAATTGTTAGCAGTTTATAATTTGGCCTACATGTACAAATTTCCTTATTCAGTAGTTAAAATGGATTTGAGAGGTAGATTAGTAGGAATAGTCATTGGTTTATTACAATTAAAGTGCTTGAAAGTTCTTAGAATAACATCTCTTCAGATCCTGCAAGAGGTTATTGTTGTTTTACTAGAACTAGTATTATAATTGTCTTTGAAAAAAGTGAAATGATTTGTTTGTTTGAACTTAGGGTTACTCTAAAAGGAAGTATGTTAATTGCTCATTTCCCCCTAAAACAAAACCTTTGATTTGGGATAATAGTTTTTTATTAGTATCATAATCTGAACCTTTAAATATGTGAGAAGTTTCAGTTCAGTTCAGTTCAGTCGCTCAGTCGTGTCCGACTCTTTGTGACCCCATGAATCCCAGCACGCCAGGCCTCCCTGTCCATCACCAACTCCCGGAGTTCACCCAAACTCATGTAAGAAGGTAGTAACTTCCTTTTCATATTTCTTTTACAGCTTGTAAAAATTAAAATGAATAAACTACGGCAGAGTTTTAGGAGAAAGAAAGATGTTTATGTTCCAGAGGCCAGTCGTCCACATCAGTGGCAGACAGATGAAGAAGGAGTTCGTTCTGGAAAATGTAGCTTCCCAGTCAAGGTAAGACCTCATGTTTCTATAAATCTCAATGTGGGAAAAAACTGACAGTTTATTGTATGTGAAATTCCATTAATTAGGACAGTTAAAAGAAAACACTTCAAAAGCTAATCTCTTTATATTCTGCTTCAGTGACAGAATTCGAAGAAAAATAGATTATAATTAATGATTTTTCTCCTTATATTTATTTATTTTTAATATATATGCTTTATTGACTTACATTGTTTCAGGTGCACAGCAAGGTGGTTCAGTTATACAAATATGCATATATTATTTTTGAAACTATTTTCCACCATAAGTTATTACAAGATACTGACTATAGTTCCTTATGATATACAGTAAACCTTTGTTGCTTGTTGCATATCTATTTTTTAATTAGAAATCTAGCATTCTGTTTATACTAAGTCAAACAAGTGGAATCAAAAATGTCATAATTTTGTAATTAGGCAAAAATTCATGTTCTCTAAAATATATATATTATATATATTTATATATATGTATACAAAAGCTTTTCTACTACACTTGATAAAAGCTTGAGAAAGAACAGTCAACAAGAGGAGAAGAGATGGAAGAAATTAAAGAACATAAACTAAAGGAAATGCGGGCACTGAGTATGAAATAGAAAAAGTGAAACAAACTAGGTAAAAGTAAAAGATCATCATATGGTCCAGTTGTTTTTAAACACATCTGCTCATTAGAAACATATCTGGAGCTCTGGAGAAAAAAAGCAATACAAAGCATTTGTAGTTTTCAAAAGATTTCAGGATACTTCTGATATGCATCTAGGTTTTAAAAAGTGATTTTAAAAGGTTTCTCTAATAGATCCTAGTTTTGGTGACACAGAATTCTTTTATTTTTCTCTTGACGAATCATGATACAGTAGTATTAAGTGAGTAATAGTGACATATTCACAATAGTAAAAGATTTGTTTATCGGTTTTCACAATCAGTTCAGTTTGGTCACTCGGTTGTGTCCGACTCTTTGCTACCCCATGGACTGCAGCACGCCAGGCCTCCCTGTCCATCACCAACTCCTGGAGTTTACTCAAACTCATCTCCATTGAGTCGGTGATGCCATCCAACCATCTCATGCTCTGTTGTCCCCTTCTCCTCCTGCCCTCAATCTTTCCCAGCATCAGGATCTTTTCAAATGAGTCAGCTCTTCATACAGGTGGCCAAAATATTGGAGTTTCAACTTCAGCATCAGTCCCTCCAGTGAACACTCAGGACTGATCTCCTTTAGGATGGACTGGTTGGATCTCCTTGCTGTCCAAGGGACTCTGAACAGTCTTCTCCAACACCACAGTTCAAAAGCATCAATTCTTTGGCGTTCAGCTTTCTTTATAGTCCAACTCTCACATCCATACATGACTACGGGAAAAACCATAGTTTTTGACTAGATGGACCTGTGTCAGCAAAATAATGTCTCTGCTTTTTAATATACTGTCTAGGTTGGTCATAACTTTCCTTCCAAGGAGTAAGCATCTTTTAATTTCATGGTTGCAGTCACCACCTTCAGTGATTTTGTGAGCCCAAAAGATAAAGTCTCTCACTGTTCCCATTGTTTGCCCCATCTGTTTGCCATGAAGTGATGGGACCAGATGCCATGATCTTTGTATTTTTAATGTTGAGTTTTAAGCCAGCTGTTTCACTCTACTTTTTCACTTTCATCAAGAGGCTCTTCTGCCATAATGGTGGTGTCATCTGCATATCTGAGATTATTGATATTTCTCCTGGCAATCTTGATTTCAGCTTGTGCTTCATCCAGCCCAGCATTTCTCATGATGTATTCTGCATATAAATTAAATAAGCAGGGTGACAATATACAGCCTTGATGTATTCCTTTCCCAATTTGGAACCAGTTGTTCTTTTGAACTGCATTCAAAAGGGTATATCTTTCCTTTTCTCCTTTGCCTTTAGCTTCTCTTCTTTTCTCAGCTCTTTGTAAGGCCTCCTCAGAGAAACATTTTGCCTTTTTGCATTTCTTTTTCTTGGGGATGGTCTTGATCACTGCCTCCTGTTCAGTGTCATGAACCTTAGTCCATAGTTCTTCCGTCAGTCTGTCTATCAGATCTAATCCCTTGAATTTGCTTGTGACTTCCATTGTATAATCGTAAGGGATTTGATTTAGGTCATACCTGAATGGTCTAATGGTTTTCCCTACTTTCCTCAATTTAAGTCTGAATTTTGCAAGAAGGAGTTCATGATCTGAGCCATAGTTAGCTTCCAGTCTTGTTTTTGTTGACTGTAAAAATAAGTCCTGTAATCAAGGAAATCCTATAATCAAATCCAGATCAGATCAGATCAGTCGCTCAGTTGTGTCTTTGCGACCCCATGAATCGCAGCACGCCAGGCCTCCCTGTCCATCACCAACTCCCGGAGTTCACTCAGACTCATGTCCATCGAGTGAGTGATGCCATCCAGCCATCTCATCCTCTGTCATCCCCTTCTCCTCCTGCCTCCAATCCCTCCCAGCATCAGAGTCTTTTCTGCCCTCAAGACCAGATTACCTGGGGATTCCCAGTCTCTTTGTCAGATCCCCAGGCTGTAAAGCCTTAAGTGGGGTTTACAACCTTCACAGTGGTGGGAGAATTTCTTGGAATTATTGTTCTGTAGTCTGTGGGTTACCCACCCATAGGGTGTGGGATTTGATTTTATTGTGATTGTGCCCCTCCTACCATCTTTCTGTGGCTTCTTCTTTGTCTTTGGATATAGATTATCTTTTTTTAGTATCTTTTTCCAGTGTCCTCCTGTTGATGGTTGTTCAACAGCTAGTTGCAATTTTGGTGCTCTCACAGGAGAAGATGAGCACGCGTCCTTCTACTCTATCATCTTGCACCGGAAGCCTTCTCATTATATTTAAATAAGAATTTCTGGTATATAATTTGAAATCACTACAAATAAGATCACTTCTAATGAAAATACTAATCCTGAAATACCTAAAAATTCTTAATTATCAAGAATCGTTTTTTCCAACAGAACATGCTTACTAATTGTGGAACAAAGTAAGTGGGTATCTGCTTTCTTAAATACAGGCCTGGTATGTTCTATAAAATCTTAAATCAGAAGAGTTAAAAAGGATTTTATCCTTAATCTTTTTTTTTCTATTCGAATAGATATTTTTATTTATTTATTTTTAATTGGAGGCTAATTACTTTACAGTATTGTAGTGGTATCCTTAATCTTGTAACTTTTAATTGAGTTCATTTAAACTAATGCTTTCATTTGTCACATCAGAAAATGGAAGCTTTAAGAGTTTAAGAACATAGTGAAGATCTAGAGAAGGGGATGCCTTGTAGGTGCTTTTTGTTACTGCTACTTGAGACTGAAGAAGAATCATCTGTATTTAAGGTCATAGAAGAAATAAATGTGTGTGCTACACTGTTTAGTGAGAAGAAGCAATTAATAGTTATATATGCTATGAGATGTGTGAGGAGGAAAAAATAGAAGGAACTACACCAAAATGTTAATATCTTGAAGAAGAAACTTTAATTTGAAGTGTTAGCATTTTTCTCTATTTTTTTGTATATTCTTATGTATGAATATTTTTATTGTGATTTTTCTCCTTTTTTACTGCCTTGGTATTATGCATGAAACATGGACCAAAGCCTCAGAAAGAAAAATAGTCAATATGATTGGAAAAGTGATTTTGAGAATCTCTGGGAACTTAATACATGACTCTTAAAATACACGAATTTTCCACAGTCCATCAATGATGAAGCATTTTCCTAATCACTTAGCTTTGTCTGTGCAACTTACTTGCTGAAACTTCTTTTATAGGAATAATAAACTTAATGTTTAATTTTAAGTGGTTAGTATGATATTAAGATCAAAAAAAAAAACAACCCCACCTCTCTTACATAAAACCTAACACTCTTCTTTCGTGCCTCACATCCAGCCAAACAGTGGATTCATTTTGATTATACAAATCAAGTATTAAGTATTGGGTTCCTTAACGTCTTACAGAAAAAACCAAATGAACTTTTTGGCCAACCTGATACATTGAAGTGGCTCCTCTTACACATTGCTGATTGCTTGGAGGATACTTTGCAACTTCATGGGAGGGCAATTTGGAAAATATCAGTTAAAATTTTCAATGCACTTTTCATTTGACTAGCAATTTTACATTTGAGAATTACATCTATAGATATATACTGGCATGAGTGGTCATTCTAGCAATTTGTTTATAATAGTAAAAATGTGGAAACTCAGTTAAACATCATTCTGAGACTAGATAAAGAAATTATGACATCTGTTGAGGGGAATTCTTTGACACTTAAAAAAAGAATAAGGTAGATCTATCTTCACATATTTATAAATTTTTTTGAACTCCTGCTATGTGCCAGACAGATGTTAAGTGGTAAGCAAATAAGACACAGTTCTCGCTCTGTGGCGTTTATAGTCTCCTTATGGGGGAGAGACTTTTAATTTGATATCTGTGTTACTAATACATGATTACAGACTGAGATAAGTGCTTTTTATTTACTTTTTTTCTCTTTTCAAAAAGTTTTTTGAAATATACCTGATACACAATGTTATGTTGGTTTCAAGTGTACATCTAAGTGATTCAGCTATGCATTCTTTGTTTGCATTCTCTTCTATTATAGGTTATTACAAGATGCTGAATATAGTTCCTTGTGCTATATATACAGTAGGTCCTTGTTGTTATCTATTTTATATATAGTAGTGTACATATTTTGATCCCAAACTCCTAACTCTCCCTGCCCTCCCCTTTCCCCTTTGGTAATGCTAAGTTATGGCTGAGTAATATCCCATATTGTGTATATATCACATCTTCTTTATCCATTCACCTATCGATGGACACTTGGGTTATTTCCATGTCTTGGCTGTTGTAAATAGTGCTGCTATGAACATTAAGGTGTGTGTATCTTTCTGAATTATAGTTTTCTCCTTATATATGCCTAGGAGTGGAATTGCAGGATCACGTGGTAGCTCTGATTCTAGTTTTTTAAGAAACCTCCATACTGTTCTCCTTAGTGGCTGCACTAGTTTACATTCCTAGTAACAGTGTAAGGTGGTTCCTTTTTCTTGGTGCCCTTTCCAGCATTTATTATTTGTAGACTTTTGGACATGGCTATTAACCAGATTTAGAAAAGGCAGAGGAACCAGAGATCAAATTGCCAACATCCATTGGATCATTGAAAAAGCAGGAGAGTTCCAGAAAAACATCTACTTCTGCTTTATTGATTACTCCAAAGCCTTTGTGTGAATCACAACAACTGGAAAATTCTTCAACCGATGGGAATATCAAACCACCTTACCTGCCTCCTGAGAAATCTGTATGCAAGTCAAGAAGCAACAGTTAGAATTGGATGTGAAACAACAGACTGGTTCCAAAGCAGAAAAGGAGTACATCAAGGATGTATATTGTCACCCTGCTTATTTAACTTATATGCAGAATATATCATGTGAAATGCAGGGCTGGATGAGGCACAAGCTGGAATCAAGATTGCCAGGAGAAATATCAATAGGCAGATGATACCACCCTTATGGCAGAAAGTGAAGAAGAACTAAAGAGCCTCTTGATGAAAGTGAAAGAGGAGAGTGAAAAAGTTGGCTTAAAACTCAACATTCAGAAAACAAAAATCATGGCATCCCATCACTTCATGGCAAATAGATGGGGAAACAGTGAGAGACTTTATTTTGGGGGCTCCAAAATCACTGCAGATGGTGACTGCAGCCATGAAATTAAAAGACTCCTGCTCCTTGGAAGAAAAGCTATGACCAACCTAGACAGCATATTAAAAAGCAGACATACTTTGCCAACAAAGGTCCCATCTAGTCAAAGCTATGGTTTTTCCAGTAGTTATATGTGGATTTGAGAGTTGGACTATAAAGAAAGCTGAGCGCCAAAAGAATTGATCCTTTTGAACTGTGGTGTTGGAAAAGATTCTTGGAGTTCCTTGGACTGCAAGGAGATCCAGGCAGTCCATCCTAAAGGAAATCAGTCCTAAATGTTCATTGGGCAGACTGATGCTGAAGCTGAAGCTCCAGTACTTTGGCCACCTGATGTTAAGAACTGACTCATTGGAAAAGATCCTTGATGCTGGGAAAGATTGAAGGCAGGAAGAGAAGGGGATGATAGAGGATGAGATGGTTAGATGGCATCACCGACGCTATGGACATGAGTTTGAGTAAGCTCCAGGAGTGGGTGATGGACAGGGAGGCCTGGTGTGCTGCAGTCCATGGGGTTGGAAAGAGTCGGACACAACTGAGCAACTGAACTGCACTTAATTGAGTCTAACGGGTGTGAGGTAGTACTTCATTGTAGTTTTGATTTGCATTTCTCTAATAGCTAGCAATGTTGAGCATCTTTTCATGTGGCTGTTGGACATCTGTATGTCTTCTTTGGAGAAATGTCTATGTAGGTCATCCGCTCATTTTTTGATTGGGTTGTTTGATTTTTGATATTGAGCTGTACAAGCTATTTGTATGTTTTGGAAATAAGCCCCCTTGTTGGTCATACTGTTTGCAAATATTTTCTCCCATTCTGTAGGTTGTCTTTTTGTGTTGTTATCTGTGGTTTTCTTTTCTGTGCAGAAGTTTTTTAGTTTAACTAGGTCACATTTGTTTGAGGTAAGTGCTTTTTAAAAAGGGAATCAATCTGGTTCTTTAATAGCACGTAACAAAACAACATGACCTAGACTATAGGATCAGGGAAGGCTTCCTTGAGAAAGTAAAGTTTGACCTGATATCTAAAGGTTTAGTAGGAATGAATTAGGTGCGAAGATAGGCAGAGCATTTCAGAATGAGGGAAAGTATGTGTACATAGGCACTGGTGGTGGGAGGAAAGAATAGTATCAAGGCACTAAAAGAAGGCTATAGTATCGGAAGTTTAGATGAACCTGGAAAGAATTAGGGCAAAGATTTGTAGGCCATGTTAAGGCTTTGGGACTTCTAGAGTAATGGAATTTAAAAAAAATTAAAAGATGCTTGTTCCTTGAAAGAAAAGCTATGACAGACCTGGACAGTGTATTAAAAAGCAGAGACATCACTTTGCTGACAAAAGGTCCATATAGTCAAAGCTGTGGTTTTTCCAGTAGTCTGGAAACTGTGGTTTTCCAGCAGTATATGGGTATGAGAGTTGGACCATAAAGAAGGCTGAGTGCCAAAGAATTGATGCTTTTGAACTGTGGTGCTAAAGGAAATCAATCCTGAATATTTATTGGAAAGACTGAAGCTGAAGCTTTAATACTTTGGCCACCTGATGTGAAGGGCCAACTCATTGGAAAAGACCCTGATGCTGGGAATGACTGAAGACAGGAGGGGAAGGGGACGACAGAGGATGAGATGATTGGATGGCATCACCAATTCACGAATGGACATGAGTTTAAGCAAACTCTTGAAAATGGTGAAGGACAAAGAAGCCTGGTGTTCTGCAGTCCATGGGGTCACAAAGAGTCAGACATGACTGAGCCATTGAACAACAACATAGTGGTTACAAAGAGTCTGGTGAAAGATTACTAATCCACAGGGTAGATAATGGTAGGCTGGACTAGGGTGGTGACTGCTGAGATGAAAAGAAAAGTAAATTGAAAGATAATTGAGATAAAGGCAGTAGGAATTGGAGACAGATTGCATCTAGGAAATGAAAAGGGGTAGTACAAGAGGATACCTAGTATCTTGTCCCAGACTGATAGAGGTGCTGATCATTGATACAGGAAATACTGAAAGAGTGTTCTCTGCATGTGCTTATGCAGAATATTTTAGGGTATCATTAAGTGATAAAGGCAAGGTACAGAACAGTTTATATGGAATGATTCTATTTATAGTTAAACAGAAAAAAAATTAAAACTTCCTGGTGGTCCAGTGGTTAAGAATCCGCCTTCCAATGCGGGGGATGTGGGTTGGATCACTGGTTGAGTAATGAGGATCCCACATGCCATGGGGTAACTAAGCCCACTTGCCACAACTAGAGAACCCACGTGCTGCAACTAAAACCCAGTGCAGCCAAAAATAAATAAATAATGTTAAGAAAAGAAAATATGTATATGCTCACATATATGTAAGAAATATCTGTAAGAAGACAACACAGGTAATTCAGAACTCTGATAGTAAAGAATTGGTGATTTGTTCACTTTTGAATATATGTCCTTTGGAATTAGTGGCTTTTTTTTTTTATCATGAATATGTATCATATTTATAATTAGCACATATATATATATTTTAAACCTCATTCATAGGATTCTGAGCAGTTAAAATAATTATAGTAAAGTTAATTGAAGCACTTTTAATTGGCTACAAAATACATTAGCTTTAAAGTATTTTATGTAAGATAAATAGGCTCAGTATCTTTGTGTAGTTCTCATTTGTGGTAAGAAATTGCTGGTTGGGATGTATTTTAGAGGTAAGCACAGAAGATATAAAATTTATATCTTAGAAGGACTTCCCAAGCGGCACTAGTGGTAAATAACCTGACTGCCAGTGCAGGAGACATAAGAGACGTGGGTTCAATCCTTGGGTTGGGAAGACCCCCTGGAGGAGGAAATGGCAACCTTCTCCAGTATTCTTGCCTGGGAAATCCCATGGACAGAGGAGCCTGGCAGGTTACGGTCCTTAAGGTCACAGAGAGTCTTACACGACTGAAGCAACTTAACATGCACACACAATATCTAGGGCAGCTTATTTAGAGTGTTTTTGTTTGGTCTTTTCCAAATGGTCTTTTGAAATCCTTTCAAGATGTTCATCTTCTCTGCTGTGTGTGCCTCCCTTACCTGCCTTCCTTCCAACCCATCCCATCCCACCCTATCCCACACACTTACATGCAGGTGACCTAGGGTAGAATCAAAACCTGAAATTTTTTCCCCTATAACCTAGAGATAGATGCATTTTCTCAATCATACTGGGCAAATGATATCTGGGCTTGCCTTAGAAACCATGAATTCTAAACTAGTATTGGATTAGTATGAAAAGTTTCCCATGTAGGCAGCTAGTAGGGTGATGGGCATGCTCACTGAGGGAGACCATATTTGGGGATAGAGATGAGTTGCTTTTGAGGTACATATGAGAGTTGCACGTGCATATCCCCACTGACCAAAAGCACCATGAGCTTTGATTTTGAGGTTACAAATTTTAGTGAGTAGGTGAGTTTGGAAATATGGAATCCTCAAATAATATATATATAGCTATATATAAATCATCATTAGAATCATGTGTCAGTGAGATTGCCTAAGTGAGAAGAGAAGGTGGCCTGGGACAAATATAGAAAGGACAGGCAGTATAAATGAGTATCTTCAAAGGAAAATAAGAATGAGTAGCCAGAGAGACAAGAAACCAGGATAATGTAGTCTCAGACACCAAGATTTTCAAGTAAGAAAAATTGGTCAAATGCTGTAAAGAAATCAAGTAAGAAATGAAACTTCATTAGATTAAATATTTGAAGGTGTTGGTGATTTAGAGTGGAGTCATGGGGATGGAATCTATGTTGAGTGGACGGATGCAAAATAAGGAGATAACAAATCTAGAGATTACTAATCCCAGAAGTTTGTCAGACAAGGTTATGTGATGGGAGAAGGGTTCAAGGGGGGGAAGTATTGCAAGAAGTAGAAGAAAACTTTTGGTGATAATGGCTGATTGTGATGATGGTTTCTCAGTTATATATTTGATTAAAAAACTCAGCAGATTATGTACTTTGAAAGTGTGTATTTTGTTGTATGTCAGTTATACCTCAGTAAGGCAGTTAAATTTTGTTTTTCAGGAAATGTGTCTTCAAAGGAGACTAGAAAGGCAGAGTAACAAAAGGAGTGTTAAGTTGAAAAACTATGTGTATATTTTGTTTTGATTTTTTAAAAACAGATTTATTAGATATAATTTGCATAAAGTGAAGTTTACTGATTTAAAGTGTGTAAATCACCAGTGGCTTGATTTCGTGTTGAATTTTGTTTTTAAAATAGTAGAGACCTGAGCATAAAGGTCTCCACAAAGAAGCATGGAGAGAGTGGATTAGTTCTAGAGTGGAGGAAGGATGCTGCTTCTATTTTAATAGTAGCAAAGGTGGAAAACAGGGCAAATGCACTTTAATTTATGGTGTTGGTGGCCTGAAATTGATGAGATTCTATTCTAAAGATATATTTTCTCAAAGAAATAAAAAGTGAAGGCATGTGTAGAACAGCGGAGAGAGAGATTATAGAATTAGATTTTGAAGACTGGCATAGCTACTCTAGAGAACAAGCAATACAGACTATGCAATTACTCAAAATAGAAATGCAGTTACTAGACATTAGTCAAATGAAGCTCCAGCTGGTTTGATCTCTGCCATGTGTTTTTAAATATACTAGTGCCTATGAAGTGTAATAATATTAGAACAGTAATTAAAGTAGGTTTCAAAGCTTGTCTTACAATTCTATCTGCTAATTAAAAAAAGATACTGTTAATAAACAGAATTATGTCCTCGCTCATTATTATCAAACGGTAAAGACCAAGGGAACAAATGCATTTTGTATCAGAATGGGACGGCTCTTTACAGACAGATACATGGAGACTTCCCATTACTTTCCATTGGCTAAGATGGAATCAAGTCAAATCTATAGTTGAAAGTCAAGAAAACAAATACTTGGTGTTTTCAGCCTGTACCAAGGAGGCAAGCTCTTCTTGCAGGGAAACCAGTTGAAAGGATGACTGTCATGTAAGCAACTAACAATGTCAGCCACAGTCACTCTATCGTATATGATCTTCACTGTCCTCTCATTTTGTGTTATTTTTTCCTGCTGCCACTGCTTTAATCAAGTCCTCATCTTTGTTTTCTCCCTCAGACCATTATAAGAGCTCTTGACCTTTTTTTTTTTTTTTTTTTTTTTTTGCTTTTGATCTTGTTTTCCTTCCAAACTATTGTCTTCGTGCATAGTAGGGATGGGGGAGCCTGGTGGGCTGCCGTCTATGGGGTCGCACAGAGTCGGACACGACTGAAGCGACTTAGCAGCAGCAGCAGTGATCTTTCTAAATTGTAAATATAGTTATGTCACTTTCCTGCTTCCTGTGCTTCAGTGGCTCTGTTATAAAATCCTGGAGAGGCATCTAGGCTTTTGTAAAAGTGTACATTTTTAAGCCAAACTACCTGAATTTGTGTTTGATCTATGCCAGTTATTATTAATTGTGTGATCTCTCTTAAAAATTACTTACCCTTTGATGAATGGATAAAGAAGATGTGGTATGTATATACAATGGAATATTAGCCATAAAAAAGAATGAAATAGGGACTTCCCTGGTTGGCCCATTGGCTAAGACTCCACATTCCCAATGCAAGGGGCCTAGGTTTGATCCCTTGTCAAGGAACTAGATCCCACGTGCCACAAATAAGAGTTCATGTGCTGCAAGTAAGACCTGGTGCAGCCGAATTAAAAAGAAAGAAAGAAAGAAAGAAAGAGAAATTATCTGTTGACACAATGGATGAGAATCCGCCTGCCAGTGTAGGAGGCACAGGTTCAATCCCTGATCCAGGAAGAGCCCAAATGCCTTGGAGCAACTCAGCCTGTATGCCACAACTTCTGAAGCCTATGTGCTGTAACATCTGAAGCCTGCAAGCGTGGAGCCTGTGTTCCGCAGCAAGAGAAGCCCTTGCACTTCAATGAAGAGTAGCACCCACTCACTGCAACTGGAGAAAGCCCGTGCACAGCAATGAAGACCCAGCACAGCCATAAATAAAGAAAGAATGAAATAAAGCCATTGGCAGCAACATGGATGGACCTGGAGATTATCACACTAAGTAAAGTAAGCCAGAAAGAAAAAGACAAATAACATTATATTGCTTATATATGGAATCTTTAAAAAAAAAATTTTTTTTTTAATGAACTTATGTATCAAACAGAAGTAGAAGCACAGATATAGGTAACAAATTTACAGTTACCAAAGGGGAAAGTGGGTCCAGGATAAATTAGGAGTTTGGGATTGACATATATACACTACTATATATTAATATAAAGTTAACCAACAAGCACCTGCTGTATAGCACAGAGAACTATACTAAGTATTTTGTAATAACCTATGAAGGAGAAGAATCTGAAAAAGAGTCTGTGTGTGTGTGATGTGTATGCGTGCACGTGCACGCACTAAGTCACTTCAGTTGTGTCTGACTCTGTGTGACCCCATGGACTGCAGCCCGCCAGGCTCTATGGGCTTCTCCAGGCAAGAATACTAGAGTAGGTTGCCATGCCCTCTTCCAGGGGATCTTGCTGACCCAGGGAGCAAACCGGCATCTCTTACATCTAACCTGCATTGGCAGGCAGATTCTTTACCATTAGTGGCACCTGGGAAGCTGGGAGGCCAGGAAGCCCCCATATGTATGTGTGTGTGTGTGTAAA
This sequence comes from Bubalus bubalis, assembly GCF_019923935.1. Classification (NCBI taxonomy): domain Eukaryota; kingdom Metazoa; phylum Chordata; class Mammalia; order Artiodactyla; family Bovidae; genus Bubalus; species Bubalus bubalis. The sequence goes on from NC_059167.1 coordinate 18,502,189, forward strand.
TTGAATCACTTTGTACTGCACCTGAAACAGTTTAAATCAACTATATGTCAATAAAAAAATTTAAAAAGAAATTACTTAACCTCTCTGTGCCTCAGTTTTTTCATCTATAAAATGAGAACTTGAATTAGTATAGGTTATGAAAATTAAGTTAGGGCTTCCCAGGTAGTGCTCATGGTAAAGAACCCGCCTGCCAATGCAGGAGATGTAAGAGACGTGGGTTCAATCCCTGGGTCGGGAAGATCCCCTGAAGGAGGTCACAGCAATCCACTCTGGTATTCTTGCCGGAGAATCCCATGGACAGAGGAGCCTGATGGGATACAGTCCATGGGGTAATAAAGAGTCGGACAGGACTGAAGTGACTTAGCACACGTGAAAATTAAATGAGTAGATACATTATATGAAAAACACACCACTAGCACATAGTGCTGCTGCTGCTGCTAAGTCGCTTCAGTCGTGTCTGACTCTGTGCGACCCCATAGACGGCAGCCCACTAGGTTCCCCCATCCCTGGGATTCTCCAGGCAAGAACACTGGAGTGGGTTGCCATTTCCTTCTCCAATGCATGAAAGTGAAAAGTGAAAGTGAAGTCGCTCAGTCGTGTCCAACTCTTAGCGACCCCATAGACTGCAGCCTACCAGGCTCCTCCGTCCATGGGATTTTCCAGACAAGAGTACTTGGAGTGGGGTGCCATTGCCTTCTCCAAGCACATAGTGAGTACACAATAAATATTTGCTGCTGCTCTTGGTGTTATTGGTTAGATAACAACTGAATGTTGAAGTTTTTAATCTGAATTTCTTGGGTGTTTTCCTTAATTGATTTTTCTTTAAAACACTGCAAGTTAAATATCTTCTCTTGAAAAGGAGTCAAGTTTTTGATAGATGTTTGGTGCCTGAGGACTTATGCATTGGTCATACCAACTTCTCTTAGCTGTAAAAATTCTCTTTATCCCAGGAGATGAAATATTTTCTGTTGCTTACAATTTTACAGCTTGAGTGTGACAGTCTTCTGCATACTCAGTGTTTCATTTCAAAGCTGCTTCACACTGTAAAACTTAATGTTCAGTCATTTTAATCTATTTTAAGCTTTAAATTTAAGTGATTAGATTTAACCCATATGCTTAGTTTAGTTTTTTTTTTTTTGGTTGTGCTGAGTGACTTGTAGGATCTTAGTTCTGTGACTGGGGATTGAACCCCAGCTCAGCAGTAAAAGCATGGAGTCCTAACCACTGGTCTGCTGGGGAATTCCAATATATACTTAGTTTAGATGAATTGTTCAAATGTAATTGTGCTCCAAATTTATACATAAAAAATAGTCCATTTTAATTTAGCTGCTACTTTTTGATTAAAGCCCCTAAACAAGGTTTGATGTATGTTGTGCACATCTGCATCCTGTATTTGCCTATAACATAGGCTATGTGTATGTGATAATGTGCCTTATAGCTTCTTATAAATTAATGACTGTCACTGTTTGTTAATGTTGAGAACTGCTGACTATGCAGTCTCTCACATCAGAGCTCTGCAGTTCTTCTCATGGATAACAGTATCAGAGGGATAATCTACTTTTAAATTTTTTTTTTTTTTTTCCAAGAAAACGAAAAATGACATAATTCATCCAAGAATGAAATTCTACATACTAGTTTTTCTAAGCTACATTTTTGTGAATAAAAGTCCCTGACTCAGAGGGAGTTTGGAAAAGGCATACAGACAAAAGAAGTCTCAGTGTCAAATATTTTAGCCATTAAAGCATAAATCAGCTGCAGTTCTTTGGTGAGGTAGTGTCTCAGAGAGGAAAAGAGACATTTTTAATAATGTTTTTTTCAATTGGCATGTTTTTCTAATAGACAGAAGGCTGATTTCCATCTCCACATTTCTAAAATAGATTATGTGACTAAGTCAGTCCATGTGAGATACTTTTATTTTCTTCTTTTTACCAAGTCTTTTCATCAAGTCTTCCCTCCTTTCCCCCTCTCCCCGTCCCCTTGTCATAAATACCTGTATGTGACCAGTTGAGTTGATCAAGATGATAGAATAAAATCTTTTGGAAACACTTTGAAATTCTCTATTCATTTCTCCAAATTGGAAGGGAAGAGATTAATAGTCATCATATGCAGATGACATGATGCTTTATACAGAAAACCCTAAAAAGTCCACACAGAAACTTTTAGAACTGATAAATGAGTTCAGCAAGGTGCAGGATGCAATATTAACATACAGAAATCTGTTCCATTTCTTTACACTAACAGTGACATAGCAGAAAGAACAAGTTAAAAAAAAAAAAAAATCCTGCTTAAAATTGCATCAAAAAAGATAAAATACCTGGGAGTAAACCTGACCAAAGAGGTGAAAGACTTACATGCTGAGAACGGTAAAACATTGATAAAGGAAATTGAAGACAGTTCCAAGAAATAAAATGATATCCCATGCTCTTGGGTTGGAAGAATTAATATTGTTAAAATGGTCATACTACCCAAAGCAATCTACAAATTTTGATGCAATTCCTATCAAATTACCTATGACATTTTTAACAGAAGTGGAACACATACTCCTAAAACTTATGTGGAACCAGAGAAGACCCAGAATTGCCAAGGCAATCCTGAGGAAAGAACAAAGCTGGAGGCATTAACCATGATCCCCCTCCCAACTTCAGGCAATACTACAAAGCTACAGTAGTAATAGTTGTTGAACAGTAGTTAAAACAACATGGTATTGGCATAAAATCAGACATATGGATCAGTGGAACAGAATAGTGAACCCAGAAATAAACGCGTACACCTATGGTCAATTAATCTTTGACAAAGGAGGCAAGAATATACATTGGAGAAAAGACAGTCTTTTCAGGAAGTGGTGTTAGGAAAGCTGGACAGCCACATATAAATCAGTGAAGTTAAAACACTCCCTCACACCACACACAAAAATAACTCAAACTCAAAATGTCCTAAAGACTTAAATATTAGACATGAGAACCATAAAACTCCTAGAAGAGAACATAGACAAAACATTCTCTGACGTAAATCCTAGCGATATTCTCTTAGATCAGTCTCCCAGTGCAAAAGAAATAAAAACAAAAGTAAACAAATGGGACTTAATCAAACTTAGAAACTTTTGTACAGCTAAGGAGGCCATAGACAAAAGACAACCTGTGGACTGGCAGAAAATACTTGCAAATGATATGACCAATGGGGGCTTAATTTCCACAATATATAAGCATTTCATACAGTGTAATATCAAAAAACAAACAACCCAGTCAAAGGGTGACTAGAAGACCTAAATAGACATTACTTCAAAGAAGACATACAGATGGCCAACAGGCACATTAAAAGATGCTTAACATTGCTGATTATTAGAGAAATGCAAATCAGAATTACAAAGAGGTATCCCTTCACAGCAGTCAGAAGGGCCATTAATCAAAAAGCCTACAAATAATAAATGCTGACAAGGGTTTGGAGAAAAGGGAATCCTCCTACACTATTGGTGGTAATATAAATTGGTACAGCCACAATGGAAAACAGTATGGAGTTTCCTTAAAAAAAAAACAAACTAAAACTAAAAATAGAATTACCATATGATCCAGTGATCACACTCCTGGGCTTATATCTGAGGAAAATTATAATTCCAAAAGATATATGCAGGTACTTCTATGGCAGTCCAGTGGTTAAGACTGCACGCTTCCACTTAGTTCCATCCCTGGTTGAGGAACGAAGATCCCACAAGCTGTGTGGTGCAGCCAAAACATAAACATGCACACACATACACACAAAAGATACATGCACCAATGTTCATAGCAGCTCTGTTTACAATAGTCAAGACATGGAAGCAACCTAAGTATCCATCAACAGATGAGTGGATAAAGGAGATGTGGTATATGTACACACACACGATGGAATATCACTCAGCCATAAGAAAGAATGAAATAATGTCATTTGCAGCAACATGAGTGGACCTAGAGATTATTATACTAAGTGAAGTAGTCAGAGTAGGGAAAGACAAATGTATGATGTCTCTTATATGTGGAATCTAAAAGAAATGATACAAATGAACTTGCAAAACAGAAACAAACTCAACAGATGTAAAAAATGTACTTACAGTTACTAAATGGGAAAGGGGAGGGAAGGGATAAATCAGGAGTTGGACTAACAGATGCACACTACTGTATATGAAATAGATAACCAATAAGGACCTACTTATAGCACAGGGAGCTATATTCAATATCTTGTAATAACCTATAATAAAAAAGAATCTGAGGAATATGTAAAATATATATAACTGAATATATTATTTGATTCACTTAAAAGTGAATCTTGCTGTTTTATGTTTATTCAAAATTACAGCAGTTACAATTATTTAGATATTTAAGTATTTTGCCCTTAGTTTATGATCTTTATATTGATACCTCAGGTATTTTGTTACCTAAAGTCTAGCAGTTTCCTAAATTGATTTTAATTATGTAGGTTTTATGCATTCAGTCAGTATTGGAAAGATGGGAGTAAAAATGAAAAATTCAATATATGAGCATTGTAAGACTATTGTGGGTCAGGCTGCTTGGGTCTGAGCATTCACTGGCTGAATGGTTTTGAGCAAGTTACTTAAACTCTCTATGCATGTGTTCCCTAGGGCACTAGTTATTGTGCCCATGAATTGCTACTGTTTCACCTTCATCCAGGGCCAAATGGTGGGAGATTCAGGGAGAGCGTAAGAAAGCAGAAGTCAGGATTGGGGGTGTTGACGCCACCTTTCTAGAAGCACAGTCTGTGAGAGGTGCGTGGCTCTTGCAGGTTTCCCTTGCTGCTCCCACTGACACCACCAGAGGGTTTCCTGAGGATTGGGGTGTGAAAGAACAAAAATAAATAAATAAAGGGATGAGGATCCCTGTACTTTTTGAGGATAAGGTATTCGCATACCTGGTCCTTGAGCCAGAGATAGAGTGCTTTTCCCAGAGTTCTGACTGTGCCATAGCTCTCCCTTTTGTATATCTGGCAGTGTTAAGTTCAAGCTGGAGGGACCAAAGGAGAGAGGAGGGGCATGGAAGGTAAACTCTCTGCCAGTTCAGAAATACCTTGAATTCTGATGTTCTCTGATTTATCGTACACTCTTTACGAGATCTCAGATAGGTGCTCCGTGCATTCTGTTCTGGTTTTATGATTTCATTCAGAGCATTGGACAGGATGCCATGCTCTGCTAAGTCACTTTAGTCGTGTCCAACTCTGTGCAGCCCTATAGACTGTAGCCCACCAGGCTCCTCTATCCATGGGATTCTCCAGGCAAGAATACTGGAGTGGGCTTCCATTTCCTTCTCCAGGGGATCTTCCCAACTCAGGGATTGACAATGAAGTCTCTCCTTCATTGACAGAGGGTTCTTTACCACTAGTGCCACCTGGGAAGCCAGGACAGGGTAAGACATGTCTACTCTCATCTTACCAGAACCAGACTCTAAATCTCCTTTTAAAAGAGCACTTGAGATATTGCCATCATCCATTGTACTTTTTAACCCAAGACTATTCCCATACTAAGATACAATTTGAATAATAATACTACCTTGCAAAAAAAAAAAGCACTTTTTAGCTCTCCATTGTCTCTGGGGTTCAGTACAGACTCATTTCAGTATTCAAGTTTCATAGCTGCATATACCTCATATTCTTGCCAGATGAGGAATACTTGCTGATGTATTATTATTCTATTCCACACCTATAGCTTTTGTTAAATTCTCCCTGCCTAAAATAGTTTTCCAGCCTTTCCCATATGGCTTCTTCAAGTTCTATACATATTTTAAAACTCAAATGTATTGTCTTAAAATTTTAGTTTTCAGCCCTCTTCTTATGTGCTTCCCATAAAAAGAGTATGTGATCTCTTCAGGCCTTGAATAGCTGTTGTTTTCCTTTGTACCTTTTCAGTATATACACACACACATGCTTTGTTTTAGGATTATTTTTTATGTCTAGAGATAAACAGTGTCTAGCACAAGCTTTTATGCCTCAGATTCACTAGATTCAGGTAACATTTACCTGAATGTTAACCTGACATTTACCTTTCCTTATCATGTTCTTTTTCACCTACTCCCCTTTAACAACTCTTTGAGACCTTTATTCTAAATCTCATTCATATGAGGACACCGAGGATAAGTAAAGTCACATTATCTTAACTGTTGTGTAATGCTATGAGTTTCTTGAGTGGAATTTTATTATTCAATTTTCTACCACATAATGCCTACCATATAGTAGCTACTCAGTAAACACAGCAATATCCCTAACTCTTCTCTTCTTTCTACAGTACCTTGGGCATGTAGAAGTTGATGAATCAAGAGGAATGCACATCTGTGAAGATGCTGTAAAAAGACTGAAAGCTGTATGTATTTGATGGTTGCCAGTGTTGATCTGTATGCTATAAACACTTTCTCAAAAGATTTTGCTCAGTAAATTTCAGTGATTCATTGTCCAGTAAGAACAGTGTTTCTTTTAAGGCAAAAGATGTGTGCTCATTAATAAAGAGCATTTCACGTTGTCCATCCAAAGATGTAAGTTTTAATGACCAGCTGCTTCAGTGTAGGCCAGACATTATCTAAAAGATAGTTTTAATTCAGAACCCATGTTAAACTAGTGGTATGAACTCTTATAGATAACTAGTATTCTAAAACCAGGGTAAAACTATTTCAGTCACTTAACCTAACTGTGATAACTGGGTTATAAATTAGTAATTTTAAATCTGTAGGAAACAGCTTTCCAGGAAAAAAAAAAGTATAAAATAGAGATATCTGTTAATGGCCGGTGAGGTTTATTTTGGGGAGACTTACTATCATTACTGCTATCCCCCAGTTTCCTTCTCTGTACTCCTCTAACATTAAGTATTTCCCTGCCTTTTGCACAAACTTCAGCATATTTGAAGTGGAGAGTCCTTTTCAAGGATCAATAATGTCTATTTTGCCTATTACGCCATAGAATACATCCCAGGCATATGCCTGTGTGTTTAATAAAAGGAGTTCAGAGTTCATAAAGGTTCAGATTAAGGTGTTAATAGGTTTGAAGTTTGGATAGGTTTGAAGAATGTTTCTTGGATTCTGACAGCCCTTTTTACAACCTTCCTTTTCTCCAATGTGTGGCCTTTCCTGCCTTTGCTGTGAAAGCTTTAAGCATTACTTCTGCATGCCCTTGCCCCAGCAGCATTAAATACTTGTTGCTTTGGGTTTGCTGGTATGCTAGGCTGCCACAAGTTTGGCTACTAATGAATGAGTGCTTTTTTTTCCCCCTCAATTTGCTTAATCAAAACTTTTCCATTTCTTGGTGTATTTTGACCTCTTATATATAATTGCTCAGTATAAAAGATATGAAATCAAGGAAGCAACCAACTCGTCAAAGTGGATTGTGTTTTCCAGCAAATGTCTGAATCTATTATAGAAAGGAAAGGAGGAGAAAAATAACTGATTATGGTATGCAAAAAACTTTAAAAAAAAAAGGATAACCCAGAACAATATACAGATACACATACATACCCTTTACCTCAGATTTTGGTTATTTAAATTCTTAAATGTTTGAATACCTTCTTAGTCTTATCTGTGCTCTTCATTTAATCATCATTAATGTTAAAGGAACTTCCTGGTTTTATAGACTTGCCATGTCCACCTAAATATGTTCCCGAGTTAAATGCAGCCGCAGATAATACAGTTTTCAAAGAAACTTAAATTCAGTCTCTTATTTAACAAAATAATTCTAAGTTCACTAAGAGAATAAGATTAAGAACACTTTTAAAGATTTTTAATTGAAGGATGATTGCTTTACAAAGTTGTGTTGGTTTCTTCTGTATAGGAACGTGAATCAGCCATAAATATATATATATATCCCCTCTTCCTTGAACGCTCTAGGTTGTCACAGAGCACCAGGCTGAGCTCTCTGTGTCAGTTTCCCATTTGTTAATACTCAATGAAACTTCCCCTTCTACTAAAACCCTGTCTAATGCTATATGGAAATGGTTGCAGAAAGTTGGAAGTCTTCAGATGTTGTTCATCCTCAGATCATATCATGTTAGTCTGCAAAAATACATGATTTTTGTCTTTTCATATTTTTACTACACAAATTTCTAGATGCCTTTTTTCCTCCTTTTACCAAACATTTATCTAACAAACATCTGTAATCTACTGTGCCAGATGCTTATATTGTGCCAAAAGCTGTGTCTGGGAAATGTGTTTATTTTCATAGATGATAAATACTCCTCTTAGAGTTTCAAATAAATGGAAGCAAACATAAAAATGTACAGACCTACAGACTGAAGAAGAAATAGTATATCTGGAACAAGTTTGAATGCCAAAAAGTTTTAAAATATAAAGAATTATGTAGCTCAAATGTACCAGTTAAATAGGAAAACAAACATCTTAAACCTATCACTCAAATGATTGTTGAACTAAAAATGTAATGTTCTAGTGTTTTTTAATTGTGAGAGATTGAAGTAGCAGGATAATTTGCAAGTACAGTTTTTTTATTTTCCTTCCAAGTGATTCGTTAAAATTTAGGATTACTTTAACTTCAATTAGAATTTATCAACATACTTAATATTCTCAAAGGAAAAGATACTATAATTAAACAAATACTTCTCAGAGCGTAGATATGTTTAATTTTTTTTTTACATTATATTCATAAAGTTAGGTACAGTGTTTTCAATTCATTTACTTTGTGGCATAATTTACTTAGCCACTTAGGGGTATAGGTTGTATAAGATAAATGACAGAAACGACTGTTGCCCATTTTCAGTGCCTTGATGACATGGTTGCAGAGTGAGGAGTACCGATTTTATAAAAAGCATTTGGGGCCTTTGGTTATCTTGCTTGATACTGGTGCAAGAGGACCTTTTAAAATGTCTTTTCTTCCCATTGTCTCTGTAAATGTCTTTCGCACTCTGTCTTGGTTTTAGACTAGTTTCATTACACTACCAGTTTCTAATATGGTGGTTTTTTATTCACTATTTGATATATTTGTTTTAATATATGTTCTTGTTTTAGCAGGTAAAAGAATCATAATTGTTTTTTAAATTAGTTTTATTCTCTAATCTAATAACTGTCTTGATGCATTTTGCACGTCATCTTTTTTCATTAACATCTGAGGTCTTTTATAAAAAGAAGGCAAACTCCATGTTTAACAGGAGCTTTTCTGGGAGCTAAATTAAATATTAATGAATCTTCTTCTGGTACCTTCCTGTCCTTAAAGAATGGTGAATCTTTTAACATGGCCTGCACCTTTTAAAAGCTGGTGGTTACCTAAAAGTCTAACAAAGCTAGAGTCCCCAAACTTGGCAGCAGAAATAAGCTTAGTCTTACTATGTAACTACTCACTTTCCTTATTATATTTCTAGCTTAAATTGAAAACATTTTGTGGAAATATTTGATGCTGTTTGTGTTTTTCAAAACCTAGAGAAAAAACAAACTATTTAGTGTTTGAGAATATTGAATGAATTTATAAATTATCTGTTGTTCAGTTAGGCACCTCTGTCTTCCACGATCTCCCGAGTTTGCTCAGATTCATGTCCATTGAGTTGGTGATGCTATCTAGCCATACCATCCTCTTAGATAAATCATCTAAGAGAGTCAAATTTCTGTATAGTTGTCTTTTTCTAGGCATTTGTTCACTGTTAATAACAGTTTATAAAAGGCAAAGGCTTAAAGTATAGTTCAGCCAAAACTAAGAAATGTTAACATTAAGCTAGCTTGGGTGAACTAGAACTCATCTACTTTGCATAAATTTTTCAGACTTTACATGGTGGCCAGTTTTCAAAATTTGTATATGCTTAAAAAATTGTGCTGGGATCACAGACACTTGTCTCTTTTTTACCTACATATACTTATAACTGTCACTGCAAATTACTTTATTCTAAAATAGAATTTTAAAAGAAAATACAACCATATTCCTCAGATTTCAGCTGTGGCTCACAGATGTGGTTTGGTTCTCAAATATATTCATTTTCTCAACTCCAATGAAAGCATTGGCCTTGTGTTCTTTATAGATGATTTATTCCGTGTTTGAAATCGAAAATATCTGTTAATTCCCTATGATTGCTGTGGAATTGATCAGCACATACATACATATAAATCAGTCCTAATGTATTAGTAAGAATTCTCTAAGTGACATCTTTAACTCAAAAAGAAAGTCTTAACAAGGATCCTCGCTGCACACTTATAATTTAAGTGTAGCATTTTTTAATGTTACTGTGTGATCATTTGAGTGTGGACTGGTTTTTTAATTGGTGACTTCCACATATTCAACCACTGATTTTAAATTGAAAAATGTATATCTACCAATATATTTACCACTTACTATTATGAAAGTTTTAATGCAAATCTCACCAAATCAGTATGTCATAATCTTTTTCTCTGCTGCCAAATTTGAATAATCTGTTTTAAACATCAAAAGAGAATGCTAAAGTAACTAGTTGCTCTGCATGAATACAGGTTCTGATATCTTCTCTTTCTGTGGATTCTTAGGCCGTACAGTATGTTTCCCTGCATTTTCATGCACCCTTCATTTTTCCCTGTCACTCCTGGTATGGATAACTCTTTAAAATTCTCACTTCCTCCCCTTCTCCTACTTTGCCCTTCACCTACCCTCTGTGTGTGCTTATTGCTGTGAAACCCTGGGACATTAAGCCCATACAATAATAGCGCTCGACTTGTCCCCCTGTTCCTCCAGGAAAGGAAGTTCTTCAAAGGCTTCTTTGGAAAAGTAAGTTTGATGCCACATTTGTGCCTTGCTTTATAAGGAGTTACACCCCTAGTATAGCATTAATGTATTTTTTAGAAAGAAGTACAGCTTTGGTTTCTTTATAATACAGGAATTGATTTGATGGAATATGGAAATTAATGAATCTGGAAGCTGCTGTCTATTGATATACCTGTGTGTTTGTTGATACTAAATCTGATAATTCCTAGGAAAGTCCAATAAATAAATCAAGTAGGTTAAAAAAGAATTGCTTCCTCAAAACTAGGTGTTTAAATAATTTGATTTAGCAAAATTGTTCATAATAGAATATTTTTGAACAAGTAGGCTTTACTTAGTGCTCAATATTGACAGAAAAGTAGGAAGAAATACTAAATTCAAGTGAAAATTAAATGTATCCTAAATTTTACATTTATTGCTATTACTTTTTTTCAATTTAAGTTAAATTTCAGGTGAAGTAAGTAAAGTATGTGAACTTATCTTTGGGAATCCTGTGGTTTTTAACCTGGGATGGTAACTTAAGAAAAACTATCTTAATTAGTAGTCTATCAAATGTATGTCATATGTGTAATATTCTTTATGTAGGTGCTTTTTAGTTTTTAGTTTTTTTTTTTAATATTTTTTCAATTTTTTTCTTTTTGGCTGCACCCAGCAGTATGTGGGAAATTCATTCCCTGGGCAGGGATTGAACCTGGGCCCTCTGCAGTGGAAACATAGAGGCTTAACCACTGGGCTGCGGGGGAAGTCCCATGTAGGTGCTTTTTAAAGAATGATTGTTCAGTGTTCAGATTTCCTTATAATGTGTAGGGTGACAATACAAAAATAGATAAATACATTTCTAACATTTTTGTGTCTAAGCTTATTGTTTAGTTTTTTTTTAATTTAAATTTATTTATTTTAATTGGAGGCTAATTACTTTACAATATTGTATTGGTTTTGCCATATATCAAACATGAATCCGCCATGGGTGTACACGTGTTCCCCATCCTGAACCCCCATCCCACCTCCTTCCCCATACCGTCCCTCTGGGTCATCCCAGTGCACCAGCCCCAAGCATCCTGTATCCTGCATCGAACCTGTATTGTTTAGTTTTGAGTAAGTGCCACAAAATAATTCAGACTGAGACAGTATAAAAAAACTACTGTCATTTTTATAACTCAGTGTACATTACTAAAAGTTTATGTGTTTATGTGATATAAAATATAAAAATCCCATCACAGTTAATTTTTCACTGGGTGGTTTTGTTACTTTAAAGAATTTTTTTTTTTTCTTTTTGGCCACACCACATGGCATGCCACACTTAGCTCCCTGACCAGGGATCAAACCTGTGCCCCCTACAGTGGTAGCTTGGAGTCTTAACTGCTGGCCTGCCAAGGAAGTCCCTAAGAAGGCCAGTTTTTTAAAATGATTAGTTTCCATTTCCTTCTCAGTTAAGTATTTTAGTTGTAACTCTTTTTATCCCCTCCACATGTTCTGGTTTAAGTTGGGCTTCCCTGGTGGCTCAGATGGTAAAGAATCTGCCTCCAGTGCAGGAGACCTGGGTTAGATCCCTGGGTCAGGCAGATCCCTGGAGAAGGGAATGGCTAACCACTCCAGTATTCTTGCCTGGAGAATTCCATGGACAGAGGAGCCCGGCATGCTCCATGAGGTCACCAAAAGTTGGATGCAACTGAGCAACACTTCCACTTCACTTCTGGTTTAAGCTACCATTATACTAAAGTAAACAATTTTGAAGGATTTTAGATTGACTGGTTTATTCAGTACCTGCTGTCAGTCTGAAATACAAAGTCATGTAGTGTATCCACACATGTCACAGTAAAACTTTTAGTAGGTATTTTGAGCCTGAATCAGATTAACAGGTCCATAGAATGTGAGTCACATTAACAGGTCCATAGACTGTGGGATCTATAACTAGAAAGAATTAATCCTGTAGACACTTGGACACTTATAAATAGGCATCCTGATTGTTAAGCGAATTTTTTGGTGGAGCATTTTTTCTTTTCCAAATATAATTTCTCAAAGCAATTTCACATGAACCCAATTAAAATATAATATTAAGTATTTTCTAAGTGATCAGTTTTTAATGTATCTACTTTGGTAAAGCAGTCTTATCTATGAATGCTGCTGCTGCTAAGTTGTTTCAGTCATGTCCGACTCTGTGCGACCCCATAGACGGCAGCCTACTGGGCTCCCCTGTCCCTGGGATTCTCCAGGCAAGAACACTGGAGTGGGTTGCCATTTCCTTCTCCAATGCATGAAAGTGAAAAGTGAAAGTGAAGTCGCTCAGTCATGTCCGACTCTTAGTGACCCCATGGACTGCAGCCTACCAGGCTCCTCCGTCCATAGGATTTTCCAGGCAAGAGTACTGGAGTGGGGTGCCATTGCTTTCTCTGTATGAATGCTAGGATGTAGAAAATATTAATGTGGTTTATAAAAAAATATGTTAAAGTGTGTTTTTTTAGAAGGTTATAGCATCATATTAAAGGACAAAAATAGCTATCACGTGAGAATCAGTTCCCAGGTGACAATATTCATTGCTGTGTATAATGAGGTCATTGTGCATTTAATGTCACTGAACTGGGTCACACCATGCTTCTTAGCTATTTTTACTGCATTTTGCTACATTGCAAATTTAATATGGTATGAGAAAGAAAACTATGAATTATCTCACTTAATCCTTACAGTAACCCTGAAATTATTATTTTCTCCTGTCTTACAGTGAGAAAACTGAAGTTTACAGAGGGTTAAATGACCTGCCTGAATTCACATATACAATAAGTGGTAGAGTCTAGATTTGAACCCAGATAATCTGATTTCAGAGTCTATATTGTTAAATCACTTTGCTCTACAATCACTCTATTTCCAGATTATTTACAAGCAAAGTTTAAGAGATTTAACCTTATAAAGATGTTAGTAAATAAAGAGCATCCTAAAACTCATTTTATTTTCTACCTTTCTTCTTTAAAGGTAGCAATTTAATTTTGCATTTTTGTCTCTGGTCAATTTACTTTATTATTAAATCTTTAAAGAATCTTTTCCAGTGGTTCAAATAACATTTTATTTATCTAGAGATGTTTAAATCATACTAGTGAGATTTTCTTAAAAGATACTAATCTGTCCCATAATGTGAACAAATATGACCCTTAGAATTCTTTTTTTCTTTTTTAAAAATTTTACTTATTTTTTAATTGAAGGATAACTGCTTTACCGAATTTTGTTGTTTCCTGTCAAACTGACCCTTAGAATTCTTTTTATTTTTCAGTTTTATTGAGATATAATCGACATACAGCAATATATGTTTAAGGTGTACACAATAATGATTCGAGTTCATATGTCATGAAATAGTTACTAAGATAAGTTTAGTGATCCTCTCCATCTCATAGAGATACAATGCAGAATTCTTACGTTATTGTGGGGAGAATTATTTTTATGGCCAGGCAGTTCATTCTTTTTTATTTTTCCCAGGCAGTTCATTCTTACACACAATTTTTTTTTTTTAATTACAGTTAACTCATTCAAAGAGTTTGGAAGCCAAGGTGGGGGGGAAGCATCACCCATAATCTTTCCAGAAATTTACGTGTAAATGAAAACTTTTCTTGAATTTGGAGCCTTTTATACTTTTCAAGTTGCCATCATTTAACTCACTTTCAACACTAATCTACAAGTTGTCTGGTGAAAGGGATTTGGTTTGTTGAGTTTGCTTAGTCATTTGTGTTTTGATGAAAGCTAAAAATGAAGAATCTCATAGAACAGTATGTTAGGGAGTTTTTATCTAGTGCAACTCCTCATAAATTTTGATACTTTCTTAGCCTTCATGTTATGTATGTTTTAATGGTCAAACAGTTATCAAGAGTTTCCACCAAACATATTTGCATAACAGTAGATGCGTGAACGGAGAAGGCAATGGCACCCCACTCCAGTACCCTTGCCTGGGAAATCCCATGGACGGAGGAGCCTGGTGGGCTGCAGTCCATGGGCTCACTAAGAGTTGGACGCAACTGAGCAACTTCACTTTCACTTTTCACTTTCACGCATTGGAGAAGGAAATGGCAACCCACTCCAGTGTTCTTGCCTGGAGAATCCCAGGGACGGGGGAGCCTGGTGGGCTGCCATCTGTGGGGTTGCATAGAGTCGGACACGACTGAAGCGACTTAGCAGCAGCAGATGGGTGAAAGAATTATTAGCCCTGATGAATTATTAGTTCTCCTGATGATGAGGAGAACTGCTGCTGCTTTTCCCTTAGTTGTCCTGGACCTGAATACTCTGCCCTGTTCCTGTCAGGGGCCTGACCTCCCTGTTCCTCCATCTAATGGAAGCAGTACTTTCAGAAGCTTTATTAATGAGTAACAGATAAACCTGGGTGTCTTACAGGTCTGTGTTATTAACCCATTGTAAGATTACATACATCTTAAAACGGGGAAAAAAAACCTAAGACTCTGAAATATCTTTTTCTAAACTTAGCTACATTAAATTGCTCATTATTTTAAGAAAGCCAAGAATATTCTCAACTTTTTAGAAAGTACTATATACAGCTCCTAGTGTATTTGGCTGTACTTGGCAAATGTTTTATTAATATTAGCAAGCAATTACATGGCCCTTAACATTTGAAAAGGATCTTAAATTTTAATGTATTTGAGGAAACTCATGAGCTAAATAAATCTGTATTACCATTTTACGAGGAACTCACTGAACATAAAGATATAAAGTGTTTTTAGGCCACCCTGTTAGGTCTCTTTTTAAAGCCATCGTATTAGAAAAACTCAGTTCAATCTGCCTCCTGTTAGTCTTTGTCCTGTGTATCTCTTTACTGCTGACACAAAACACTTTACTTTTAGTCACCGAATGTATAGAGATTTTTTTTCCCCTACACCAAGCAATTATCCTTGACACCAGCTGAGACACTACAGTTTAACTCAGTTCTAACCCTGTCTACTTGGAGATAGTGTCAGACCGCACAGATTTAAGGATTCAGTCTCATAAGACTGGTCCCACCTACTTCAGATGCCAATTACAGGTAGTCGGTCCCCAGGTTACTTGTAGTAACTTCTGTCTCTGACTACAAATTGGAGGTTCCCATGACCTCCTCCTCAGGTTTCATTAATTTGCTAGAACAGCTCACAGAACTCAAGGAAACAGTTAAATTTACCAGTTTATTAAAGGACGTGGTAAAGGATACCGACGAAGAGCCAGATGGAGACATACGTACGGCAAAGCCTGGGAGTGACCCAAGGGCAAGAGCTTGTGTCCCTGTGAAATCGGAGTATGTCACCTTCTCATGTGCATGTGTTTGCCAACCTGGAAGCTCTCGGAACCTTGTATTATTAGGATTTTGTGGTGGCTTCCTCGTGTAGACATGATAGATTATTAATTCCAGTTCCATCTCCTCTTCCTTTTTAGAGGATGGAGGAATAAGACTGAAAATCCTAAGCTTCTCATCATGACTTGGTGGTTCTGGTGACAAGTTCTTACCAGGAGCCCACCCAGGATTGTATCATTGCACAAAAGATGCTCCTAGTGTTCTTAGCACTTAGGAATTTACAAGGGTTTTAAGAGCCTTGTGTCAGGGATGGGATCAGAGAACAAATGTCAGGACAAGAGATGCTCTTTGTGTTCTTGTTGCATGGGGAATTTCAAGGATTTCAGGAACTCTGTGCCAGGAACCAGGGGCAAATACCAGTGTATATTTTCTAGTATCTCACAGCCATCTACTTGTATTTATAGAGAGCTTTATACTTAGTGATGTGTTTTGACCTACTTTCTAACTTGCTACTCAAAACAGTTTAGTGAATTAGACATGATAGTTGATGAAACTACATTTTACAAATGAATAAACAAGCTCAAAGAGGTTGCCCAGCTAGTAGTAAATGGTAGTGCCTACCCTGAAACGAAGGTTTTCTGAAACGTAGTGCCGCATGCCTTCTGCCCAGTGTTGGTCTGTTTTCCTCAAGAGGCTTTCAATACAGTGAATGGAAAAATGTCAGATGCAGGGGACACTAGACTGCTCAAGGGCGTGAATGCTTCCCACAAATGTACATTGTATGGCCTGCACACAGTTCATAAATTTAAATTAGTTGCCAGTATTTCAAACATTGAAAGCTTTCAGATTGAAACTATTGTATCTATTTTAGGAATGGCAGATCTGGCAAAACAGCTAACTTTGTATGCGGAGCTGAGTAGCTGTTATGCCCTTTGGTTGCCTGTTGCCACATCCCTGTAGCTCCCTGTTGTCCTCACCGTCTGATTCACTCATTTTGTTACCTGCTTTTAACCCTGTGGGGATGTGAGTTTGTGAACTCCTCCCTAGGCTATTATTTAATTTGGGGGAGGGGGTTAACCACTTCTAACTGTATAAAAATCACCAAAAATATTGTAATATCTCTTATAACAGATATTGTTAATGTACTGCCAGATATATATTTTTTCAAGTTTTTATGCTATTACAATTGTTAAATGGCATCATTAGAAATGGTTATGTTTTAGAGAATACATAGTTGAAAAGTAGCGCATGGTTATATTGGTTGCAACTAATTCTCAAGAGTAAAACATTTAAATGGTATTCATGACCACGTTAAGTCAGTGTGCTCACATCTACATTCTATTTAGATTTCCTATGTTTTTTCCTTAATGGCAGATTGTACTTAGACTACTCTGGGTCCTTTCCTCTACAAGTGAGGGAGTATCTACTGCCTCTTTCCTTTTCTTCCTTTCTGCTTTTTAAATTCCCATGCCCTTTCTTCTATAAAATTTACCCTCTCTCATATCATATTAAATGCACCTTTTACGATTTGTTTTTGAAGTGCAATATAACAAATTTCTAAAGAAGCAAAAATAAAAAGACAATCCCAGGAGTCATTAGAATATTTCCATTGATTCTTGGTTTCAGTATTTCCTGTAACGTGATCAACTAATATGTCAAATGGCCTGGCCACTGATCTTTTCTAGACTGAAAAAAAAAAACCAACTCATTAACCTTTGAAGTTGTTTTTTTTTAATTTGTATTCATAAGGAGTCAGTGGTTCTCAAGCCCAAAGTCACAGTTAGTGTCTAAAACATACTAGGAACTATACTAGGCTACCCAGATCAACGATGAGCAAGATGGTCTCCATTTATTTAGTCCAGTTTATTCTCACTTTCAGATGACTATTTGGCTATGCTTTCCTTTTCCTTAAATCTCCAGAATTTCTTACTCTGTTCTCTCTTTCAGTTGATGACCTTGCTTCCTACCTCACTGAACAGATAGAATCAGCTGGAAGAGAACTCTCAGACACAATACCACATCTTCTCACCTACATGCATCTGTGCACATATATTCTATTTTCCCTCCTATTCAAGGGATAAGCTGTCTGTGTTCCTAGCTGAGGCCAGCTCCTCCACAAAATTCTTATTCCAGCTCTTCAGTATTGCTATCCCTCATCCTCCATAATGAGTTTTTCTTTCTCTAGTGGATTGTCCATTAGCATGAAAATAAACCTTCTTTTTAAACGGAGGTTTCTTCTTGGTGCCTTCAGTTTCTGCTCTGCTTTACTCTCTTGAACACTCTATCAGACTTTTACCCTCACCACTTGTCAGGTCATCTGTATTATTATTCCAGTGGTTCTATTTACTCAACCTATCAACAGCATTTGACTTAGCCCATCCCTCCCACTCCTTGAAACACTATTTGTTTGGAGTTAAGGGGTCATACTGTCTTCATTTTCCCTTATATTGCTGCCTACTTCTCAGTCTGTGGACTCTACCTATGCTTGTCCCTTGATGATCTCATCCAGTGTCACGGATTTAAATACCATCTCTATGCTGATGATTTTGAAGTTTCTATCTCCAGACATCTCCCATAAATTCCAGAGTGGTATTTCCATCTTAGAAACAGTATAGCATAGGGGTCAAGGACAGACTGGAGATCTGGATTCAATTCAGTTCAGTCGCTCAGTTGTGTCTGACTCTTTGCGACCCCATGAACTGCAGCACGCCAGGCCTCCCTGTCCATCACCAACTCCCGGAGTTCACTCAAACTCATGTCCATTGAGTCGGTGATGCCATCCAGCCATCTCATCCTCTGTCATCCCCTTCTCCTGCCCCCAATCCCTCCCACCATCAGTCTTTTCCAGTGAGTCAACTCTTCGCATGAGGTGGCCAAAGTATTGGAGTTGCAGCTTTAGCATCAGTCCTTCCAGTGAAAACCCAGGGCTGATCTCCTTCCGAATGGACTGGTTGGATCTCCTTGCAGTCCAAGGGACTCTAAAGAGTCTTCTCCAACACCACAGTTCAAAAGCATCAATTCTTCGGTGCTCAGCTTTCTTCACAGTCCAACTCTCACATCCATACGTGACCACTGGAAAAACCTTAGCCTTGACTAGATGGACCTTCGTTGGCAAAGTAATGTCTCTGCTTTTGAATATGCTGTCTAGGTTGGTCATAACTTTCCTTCCCAGGAGTAAGCATCTTTTAATTTCATGGTTGCAGTCACCATCTGCAGTGATTTTGGAGCCCCCCAAAATAAAGTCTGACACTGTTTACCCATCTATTTTCCATGAAGTGATGGGACCAGATACCATGATCTTCGTTTTCTCAATGTTGTGCTTTAAGCCAACTTTTTCACTCTCCTCTTTCACTTTCATCAAGAGGCTTTTTAGTTCCTCTTCACTTTCTGCCATAAGGGTGGTGTCATCTGCATATCTGAGGTTATTGATATTTCTCCCAGCAATCTTGATTCTAGCTTGTGCTTCCTCCAGCCCAGCGTTTCTCATGTACTCTGCATATAAGTTAAATAAGCACGGTGGCAGTATTCAGCCTTGACGTACTCCTTTTCCTATTTGGAACCAGTCTGTTCTTCCATGTCCAGTTCTAACTGTTGCTTCCTGACCTGCCTATAGGTTTCTCAAGAGGCAGGTCAGGTGGTCTGGTATTCCCATCTCTTGAAAAATTTTCCACAGCTTATTGTGATCCACACAGTCAAAGGCTTTGGCATAGTCAGTAAAGCAGAAACAGATGCTTTTCTGGAACTCTCTTGCTTTTTTGATGACCCAGCAGATGTTGGCAATTGATCTCTGGTTCCTCTTCCTTTTCTAAAACCAGCTTGAACATCTGGAAGTTCACGGTTCACGTATTGCTGAAGCCTGGCTTGGAGAATTTTGAGCATTACTTTACTAGCGTGTGAGATGAGTGCAATTGTGCGGTAGTTTGAACATTCTTTGGCATTGCCTTTCTTTGGGATTGGAATGAAAACTGTCCTTTTCCAGTCCTGTGGCCACTGCTGAGTTTTCCAAATTTGCTGGCATATTGAGTGCAGCACTTTCACAGCATCATCTTTCAGGATTTGGAATAGCTCAACTGGAATTCTGTCACCTCCCCTAGCTTTGTTCATAGTGATGCTTTCTAAGGCCCACTTGACTTCACATTCCAGGATGTCTGGCTCTAGGTGAGTGATCACACCATTGTGATTATCTTGGTCGTGAAGATCTTTTTTGTACAGTTCTTCTGTGTATTCTTGCCATCTCTTCTTAATATCTTCTGCTTCTGTTAGGTCCATACCATTTCTGACCTTTATCGAGCCCATCTTTGCATGAAATGTTCCCTTGGTATCTCTAATTTTCTTGAAGAGATCTCTAGTCTTTCCCATTCTGTTGTTTTCCTCTATTTCTTTGCCTTGATCGCTGAGGAAGGCTTTCTTATCTCTCCTTGCTGTTCTTTGGAACTCTGCATTCAGATGCGTATATCTTTCCTTTTCTCCTTTGCTTTTTGCTTCTCTTCTTTTCATAGCTATTTGTAAGGCCTCCTCAGACAGCCATTTTGCTTTTTTGCATTTCTTTTCCATGGGGATGGTCTTGATCCCTGTCTCCTGTACAATGTCACGAACCTCCGTCCATTGTTCATCAGGCACTCTATCTATCAGATCTAGTCCCTTAAATCTATTTCTTACTTCCACTGTATAATCATAAGGGATTTGATTTAGGTCATACCTGAATGGTCTGGTGGTTTTCCCTACTTACTTCAATTTAAGTTTGAATTTGGCAATAAGGAGTTCATTATCTGAGCCACAGTCAGCTCCTGGTCTTGTTTTTGCTGACTATAGAGCTTCTCCATCTTTGGCTGCGAAGAACATAATCAATCTGATTTCGGTGTTGACCATCTGGTGATGTCCATGTGTGTATTTAATCCTGGCTCAGCTGCTTATTAGTTTTGTGACCTTGGGAGATGTTTTTAACCATTTTGTACCTCAGCTTCCCCATCTATTACCAAAAAAAAAGGGGTGGGAGGGATACTAATTCCAACTTCATGTGATTGTTCTGAAGATTAAATTAGTAAATACAAGCAAAGTGTACAGAATAGCTTGCTATATGAACAAGTGTCAGTATCATTAGCATCAAACATTTCACCCTAAGGCATTTCATATTAATGTGTCACAAACCAAATTCTAAACTCTTCCCCGGACTGCTCTTCCCTAGTCTTTCCCATCCCAGTCCCTCTGCTTAAGCCACAAATCCTGGATCTGATCTTGACTTCTTCCGCTTTTACCTTATATCATCCTGTCAGCAGTTCCTGTCTGACTACCTCCACCACTACCCTGGTCCATGCCAGCTCCTCTGCTTACCTGAGTCATTGCATTAATGTTCTACTCAATCTGCTTTCATCATTATTCCTCTGTTATCTGTTCTCAAGATATCAGTCTGAGTGATCTTTTTAAGACAGATCTGATTGTTTCCCTATGGCAGTTGGTCCTCCAGTAGCTTTCTGACCTACCCAGAGTAAAAACCAAAGTCTTCTGGGCCTAGTGGGCCATTGTACATGAATTCCCTCTGTCCCTTTTCCTATCTTCTCCTATTCTTGCTTCCTCTGTTTCAGCCATACTAGCCTCCCTGCTCTTCCTTGAGTATACCAGGTATGCTTCCACTTCAGGACCTTTGCACTTGCCATAACCTCTAATCTGGAACACTCATCATCCAGATATGTGTGTGGCTCACTTTCTCATCTCTTCCCATTCTTTGCTTAAAAGCCCCATTTTCACTGAGGCAGTCACTGAGAGAACCTTATTTTAAATTTCAAATACCACCTTCTTCTATATATAAACACTCACTGTTCCCCTTCCTAGTTTTATTTTCCTCTGATAGAAGTTATCACCATCTGTCGTAGCATCAGTTCAGTTCAGTCGCTCAGTCGTGTCAATTCTTTGTGACCCCATGGACTACAGCACACCAGCCTTCCCTGTCCATCACCAACTCCTGGAGCTTACTCAAACTCATGCATTTTACTAATTTGGTTTTTAGTTCTTCCTCACTAAAACATAAGCTTTCTGTGGACAGACCTGTTTTGTTCCTGGCTGAGTCTTTAATGCCTAGAATAGTATGTGGTCCATGATGGCTACTCCAACGTGTCTGAGTGAGTGAATGTCAGATGCACCGCTTTCAAGTTCACCCTGTAGTAAAACCAGACAGGTTTAAAAAAAAGTTAGCAAATTGTGTAACAATAACAAGTACTGTTGGAGCAGAGAGGGAGAATGAATGCAAGAGATTGTGTTCAAGGCTTCTGAGAGGGGATGATACTTAAGGTTGAGACTTAAGACTATGAGTTCCAGTTACACTAAGAGGAGAAAGGCATAGAAGGAGCAGCATTAACAGCCACTGGGGTGAGGAGATCATTCATTCACCCTAGGTATATACGAAAGGAGACAGGAGGTAAGACCTAAGTTTATGGTAAAGATGACCACGGTGGTGAGGGGTCTTTCACTGTGAGAAGAGGTGTAATGAATTTGGTTTCAGACAGGTTGAATTTTAGGTCCCTGTGGAATTTCCACTTTTTCTATTATATACGTTTGAAATATGAACTTAATATTAGAATAATTTCTGTTCTAGGTTCCTTCTTCCCCTTTAAAAAGTGATTTGGCATACTGGAAGAGCTCAACTGCCTCAAAAAATCTCAGTTTTGTTGTTTGGTTCATGACATGCTATTATCCTTATTTTTTCCTGAAAGCCTTTAAAGGCCCTTCTCACTTAAGAAAGTGCAAGATAAAAGTTACTGTATTTTTAATAAAGCAGCCATTGGAGATAGTACCAGTCTCAAATTCTATAGAAAGTTGTGTTTTTCTTTACTGCTCTTTCTTTTGAAGATACATACTGTATCTTGGAATTTTAAGACAAAATTTGTTCATTACACAGTCTGTTCAGAAATTAAATGTCATCTAATAGATTTGAAGGCCCTTCTCAGATTTTTTTTTAAAAAGAAGTTGTCTTGTTCATTCATTACAAGGCACTCTGTGCCATGGTTGCCTGCTAATATGTTATTACACCATAATGACTGGGTTATCTCTGTGTGTAGGTGTGGCAGAAAGACTGACCAGAGATTCTTTACATACTGGGTACCCTTGAAGACCTCTTTGGTGTGTAGCAGAAAAGAGCTCTGCACAGTAGAATGGCATATCACTGTTGCTCAGAAAGAGTGACTTGCTCTAATCTTCCTGCCCAAATTGGCCTTGTTTGCTGCTGTTGCTTCTTAACATTTCATAGCTAAGCCAAATTACGCTTCTGTGTGTCTTTATAGCATTCCTTTGCTTTGGCTTACATTAGAACACCTTTTGCTCTTATCGTATTCTCAGCACAATTGTTTTGCCCCCAATATTACTTCTATTTATGTTGATTAATTGCATGTTCTTATCTCAGTGTTGGCCTTGGGAATCACAGAACTTTAGAGTTGGACTGCACCTGAGTTCAGGTCTCAGTTAATGTAATAATTTATATATATAATATTATATATTGTACTATAATAAACTAGTGGGATATAAGGACATTTGTTTTAAAAAATAGAAAAGAAAAAGAATTCAGGGGCAATTCCAAACAGATCTAATATTTCAATATAATGAATTGTCCTTCCAAAACCCTTTTATAAAGTTGTATTGTTATAAATCCATGTCCATTTGTTTACATATTGTCTGGCTGCTTTTGTGCAGCAAGGCAGACTTGAGTAGATGACACAGACTATATGGCCTGCAAAGCCATAGTTATTTGGTATCTGGTCCTTCATAGAAAGTTTCCTAATCTGTGATTTAAACAGTTTAGAAACTTAATTTTCCAACTGGAAATCTGAAGTATTTCCCCAAATAACAACAATATGTATAACAAAAGAGTGACTGTAAGAACCTGTCAACATCCTGAGAACCCTACCAACTTATGATCTCCATCCTTGAAAAAAACTTTCTGAAGTGGTATTGACTTAAAAAAAACAACAGGCAGCTGGACATAAGTAGGTAGATGGCAGTTCTTTATTGTAATTAGTTATTTCATTGCTTTTTATTATGAGTAGCTTTGATATTTAGGAGAAAATGATCTTACAGTGTACTGAGCTTATTTAGTTACTATTTCCATATCATTTTTGCAACCAGTTTGTGTTTCTTCACTAGTGATTTCATGTTAAGATTACTTATACATTTCTCTTACTTGCAAGTTCAAGTTTCCTGACTTAGTAATTTGTAATCAATTGATTTTCTGCTGTCCTTTTCTCCAATGTCAGAGTCTGCTTAATTTCTGTACTGGTTTGTATCTACCCGTAAAAAAAGGTGTTTAAGGGAAATGTTAGTTTTAAAATTCTGAATTGGATATTTAGAGAGTTGAGTGGTTACTTGAAAATTATACTTAATTTGACATTTTTCACTCATAGGATAGCCTGATCCTTCTTAGATTTCACCAATTTAAATTCTCAGTTACTGAAGTTCTGTTCATATTAGACCCATTTTCTCTGCTTGAATAATAAACAGGTTTCTCTTTTCTATAAAATTGTATTTTTTTATGCACTGACACTAGTCAGTGTGAATTCTACCTATTACCTTGAAATTATCATTAAAATAGAAAGCACTGGAACCATGGTGATAAAATAATTCTTAATTGTCATATATACATTACCCCTATCACATTTTTACTAGTGTCTGAAGTATTATATAGTCTTTTTACGGGTTGTGTATGTAACTAAGATGTATGCGTATTCTACATTTCGTACTTATTCTGGGTTATCTCTTTTTTCAGTCCTGTGGTTAGCTAACTTTAACCTTATCTTCTAAGGTAATTTGCTTAAGTAGACAGTTTCAGGGCAAACAAAAGGAAAACTTTAATCTTCTCTCTGTGACTTTCATCATTTTCTAAAAAGTGATTAGGAATCTTAGTTTATGTTACCAGAATGAAAAACTCTAAAAAGTTGATGGATAGTTTAGAAGCACTGCTACTATAGAGTTTGTGAGAGGAAGTTTGGACTTAATTTCAGCTGCAGGTGTGTCTTTGAGTGTTATATCTCAATCCCTTATTGAAGTAATCATAATGTGGCAAACTGTACTGGAATCCAAGAACTGGCACTTAGATATATGAACAAATGGAAAAATTCATATTATCTGTTTTCATCCCCTGTTTAGAGTAGTCAGAAACTATGAAATATGACAAATACAGTGCTTCACTGATGCATTTAGTACAACACCGTAAAGATTAAAGACACCTCAAAAAGCAGAGATATTTTCATAGAAGTCTAATTGGGCCAAGAAAATATTTCCTTGTGTGTGATAAGGAGACTAAATAGGGAGCAGTCCCGTTCTAAAATGATCTTTTAGTTTTCCCACCTTCAGTCTCCCAACCTTGAAGTAGTTCTGTCTCTTGCATCAGATGCTGCACACTGTAGGCTACTGTTACACAATGAACATATTGATAAAATTGAAGATTCAGATTTCTTACACAGGATTCTCAGTACCATTTGGCAGCCTTATATATCACTGATTTAACTGTCTCCTCTTTCCTATAGCAGATATTTAGCAAATTTATCCCTTCAACAAATATTTCTTAAACTCCTGCTCTGTACCATGCATTGTTCTAAGCTCTAAAGATACAGCAGTGAACAATAAGTATGAAGAAAAACCTTCATGGAGCTTACCTTCCAGCAAAATAGTAAATACTACCCAGTTCAGTTCAGTCGCTCAGTCATGTCCGACTCTCTGCGACCCCATGAATCGCAGCACGCCAGGCCTCCCTGTCCATCACCAACTCCCGGAGTTCACTCAAACTCATGTCCATCGAGTCGGTGATGCCATCCAGCCATCTCATCCTCTGTCGTCCCCTTCTCCTCCTGCCCCCAATCCCTCCCACCATCAGGGTCTTCTCCAGTGAGTCAACTCTTCTCATGAGGTAGCCAAAGTATTGGAGTTTCAGCCTCAGTATCAGTCCTTCCAGTGAACACCCAGGACTGATCTCCATTAGAATGGACTGGTTGGATCTCCTTGCAGTCCAAGGGACTCTCAAGAGTCTTCTCCAACACCACAGTTCAAAAGCATCAATTCTTCGGTGCTCAGCTTTCTTCACAGTCCAACTCTCACATCCATACATGACTACGGGAAAAACCATAGCCTTGACTAGATGGACCTTTGTTGGCAAAGTAATGTCTCTGCTTTTGAATATGCTGTCTAGGTTGGTCATAACTTTCCTTCCCAGGAGTAAGCATCTTTTAATTTCATGGCTGCAGTCACCATCTGCAGTGATTTTGGAGCCCCCAAAAGTAAAGTCTGACACTGTTTCCACTGTTTCCCCATCTATTTCCCATGAAGTGATGGGACCAGATGCCATGATCTTCGTTTTCTCAATGTTGAGCCTTAAGCCAACTTTTTCACTCTCCTCTTTCACTTTCATCAAGAGGCTTTTTAGTTCCTCTTCACTTTCTGCCATAAGGGTGGTGTCATCTGCATATCTGAGGTTATTGATATTTCTCCCAGCAATCTTGATTCTAGCTTGTGCTTCCTGCAGCCCAGCGTTTCTCATGTACTCTGCATATAAGTTAATAAGCAGGGTGGCAGTATTCAGCCTTGACGTACTCCTTTTCCTATTTGGAACCAGTCTGTTCTTCCATGTCCAGTTCTAACTGTTACTTCCTGACCTGCATACAGGTTTCTCAAGAGGCAGGTCAGGTGGTCTGGTATTCCCATCTCTTGAAAAATTTTCCACAGTTTATTGTGATCCACACAGTCAAAGGCTTTGGCATAGTCAATCAATCAGAAATAGATGTTTTTCTGGAACTCTCTTGCTTTTTCCATGATCCAGTGGATGTTGGCTTGATCTCTGGTTCCTCTTCCTTTTCTAAAACCAGCTTGAACATCTGGAAGTTCACGGTTCACGTATTGCTGAAGCCTGGCTTGGAGAATTTTGAGCATTACTTTACTAGCGTGTGAGATGAGTGCAATTGTGCGGTAGTTTGAACATTCTTTGGCATTGCCTTTCTTTGGGATTGGAATGAAAACTGTCCTTTTCCAGTCCTGTGGCCACTGCTGAGTTTTCCAAATTTGCTGGCATATTGAGTGCAGCACTTTCACAGCATCATCTTTCAGGATTTGAAATAGCTCCACTGGAATTCTGTCACCTCCCCTAGCTTTGTTCATAGTGATGCTTTCTAAGGCCCACTAGACTTCACATTCCAGGATGTCTGGCTCTAGGTGAGTGATCACACCATTGTGATTATCTTGGTCGTGAAGATCTTTTTTGTACAGTTCTTCTGTGTATTCTTGCCATCTCTTCTTAATATCTTCTGCTTCTGTTAGGTCCATACCATTTCTGACCTTTATCGAGCCCATCTTTGCATGAAATGTTCTCTTCGTATCTCTAATTTTCTTGAAGAGATCTCTAGTCTTTCCCATTCTGTTGTTTTCCTCTATTTCTTTGCCTTGATCGCTGAGGAAGGCTTTCTTATCTCTCCTTGCTATTCTAATACTACCTAAGCATTGGTTAAATATGGGCAGTTATAGTTGTTGATGGGTATGTCTGTTTGTTTATTGAATCCTCATCATAATCCCATGAGGTATGTGACATTATTAACATTGTTATGCAGAAGTGGAATCGGAAGCATAGAGAGGTCAAGTAATTTGCCTTTGATCATACTAATAAATGGCAGAACCAGAATTCACACTCAGACAACAGCCTGGTTCCAGAGTTTGTGCAGTCGTTGTACTATACTGCCCCAATACTGCTGTTTAAGTCTTTACGCTCTTAAATCTGCCTACCTTTTTCTCCCTAGCAAAGTAGATCATCTCATCTCCTGATCAGATAAATTTGTGGCTCTTTGAAGTAAACTTCCTCAACTTGTCACTCACTCCTTTACTAATCTGTCTTCATTTCTACTCGGCTTCACTCCATCCCTCTGTTTCAAGGAAGGGACATTTCCCTTCCCATCTAAAATTTGCATTCTGGCTTCATCCTATTTCACCTCCTTGACGTCTTTGTTCTCTACATTACTCTTTTGGGGCTTTAGTCTCCATCTTTCCACAGGCTTTTGTCATTCAGCAAATAAGCATTATCTGTTGTTGGTGGTGGTGAAAGTGTGTCTTACTCTTTCAAGAAGCTTTGTTGTTGGGAGAAATTTTTAAGTTTATTAATGTAACAATAAATGAACACTAATTGTTTATTGCCCTCTTTAAATTCCAGGTGCTTTATATAACTCTGGTCCTTTTACCAACCCCACAGATCCTTTACAGATGAGGAAGTAGAAACTCAGAGGACTCTGTAACTTCCTTGGCTTATGAATAGTGGCATTGAATTCAGACTTGTATCTGTCTTACTCCAAAATCCATTCTATTTCTAGTATAGCACGTTAGTTTACCACAATTTTTAAAGGACCTCCCTTGATCCTCTGCCTGTCCTCTGTTGCAGTACAGCTCTTTTTTGTAGGAAAGCTTTTTTAAAGAAAGTATTTAATATATGTAGACTCTTCTTGCCTTTCATTTACTTCTCAACCCATTCTAGTCTGACTTCCACTTTTTTAGATCCTTCAGAGAAACTGAACCACAGTCTGTTTCTCTGTCTCCCTCCCTCCTCTCTCTGTCTTTCTCTCTATGTGTATACACACACAGACCAATAGGCTGGAAATTCAGGCAGAATTTCTTCTCAGGGAAACCTCAGTTTTACCCTTAAGGCCTTCAACTGGCTGGATGAGGCCCACCCATATTATCAAGGGTAGGGTTATCTCCTTTACCTAAAGTTGCTGCTGCTCTTCAGTCACTAGGGAAAGGGAAAGTGAAGTTGCTCAGTCATGTCTGACTCTTTGCGACCCCGTAGACTGTATGTAGCCTACCAGGCTCCTCTGTCCATGGGATTTTCCAGGCAATAGTACTGGAGTCGATTTCCATTTCCTTCTCCAAGGGATCTTCCTGACCAAGGGGTCAAACCTTAACCACTGAGCCACCTGGGAAATCCTTACCTAAAGTTAGTTGATTGTAAATGTTAATCACATCTGCAAAAGACCTCTATAGCAACATGTAGGCTAGTGTTTGATCAAACAACTGGGCAACCATAACCTAGCCAATCTAAAAATAAAAATAACCAGCCACCTCAACCGCTGTCAGTCTGTGGTGCCTTACTCATCACTGCATCCAATGGACACGTTTCACATCTTTCCTTACTTGGTCATTTTACAACATTTGACATTTTGGACCACAAATTACTTCTTGAAACTCCTCTCCATTGGTTTCAGTGATGCTAATCTCTCTACATTCTCCTCACTATTCCTTTTCTGATATTTCATTACTTGTCTCCCAATTCCTTAATTATTGATATTCTCTCCTGTCCTTGGCCCTCATATTACTCCCACGATTGATGTTTCCCAAAACTAAAATTCTATCTTAAGAGTTCTCTACTGAATTTAGATCTGTATATCCAATTGCCTGGATGTTGCACACACATCTCAAACATTGCTTGTCTAAAACTGGAATTCTAGTCTCCCCCTCTCAAACTTGCTTCTGCATCTCTTCTGTTTTCTTAGTTTGTGGTACCCTCTCCACCCAGTTCCCCAAGCCAGGAACAGAGAGGGGTCTTCAACATTTCTCTTATATTCACCATTTCAGACTTCTCATCTCCAGCCCTGTATCTCACTCAAGAGAGCTCAACCCTCATTTTCTCTCACCTGGAATCTTGTTGTGGTATTTCTACCTCCTATCAGTCTCTTTCCAGCTCCTCTACAGTGCTTCCAAAGTGATATTTAAAAAATGCAAATCTGTTTAATCATGTTCAAAATTCTTTTAGAAGCTCTTAATTGCTCATAGAATTAAGATAGAATTCTTTAGCAGGCATACACAGTCCTCCATGTCTAGGTCTTTCCTGCTCTTTATATCCTACTGTGCCTCCCCACTTTGAGGCTGCA
The DNA here is from genome assembly GCF_019923935.1 of Bubalus bubalis. Taxonomy (NCBI): domain Eukaryota; kingdom Metazoa; phylum Chordata; class Mammalia; order Artiodactyla; family Bovidae; genus Bubalus; species Bubalus bubalis. Next base: position 18,532,012 of record NC_059167.1, read on the forward strand.
CTGAAGTATTTATAGGGCCCAGATTTGCTCTGTTGTTTGCTTCCATATCCTGTACTGCTGTTTCTTCTGCCTGGGATGTCTACTACCTCTATTACTTCCCCTGCATTCCTATTCCTACCTGGGGCATCTAGAAAAATTATTGTAGTGCCCAATTCACTCTTCAGTTTTAAAAAGCCTTCCCCTAATTCCACAAATAGATTTGACTGTGCCTTGTTTCCGACATTGTTACAAACTGTTTTCAGCTCTACTATAGCACTTGAAGGCATTAATCACTCAGTCGTGTCTGACTCTTTGTGGCCTCATGGACTGTAGCCCGCTAGGCTCCTTTGTCCTTGGGATTTCCCAGGTAAGAATACCGGAGTGGGTAGCCATTCCCTTCTCGAGGGCATCTTTCCAACCCAGGGACTGAGCCCAGGTCTTCTGCATTGCAGACAGATTTTCTACTGTCTGAGCCACCAGGGAAGCTGTAGCACTTGCTACTGTATTATTTATTTTTTACCTGAGTGTCGCCTTTTAGTGGACTGTGAACTCAAGTATTTCTATTGCCTGGTATGTAATAGGCTCTCATCAGATTTGAGGTGATGGTGGAGTTGGAGCCAGAGTGGATTACACATTTCACTTTAATAAGGCCGTGCTTTATTGAGGAGTGCTGGGCTTGGACATGTAAAGTGGAGAATGGTAGGCATTTCTTTATCCTCCTTTGTCCCTCCCAGAGTAGTACCAGATTTCTTTTGATCTATACTTTCTTATGATGTTTTGATACCTATTCTGAGCCTTCACTTTGCTTTTATTTTGTTTGTATCCTTGGAGCAAGTAAAAAGAAAGGAAGCTGCTAAATTGCTATTAGAAACTCCCCTGTCCCATTTTCATTCCATCACAGGAGAAATCATTCATCAGCTTGTTCTCATGTGACTTGTGCCAAAGCCTTTTCTCAGCCAGCAAAAGGAATTTATGTTATAATGACAATATTTTTCCAGGTTTTTTAATCCTCCTATGTCCCCAAAATGTCTGTCTGCATTTAATGTCAAATTAAAAACTAAAGCAGTTCTGTGTTAATCCTGGGAGAATAAGTAATGCTTTTTAAAGATTGCTAAAGGAATCATGAAGATTTCTTGGGTTTTTAATATGAAAATTTCAGGTGACCAAGGGCACAGCCATACACATTGGGGTCAAAGTATAGTAGAATGGTCAGCATCTCAATTTAGACTTACCTATTACTTTCTACTCTGAATACACTTGTAGAAGCTACTTGTGGTGTAACTCCTTATGTATTTAATATTTATCTAACTCTTGGTTTTCGTGGTTGAGTTTTGAAATGGGTGAAGAATCTACTTATTCTTTGCCCTTTACGGAATGTGATATCTTGGTTTTTATTCCATTTATCCTCCTTACCCTTTACTTAATTTTACCTTATTGTTTTGCTTTGTGTTTCTAAAATAATGGCTTTGGCTTGTTTTTTCTTGAATGTTTCTGCAGTTTGATTTGAGTATCTGGCTTTGGGCACCCCTCCTGAACCTTGGACTCCATCTGTACTTGTGACTTATGGAAGGCAGAAGTCAGTGTTTTCTATGGAATATGACCTTTTTTTTTTAATATTATATATGTGTGTGTCTCTCCCCCCACCCTCTTCTTTTTTGGTTTCTCTTAAAAGACTGGAAAGAAAGCTGTTAAGGCAGTCCTGTGGGTATCGGCAGATGGACTCAGAGTTGTGGATGAAAAAACTAAGGTAAAACTATCATAAGCTTAAATGTTACTGTTCATATGTTTTTTTATCCCTGTGACCAAACATAATGCCATTAAGATGTTGTAGTCACTCTGTATCCTTCCACTTTGTCCAAAGTATGATCTTCTGAGAGACTGGTTAATGTTCAGAAAACCAATTTAGTTACTCATTTACCTTATGAAGAATAGAATTCTCTGAGCATTTTGTTCTACATGATACAGCATGTTTAGCTTACAGTGTATTTGCGTTTAATGTTAAGATCTGAGTTCTGTTTTTGTTCTGACACATTAAAAAAAGTTTACCCCCACAAATTTGATGTAAAATATTATAGGCATTTTGCCACTGTTTAAAAAAAAAGAATAGACCACATCTAAAGTTTCTTCTTGTTCCTTAATAAAACACTATTTTTAGCAAGTTATATTTGAACTCATTAACCTACTATTTAACTGAAGACTCAATTTAAGTGAAATCTTAAGGACTAGTAAATTGCTCATGTGAGTTAACATTTATTTAAGAGTCCACACAATTTCTTAAATATACATAGCACTTTGCATTAGAAAAAAATGATAAGTACCTAAATAAGAATAGACATAGACTCTGCCCTTAGACAGCATAAGGTGTTACTTATACACATACATTTAATCATTAATTAAAACTTTCTAAGAGACCTAAAATCTAGAGAAATTTTAACAGAAGGCAGTTTAAAAAAAAAACAAAAACTCAGATGTCACCTGAAGGAGAAGAAAGCCTAGCAGGCAAAGAACAGTTTTCATGCGTAGCTTACCTATTATACTTTAAGTGATTTAATTTAGCTACATTTTAATTCTTTTGACTGTTTTTTTTAAGAGAACTGGTGGTCTTAAATGTACATTACAGTTGGAAACAACTATTATTTTAATTAGCTTGTTTTTAAGAACTTGTATAGTTTTCATTCGTGCTTTGGATGAAATTTGTTGTATGTGGAGGCTATATCTTTAATTGCTGTACACAATAGTTATTACTAGAAAGTGATGTTGCCCCCTGGTGGTTACTTATAGCACTGGAATTAATTAATTCTCCCCACAGTGAGTAATAGGAATGGATGACTTGTTACCGTGGTACCCATCATGGGCAGAGAAGAAATGTTGCAAAAATGCGAATGATCGATAAAGGGCTCCCGCTTAAACTGTATCAGTAACTCCTGCATAGCAAGAGATACTGAAGAGGAATTGCATAGTAATCAAGGTTATGCAAAATAAAATTAGAATGAGCCAACAGAATTGCAGAACTTTTAAACAATTGGCAAGTTTGTTTGTGGAGCAACAGGAATTCTCATGCTTTATAAAAGTCATTTTGTTTGTGTGCTACAGCACTTCCGGCCACCACCTCAGCATCTAGGGATTTTAGGCCATTGGAATATCACACAGAAGCGCCAAAGAGCCTCAGTATTTAAAAAAAAAATTTTGTGTGATGTTTACATTATATATATACACTGTGCCATTCAGTGGTATTCAAAATTAAATAAGTAAGTTAATAAATACATAAAATTGTTCTGGAAATTATGTTATTGAATGTAATTTATATGGGGATTGGATTATTGTTTGACGTATACTGTAAAATTGAACATGGAATTTACCATCATAAAACTAGAATCAGCAAGCATGTGTATTATAGAACATGAATATGAGGTGAGGGAAAGAAACATCTGTGGAGAGTGCCTCTGAGGATCTCTTCTAGGTCAGATCCTTAGTATTCCAACTTCTGGCTCAGATACGCTTTTCCGCAGCCCTGATGCATTAGATGTAGGGATTCTGTGTTGTGAAATGAACATCCTGTGTTTCTTCTGAGAAACTTGATTGACCTCTCAAGTCCACTGTTCCTTTGTGTTTCCCTTTTTCTAGGACCTCATAGTTGACCAGACAATAGAAAAAGTTTCTTTCTGTGCCCCAGATAGGAACTTTGATAGGGCCTTCTCTTACATATGTCGTGATGGCACAACTCGGCGCTGGATCTGTCACTGCTTCATGGCCGTCAAGGACACGGTGAGTCCAGTAGCCTGAATTGCATCATGACTAGCCACAGTCATCAAGCTTCTTCCCGGTTGGCTCAGCCAGTTTCCACTACATTTTTAACAAGTATATGCTGTTACAGAACTTGTAAGCGCCTAAACGAGCCCGCTTTCACCTCTTTTATTCAAGCAGTTCACACTCTTGATGTAACCCCACCACTCACAGAACAGGATGGTTGGCTGAGATCCAAGATCATTAAAGGAAAGTAAAAGTGCTCTGAGAATGGTGGCTGCTAAGCTTTATAGAAAACTGTTCATGATTAGAACTGTTTTCAAGATCCTTACATGTATTTGCTAATTTGTCTGGGTAGAAGATATTGGTATTTGAAAGGTGCTTACGAGTTCATTTGCAAAAAGACTCTACCACAAGAACTGAGTTTGGAGTATATTTTTAATTAAAAAAATAGAAATACTAAATTATGGTACAGTGAGCTGTGCTAGAAATTGTTACATGGTACAAGTTTTTGGTTTTGTTTAAAAGTAGAGAATAATCAAATTTGTCATCTTTCATCTAAATTACCCATAATTCTGATATGAAAAACGAGTCTCTTAGGTTTGATGATCTTAATTATTTAATTATAGTATAGCATTGAGTATGTAATTTCTGAGTTTTTAAAAGTCCAGACAGAGTAAGGCAGGGTAGCTATTCATAAAGGCTACAACTCAGTGAATTCTTGCCAAGGTTTAGCCTGGGAGGGAAGTCATGGTCTATTCTAATATTGACCAGAAGCTTTTTAAAAAGCAGTTGTAAAAACAAGTATTAGGGACTCAGGCTCCGAATCAGATACGGGTTCCAGTCGTGTTTCTGGTTCTTACTAGCCATGGGATTTGAGCAGGTTATGTAACATTTTCTAAGTCTTGGTATCCACTTGTATAAGATGGAGATAACAGCTGTGAAGACTAAATTAGGTAACAAGTGTAAGCACTCTTAGCATAGGACCTGGCTCATGCTAACTGCCTCAAAATGGTGTCTGATATTGTTAAAGCTGCTCCTCCTCGATTTGACACAAGTGCTTTGAAAATGGGTTGAAGTAACTAAACTACACTTTCTTCCTCTGTCTCTCAGACCGTAAGTCACAAAGCAGTGTATTTTGCTATCGCTACACTTGTAAAATCCAAAGAGTTTTGCTATATTTTAAAACCATTCTGTTGTCAAATCATAGTCCTCAGGCTGTTTGACTGGTATCAAACAGTGGTTCTTCTGTATCAGAATCAGCTGGAGAGCTCATTAAATTAGATGGCTGGGCCCCACCCCAGAGTTTTTTACTCAGTGAGTCTGGGATGGAGCTTGAGGGCAAGTCTGTCTTCAGGAACTTCTGCCATAAGGCCGAGCAGAAATAGTAAGCTTCTTTGGCCTATAGCTCTGTCCTTGTACTAGAGCTGTGCTCAAATGCAGATGGGTTCTAAAATTCTTTCTGCTCTCTCTCCTATTGCATGCTTCCATGCCTACCCATTTATCATCCTGCTAAGTAGTTACATGAAACTCATGTGGATTCACAAAGAATGAGTCTGTCAGTCTGTAAATGAGACTTTACAGTTTACCATCATGTGAAATCCTAGGGACAAAAGTGTCTCAGACGTTTACCTCTCCTTATGGTATCTGATATTGGCATATAAAATGCAGTGAAATTACGTACTCGGAGCCATATGTAGGAGCAGCTGCTTACATGGTATGATCTTGGAAACTCCACAAAAGGTTCCCTGTTCTCAGATATCTCTCCTCACTGTTAAAAGATGCCAGCAGTTATTGTATCACCTCTAACCCTTTTATTCCACAGTTAGGGATAGTGTTTAAAATACAGATAACCCTGATTAAAAAAAAAAAAAAGAATCCATTGAATTTATTAAATTTACTCTAGATAATCCAGTGTTTCTTTAAAACAATATTTAGTTACAAACCTTCCTCTCCTTCCACACACCAAAAATTCAGGTTTATCTGTTTAATTCCTTTACAAGTAGAAAATGTAGCTGAAAACATGGTTTTATTTTTGCCTCTGTGTGATTTGGAAGTAGAGTTGGGGTTTGAGAGAGTTGAAAAAAAATAGGGGCGGTATGGGAGAGAGCCTGTAAGCACTGAGGGCCCAAACAGGGCAAGAGAAGAGCATTCACAAAGGGAGACTGAGAAGGCTCAGCTTTCCTGTGCCTGATTCCTTCTCATCGCTGGAGTTGTATTTATCTGAAGTTTTAAGTCTGTGCCTTTTGTTCCTAGACATGTTGGCAGAAAATTTAAGCTCTGAAAAATGCCCTGTCTTTCCAGTTGTTGCTTAGAAATGCGTGGTAAATATTCCTATTATTCCCCTGCATGGCAAGTAGAGGTTTGGGCATCAATACTTAGGGCCTGGAACTTTGAGCAGTGTCTTCTCAGCTGATGGCCAGAGCCGACACAAGTGACAGAGGAACCTATGACTAATAAGAAAGTGTCGGTGGCTGCTGACAGGGCCCAGGCTACCGATGGCCACTTTACCCGGTGCCTACTGCAGTAGAGGGTCATAGCATGACGTAAGGTATTATTCATTTAGATTAATTTGGCGTATTAATACACTAAAATCTAATAAGCTGGAGTTACTAACATTTTGCCTGTGTGAAAACAGACTTATTTGTGGTCCAGCTAATTTGTAGTTGTTGACACCATAACTGTAAAAACGTTTTTTAAACCTTCTGTTATGCACAGGGTGAAAGACTGAGCCATGCTGTAGGCTGTGCCTTTGCAGCCTGTTTAGAACGTAAGCAGAAGCGGGAGAAGGAATGTGGAGTGACTGCTACTTTCGATGCCAGTCGGACCACTTTCACGAGAGAAGGATCATTCCGTGTCACCACAGCCACTGAGCAAGCAGAAAGAGAGGAGATTATGAAACAAATCCAAGATGCCAAGAAAGGTACAATTTGTTCTACTACAATGTGTGTTTATTTAAAACAGCTTTTCCCAACAGGTTAATATTTGGAAGCTGTCAGGGGCATAGAGAACTCAGCAATATATGAAGACCTTAAGAACAAAGCTGAAAATCTTTACAGAGTGGCTTGTTTAGTGGCTTCAAAGTATTTACTCTGTCCATTAATTTGAACTACCTGGGGAAGCTGAGAGTGCAGTTGAACAAGTTGCAAAGACATTTAAAAGCAAAATTGGGAAAACCTATATCCTGGAACAGATTTTTTTTTTTTTTTTTTTTTTTTTAAATTCTGATGCATCTGATCTCTATGAAAAGCAAATCCTATCAAGGACCTACATCTTGAAGGAAGTGCAAGTCCCAGGTTTAGGCTGCAAAGGACCCACAGATGGTGATGCCAGGTGGAAATGCAGGCAGAGATATCTCAGTGATACTCTATTAGATTATGACTGTTCAGTGCTTTCATGAAAAAAAGGTCACAGATTTTTGAGAAGCTGGCCCCTCACTATTTTTCCATAACCCCATTAATTTTAGTGTGTGGTTTTGCAGAATGTGAGTTTTTTTAAGGTACACTTGGCAGCATAGCAAAAATGCCTGTCCAAACATTCAAGTCACTCAGGAGGCTGTTGTCTGAAGTTGAGGCCAGTGTATTTTAGAACTGAGTGATAGGGCTTAGGGAAAAAATGCTTTGCATTCTTGTGTATAACTTAGGCTGAAACCCAAAACAAGGAGTATTTTTAAATTAAAAAGTTTGGTTTAAATATACATTAATATAATTCTGCTAATTTTTTACTATATTCTTTTAATTCTAAACCTGCCATTTTAGGTAACATCAGCTTCCCAGGTGGCACTAGTGGTAAAGAACCCGCCTCCCAATGCAGGAGCTTTAAGAGACTTGGGTTCATCCCTGGGTTGGGAAGATCCCCTGGAGGAGGGCATGGCAACCCACTCCAGTATTTTTGCCTGGAGAATCCCATGGACAGAGGAGTTTGGCGGGCTACAATCCATGGGGTCACAAAGAGTCGGACATGACTGAAGCGACTTAGCATGCACTCATTAATCTAATACCCAAACAGCTTTTAATTTTTAATCCAAAAAAAAGAATATATGTTTTTATTTGAAATTAAAGTATTGATTATGATTTTTTCATTTCTTATCAACATTTGTGCCAGGATACCAAAGAATAAAAAAAACACAGTGCTATTTTAATTAGACAAATGAATGTGTATATCTGTTATTTAATGTGCTTCAGTGATTTTCAGACCGGAAGCATATTCTTAGATACCACCAAATAATACTTTTTGCTACTACAGCAACTGCCAAAATGCTTGAGTCCTAGCATCTGCAGAGGATTGTGGGGAGTGGGGGGGAAGTAGAGATTGACCACAATGAGAGTGTGTTACAGCAGGTATTCACATGGAAACAGTCTTGTATTTGTTTGCTCCAATTTAAAATTTACTTTTGTATGCTTTTATTCAAGAGAGCCTGTTGTCCATGCCTGCTTTATGACTTAACATCTAATCAAACTTAAGTTTGTTTAGATCCTTCTGACTCTGCCACTTCTAAAGTCCTCTGTCCCCCCACCAGCCAGAAAGCAAACAGACATTGCAAACAGTGCACCATTGTTCTTTAAAAGGCCTCACATTAAGAGTTCATAGGTACTGGGGTTTTTTGTTTTGTTTAGTTTTGTTCAGTGTTTTAATTACTACATGGGAATAGTAGATATACCATGTGACATGAGATTATTAAACCTTTTATTTATCTGAAAAACAGGAGATCTGAGCCCTGCTTCTAACCTGTCTTTTGAGATACATAGGGAAATAGATGGGTAAAATGACCTAGGAGGTTTTTGGGGTTCCTCAGTGGTGTGAGCTCAAATCATTTGAAGACATTGCCCTAAGGTCCTCGTTCTCCTACTTTCTTGAGCTGATACAGATAAGACAGCTGTTGGTTCGTCAGTGGCCCCTGGCAACATTGCCACCTCCCCATCCTCTCCCACCTCTCCCACTCTGGATGCCACTGCCTCTCTGGAGATGAACAATCCTCACGCCATCCCACGCCGGCATGCACCAATTGAACAACTTGCTCGCCAAGGCTCTTTCCGAGGATTTCCTGCTCTTAGCCAGAAGATGTCACCCTTTAAACGCCAACTGTCCCTGCGCATCAATGAGTTGCCTTCCACTATGCAGAGGAAGACTGATTTCCCCATAAAACACACAGGTAACATGGCATCCCCAACTCCCAAGGGCTCAGGTACTGAAGTGTCACGTCACCTCCAGTGGAGTCCCTGATCCCATCAAACTATCTACCCCTCTTCTGAGGCTGTTTGGTGGCTGTGTATATCTTGTATCATTTCCCATTGGCAGAAAATGGAGGTTCATGGAGAGAGATGGGAGTTGTTCATTTCTTTTCAGCAATAGGTTAACAGAGCCATGATGGGAATTCCTAGTCTGAGTTACACGGTTTGTGATTTGTCCTGATGAAAGTGTACCTGCTTTCAGACATCAAGGGTCTCAAGTTTCCCTTCTTATTCTGCCATTTGGGACCCAGCAGGGAATTAATTTAAAAGGCTTTGGAAACACATCCAGTTAAATAGCACCACTGTCAGATGTACCAGAAGAAATAGATAAGTTCTCTTTGTCCTTGTGGCTGGTTGGCTCCATAGGTAGGAAACTCTAAACGGGTCTCCTGTATAAATCTAAGATCTGTTGTTCATCAGAGACAGTGGGATTTCACACATATTCATTACCTTTCAGAGCTGTCACACAGGCCTTTGTGTGGCCTCTGTACAGCTGAGCCAACCCCACTAGCTCTATCCTCATCATAAGATCCGGAGCTCAGGTGTCGGATCCGGTCAGTGCTTTTATAGGCCCTGTTTCACTCTGCTCTCAGGCATGTCGAGCCAGCGCTGTAACGGAATCGGAGGAAGCTGTGTCTCAGTAGGCCACTCTCATTGCTGGTGGCGCAAAAGCACCGAGATTCAGGTTCTTTGATGGATAAAACTCGACCTAAAGAACAGTTAAACTAGATCATTACTGAGGGTCTTACCCACCTCTCAACTCCAATAAAAACCAAAACTCCAGATGCTTCAAGTACCTCATTTTCAATTTCCCTCTGGAGCAGGCGGGAAACAAAACCACTATTCTCTTTTCACATTTGAGCAGACAGAGCTTCAACACATATAATGAGCTTCCTCCATGACACAGAAGTATTCCAGAGTCAATATTAAGAACAAAGCCTCTAGAGTCCTAGACCTCAGTTCACGTTTTCATGTTAACACTTTGGAGAAAAATGACAGTGATCACACTGTCGTAGTTTATGACAGAGAAAAGGACTGAGTGCCCACTGGTGCCCCTGACTTTAACCCATTTTTCTCAAAAGAGTCACTGAGGGCCTCTAGAATTTAACTCACATCACCAGCTTGGGGACCTGGTTGGAAGACAAACAGGTTGCATGTGTCTTCTAGAAAAATTTCACTGGCACAAAAAGAGAGCAGCGTGTTTTCAACAGTGTCACCAGGAGAGGAAATACAGAAATCTGGGGATTTGCAAGGGAGGAAGGTAGACCTTAGTGCAGGAATTGTTAGCATTCTGTACCTTCTCATGTAAAAAGCCAGTGAATAGTGGTAAGTGTCTTGAAGTTGCTTTTATAGCCCCACCTGACAGTTGAGTCTTTTTCTTCCACAAATAACAGAGGCAGTGTAAAATGCCATCTCACATGACACCGTTCTGTTCCAGACTTGTTCCATTTTTCTGTCTGGAGCCATCTTCTGTCTGTCTTGCAGTGCCAGAGGTAGACGGCGAAGCAGAGAGCATCAGCTCCCTGTGCTCACAGATCACCAGTGCCTTCAGCACACCCTCTGAGGATCCCTTCTCATCCGCCCCAATGACCAAACCAGTGACGGTGGTGGCACCACAGTCTCCCGCCTTTCAAGGTTGGTGCTCACTTAGCCTGCGATTTTCTTTGAAACTAATACTTTCACGACACTGATCGCTAGTGTAAGTTGGCATCCTGTGCTTCCCAAGACCTGGTCAGACCCACTGCGTTTCCCTGTTTGATACTGACTCAGGTTCGTTGCATTTCCCTGTGCGACAGTGTCTTTGTGCTTTGTTCCCTCCTGTTTCCTGAGATTGTCTGCATTTTGCATGTGCCTGCCCTCCTTTCACGCCATCCTGTCAGGAGCATCAGTAGTCCCAACCCACTGCTTTATTTGCTACTTAACTGTTAAGAGACAAAGCACCCAACCAGTTCTCCAGAAATAGCAGTCATCAGAGTTGGTTCTAGCTTCATGCTTTCTTTACCACAGTAAAGAAAGCTGGGGTGATTTTGCCCCCTTGGGAAAAATTTAGCATCCATTGTCTGGAGATGTTTGGGTTTTGTGGTGTGGCAGGGGGTGGTTACTACTGACATCCCAGTGGAGGCCAGGGAGGCCCGTAAACATCCTTCCATGTACACAGTAGCCATCTCACAACAGAGAACAGTGAGGCCCAAAGTAACAGTGGTGCCAAGACTGGACTCAACTGGTCTTTGCCCTTTCACAAGAGTCCCATAAAGAAAAAGGCACTTCTCTTGGCCCTTCAGTTCATTTCATCTTCTATAACAAGTATCCTAAAACTAGTCTTTGTAGCATTGAAGAATTAGTAAAAGTTGTTTTCAGAGATACTGAATTAATAGTATTGACTCAAAAATCACTGCAGATGGTGATTGCAGCCATGAAATTAAAAGATGCTTACTCCTTGGAAGGAAAGTTATGACCAACCTAGATAGCATATTCAAAAGCAGAAACATTACTTTGCCAACAAAGGTCCGTCTAGTCAAGGCTATGGTTTTTCCAGTGGTCATGTATGGATGTGAGAGTTGGACTGTGAAGAAAGCTGAGTGCCGAAGAATTGATGCTTTTGAACTGTGGTGTTGAAGAAGACTCTTGAGAGTCCTTTGGACTGCAAGGAAGTCCACAGTCCATCCTAAAGGAGATCAGTCCTGGGTGTTCATTGGAAGGATTGATGCTAAAGCTGAAACTCGAATACTTTGGCCACCTCATGCGAAGAGTTGACTCATTGGAAAAGACCCTGATGGTGGCAGGGATTGGGGGCAGGAGGACAAGGGGACGACAGAGGATGAGATGGCTGGATGGCATCACTGACTCGATGGACATGTGTTTGAATGAACTCCGGGAGTTGGTGATGGACAGGGAGGCCTGGCGTGCTGCGATTCATGGGGTCGCAATGAGTCAGACACGACTGAATGACTGAACTGAACTGATTGACTCAAAGGTCAACAAAGAGCCTGTATAACTTAAATTACAGATGTTAGAATTTGAGCTTATATAATTGATCTTTCTTCATTTCTTTTGGGAGAGAGCTCAGAAGAAGTTTTGCTGTGCACTTTTTTTGCCTGCACCTGTTGAAAAGCTGTAACATGCTTGTCCTCTAGGAGGGAGTGTCTTTAAAAACAAAACAAAACCTTAATATTCATATGCATCAGGTGGCTTTTCATTTCATCTAACAGATATTTATACTGCCAACAGTAATAGGTACTATTTATTGGGCACTTAGCACCATGTCTGCCATGTACCTCATGGTAAGGACTCATGCATTTTCCTCATTTAATCCTCACAATAGTCCTTTGAGATAGGCATCACAGATAAGGAAAATTAGGCTCAGAAAGATTAAGTAAATTGCCCAAATTACACAGCCAGGATGTAAACCCAAGTCTTTCTGAATATAGTTCCTGTTACATTCAGCTGACTTTGTGCCTATTTACAGGGTAGTGGGTATACAAAACTATAAATAGAATATAGTCCTTTTCCTGCCTTTAGAGGACTCGCAGTTTTTGGGTAAGCTAGTCTTTTAGGCAAGCCCTGGGTCAATAGCACCAATGCCATAAGCATAGTTGCCAAGTCCTAAAGAGAGAAGGATTATGGTGTAAGGCAGGAGAAGGTGCCTGCTTGTCTGCTCTATACCAAGTATAGAGAGCTGGGCGAAGGAGTAGAAACTGATGGGATAGCCATCTGGAGTAAAGGAGCAAGGACTGGATTTTATTAAAGGGAGACAAGAAAAAACAGTAAGTGCCTTAAGACATTATAAACATTACTGAAGGGGAAAAAAATCTTGTAAAAAGATTAAATTAATTCTGTAGCAAATTATAAATTAAGCAAATGAAAACACGTACCAACTTTGATTTCTCAACTAATATGGGGTTTTTGAGAGAATTTATTGAGATGATCAGAGAAGGCAATGGCAACCCACTCCAGTACTCTTGCCTGGAAAATCCCATGGATAGAGGAGCTTGAGATGATGCGCACTAAAGCACTATTCGAGTAGTGCCTCACACATAATAAGGATGATTGTATTAACCATTGTTGGCATAATCTGATCTTTTGAAATTGTGATAGATGATACTTTATCATTATGCCAAAGGCTAAGCTATGTCTAGAATAGATTTTTGCTACTTGTAATACACAGCAGTTCTTTTTAACTTAATTTGAAATTGTTTTTCTAGTTTTTATTACCTCTTTCCCCATAAACATGTTTTTCTAAAAGTCATTTATCAGTACACCCATTTTAATTACAGCCTCTGATTCAGTCTTTGCCAGAACGTTTGTGTATTCATTGCAGATGGCATGGGTATCCCACACCAACTTTTCTGTCTTATCTTTCCACCAGTATTGCATATTGGCCTGACTGACCCAGCTCCAAGGGGTCACCTGTACACCCTGCATGAATTAACTCCATCAATGTTGTCTGCTCCCATTGTAGCTAATGGCACTGACTCAGCCTTCCATGTGCTTGCTGCTAAGCCAGCCCCTACTGCTCTAGCACCCGTAGCAATGCCTGTGCGTGAAACCAACCCTTGGGCCTATGCCCCTGATGCTGCTAACAAGGGAATTGCAGCCACACATTCGGGTAAGGTGACCACACATGGTGGAGAGGATTCTGGGATCAGATAAGTGACCTTGGTGTGAAAATCAGCCATTTACCTTAGTGGGAACCAGGAAGGAGTCCTTTTAGGAAAAGTGGGATCCCTTTTGGAAATAAACTATTAAGGAAGGATGGTGTCAAAGAGGAGCTCTTAGAGGTAAGACTGATAGTTCTTAGGACCCTAGAGCCACCCACAGAGCTTTCATAAGACACAGGTTCCCAGGCCCTCCCTCGCAAGAGCCTGTGTCTGGATCTAGATTGTGCATATGCCTGCCTCCTACAACAGCAGGCCTACAAAAAAGGCTACAAAAAGGCACTTCACCAGGAAGACATGTGTCTGGAAGGCTGGCAGCAAGTCCCTGGTTATTTTCTTCTCATTCTGTTAGAGCAGAAGGTGAATCACCTCAGCTCTTTAGAGTGTGTGCAAGCTGGTTTCTGGACCATAGATGAGCCACACCAGTGGGGGAAGGGTTCTGATGCCAGCCAGCAGCTTCAGTTTTGTGCAGTTGAGCCATCTCGGGCAGCTTCCCGGCATGGCTGAGGTAGACCACAGACACACGGCTGAGATCTCCTGGGTTCTCCCTGTCCTGCCAGGAAACCTCCTCAGCTGGTAATAGACTTTCCTCCCACCTACCAAAACCACAGACCATCCCCCTGGGGGAGCTTGTTCCACATTACGATCATTCAAATAACCGAGCTTATCAGGTGAAGAAAAAAGCCCCTGAAGATCCTGATTCTTCCCTCTCTCCCTCTTGTTGCTTCCAGGGACTGAGTGGGGTCAGTCTTCCGGTGCTGTCTCTCCAGGTCTCTTCCAGGCTGGTCACAGACGCACTCCCTCAGAGGCCGACCGCTGGTTGGAGGAGGTGTCCAAGAGCGTCCGGGCTCAGCAGCCCCAGGCCTCAGCTGCCCCTCTGCAGCCGGTCCTCCAGCCGCCCCCACCCACTGCCATCTCCCAGCCAGTGCCACCTTTCCAAGGAAATGCATTCCTCACCTCACAGCCCATGCCAGTGGGCGTGGTCCCACCCCTGCAGCCAGCCTTTGTCGCTGCCCAGTCCTATCCTGTGGCTAACGGGATGACCTATCCAGCCTCTAACGTGCCCGTGGTGGGCATCACTCCCTCCCAGATGGTTGCCAACGTGTTTGGCACTGCAGGCCACCCACAGGCTGCCCAGCCCCATCAGTCTCCCAGCCTGGTCAAGCAGCAGACATTCCCACAGTACGAGACAAGCAGTGCTACTACCAGTCCCTTCTTTAAGCCTCCTGCTCAGCACCTCAACGGGTCTGCAGCTCTCAATGGCGTAGACGACAGCAGGTTGGCCTCAGGAGACAAGCAGACTGAGGCTCCTGCAGGCACCTGCACGGTGGATCCCTTCGAGGCCCAGTGGGCAGCCTTGGAAAGCAAGTCCAAGCAGCGTACTAACCCCTCCCCCACCAATCCTTTCTCCAGTGATTTACAGAAGACTTTTGAAATCGAACTTTAAGCAGTCCTTATGGCTTATGTATTTTGTCTGTACTTAGGCCCGGGCGGGGGGAGGGGGGGGCGGGGTGGAGGTCAGAGGAGCAAAGGGAACTTTGCATTCCCAACCAGTATGCTTTTCAGTAATCCCAAAGGTCCCCAAGGGCATGTCCAGGCATAGCTAATGTGGATGGGGGTGATTGAAAAAGTGGAGAGACCCATTCCTAGGGAAGAGCTGTTTTGCAGTTAGACTAAGAAAGTCAAGGAGCTGTCATCTTCTGCCCCGCCTCCCTCAGCCACTTACCAGTCTCTGGCGACAGGCAGAAGTATCTGAACAGGAATCTGTATTCAAAGCACATTTACTGGAATATAAAACACAACGGGAAGCAAAACGATCTCCCTTAGTTTTTCAGGCCTTTCACCTACCTGCTCTCAGCACTGGCCGCCTTAAAGATCGAGAACAGGGTGGCCTGTGCCGGGACTGGGGACGAGAGGCAGGCTGTGCTGCTGGAATTCCCAGCAGGGCCCGTCAGGAGCTGCCCAGCAGAGCTGTATTTTAGGGGTAAAGTTGAGCTTCCATTTTGAGTAAGAATAAATATTATAAATATATATATCAAAAAGCCAAAATCTTTATTTTTATGCATTTAGAATATTTTAAATAGTTCTCACTATTAAAAAGTTGTATGAGTTGTAAGTAATCTTGCCAAAGGTAAAAGGGTTAGCTGTAAGAAATTGTACATAAGATTGATTTATCATTGATGCCTATTGAAGTAAACAAGAGGAAGGGCTGGAAGTTGCAGGTGGGATCCCTAGCTCACTTGGTGTCATTTACTGTAAGAAGCACACTGCAACAACAATCACGCTTATGACCAGTACGGTCAGCCAGGTAGTAGTTTTAAATAAAGAGCAAGCAGTATTGTCCTGGTTTTACACCTGTGATGAAAAATTCTAATGTCATTATTTTAATGGGTTCAGTCTAAATAGAGAACGTCTTTTCTTTTCTGTACTGCTGCATTTCCTTCTGTTAATCCTTTAACACTAAGGTGACAATGATGTAATCATATCCATGAGACGGGAACGCGGGTTACCGTGTTGGTTTGTCATGTAGGTCTTGGTGGGTTTTGTTTTGTCCTTTTAAGTTTTGTTCCCACGAGTTTTGTGGGGATGGAGGTCCTAGTCTTGTTAGCACTGCGTGTGTGTGTTATGTGTGTGTGCGTGTGTGTATCCATCCCTCTTCTTGTGAGCCAAACATCCTGTTGTCAGTTGTAGCCACTTGACCTCTGGTAACAACGTAAGATCCCATCTCATTTTTACTTTCGAATGTTTGCCTTACAATCAAATGTAAGTTATATATATATTTGTACTGATGAGAATTTATAATCTGCTTTAACAAAAATAAATGTTCGTGGTAGAAGCTTTTGCCATGAAGAGCTGTTCTTTGCGCTTTTCTCTGTTAGCAAATGAGTTTTAGTTCCTTGTGGTCTTGTCCTCTCTGCATTCTGCTGCTGCTGCAGATCTGTAGTTTGATGGCTAGAAAAAGCTTTCACTGGAGCTAGTATTCTCTTAAAGTTCCTATCTGTACTCATACTCAAGCCTCCGGTCGTTCCTAAGCACATCTCTGATGTCAGATTCTTGCTGCTCCAAGTGCAGACTTGAACCTGGCAGTTGTGTAGAGACACAGAACCTCTGCTCCAGCCCAGACCTAGTTGTCAGAATTTGCATTTTAACAAGACTCACATTCTGAGAATTTGGGCTGCAGCAGTGACTCTGAACCGTGGATATACATGCGAGTCATCTGGGAGCTTTTAAAAACCCTCATATCCAGCCCCTACTCCAGACCAATTAAAATCTCCGGGCAGTAGACCCCCAGCTTCATTTCTTGAAAAAGCTCCCAGTGTGAGAACCACTGGTCTAGACTGAGTTTTACTCTCACCATACCCCACCACTCTGTGACTAGTTCCAAGAGCTAGCTAAGGTCTGGAGTATGCCACCAATTTGACAAATAGTGATTTAACTAGAGAACAGTGGAGTCCAAGAAAGTAGTCCTTACCTTCCAATTTCTATAGCCAAACCAGCCACGGTACATGGAAGGGGATGCACCTCAATGGTTTTTAAAACTGGAAAGAAAAAAAGACCTCTGTCCTGGCCCATGTTTCTGTTGCTGAATGAGAGGTAGACCAAGAAGTATCACTCACCCATGAAGCAATTGTTTCTTTTCCAGCTAGAGTGTTGGTAATAGAAATCACCTGTCCCAGTAATGCTGGTTTTTCCTGTGCCCCAGAAAGACCTCTGTTACTAGGCCCAGCCCGTCCTTTGGGGGATTGGGAGAAGGTTAAAGTGGAAAGGGACTTGGAAGCTCATTGAAACCAGGCCTCTTAGCATCAAGGCCTTAAGAGGCTGAGAGAGGAGGAATGACCTAACTCTGAAACCACTTCCCTCTTCCCTTTCTTAACATCGCCCTCCCTTCCACTGGTCCCCCTATCCTGTTGGTACTGTGTTTTACAATAGCCTGGTTTTTAGTTTTCATTATCTCCCACTTTGCTGAGGGCTTTCACCAACTTTGTGCTAGGAAGGACTTGAGAGACTGGAGTGATGAACCATATCTGGACCCCAGATGGGACCTAGTTCTAGCAAAGAATGTTTCCCTAACATACACACCAGGAGTTAGTTACCTTCCCCAATCAGATAGGACACACCTCCCCACCCAGCTTTCAGCAAAGTGAGAACCCTGGTAGCTGGCTTTAAGAACACAGTGAGCTGATCCTGTATAACAAATTATAGAGAGAAACTGTCAAGTGAAAGGTGTCCTTATTGCAAACAAGTGGCCGCTTCTTGACAACCCAGCAGGCACCGGTGAAGCCAGAGAAGCCGATACCGCTGGGACTGCTGCTGCTGGCACTCCACGGCAGGGGGCGGCTCTGACCAGGCCAGTGTCTGCAGAGGAGAACTCCCTCCTCAGCCAGAGAGGGGAGACTGAGAGCCTTCTCCCAGTGCTATGAGCTGTGTCTCTGCTGCCAGACGGGCTGCGTGGGCAGCTGGACACGGGAGCAGCTGGCGCAGCAAAAGCTGGAGTAGTACTCGTTGCCGCAGAGCCGGGCCTGCAGGATCAGGTCACAGTTGGCCAGCTCCGGCTGGTCGACACAGTCCCTGCTGGGGTCCCGGGGGTGGGCGGCCAGCACTGCGAGACACCGGTGGGGAGAGGGTGGTGAGAAAGCTCCGTGTGGCTGGAAACTCACCTGCCCTGTCATTTCCCTAAAGGAGAGCAGCACTGTAACCGCCAGGTTCCCAAAGATGCCGGTCACTGTATCCCGGTAACACGTGTGTGTCCAGCTGAGGGCACACGGTCTGCACTGCCCTGGGCCCCACTTCGGCATGCAGTGGGCCTCCTGTTACCCTTTTGTAGCTCTCCCCCACCCCCACCGCTCGCCCCAGTGCACAGCCCATCGCAGACCCCCAGATATTGACTCTCCAGCTGATTAAACATCTCTGGAAGTTAACCCCCTGCTCTGACTGAGACCTGAAGAGCCGCATGAATATATGCCCGTGGCCTCTGGACAAGGAGAGCAGGGTCAGCCCCAAGCACAGTTTTGAGTTGGCAAAAGCGGTCTCTCTCTCACTGCTGGTTTCCTCCCACTTAAGCGTTCTGTGCCTTCAGTAGCCCCAGCTCAGTCACTTAGCTCCCCAGCTTTCCAGTTGTTCCCACTTCCCCCAGAGACAGCAGAGCCCGTCAGGCCAGTGACGGGAGGACAGGCTATGAGCAGTGGCGCTGATGCAACACTGAGCGCAAAGCGCCGGGCACCTCCCCTCTGAACCTGCTCGTCGCGTCCATAACTTATAAATCACCGTGGGACTTTGATTCTGTTGCTTTGTCTTCGGACTGAAGTCGCTTTGTCTAGTTAACCTCCCTTTTCTTTCTGGGAGGGGCTCTCAGGGCTCAGCTTGGCTTAGGCCTGACAGCAGCTCCCCAAAGTCACCTCACGGGGCTGCAGAAGGCCCCCTCCACGCCCTCCCCCCACATACAACTAGTAGACAACACGTGAGCAGCCGACGGCTTTGTGAAGGCTGGCTCATCAGTGTGGCAAGAGCGCGAACCACCTACATTCACATAAAGAACAAGCTGTTTATGCTTATTTTTAACAATCATCTCTTTCGTTATCAACTTAATCTCAGCTGTCCTAGCTCCTGGACTCATCACAGGCAGAGGAGCAGGTGCCAGGCGTGATGGTACAGGCTGGGCACCATCGTGGCTCTGCCCCTTCCAGCCAGGGGACTTGGGGCAAATGGTTACATAAGCTCTCCGTGTCTGCTCTCTCATTTGGAGTTAATGAGATAGCAACTGAAGCACATAGTAACCATGGCTAAAATAAGCAGCACGTAACGGGCATTCCCATTCCAAATGAGTGAGCCCCACTCCCCATGTTTTAACCTTACAGTATTTTCTGTTTCTCACCTTAAACCTTTAGGTAAAAAGCTTGAGAGCACTTTGTTGTACAGCAGAAACTAGCACAACATTGCAAAGCAATTATACGCCAATAAAGAAAAAAAGAGAAAGCAAGCTTGCAAGCTGTCCCCAGAGTGGAACCAGCTCAAGGCCCCTCCCCCTTACTAACACTGCAGTCCAGCATGCCGCCAAACCATGAACAGGGCAGTGAGGCAGCCTCAAGCAGTGAAATGCCACCAAAAGCTTAAATGGGTGACGGCAGATACATGCAGCTTAACTGACGGAACAACACAGAGAGGAAGATAGCTTCTCCTTAAGAGGTGCCCTCCTCCCCTAAAGAAAGTGTCTCAGATTACCAACACTCATCTAACGGGGCAGAAGAAAGACGGCCAGACTGAGGCCATAAGTGTGCCGTCCCCGAGGCAGTCCCATCACACCATTTCATCTTGGTGACCAC
This sequence comes from Bubalus bubalis, assembly GCF_019923935.1. Classification (NCBI taxonomy): domain Eukaryota; kingdom Metazoa; phylum Chordata; class Mammalia; order Artiodactyla; family Bovidae; genus Bubalus; species Bubalus bubalis. The sequence continues at coordinate 18,551,941 of NC_059167.1, forward strand.
GCATCATTAGGAGCACCACCAAACTTCAGCGTCAATTGAGTTTCTGGTTCTACTTTGGCTTCCCATGCAGACACATCTCTACCTAATCACAGACATGCCTATGTGGGGGCCCCCTGACAGCAATCTCTCTCACTTAAATCTGCACTCTGGCCTGTCTCAAGTCTTATAAGTTTGGTAAGTATGTGGACAAGAGATCTATCTGCTGGGCACGACTGAGGTGAAAAGCGGCCCCTGCAGGATGGTGCCTTCACCAAGGTACCACCTTCACACACACAAACACTCAGCCTGAGCACCCAGTGATGCCAGGCCCTGCGCCGGGCCCTGGCTGGGTTCCAGTCCCTGTCTTCATAAACTGGAAGCCCACGGTCAGTCCCGCTCACTAAGCAACATTTCTACCAGACTGCAACCTCTAACCTGGCCAGTTCCGGGCTCAGCCTGGCAGATAGGAGGCAGCCAGGCCCAAGGCCCTGTGTGGTCCTGGTGAGGTGCTATGGCCCCAACAGCCGTGACCGTCCAGGCCAACCAGCACAGCTGGGCCCTGGCGGTTCCCTCCCAGGGCTGTTTCGGGCCATGTGACGACTGGCCCGCCCCAAGTCACACAACCAGGAACTGGCAGAGCCCCTCCGGCTGCAGAGCCCGTGCCCTCCGCATCCAGCTGCACATGGCCAGCTCCCGAAGACAAGCAGCTGCCTGGGGTGGCCCTTCCTTACCCGGTGGGACCACCTTCACCTCGGTGCTGCGGCTGACGGCCTGGCTTCCACGGTAGGCACTGCACGTGTAGGAGCCCTCGTCCCTGGCCCGCAGGTTGTGGATCAGCAGCGTGCCGTCCGGGGACTGGTGCACACGGTGGCCGTCGGCCCGCACCGGCAGCCCGTTCCTGGAGGGGAGAGGATGCTGGGAGAACCTCCAGGCTCTGGAGGGTGCTGAGCTGGTTCTCCCAGGGCTGGGGAGGAGGCTGTCTAAGGCTCCCTCCAGAGCCACCCACTGACCCAGACGCACTCAGGGCAAACCTCCTCCGAGCCTGGGGACACTGGGCTATTTCCCCCCTGGAGTGTCGGGGGGGCTCAGATTACCCCAGGATCCCGAGTGCCTAGCCTCGTCCTGACATACTGCAAGGAGGAAGGGGGCATCAAACTGTTTGCTGAATGAATAAAAGCCCAGCAGACTTGGGGTAAAAGACCACCCAAAGCCCCCAGAGCTGAGTGGAGCCCAGTGTTTCTCAACCTAGCAGAGCATCCGCCACCCAGGGGACATCTGGCAACACCTGGAGACTTTCTGTGGCCATGACGTGGGAGGGAGTACTACAGGCACCCCGAGGCTGGACACGGCTAAACATCCCCCAGTGCACCCCGACAACTAAAACCATCAGCCCAAAACGTCGACAGTGCCGAGCCTGAGAAGCTCTGGTGTGTAGCCCGACCAGCAGAGAAGAGAGTGGTCCTGGCGGGGCTTCCCCATTAAGGGAGGCAGGCGCTGTAGCCCCTTCCCCTGGCACCAGGCCAGGAGCCGGGAGCAGACATGAGGGGGAGGGGTGCAGGTGGCAGCAATGTTCTGCACAAAGGTGGACCCCCCCGCCCCCAGTTTGGGCTGTGGAGCTCAGGGTGAGGGCCTAAGGGCCAGGAACAGAGCCTCACCTGGACCATCGGATGTTCACGCTTTCTCCTGCCACCACACACAGCAGCCTGGCCGTGTCCCCTTCCGGCACCTCCATTGTAGAGGGCAGCCCTGTGATAGTCAGCTCCCCTGGGCCCAAGGAGGGGGCACTGTCAGCCACGGCATGCCCGCGGTGCCCCTCCTGACCCCAGAGGCCACTGGCCACACGCACCCGCCCACTCAGGCTGCGCCTCACCCAGCACTCGGAGCTGGACCCAGCGCTGGTCCCGGTCATGCCCGTTGAACGCGACACACGTGTAGAAGCCTCCATCCTCCACAGCCACGCGGCTGATGACCAGGGAGCCGTCGGACTGCAGCTGGTGTCTGGGGAGGCCAAGCACAGTCAGGTGGCTCCATCCCAAGGCTCCCAGTGGGTGGGAGGGGGGTCAGGGTCTCCTGTCCCCTGGTGAGAGGCTGAGTGGGCCCTGCCGGTCAGCGGGGTCTGACCACCCTCCAGCTGCTGGCACTCTCGTTTACTTAACGACGCCTGACTTTAAAACCTGGCAACAAGCAGATCATTGCAAGTTTTCGGATACAAAATAATTCTGGTTTGGGTTTCGAGGTTTTTTTCCTACACTCGTTTATTAGGCTCGGCCCTAGTTCAGTCACTTAGGAGCTGGGTGGTGTTAAGCTTCTGTGCGTCATGCGGATAAAACAGCACCCCTTTAGCTCTTCTGCACGTCACGTGAAAGAGATTAAGCCTCAGCACAGGGCCCATATATGTTTGCTCTTATGATTACAGCCAGAAGGGTGTCTGCCTCCACTTCCTCCCAACAGGCCGTCACCTATTGGCTGGCTTCTTACGATTGTCCGCTAGCCACACTCTGGAAAGGCCCAGAGATCCCAGCGTGGTCTGCCCAAGGAGCCCTCTGCCCAGCAACCCCGTCTCTCAAGAGGCCCTGGGGTCGCGCTCAGGTCTGACCAGGGGACGGCATCTGCCCAGACGGGGCGGGCCCAGAGGCAGGACAGGGGAGGGGAGCTGAACAAACCTGGAGGAGGAGAGAGGCTGCCCGTCTCTCTGCCACTCGATAGTCGGGGGCGGGAAGCCCTCAGCACGACAGGTCAGCCGGACCCGCTGGCCCGGCTGGGCGTCCAGCACCCCGGGCTGGCTCCGGTCCAGACGCACCCTGCAGAGCAAGCATCACTCAGCTGTGAGGGGGCTCCTCGCCGCTGCCTCCTCCCGACCATGCCTGGGGACGGGCTCCTCGCCGCTGCCTCCTCCCGACCATGCCTGGGCACGGGACCCCTACCCGGCCTCATGGGCCCCTTCTCCCCACAACCCTGACCAGATTCTGCTCTCCAGCCTCAGCTCCTTGTTCTGGTTGGGAGACATCGACAAGTATCTGGGACCCAGGCTCAAATCCAGCTCCGGCTTTCTCACCTCTGCCACCCAGAATTTCTGCGTCCTGCCCACCCTGCACCGGTCCCTGACATGGGCCCCTCCAGCCCTCTGCACCCGCTCTGTAAACTCCCTTCTTCAAGGCCGGCTCAGCCCTCTAGCTCCTGAGGCCGGGGGCCAGGATGGGCTCCGCTCCCCAGTGCTCGCGGTGGTGGGCAGGACTCCCCATCCCCGCTTCAGAGGCCAGGCACCGGGAGCCACGTTCGCCCTCCCCTCCCAGAGCCCTGAGCAGGCGGCCGGCAAGCCCGGTCACAGCACACGGCGGCCTGGGACTGTCCACTCGCCCTCCTCTCACCCACCGAGCCCTCCCCGACCCCGACCCGTGGTGGCCCAGGCGGCCGGCAGACAGCGCTGAACACCACACCTGGTCAGGGGCCACGGGTGCGAGGCCCCACGACTGGGGTCCCGAAGACTGTGGTCCTGGGCTGGGTCCCTGGTCTCGGGGAAGTGCCTTGGTTCAGCCTCAGAAGGCATGGCCACGTCACCCCCTATTGTGAGGCCAGAAGCAAGGGGTGAGCTGTGGGGAGAAGCGGGTGGAAGAACGGTGCCCATGAGGCTGGCGGGGGACCAACGAGAAGTGAGGGCCACACGGGGCAAGACGTCCGCCCCAGGCGACCTGCAGCGCCAGGGCCCAGCCGCCAGGATGCCGCGGCCCGCTTCCCGCCCTAGTCCCCCAGTGTGGGGGCGCCCTGGCTGGTACCCCCACCCTGGGGCCCAGAAGAACCCAAGGGTGGATTAGGTGGGGTGGGGATGAGACCTGTGACGCGGAGCTGGACCTGCTGAGAGGGACGGTCTGGCCCGGGCCCACCACAGCTGTAGGTGCCCGCGTCCTCCGCCCTCAGGGGGCCGATGACCAGGGAGCCATCGGACTGCAGCTGGTGCCTAAGGGCGGGGAGGGGGCTTGAGCACTGTGTCCTGAGGCAACAGTGAGCCTGGCTCCCACTGGAGGGGCCTGCCCCCTGCTCTCTCACCCTCCCATCCCCGGGAATCGGAGGGGCTGGGCAGGGAAGCGGGCTGGCTGCACCCACCTGTCAGAGGAGACGGGCCACCCGTCTTTCTGCCACCTGGAGTGGGGGTCCGGGGAGCCGTCCTCCGGGCAAAAGAGCCGCACCAACTGCCCCAGGGCTGCCTGCACCACAGAGGGCTCTGAGCCCGCCAGAGTGATCCTGGGAAGGCGGGACAGAGAGTCACGTGAGGGCCAGCATCAGGGACTATCCCTTCATCAGGGCGTCCCCACAGCAAGCATGGTACCCCGTCATGGGTACCAGAGGTACTTCTCATGGAAGCCACTCTCCAGATGTCTGGGGAATCAAAAATCTCCCCTCCCCACCCCCAAAATACCCACAGGCATTGTGCCCTCAGCTTGTTCCCGTAAGAGCACAGAACACGGACCTCCCTGGTGGTCCCATGGCTAGGAAGCACCTCCCAGTGCAGGAGACATAGGCTCAATCCCTGATCTGAGAAACCCGCATGCCAAAGGGGAACTAAGTCCCTGAGCCACAGCTACTGAAGCCCGCACGCCCAGAGCCCGTGACCCAGAACCAGAGAGGAAACCCTGCTCGCTGCAGAGAGAGAAAACCCCACACTAGCACAGGCAAAAAAAAATGAGCACAGATTAGGCACAGGGCCCCAGGATGGACAGCATGGGAGAGAAGCAGCTGGGCAACCAAACGCACGCCGGATCCCTCGGGAATTCAGAGTTTTGTTTTTAATCTTCCCAGTTCTCATTAATATGACACAAAGAGTGACAAGGACCGGGATCCACACTAAACCTGTGAGATCATATCACCATCTTACAGGTCGAGAAACTGAGGCTCCGGGAAGCTGGATGACTTGCCAGAGGTCATGAAGCTCTGAAGCTTCAACTAGACAGGCCCTGGACCATACCCGCAAGATCTGCTGGAAAATTCAGGCACCACCATCCACCCGACCCTGGGCAAGCCTCATGTCTCCAAAGCCTGAGGTTCCCCACCTGTGGAATGATGGTAGCAAAGCCCTCCAGCTGGAAGACTCCAGGTGAAAGGTGGAAGGAGGCCCAGCTGATTTCAGGGTTTTAGCCCTAAAAGGCTCAGCCTCTGGCCTGCCTGCATCCCTATCCCCATCCCACCTAGGGAAGGGGGGGCCTCACCTGTAGGAGGAGCCACGGGAAGGAGGCGCTGGTCGTCCTGCATCTCCGCTCAGTCCAGGGGGACTGGGCCCAGTCTCCTGGCCCCAGGGCCCCTCTCCAAAGGCCTGTCTGTGGTCCATCACCCCCGGCCCAGGCTCTTGGTCTTGCCACCGGAGGCCACCAGACGGCAAGGGTCCTCTCTGGACCACGGGCCCCGGCCCATGCTGGCTAGCCTCCTGCTGGCCCCCAGGACCGCTGCCGCCACCATCTCCATGGGTGCTCTGGCCAGAGGCCCCGGCCCCGGGCTGGGGTCCCCGGCAGGCACTCACACACTCCTCTTCCGAGGCAAAGTTGTTGGCATTGCCATGGCAGCCGCCATACCAGAAGCGGTTACACTGGCCCACGGAGGGGACGAAGTACCAGCGGGCAGCCCAGTCGGTGCAGGAGCCGTGGGCACTGGGCAGCAGGCACCGCACGGGGTACACTGAGGGGGGCAGGAAGCACGCAGGTCACCGGGACCCAGTAGGGAAGCTGCAAACGCAGCCCGGGACTCAGGAGCAAGGCCCTCCCCAGCTTCAGCGCACATCCACACTAATGCCGGGGCCTTGACTGACTCTGGGGACAGACTCTGCTCACTGCCCTGGGACCCCAGCAGAACCAGCCTGTTCTGCACCCCCAGAGCTGGAGCCCTGCAGAGGATCAGGGCTGTGACCTCCCTGGACGGGCTCCCTCATGCTCCTCCCCACCCGACCCAGGCCCCCAGCGCACACAGAGCAGCCCCAGGGCCAACCCTTGACGTGCTTCATGCAGAAGGAATACCCCCAGCCCTGAGCCCCCACAGGCTGCCAAGATGCCCAGGGAGGGGGCCCACCCTTGTTCCTGGGGCCCCTTAGCAGCTCAGAACCTTCTCCAGCCCCCAGCCTAGCCATCCTTCTCCGCACTCAGATGTGACCCTCCAGACCCCCCACTTAAAGACCCCCCACCCAGCTCCCTGCAGACTCTGCCCCCTGGCTTCCGGCATCCCCGGGACGGTCCTTAGCAGCTCCACGTGGGCATGTGCTCCCACCTCACGGTCCTTCCTCCAAGACGCATCTCAGGCAGGGTGGCCACCCCATCCATCCCAGTCCTGACCACCCCCCACTGCCTCTGGAGGGGGCTGAGCCCCAAGGGGCAGCACAGGTCTTCCTTCTCCGTGGACTCCCCACCAACCACGCTCCCGGCTCCCACAGGCAGCCAGGCGGCCACGAGTGCAAACTCAGGGGCGAGGATGACCTGTCGGGCAGGATAATCCAGCACCATTCTCCAGCCCAGGAACTGGCAGGTGCCAGGAAGTATTGGTAGAAGAAACAAGTGATAAGCCAGCCAGGAGGAAGTCGGGGGGCTCTGGGGGGCGGGGCAGTGAGCAGAGTGGGACGAGAGCCTTCCCACCAATAAGGACAAGGAGGATCGGCCACTCACCAGAGCTAGGCTGGCCCACACAGCCTTCCCCCAGAGGACCCACTGCAGAGGCCACGTGGTCATAGCAGCAGCCGAACTGGGAGCCCCGGCACTCGCTGGGCTCATTCTGCTGGGCCTGGGGCCAGTGGGCATTGGGGACCTGGGGAGAGAGCCCAGGATTGGGAAGTTATATGGAGGTCTGGCTCTTGGTAGGAGGACTCTAGGCTGCTGGGGGGAGGATGGCAGGAAGAGAGAGGGACAGAACTATGACCCCATTGAGCAGAACCCCAGCCCTGGAGATCACATCCCGGAGAAGGGCCCGGGTCTTTCAGACAGGGCCCATCACGGAAACCTGTGCTTTCGAGAGGACAAGACAGGCCAGCAAGCTTCAGGGACCTCCCTCCTCAAGGTCAAAGCTGCCATGAGGCCACGTCACAGCAGCACTGAGCAGGCTTCCGGGCTGGACTCGTGGCCCTGGGGTGAGCAGACACTCACTGTGGAGGCCGCTGCTTTCGATCCTGGCCTGCCCCCAGCGTTGTCGCGTCCGTAAGAGCTCGTGCAGCCCGCCTGATGAGGCCCCTTGGCCACAGTCACCCCATCAGGGCAGCACCCGAACCTGGAAAGACATCACAGCCCTGACCCCTGCCCCACCAGGGACCCTGAGTTCCAGCACCCCAGGATCCAAGCTCTGAGGCTCCCTGAGCCAGGGGGCTTGATCAGGTGAGGATCCAAGTGGAGAGACGGGGGGCCCTTATGTGCAGGGCGAACCATGTGGCAAACCCCAGTCTCCACCACGTTCACTCACCACGTAGGGGCTGCCAGGGAGGGCAACATGAAGACAATAAGCAGAGCTAAACTCTTAATAATCAACAGATCCTCAACTCACACATCCCACCACAAAACCAAGAAGGTGGAAAGTCACCTGAGCTCCCCAGACACCAGGTTCCCAGGGAGGTTTTACAGAATGGAGGCAGCTGGGAGGTGGGGCAGCAGAAGGGGTCAAAGGAGCCCAGGGCTTACTTCCCCTCCACCAACCAGCAGGTGGGAAGGAAGGCGAAGGAAGGAATGTATCGAAGCCCCTGTGGGCCAGGCACCACGTGATTTGGTCCATCCTCACAGTGGCCCCAGGCAGTGGCTGTCACTGTTCCCCATCCTCAGCAGAGAAAGCAGGATCAGAGAGGTTAAGTAACTTGCCCCAAGTCACACAGCTGTGTTGCTGGCTGAGTTGAGACTCACCCCCAAGCTGCTGACTCCAGAATCGTGGCCCTTAGCACTCCAACCCGAGAGAGCAGGAGCCTGATTTGGATCACAGAGCTAGAATTCATACCCTACTTGCCTTCTCCAAGCCTCAGGCTATATCTCAACAGGCTGACCTCTGCAGAGAGAGCGGGGGGCTTTTTTCCCTAACCCAGCAGGTTAGGGAGATCAGCGCAAAGAAGCCAAGTCCCCAGTTCTGCCCAGACTGGGCAGCTCAGACACAACAGCCCTGGAGTCCCGCTCCTGAGCTCTGCTAACCTACCCTACCTGCTCTGAGCAAAGACACTGCCCTGCCTGCCCATCAGACACCCCGCAGAAGACACACCTTCCCTCTCTGACCTGGGGAGGGGCAAGAGGCACCCACCTGCTCTGCTGACACGAGGCCGCCCCAGGGCAGCCTTGCCACTGTGGCCCAAGGGACACAGTGTGGCCATCAGGGCAGCACCCGTGGGAGCTCAGTCTGCAGTCGCGGGGCCCCGAGCCCGGCCGCAGAGGCTGCTGGTATGAGGAGAGGTACAGAGATGGGGCGGGGCCCGGGGCTGACAGGAGTGGGCTCTGGTCTCCTCTGGGGTTACCCCGTGCTGAGGGCTCCTCCTGGAGTGCCCACCACTGGTCTCTGAAACCTAGAAAGAGGAGGAAACAAAAGATCCATGATGTCTCTGTTTGACTCCTCACCCTCCGTCTTTGTCCATGTCAGACCTTCCTCTCCACATCCCTTCCTCCACAACCACTTGCCCCCCCACCCTCAACGTCCATCCCAAGGGCCCCCGGGGTTGGGGGCTTTCACCAAGCTTCTCACCTGAGGCAGAGGCCTCCCGTGGGCCCAAAGACATCCGGGGGTCCCTGGGGCTGGTGTGCACTTCCGGCATGCTGGGGACCTCTGCAGGAGCGGGAGCGTCAGGGCACAGGGGGATGGCCACCCCCCCACCAACATCTGCTCCCACCCCACCGCTCAGGAAGGACCCGGGAAACCCAGGAGAGCAGAAGTGAAGAGCAGCAAGCTTGTGTTCTTGTCAACACCCTTCCCAGGTTTCAAAAGAGTCTCTCGTCACATAGAAAACGCCCGTGTCAAGTGTTCAGCAAAGAGAAAAGCTGCGTGTAAAGAGAGCATTTACATTTGATCCCAACAACATAAAAAATGGTAACACAAAAATGTTTAATTGGATTGAGGAAAACATAATCCAATTTTTAAATGGGCAAAGAACTTGAATATAAGACTTTTCCAAAGAAGACACAGGGATGGCCGATAAGCACGTGAAAAGATGCCCAACACCATCGGCCATTAAGGAAATGCAAACCGGAGCCACAAGGAGATGCCCCTTCACAGGTACTAGCGTGGTTCTAACTAGAAAGACCGAGATCACAAGGGTCAGCGAGGATGAGGATGAGGATGGATGAGTTCCCACGCAACTGCTGGTGGGAATAAAGAATGGTGGAGACACTGGGGAACCAGCCTGGCAGTCCCTCAAAACAGTTACACAGTTACCATACAGCCCAGAAACTCCACTTCTAAGTATAAACCCAAGAGAACTGAATATAGACACCCACACAGAAACTTCTACATGAATATTCATAGCATCATTATTCACTAAAGCCAAAAGGTGGAAACAACCCAAATATCCATCCACAGACACGCGGATAAACAAACTGGGAACATCCGTACGACTGACTGCAATTTAGCCATAAAAAGCAGTGAAGTCCTGATGTATGCCACGACTTAGACGAACCTCAAAAACATTCTGCTCGGTGAAAGCAGCCAGATGCAAGAGGCACACTATTCCTTTCACCGGATGTACCTAGCACTGGCAAATCCAGAGAGACACAGCGATCCGGCTACCAGCGAAGAGGCTCAGGGTTAATAGCATAGAGACACAGCGATCCGGCTACCAGCGAAGAGCCTCAGGGTTAATGGCATAGAGACACAGCGATCCGGCTACCAGCGAAGAGGCTCAGGGTTAATGGCATAGAGACACAGCGATCCGGCTACCAGCGAAGAGGCTCAGGGTTAATGGCATAGAGACACAGCGATCTGGCTACCAGCGAAGAGGCTCAGGGTTAATGGCATAGAGACACAGCGATCTGGCTACCAGCGAAGAGGATCAGGGTTAATGGGGGAGTGATTAATGGATGGGCACAGAGTACTTTTATGGGGTGGTGAGAATTTTTGAAACTAGAAAGACTGAGGGCAGGTGGAGAAGGGGACGACAGAGGATGAGATGGTTGGACGGCATCACCGACTCAATGGACGTGAGTTTGAGGAAGCTCCGGGAGTTGGTGATGGACAGGGAGGCCTGGCGTGCTGCAGCCCATGGGGTCACAAAGAGTTGGACATGACTGAGTGACTGAACTGAACTGAGAGAGCTGGTGGTCATACAACCTTGAGAACAAATAAGAGCACATTGTACACATTAAAGTGGTTAACTGTGTGTGATTGAATTTCACCTCAATAAAAAATTCCATATTAAAAACAACTGAATTGATAAATGAAGAGACAGAGAGTAGATGATGAAAGTGTAATTACAACAAAATAGTAATTGTAGAACTTGATGGTGGGCACATGACTGCTTGCCACACAGCTCTTCATCTTTCCTGTGTGTTCAAGTTTCTCCGCGTCTCTTGTCCAACTTGGCAAACTTACTCAATATCACGAACTGTACCGTTAGAATAGGTGAATTTTATGGTGTATGATAATTAACCTCAATAAGGTTTTTAAAAAGATTTTTCATCACAAAATGTTACAGAAAAAATGCAAAAGGCTGTAGAGAAAATGAAGACAACAGGAGTTTTTAAAAATGATGCCCAAAATAATACTAGCACGATATGGCCAAAATGCTCACAGTGACTACAAAGCAGACTCACCAGCACAGAGAACAGAGCTATGGTTGCCAAGGGCAGGGTGGGAGTGCGGGGTTGGCAGATGCCAACTACTACATAGAGAATGGATAAACAACACGGGCCTACCACATCGCACAGGGAACTGTATGCAGCATCCTGCGATGGACCACGCGTGCTAAGTCGCTTCAGTCACGTCCAACTCTGTGTGACCCCATGGACTAGAGCCCGCCAGGCTCCTCTGTCCGTGGGATTCTCCAGGCAAGAAGACTGGAGCCATGCCCTTCTCCAGGGGATTGAACCCGTGTCTCCTGCAACTCCTGTATTGCAGGCGGTTCTTTACCGCTGAGCCACCAGAGAAGCAAAAGAGAAAAGAATACAAAAAAGAATGAGTATGTGTATGTGTGTATATTAAAAAAACTGAATCACTTTGCTGTACAGCAGAAACTAACACTGTATTGGAAATCAACTCTACTCGAATAAAATAAATAAAAACCCCGAAATGCTCACAGTGAAAGGCTCTGCATGCTCTGTGTGTGTGTTCTGCCAGGGGGCTAGGTGACGGGGGTGCTTCCTTCTATTTGTTAGTGTTTTTCAAATTTTCCACAATAAACATATCACTACATAGTGGAACAAAGTTACCAAAAAAAATAATAGAAAAGTCCATCTCCATAGGGACTACATCTCGCCAGTCCCAGGGAACTTTTAAAAATAATAGAGTTGGAAGATTCTGGTAGATATGTGGTCAAATCTTTGTTTTCCATGTACTGCCCGTCCCACCTGGGCCAAAAGCTCAGACAAGGTTGATTCAAATTCTCTCCCTGGTTCTGGTCTCCTGTTTACATTTGGCTGTGGGTTCACGGTCCCCAGCCAGCCTGGGAATTCCGGCTGTCCCTCTGTGGCTGGGAAGGCAGCTTTCCACCAAGCCCATCCTGCCTCTGTTACACGTGAGGACTCCTATGACTTTCTTCTGCCAACATCTCAGGCTTTAACTCCGAGTCTGGGGTCCCTTCCCACACACCAGGGGCTTCAGGCTGTGCCGACCAGTGCCCACCCCTCCATTCCTCAAACTCTGAGCGTCTGCAGCCTGCTCCCACTCTCCCCACTTCAGCCTGACCCTCATGCAGGCACCAAATGTCCTAACCATCTTTCACGGCATCACTTCAAGCCCCTAAACTTTCAACGGCTCCCCTGAGCCTATCAGACAAATGTGAGCCATAGCCAGAGGCCCTCAGCATCCTCCCAGCCTTAAGAGCACCCCCCGAAGAGACCTGTCACAACCCCCAACCCCACCCTGGGCCAGTGCCAGTCCTGGCTCCTGACTGGTCTCACAGTTACTGAGCACTGGAGATGGGGCCAGAGTGACCGAGAAACTGAGTTTCAAATTTTGTTGAATCAGAATTAAATTTACAGTTTAAACACTGACACTTAATTCATTTATCAGAAGATGCTTCAGTATGTCTGGGACAAGTTGGGTAGGTGAGTCTGCTTTTTCAGCTGGATATCTCATGACCTCGAAATTGAGACCGAGTACACCAGTGGGATTCCAGCATCTGAACTGAGATGAGCCGTAAGTGTAAACTATACAGTGGACTTGCAAGATTAAAAAAAAAAAAATCTGGTGAAAAAAAGAATATAAAATATCCTACAATTTTTATATTCATTCCAGGCTAAAAATATTTTATTGGGTTAAATAAAACATATTATAAATGCAGATTCACTCGTTTCTTTTTACTTTCTAAAACGTGGCTCTTAGAAAATTTTTCATGACATGTGGGCTTATTTCTACTGGCGTGTGCTGCTCTAGAAAGAGGGGGAAGCAGAACTGTCCAGCGTGTTGGCTCTCAGACGCCCGCCCCTCAGGGGGAGCCCTCTTTGGACACTCAGGCCTTCCTCCAGGGCACTGGCCAGTAAGCACTAAAGCACTGAAGTATCCGAAACAGCAGGAAACACACAAATTCTAAATTCTCACCCACAAGTGGACTTCTGCGGAGCCCCTAGAAATCACAGGATGAAAATGTTCACACACCAAACGTCACGGGGGTGGGGGGGGGGGGGAAGCAGATACAGAAATCACAGATACATTACAAGGAAACACACTAAAGATTTATCCAGTAACCGCTGGGATAAAGGCCAATTTAAGTTTCTCTATATATACTACATTTCTAATTTAGCCAAACGTTCCACAATGAACACACATTATTTCTATAATTATGAAAATAGCAATGCAGGTTTCTTTCTTTCACAACTCACCCTGGCCTGAAGCTCTCCTTTCGTTTCCTTCCTTTCCGAGTCAATGCCTCTTTGGGGCAGGCTTCGGGCCACCTCTCCCAGAAAGGTGTCCAGGGTCCGGGGACACCGAGTGGCTCGAGGGAGCTGGACTTGTAAGGGCTGAGGAACCTCCTGCACGTGCAGCCCGAAGGCTAGGCCCGAGCCCAGCCCAGGCCCACAGGGCCTCACCACGACTGCTACCCACCCTCCATATGGATGTGAGCGCGGGACCATAAAGGAAGCTGAGCGCCGAAGAATTGACGCTTTTCAACTGTGGTGTCGGAGAAGACTCTTGAGAGTCCCCTGGACTGCAAGGAGATCAACCAGTTAATCCCAAAGGAAACCAACCCTGAATATTCATTGGAAGGACTGATGCTGAAGCTGAATACTTTGGCCACCTGATGCAAAGAGCCGACTCATTGGAAAAGACCCTGATACTGAGAAAGACTGAAGGCAGGAGGAGAAGGGGACAACAGAGGATAAGATAGTTGAATAACATCACCGACTCAATGGACATGAATTTGAGCAAACTATGGGAAATGGTGAAGGACAGGGAAGCCTGGCACGCTGCAGTCCATGAGGCTGCAAATAGTAGTCCACAACTAAGCGACTGAACAACAACTTCATTTATGGAGTGTTGTGTGTGCAGCAGTATGCCAAGAGATCACCACAAGCCTGGAAAGTTAGTCTCCTTAACCCTACTGCACAGCTGGGCCAGCAGAGGATGACAGAGGAGAGACCCTTGCCCAGGGTCACACGCCTGGTCAGCAATGGAGGGGAGATTTGAACCCAGTTAGCCATTGACTCCGGAGAAGGCAGTGGCTCCCCACTCCAGTACTCTTGCCTGGAGAATCCCCTGGACGGAGGAGCCTGGTGGGCTGCAGGCCATGGGGTTGCTAAGAGTCGGACACGACTGAGCGACTTCACTTTCACTTTTCACTTTCATGCATTGGAGAAGGAAATGGCAACCCACCCCAGTGCTCTTGCCTGGAGATTCCAGGGACGGGGGAGCCTGGTGCGCTGCTGTCTATGGGGTCACACAGAGTCAGACACGACTGAAGCGACTTAGCAGCAGCAGCCATTGACTCTGGGCCACGGGTTCTTGGCCACCTTGCCACGTGCCTCCACTGGCATCCTACCATTTCCCCGTCATTGGCACGTCAGGGCCAAACACACCTGTTTGCAGTCCCAGAAGGCCACTCCCCCGGCCACCCCTGTGCAGCCCCAGCCAACACCTTCCCCCAATAACACTTCCTCAAACCAAGTAACCTGATGGCCTGTGTGCCCCTTGTCCTACAGCTCCTCACGACTGGGACACCTTCTTTCCCAGTGAGGATGGGGGGGAGAAGGGAGTCGGGAAGGCAGAGGCAATGTGAAGGACATCTCTCCTGGACTGTCTTCCTCTCTGCACTCAGTCCTTCAACAAACATTTACTGAGGACCGACCATGTGCCAGCTAGGTTCCGTGGGGCTATAAACAGGAAGAAAGAACAGCAAGAATAGTTCCAAAGAATAGCAAGGAGAGATAAGAAAGACTTCCTCAGTGATCAATGCAAAGAAATAGAGGAAAACAATAGAATGGGAAACACTAGCGATCTCTTCAAGAAAATTGTAGATACCAAGGGAACATTTCATGCAAAGATGGGCATAATAAAGGACAGAAATGATATGGACCTAACAGAAGCAGAAGATATTAAGAAGAGGTGGCAAGAATACAAAGAACTATACAAACAAAAACATCTTCATGACCCAGATAACCACGATGGTGTGGTCACTCACCTAGAGCCAGACATCGTGGAATGTGAAGTCAAGTGGGCCTTAGAAAGCATCACTACAAACAAAGCTAGTGGAGGTGATGGAATTCTAGTTGAGCTCTTTCAAATCGTAAAAGATGATGCTGTGAAAGTGCTACACTCAATATGCCAGCAAATTTGGAAAACTCAGCAGTGGCCACAGGACTGAAAAGGTCAATTTTCATTCCAATCCCAAAGAAAAGCAATGCCAAACAATGTTCAAATTACTGCACAATTGCACTCATTTCACATGCTAGCAAGGTAACACTCAAAATCCAAGCTAGGCTTCAACAGTATGTGAACCAAGAACTTCCAGATGTACAAGGTGGATTTAGAAAAGACAGAGGAACCTAGATTAAAATGCCAACATCTGCTGGATCACAGAGAAAGCAAGAGGATTCCAGAAAAACATCTACTTCTGCTTCATTGCCTATGCTAAAGCTTCTGACTGTGTGGATCACAACAAACTGTGGAAAATTCTTCAAGAGATGGGAGTATCAGGCCACCTTCCCTCACTCCTGAGAAAATTGTATGCGGGTCAAGAAGCAACAGTTAGAACCAGACATGGAACAGACTGGCTCAAAATCAGGAAAGGAGCACATCAAGGCTGTATATTGTCACCCTGCTTATTTAACTTACATGCAGAGTGCATCAGGCTAAATGCCGGGCTGGATGAAGCACAATCTGGAATCAAGATTGCCGGGAGAAATATCAATAACCTCAGATATGCAGGTGACACCACCCTAATAGCTGAAAGCAAAGAGGAACTAAAGAGCCTGTTGATAAAGGTGCGAGAGGAGAGTGAAAAATGGCTTAAACTTCAACATTCAAAAAACGAAGATAATGGCATCCAGTCCCTTCACTTCATGGTAAATAGATGTGGAAACAATGGAAATTGTGACAGGCGTTCTTTTCTTGGGCTCCAAAAGCATTGTGGACAGTGACTACACCCATGAAATTAAAAGACACTTGCTCCTTGGAAGAAAAGTTATGACCAACCTAGACAGCATATTAAGAAGCAAAGACATCACTTTGCCGACAAAAGTCTGTATAGTCAAAGCTATGGTTTTTCCAGTAGTCATGTACAGATGTGAGAGTTGGATCATAAAGAAGGCTGAGTGCTGAAGAATTGATGCTTTTGAACTGTGGTATTGGAAAAGATTCTTGAAAGTCCCTTGGACTGCAAGGAGATTAAACCAGTCAGTCCTAAAAGAAATCAGTCCTGAATACTCATTAGAGGAACTGATGCTGAGACTGAAGCTCCAATACTTTGGCCACCTGATGGGAAGAGCTGACTCGTTAGAAAAGACCCTGATGCTGGAAAAGATTGAAGGCAGGAGGAGAAGGGGACAACAGAGGGCGAGATGGTTGGATGGTATCACTGACTCAATGGAGATGAGTTTGAGCAAGCTCCGGGAGATGGTGAAAGACAGGGAAGATTGGTGTGCTGCAGTCCATGGGGTCACAAAGAGTCAGACACGACTGAGGAAATGAACGACATAACAGGAAAAAGGAAGCGGGCCTGGCCCTCGAGAAGCTTGTAGCTAGTAGGCCTAACAAGCCACGCACAACCATTGCAGTGCCTAAGTGTGCCAGCAGTCACAGAGAGCTCTGGGGGGTGACGGAGAGGTGCTGCCTCCCGGGGGGCCACACGGCTGACCGGTGAGGCTGCCAAGAGCTGGCCTTTGCGGACGGCAAAGGCCTTACACACGGAGACCTGAGAGGAGGGTGGTCCAGGGGGCTGAGGGCACAGGCGCAGGGGCAGGAGGTGCTGGCCAGGTTGCCGGCAGGGCTAGAGGCCGGGCCGGGCTCCAGCTGCCCCTCCCCGTGCTTACCTGGAGGGAGATCGCAGGGCTGCGTGTTGCAGGCCTCCACGGCCGGGGGCTTGGATGGCTGCAGGCTCCCGCAGTGGCCGGGGGGCCCAAGGGCACAGACCACCTGGCGCCTCCGAGTGCCCGAGCTGCAGCTCTTGGAGCACTGAGGACCCCAGGAAGGGAGTGAGAGAGAGAACACACTGCATGGGGGGAGAGACCCTAAGGCTGGGGGGTGCCCATAAGGCAGGGGGAAGGGGAGATGCCTGAGTCCTATAGTCAGACCCAGGGTCCAGGACTGGACAGTGGGAAAGGGGAGGAGGGGAGGGGGAAGGAAGAGGGAGGGAAGGAGGGGGAAGGAAGAGGGAGGGAAGGAGGGGGAAGGAAGAGGGAGGGAAGGAGGGGGAAGGAAGAGGGAGGGAAGGAGGGGGAAGGAAGAGGGAGGGAAGGAGGGGGAAGGAAGAGGGAGGGAAGGAGGGGGAAGGAAGAGGGAGGGAGGGAGGGGGAAGGAAGAGGGAGGGAGGGAGGGGGAAGGAAGAGGGAGGGAGGGGGAAGGAAGAGGGAGGGAGGGAGGGAGGGGGAAGGAAGAGGGAGGGAGGGAGGGAGGGGGAAGGAAGAGGGGATGATGCCCAGGGACCAGGACTCAACAGTGGGGGAGGAGGGAGGGGGGAGGGGCAGTACTCACTAGACCCCAGGCGCCCACGTGCCAGGCCTGGTCACTGAGGCGGGGACAGTCATCGTGCACACAGGGCTCAGTGAGTGGGGGACGGTCCTCCAAGGAGCAGGCCGTGGCGTGGAGCAGAGACCCCTCGTCACCCCGGCAGGTGACGCTCCGCCTCCGGACCCCTGCACCGCAGCTGACAGAGCACTGTGAGGACCGGGCTGTCAGCGCGAGCTGGTCCTTGCCCAGCTGGGGGCCCACCAGCCTGGCATGGAGGGCAGACAGCGCTCTGTGGCCCCAGGCCCAGAGAGGCCAAGTCACCCTCCTGAGGTCACACAGCCTGAACCATGGTGGCGGACACCGGGCTGAAGTGCGTTTTCCTTTATTTGCAACTGCTATACACGTAGCTGGCCGGAAGCAGTGACCAGCAGCCCCAGCCCCTCCCTCGGCCCCAAACAACGTGCCCGGCTCCTTTCCCACCCGCCCTGGACCCTCGAGAAGGAGGAATAGCGCTGGAGCAGGGATCCAAGCCCCTGCTCCTAGCCCCAGCCTTGACCACAGCCTCCGGGACCACCTGGCAGGTCCCTTCTCTCCCAGGAGCTGCTTCCCCTGAGGATGACAAGCCTTTCAGAGTTGCCGGCAGCTGCCCAGGCCCACCACCCCGTCCCAGAGGGGCCGGGCTCACCTCACTCCAGGGCTCCACGCTCCAGCCTGCACAGCGCTGCAGGTTGCAGGCCCGCGTGCCCGGGGGCTTCTCAGGCAGACCCTCGCACTCAGCGTCCTCGGCAGCCTCCTGGGCACTGGCCCCATCAGATGAGACGCAGTAGACGGAGCGGGACTGGGACCCGCCCCCACAGGAGGCCGAACAGAGTGTCCAGGGCCCCGTCTTCCAGCTGGTGGGGAGCAGAAGCGCACTGAGGTGGGCCCTGCAGCTGGGTCTGAGGTCCAGGCCCAGGGGGGCAGTGCCCAGGAGCGGAATGGGGATCCCCCTCCCCAGCCCATCCTCCAAGCATCGGGCTGTCCAGGTGAGGGGCAGAGAGCCCTGCCCAAAGGCCTAGGTCCAGCCCTGCTCACCATTCCCACCACTGTGCCCGGGTCCCTATAAACACGGAGCCTGGCTGCCTCCCTCCCAGGGCTCCTGTCCTCACATAGACCCCTTTCTCCTTTTCACCAGGTCACCATCACCCCAGCCAGACTCCACTCCCTCCAGGTCTGACCTCAGCGGAGGGGGGCATCTCCCTGAGGGGACATGCTCACCCACATGTGCAGCGGCCCTTCCCGGCCCTGGGTCCCAGGACCTGGACGACAGGACCACCCCCACCGCACATGCAAAGCCAAGCCTACCACCATCCCAAGAGACCAGCTGCCTGCCACCAAGGCCACCAGGTGGAAGACGGCACAGCCCTGCAGGGAGCCAGTGGCCCGAGGATTACCTGCTCCTGCACACACGCTGGGCCCCAGCAAGGTGCCACGCTCTGGGCCGGTGCAGGTAAGAGGTCCTTGGTGCACAAACAAAGGCATCGCCAATGCCCTCAGGCCCCTGGGCCCAAGCCCTGGTCTACTCCTTGGCATCTGCCAATTTCCTGCCAGCTCACACCAATGGGGCCTCTGGTACCCACACCACCGCCCACCCCCCTGCCATTAGCCTGGACATTCTGGGCACTGTGTGGGCTCACAAGGGTGGACAGAACCACTCAGGGTCTCACACTCAGGCCCCCCACTGCCTCCTCCCCACCCAGCTGCAGCTATCAGGAGCCCCCCAGCCTCCTGCTTTTCCCAACACCTAAAGCAGCTCAGGGCCTCCACCTTCTTCCCACCGAAGAGCTTGGGCCCTGCCTGGGCAGAGGGGCGGGCAGGGCCTCACCGCTTGGTGTGCAGGCAGGGCTGCAGGCTGCAGGGGCGGCGGTCAGCTGGCCTCGACTGGGGCTGGCACAGGTGCTCAGGGTAGACCTCATTATCCATGGTGCAGAACACCTGGCGGGTCTGCTGACCTGCAGAGGCCCGGCCACAGCAGGCAGCTGGTCAGTCCACATTCACCCAATGCATTCTCTGGGCCAGGCTCCCTTCTGGACACATCCTGAGTGTCACCTTGCTTGAGGCTCAGTAACCCCCCTGGGTAGGTGGCCATCACCACATCTGAGCTCAGAGAGCTTTCTCTGTGGGTGACGGAGCCCCTCTCTGACACCTGGTCACTGCCTCCAGGCCCACCCTCTGCTGCCAAAGGAATACCATGTCCTAGGAGATGCCACTGCCTCCAGGAAGCCCTCTGGTTCGCTTAGCTAAGGTAGGGGCTCTTTGTCGAGTCCCCCCACTCCTGGGTTTCCCCAAGGGGGCCCCCCGTGACATGCAGATGTTGCATCTACTTGTCCACCTCCCTCCCACGGCTGGAGCGCCTGCAGGAGAGAGCCGAACCCTGCACACAGCCACGCGCCACCCCCAACCCAGGCCACTGCCCTCACCTCCACCACATTCAGCGCTGCAGTCGCCCCACGAGCCATGGCTCCAGCTGAAGCTGGGCTGTGGGGCACCCAGGGGCAGGTGGTACTCGAAGTGCACGCCTGGGTTGGGCTCCTGGCTGATGAGCTGTGCAGGAGGGTCCCCATTGAGGCTGGACGCCAGGGGGCCGCCCCTGCTCACCCCGAAGCCCTCCTGCCAGCCTCTTGGGGGCCAGGTGCTCACCCCCCCCTCACCTCAATGACCAGGGGCTCTGAGGTGGGGCCGCGGGCATGGAGCCGCTCGGGCGCCAGGTCGCCTTCAGCTCCCCGCTCATAGTGCAGGAGGGTGCTGGCCACGGGCAGGGCGCGGGCACCCTCGATGGTCCAGTGTCCATTGAGGTAGTATTCGCCACGTATGCTCTTCACCGCTGTGCCGGGGGAGCACTCCAGTCAGCTGCCAAGGCAGGACCCACCTCCCTGCCACGGTGACGGCCCCACCTCAGACCCCAAAACTGTCCTCACCCAGAAAGTTCCTGCTGGCGGCCGCTTCCTCGATGCGGATGCTGGTGGCCCCCATGGGGACGATGAGGATCTGGTTGTAGCCTGAGGGGCAGAGACATTCTGGGACCACCAGCCACAAGGAGGAGTTGGCCCTGAGGCTGCCCAGTGCCCAGCCCCACAGGTGGGGTCGCCAAGTGGGACACAGCAGGGCCGGGGGCTTGGGAAAGAGTGTTTCTGAAGGAGGAAATGCCTGCACAGAGGATGGACGGGTCCAGCACCCAAACTGATGGGAGGGGAGGGGAATGGAGGGGACAGATGGGGACGATGGGGGGAAGGGGAGGACACACCCAGGCATCACTGGATAAGTGGGCGGAGATCCTAGCATGAGCCCACAGGCTCCTGGGCAAGGGTCTGGCCTCCACCCTGAGGTCTTCACGACCTGAGTACCAGATCACACCATCTCGGTGCTGTGCCAGCGAGCAAGATGCCAGGGAAGGGGCATGCGACAGACCCCGGTCTGAACCGTCTGCAGACCCCACAAGGATCGCACCTCTGCTGAGGTCATTGGCCTCAAAGACGCCCGTGACGGGGTAGCAGGTCGTGCCGTCACCCCCGCACCGCAGACACTTGTCCTCCACCTTCGACGAGTCCAGGTGGTGGTCACAGCCGACGACCTGCCAGGCGGAGGTGAGAGGAGACGCGAGAGACCCCGGGGGGGGGGGGGGGGTCACGATCACACCCGGACTGGAACCCTGCCACCCAGCCAGTCCAGGAGGTGCAGTAATCATTCGCTGGCCAGGGGGGCCAAGTTAGCCTTGAACCTGGCCGGTAGCTGATCATCTACCTCTTCTGCCTGCACGGTGCCCGCACCCCCTTCTCCGGCAACGACACCTCATTTTTCTTCGGAAGCCACCTCTCTCCCACAGCGTGTGGACATGGCTTCCGGGCAGTAGCGTCGGGCCGGTCAGCAGGCTGTGCGCTTTGCTCAAGGCGTTCGGGGGAGCCCCAGGTGAGGGCAAGCCAGAGGCAAGCCCGGGTTGTTGGCACTTCTGGGAACAGCGCCCCTGCCCCAGGGGGTGGCCAGACTGTGACGACGGAAGCCTGGGGCCACTGGGCCATCTTCACAGCTCACCAGAAGAACTCGCCAACCCTCAGCAGACCCAGAGGGGAAGAAAGCCAAGCGAGGAGAGATTTTCCAGAGCATCAGCCAGGCCCCTGCAGCCAGCCAGCCCCTCCCTCAATGGCTTTTTTTCCCCCTTAAGTCACTTTTACTTTTACTAACTTGCCACCCAGAGGCTTCCTCTTATTGTTGAGTTTTCAAAGGGCAAAGGTAAGAGGGCCGCAGGACATCGGCGATGCAAGGCACCTTAGAAGCTAGTCTTGAGAAGGCATCACGGTCAGGAGAGCCTCTGGTAGGGGGCCAGGTGGATATCCCGCAATGAGCCCCAAACCAGCTGGTGGGGGTGGTGGGGACAACTCACCCTGCAGCTGCCATCCACACAGATGTCCCGTCTGCCAGGTTCACAGGGTGTCCCGTCTACAACGGCCTCCTTGTGCTTGTAGTAAAAACTCTCCCCCTTGGGGATGCAGTTCAGCTCACACTTGTTGGGGGCTGCGGAAAGCAAGAGGGGGAAGTTGAGAGGCTGCGTGAGGTTCAAGACCTGTGTGAGCAACAGCGAAGTGTGGGCAGGGGCCAGAAACAGGCACACATGTGTGCACACACACACACACACACAGAGGAAGCCCTACACCATCACACCCCCGGTGGCTCAAAATCCCACCACCGTCACAGGGGGAAAGGATCTTCTCCATGAAGTGGACACATCTCTGGGAATTAAGTCGAGGAAAAATTCTAGAATTAGGAAAAAGCTAGACACTTGAAGAGGTCTATCTCAGCATTACTATTTATAATATTCTATCAGCTACTTTTTAATTACTATAACTAGATTATTACACCTGTGGACTGTGCTATTAAGAACTGTGATTATGAAGACCAACCAGTAATGTGGGGAGATGTTTATAATAGAATGCAAAGTGATACCATGTAACAATCACAAATACATAAACAGAGAGAGAAAGTAATGTGAAAGGAGCTAGAAAGAAATGCTAGCAGCAATCCTATGAAAAAGGTGGGTTACAGTCATTTTCTTGTTTCAGTTTTTATATTTATCTATTTGAATAGCCCAGGAGTGCTAACAGGATTGTAATCACCTCCACCACAAAGAAGGCATCCCTCGGCAACCCTTTTTAAACTTTCCTCTGTTCTAATTTTTCTGTAATATTTTGCTGTTGTTCAGTTGCTAAGTTGTGTCCAACTCTGCCATGCCGCAGACTGCAACACTCCAGGCTTCCCAGTCCTTCACCATCTCCTGGAGTTTGCCCAAACTCATGTCCATTGAGTTGGTGATGCCATCCAACCATTTCGTCCTCTGTTGCCCCCTTCTCCTGCCTTCAATCTTTCCCAGCATCAGAGTCTTTTCCAATGAGTCGGTTCTTAGCAAATTATCTTCAACATACCCTCACCTTAGGATCCAAGAGGAGCAATGAACGCAAACTACCCCACTGGGGCCTCCACCTCTAGCCAAGACCCTTCCCCCAGCCCACAGCACACACAAGACATAAAATGTTCACTGATTTGGAATCCAGAGTGCCAGAGAGTTTCCAGGAGTCATCTACAGCGAGCAGTGAAAACTCATACTGGGAAGGATTAGCCTACAGCATATCTGACTCATCGAAAATGTTTTAATTACACCATATTAGTGATTTTTGTTCTTTCTTGAACTGTAGCACTCTAAAACTTAATGACCTACACCCTCCTCAAAGTTACCCAGAGCATGGCATCCAGCCCCAGAGATTCTGAGTAAATGAGCTCTTGCCACACCAAGCCCCCAGGCAGCCCAGCCTGCAGTTTGCCCAAATTTGGGCACTGGTCTCAACCCCACCCCCTCAGCCCATCCCTGCACCCCACCCAGAGACTCCTGCCAGTGAGGAAGGCTTCAGGGAGCAGGCCAAACAAAAGAAGGCTCAAAACTGCCCAGAACCGGCCAAAGCTTGGCCTGAAACATTGTATACCCAGGGGGAAAGGATGGAAAAACCTCAAAACGGTCACCACTGTTGTGCCCTGCTGGGAGTACTGGAGGTTTTTCTTTAAATGTATTTGAAAACGCGTCTAGAATATGGTGAGGGCTTCCCAGGTGGCTCGGCAGTAAAGAATCCGCCTGCCATGCCGAAGACGCAAGAGAGATGGTTTG
The DNA here is from genome assembly GCF_019923935.1 of Bubalus bubalis. Lineage (NCBI taxonomy): Eukaryota > Metazoa > Chordata > Mammalia > Artiodactyla > Bovidae > Bubalus > Bubalus bubalis. Next base: position 18,575,348 of record NC_059167.1, read on the forward strand.
GATCCCTGGGTCGGGAAGATTCCCTGAAATAGGAGGAAATAGCAGCCCACTCCAGTATTCTTGCCTCGAAAGTTTCATGGGCAGAGCAGTCCATGGGGCCGCAAAGAATGGGACAGGACTGAACGATTGAGCACCATAATATGGTAGTGAGAATTGCGAAATGCAAAGTCAATGTAGCAAAGAGATTCCCCAAAGAAGGGGCCCAGCGTAGGACAACGCAGGGTGAGGCAGCAGGGGCGCCCGAAGGACGGCGCACTTACCCCCGTAGTAGGGCAGCCACTTGTAGCGCCGCCCCTGGAACTCGTGGCTGTCGAACTCCGCGCACTGCTCCGCCCTGAAGTCGCGGGAGCCCTCGGGGCAGCTCTGTGGGGAGGAGGGGGCAAGGGAGGGGGCTTGTGGGTCCACCACTGGGGTCCGCCGTCCCGCTGGGCCCCGGGGAGGCCGGGCCCTGTTCCCCCAACCCCTGCTGTAGCTTCGGGGAGGCGGGGCCGCTCCCCCCGCCCCGCCCCCCCAGGGCTCTCGTGCGCCCCCTCCAGGGGGATTGGGGTAAGGAGGCGAAAGTATCGTTTCAGGCGGTGGGGTGAGGAAGCGACTGCCATGCACCCACGTGCGCGGGTGGGGGGCTTCCCAAGGCCAGTATGTCAGCCGCGGAGGGGGTCTGGGGAGCTGTCCTCCACCCCCAGGGGCTGTACCTTACCTCCGTGCGGCAAGAGCGGTGGCTCCGGATGGGACCCACGCAGCTGGAGCCCCCATCTCTCCTGCAGGGCGAGAGCACTGGGAAGAGCCAAACCCCCACTACCCAGCACCCCACCCCCTCCTGGGTCTCTCCCGCAGGCCCCCCCCCCCCGACCCCCAGCTGCGGTGGAGCTACCCGGTGGGCACTGCTGGGCCAGAGCGGTGGCAGGAGAGGAGGGGGCTCCCCAATCCCCTTAGGCAGGTATAGTGAGCCCTGTGTTCAGACCTGGGAGAAGCCCGACCCAGAAGGCTAACTAGCCTAGAGCTTGGCTAACTCGGGGCCACTCTACCTCTTAAAGCATATTCTCAGAGAAGACTCAAATTCTGTCCTTGGAGATGCAATATATACCCACTTGGTAAGGTTATTCTGCCACTTAAGAGGAGTAAATGTGGGTAAGACACTTAGAATAGTATCTTCTCTCTGCCTCTTCAGGCAAAGTTTTCAGGAATCGTTAAACCCCCGACAGGCAGAGCGTCACCACCCCTTCTTTTGCGCCCTATGGTACTCGTCAGAGTGCAGGGCACGCAGCAGGAGCTTAATAAGTCACTTAGAGTGAGAAACATCTATACTTGAAGAAGGGGCTGACGGCAGAGAAACCGCACACGTTAGTTTTTGAGGATTATTCGTTAATTCAACAAGAATTCATTACACCTGACGGCACTGCTGGAGAAGCTAGGGACTCAGGGCTGGATGAAGCAGAAATGGCACCAGCTCCCTGAAATAAGGCTGTCGTTGCAATCAGAGTGTCAGTATGCAGAAATGACTCAATTTCAAGTTCTCCACTGATGCTGCTCCCAGAACAAATCTGTCGTGTGGTAGGTTTTGCCCTTGTGGCCCTGGCACTGGCCCAGGACACCCAGCCACTCCCCCGCGCCTGCTCTCTTTTAACAAGCTGGCCCATCCCTGCCTTCCTACCTCTGGGTGTAGCAGGGACGCTCCCGGAAGCTGACGCCCCCTCCACAGGTCCGGCTGCAGGGGCTCCAGTTACCCCAGGAGCCCCAGGTGTCACTCTGCCGCCTCACCTGGGGAGCCTGGAGGAGGACACGCTCAGCAGTGGGAGTCAGCGCTTGGAGCCCCCACAGGAGTGCTCAGGGCTGCCCTGACACCCCCAGCCTTGGAGCATAGCCCTCCCCTGCAAGGAGCCTGAGACGGTGTCTCCTAGAGCTGAGCCTTCAGGACTGCAGCTCCCCCAGGCACCCCAACATCCTCATTTGTGGAATAAGCCAGCTTTCACCATAAGGAGCCGGGAGCCAACCCAGCCTCCTCATCCGTCAATGCTGCCTCCACCAGCAGCCCCTATGTGCCCAGTACAGCGGGCAAGCTGCGGGCAGAGAGCTCTTCCCTGATCGTGTCTGACCATGACATCCCCTGGCTGGGCAGAGTTTGGTCTGAGAACCAGGATGTCTAGAAGCATACCCTTGAATGGAATCCCTGGAGCAGCAGAGCATGCCCTCCCAGGAGGAAGATATAAAAGCACAGGAGGAACGGCGTGTCATCGGGTAGGATGGGCTCCACGTGTGCGGGGAATGCCATCCACCTGCAGTGCCATGTTTTTGTAGCTCTGGCCTAGTCAGAACTTAATCTAATTGTGTGTGTGTTAGGATGGGGCGGTGATTTCTTCCTGCCAAGCTGTGGCAGGGGCCCCCAGGAGTCCCCCAGTATCTATCCTCCCCTTCTCTCACTAAGAGAACCCTTGACTCCTAGCTGGATAGCTGGCTGCCCTCCCACCCAAGTTCATTTCCCAGGTTTCCCGCAGCCAGCCACAGCTATTTCACTAAATTCTTGTCAGTGAGAGGTACTTGAAAGGTGCTGGGTGGCAGCCTTCCTTGTGGCTCAGCTAGTAAAGAATCCGCCCGCAATGCAGGAGACCTGGGTTCAATCCCTGGGCTGGGAAGATCCCCTGGAGAAGGGAAAGGCTACTCACTCCAGTATTCTGGCCTGGAGAATTCCATGCATTGCATATACAGTCCATGGGGTCACAAAGAGTCGGACACGACTGAGCGAGATTTTCTTTCCTAGCAGTCTCCAGTACAGGCATATTTCAGAGAGATTGTAGGCTTGGTTCCACCAAAATAGAGCAAATATTGTGATAAAGCAGATCACACAGCTTTGGGGATTTCCCAGTACATGTGAAAGTTGTTTGTACTATACTAGAATCTGTTAAGTGTGCGATAGCATTAAAAATAATGTATGTACCTCAATTAAAAAGTACTTTATTGTTAAACAAATGCTAGCCATCACCCAAACTTTCAGCAAGTTGTAATCTTTTCGCAATGGTAGCATCAGAGATCATTAATCAAACATCACCATAACAAACATAATGATTGAAAAGTTTAAATATTTTGAGAATTTCAAAAATATGACAAAGTGAGCAAATGCTATTGGAAAAATGACATTTACAGACTTTCTCAACACAGCATTACCACAAACCTTCAATTTGTAAAAAAAAAAAAAAAAAGCACTAGCTGCAAAGCACAGTAAAGCCTAATAAAACCCAGTGCCTGTAATCTCCTTAAGAGATAGCTTGCGTGTTCATTTGTCCTTTTTCTTAGTCCTCCTATACGCCTTCCTGCTGGCTGGAAATCAGATGTGATGGCTGGAATTGGAGCAGCCTTCGAAACTATGTGGTAATTTAGGAACAGAAGTTTTGAACACTGAAGCAAAGGTACAAGAATCCTGGAGCACTTGGTGAGACAGAACATCCCCAGATTTCTGACCATGCATGTTTATAAGAGAGAGGAATCAGGACTTTTTTTGTTGAAGGACTGTCATTTGGGACTCTAACAGGAAAATAATCCTAATCGATACAGGTTCCCACCAGAAGGATCTGGTACCCTGCAGGTGACTTCAGAAGTCCACATGCTACACACATATTCTCTCATTTACTCCACAGAACAACCTGACCATCCCGGTGCATGGAAAAGAGAGGGAGACACAGGAACAAGTGGACACAACAGCAGCTTGGCTTCACTCCAGGCCTCTGCTCTTGTACCAGGTTCCACCAACCTCACCTGGGGAACCAAGGGGGACACTGGATGAGGCCTGAGGAGCTGGACGGGTGTTAGACTTGCTTTCTTGCTGGGAGGCAAAATGTGGATTGGAAGTATGTCCTGTTTGTTTGAAGGGGACTTTATCTTAGGGCGTCACAACATAATAATCTCTAGAGGAAAAAATCCCTGCCATTTTCCCTAGAAGAACCCAAGTTCTCATGCGGAAAAGCAAATGTTCATCACGTAGTGAGCCTCTGGGATCTTAGGTGAGGATGGAGGTTTGTGCATGCGCAGATTACACCCAGCGCTCTTCAAGCACCCCGGTGCCAAACATCTAGTTATCCTTGGTTTATAACAAAACCATGAACCCTGAATCAGAACAACTCACACACGTTTGCTGAACCACATACAAAACCAAGAAGGAAGGGCCAACTAGATCAAAGTCTGAGCTTTCACTCTTCAAATCATTTACCCTTCACTTCTAAGAGGGCCAGATCTCCAAGCTTCTAAAAATCAGGATATAAAAGTGTTCCATGAAATTTAAACTGAAATTTACTTGATCAGTTCCTATTTTAAAGGGGAAGGTATTGAGTGTTGGGGGTAGAGGGTGACTTTCCAGGGATGATAAGCACCTCCCCCCAGACTCATCACTGTGAAAAGTGAAAGTGTTGGTCGCTCAGTCCTGTCTGACTCAGTGCGATCCCATAGACTGTAGCCCACCAGGCTGCCCTGTCCATGGGATTCTCCAGGCAAGAATACTGGAGTGGGGAGTATTCAGCATGCTCAGCCAGGAGCAGCACAGACGCATCTCGTTTCTCTGTAATTACCCAAACCACAAGCGGCATGATGGTGTGAAGCCAGAATGAGCTGGTCCAGTCCACCCTCACCCGGGCCTGTCCTCACCTGCCTCCTGCCGCCCTCCGTACCCCACCAGCTCCTCCTCCAACCCCAACCTGGGCAACTGAGGAAGCCCCCTTTCCTGCTGCACTGTTCCCCTGGGATCACCTGCCCAACGTGCCAGGGTGGGAGTGGGAACAGAGCAGAAGCAAGGATGCTGGGAGCCGGCATATTGCATATTGAGTGAGGATCTGGAATAGCTCAACTGGAATTCTATCACTGCCGGGAGCCAGCGTGAGGCACTCCGCCCATGACAAAGGTCATGAGGAAGGAGGCTCGGCATACGCAAAGGCGGGATCGAGCCTCAGGAGTCCCCCTGGAAATTCTCGAGCATCTACCCCCAAAACCAGAGTCTGCCTACTTTCTGCTTTGTGCTTTCACCTACACCTCTGACTTTATGGGGGGCTGTCTCCCACTACCTCTCTCTGAAAAAAGAGTTAGCTTACAGCTCCAGTTAATAATTCTTGGATGTGACAGTGTTTCAACCTACAAACTCCTTTGGAAATCCTCTAGCCTGCCTGAATAGGTTTTTCCGGCCACATGTGATTGTTCAGAGCCTCCCAACTGTGAGAGGCAGGAGATGTTCTAAACTGCCTAAACACAGATTCCTTTGAGTAGTTAAAAGATTGATTAGAAAATGTATTGGTGAAGGGTTTTTCACTTGTTGGGCCAATGTTTGCTGCTAAGTCTCCATACTCCTTACCTACTGTGTCTTTGGCAGTGTATTGATTGATATAATGGGTGTATAGAAATGTAAAATGCAGCTTTGTCCAATGCTTTTTGGAAGGCTGGTGCCTGACTTTGGAATAATCACCTTTAGAGAAAAATAAGTTTCTTAAAATGTTAACAGGCCTCCGGGCCAGAAGATGATGTCAATCACCTGAACTTTTGCATATGATAAGTTTGAAAGCCTGGCTTAGATTAGAACCAGGAACTGCTGTCCTTACATGACTCCACCCCTTCCCCCATTATCCTCTATGCATACCTTAAGGTATAAAAACTACTTTGGAAAATAAAGTGCGGGCCTTGTTCACTGAAACTTGGTCTCCCCATGTCACTCTCTCTCCCAAATTCCAGCTGAGTGTCCATCTGGAGCGCGGATGTCCTCTGTGACCATTTATTTGCCTGGGCTTCTAAGACCCACTCGAGAAGGTGTCTAAGGTGGGGCACCTTCCGCTATTCGAGAGGGCGCCTGCGGCCTCCGTGGTCAGAGCTAACCTGGTGTCACGGGTTATATTGATTTTCCGCGTAAACCAAGCCACTCAGCTTCTTTTCTCCACTGAATTTTCCTACTGAGCTATCCTTATTTCAGCCGCTTTTCTCCACTGAATTTCATCACTGAGCTATCCTTATTCTATTACTCTTTGTATCCTTAATTAAAGTGTAATTAAGCAGTTATTCCCTGACCCTCGCCTAGCCGTCTCTCCTTCGAATACCCTGGATCAGCCGGGGCTGGTCCCCGGCACAAGGAGACTGGAAGACCCCTTGTGAAGCCTCCCCTGACCAACCTGGGGCAGGGGGCAGTGAGAGGTGTGATGTGTTAGTCCTCCTTAATCGACTATTCATTCTGCTCAAGCTGACCCCTGTCAGCACTGAGAATAATCCTGTGAAAGGTTGGGGATGGTGGGGAGGGGGTCCCGCCACAGCTAGAATCAGCCTGGGTCATGGAGTGGGGGGGGTCCTGCCCCCAGTTACAGCCAGTCTGGGCTATGGAGGAGGGTGGGTCTCACTCCCAGCTACAACCAGCCTGGGCTATGGGGGGGTCCCGCACCCAGTTACGACCAGGCTGGGCTATGGGGGAGTAGGTATTGCACCCAGCTAGAACCAGCCTGGGCCATGGGGCAGTCGGGGGGGTCCCGCCCCCAGTTACAACCAGCCTGGGCCATGGAGGGGGGTATTGCACTCAGCTAGAACCAGCCTGGGCTACACCCTCCTCCAGACAGTGGAGTGGGTAAGGGGAGGTCCCAGCCCCACGTACCCAGGTGTTTCTAAGGAAGAAAGTGCCTAATAGGCCCAGGTTACTTCGGATCCCTCATTTCACCTGCATGGAACCTGTGCATGGGCGTCATTACTTTCTAATTTAAAGGGATCTAAGATCTGATGATCTGCTTAGCGTCACACAGCTGCTAGGAGGTGGCTCTGAGTTTCATCCCGGTGTCCTGTCACATGCGCCACCCCCCCCACCTGAGCAGAGACCTCAGTGCCACCTGTGGCGAGGCCCTCAGGATGTGGCACTGAGGAGGCAAGGGCCATGGGGTAGCAGAGGTGAGCTGGGGACGCCAGACGGCGGTGGAGAGGACGTGAGGAAGTGGGCTCTAGCCCACTCTCTGCTCTGACTGAGGCCCATGCTAAACCCACTGCCCACTGCTGACTCCCACCCCGGCCTGCCCCCTGGCTGGAGGAGGACTTCTCAGCTTTAACTCACATTTCCACAGAGACAGCATCACCCTGCCCCTCTCCCAAAGCAGTGAACAGTGTGGGTCCATTCTCAGGGGCCCTCCTGCAGGGCTCGGGAGGCAGGGCTGTGAGCCTCCCCTGTGGAGCCCTCTCCAGGGGTGGATGGAATCTGTGCTCTCCATCCTGTCAAAGCAGGAGAAGCCAGGCAGGAGCAGCTCCAGGAACAAGCCCCACTCGGCACACGGTGCCCTCCCCCAAGGTGGGGCCTGTTATCTAGAAGATTCCCTGTACCTCCCTGGAACCCAGGTAGGTTCTCCAGGAAGCCTTGTCCCTCAGGCCCCTGGTAATGAAACAGTTACTGTGATCACTGGTTGCCTTCCTGTATCCACTCTCTGAATTTTCACTAATACTTAGCCACTAACCACATGAGGCTGTTTAAATTCATGTTCATTAAAATCAAATAAGGGCTTCCCTGGTGGTCCAGTGGTTAAGGATCCGCCTGCCCAACGCAGGGGACACTGTCTCAATCCCTGGTCTGGGAAGATTCCACATGCTGCAGCTGAGCCCGAGTGCCACAGCTCCTGAAGCCTGTGCGCCCTGGAGCCCGTGCTCAGCAATGAGAGAAGACACCGCAATGAGAAGCTCGTGCATGGCAAGTAGAGAGTACCATGCACGTAGCAACAAAGACTCAGCCCAGTTAAAAAATAATTTTAAAAATCAAATAAGATTCAGTTCCTCAGTTGTACTGACCACATGTCATGTGCTCAGTAACCACATGAACCCAGTGGCTATCTTACTGGACAGCACAGATGCAGAGCATTTCCATCATCTCAGACGGTCCTATTGGACAGCCCAGCTCTAGATGCCAGCCCCAGGGGCAGTGGAGAACGGGCCTGGCAGCCCAAACCTCTAGGTCCAAATAGCCCCCATTGAGAGGCAGCAGAGTTTGGTCAATAGGCAGGTGGCAGACGTCTGGTAGGATGGCCATTTGGCCCTGCTCCTTGGCTGGTGCCAGCAAGGACCCCTCTTCCTTCCACCGTGATAGGTCACCCCTCTGGACCTCCGCAGCAATTAGCAGCGCGCCCAGAACCTTCTGAAGGAGGGGTGGGGCTGCTGGGAAATTGCCAATTCTGCGAACTGTGCCCGAAAGCCAGACGGGAAGTTCTGGGCACCAGAGGTTGCAAGGTCCCACCCGTCTTTGAAGGCGCTCAGGCTGAGAGGGTTCGCCTCTTCCCGCCCCACCATCCAGACAGTGGCTTTCTCTTGGGGATGGCGCCGCAGCCACTGGCTCCAGCCGTCGGGGTCTCCGACCCGCGGCGACCCTGGGCGGGGGTGGGGGCGGGAGGAAGGGTCGCACTCACCGAAGACCCAGGCGCGGGGGCCAACAGCAGGGGCAGCAGCAGCAGAAGCAGCCGCATCTCGTCCTGGCCTGCGGGAGAGGCGGGGATTGGAGCGGGCGGGGCGGGGACGAGGCACCGCCCCACACATCCAAGCTCCGCGCTCCCCGCCAGCTCCCGGGCCAGCAGGGATGTGGCGGCCCATCCCTCCCCCGCAGGGTGCCCACAGGTGACCCGGACACCCGCAGAGGGACTGGAGGGGACGCCGTGGGGCGCAGCGGAGGCTCTTATACAGTGAGGGAGGGCAGGCCCGTCTACAACTGGCTTCTAAAAGTTCAAGAGTAACTTCTTTCAGGGTTTCAGAGGGAAGAAAGGAGAGCAATTAAAAACACTGGTTAAAAGTCGAGAGTTCAGATTCAAAGCAATCAGACTCACTGTTTTCATTCACCAAGAGATCCTTTTTTAAAAGCCATTACATCACTTGTTTTAAAACTCGTAAATAAAGACGTTTTTAAAAAGTCTCTGCAGGTACTTTAAAAACGTAAATGCTTTGAAAATGTTGATTGTATCTTACTTTAAACCCAAGGCAGCATTTCTCTGCTCCGGAGAAGATCCACAAGCAGCCTCCCTAAGCCGGTGCGTGGGGGTGTGGGTGTGTGTAAAGTGAGTGCAGCGTGTGCATGTGTGCAGTGTCCTGTTTGTGTGTACAAAATGCCTGTGTGGTTTGGCGTGTGCGAGTGCAGTATGCACTGAGCAAGTGCAGTCTGGTGCGTGTGCGCAGTATGTGTGCAAGTGTGTACATGTCACCGCGCTGGAGAATGACATACACAATGTGCCCCTTTCAGGAGAAAACATTAAGCAAGTACTGACTTGTATGCTTAAGTTTTAAAATCTGTAACTCCACCATGGTTCTCTTTAATTTTTCCTAAGCATAAAATGACTTCAGTTTACAAGAATAAAACAGAGCGTACTAAGCCAAGTTCAGCCAAATATAAACTGGCACATCTATGCTGCGTTAATTTAGTACTAAGAGTGATTCACGTAGGCATCATTTTCACTGCAAATCAGGGGTTCCCGGGGCTGGGGGGGTGAGGGGTGGCGGCCCGGCCTGGGCTCTGCGACCGCTCGTGGAAAAGCCGCGCGCACGAGGGGAAGCCGGGGTGCCTGGGGAGCCTCGTGCTAGGGCTAACGACGGAGATGCTGCTTCTCTGAAGTAGAGAGAAGTCCTTCGCGGGGCGGGGACGAACGCAGCTAAAGAAGAGACAGCAGGGAGGACAGGAGAAAAAAACAGTCTCAAGGAGAAAAGTTGCTACTGGGAGCTCCGGATGTCTAGGGTCCCCGCGCGCCCTTCCCGGTCCCCACGCGAGGATGTCCCCTGCGCCCGCCCCGCGGGGGAACCGGCCCGCTGCAGCCCCCGAGGCGGAGAGAGGTGGCTTCCGACGTGAGGAGCCGGGCCAGCACTCAGCTCGGGAGCTCCAGGGCCACAGCCTAGGCAGCACCAAGGAAGAGGGGGCGCGCGGTCTCCGGGACCCTGTGCTCCAGAACGGCATCCGACGGAGGGAAGGGCAGAGGAGGCGGGAGGGTTGGCGTGGGCCGCCCGGGGTTGCGTCTGTTTCATCCCGGCCCTCTGCCCTCTGAGGCTCCGAGGTTTCCTTTTCGCTTGCGACCTCCCCCATCTCGGCCCGAGGAGCGGGAGGCAGGTCTCCTCCCAGGACCCCCACTTCCTCCGACACTGCTCTCCCAGGGAGTCGGGGCGGGCAAATTCCTGCTGCAGCCCAGAGGTGAGCCGCCCCGGGCCCTCGGGTCCTGTTCCTCCGCCTCCTACCTGTCTCCAGGAGCCTCGGGCGCGAAGGGCCCGCGGGACCGCTCCGTCGGTGCCCGCCCCGCCCAGTTGGGAGGTCGGCCCGGTCGCCTGGAAAACCGGCGGAGGCTGGGCTTCCTCTCCGCCCATCTCCCCCTCATCCAGCTCTGCCGTCGTCCATCCCCGGTGACCTGCGATGATGCCCAGGGTCTCCGCCCCTTTGGGTCTGTGCCAAGGCTCGGACTGCCCTTCATATTTGGTGCTGGCACCAGTCGCATTTCCCCTGCACCCAAGTCTTCCGGTCTGTGCCATCCTTCCTCCGCACCCACCTTAAACAACACAGCCCTCTGTGCAGCCGCCTGCTTGTCTTCTACCCCTGAATTCTATGCTTCCCCAGGACTCAGTTTCTCCACACACAAGCCGCTGCTTCCTACCTCTCAGCCACCATTTCCCACTGCCTCTGACCCGGCAAACTCCTACTCATCTCTCAAGATCGGCCTAACATCGTCCTCTCTAGAAGCTTCCCCACACCACCTCAGGCAGCTGGTGGCCCCCTGCTTCCTCAATCTCCACCTCTGTCTGCTGCAGTTCTCTGGTGCAACACCCTGCGGGCTTGGAGTCTCCCTAAGTCATCTCTGAGGTCCCTGGCGGTACAGCGTGCATGCATCCCTATCACCTGTGTTCACAGCACTAGTTGGGATCAAGGTAGGAGCTAATTTTCCTTCCTCGTTGTCTTTCTTAACCAAGGCACTCTGTCTTGTCTGCCATCTCTGTCTCGGAAACTGGAAATCACCTATCCTCAGAAAACTAGCCCTTATCCTGGGACACGCTGGAGGTGGGGCGATCACGAGGTTGGCTCCTTTTCCCTCATCCTCTTCTACCTGCAGCCCCTTTCCTAGCCCAGCTGTTGGTCATTTCCCCCCCGGCCTCCTGAGGAGCAGGGAAAAATCACCAGTGGGGAGCTTACCCCCTCTTCAGACCTGCAGCTCTGGCAACTCATCTCCCTGGACCATCACGGATGCTCAGACAAAATGCTTAGTAAAACATAAGCATGCTAAATTTGGCCCATTACTTACCTATCACTGAAGAGAGGAGACGCAGCAGCTGTGTAACTGGGGCCCCCTGGGGACTTGTGTGAATTCTTACACAAAGCTTGGCAGAGAAAAGGAAGTGGGATTACCCCAAACCTCTCTAGAAAAGGAAAAACCGTTTCTCCCATTCAAAAAGCCCCACTCCCTGCCTGCCTCAGCCAGGAATTTTCTGAGGTTGGTCAAAGGTCCCTGTAAAGTGGGAGGCAGCTGCTTCTTTTCCTGTGGGGGGTGGGCAGTCAAAGCACCTTCCTGATGTGTTTCTGGTTTTCCTCTCTGATCCCTTCTTCTCAGAAGCCCAGGTTTCTTACCCCACACCTCAGCTGCAAAGGAGACCCTTTGCTGGGGAGGTAGGTCCCTGGACCCACCAGCCGGGCTCTGGCTGTTACTGGTTAGGGCAAGTACTTGCCTTTAAGCCTTATGTTCTACCACCTCAGAGGGACTTGGTGACCACAGGGCCCAGCACACACAGTCCTTGTTCAATAAAAAGAACTGTGTGCACAAAAACGTGGTGGTTTAGAAAGAAGATTCCAGAAAAAAAGTGTAAGGCCTCTCCCCTAGTAACCACCCCCACCCCCACCCTGATCCTGTGTCATCCCCTGGGTTGCGGCCTGGGGTGGCAGAAGGAGGTCTGCCTCTCACTGTGTGTGAACTCAGGCAAGTCATGTCACCTCCTTAAGTCTCAATTGCTCACTTGAGCCTCACGTGGAGGGTGGCAGAGAAGGGAAGTAACTGGCTTCTATAAAGCTGCTACTAGGTACTCAGTAAGGAGAAGGCAATGGCACCCCACTCCAGTACTCTTGCCTGGAAAATCCCATGGACAGAGGAGCCTGGTAGGCTGCAGTCCATGGGGTCACTAAGAGTCGAGTCGGACACGACTGAGCAACTTCACTTTCATGCATCGGAGAAGGAAATGGCAACCCACTCCAGTGTTCTTGCCTGGAGAATCCCAGGGACGGGGGAGCCTGATGGGCTGCCGTCTATGGGGTCACACAGAGTCGGACACGACTGAAGCGACTTATTAGCAGCAGCAGGTGCTCAGTAAGAGTGGGTTCCTTTTGCCCCTGCTCCCTCCACCTCTATCCTGGATTCCCTACATCTTGGTCATCCTTGTAGATTGCAGATCCAGGGACACAATCCAGAAATGAATGGCCAGACCTCTCTGTGAGGCTGGGTTGGGATCACAAGCAGGAGAGGAGGGAGATGGCAAAACCCCAAGAGCTCCCAGGATGCACCTCCTCCAGGAAGCCTTCCTTCCACCCACCTGCACTCCCATGATGCAGGGTTCGCCTTAGCACTGTGAACAACTGCAGTGACATATTTGTCTCTCCTCCTCCCTCTAAGCTGTGAACTTTGCAAGGGCAGGGGTCTGTGTTTTTCATCTTTGGACCCTGCACCAGGGCTCCGTAGTGCTCCTCCAGAGGGTGGTGCAGGAACCACGGTTGACTGACCACCTCCTGCTGCCATACCTCAGGTCTACACCACTCTCTGAAGGCTCTCTTTGCCCCGTCCCTTCTGTTTATCTTTGCTGCATTTCTCCCAGTAGATCTCTTGTGCGTCTCACCTGACCTGACACACAGGGCTCTTGATTACAAACCACAGAAAAGGACATAGCTAACTGAGAAAAGTTCTTCAGAGGAAAGACACTGGGAGCTCATAGACTTGACAAGAAGCTGGAGAATCAGCACAGAAATGGGTTGGAATCACAGAAGTGGTCACAGATCATGGTTAGGACATCCTGCTGGACACTTGACTGCTGCCACCGCCACTTTTAGGCAACACAGACCCTCGTTGCCCCCAGAAAAAGCCCCGAATGGTCCTTGCAGACTCTAGCCCCAACAGGAGCATGCCAGCACCCCGACCTCCAGAACCTGGAAAACAAGACTTGGCAGGTCCCCGAGATGGGAGTGCAGGCGCTGGGTTAGCCCAGAGGAAAATGCGGCACTAGCCACTAGCACTCGGTTAACCTGAACGTAGAGAATAAACGCTTCTCTCCTTTCTGGTCTTTTGGGTGGTGGTTTATTAATTTACTCATTCCTTGAATACCTGAATGCCTACACTGCTGGAAGCCGGGGAGAATAAACATCTAGTGTTGATAAACATTTAACAACCAGCTCCCTGGAGGACAAAAAGCACTGCTTCGTAGCACTGATCAGTTTCCATGGTGTAAACACCCCATGGCTATTTTCAAGCTACTGAGGCAGTGTCGCTAAACATAGGGTTGCAGTGTCAGCTGTCCCAAGCCACGGGCGCCAACACTCAGACTGTCCTGCCCTTGGGGAGTTTACCTCCCAATGAAAGTGAGAGTGTCCAGCGCTTTGGGACCCCATGGACTATAGAGTCCATGGAATTCTCCAGGCCAGAATACTGGAGTGGGTAGCCTTTTGCTTCTCCAGGGGATCTTCCCAACCCAGGGATCAAACCCAGGTCTCCCGCATTGTGGGAGGATTCTTTACCAGCTGAGCCACAGGGGAAGCCCTACCTTCTAGTAGGGCAGTGCCTTCTACCCTTGTGTGTTACCTTAGAATAAAACAAATCTTACAACCTGAATATTCAAATATTTCCACTATAAAAGTCACAACCAGACTTCCCTGGTGGTCCAGTGGTTAAAAATCTGACTACCAATGCAAGAAACAGGGGTTTGATCCCTGGTGCAGGAAGATCCCAGATGCCACAGGGCAGCTAAGCCTGTGCAGCACAGCCCCTGAAGCCTGAGCCCTCTAGAGCCCGCAAGCCCCAGTGAGAGAAGCCACCACAGTGAGACGCCTGGGCGCTGCAGCTCGAGTAGCCCTACTCCCTACGACCAGAGAAAGCCCACACTCAGCAACGAAGACCCATCACAGCCAAAACAAAACACAGCTCAACCTATGCTACAGCCCACCCGGAATCCAAAAGGAGACAAGAACACTTCACATTGGAGGATTTTTCTGTCTCGACTTCTCCCCACCCTCCAACACATGTATCCATTTCCCTTTCTAGAGTCATTCAAAGTTGGGGGGTGGGAAGGAGAATGTTCAAACCCTCAAGTGCCAGTCTGCACCCACTCCACCCCCCAAGCCCACCCCACCCTGGTCCCTGGGAGTGAGACGTGAGACGGACAACACTTACTGTGGCCGACGGGGGCTGTCATACACCGCCTGGCCTTGGAAGGGAGTTGTATCCTCAGAGCAGGGACAGAATTACTGGTTCCCCGACCCTTCCACTGACCCAAGGGCCATCCAGAGACAAAGAACTGAATTCCTGGGATGTCCTTCCGTGCCCTGGAGCCTGAATCCAGGTCCTGGGACATGGACCCAGGGGGAGGTTGAGGCCTTGTGAAGACTCTGGGGTGTGGGCAGGACACTGCCCGGGGTGGAAGAGCCCCGAGAGCAACAAAAAGGAGGAAGAGACGTTTTCCAGAAAATTTGTCCTGATTGGCTCCCACACAGCTGCTCTGTTCTCAAGATCTCATCCTCTTCCTTCCACATGGACACACACACACTGCAAGAATCTGGGCTACAGTCTCCTCCAGAGAAGCCACTTGCCTGAACTTCCGGAGAAGTGCAGGGAGCTGGTGTGAGGAGACCCCCTCGCCCACCGTCTGCTTCCTGAGGGGGAGGGGCTCTGGCCCAGGCCCCTAAAAAGCCAATGTGGGCTGCGGTGTGGGGCCAGCCCCCAGGGCACAGGCCTGGAGGGTCCCTCCAGCCTCTTATGGGTGGCCTGGCCTCTGGAGCACAGCTGGTGTCTCATGGCTGAGCAGGGTGGCCTCGGTGCCTCAGTCATTGCAGAGAGAGGGCGAGGGGTATCATTCTCTGGGTGTGGTCCCGATGTGGGCTGGGCCTTCCCTGCTCTGTGCCTGCTGTCCCTGTGGGCTGTCAGGGAGGGGTCCTGAATTGGGACCCCCAGAGGCCAGCAGCTAAGACTCCTGAAATCCTCTCCCCTTGGTCACTCTCCACTTCTCTCCCAGGGCACTTCTCACCTCCTCTGCTGCTTCAGCTGCTGTATTTGGATGATTCTCACCCAGAAACTGAGTGATGTCTGTGCCTTGTGCCAAAGTCAGAGAAGCAGCGCCCTGCAATTCAGAAACAGCCTTTCCAACACTCAACTTATCGAAGGGAAAGTAATAACTTTTATCTTCTTGCTGTGCTTCTCTAACCAGTACATTTCAGACCCGTTACCCTGGACTCCTCTTTCAGAGTATAATGCTATTTAAAGATAACGGGTAGCGTGGTTACTTATGTATTAAGGCACACAGACATACACATGGATTAAGCTTGAGAATATGATGCTAAGTGAAATAAGCCAGAAACAAAAAGATAAACATCATGTGATTCCACTTCTATGAGTTACCTAGAGAAGGCACAGAGAAGGCAATGGCACCCCACTCCAGTACTCTTGCCTGGAAAATCCCATGGACAGAGGAACCTGGTGGGCTGCAGTCCATGGGATCGCTAAGAGCGACTTCACTTTTACTTTTCACTTTCATGCATTGGAGAAGGAAATGGCAACCCACTCCAGTGTTCTTGCCTGGAGAATCCCAGGGACGGGGGAGCCTGGTGGGCTGCCGTCTATGGGGTCGCACAGAGTCGGACACGACTGAAGAGACTTAGCAGCAGCAGCTGCAGAGAAGGCAACTTCCCAGGTGGCACTAGTGGTAAAGCAGCAGCCTGCCAATGCAGGCGACTTAAGAGACACGGGTTCCATCCCTGGGTAGGGAAGATTTCCCTGGAGGAGGGCATGGCAACCCACTCCAGTATTCTTGCCTGGAGAATCCAATGGACAGAGGAGCTTGGCGGGCTACAGTCCTTGGGGGTTACAGAGAGTCAGACACAACTGAAGCGACTGAGCACGCACACAGAGAAGGCGACTCATGGAGACAGGAAGTGGAATCCTGGTCACCAGGGGCTGGGGGCAGGAATAGGGGAGGAATAGGGAGTTAGTGCCTAACAGATACAGTTTCAGTTTAGCAAGATGAAGAGTCCTGGAGATGGATGGTGGTGACGGTTGCACAACATTTTGAATATAAATTCTGAATTTAAATACCACTGAAGGGACTTGCAGGGGGCTTGGGTTCAACTCCTGGGCAGAAAACTAGATCCCACATACTGCAACGAAGAGTTTGACTGCTGCAACTAACACCCAGCACAGCCAAACAAACAAATGTTTTTTTAAGAAAAGATGAAAGGAGTTCCCTGGTTGCCTAGTGGTTAGGATTCTGGGCTTTCATTGCTGTGGGCTGGGTTCAATCTCTGGTTAGGGAACTGAGATCCTATAAGCCAAATAGGATTTTTGCAGCTTGGCCAAAAAAAAAAATTAAGATGGTAAATTTTATGTCATGGGTGTTTTACCAGAATAAAACAACAAAATGCATTGGGAAATAAAACTAAAACTTTGATTTTCTTAAAACTCTGGAGACATTGCTGCCTGTGGCTGCCACTCTGGGCTGTGCCCTAGACCTGCAGGTCCCTCAAGATCCTCTGTTGCTTGAGCAACTTTAGTTAGAAAATTTGAGAAAACTTGCCTGCATTTTACAGGAGAGAAACCAGAGGCACAGAGCGGTGCTCCAATTTACAGTGCCCTCGTTCTGGAGGTAAGAAGCACAGGCCTTGGCACCAGAACTGCCAGGGCAGGGGCAGCCTCTCCCACTTTCTGGCCGTGTGTGTTTGTGACCGTTATTCATCTTCTCGAAGTTTCCATTCTCTCACCTGTGAAATGCGGATAGCCCTACTCACCGGTGAGATGAGGAGGCCCGAGACAATGCTTGTGATGGGCCCTGCGGAGGGTCTGGGCACGTCAATAGTAAATGCTCCATGGACATTGGTTTTATGGGGCAAGTACGTTTCTCTGGGGCTTTTTTGTGTGTTGAATGAGGGATAAGAAGTATCAGGAACCACACTGTGCATTACTCCTCCTGCATTCAATGTGGTGACACTGACCGAGGACAAACCCATACATTTCTCAAGACGTCACAAATGTGCCCTGGGGGAGGAATCCTGTTTGGATTCAACCCCGACCACCAATTTATAAATACTGGGTCTTTTAAGCGGATAAGGCCAACTGACCTCAGGCTTCAGAATCTCCAGCACAGCCTTATAAATGAAGGCAAAAGTGGTTCATGTTTGTTCGTACTTAAAACACATTCCCACACATGCGTCTTGTTTATGTATCATCCTGCATGGAAATCCCCTCCTGTGGGCCCCTAATCCACCCATTACCTCACTTATTCAGCAAACGTTTACTGAGTCACTTCTAGGAGCCCCAGATGGGTGGGTGAATGCATGCACTCAGCTCCCTCTTACCACGTCGGCCAGCTCGTCCCCTTACCTGGGGCATGGGAGGGTTTGAGCGGCTGGAAGGCACACCTCTGTGGTCCAAGTGAAGGTGCCCACATTGGTTTGCTCAGAGGCATCAGGAGTGCATGAGACAGTTTCCTCTGCTGGCTTCCCTGTCCCAGAGCCAGTCTGCAGACAAAGGCTGTCTGCTCTGAGAATAACAAAGGAGGGTGTTGGGGAGACTGAGGTGGGCCACAGGAACGTCAGCCCTCAGGGAGATGGAAGGAAGGAGCAGGTCCTGGCCCCTCACCAGCCAGAGACAGAATCCTGGAGCAACACAGTCTGGGAGCAAGGGGCTTGTCTTGTGAGAAACTGGCTGGGCAGAGGCGCAGGGAGGGGCTGCGGGAAACAGCTGGGTTGGCTGAGCTCCCAGTGGGGAGACGAGGCCAGACTTGTCTCCAGTCCCGGGGGGCAAGGGCTGGGGCCCTCTGAGGAGGCGGCCAGGCCTCTCCTGCCAGAAGGCTGGAGAGTGGCCAGGAAGATAGGCAGTGCCTTCCAAACACCCAGGGGCCAATGGGGAGGGGGTCCAGATGGCTGCTGGCCACTCCACTTGGCCGTCAGCTTGGCAAAGCCAGCTCCTAGGCCTGGTCCTTGGTAAGCTCCAACTGCAACAGGGCCACTCTGGGCCAGATCACCTGCCTTCCTTCACGGAAACGTTCGCCAGTGCATTTGACTTGAAAACAAAAATCAATTTATGTAGCAATTAACAAATGCTTGGTTTGCCTTGGTGAATCATTTCTTTCAATGACAAAAGTTGCATAATCACTTGTAACAAGTCTATGACTTTATTATTTACTGGTTTAAGTCATGACTCTATTGCACAAGCAAGGAAAGGGGGAATTCTAATCCTTGTTGGTTAGAAAGAATTCTCCAAAGAATGATGGGACAGTGAGAGGAACCGGGTCCCTGTTGCTCCTGAGGGTGGGCCGCCGCTCTGGGCTCACTGCCAAGTATCCATCAGACACCAAAGGGGTGTCCTGGCTTAGAGGGCAGGATCCTACATCACCAGAGTCAAAGGGGTGAGGCCACCGAGAGCACGTTAACCCCTAGGATGGCTGGTTGCACCATGAAAGTGAAAAGTGAAAATGTTGGTCACTCAGTCGTGCCCGACTCTTTGATCCCATGGACTGTAGCCCCTCAGGCTCCTCTGTCCATGGAATTTTCCAAGGCAAAAATACTAGAGTGGGTAGCCAGTCCCTTCTCCAAGGGGATCTTCCCAACCCAGGGATCAAATCCGGGTCTCTTGCATTGCAGGCAGATTCTTTACTTTCTGAGCCACCAGAGGTTCCCACCAAGGCTGAAGGCCTTAATAAACTGCCATGGAACCCAGCTCCAAATGCCAGGGAAGTAACCCAAGGAGGCAGAGTAGCCACATTAGAGACAGCCTGCCTTAGAGAGAGCACAGACATGGAGGAAATCAGTGTGAAAGCAGACTCCTGAAGTCTTCAGACCTTGCCCTCAGACCAGTTACCCAGGATAAAAATGCCCTTTCTCTCCCACTGGAATGTTACTCAAGCCTGATGACCTTTTCACACTGGATGACCTTCTTGTTGGACTATTCCAGAGAGGACCCCAGAACTGGGAGGGAAAGGGGCAGGGAGGCTGGGTTAGGGGGTCTCAGAAACAAGACTTCCCAAGGAGATATCACGATGGCAGAAGGTGGCATGGAGGTCATTTTTAACATCTCAGAAAATCCGAAGGAATCACACATTCACATCTATCTGGCTCAAACAAGTTAAAACTCGGTCATCTCATTAAATATTTACCGTATCTTATGGCAGATGTACGTAGATCCAGTGAGTAGACAGAAAAACAAATTATTTCCTAATGAGTTATTCAGTTCTTGGTGGACAAAAATCTCTGAAAATCTAAGTGAAAGATACAAGTTCAAAAAAAAAAATCTCTCTTCAGTTTCCTCGACAGATATGTGATAACCACATCGGGAGAGGAGGTACCAACCCTTAAAACACTCACTTAAATTCAGGTATTTAGGTATAGTATAAATACTTTTATCTAGCTGCTAGTGTTGTTTCCACTTTTAAATCATCCCTGTATGTATATCTTGGAATTTAGTGGCTCTTGACTAGCTCTGCTACGCAAGAAAACAAATGTAATCAGAATTTTACCCTCAGTTCACCTTGTGGTGTTCTATGGTAAAAGGGTAACAAAATCCTTTCCTTTTGCAAAAGGAATTGACCTTGGGTTACTACAGAATGAAAACAGTTTTATAAGGAAAAAAAAAAAAAAAGACAAACTGAGGCAGCAAGAGTACTTCACCTTCTCGCCTCAAAATTAAAGCCTCCTACAAACCTGGTTTCTGAGGCTTTTCTGTCTCCCGCCTTTCGAGGGCACAGCGTAGCAGGCACAGAAGGGCCAGCCCACGTGAGAGAATCAGTTTCTGTCAAGAACAAGAGGCTCTGTTGTTGAACGGTCCCTGTGGTAGGTCAGTCATCATCCTCCACAGTTTCTACAAGTCATTTAATGAAGGAGGTAGAGTTTAAGTAAATATGGAAACAGATTTAGTTAGCAAATTAGGTTTCCCTCTGGGAAACCAACACCTGAATTCAAAATCCAATTATCCTCGGGTATCTCCCACGTTCTTCCTGATTTTGTTTTTCGTGTATGCTCTTAGTCTTCTTGCAATTCGGATTCTTCCCAAACTCAGTTTAAATGTTATGTTGCTAGGGAAAACTCTGCCCTTAAATCCTGTCTTTCGTGGAGCCTTCCTTTACCCTGCATTCCCATTCAGACCACGTAGTAAATATTGTATTTGCTTGTACTCAAGCATGCTGCTGCTACTGCTGCTGCTGCTAAGTCGCTTCAGTCGTGTCCGACTCTGTGCGACCCCATAGACGGCAGCCCACCAGGCTCCCCCGTCCCTGGGATTCTCCAGGCAAGAACACTGGAGTGGGTTGCCATTTCCTTCTCCAATGCATAAAAGTGAAAAGTGAAAGTGAAATTGCTCAGTCGTGTCTGACCCTTTGCGACCCCATGGACTGCAGCCCACCAGGCTCCTCCATCCATGGGATTTTCCAGGCAAGAGTACTGGAGTGGGGTGCCATTGCCTTCTCCGCAAGCATGCTACCATTTCACTTTTAACCAGATCCTAAGTACTGGTGGGCAGGGTCTCCCCTGACTTTGGCACACAGAATTCCCAGGGAGAGGGGTTGGGCCACAAAAAGCTGTGGTACTTACCTAGTGATGCAGGAAATCCAGCCTCATTACTCCTGCTTCTTAATCTGCTTGAGTCATTCTTCCTTTTCAGCAAGAGCACCATTGTCAGGGGCCCTAAGAATCAGATACCTCTCAGCTGATGAGGACAAATCGTGATGCTTCTCTGGCAGGCTCTAGTGACACTGCCTACAAGATTCAGAAAACCAAGCGACGCCTGATTCCCACAGGAGGGAAGAACACCTTCTTTGCTCTTTGATGCCCTTGGCCAATGTACCCAGGAACTCATCCACCCCTTCTCTGCTTCTTAAGACAATAGGCTCTTTTTTTCTGCCACAGACTTATTTTTGACCAGTAATTCCCAACATTCTGTAAGGAATTCTCTGTGTAGAAACAAAAAGCTTTGTAGAGTGATTGGACAACATATGCTATACCAGGTCAATAAAAGTAATGTTGCTTTTTTCCATCATGTGACCTAGGTAATAATTTTTTAAAGATAATCCTCTGGCTTATAAAATCTCTGCACTGTACAACATACATCCTGTAAGTTATCTTGAGTCTTTACATTGAGTTAGATGTTTTTCTAGAAAAAATATTTTTCAGAAATGTATTAAAAATAATTAAGACTTCTCATAAATAGATTTAATAGTACCCTTCCACGGTGTGACCTGCTAAAGTCCGTATGACTGAATTTATGAGTGAAGGGTGGAAACAATGCATGTGTGCTTCTGTTTTCTGATAATGGCTGAAGAGTTCTCACAGTTACACGTGGGAGTACTTTCATGTGAGGAGACGAGCACACCTGGAGTCATGCAGTCTTTATTAATTTGATAAATAACAGGAAAATCTGCAATCATCTATCAAAATTATATCTTACCAAGAATTTGAAAGGTACTCTGAAAAGATGTATTCTCAGTCCATCTGAATCGTGTACAAAGCAGTGTTTGGAGAAGCAGCAGCCAGGCAATGAGCACGTGAAGGTCAGTGATCCCACAGAAACTCACACCCGGCACCTGGACTGCGTGGTGAACACAGCAGTCTATATGCACTGCTCTACACAGTTGACTAGGAAGCTGTCTTGTTGCAATGCTTACTTGTTTTTAAAGGAAAACTGCCTCCTGGGAAGTCTTTTCTGCTACACAGGCCAGGCTGAAGTGCTAACACCAGATTCCAGGGTCGATCGTGGACCCAACTACTTCCTCAGGGAGATGCTGAAGCTGTCAGAGGTCCCGGGAAACGGCTTTGACATTTAAGAGGGGAGTTCACTTCCGCACCAGGCCGATGACCTTCAAAGCACAGATCTGACGTGCACCACCCAGACGATTTGGAATGTGAGCGCTACAGTGGTCTTGTTGGGACAACTTGCTCTGTAACTTCAACGAGGGTTGTGAAGAGCTGAAACCACTGTTTTTAAGTCTCCTGTGTCTGGGGACTTTTAAAATCAAGTCTCTTCCCAAACTCCTACATTCAGGACACCCTTGGTGTTCAAAACGACAGATCAGATGGGTTTTTTATACTATACAAAAGCAAATTTAGAGAAAAAGGAATACTTTACTGAAAGGACTGGTTTCTGGAAGAATCAGGTCACCTCTGTAACATACATTTTTAAGCCCTCAATAACAGTAATCATGAATAAGGCTTTTGACAAGTAGAATTTTAGAGAAGCTAAAATGGTATTCACCAGAAAACAAGAGACTGCAGCTACAGTGAGGATACATTTGAGTCATTTTTGCTTCCTTAGACTCCAGCACCATGCCAGGAACAGGGAAGACATTGAACAAAACCTTTCTGAGTGGTTTCTGAGCTCATTTTCTTTAGGGCTAGATCATAAACAGGCGAATACAAAAGGCCAGGCCCTGGGGGTCAGGATCAGAGGTTTCCTTGAGATGTGTGACCCTGCGAGATCTTACATGGTGGTTTAACTTCTGTCTTACCTTCTACAAATTATGATTAAAACTAGATATATAAAGTCTGCTGAGGCCAAGTAAAAGTCAAGGACTAAACATATTATCTGTTTGTAACATAAGGAAGGTTTTTAAAACCAAGGAACACTTGAAAAAATGGAGATCCAGGAATTTAAAAGTTAAAAACACCACCTCATCAGTTGTTGCTTCTGTAGTGCAATCAATAAATTGTTCACTTGTGATTTTCTTCCACATTGCTTGGAAAGATTCTTTTTCTGATCAAAGTTTAGTCATTTATAATGAGTGCTGTGATCCAAGGACTACACACTCACCTGGTGAGAATCAGAAACAGAGAAGCAAGCACTTCTTTGAAAAAATGCTCTACAAATCCTCCAAATATGGTTGGAATTTCCACAGGCTGGCTTATGGCAACATTCTGTATGTAAACACTCTGTTTACAGTCAGACGCAGACATCAGTGGGCGCCATTCCTCCTACTCCCCTCCCCCTCTTATAAAGCAGGTCAGCTGGGCTGGGCATGCTTTGTCAATGGTTCTGGCTCCACGGCCATCGCTCGCCCCCGTATGAGGGCACATCCTCAGTGAAATTGCTGTTTTCTCTGGTGACAATCTATTTTTCATGGTGGAAGACTAGCATTCTGATATTGCAGAAACAACTGACTTGACTCTAAGAAGAAGGTTCAAAGGAAAAGTTCTGCATCTAAGACTGGCAATTGGAAGAAATAAGATGTTCTTCTCTCTATGCTGAGATGTGGCTCTGTCTTGCAGAAAGTGACAGGTCCACTGCAATCTTTCTACATAGGCCAGTAACACACAGGATGGATCTGAACACAATCACACACACCACACAACCTCTTCAAAGGTAAACCCTTCATGAAAGGCATAGCACATTTGGGAGCCTCACACAAATAAACTACTCAGGGCTCCCTTCAAGACTGCTTCAAGTCACATACTGCAGTTCAGGTGGCTTTGCTGTAGCTTGTTGAATCGTGTCCTCCTAGAAGAGAATATCCATGTTGCCACATACCTGAGGAGAAAAATGGCATCTTGGGGCAAGGGAGCTAAAGGAAAAAATAGAGAGATGACAAAACCTGCTCTCGGGCCCCAACTTTCTTGGCAGAGCTGTAATTTTCCCTGCAGTTCTCACAGCCCAGGAGCCAGTTTTTACACACAGGGTAGTACTGGCACATTTCTTAGAA
Source organism: Bubalus bubalis (assembly GCF_019923935.1). NCBI lineage: Eukaryota > Metazoa > Chordata > Mammalia > Artiodactyla > Bovidae > Bubalus > Bubalus bubalis. The sequence continues at coordinate 18,599,198 of NC_059167.1, forward strand.
GAAATTTTCCACAACAGAAAACAAATCCTCTAAACTCCACAGAGAACCCAAAGCAGATCAAATGAGAGCTGGAGAGAAACCAGCAAGAAGCTGAGGGAGAGTTGGCCTCTCTTCAGCCTCAGGGGGAAACCACGTTCCACATAGATGCTCACAGTATGACCACCATGGCTGAGGGCTGGCTGTGGTTGGAGAAGGGGTGTGGTCACCATGGCTGAGGGCTGGCTGTGGTAGGAGAAGGGTTGTGGTCACCATGGCTGAGGGCTGGCTGTGGTAAGAGAAGGGGTGTGGTCACTATGGCTGAGGGCTGGCTGTGGTAGGAGAAGGGTTGTGGTCACCATGGCTGAGGGCTGGCTGTGGTAAGAGAAGGGGTGTGCCTGGCAAAGCTTCATCCAGAGGTGCCATGTGCCCACAGCCGGTGACTATTTCTGTTCACTGTCCAACTGAACTGTTCAGGGGCTGAACTTGGCGGCTCTTGCAGAGGTACACTGAAATGAAAGGTAGGGAAACTGCAGAACACTCGTTGTGAGTTGCTTGAGGAATCACTCGGATCCTCTCCTTCATAGGACGTGGCCTCATCTTGTCCCACTGGCTGCTGGGGGCCTCTCCTCTCTTCTCTTGGCGGCTGGTTCTCCTCCAGACTCTCGGTTCTCCCTCAGCTCACCAAGAGAAATAACGGTGTTCTCCAAGCTTTGTATAGATACAACTGAGTCGTAAACTTTATAAACCACTGGCTTTTGGCTATTGGCTCAAATTCCGACCTACTGTCAAGAGACAATGGGTTGTAGTTTAAAAAAAAAGAAAGGAAGGAAAAAAATCAGGACAGAAAAGTGCTTCACGAGCAATTTTACTCTTCTTTAATTCTACTGTCTTTGGGCACACATTGCATTTTGCTATTGAAGAAATTATGACAGCAGGGCTGAGAGCACTGATTCATGACAGATTCTTTGTGCCACACAAAGAGCGAAATCCTATGACAACCGGACCATCTGCTCCCACAACAGGGCTCTTATTCACCACACAGGACAAGTGCTCGTGAGGGGGGTAAAGGGATGAGAGAGGGAAGGAGGGAGGCACCTGGAGGCAAGTGAACCTCCCAATATGCCTACAAATTAGGAATTTGTTGGAGAATCCAGAATTTACCTAAGGGTGATAGGAAATGTTGAGTTATAGTCCCATTATTTCCAGAAATTACTGAATTTGAACCTGAGGTTAAGACTTTTAAGATAAAGCCACCTCAAATAAGTTCAGACTGGCCTTGGGAAGAAATGGCAGCCACAGATAGTAATGGGCTTCAGTGCTTGAGAAGAAGTGTCAAAATCAACCTATACCTCTGACTTGACTCAGGTGAAAAAAAGTCTTATTTAAAAATAGTAAGTCTGCAGCAAAAAGTCTGAAAGTTTGAGTCCCTTCCCATCATTCCATTTTGCTGCTGGTGCCTGCTCTCCTTATGGTATCTCTCGAAAAGGTTCAGAATTCAATACAGATTTATTAGGTTGATTTTCAATATGTAGCTTAAGATGAAGAGTCCTGTTTGGTTTAAACCATTTCATTTAACCTCCTAATAATGGTAGTCCTGAGAGTCTGCAGCGTTGGTAAAGTCCACCTGTGACCACAGGTCAACCTGCTGGTGGGAGCACAGCAACTTTTTGGCCCATGGCTTTGCCTTGTCCTTGTCCCTCAAATCTGGTAGTTTCTGCATTGAGGGACTTAGTTCACCACAATGACGTGTTCAAAACCGTTTTCTGTAGAAGCCTCCTTCCAACGCCCAATAGTGCAGGTGGTCAGGAAGACTTGGAAGGAAGCTGCAAGAAGTCCAGCTGGGAATCTTGACTTTGTTAGATGTGGACACCGGAAAATCACCTTTGTCCTCCCCAGATTTTATTATAGTCAAAGGAGAAAAATCCATGAGATTATAACTGTAAATATGCTAGATATAAAACTGATGGAATGCTAACTGGTCCATAAAGGGCTGAACAAGATAATCTGTGGCAAAGTAGAAAATAAGCCCAAAGGTGATAGAGACTGGAAGAGCTGGTAATGCTTTCTTGAAAATGGCGAGGAGCAATAATGTAAGGCACAAACCCTGTGGAGAAGGGGGGAAAAACACAAACGCAGACATAATTATCCAAGTATTCTGTGCAAATCAACTCAATCACAAATCTTGGTCTTAATTTAGTTAACTGAATATACAGTCCTTTGAGGTTAAATTTTAGAACAAAAGTTTTTTCACTGAATCTGGAAACACTTATTTTTCTTCACAATAGAGATTATTATCCATATATTATTGATATTTCACCCCCTAATTCTAGGTAGGGAATAGAATCTGAAAATAAGCAAAATGATTTTTTAAATAAATTAACAACACTGAAATTTCTATCTAAAATATTGACTTGGCTACTGTAGGTTTAGTTTGGCTAGCTAACAATCCCAGAGGTGAAGAACATTCTTTATGCTGTCTGGGGGCAAAGAGGTGCTCATGGAATAAACCAACAAATGTTTGTTTATAGTGTATAGTGTTTTCTTGTAAACACAGAGCAGCTATATAATACAGCCCATTTTTTTACCCTAACTGAGACACTAAAACACATCCAGAAAACTAACCTTAAAAGAGAAATAAATGAAAATTCTAACTGGTCATATGCCCAAGATAAATCACAAAATAAATACGTAAGTAAAGGCTCTCATCTAACCTCTCATCCAACTTCACTCATACACACACACACACACACACACACACACAGACACACACACGAGACATCACACCTCCAGCAAAAACAGCAGTAAGAAATATCTTATGAATTACTTAAAATCACAGTTCTGAAAGCTTCAGGCTCACACTGTGACTCTATAAGCAGAATCTACGTGTGATCAGGCGCTATGTTAGCTTTTCTTGCCTCATACTGCCTGCCCAGAGGGCACTGGATGTTGCAGGTCGTGGCGTTAAATGCAAAACTGCCACCAAACCCACACTAAGTGAGGAACTGTTTACCCCTTTAAGACTGATCTAATTCTCTACATAATTATTTATGCTGCCAGGCTTGAAGCAGTGGTTCCTAGTCAGAGGTGCTTACCAGAATTTCCTGGGGGAACTTAAAAAAAAATACACAATTAAAACAAACAATATCTCAGAGAAGCACTGTTTTAAAAGCTCCCAGGTGATTTCAATGTGTGGCCATGTGGAGAAACTATTCGGGTGAGGTCCAATTATTTGTGTTTTTAAAAAGCTCCCCAGGTGATTGGAACACTCAGCCAAGCTAGGGTTAAAAGAACTGCCTTTTAATCAGAGTTTTGAGATAAGGAGTTTTAACAGGTTTTAATCAATGTATACTTACAATTAATATGGCTACAAAACAGGCTATGGTTGTGTTCCAGTCTCCACTGGCTGTTGCAGAAGCTTTACCAACCAGAACACTGTAGAAAATGAAATCTCCTAATCCAAGTTTCACTCCTCCTAAAACGGAAAGATTATGAATATAAAAGTTTGTCACTCTTTGCTATGACTTCACAAATTAAAAATGTGCCCCCTCCCCATCCCACACTGAATGAGAAGTCAGCAAATGATATTATACAAAGTTAGGCTTTAATTAGGTTTTCCTTTTTTTTGGGGGGGGGGGGTTCTGTAACAGGATGTTCAGATGCTATACTATAGGGCTGACTCTGAGGTCTTAACAGTAGATGCTGCTGTTATATATAAAAAATAATGACAGTAAATAATAATTGCCATCTATTGTTGCCTAGTTTGTACCTGGCACTTGTTCTAATAAATCCTCACAAGAAGCCCTAAGAGATAGGTATCATCTCCTTTTATTTGAAAAACAGTTTCACTGAGGTATAATTTATTTCATAAAATGCACCAATTCAATGACTGTAAAAAACTTGGAGTTGCACAACCATCACCATAATCTACCACATTTCCATCACCCCACTTAGATACTTTTGTTTCAAGCCTTAAGCAACTGATCTGCTTTCTAACTCTATAAATCTGACTTTTCTAGACACAGAAATGGACTCATAATATGAAGTTTTTTTGTGACTGGGTTCTTTCATTTAATATAATTTTTAAAAATTGAAGTATAGTGACATTCAAAAAACCAAGATCATGGCATCCAGTCCCATCACCTCATAGCAAATAGATGGGGAAACAATGGAAACTGTGATAGACTTTATTTTCTTGGGCTCCAAAATCACTACAGATGGTGAATGTAGCTATGAAATTTAAAAATGCTTGCTTCTTGGAAGAAAAGCTATGACCAACCTAGACAGCATATTAAAAAGCAGAGACATTACTTTGCTGACAAAGGTCTGTCTAGTCAAAGTTATGGTTTTTCCAGTAGTCATGTATGGAAATGGATGTGAGACTTGGACCATAAAGAAAGTTGAGCACTGAAAAACTGATGCTTTTGAACTGTGGTGTTAGAGAAGACTCTTGAGAGTCCGTTGGACTGCGAGGAGATCCAACCAGTCAATCCTAAGGAAATCAACCCTGAATATTCATTGGAAGGACTAATGCTGAAGCTGAAGCTCCAGTACTTTGGCCACCTAATGTGAAGAACTGACTCACTGGAAAAGACCTTGATGCTGGGAAAGATTGAAGGCAGGAGGAGAAGGGGGTGACAGAGGATGAGATGGCTGGATGACATCACTGACTCAAAGGAAACAAGTTTGAGCAATCTCTGGGAGTTGGTGATGGACAGAGAAGCCTGACATGCTGCAGTCCATGGGGTTGCAAAGAGTCAGATATGACTGACTGAGCAACTGAACTGAACTGATGTACAATGTTGTGTTAGTTTCAGATGTACAAGGTGGTTCAGCTTTATATATATATATATATTCAGATTGTGTTCCATTACAGGTTATTACAAGATGCTGAATATAGTTTCCCATGCTATATAGTAGGTTCTTGTTTTATATATAATACTATGTATCTATTAACCCCAAACTCCTAAATTATCCCCCACGCCACAGGTTTCTCTTTGGTAACCAAGTTTGTTTTCTATGTCTGTGAGTCTATTTCTAGTCTGTTAGTAAGCCCATTTGTATACTTTTTTAAGATATCACATATAAATGATATCACATGATACTTAGCATTCTCTGACTTACTTCACTTAGTATGATAATCTCTAGGTCCATCCAAGTTGCTGCAAATGGCGTTATTTCATTCTTTTTTATGGCTGAATATATTCCATTGTGTATGTATGTCCCACATCTTCTTTATACATTCACCTGTCAATGGACATTTAGGTTGCTTCCATGTCTTGACTACTGTAAATAGTGCTGCTATGAGCATCAGGGTGTATGTATCTTTTTTGAACTAGAGTTTTTGTCTTTTCCAGATACATGCCCAGGAGTAGGGTTGCAGAATCATACGGTTACTAGTTTTTTAAGGAACCTCCATACTATTCTTACATAGTGGCTGCAACAATTTACATTCCCACCAACAGTTCAGGAAGGTTCCCTTTTCTCCACATCCTCTCCAGAATTTATTATTTGTAGACTTTTTGATGATGGTCATTCTGACTGGTGTGAGGTGAAACCTCACTATAGTTTTGATTTGCATTTCTCTAATAATGAGTGATGTTGAACACCTTTTCATGTGCTTGTTGGCCATCTGTATTAACATAATATTTTTCAGGTTTATCCATGATTTTGGCATGTATCTACAGTTTGTTCCTTTTCACTGATAAATAGCTTTTCATTGTATGGATATACTATATTTCGTTTATCCATTACCAGTTGATGGACATTTAGATTGTGTTCCATTTTTGGCTATTATGAATAATGCTGCTATGAACATCAGTGCACACATCTTTGTGTGGGCAGATTGGGGAGATTCCTAAGAGTGGATCTGCTGGGTTATGTGGTAAATTAACATTTAGCCTTTGACAAGCTGCCAAGTTGTTCTCTATGACGGCTGAATCTGTGCATTCCCACCAGCAGTGCACAATGCTTCTGCTTTCTTCAGTCCTCACCAGTACTTGGTGTTGCTGTCTTTTTGATTAAAGCCATTCTGAATCATGATGTTGAGTATCTTTTCATGTGGTTATTAGCCATTATATTTCTCCTTTGAGGAAATGTTTATTAAAAGTATTACCCCTTAAAATATCTTCCTATTATTGAGTTGTAAGAACTCTCTTTATATCCTAACTACAAATTCTTTAACAGGATTTGCAAATATTTTTCTCTCAGTATTGGCTCTTTTTCCTTTTTAAAAAATTTTTAATTAAAAAAAAAACTTACTTATTTTTATTTGGCTTTGCTGTGTCTTAGTCGGAGCATGTGGGATCTAGTTCCCTGGCCAGGGATTGAACCCGGCCCCCCTGCACTGGAAGCATGGGGTCTTGGCCACTGGACCACCAGGAAAGTCCCCCAATTTTTAAAATTTTTTAAAAATTTATTTTTGGCTGTGATGGGTCTTCATTGCTGCACACAGGCTTTCTCTAGTGCGGAAAGGCAGGGCTACTCTTCGCTGTGGTGCTTGGGCTTCTCATTGTGGTGGCTTCTCTTGTTGCAGAGCACAGGTCCTAGGAGTGCAGGCTTCAGTAGCTGCAGCACTCAGCACGTGGGATCTTTCTGGACAAGGGATCGAACCTGTGTCCTCAGATTCTTAAGCACTAGGGAAGTCCCCCTTTGCTTTTGTTAACACTATCTTTTTTTTAAAATGTGGTTAAATACACAGTTCAGTGGCATTAAGTACATTCACACTGTTGTGCTACCATCACCACCATCCACTCACAGAACTCTTCATTTTGCAGAAGTGAAAGTCTGTACCCATTAAGTAACTCCTTCCTCTCTCCCTCCAGACCCTGGAAACCACCATTCCACTCTCCATCTCTGAGTCTGACTACTAGAGGTACTTCATTTAAGTGGAATCATACAGTATTCATCTTACTGTGACTGGTTTATTTCACTTAGCATAATGCCTTGGATCATCCACACTGCAGCATGTGTTAGATTTTCCTTTCTTTTTGAAGTTGAGTGATACCTCATCGTATGTATACACCACGTTTTGTTTATCCATTCATCTGTCAATGGACACTTAGGTTACGTCCATCTCATGGTCACTGTGAATAGTGCTATGAACATGAGTATATAGATACCTCTTCTCTCTCTCTCTTTTTCGGCTGTGCCATGTGGCTTGTGAGATTGCAGTTCCCCAACCAGGGATCGAACCCTCATCCTCAGCAGTGAAAGCACAGAGCTCTAACCACTGCCAGGGAATTTCCTAAATATCTCTTCTCTAAATGGTATCGTTTGAAGTTTTAAACTTTGACAAGGTCCAACCTATCAATTTTTTTCTTCTATGTATCACTGTTGTATTAATGAACTCTTTGCCCAACCCAAGGTCATGAACTTTTTGTTTTCTTCTAGAAGTTTTAAAGTTTTGCCATTTACATTTCAGGTTACGACACATTTTGGGTTACTTTTGATTGTATTGAAAAGATTATATCCTTTTGCCACTGAATTATTTTAGCATCTTTGTAAAAAAAAAAAAATCATTGACCATAAATATAAAGGTTTACATCTGGACTTTCAGTTTTGTTTCATTGGTTTATATGCTTATCCTTGTGCCTGTCTTGATAACTGTGGTTTTAGAGTAAGCTTTCATTGAAATCAGATTGCTTAAGTCCACCATTTTTTTCTTCTCTTTCAAAATTGTTTTGGATATTCTAAGTTCTTTACATTTCCAAATAAATTTTAGGATCAGTTTATAGAAATTAACAAGCTGATTCCTAAAACTTACACAGAAATGCTGAGGTCCTAGATTTTCCATTGTCAAACATTATTTTTCAGGTTCTTTTCAAAACTATGGACTCAAAAAATACTCTTTGACCTGAGGCTCAACAGTAACCCATTAAGCTTTACAACTTGGTTTTACCTTTCTGGTTGTTAAGTAACTATTGCCAACTGAAGTTTGATCCTGGTCTTAAAGCTTTGTTGCCTGAGATACTTCTGGAAGACAGGGGTTGAAAACCCTGAGAAGCAGGGTCTGCTCCAGATGTGTGTGAGAAAGGAGCCGGGTGCTGGTTAATAAAATCTCACTGAGTAGCCAGCATTTCTTTTTAAGTTGTGGAAGCCAGAGTGAAGTCTTCCTTAGTGCAAAAAATAAACCATATGACCCATGAAATTCAATGCTCTGAATTAGAGAGTCAGTTATCCTTTAACTTGCTAACCTTCCCAGAATGATGAATACTTCCACCAGTTTCAAGTGTGCAACAGAGTCCAACTCATCCTTTAACCCTCAAATTCTTCAGCTACAAGATGGGGATTACAGAGCTATTTCACAAGGTTGGTATCAGAGTTAAAAATAATACAGAAAAGTTCTTGGCACACACAGTGGCTAAACAAATGACAGCCTTAAAAAGACTTGATTCCAAATACTGCTATAAGAAACTAACTGAAAGAAACTAAGTTCTTCAGGGAAGGAAAAAAAAAAAGCTATAAATTTTAAAAAATAATGCAGATGATGGACTTCGCTGGTGGTTAAGAATACGCCTGCAAATACAGAGGACATGGGTTCGATCCCTGCTCCGGCAGGATTCCACATGCCACAGGGCAACTGGGCCCATGCTCCGCAACCAGAGAAGAAGCCACTGCAATGAGGAGTGTGTGCACTGCACAGCAGTGCTGTGCGGTACTCCTGCTCGCTGCACCTGGAGAAAGCCCAAGGGCAGCGACACAGACCCAGCACAGCCAGAAATAAACACATACAAATTCTAGCACACAAAAAGATACTCAACATTATTAGTCATCAGAAAAAGGCAAATCAAAACCCTGATGAGACACCACTTTACATTCACTAGAATGATTATAATCAAAAGACAGATAATAAAAAATATCAGTGAGGATGTGTAAGACCTGGAACATACAAACAGTGCTAGTGGGAATGAAAAATGGTGCAGACACTTAGGAAAACCATCTGGTAGTTCCTCAAAAGGTTAAATATAGAGTTATCATATGACCCAGAATTCTATTTGTAGGCATAAACCTAAGAGAAATAAAAACATATGTCCACACAGACAGGTACATTAACATTCACAGCAACAATATGCCTAACAGCTCGAAATGGAAAAAAATCTAGATGTCCATTAACTGATGAGTGGATGATAAATGTGACATATCCTTAAAATGGAATATTATTTGGCTACAAAAAGAAATGAGGGGGTTTCCCTGGTGGCTGAGGGGTGAAGAATTCACCTGCCAGTGCAGGAGACATGGGTTTGATCCCTGATCTGGGAAGATCCCACAAGTTGTGGAGCAACTAAGCCCGTGCGCCACAACCACTGAGCCTGTGCTCTAGAGCTTGGGAGCCGCAACTACTGAGCCCATGTGCTGCAGCCTGTGCTCCGCAACGAGCGACGCCACTGAAATGAGAAGCCCTCGCACCACATCTAGAGAGAAGACCAAGCAGCAACAAAGACCCAGCACAGCCAAAAGTGAATCAAAAAAATAGAAAGAAACCAAGTACCAGCACATACTATAACATAAACCTTGAAAATATTATGCTAAGTGAAAGAAATCAGTACAGAGAACCATATACTGGATGATTCCATTTAGCTGAATGGCTGGAAAAGGCAAATCTATTGTGATGGTACATTACTTGGTTTTTTGGGGGGATGGGAGTAATGAGTACAGGATTTCTTTCTGAGGTGATGAACGTGTTCCAACATTAGCTTGTGGTAATGGCTATACAACTATAATAAAAACCACTGCACTGCACACTTTTAAAGGGGAAGGCAGGATGAGAGGGATTGATGAGGTAATAGTAAAGAGTGTAAGGTTTCTTTATGGGGTATTGACAATGTTCTAAAGTCAACTGTGGTATTCTGTGAATATATTAAGGCCATCACTTTAAATGTAGGGCTTCCCTTGTGGCTCAGCTGGTAAAGAATCTGCCTGCAGTGCGGGAAACCTGGGTTTGATTCCTGGGTTGGGAAGATCTCCTGGAGAAGGGAAAGGTTACCCACTCCAGTATTCTGGCCTGGAGAATTCCATGGACTATATAGTCCATGGGGTCATAAAGAGTTAGACACGGCTGAGTAACTTTCACTTTCATCACTTTAAATGGGTGAATAGTATAGTATGTGAGTTATGTCTCAACAGAGGTTTACCAAAAAATAAACAAAAACAATGTACCGATCAAGCTTAAAATTATCGCCTCACTTTTCATATACTGGCTTATGTTTGTTTAAATAATATTATGGCAAATGCTATAGTTATGCTTCACAGAATTCATTTCAATGGACAGAGAAATGTAGGTATATTTTATTAGCAAAAATAAAATAGACTCAGGAGAATTCCCAGGTGGTCCAGTGGTTAGGTCTCTGCAGTTCCAATGCAGACCACTGAATAAACATGTTGTACATTTCTAATTAAAAACTCTCAGTGTTCAGTTTTCTGATTAAATTTTGATTTTGATAGGGCTGTTTTGGAAGACACACATGTCTTTACATACATATCAAATTCTATTGTAAACTGATAATTTTCTGTAAGTAACCACAAGTCTGGTTTACTTGTGCAGAATAAACCACTAATGAAGAGATGGTTATGTGTGTGCTGGATGCTTAGAAGAGAAAAGAATGTCAATTATTAGTTTATACTGGTCCCAGATAAATGAAACATTGATCTGAAGTTGGAAGGGACAGTTTTGTGGTTTTCCTTTAAAAAGAAAAAGTTACTGATGAAGGATGCAGATGATCAAGAGAGAGACTCTTTAGGTAGGAAAAGCAGTCATGAGAGAATCCCACTGCTGTCATGCTCAACCGCTATACTGCTGACTTCTTTTGTTTCTACACATCATTGAGAAAAGAAGAGACAGAACAGAAGAGGCAACCTAATTACAGTGGTAACTCTGCAGGCAGAGACAATACCAGCAAAGGTTAAGTTCAAGCCTGGCTAAAAGAGGAGGTGATTGCATCTGGTTTCCCAGGAGTGTGAAAGGTGCAGGCTGCAGCTGACTCTAACATCTGGAAAACTTACCCAGCACCACAGTCACGGATCTGCCCAGGTTCTAACCCAGGTAAAAGACTAAGGGTGAGCTGTAAGAACTGCTCTGCTCAAACTAAAGGACAATGTCAAGGTCACAATTAATAGTGACTAGAGAAGGGATCTAGATGTCTGTTTCTTTCAAACTACTGAATACTTTTGTATGTTTTAATCAAGAGTTTCACTTCTGTGAAAACAAAAACACTGAGGTAACTTGGTTGGGAAATGTGCTAATCTCTTCTTATTCAGTAAATCACCTCTCTAATACCAAGTCAGGAGGTGACTGAGCCCTAACCAGTGGGCTCTACTGGCTAATATCCTAAGAAGCCCTGAGTGCTGATCTGAATCTGAGCAATTACACACCTCAGACACTGAACAAACTTTTACTGCACAGAACCTAAATCCCTTTGATTTTCTTCAAAATTAATAAAATGCAGTGCTTGCCAAAAAAGGGTAGGAACAATGTAAAAGGGCAAAACATTTAAATTCATAGGTCTCTGTGCAGCAAAGAACGAAATATATTAATGACATTTTTGTACACCTTAAGTTTCATTGGAATAATATTTAAAAAACTTTTTTACCTTACAAAATCAATGCCAAAGGTCAAGGATATTATCAAATTATTAAGGGATAATTTTAAAAAATCTGAGGGGTAGAATTTGGTCCATTAATAAATTTAACTATGAGAAAAGCAGCAACTATTGTTACTTCTCAGTAAAAACTGCACTGCTGTTTAGAATTAGACTGGAACACTCTGACTCATGTTATTTTGGGAAGAGTATGAAACTGTAGCACCTTAAAAACCCAGGACTCGCATGACTTGCCAGTGTAGAGAAAGGCACATACTTTCCTCTGGGTCCTCACTGGCCAGGATGCTGCTGGAAAGGTCCTGAACGGCAGATCGCGACTCAGCTGTAGAGTGATGAGGCCCCAGGCGACTGTCCCTCTGGGCTTCCCACTCTTCGCTGAAGCCACCATCGTCACTCTCTGTCACTGGGTCTTGTGACTCACTTTCTGTGCCTTCAAGAAAAAGTGGGTATTGCAGCTGTAATACTTGGAAAATTCTCTTTATACCTTTAAGAAAATTACATGGGAACAGTAATTTACCTGTCGTTGTAACTGGTGAGTTGGCTGGCCCTTAAACAACAAATCAAGGGTTATTTCAGTGCCCGCTGGTTGCTTCCACAACAGCCATTTCTCCCCTTATTTCCTGAGGGCAGAGTTGTGATTTATTTGGGTTTCCACCTCTCACCCATGACTCTGGTGGTTAATTCTGTTCAGTCCAAGCTAAGCGTGGTCACCCCACCCTTCCTCTTACCAATGAACGCTCTAAGGCTGTGGGGCTCATATCAGCCAATGTGTGGTGAGACAAAATCTGCTGGAAAGTGGGGGATACTTGTTCACTCTTTAGGAGACTCAAGGAAGCCACAGCAGCCCCCCGTTCCCCTGGATGTTGTCTTTCCGGATATGATGCCTGGCAGTGCAGCTGCCATCTTGTGACCATGAGGAGCAGCACGCTGAGGACCAAGCCCACATGGAAGGACGGCAGAGCAGGAAGGTGGGGAAGAACTCGGACCCCTGATGATTACTGAGTCAGAAAATGAGCCAAGGCTTCTGGTCACGTGAGAGATCATTTCCTCTGATCTTTGCAGCTGATGGCACTTGCTAACTGATGGCATCTGCCACTGGCTTCAGTGACTAAGTTATAAAAGCAGACCACGACTACAGGGTGAAGGCTGGGAAGGAGTAAGGGAATTTTTTTATGGGCTAGTCATTTTATTATCATGACTAGGTCTGACTGAAAACGGTGAGTATAACATTATTGTCTCCAGAACCTTCCATACATCAAAAATAATTAAAATACATAAGTAACGTTGATAATATTTTTTTCTCACTTATTTTATTTTTTATACAAGTAATGGATGCTCAAATTTATTCATCTACCACGAATAAATGAAGCTTGTACACTTCTTACTTGCGTGGACTTTTTTTTGGACTTCTTTTTGAGAGAGGTTCTAGCAATTTTGTATTTTTAATTTGTATTTTTTCCTTAACCAGGCCTCCATAAAACCTGAATCTTCTCTGAGGTTGTTTATAAAATCATAAAACTATAAGATTTAGAAATTAAAACAGCAGTCCCTGCCCTATCCTTCCTCACTCCTGATCCCCATCCTACTTCCAACCCCTTTGGCTGTTTATTTTGGCATTCACCTCCATAATTAATTATAAACAGCATGTTCATAGTGCTGGATCTTAATTTTTTTTTTTTTTAAGGTCAGGCAACCCCTGAGTTATATTATTTTTTCCTCTTACAGACCTATACCCCTTTATTCCAATCTAACTTCTAGTTCCTGTAACACACTAGTTTTCAACTGGGGCTAGCACTTCCCTTACATGGGGTGGTTGGAAATAACTAGGATGGGGGGAGTTTTTGGTTATTGCAACCTCCAGGCCACTCCTGGCATTTAGTGGGTGAGTGAGGGGTCACTAAACATGCTGCATGGTGTGCAGAGAGGAGTCCACAGAATAAAGTGCACCCCACTGAGCGAGTCTGTCCAGCTCCTCCTCCTTTCAAGGTCCCTGCCCATGGTGCTTCCCCTTCTGGAAAGCTCTTCCATTCTTCAGCTGGCCATCTCCTATTATCACTTCCTCAGGGAAGCCTTCCTGACTTTCTAGAATAAATGAAAGTCTTCCACTATAGACTTTCATAGCAACTTATACTTCTCCTTTGTAGAGCTTATCACAAACTGAATGAACCGTCTGTTGAACATGTGTGTCTCCCCAAACAGGCTACAAGCTCCACAGGAACAGGACCTCTGGTTCAGTGCCCTATCCCCAGTGCCAAAAAATACCGGGCACATGGTCAGGTACTCAATCTACATTTGTCAAAAGAATAAAATCTTGATGTATAAAAACACACTCAAACTCATATATACTCACAGATAACTAATCTTTCCAGTGTCTTTAGCTTAACAAGGTTAACACAAAACCCAGACCTGGAGCAACTGTTTCCTCCATTTCCCACTTCTCTACCAGGTCTATAGCTGGTCTAGTCCCAGCCTGATTTACTACCTCGGTCACTGCAGAATGGGCCAAATATCTTTGGGTCCCAAATACTAATTGCCAGTTGAAAGTGTCCTCCTCGCAGTTACTCAAATGCTAAATCAGCAGTTTTCTTATCTCTACAAAACCTGAATTCACCCTTTCCTGACAAACAGCATCTCAAGTAAAGCCCTTTCTCTACTTTTATTTTGCCTTTGTTTGTCTGCTTCCTCATAAGGTTAGTCCTGTTTTTCTTAAAAAAAAAAAAAAAAAAAAAAAAAAAGTTTCCTTTCTTTTTGACTATTGATATCAGGTTGTTATTCCTCAACTCTTTCTAACTACCACTCCTTCTAATCTGTGTTTGCCTTAACATCTTCTGTAGTGTCCACAAGTGGGGCTTTCAATCTCCTATCCTAGGTCATTATTCTTATCCTCCTCCACGAAGTCAAGTCTATCTGGATACTTTATCTTCTTAGCATAAACATCACATCTCAAATCAAATTATATTTAAGTTACCCTGACCTTGTCAGACAAGGAGCTCTCATTTTTACATGTTTGAAGATAGTGCTCAAGACCTTTCTAAAATCATAGCCTCAACTTGAACATTTTCATACTGGTATTAATGGTAGAAATTCTTAACCTAGGCCAATTGTCGGGTTCGGAGCATGTGAATTCAAGTATTTATCTGTGTTTGCTGGGTGTTACTACAGTTTCCAGGAGATTCTCAAAACAGTTCATGACCAGTGAAAGTACTTAACATCATTGCTTCATAACTCATAAGATGACAATGATCCCCCAAATCAGAAAATAATAATAAAAGCCACCTACTTTGAGCATTGTAATTGGAGTTTTTGGATACCTTCCTTTGGGCTTCTGGGTCTCCTTCTGCCATATTCACCAACCATACCATTGTTGCTGTTGAGAAAGACAAAAGTCCAGGTAAACATACTGGGAACACAGAAGGAAGGCTCACAAACAGAGAGCAGGCTGTTATTCCTCCACACAAATCAGAGAAACAACCAGAAGTAAATTCATATTAAAAATCACAAAAGGTTCTCTTTGATTTTAGTAGATCAAAGAAAAAATTCTGAAACTGGATGTTTACTGTGGCCTTCAAACTGCAGCTGCTGTAATACAACTTTTCATTATCACTTATAGTCCCTGAAAAGTAACCAGAAGGAAAATTCTTTTTCACTATCGATATCGGGCTGTTATTCCTCAACTCCTTCTAACTACCACTCCTCCTAACCTGTGTTTGCCTTAACATCTTCTGTAGCGCCCACAGTGGGCCTTTCAATCTCCCTGCCTAGGTCATTATTCTATTCTTCTCCAGAAAGTCATGTCTATCTGGAATATTTTATCTTCTTAGCATAAACATCACATCTCAAATCAAATTATATTTAAGTTACTCTGATCTTGTCAGACAAGGAGTTATCATTTTTACATGTTTGAAGATAGAGCTTTTTGGACCTTTCTAAAATCACAGCCTCAACTTGAACATTTTCCACTGAAACAACTGGACTAGTTAAATATCCTAAAATAGTGTGAAATCACTGAGGAAAATTACTTATTGGAACTAAATCCGAGGAAAAACAGAGGCTCACAAAGCATCAAGTGAATTATTATAATTCAAAAGATGCAAGTAAGTTCCCTTCATATTCTGTCTCACTTCGGAGATTTTCAATAATGCTAAACTGTGTTATACACAGGGAATAAGGAAAAAAGGTTAAAAGCAATAAACATAAAGAGATAGTCAATTGCCTTCTATTCTCTATGTCCCTTCCTCAAAATCACATATATATTAATATACCTATATAGATCTAGATAAACACACACACCCCCTCATCACACTTTAATTAAGAGGCAATGTGAATACTCTAAAATGCTGCTTCTCTTACATACTGCAGGTACGATGAGACATGGAGGGGAATTTGGTAACCACTAACAAAACTACATGTACATTAACCCTCTGATCCAGCAATAATACTTTTGGGAATTTATCCTGAAGATACACCAACAGTAATACAAAAATACATATAGACATGTGCCACTCTGGGCGACTGCAGAAACCAAAACTGTACAGCAAACTCAATTCAATCCGTCTACTTGGCATCCATGTTTCTCTGGCATTTGGTCACTGATTCTATAATTCTATCTATTTGCCTAATACTCTAAGGTTTCTTGAATAACTTATGAAAGAAATACATAACCAAAGAGGATGAAAATCCTGTAATAGCTGCACTTACTCATTCATTATAGCTTTGTAATTCTGAGGTCAGACAAGTTTCATTACAGGATAACTTGGATCAGTCAATATCAGCTAGGCAGGCAATTCACTGTAACTAAACCCAAACCCAAAGAAGAGGAAATATGACGATCACCAGGGTTTACAAATTTCAGTAGCGTTCTTGGAAGCAAAGGCAGAAAGTATTTATTTGATTTTCTTTCTTTATACAAGTATAGAAAGATAAAGCTGCAAATTCTTCCAATACTTGGTATAACTACAGAAATCAGGGTCAGCAATCTTTTTCTGGAAAGGGCCAGATGGTAAACATTTTGTGCTTGTAAGTCACATCTGGCCTCTGTCACATATTCTTCTTTGTTCTTTTCTTTTTCATTAGCTCTTTAAAAATGTAAAAACCATTCTTAGTTTACAGGGCTGTACAAAAACAGGCCACAGGCCAGATTTGGTTATGGGCAGTGGTTTGTTAACCCTTGATGTAAATGATCATGAACAGAATATATACTTGTTGAATGAATTAATATTACTAAAGTAATACCTTAAAAACCCACTTTCCAATTTTTTTGGCTTAACACCAAACATCTTAGATCAACTGAAAAATTAGCAAATTAAAATTCAACATAATCTAAAAACTTCCCAAAGTGATATGAAAACAGAAAAATTTTACATAATGGTCAACCTCAAGGAATTGTTACCTTTGTATTTCGAAAAGCTACCAAAGAGATGTGCCTCTTTTCCTGTCCAAATGAAGGACACAGAAAGCAAAAACGCTCAGGTTTCCTGAGGGTAAGATCCTTTAGCATACTGAATACCCTTAACTGGGGAAGAGTATATAAATGCATCAAAGGATTGTATTTTTTTAAAAAAACAAATAACTGGGAGAACCAACTTAAAACTTTTTATATTCATGTATATATCCATTTCAAGGGGAAAATACTGATTAATATTGCTGTTTTTGTATATTCTACTTTAAAAAAACACCTCTCAAGCTCAATGATTTATGAAATGCTTACTAAAGATTCAGTATTTCATGAGAACACTTTCTTAAACCTATTTAATTTACACAGGAGTTAAAGGTTTATGCTTATGCTTTCCCATATATGTGGAATTACTGAAAAAATATCTCAGCATCAATTGTTATACAGATTCAAGTTTTTAAAAATATTATATATGAATGATTTCTTAAAAACGAGAGTAAATCCTTTTTCTGAGTATAAAATTAACATACAAGCTTAATGTCATGGCTAACTGAACAACCTCTTCACCCCTCTTGCACCCACCCTTGCTCAGCCTCACTGAGACTGGAATGCAGTCTTCTTCCTCCTGACCAGGGGCTCAGCTACGTGACTTGCTTCAACCGATGGTACATGGGCAGAGGGGACAGTGTGCTAATATCGAGCCTAGGCCTTAACAGGCCTGCTGCCCTCCTGTTTCTCCAAACACAAGAACATCACCTTCAGCTAAAGTGCTGGTCCAAGGAGGAACAGGGAATACGTGGGGCAGAGCTACCCACGGTCAAGTCAGATCAGCCGAGCCAACTGATCTGCAGGTGATGGTGGTGAACGAGTATTATTTGTAAGGCACTAACTTTTAATCTGCAGGTGATGGTGAGTGAGCATTATCTGTGAGGGACTAAATTTTGAGGTGGTTTGTTACACAGCATTACTGCCGTACTAACAGTAGATACAACAGCAGAACAATGCAAATTTCTAAAGCTAAGAAAACATTTAAAACTCATAATCCCTTCACTTTGACATTCACAATTAACTTTTTAAAAAATAATAGGTATCGCATTAAGACTCTACAAGAAGTGAAAGATATAAGGAAGAAAGTAAAAGCTGTCTCAAATCGCTAAATCCCACTTTCTAGAGGTAAACACTAGTATCATCAGTTCTGAAATGTATCATTGGGAGTTTACACACACACATCCATACATATTTGGTCCTTTCCCCAACTCCTTCCATAGGACATTGCATATATTGTTTTGAATCTTGCTTTTGGTATATATTAATATATAATCTTTGACATTTAAAAAAAATCAGAAATACATCGAGTTATTTCTTTCTTTTGGAGTACAAATGGCTGCACAACTATCCATTTTAGTAATGGACCATAATTATTTGAAAGTGTTCCCTTTTGATAGACATGAGTTATTTCCATTTATCTCTTAATAAAAGCATTGCTTCAGTGAACATACTTCTATACTTTTACAAGTATATTCCTTAGTCTAAATTCCTAGCATTCACTATTAACATTTGGTGTGACGTTCTACACGCACAAATATCAAATATATATATATAGTAAATTTTAATTTCCAGGAATAACACAGAAGAAGCTTACACCCAACTGCTCATTAAGAGGAAAATGTTGATGCTCAAAGCCTCGTCTGTTCTTTTTGGCTGGAAAACACAGTAAGAATGTGGTAATACATTTATACTGGAAAAAAGGTAAGAGAAAGATCCTTGCATTTCAGACACTAGGTGTTCTAAAAACTTTACCAGACTTCTCCTACTACAAGCACAATTCCCACCTTCTCCACGTCCCACAAATGACCTAATATCAAGGTCACATGAATGATTTGAGGTTAACTAACATGTGTTCCCAACTTGATCTCTCTCTATATCTCACTACCTTCTGCTTTTCTATCTTCCTTTTCCTTCCTCTGGGTTTCCCCTGGTGGTCCAGTGGTTAAGAGCCCACCTTCCAATGCAGGAGACACAGCTTTGATCCCTGGTCCAAGAAGATCCCACACGTCACGAGGCAACTAGACCCATGTGCCACCACTACTAAGCCCATGCTCCAGAGCCTGTGTGCTGCAGCTGCTGAAGCCCAGAGCCCATGCTCCGCAACCAGAGAAGCTACCACAACTAGAGAGTAAGCCCTCATTCGCCACAACTACAGAAAGCCCACGCAAAGCAACAAAGACCCAGTATAGCTGAAAACAGAAAATTTAAAGGCACACATCCCTTGACCTAGCAATTACATTTCTACAAATGCATGTATACAACAGTATTCACAAATTCTATGTGTTCTCTGCAAGTACTGTCTACGATGGGAATGATCTAAATGTCCATTAATAAAAATACCCTTTACTGTATATAAGAGAAAACCATGCAGACATTTCATGTATGCGTGCTAAATCACTTCAGTCGTGTCCGACTCTGCGCTCCCATGGACTGTAGTCCATCAGGCTCCTCTGTCCATGGGATTCTCCTAGGCAAGAATACCAGAGTGGGTTGCCATGCCCTCCACCAGCGGATCTTCCCAATCCAAGGAAGAAACCCGTGTCTCTTACATCTCTTGCATTGGCAGGTGGGTTCTTTACAGCTAGTACCATCTAGGAAGCCTGAAAAATGCTGATTTTCCCAATTTTCTGATATTTTCTTCTTTCCTTTACTATTCCCTCTTCATTTCTCACTCTCTAAACAGAGCAGTTGAGAAAGATCTATTTCTGGTGTCCTTTCCTCTTTTCCTTTTATTTGAATCACCCATCTAATCCCACAGCTGCAACTACTACCTCTATATTGGTGTTCTTCAATTCTGCATCTCTATTACTAACCTTTCCCTCTGCACTGGTACTTCATTTATAAACTCAGGACGGAAATTTCTCCCCACATGGCTCACAGATCCTGCCAAGAAAATTAGATATGGGCCACAGGCAACACTACACAGATTTCTTAAATAAGAAAAACTTCTCTTTTTCATCATCCTTCTAAAAGAAGGCTTTAAACTTCTCTTACTCGTCGTCACTAAGAACAACTGAAATGACCCCCAAAAGCTCTCACTGAGGCCTTTCCCCTGATTGTCATCATCATTCCATAATCAGACTTCCATCATTTTTTACCTAGATCATGGCAATATTCACTTAGATATGCTTCCCAGTATCTCAGTTCTCACTCCCTCCCATTCATCTTGCCCAAAGCTGCAAGCTTACAAAGGCACAGCTCCGATCACATTACTCTTCAAGAATCTTCTATGATTTTCAAGCTATCATGAAGAGGATACAAAGATCTAAACCAGTCCCTCAAAGCTATCCTGAATCTTGCCCAAAGTGCCTTTCCAAACCCATCTCCTAGTACTCTCCCCATTTTGTACTCCATGTTCTAGTCAACTTGAACACTTGAAACTTGAAAAAGATGCCCCACATTTACACTTCCAGTGTGTGGGGCTTCCCTCATAGCTCAGTTGGTAAAGAATCCGCCTGCAATGCAGAAGACCCTGGTTTGATTCCTGGGTTGGAAAGATCTGCTAGAGAAGGGACAGGCTACCCACTCTGGTATTCTTGGGCTTCCCTTGTGGCTCAGCTGGTAAATAATCCACCTGCAATGCAGGAGACCTGGGTTCGATTCCTGGGTCCAACTCATTCTTTGCAACAAGCCCACTTTTGAAATTGACTCTTCCATCTGTGCTTGCCAAAATCCAATCCACTGTTAAAAGGGTCAATCCAAATGCTCTCTCTTCAATGAAGCCTTCCATGATTCTCCATTCAGATTTTCCCTGTTTTGAGCTCTTCCTGCACTTCCTATTCCTTCTGAATCTGGTAACAGTCTGCCTTGAATATTGTTTATCCATTTGTTTCATCTCACTTCTAAACTGTAAGCAAGGGAATACCCTGGCAGTCCAGTGGTTAGGAATCCACGCTTTCACTGCCAAGGTTTTGGTTTCTATCCCCGGTCAGGTCAGGGAAATAAGATCCTATGCACTCTAAGGGAAAGCAAAGCATCTTAACCATCTTTATATCCTCCACAGTGTTCTGTGGAAGCAGATCAGGTCAATGACCAACAAATACATAATGAATGATTTGGAAGAGTATGACTCTACAACAAACCAAAAACAAAGGCCAACGCATACTGAAGAAACAATGTATTTTTTCAACATAGTAGTGTGAGAGCCGCCTACAATATATGTATGTAACAAATATTCAATACTTGTTAACTAATACGATTTTAAATAATACTGGCTCCCCAGTCTCTAAATATTTCTTCTATCTCCACACACACTGAAAACTCTCTTCAATCAATGTCAGATAGAAGATAATAATTTGCAAAGAAACAGAGATCTGCAGGAGTCCCACCAATGCTATGCATTTAAGGTTAAAAAAAAGTACGATGATAATGATCATAATTACGTGCATTTGAATCTTTATAAATTCTAAGCTGTTTACTAATTTAACATCATTCTGAAATACTTACAAGAGTAAATAAGAGCTGGGAAGAGAGTTTCATTTCTCTCCTGAGCTGTTTCAACCAGCATACGAAGTGGGCCTTTTGGACACAAAACAGCCACTAAATCTAGGAAAAGATAAATAGAAATGACATCTGAAAAATGTATTCGCAGAAACTTGTAAATGAATGTGTTAGGGAAGAATTAACCAATTGTAAAGGTTTAATTTTTTTTTCTACAAGAAAGATACTGAATGAATATGAAATAAGCAGCAGGTAAGCTGGCGGGGGAGAGAGGCGGAGACAATCTAAACAAAATAGACAGCACCACACAGAGATCTTTGCTTTTGGTTTGCTTGCTATTTGGTTAGTTTACAATGTATTTTGGGTTCTAGGAGTAAGTCTTCCCAGTTTGAAAGAAAACAGGCAGAAATAATCACAAGACAGAATTATTCTAAAGCAGTTGTCAATTTCCAATAAGCAGAAACAAGGACAAGCCATTTCCAAACTAAACGTAACTATGAACCACAAACTGAAGTTTTACACCTTAGGAGGGATTTAATAGAGAGGATATGACTGAACTTTTTCAAAATATGAAGAACAGAGTAGAAAAGATGCATCTCCTCTTTTTTTTTTGGTAACAGGAGTGGGATCCTCTCTTTTTTTGAAAATAGTGTATGTACTACTTCGGAATACTTGAAATAAGAGGGCAATAAATTTAAACAAAGTAACTAATAAACCTCTGTGTGAGAATGTTTAGCATTTCTTCAGTTCTCCTGTCAAAAGCACTTCACAAGTATTTAGGTCTCAGAATACATATGGTGCTAAAAAGTGTCTTACAAAAACTGCAACTCAAAACGAGGAAGCAATAATGCATAAATTATTCTTGATGGTACCACATTCTCTTGTTCAACAACTGCAATTTTTTTCTTACATTTACTGTGTCTTGAAAATTCAGAATATAAAAATACAGAAAACAACTTCAAGCATTTAAAATGTAAAACAGATATAGGTAAATTTGTAAAGGGAAGATTTGATCACTTGCATTGACATCACTATCATTCAGATGCATTTAAGTAATAAATCTCACACTTTCAAGTGGTCGTATCTTCTTGTACACTACTACTACCACTGCCATAATAAAACACACAAATGTACAGAAATCTCTAGTCTCACTGCTTCCACTTTGATTTGTTGGGATGAGAAAAGGGGAATTTGCCATGCTCTGAAATAATGAGATTTTCAACCTGTTTCAATCTTGAGTATTCTGTAACTATCTTGGTTTTTCAACATACTTCGTCATATAGAAATGCTAAATGATAAACCCTTATTTTTAGAGCAATTAAATTAATTTTGTTTTGAAAGCTTTCAGTTCAGTTCAGTTCAGTCGCTCAGTCGTGTCCAACTCTCTGCGACCCCATGAATCACAGCACACCAGGCCTCCCTGTCCATCACCAACTCCCGGAGTTTACTCAAACTCATGTCCATTGAGTCGGTGACGCCATCCAGTCATCTCATCCTCTGTCATCCCCTTCTCCTCCTGCCCCCAATCCCTCCCACCATCAGGGTCTTTTCCAATGAGTCAACTCTTTGCATGAGGTGGCCAAAGTACTGGAGTTTCAGCTTTAGCATCATTCCTTCCAAAGAACACCCAGGACTGATCTCCTTTAGAATGGACTGGTTGGATCTCCTTGCAGTCCAAGGGACTCTCAAGAGTCTTCTCCAACACCACAGTTCAAAAGCATCAATTCTTCGGCACTCAGCTTTATTCACAGTCCAACTCTCACATCCATACGTGACTACCAGAAAAACCATAGCCTTGACTAGATGGACCTTTGTTGGCAAAGTAATGTCTCTGCTTTTGAATATGCTGTCTAGGTTGGTCATAACTTTCTTTCCAAGGAGTAAGCGTCTTTTAATTTCATGGCTGCAATCACCATCTGCAGTGATTTTGGGGCCAAAAAAATAAAGTCTGATACTGTTTCCACTGTTTCCCCATCTATTTGCCATGAAGTGATGGGACCGGATGCCATGATCTTCGTTTTCTGAATGTTGAGCTTTAAGCCAACTTTTTCACTCTCCTCTTTCACTTTCATCAAGAGGCTCTTGAGTTCCTCTTCACTTTCTGCCATAAGGGTGGTGTCATCTGCATATCTGAGGTTATTGATATTTCTCCCGGCAATCTTGATTCCAGCTTGTGCTTCTTCTAGCCCAGCATTTCTCATGATGTACTCTGCATATAAGTTAAATAAGCAGGGTGACAATATACAGCCTTGATGTACTCCTTTTCCTATTTGGAATCAGTCTGTTGTTCCATGTCTGTTGTTCTAACTGTTGCTTCCTGACCTGCATACAAATTTCTCAAGAGGCAGGTCAGGTGGTCTGGTATTCCCATCTCTTTCAGAATTTTCCACAGTTTATTGTGATCCACACAGTCAAAGGCTTTGGCATAGTCAATAAAGCAGAAATAGATGTTTTTCTGGAACTCTCTTGCTTTTTCGATGATCCAGCAGATGTTAGCAATTTGATCTCTGGTTCTTCTGCCTTTTCTAAAACCAGCTTGAATATCTGAAAGCTTTAGAACAACCTTTTAGACAAACTGAGACATCTTGAGATCTTCTGAAAATGGAATTATGAATCATTACTCTAAATATTAGACTCTTATTTCAAAGTCTCTTATTTCAGAGGAACTCAAAGGTCTGTAGAGATAATTTGTATATGTATATAAGAAACAGAGGGTTGATGGGGAGTAACAGTGTATTGTATTAGAAAGAATATGGGACTTAGGACTCAGATTCTAGATCAAATGGTGTAAGCTTTGGTAAATACTTTACCTCTACAAACTTCCGGCCTTTAGCAGTGAAACAAGTACAACAACCTTGTTTACTTCACAAGATTATATATTTTTGAGGAACGGCTAATATTTACTGGTAGATACTGTATACATTTACTGTATGCATTGTTCAATTTAATCTTCATAACAACTAAGACTCCACTGTTGAGTGTGGTGTGTCTGTAGTAACATACCCAATAAATTACAGGAGTAAAAGAGTCCGGATTTGAATCAGGCAGTCTGTCTCCATAAATGGCTTTTTTTTTTTAATATCAAAAACAGAATCAGATTCTTTATTATGGTTCACCCCTGATGTTTCATTTATTAAGTTTTAACTTGCTCTAGGAGAAGGCAATGGCACCCCACTCCAGTATTCTTGCCTGGAAAATCCCATGGACGGAGGAACCTGGTAGGCTGCAGTCCATGGGGTCGCGAAGAGTCGGAAACGACTGAGAGACTTCACTTTCACTTTTCACTTTCATGCATTGGAGAAGGAAATGGCAACCCACTCCAGTGTTTTTGCCTGGAGAATCCCAGGGACGGGAGGGCCTGGTGGGCTGCTGTCTATGGGGTCGCACAGAGTCAGACACGACTGAAGCGACTTAGCAGCAGCAGTATGTCATAATGGTGCCCTGTGAAGCCTATATCACAAGACTATAAGGGAGGTGAAAGTTACACTGCACACCTTGTTCAAGAGCTCAGCATTGTATATTTAGAATGTCTGGAACTCCAAATTGAGGTCTGCATTGCAGATTTAATATGTACAGAGACATGTATAACTTTGATTTCTATTTTTGGTATCTATGAAGCAAGAGATTGTCTCAGTTACTTTGCCTAAAGAGAGAAACCTTGGATAAGTAACTGCTGTTGTTACCACTGGCAGAACCAGGTGGCTAGACTACTGGCAAAGTCTCAAGGGTCTGTAAAAACACACAAATAGGCCAAAATAGGATGGCTGCCTAAAGTTCAGCTAACTTGGATCCCATTCTTTGATCAAGGATGCCTGGATTAAGACATGAAAAGCACAACTCTCCAGTGAGCTCTATCACACGTAGCTCCACTGCTGTCCATAAAGGGTACAAATTCCCACCGCTGTTTGCTCACTCATTTGATCGCAAAGGGCTCCTGAGGTCATTTATGTCAGTGGTAGCAATGGGATGTGAATCTAAGTCTTACAACCAGAAGTCTATGGATCCTTCTGTTAACTCATCCCTGAGTTAAACTGGAGGCAATAATAAAACATTTTTAAAGGACTCAACTTCAAAAGATTTGAAATCTTTATATGAAAAAGATATTATAGCTAACTGATTATTTACTGAAAAGTTATGGGATATTACTGTTATTTTCCCTAAGTCAAGATAACTAGAAGAGGAAGGAAAACACACCAGGAGGTATTTCTGTGATGAACAAAATGTCAGTCTCGGGTTTTACCATATACTGAAATCACAGCCAAGATGAGCCAGGCGGTCCATTCTGGGAGGTACTTGATAAATACCAGGGCCATGAGGGCACTGATCATAATGAGATATGCCTGCTGGAGTCTCAGTGGACCTTTCCAATGAATGGCGATCATTCCCACCACACCAAAGTTCCAGATCAGGAGCGCAACCGAAATGTAGTCCATGGCAACATTATAGGTTTTAAACACTTCCCTGAAAAAAATTAAACAGATACTTGTATCATTCATAAAAATGGGAAACAAGTATCACAGCCACAGCTGTAAAAATAAGTACAAAAACTAAAAAGAGAAAAAAAGGCCATATAACACCTAAAATGCTATTCTGTACTTCAGGAAATCCTTGCAGTATCTGAAATTGGAAAAAAAATAAAACATGTAAAATAAAGTTTAGAGCTTAGGACATACGATATTATTTTCATAAAATTAAATTTAGTGCATCCATTTAAATATATGCATTTTATACATATATTTATATACAAAACATGGAATACAGGCATGACATATTGCTGCCTGAAAAAAAAAAAACATGATCTTATTTATGTGAACTAGTGTATGAGAAGAGAGAGCAAGACATCAATATAGTAATTCCTGAAAAGATGCAGGACATAGCTTTAGATGCCAGGAGTTTGAAATTTCTTAACTTTTCTTCTTTTCTTTTTTTCACAATGAATGTTTAGCATTTTTACCATGAAGAAAACAATATTTTAATTTGGGTGGGAGGAAACTCCATTTTAAACTAAAGAGATACAAATATAGAAGACAGGTAACTGAGGAGAAAGAAGGCAGTCATTTAGTCACTAGAATCTGGAGACTATGCAGAAAGATGATCTTTCCATTTAGAAATTTCAAAGCAAATGTTGAAATAGCTGGACAATGCAGCTATTCACAGTATTTTAGATATCCCAGCACTTGAAACAAAACCCAAAAAATTCCAAACTATCGTTAACTGTGCAAAATTCTTCAAGAGATGGGAATACCAGACCACCTGACCTGCCTCCAGAGAGGTCTATACACAAGTCAAGAAGTAACAGTTAGAACTGCACATGGAACAACAGACTGGTTCCAAACTGCAAAAGAAGTACATCAAGGCTGTATATTGTCACCCTGCTTTTTAACTTATATGCAGAGTACATCATGAGAAACGCTGGGCTGGATGAAGCACAAGCTGGAATCAAGACTGCCAGGAGAAATATCAGTAACTTCAGATATGCAGATGATACCACCTTTATGGCAGAAGTGAAGAACTCAAGAGCCTCTTGATGAAAGTGAAAGAGGAGAGTGAAAAAGTTGGCTTAAAACTCAACATTCTGAAAACTAAGATCAAGGGATCTGGTCCCATCACTTCATGGAAAATAGATGGGGAAGCAATGCAAACAGTGACAGACTTTATATTTTTGGGCTCCAAAATCACTGCAGATGGTGAATGCTGCCATGAAATTAAAAGACACTTGCTCCTTGGAAGAAAAGTTATGACCAATCTAGACAGCTTATTAAAAAGCAGAGACATTACTTTTCCAACAAAGGTCTGTCTAGTCAAAGCTATGGATTTTCCAGTAGTCATGTATGGATATGAGTTGGACCATAAAGAAAGCTGAGCGCCCAAGAATTGATGCTTTTGAACTGTGGTGTTGGAGAAGACTCTTGAGAGTCCCTTGGACTACAAGGAGATCCAACCAGTCCATTCTAAAGGAAATCAGTCCTGAGTGTTCATTGGAAGGACTGATGCTGAAGCTGAAACTCCAATAATTTAGCCACCTGATGCAAAGAGCTGACTCTTCTGAAAAGACTGTGATGCTTAGAAACATTGAGGGCAGGAGCAGAAGGGGACGACAGAGGATGAGATGGTTGAATGGCATCACCGACTCAATGGACATGAGTCTGGGTAAACTCTGGGAGTTGGTGATGGACAGGGAGGCCTGGCGTGCTGCAGTCCATGGGGTCGCAAAAAGTTGGACATGACTGAGCGACTAGACTGAGTTATTCTTTGGCATCAGTAAATAGGAGTGGTCTATGGTTTCCTTTTACTTGATTACTTATGGGGTTTTGGTATAAATATTACTCTGGCTTCTTAAAAAGAATCTGGAAGCGTTCTGCTTTTTCTATGTCCTGGAACAGTTAAAATAGTATTAGAATTATCAGTTCCTTAAAGGTTTAATAGAATTTTCTTATGAAATTATTTGAGCCTGGTATTATTGTTATTGGTGGAGGTGGACAAGAACCTCTTCAACAACTTTCTGTATTTTTTTCTTTGCTCTACTTAGATTTTCTATCACTTCAGTGGTCAGTATTGGCAATTAGCTTTTTCCGAGAAAATAATCTATTTCATAGAGATTCTTACATTGATTTCTTTGGTCTATGGTCATTCTCCCTGCCTCTACCAAAGAATTAATCCTTCAGTTTATTTTTTACTTTTAATGTTTCTGTTCCTAATTTAAGAGCTAGTGCAATGACCTGCATTCTGTTACTGGGGCTGAGAGAAAGACCAAGTGGGCAAATCTCTGAGCCTCTCTATTCTCTTCAACAGAGCAGCTCCACTTTTTTCTATGTTGTATGTGCAGTTCTCATGTAAGATTTCAGTTGAAAGAAAAAAAGACTGATGAAAAAAAAAGAAAGTTTGAAAATCAATTAATTCATGTTTATACTTGTTTGAAATGTATTAATATTGATTTATAAATTATACTAAAGAATACAGTAAATTTGCTTTACTAAAAAGACAGAATTAACTGCAGTGTTGAGTTCTTTAAGTTCTTATTATAAATAAGGATCAACAAAAGCATATCCCTATGGTGACTGCAGCCATGAAATTAAAAGACGCTTACTCCTTGGAAGGAAAGTTATGACCAACCTAGAAAGAAAGAAAGAAAAGTCACTCAGTCATGTCCGACTCTTTGCAACCCCGTGGACTGTATGTAGCCTACCAGGTTTCTCCGTCCATGGGATTCTCCAGGCAAGAATACTGGAGTGGGTTATCATTTCCTTCTCCAGGGGATCTTCCCGACTCAGGGATCGAACCCGGGTCTCCCGCATTGGAGGCAGACGCTTTAACCTCTGAGTCACCACCAACCTAGACAGCATGTTAGAAAGCAGAGCCATTACTTTGCCAACAAAGTTCCGTCTAGTCAAGGCTATGGTTTTTCCAGTGGTCATGTATGGATGTGAGAGTTGGACTACAAAGAAAGCTGAGCACCGAAGAATTGATGCTTTTGAACTGTGGTGTTGGAGAAGACTCTTGAGAGTCCCTTGGACTGCAAGGAGATCCAACCAGTCCATTCTAAAGGAGATCAGTCCTGGGTGTTCACTGGAAGGACTGATGCTGAAGCTCCAATACTTTAGTCACCTGATGTGAAGAGCTGACTCATTAGAAAAGACCCTGATGCTGGGAAAGACTGAAGGCAGGAGGAGAAGCAACGACAGAGGATGAGATGGTTGGATGGCATCACCAACTCAATGGACATGAGTTTGAGTAAACTCCGGGAGTTGGTGATGGACAGGGAGGTCTGGCGTGCTGCAGTCCATGGGGTCACAAAGAGTTGGACACAACTGAGTGACTGAACTGAACTGAACTTATTGATAATATTAACAAGTTGTATACATACCAAGGATGATCTGTACATGGAAACAATAATTTAAGACTAACTCATCAACAAAGAACATTTCTTTAAGTGACAGTTATAGAGTCCAAACAGTTAATTTCTGAAAAACAGACCAAATATTTCACCACTTACCCCAAGTAAATGAATGAGAAAAAGAACAGCAACAACAGGGATGAAACAATAAGCCAGGCATGGATGACCTAGAAAAGAATTTCAATATAATTAATAAATCCCACAACCTAAAAAAAAAAATCCAACTTCTTACTTCAAAAATAGTTATTTCTTTATATGTTATGATTTTCAAATACCAAAACAGAAGCAGCTTTAGGAACAGTAAATACCTGTAACAGTTGGTGCTGAACTACTAATAAAATAGAAATTTCATACATAGAGACCTTCATTCCTTTAGAAATAGGTAAAATTTTAAAAGAAAAGATACATTCAAAATAAATTATCAAAGACAACCTACAGAATGGGAAAAATATTTCCAAATGATATGACTGACAAGGGGTTAATATCCAAAATATATGAACAAATCACAGAACTCAATACCAAGAAAAGAAAAAAACAAACAGCCCAATCAAAAAAATGGGAGAACACAATTTCTCAACAAATACACACAAATGGCCAACAGGCACACGAAAAGATACTCAACACCGCTAATTATTAGAGAAATGCAAATCAAAACAACAATGAGGTATTACCTCATACTTGTCAGAATGGCTATCATCAAAATGACCACAAATAACCAATGTTGGGGAGGATGTAGAAAAAAGGGAACTTTTGTACCCTGTTAGAGGCAATGAAAATTGGTACAGCCACTGTGAAAAACAAAATGAAGGTTCCTCAAAAAAACTAAAATTACCATATGATCCAGCACTTCCACTCTTGGATATATATCCAGAAAAAAAAAAAATCACTAATATGAAAAGATACATGAACGCCTGTGTTCACAGCAGCACTATTTACAACAGGCAACATATGCAAGCAACCCAACTGCCCATCAGCAGACAAATGGATAAAGAAGATGCAGTACGCGTAAACACACACACACACACACACACACACACACTGGGATACTACTCAGCCTTAAAAAGGAATGAAATTCTGCCACTTACAGCAACATGGATGGACCTAAAGAATATTAGGCTTAATGAAGTAAGTCAGAGAAAGACAAATACTGTATGATACCATTTATAAGTGGAATCTAAAAAATAATACAGATGAATGTACATGTAAAACAGAAACAGATACACAGATATAGGAAAAAAACAGTGATTACCAAAGGTGAATGAGAAGTGGGGGGTACAAATTAGGAGTATGCCAATGTTCACGGAAGGACTATCTACAATAGGTAAGACACAGAAGCATCCTGAATGTCCATCAACAGAGGAATGGATAAAGAAGACGTGGTACATATATACACTGGAATACTACTCAGCCATAAAAAGAACCAAATAATGTCATTGTAGCAACATGAATGGACCTAGAGATTGTTATACTGAGTGAAGTAAGTCAGACACAGAAAGGCAAATATCATATGATACTGCTTATATGTGCAATCTAAAACAAGGGGGGCTACAAATGAACTTATTTACAAAACAGAGTCACAGATATAGAAAACAAACATCATTACCAAAGGATAAAGGGAGTGTGGGATAAACTGTGAGATTGGGACTGACATACACACACTGCTATACATAGAATAGACAACTAATAAGAACCTGCTGTATAGCACAGGGAACTCTACTCAATACTCTGTAATAGCCTATATGGGAAAAGAACCCTAGAAAAAGCGAGTGGACATATACATACATCAGATCAGATCAGATCAGTCGCTCAGTCGTGTCCGACTCTTTGCGACCCCATACATATATATATATATACACACACACACACACACACACACACACGTGATTCATCTTCCTGTACACCTGAAACTAACACAACATTGTAAATCAACTACACTCTAATAAAAATTTTAAAAAATAAATTGGGGGTATGTGATTAAGAGATACAAACCACTATGTGTAAAATAGATAAACAACAAGAATGTATTTTATAAATTAACTAGACTTCAATTAGAAAAGGTATCAATAGAGTCAACAGTTAACATTTATACTTTAAAGGAGCAATATTTTCAATAGAGGAATTCTGATGTATTCCTACAATAAGATTAATAAATAAAATAACTGATAATAAATTGATAAAATAAAATAACTGATAAATCAAAGTTACAAAACTGAAACTCAGAAATTCAGTTAAGTGACCAGTGTACACATACATTAACTGTACAGAGAAAATAGGCCTTCTAAATTATATAACCATTTGAAGAAAAAATATTCAGTATCTGAGATTTCAGTATTAGTATGCTATGTTTATTTTACTTGGTTCATTAATAATGCTTATATGTCAGTCCATCATTATAACACAGAATTCATACAGCACTATATAAATATTAGTCCCTATAACTCATGTAAAGCATATTAAAATGAGAGATAGAATCAGAACTTGATTTTTAATCAATTATTTTTTGGGGCCTAGCCATATACTATACTTTGGCCACCCGATGTGGAGAGCTGACTCATTTGAAAAGACCCTGATGCTGGGAAAGATTGAAGGCAGGAGGAGAAGGGGGTGACAGAGGATGAGATGGTTGGATGGCATCACTGACTCGATGGACATGAGTTTAAGTAAACTCCAGGAGCTGGTGATGGACAGGGAGGCCTGGTGTGCTGCAGTTGGTGGGGTCGCAAAGAGTCAGACACAATTGAGCGACTGAACTGAACAGAACTGAACATATAGCATGCAGGATCTTAGTTCCCCAACCAGGGATAGAAACCATGCCCCCTGCAGTGGAAGCACGAAGCCTTAACCACTGGACCACTAGGAAAAGTCCCTAGAGCTTGATTAATCTATTATACAAGATAAAAAAAATTATGGTAATTTTACGTGATGAGTATATTTGGGAAAATACTATACAACCCAAGGAGTCTGCAGTTTTAAAAAACAGAATGGAGAAATATGATAAACTGTCAAGTAGTTTTTAACCAAAAGTAAAATTATTTTAAGGTAGATACACCCATAATCATCTTTATTCTTTCAATGAATTTTACTGTTATGACAGAAGAAGCTACTTAACCATCAACTTTTCCAAACATATCTCTTAACCAGAAAGATCAAATTAAACCTTAAAGAAATAAAAAAGAAAGCTCCAGGGCTTCCCTGGCAGCTTGGTGGTAAAGAATCTGCCTGTCAATGCAGGAGACACAGGTTTGATCCCTGGTCCAGGAAGATCCTGCCTTGGAACAACTAAGGTCCTGCCACACAACTAACTGAGACTGTGCTCTGGAGCTTGGGAGCTGCAGCCACTGAGCCCATGTGCCACAATTCCTGTGCTTCAAGACAAGAGAAGCCACCACAAGGAGAAGCTTGAGCAGTTAAGTGAGTAACCCGTGCACTGCAATTAAAGAATAGACTCTGCTCTCCATAACTAGAAGTCTACACAGCAATGAAGACCCAGCATAGCCATAAATAAATAAATTAAATTATAAAAAGAAAAGCTTCAGATCAAGAATATTATTTTGTCTCCATTTAAAAGAAAAAATCTTCCACCCCCACCTCCCAGATCTAGTTGTTCCAATTATACAGCTCTAAGTTATCAAAATCTAGTTGTTACTGAAGTTAACATTAGAATCTATGTTCATTTTCTCTTTTGGCTCTGTTTTGATCATTCAAGGTGATACGTGATTATTAAATCCTTTGAAAGAAAAGATTTCTTAAAAAGTCTCTCTGCCTTTCTTTAAAACAACTTTATAAAATGTTACAACTTGGGAAAAGGTCAAAAGAGTGGTTTTCCATCATGAAAGTTGGTATTCCTTCAACAGTTAAATATTCTAAATTTACTATCCAAATACAATAAATTTAATTTCTGGTGTTCTTACACAAAAACTTCCCCTAACATTTTATTATAAAAATTTTCAAACACACAGTGAACCACTGCCCATATACCACCTAAATTCTATGGTTCACATTTGCTGTAGTTGCTTTGTAACATTGCTATCCATCTCTCCACCTGATGAGTCCATTTTAATATGTATCAAAGTAAGCTGAAGACACCTGTACATTTCCCTCTAAGTACTTCAACTTTAGCAAAATATTCTGAAGGGAGTCCTTTATTTCATGTGCAAAGAAAACAATAAAGCTTAAGCAAAAAGGAATCTTTCCATATGCATCCTAGCCCACTGTACTCACAAGCCAGCTTTAGAAATAATCCAAGTTTCATGGACTGTAGGCCTGCCAGGCTCCTCTGCCCAGGGAATTACCCAGGCAAGAATACTGGAGTGGGTTGCCATTTCCTTCTCCAGGGGATCTTCCCGACCCAGGGATTGGACTCAGGGATCGAACCCAGGTCTCCTACATTGCAGGCAGATTCTTTACCACTGAGCCACGAGGGAAGTCCCATATAAAATAACACAAAACAAAAAACTCTAAAGAGTGGAAGATGTACATGGATATTCCATATTAAATTCCAAATTAAGGGCGAGAGTAAATATTGCATACTAGGAATCCTCAACTTTCTTAAGGAAAGTTTTTTTATCTTGTTTTATGTGGGGAGGGGCAAGGGAACATGAAATGCTATTTAAAAAAAACAGTATTTTTCTGAATACAAAGTAATATATACTTATGACATATAGAAAATATAGAAACACTAAAAAAAAAAAAAAAAAGAAAATATAGAAACACTAAAAGAAAAAAACAATTTCCACTGACCACTGAGAACCAAAGTTGATATTAATCTTTCCTTTTCAGACATGTTTATCTGCATATGTAAAGACCTTTAAAAAATTAGAATCATGTAATATAAGAGTTTACATTCTGTCTTTTAAAACTCTATTTTTATTACAGACAAATTCTCATTCCACCAAATATTTTTTGAAAATATAGATTTTAAATGCCTTAATAATAGTTTGCTTATATGCATGAGTTCACAATTTGCCTTATGCATGGAATCTGTGGGGTTTTCCTTCTTTTTCCAATTATATTTTATGCTAGGATTAGTATCTAGTATGCAAACATTTTTCAGCATTTTTAATTCTCTAGAATAAATCATGAAAGCAAAATTACAGAATCAAAGTGTATAGACATTTTCTAATTACTGACTACTGATATATACTGGCTTAGTGACTCCACAAATTAAGTTCTGATTAGTTTTTACCAAGTCAATAAGCTAAATGTTAATTCGCTATTTTAATATATATATTTTTTGCTAGTGAGGAAATATACATACACCCCTCTCTCCTCTTTTCCTCTCCTGGCCATTTAGATTTCCTTCATAATTTCTCTTTTTGTGTTTTTAAAATATCTTATTAGGATATCCATAATTTTAATTATTTGTAAGTGCTCTTCATACTGCAAAAATATTAGCCCTCTGCCTGCAATAATGACTTTAAATGGTTTTCTTACTAGGTTAATCACAGATGTTATGATTTTCTGAATTATTACCTGAATTCAAAGCCTCTTCTGATGACTAAGTAACACCTCCCCTTTTCCTAGAACATCAGGTGGTAAAACAGGCCTTTCTCATCTTGCAAAAATCCCTAGTTCAGCTTTCCTGTTGGCTCTGAAACAAATGAGCCCTGATTCAGTACAGTATGGCAAAGATCTCCTCTAAACACTGAACTATCTAGGCCAGAAATCATGTGACTTCAGTAAGCTATATGGTTTCATCTACATCAAACAATAAATCATTAAACTGCCTTTTCCAGTTCTTCCTTTTTAAGGTTTGTTTGGTCTTTTAGCTTCCTGTGCTTCTCAAAGACATTGCACAACCAACTCCTGACACAACAAATCCTCAGGGCTTATTTCCAAACAGGTCCTGGCAAGTTTCTGAATTTCTGACTCAAAAGCCCCTTTTATTTTTATACTAAGAATCAAAGTAAACAACTTGTTGCTGTAGGATTGGTTGGGCTGGCCAAGACATAAGCATTTTAAAAAAACAAAGCAAAACGCCACCAGTGAATGGGTGGACATGGAAATCCAGCTGAGTATAAACCTTAGACTGTCTAACACGAAGCACTAACTAAAAGATGCACAAAACCACCAAAAATACCTTGAGAATAGGTTCTAGTTAATAAGGTGTAACAAAGCCCATTCCATCCTGTCTCTCCTACCAAATACACCTATAAAATCTAGACCGAATGCACGCAGCTGCCAGTACATAGGCTGGGGAATCAGAAGTACCAGGAAGCCAGGGCTAAGTTTACCACCTTTTCCCTCCAGTATTGCCCTCCCCCACCTGCACTCAACACAACCTAAGTGGGCTTTAGCAAGATGAGAAGCCCTCTAAGTTCCTGCTGGAGAAGCAGAAAGAGGTTTCCAAACACCAAAGAAGAATGTAAATCCCTAGGGGACTTCCACTAACATGTGAAGAACAAAAGTAGCACACAATCCAGATACAAGTCACAAAGAGAGTCCAATAAAGCAGAGAAATGGAACTGGCAGGTAGACACGTCTATGTACACAAAATTGTATATAGTGAAAAAAAAGATAAAAGTAACTGAGACATGAGCACGTTTAAGCAGTGGGAGGGGAATGGTTTTACATCATTTGCTCTTTGGGTGCCTGAGTGTAGATGACTCCTGTCACATCACATCTTTTGTCTTCAATCTCCAGATTCTGATGTCAGACTGTAAATGGTCATCACTTAGGTTAATACTTTTACCCACTCAACAAACAAGGTTAAACTCTGTATAATTTTAGAAGTTTGTGAACAGTGAAAAGGTGAATACTGAAAGGATATTCAATCTCACTAATAATCAATCAACTAAAAGCAAACTAAGACATTTTTGCTTTGCCTATTAGGGTTAGAATAGATTATATATATATATATAATATATATATGTATTTTTAATATATATATAATATATATATGTATTTTTAACCACACTGTACAGCATGTGAGATTTTAGTTCCCTGACCAGGGATTGAACCCTTGCTCGCTGCAGTGGAATGTAGAGTCCTAACCATTGGACTGCCAGGGAATTCCCTGCACAGGTATTTTTAAAAATTCAATGCTAGTGAAAGTAGAGTAAGACAGCCTCATTCACCGCTAGTGTTAAGTACAAATTGATACTATCAATTTGAAAACAAAATTCTGCATACCAAGACAGCCAAAAATATGTAGATAATTTGCTCCAGAAATTCTGTGCCTGGGCTTATATCCTAAGGAAATAATTTGAAAAATTGAAAAGCTCTATGCATAAAGACATTCACTGTTTTTTAGGATAGTGAACATCTGGAAAGAACTCAGATGTCCAAATTAGGGGAAGTTAATGACAATACACTGAGTCAAATATTATGTAGTCATTACACATATTTTCTAAGAATTTATAATATGGGAAAATGCTTATGCCAAAGTAATAGTTTTAAAAAAGGACACATACTGATTATACATTTGATTTTAATCATATTAAAGAATATACTGAAGTATAGAAAATACAGAAGTAAAAAGAGTGTAGAATCCAATATTTGAAAAGTTAATTTTTATTTCTTTTATTTGAGAATGAGCCTAAAGGTTCATGAACTAATAATTTGTCATTTTTCTGAGGCATGAATCTGAAACATGTGCCAGACAGCTGAAATTCACCCTCAAATTACTTAGGTAGCATGAGGTAGGGAGCAGAGACTGGGAGGTCTGGGCCTGTCTCTTCCCTGCATAACCGCCCCTGCCTTTATTTCCCAAGCAAAAAATTCCTGTTCCTGCAGGAGAGAAGGTGAGGGAATGGACGGGAATTCAGCCAGTCATCAATGAGTTCAACATCGGCATCTGGAGGTGGCTTCACTGCTTTGTACTCAAGTTGAAGGGGCTTCCTTGGTGGCTCAGTGGTAAATAACCCACCTGCCAATGCAGAAGCCTTAGGAGGCTCAGATTCAACCCCTGAGTGGGGAAGATCCCCTGGAGAAGGAAATGGCAATGCACTCCAGTATTCTTGCTGGGATAATCTCATGGACAGAGAAGCCTGGTGGGCTACATTCCATGGGTCACAGAGTCGGACACGACTGAGCAACTGAGCATGCATGCATTCAAGCTGAAAATCTGATTTTCTGTGGTTATACATTATTTTATGGGGACAATTATATCATATAGTGCTACTTGTCAATGAGGGAATTCACAAAGGTCTTAGGATATATTCTTCTGGAAGGTCCTAAGTATACTGCAAATCAAAATGTTAAAACCATTTAGACTGCAATATTTTATGAAAACATTTGTTTTTCATTTACGCCTTTTTGTTCCATAAATGAGGAGGGGGAGACTAAAAATTAACTTAATTTTAGAATATAAGATCTTTTTCTTTATTAGACCGAGTAAGGTGACAGGACAATCCAACCATAAAATAAAGAAGATGGTGGAGGGCTTTCCTGGTGACGCGGTGGTAGAATTCACCTACCAATGCAGGAGACATGGGTTCGATCCCTGATCTGGGAAGAGCCTACAGGTTGTGAAGCAATCAAGCCCATGTGCCACAACTATTGGAGCCTGTGCTCTAGAGCCTGGGAGCCGCAACTACTGAGCCTACGCGGCACAACTACTGAAGCCTGTATGCCCTTGAGCCCACGTTCCCCAACCAGAGAAGCCGTCGTGATGAGAAGCCCATGCACTTCAACTAGAGTAGCTCCCGCTCGCCTCAACTTCAGAAAAACCCACGCAACAACAAAGACCCAGAACAGCCAAAAATAAATAAAATCATTAGGAAAAAAAAAAAGATGGTGGAAAGCAAAGCTCTGTGTCTCACGCTCACCTTGTAGCACCTGTACTTATACAGAACCACCAGGAGAATCGTCATGATGACAATGACGCTGATCATGATCACCGCATTCAGAATTGAGTGTAGGGCTCTCTGCCCCACAGTCTCCGTGTCTTCTGTAAATGGAGTATAGATTCTGTAATAAAACAAAAGCCCCCGGGGTTAATGGAGATTCTAAACTACATGCTCTCCAAAACCAGTTTTCTTTCCCAGATTTAACTGATACCTTATGAATCACTTTTTTTCCAGCTCATCAATGTAACCAAGAATTTTTAACCTAAGAAAAGCAGCTTTATGCTAAAATAAGTTCTTCAAAATAAAAGGAGATGGTTAAAATAGAGGTGGACCCACGTGTGCCAGACACTGGCTCCATCTAGTGGATGCTTTATACTGAAATAATTACCTCATCAAATGTTTTCTCCACAGCTTATCAGTGATTTGTTAAAGTCCTACCAGATTCTGCCATAAACTACCTAGGCTACAAGTGGTTCTAACAGGAAGGTAAAATGGTGGATAATTATCTTGTATCTGTAGGGTGACTACAACTCAAGTTGTCTTGAGATAATGTCACATATCCATCTACCCTTGTTTCATATGAAAACACTTTTATTCCAGGTACCAATGTTTTCAACAGAAGACTTTATTTCGGCCTCCCCTGGAGTTACGTATAGCCACGAGAATAAGTAATGACCACTGAGTTATAAGCAGATGTGGTCTGTGGAATTTCTAAGGGAGGAGTGAGTTCTGCTGAGAGGTATGTCTATGTCCTTTTCTCTTCCATTCCTTCCTGCTGTGTGAATGAAGGCTGGGGCTCCAGCACCAATACTGGACCCTGAAATAATCTAGACAACTGAAGCCAAAAGAGAAGGAATGAAGAAGCCTGAGTCCTTGGTGAAAAGAAAGCACTGTACAATCTGAAATACTACCTCTTCACTATTCTGTGGGAGACAGAAAATATGTATATAACTCAAACCAGTTTTTAAATTTTTTCTTTTTTTTGGCTGTGCCATTCGGCTTGCAGGATCTTAGTTCCCTGACCAGGGATTGACCTGGGCCTCAGCAGTGAAAGCGTCGAGTCTTAACCACTGGACCACCAGGGAATTTCCTGTTTTGATTTTCTATAATGGGCTTGGCAAACTTTCTGTGAAGGACTACAGAGTAAATATTTTAAGCTTTGTGAGTCATATGGTCTCTGCTGCAACCATTCAACTCTGCCCTTATAGCATGAAAGCAGCCGAAGACAATACATAAACAAATGGTCACGGCCATGTTCCAGTAAAACTTCATTTACCAAGGGAGGTAGCAGGCAGATCTGGGCTGTGGGGCACAGCTTGCTAACCTGGTTCTATAATATGCAGCCAAACCTAACTTTAACTTACAGAGACAATATTCCCCAACTTCTTTTGGTAACTGTCTCCAACCCCTGCTCTTCACTCATGGTCTTAGCCTTTCCCTCAAAAGGTTAAAGCCTGGCTTTCAGAACCCCAAAGAGTTTTCCAGACACTTGCCAATTTCAGAATTCACTTAAAACATCTTGAGCCCAACAGGGTCCCAGAGACAGAACTAGGTGACATCTGAATCAAAGTACTTTTCTTGGAGACAAAGGGCGGACACCAACAGCACCAGAGAATCTACGTGACAGTTTGGCAGACACTTTAGTGCCAGTTTCATTCCTTCTTCATCCTTTCACTGAACTTTTTTTTTTTTTTGGCCAAACATTTATTACATTCCTCACCCTGGAAACAAAAGTGCTCTCGTAGTCCTCGTGGTATAGAAGGAAAACAGGCATTAAGTAAGGAAAGTACACTTGCATATTGTGACAAGTGAAAAAAGAACAGGGTGCGACAGAATACCAGGAAGGGCCTAATTCTTTTAGGAGGATCATGGAAGTTATTTTTCAGCCAAGATGAGAAGGACGATAGGAATTAATCTACCAAAGTTAGAAAAGGAAAAAACATTCCAGGGAGAAGAACAATGGGCCCAATGGCCCTGAGGTGCTAAAATCACTACTCAATTCTTTACTTGCTCAATTCCAAATAAATTGAGCCCAATCTAGGGATGCTACATAAAAAAAATAACTCTGCAGCTTTATTTTCTCTACGTAAAGCATCATCTGCTTCCAGTTATCAGAGAGGATGGACTCTCTAGCCTTCACGGCCCTTCAGGGCAGAGGTCAGAGGTCTTCAAGGTGATGATGACACGCTACGCAGGACAGCCTGATTGGCCGAGAATAACAACCCACAATACTCGTACGTACAGCTGCCCATCCTTCCGGGTATAAAAGCTGACTGATTTGATGGTGGCCACAACTACCACCATACAGAGAGTCACAGGGACAAACAGCATGATCACATGTTTGGCGCCGTATTTCAATGTCAGCTCCTCATCTTCCTCTTCCTCTTGCTCCACCACCTGCTGTGAGCTGCTGGGGGCTCGGCCATTGGATACCGACTCAGTGTTGCCACGCCTCCGCCTCTCGTTGCTGTGATCATGCCGCTCTCTACTGTCATTCTAAAAGCACAGGAAGAGATTTTTCAGTAAGTCAGACTCCCAGGAAAATCAAAGTGTTCTATATCAAAAACAGAAAATGTAATGATTAGATCCCAGGGTAACAACAGGCTCATTATTACGCGAGTTTCCAAAAACTTAAAGCAAGAGAGAATCAATTTACAAGAAGTACGCAGCCTAAAAGTCGAGATTATTTACCACTGTCCACTGGAGGAACCCATGTCCCCCCTCTCACCCGGCTCTTTCTAACTCTAATACAACTGTACTCATTCTTTGGAATTTTTGACTTAAAAAATGACATCTGCAAGAAGCCTTCTTTATTTACTGCAGCTCCAAGCAGAGTACTCTCACCTTTTTTAAAATCATGAAATGCTTTTTTACCTGTAGTTTCCTATCATTTATACAAGGAACTATCTCACCTTCATTATTAATAAGACTTCAAAATCTTTGTTGTGACATACAGGGGATCTGTCAGTATTATTTCTTACCATCTACAGTTATCTCAAAACAGTATTCAATTTAAAAAAAAAAAACAAACCTTTACAGGAAGAAACTAGGCCTTAATTCTGATGCTCTCCAAACCCATTCCCACCTATATAGAGGAAGGGAACAATAAACGCAAGAATGAAGGAATGAAAGTAGATTGCATTTTTCTCTAGTTCTAAACATCACTTTTTTACCATTATCCTTATCCTGGGTCTATCCTTGCCTAATCAAGTTCAATTTCCTTTTTGATATTATTAGATCTAAAATTCAGTTGTTATAAAGGGTAGAATGAATCTCAAGAGCATTAACAACAACAAAATAAAAATAATAGAAAATAGGAGAAAAATAACAGAGAAGTAAATAAAACAGGATATGAAAGTAGACTGATAGTCACTGTTGCTGACAAGAGGTAATCAGCTTGGTTAAGACAGGAAGCTCATAGGAAGACACACCTTGTATCTCATTTTTGACTATAGAGTTTAACCAAGTATATTACATGCTTGATAATAGCAGTACTAGGGATTGTAATATGTGCCTTTTTTTTGGCTCCACGTCAAGGCTTGTGTGATCTTAGTTCCCCAACCAGGGACTGAAACTGTGCCCTAAACAGTGAAAGCCCTGCATCCTAACCACTAGACCACCAAGGAATTCCTGATGTGTACTTTGACATTTAACTCTCACAACCACCTTACCATCACCACTTTCCAGGCAAGGAAACAGCCACAGCTTGTGTTATAAAGAGGGTTTGAACCCAGGTGTGCCTGACTGCAGAAATCAAGCTCTTAACCTCCTCTCGATGGCACCCCACTCCAGTGCTCTTGCCTGGAAAATCCCATGGATGGAGGAGCCTGGTAGGCTGCAAGTCCATGGGGTCGCGAAGAGTCGGACACAACTGAGCGACTTCCTTTTGCTTTTCACTTTCATGCATTGGAGAAGGAAATGGCAACCCACTCCAGTGTTCTTGCCTGGAGAATCCCAGGGACGGGGGAGCCTGGTGGGCTGCCGTCTATGGGGTCACACAGAGTCGGACACGACTGAAGTGACTTAGCAGCAACCTCCTCTCAATCTGTCATTCACAAGACAACATGACTGCTCTGCAGACTTACTGTAGGCTTTCTCTTTCACTTGACTTTCAATTTATTCATTCCATAAGTAATTATAAGAATTCTCTATTTCAGTTACTCTGCTGTAACACTACAGCAGAAATTAAAAAGATCTAGATGCTGTCCTTAGAAGCTCATAAGATAGTTTTAATATTAGAGAAATACTAGAGATGTGAACAAAGTGCTACAGAACTAATTTTTTATGATCAAGAAAGGCAACATACGGTGGGAATGTAAACTGATGCAGCCACTATGGAAAACTATATGGAGGTTCCTTGAAAAACTAGAGTTGCCAAATGATCCAGCAATTGTATTCTTGGGCATAAAACTCTAATTCAAAAAGACACATGCACCCTAATGTTCACAGCAGCACTATTTACAATAACCAAGACAAGGATGCAACCTAAATGTCTATCAACAAATGAAAGGATGAAGATGTGGCACGCACGCACGCACACACACACACACACACACACACTGAAATATTACTCGGCCATAAAAAAAGAATGAAATAACGCCATCTGCAGCTACATGGACCTAGAGATGATCATAAGTGAAGTAAAGTGAAGTAAATCCGAGAAAGACAAATATATGACATCACTTATACTTGGAATCTAAAATGATAACAAATGAACTTATTTATAAAATGGAACCAGACTCACAGACATAGAAAACAAAATTATGGTTACCAAATGGGAAAGAGGGTAGAGAAGTGATAAATTAGGAGTTTGGGATTAGCAAATAACAGACTACTATATGTAAGATAGAATAAAATAAAAGGGCCTACTGTATAAGACAGGGAACCATATTCAATATCATGTAATTAACCACAAGGGAAATAATATGAAAAATAAAAAATACACATATGTATATACGTGTAACTGAATCACTATGTATATATGAATAACCGAATCACTTTGCTATACACTTGAAACTAACACAACATTGTAAATCAACTATATGTCAATAAAAATTTAAAGCAAAAAAGAAAGACAACATGAGAGATACAATTCTTGAATAGAACCTTCAAGAATGGAAGGTGAATGGGCTCCAGGCAGAAAACCTATGAGAACTCCTGAGGTGGCTGAGAACAGGGTGGTCAGGGCTGGTGGCAGGAAAAGGAAGGTTAGGAACAGGTTGTAAAGAACCTTGTTTGCCACACCAGGGACTTCAGACTTTGTCCTGTAGGCAACAAAAAAGTAATAAAATTGCTAAGGTTGAGGAAGTGACACATCAGATTATGTTTCATTTTT
This sequence comes from Bubalus bubalis, assembly GCF_019923935.1. Lineage (NCBI taxonomy): Eukaryota > Metazoa > Chordata > Mammalia > Artiodactyla > Bovidae > Bubalus > Bubalus bubalis. The sequence goes on from NC_059167.1 coordinate 18,642,669, forward strand.
AACAAACTTGCTGAAATGGTGATGGAAAATAGGAGGGGGTGTGAGAAAAATACTTCAGAAGCGAATGACAGAGCTTTGTGGCAAATTACATGCGAATGGTCAGGAAGGAGTCAACGAGGACTCTGGAGGTTTTGGCGTAAGGGACTAGGAAGGTGGTGAGAGCACTGATGCACACAGGGAGCACAAGAAGATAAGCATCTAGAGGAGCGGAGAGAGGTTTTAGATAGGTGGAGAGAGAATTTAGACAGGTGCATTTCGAGCTCAGAAGAGAGCTGAAGGAAGCCATTAGTTTCCATAGCTATGAAAGTGGATGAAACCTCGGGGAGAAAGTATAGATGGATGCATTGATCATTAATGTAACACAACAGCTGTGGAAGGAAAAATACAAAGTGAGATGACCACCAAGGAGAGAAGTGTGAATAACTCTAAGCTTAAGCAGCAGGTTATCCATAAATTGTAATGGACTGGGGAATGAATGGAAACTGAGAAATTAAAGGCAATTATTCCTTGAAGCCAAAAAAGAACAAAAATGGACAAAAGAGGAAATTCAAATTTTAAAAAGTTATTTTAGGGATGTCAGAGACTTGAACATACTTGTCAGGTCAAAGTATAGAGTTAGGATTAGAAGAAAATGTTGATGATACAGAACACAGAGATGATAACTAATGAAGCAGGGTAGGGGATAAATGATGGGGAATGGAAGAAGAGAGAAAAGCTGGCCTTACAAAGGCACTGGTGCTCTCTGCCTCAGTTTGATCACATGGAGGAAACATTTATGAAGACTCCAGGCCTACGAGAGTGGAAAGGAAACAATTGCAAAGCACAAAAGACAGAAAAATATATACACTTATCAAGAAAGATAATTTTTGCTGAACACAAGTCATTGAAGTTCAGTAGGAAAGAAAGGGTTATGAGAAAGGTGGGCTCTAGACAACAGGAGCATAGTGGGGTAGATAGCTGAGAAGCAGGAGAGCTGAGGGAATTCACACTTCAACCCTCTAAGAAGGAGGGGACTGTGCCATATGCTAAGAACGCTGCAGTTGTGGCTAATATTCAGCAATACAATTATGGTCAACTTGGGCTGATTAATGTTTAGTATAAACTAAATGCAAGTAATAACAGCTCTCTTAATATAGCATTTACAAAGCATTTATGTAATTTAGTATTATATGATTTATATAAAGTACTTATATAATTTAAAAGCACTTTCACTTCATCTTGTTTATCTTTATATGTTGGGAGGTTTTGGTAGACGAACAGTAAAGCAACTGATACAAAATTTTATAGTCAGAAAACAGCAGAGGTAGGAAAATCAAATTCAAATCTCTCACTTCAAAACTGTTCTTTCTATGGCACCACAGTTCTCCTATAAGGCTACGTGAGCTGTTTAACTGGGTCAACCTAGCATGAAAGAGGCAATCATAACAGCTTGTTAAGGGTACTCGACTGGATATTCTGGTTTATAGTGAACATTACTGACCCCACCCTGCCCCGCCCTCAGAGCTGATACAGGATACTAGAGCACTGTTTCACATAATACTTTGGATACTACTTTAAAAATTAACTATATAATTTATGTCTTTTTAAAAAATACAATTTATTTAAAGAGGCAAAATACACATTTGATTCTAAACTCAAGAAGTATGAAAAAGCATACAGTAAAAAACCTCCCACTTAACTCTCAGTTTCCTAGCCCCCCAGGTTACCACTGGTTACTGTTCTCAGCAAATCCTTTCAAAGTTTCCTTATTCATACACAAGCAAATACGAATACATATTCTCATTCCCCTTGTCCACAGAAATGGTAGCACAAGAAATGCACTGTCCTATACTATGCTTTCTTTTTTAAATGGTATCTTAGAAAGTTTTCTACATGTCAGTAAAGAATATCCTTAATTCTCTTAAAAAAAACCAGCTGCACAGTCAGTGTATGAAGATATTGTAATTAGGCCAATCCCCTAGTGATGGACACCGAACTTGCTTCCAACTTTTTGCCATTTCAAACATCACTGCAGTGAAGTTATTTCACACATGAAGGGGCATATTTATAGGATAACTTCACTGAAGTACAAGGTCAATATATTCACTTCAAATCCTGATTTGTACAGCCAAATAGCGCACTCAGCAATGCAGGAGAGTGCCTATTTCAACAAGCCCTTGTCTACATAGTAAGCTTGCGATGCCTGGATTTTTACCAAACTGATAGGTATTAAAATACAGGATCTCAGTTTAATTTTAACTTCTATGTCTCTTATCATTAGGAAAAAATGATCATTTTTTAAAATGAACTAAGTATTCATATCCTTTGTCATTTTTTCTATTTGCCTTATGGTACTTTGTTTTAGTTAAAACTTTTAAATTTAAAAAACAGTGAATGCCAGTTATGTACAAGGACGTACCAGCCAACATGACTGCCCTCATGAACTGATTTCAAGCAGGGGAAGACAGCTAATAAACAAGATAATTACAGATTAGGGTAGTACTATAATAGGGTGATGTGATAAGTACATAGAATGGGACTTTCAAGTAATGTGACCAGAGAATATCTTTCTAAGGACATGACATTTTGAGCTGAGACCCGAAGGATGAAAAGATGTGAAAGAGCTTTTGTACTGTAAAGGATTAACTCAGCAGGTCAGGGGTGTCCAAAACCTGCATACACCGTAGAAAGATTTGGCCTGGCTCCTAGGAGATAACCTTTAAGTCCTTGGAACAGCCTGCCTATTAAGACTGTTTCTGTTTACATGAGGCCTTGGGTCACGTTAACAATCTGATCCACAATGGGAGTCTTGAGCCACAGGGTATCTGCTTGACCTTAGGAGGGGTTAGAGAACTATGTCCAGCCATGTTTACATGACAAACCCTGAATAAAACTCTGGGACACCCAGGCTCAAGTACGTTTTCCTGGTGAGCAGTACTCTCTGCATGTTGTCTCACACTGCTCTTGGGAGAATTAAGCATTTGTTTGCATGACTCCACTGGGACAAGACAATCGGAAGCTTGGGCCTGGTGTCTCCTGGATCCTTGCCCTTGTGCCTTTTTCTGTTGCTAACTTTAATCTGTGTCTTTTCACTGCAGTAAATTGTAACAGTGAGTATAACAGCTTTTCTGAGATCTGTGGGTCGTTCTACTAGCTTATCACTGAACCTGAGCATGGTCTTGGGGAACCCTGATTATATGTGTACACTGAAAAATCATAAAATATTGCTAAAAGAAATTAAAGATCAAAAGCAAAAATAGACAAATGGGACTACATCAAACTTTACACTTCTGTGCATCAAAGAAACAGTAAAAAAGCCACAGAGAATGGAAGAAAATATGTGCAAATTATATATTTGATAATGGGTTAATATCCAGAATATATAAAAGACTCCTATAACTTAACAACAAAGAAACAATTTGATTTTAAAATGGTAAAAGACTTGAACAGACATTTTGATAGACATTTCTAAGAAGAATATATACAAATGGCCAACAAGCACAAAAAAGATGTTCAATGTTACTAATCAGAGAAATTAAAATCAAAACTAAAATAAGCTCTCTTACACCCATTAGAATGGCTACTATCAAAAAACTCACCAGAAAATAACAAGTATTAGCAAGGGTGCAGAGATGTTGAATCCCTTGTGCCCTGTGGATGGGCACGTAAAAGGGTACAGCTGCGATAAGAAACGATGCAGGTTCCTCAAAAAATTAAAAACAGAACTGTCATATGGTCCAGCAACTCTACTTCCAGGTACAGATCCAAAAGAACTGAAAGCAGTATCTCAAAGAGATATTGTATTTCACACCCATGATCACTGCAGCACTATTTTCAAGAGCCAGGAGACAGAAGAAACTCAAATGTCTAACAATAGATGGATAAAGGAAATGTGATACATATGTACAACAGAGTACTATTCGGCCTTAGAAGGAAATCTTGTCACTTGCTAAAACATGAATGAACCCTGAGGACTTTATACTGTGAAATGCATAAGCAAGTTACAAAAAGACAAATACTGCATGATTCCACTTATATAAAGTACCTAAATTAGTCTAACTTGAAAAAAAAAGTATAACTGTTTGCTAGGGGCTCTGGGGACAGGGAAATGGGGCTATCCTGTTCAACAGGTGCAGAGTATTAGTTTTGCAAGTTAAAAATGTTTTAGAAATCTACTGCACCATAATGTGAATATAGTTAACACTACTGAGCTGCACATTTTAAAATGGTTAAGATGGGAACTTCCCCGGTGGTCCAGTGGTTAGGAATCCACCTGCCAATGGAGGGGACACAGGTTCGATCCTTGATCCAGGAAGATCCCATGAGCTGCAAAGCAACTAAGCCCATGCGCCACAACTATTGAGTCAGTGCCCCAGGACCTGCACTCTCTAACAAGAGAAGACACTGCAAGGAGAAATCCACACACGGCAGAGAGTAGCACCCACTGCTCACCACAACTAGAAAAGGCCCCCACACAGCAACAAACACCCAGCACAGCCAAAAATTTTAAAAACACATAAAAATTTTAAAATGGTATCTCATGTCCTTAACCACAATTAAAAATAAATTTTTTTTAAGACCTGAATAAATGTAGAGCTATACTGTGTGTTCATGGATTAAAAGGCTCAATACTGCTAAGGTGTCAATTCTACCAACATTCTCCCCCCGCCCCCCACCCGCCAACTGATCTGTAAATCAATGCAATCTCAATCAGCTTTTCTATAGTAATGTTTATTAAGTTAATATAGGAAATAGGGGCTTCCCTGGTGGGTCAGTGGTAAAGAATCTGCCTGCCGATGCAGGAGACATGAGTTCCATCCATGATTCAGGAAGATTCCACACGCTGCAGAGCAACTAAGCCTCTGAGCCACAACTAGTGAGCCTGTGCTCCAGGGCCACGGAGCCGAAACTACTGAACCCACCCACGTCCCACAGCTACTGAAACCTGTGCACCACACAGCCCGTGCTCCACAACAGGAGAAGCCACCGCAGTGAAAAGCCTGTGCACAACTGCAGAGTAGCTCCCTCTGGCCACAACTGGAAAAGAGCCTGTGCAGCAACAAAGACCCAGCACAGCCAAAATTAAACAGATAAAATTTATTTTTAAAAAAGGGAAATACAGGAGGATGTCCAAAACAACTTTGAAAGTTGGAGAACTAATGCCACATCTTATACAGTTACAGTTCTCAAAAAAATGTTGTACTGGCACAAATAGACTAAGCAGAGTCCAGAAACAGCCTGACACATACGCACAACAGATTTTTACCAAAGGATAGTCTTTTTCAACAAACAATGCTGAAACAACTGGATATCCAACTGGAAAAAAATGAACTTTGATCCATACCTCATGCCATATACAAAAAATTATACTCACAATACAGACCTAAATGCAAAACCTAAAACTATAATTTCCAGAAGAAGGTAATATAAGAAAAAACTTTTGAGAACTTGAGTGAAACAAAGATTAAAAAAAAAAAAAGAGAGAGACCCACAAAAGGAAAAAACAGATAAAAGAGATTTCATCAATATTTATACTGATCTATTTCTGGCCTTTAAAATATACTGCTAAGAAAATAAAAAGACAAGCCACAGATTGGAAGAAAATGTTTGCAAATCACATATATCATAGAGGACCTGTATCTGGAATATATAAAACTCAGTAGGAAAACAAACAACCCCAAACCTCCTAGAAAAAGAAAGAAAGAGAAAAGAAACAAACCAATTTAAAAACCGAGCAAGGGATCTGAACAGATACTTCACCAAAGATATCAGGAAGACAAGCAGATGAAGAGACACTTCACATCATTATTCAGAGAAATGTAAACTAAAATCACAAAGTTACTGCACCAGTGCAGTGCAAAGTTACACAATCAATTTGGAAAACTGTTTGACAGTACCTTAAGAAGTTAAATATACACTTTCTACACTGGATCACATTCTACTCTTAGGCATTTACTCAAAATAAATGAAAGCAATGTCCAATCAAAGATTTGTACATAAATGTCCACAACAGCTTTATTTGTAATAACCCAAAACCAGAAACAATGCAAACATCCATAAACAAGTGAATGGATTAAAAAAAATACCTGTGGTATATCCATATAATGGAATGCAACACAGCAATAAAAAAGAACTATTGATACATGCTATACCACTGATGAATCTCGAAATAATTATGCTGAATGAAAGAAGCCTTACAAAAGTTATGTACAGTATGATTTCATTTATATAAAATTCTAGGAAATGAAAACTAGAATACAGTGACAAAAGTTAGTAAGTGGTTGCCTGATAGAGAGCAGCTGGGGAGGGATAGGAGGGAGAGATTACAAGGAAGAGGAAACTTACAGGTGATGGTTATATTCATGATCTTGACTGCAGTGGTGGTTTCCATGGTATACATGTACGTCAAAACTGGTCAAATTGTATACTTATTTTAAATATGTGCAATTCATTGTGTGATAATTATTCTTCAATAAAGCTGTTTTTCTTAAGTGTTTTTCACAAAGAGGTGAAGAGGTGTCCTTTGAAAACTGTCGTATTAGAAAGTGACAGAAGTACTAAGAGATTTCCAAAATGCAAAATTTTGGCTAAATATTAAAATGACAACTTAGCATTATTTTTAAGGCTGATTAAAACCAATTTTTTTTAATTATGGAAAAAGTTAAAGTAAATAAGTAAATATGTCAAAAGTGTATATAAAGCCCCACGTGCACTTTGCATGTGTGCTCAGTCCCTCAGTTGTGTCCAACTCTCTGCGACCTCCTGGACTGAAGCCCACCAGGCTCCTTTGTCCATGGGACCTTCCAAGCAAGAATACTGGAGTGGGTTGCCACTTCCTCCTCCAGGGGATCTTCCCAATTCATCTTCCCGATGTGCCTCCTCCATCTCCTGCATTGGCAGGCGGATTCTTTACCACTGAGTCACCTGGGAAGCCCATGTGCACCTGACCTTCAATTACGTCATCTCAAGGTTAAATCTTATTCCATTTGTATTCCCACCCACTTTGCCCCTAGTTTTATTTTGAGGAAAACTCAGACCTATCATTTCCTTTATAAATATTTTAGTGTTAATATATATTTCTAAAAGATAAGAACATAAAGGCCTCTTTGTATATGTGGCTTGGTAACTCATTTCTTTCTTTAAAAAAAGAAAAGATTCTTTACTGATTTATTTGGCTGCGCCAGGTCAGACTTGCAGCACGTGGGATCTAGCTCCCCAACGAAGAGTTGAACCCGGGCCCCCTGCATTGGGAGTTTGGAGTCTTAGACATTGGACCAACAGGGAAGTCCTCATTTCTTTATTAATTAAAAAGAAAAAAAAAACTTTAGTTTTTAGAGCACTTTTACGTTCAGAACAAAACTGAGCAGAATACCGAGAGCTCCCATAATACCCCTTGCCCCCGCAACCTTCCCCACCAACATCCTACACCGAAGTGGTATCTTTTCACAATCAATCAATCTTCATTGGCACATTATCACCTAAAATCCATAGTTTACTTTAGGGTTCACTCTTGGTATTGTATAGTCTCTGGGTTTTGAAAAATGTGTGATACACGCATCTACCATAATACCATACAGAAGAGTTTCACTGTCCCAAAAACCCTCTGCCTATTTATCCCTCCCTTCCCGCTATGCTCTGTCAACCAAGGATCATTTTACTGCCTTCAGTTTTGCCCTTTGAGACTATTTTTAAGGTTCAGAAAAACCAGTGTTGTAGCCATTATAAATGGTTTCATTTCAGTGGCAAAAGCAGGATTACTCACTACATAAATGTTGTAAGTTTCAGGGAGGGCGGGGTCCTATGGGAAGTGGCCAGTATGTGGGAAGTGAGTTCCTATGAAGCCACATTCCCCAAAGCTCCTACACTGTGAAATCAGAGGCTTCATTTTAATTCTTTCCCGTTCTCTCACTTCAGAACATGTACAAGTCCAACCACTGAACACATGTGGACCCTCAGGCAGGGAGAGTAGTTCTAGGGCAGCAAAGATTGTGGAGGTATTTTTGAGTGTGTTTGGGGTGGGGAGGGGAGGTATTTTTTAATAGAGCATGCTTGCCCATTTGGTTTTTAAAAAACAACAACAACAACAACAACAACCTTGTTTCTTCCCTGCCTGTCCTTGGCTTTTAGTTTTATTTCTGTAGTTAAAAGAAATACCATAAATAAGAGTTTATAAACATTTTTAGAAGTTTTAAAAAATGTTATCAACTTGTGTTTATAAATAGAAACTTAGCAGCCTCCCGAATCTCTGCTCCACAGCATGAACACGGTGAGCAATCTGACATACTTTCAGATACTTTTATAGCCATGTTCTGCAATCTGCTTTGCCAATATACCTCAACTTACACATTATAGAAGCAAAAAGAAATAATTAAAAAATAACATTGCAGTAGCAGCACAGTAATAACTATGATAATAATTGCTAAGATTTATTGACTATGAATGCGTGAGACACTCTGTTAAGCAGCTCAGGTGAGTCATCTATTTAATCCTTATAAAACTGAGTTAATATTCTAAACTTCATTTAACAGATAAAGAAACTGATGCTTAGGCAGATCAAATAGTTTGCCAAAGATCCCACAGCTAAGAGGTTCCAGAGCTGAGATTCTACTTCAGATAGTTTAGTCAAAAGATACTACTATTCTCCATTACCTTATAATATTGACTAGGTAAACCATAAGACAGATTATCTCAAAATTCTCAGTTATAAGTAATATTTCAAAGAATATTCTCATCTATATTTCCTGGTACTTTTATGGAAATGTTTTTATAGGATAAATTTCAAGAAGTGGTCATACTTGGTCAAAAGGTACATGCATCTATTTATTTATTTATTTATTTGGCCATACCTCAAGACATGTGGAATCTCCCCTACCCGGGACGAAATCCATGTCCCTGCAGTGGAAGCTCAGAGTCTTAACCACTGGAGTGCCAGGGAAGTCTAGTGTATGCATTTTTAGAGTTAACTGCCAGATAATCTCCAAAAGCCATGTGCATGTAGCAGACTCTTTGACAGCCTGCTTCCAAATTAAGACAAACTTTTAACACCTATGAACATCAAATGAAGAGTGCCTATTTCCCCATATCTTCAGTAGCAGTAAGAATCAAGCCTTGCTCACTGAAAGGCAAAAGACAAAGGTTTTCATTTCTATGTCTCTGATGACTAGTAAGGTTGATCAACTAGTCTTTTCATGTATTTATTACCATTTATATTTCTTTTTCTTCCTCATACATGCATACTGCTCATCAGTTCAGTTCAGTCGCTCAGTCGTGTTCAACTCTTTGCGACCCCATGGACTGCAGCACGCCAGGCTTCCCTGTTCTTCACCAACTTCTGAAGCCTACTCAAACTCATGTCCATCAAGTCGGTGATGCCATCCATCTCATCCTCTATCATCCCCTTCTCCTCCTGCCTTCAATCTTTCCCAGCATCAGGGTCTTTTCCAATGAGTCAGAGCTATTCGCATCAGGTGGTCAAAGTATTGGAGTGTCAGGATCAGTCCTTCCAATGAATATTCAGGACTGATCTCCTTTAGGATGGACTGGTTGGATCTCCTTGCAGTCCAAGGGACTCTCAAGAGTCTTCTTCAACACCACAGTTCAAAAGCATCAATTCTTCAGTGCTCGGCTTTCTTTATAGTCCAACTCTCACATCCATACATGACTATTAGAAAAATCATAGCTTTGACTAGACGGACCTTTGTTGACAAAGTAATGTCTTTGCTTTTTAATATGCTGTCTAGGTTGGTCATAGCTTTTCTTCCAAGGAGTAAGCATCTTTTAATTTCATGGCTGCAATCACCATCTGCTGCGATTTTGGAGCCCCCCAAAATAAAGTCTTTGTTTTCCTATCTATTTGCCATGAAGTGATGGGTCCAGATGCCGTGATCTTCGTTTTCTGAATGTTGAGTTTTAAGCCAACTTTTCCACTCTCCTCTTTCACTTTCATCAAGAGGCTCTTTAGTTCTTCGCTTTCTGCCATAAAGATGGTGTCATCTGCATATCTGAGGTTATTGATATTACTCCCAGGAATCTTGATTCCAGCTTGTGATTCATCCAGTCCAGCATTTCTCATAATATACTTAAGACCTTAATGCTGGGAGGGATTGGGGGCAGGAGGAGAAGGGGACAACAGAGGATGAGATGGCTGGATGGCATCACTGACCCGATGCACATGAGTTTGGGTGAACTCTGGGAGTTGGTGATGGACAGGGAGGCCTGGTGTGCTGCAATTCATGGGGTCACAAAGAGTCGGACATGACTGAGAGACTGAACTGAATTGAACTCTGCATATAAGTTAAATAAGCAGGGTGACAATATACAGCCCTGACATACTCCTTTCCCAATTTGGATCCAGTCTATTATTCCATGTCCAGTTCTAAGTGTTGCTTCTGACCTGCATATACATTTCTCAGGAAGCAGATCAGGTGGTCTGGTATTCCCATCTCTTTAAGAATTTCCACAAATTGTGATCCACATAGTCAAAGGCTTTGGTGTAGTCAATAAAGCAAAAGTAGGTATTTTTCTGCTCATACCTTTTAGTAATTTGTTTCTGAGTTATGTCCCTTTTAACTTCATAAGGATTCTTTATGTATTAAGATATATCTGTCACTAGGTATATAAGCCTTTGCCCAGTTTGTTTTTAGACTTTGTTCATGGCAGTTTTTGCCACACTGAAGCTTATTATTCTGTATTGCTGAATATGAACTTAGATTATTTAATAAGGAAAATTTAGTCTTACTTTTTTCATCCAATATTATTTCATGTATACATTCCCATGTATCAAGTCAAAGGCCTAAAAATTAACACTGTATTCCATTACGTTGATATATTTATAATCTTCACATTATTTACTTAACATACATATTTATTTATAAGAAAAATATGGGAGGGAGGTTCAAGAGGGAGGGGATGTACATATACTTATGGCTGAATCATGTTGTTGTATGGCAGAAACCAATACAACATTGTAAAGCAATTATCCTCCGATTAAAGGGCTTCCCTGGTAGTGCAGTGGATAAGAATTCACTTGCCAGTGCAGGAGACTCGGGTTCGATCCCCAATCTGGGAAGATCCCACATAGACGCAGAGCAACTAAGTCCACGAGCCAGAACTACTGCAGCCCGCATGCTGCGGGGCCGCACACCACAATTACTGAGTCCACACGCTGCAACTACTGAAATCCACGCACCTAGAGTCTGTGTTCTGCAACAAGAGAGGCCCCTCAGTGAGGAATCCGAGCACTGCAACTAGAGAGTAGCCCCTACTCACCACAGCTAAAGAAAAAGCCGGCACAGCAACAAAGACCCAGCACAGCCAAAAATAAATAAATAAATAAAATTATCTTAAAAAAATAAATTTAAAAAAAAGTACCAATAAGACTTTATAGAAATTGTTTGAAAGTTGTCTGTTGAAAGTGAAAGTCACTCAGTCGTGTCTGACTCTTTGCGACCCTGTGGACTATACAGTCCATTGAATTCTCCAGGCCAGAATACTGGAGTGCATAGCCTTTCCCTTCTCCAGGGGATCTTCCCAACCCAGGGATCGAACCCAGGTCTCCTGCATTGCAGGCGGATTCTTTACCAGCTGAATCACAAGGGAAGCCCAAGAATACTGGAGTGGGTGGCCTATCCCTTCTCCAGCGGCTCTTCCCGACCCAGGAATCAAACCAGGGTCTCCTGCACTGCAGGCAGATTCTTTACTAGCTGAGCTGTCAGGGAAGCCCTAGATGTTGTTTGGATTTCCACAATTAGAAATGTGAGGCTCCTAAGCCTGCACTGCAGAAAAAATGAGAAGAGTAGCTGAACTGAAGAACTGGCAAGTGAAGTGGAAAACTTGAAAATATTTATTAATCATACGCAATGTTTCCAACAGCATGCAGAATTCTATCCAGCACCTGCCCAAGCTTTGAGATTGCCCAGAGTTAGAGCTTTAACCAGTACTCCATCATCAAGGAAGGTTGTCATTTTCCTAAACAGTTGACATAACTGGTGAGAGATAATATTACACATTTATGGTGCTGTTGTGTATGGCTTGAACCTAGAGCTTTTTTTTGTTTTTTAAACAAACTATTAAGATCTGTGCTAAAGACCTCTGATTTTACTCTCATGCAAAAAACAAGCATGTTTCTCTGGAGGTCACCCCAAGATCTTAAGTTCTTTTTTCTCTTTACTTCATTTTGATATGAATGGGAGGGAAAACAAATTCATTACCATAAATAGTACAATAACATCATCATCCAAAGGCTGACTGATTAAGCCTGTGAACCTGATTTAGCTTAAATTTAGATCATTCCTTTCACTTATTTTTTCCTCCTCAAGGTCCCAAGTACTTAATCACCTTTAAACATCTTCCATGTCTGCATTCTGTTTAATTTCGTAAGATTTCTCATACTTTAAAAAAGTGACCCATCATCATCTAGAAAATGAGAGGGTTAGTTCTACCAGCTTATGATTTGCTAATAACTTAATAAAGTTCTCTGCATTTAGTCTTTTGAATTCAGAAAAGATACTGCAAATGACCTTGTTTATAAAGACCAGACACATTTTAATGTTGTAAATTTAGCAGAGCTGAAGGTAACAATCTGCATGTATTCCTCTGCAATTACTTTACACAGAGAATTAGTACTGACCTTTCAATGAATTTCTACTTTAAGGATTCTTTTTTAGTTGGCAAATAACTGATTTTTTAATCCTATTCTAAATCAAAAAGGCTGTTGACAATTAATTGCCTTAAGGACTAGAAAATTTGGGTCAGAATAAACTAATGAGAATTAAAATACTGAATATTCAATTTATAAATCTAATTGTTTTTCTCTAAGGTCACCTTCCCTTTAAATCGTTATTCAAATATAGTGATTCTCAAATTATGGTCGCTGGACCAGAAGCATCGTTGGAATCTGGGAAGTAGACAGAAATGCAAATTCTCTGGCCCTATACCAGACCTACAAAATCAGGAATTCTGGGTTTCGGGCCAGAGAATTTGTTTTAACAATTCTTCCAGGGGACTCCAATTTGAAAATTACTGCTGTAACATATTTTAAAAGGCTTAGTTAACTATAAATGAATTTTAGACTTACTTTAAAAAAAAAATCACTTCTTTGTATCTCAGAAAAGCAAAAAGGCCTCAGCTAATCCACGATAAGGGATGTAAGTCTACGTCAAATCAAAACATGAACTCTACCCATCAAAATTCTGCACCAGAAAATAAAACTTTACAAATTAACAGGCAATTCAGTGGTTAAGAATCCACTTACCAGCTTGGTCCAGGAAGATTCTACATGCCATGGGGCTGAGCCTGTGTGCCACAACTACTGAAACCCTCGCGCCTAGCTCCAAAGCAAGAGAAGCCACTGCAATGAGAAGCCTGAACATCACAATTAGAGAGTAGCCCCGTGCTCACCACAACTAGGGAAGTGCTCAGCAAACGAAGACCCAGTGCAGCCAAAATTAAATAGAAAACAAAGAACTTCAGTTATTTAACAGCTTACAAGCTTTGCCCTTCATCAAAAACACTTGAGTTATTTAGTCAATCTACCTTCCAGTCTCCAGTCCCTCTAGACGTGGCCAACCAACAGCAAAAACATGAGGTCCACTCTAGCTTCCAGTAGAGGTGGTGGGTAAACTAATGGAAAGCAGTTAACATTTTTGGTTGACACAGGACACGCATTCTTGAGACAGAAATAAATAAAATGGATTCTCCACTTGGTTCTCGTGACATGCCAAACTATCGTTTGACAGCTGTTCTACATAAAAACTGGAGCTCTGCCCCACATGGCGACAGCAGTGTGGATAATGACATGGTGTCGAGAGCAGTGATGTGATGGTCAAGGAGTGGCTCCAGAGAACAGGGCACCCAGGGCACCCTCTCACACAAAAGATGAAGTCTTTATGCAACTGAGACTCACTTCGGATTTCTATTTGCAGAAACAAAATTTTAAATTTTCTCTTGCTAATGTGAGAAAAAACCCAAAAACCTCTTTGTTCTTTGGCAGGGAGATTTGTACTGAACTGGTTTAGAGACACTTGGTGATTAAATTCGAAAGTCAGCTCAGAAACATGAATAAGGTTCCGCCTTTAGAGATTTATAACCTAGTAGGGCTAACAAGCATAAAAAAGTCAAGTTTTCTAAAAACTGAAAAGGTGAAAACAATTTAACTCCTCTCATTTGTTACGAGCAGGAATTAAGATGTTTTATATGGGCTAGTTTTCTAGAATATGAAAGCTGGCTTAAAGTTTAAGTCCAAAAACTCAGTATTTTTACGAAACCTTTTTATAAAGCGTGGTAAACATTTCAGTCTTTTAAATGGAAACTGACAAACACAACTGAAGCTTTTATCAGTGGCAAGGACAGAATATAAATTCCAATTACCAAGACCTCAGGCTATCATGCTTTTCTGGTTTCTTTGACATCAGTTACTCTCATTTCCCCACTACTGTTTGTTCAGTCATTATGGGCACCTTGAAGGCTTTTGCTCCTTTCCACAGATATTCCCCACCTAGCATTTTCTCCTCTTGCGACCTTCCTTCAACATCCAAAAATTTTCCTCTTTAAAAATACTTTTCTTTTTAAATTATGAGATTCCTGTATTATTGAACATGTGGAAAAAACAAAGGGGAAAATCACCAAAATCACTCATCTTTTCCTTGTTGGGCTTTTATGGTATGGACATTAAAACAATAAATGGAACAGCTGAACACTAGCTGGACTACACAGACATTTCTAATATAGCTTACTTCAGTCTGTCTTTATAAGATATAGAAAAGTTTATTTTCATATTCAGGCCTGCTGAATATTTCTTTTAAACATTTTTTTTTTTGGCCATGCCATGCAGCACACGGATCCTAGTTCTCCAACCATGGATCAAACCCACACCCATTGCATTGGAAGTGCCTAGTCCTAATCAGTGGACCACCAGGGAAGTCCCTTTAAAGACTATTTTTAATTGAAAAACATACAATGATTTTCATTTTTAAAAGGAAAGGATAATTCACCTACTCACCTAGTCTGTAAGCAAGTTATTCATTCTCTTTCAGCTTCAAAAATATTTGTAAATGAATTTTCTTTTCCTTCTGTAATATCTAGTGTAAAATTGCGTGTTTGTGTACTCTAGAGTCGTATAGATAAGTACTTTAATAGAGCAGCTATTCAAAGGAGGGGAAGATAGAAGGAAAACTTGCTCATTTATGATAAATGTCCCTAAAATGCCAGGCCCTAAAGCTGCATGATGTTTGTGAGAGCACCGAGTATGAATCCAGCACACTGAAGACATTCAGTAGGCTGGTTTCAGCTCCTGAGGGCAGACGAGCGATCTTTAACTGGTTAGTTGTGGAATCTTTTGTTCAAAGGGATCCATGGAAGATCGGTATAAACAGATAAAACAGGAGCAGCTCTGGTTAAGGAAGAAGACCCAAGTCTGCAATTCCCACTTTTCTTCTCTCTTCTCTAACAGTTTGAAAATGAGTACAAAGTCTGCAGCATCCAAACTTACACAGCTGTACCCCAAGAACCTTCTAATCTAGCCCAGTCTAACTTTTTCAAAAGGCCATTCCTAGGGAACAGCAAAAAGGAGAAAGTCAAGCTGCTGACACACAGAAGTGGAGCAAGTGTGTTGTCAGAACACTCCTTATTAACCATCCACCCAGACACGAGGGGCAACAGTCCCTCTTCCATGCCATCAACCCCTCAGGTGTTCTCTTTCGAGCTTCCCTCGATATTCATTTTAAATTGATTTCACTTGTTTAAAATGCTCTAACAATACAGTGTGATCTGCTTCTGATATCCCCAGAGAGAACCTCCCTGTCGATTTATTTATTTATTTATTTATTTATTTATTTATTTTTTTTTTTCCCTGTCGATTTATACTGAGGACAACTCGTCTTCCACTAGTGTTAGTTCTTCCATCAGTCATGACTTCCCAGTTGGCTCTACTCAAATCTTACTCATCCATGGAGGTTTACTTTGGGAAACCTTCCTCCCACATTTTGACCCTTAACTGAATTCTCAATCTCTGGCCACCCAGTGCTATAGTTCACCGCTCAGTCCATGAACTAACCCTCTGCAGATCTGGCTGATAGTCCTCCAGCCTCTGTGGCTGCTTTTAGTGACATGCACACACTAGCCCATGAGATAGTCCATGCTCTTTCAGACATACAGTACTTATGAGGAAGTTCCTCTTTCCTAATCCAGAACCTCTTTCCTTCCACCACTGGCTCCACCCTCTGGTTCACACAGAGGAAAGTTTGGCCCTGCTCCCCACCCCCTGCAGCCTGTACGGCTTACAGTTGGCCTTGTGTTTTTCCCCATTCTGGCTCCACCTCTAAAAGTAATACTGCCACCCCAGCCGTCTCATAGGCCATCTGTGGACTCTGCCTGCAACATGTAATGATTAGCTAGCAGAGGAACAGGCAGCTCTGGTCTGTGTGTGGAGCCGCCGAGTCTCTGTGTTCCATGCACAGATTACATCCCTTTCCTTCTTCTCTCCTTTGACCTCTCCCAGGACTGCTACACTCAGCCCTGTGTTCATCATTCTGTCAAGGAGCACTTACTGAGCACTGTCAAGAACCAGGCTGGCCAGGCACTGAAAAACTAAAAGCAAATAAAATGTACTCAGCCCACAGAAGAGTAAGAGCAAGCTAGGTAGAGTAATAAACAGCTGGGGAAGTTGGAGAAGGCGTCAGAAAGGGAGGTGATGTCTGAGCCAGGGAGGAACTGTATCAACAACCAAGACTCACGCAGCCTTGCGTCCCCTGCACCAAATGGGACAGTGCTTTCCCGTACTTGAAGTTCCGCAAATATGTAAATCTGGTAAAGCTGACAAAGCCTGCTCAGTCCTGTGCCTCTCCTGGAGGTGAGGGAGGGTGGTCAATGAATCCACCATCTGAAAGGGTAGTTGCAGAGGTTGACACTGTACCTGGCTACGTACAGTATTGCTCAGGTGGTTGTCCTCGGACATCTGTGCATTCTGGAAGTAGGACAAGGGTGCAGGTAACTCTGTCATTGGAGCAACTGTATAGATATACTTTTCCACAGAAAACAGAGCCTCTTGGGGTTCTGAAAAAGGGAAAAAGAAAACAATCTTTTGTGCATTACAATTATACTGTTATTCTGAAACACTTTCACAAATGACTTTTTGCAAAAACAAACCTTTCTTTCATGTGTTTTCCTCCAGGCCACGCTTTCTAAGGACCTCACAGGCTGCTGTCACTTGCTGGCTCCTGGATTAGGTCTGGAACAGATTTTACTGGGTTACCAAGAGTTGGTTAAGTTCTAATAAATCCATTCACACCAATTAAACACTTACAAGACTAATTTGTAAACCGGAAATGCATTACTATGCCAAGACCTTCAGTTGACAAACTTTTGTCAGCTCAAGTTACTTCTTGGTAATGAGTAGATCTACTTGAGAAACCAAATATTTTCGATCACTATCATATCTAATGATTTCAGATCTAAAGCAAAGGGTGCTAAATGATTTTAAAGAATGTTCTTGTCAATGTTCCTTTTGCGATCCACCTTAATTTATATCACCATAAAATTATGTTTTGTGTTTTTAATTTCTTTTTATCATCTCATTTTTTCCTTTACCACAATGCTCCAAGGCAGAAGAACTAGATAATATATTTATTTTACAAAAACAGAACGGGACCCAAGTTCAGTGACTTGCTTAAAAGCATTCAACTGGGCAGACCAAGACCAAAACCACAGACTCCTGACCCCCAGCCCCTCCTCTGCCTCCTCGCACAGCCTTGCTCACACACATTACTCCATCTCCCAGACCTCACCCTCCCATGTGCCTGTCTAGGTACCTGAATGTCCACTGGCCAATTCCTTAGGACTTCAAACTTTGCTTTTTCATTGAAAGTCTTCAGAAATACAGAAGAAAAAAATGGTTTGCATACCTAAGCAATACTCTAATTCATTTAAAGTGTCTAAAATATTACCATATACATACTTAAATGAAAGCACGTTGTCAATGTTGTTTCATTTCAGGATCTTCTATCCTCTAAATATTATTCTGCTTTCTTATTCTAATGATTTTTTTCATAAAAAACCACATAAAACAACTTTTTCCTCTAGTAAAGGTATTGACTTTCAATTAACCCTTATCACCTATATTTGGATCGTTTAAATCATGACAAATTCATAATCAAGGTATGCTTTCCTTTCTATCCCATGTATTTTTGGGGGGCCATGCCATGAGGCATTGGAGTCTTAATACTCCCACCAGGAATCAAAACCATGCCGCCTGCAGTGAAGGCACAACTACTTAACCACGGGACCACCAGGGAAGTCCCGATCCTACATGCTTTTAAATACTGTGCCCACTTTTCGCCTCCCGTCCAACTTACTATGTGCCCATAGTAAGCTGGCGTGAGATCAAAAGATTGCAAATTAATATTAACTAAAAAAGATATAATTATATAGTGAGACAGTTCTGTTTAAAATATATAATATTAATTTGTTTTAAAAAGAAAATGAAAAAAAGAAAAAAAATAAATAAAAAGAAAATGAATAAATAAAATTATTTAAAAAATAAAATGAATTAAAATTAACAGCAGACTCAATGGCTACTTTTATGGGAATTGATCACCAGAAGGGGGTACACAGGAAGCTTCTGGAGTTATTGGTAATGTTTTGTTTCTTGATCTGGGTGCTAGTTACACAGAGGTGTCAATCTGAAAATTCTCTGATCTGTGCACATTCCTATATACTTCTATTTAAAAAGTCAAATAGATTTTTGAAGGTGTATACCTATATTTAGGGTTTGACAACATGTATGCTAGCTTACCCAAAAGGGAGGTAGATTCCAGCAGAACAGTTATATTCTCAAAGTATTGAAAGCAAATGTTCTGACCTATGCTTCTAGATTTTTAAAAGTTGACTAATTGAGAAGCGAAAGGCAAATAAGAAAGAAAAAGATACACCCAACTGAATGCAGAGTTCTGGAGAATAGCAAGAAGAGATAAGGTGGCCTTCTTAAACAAACAAGACAAATAAATAAGAGGAAAACAGTAGAACAGCAAAGACTAGAGATCTTGTCAAGAAAATTGGAGATATCAAAGGAACATTTCATGCAAGGATGGGCATGAAAAAGGACAAAAAAGACCTAACAGAAGCAGAAGAGATTAAGAAGAGATGGCAAGAATACACAGAAACATTATACAAGAAAGGTCTTAATGATCCAGAAAACCATGATGATGTGGTCACTCACCAAGAGCCAGACACCCTGGAGTGTGAAGTCAAGTGGGCCGTAGGAAGCATTACTATGAACAAAGCTAGTGGAGGTGATGGAATTCCAGGTGAGCTATTTAAAATCCTAAAAGATGATGCTGTGAAAGTGCTGCAGTCAATATGCCAGCAAATTTGGAAAACCCAGCAGTAGCCACAGGACTGGAAAAGGTGTCTTCATTCATATTAGGTATTATAAGTAATCTAGAGATAATTTAAAGTATACAGGAGGATGTGTATAGATTATATGCAAATATTATGCCATTTTATATAAAGGACTTCAGCATCCAAGGATTCTGTTAGCCATGGGGTGGGGCTTGGTGGGAGTCCTGAAAGCACTTGTCCTCCATCCCTGCCCCCCACCAAAGGACAACTGTATTTAAGACACATCTGTATTTACATGTAAAACACTAAGGCTAAGGAAAGGTGAAAGAATCTGCCCGCGTACAATTACAGGGCAAGTAACAGCAATTCCAGAAACCAAATATTCTGACACCCACCCAGCCCAGGTCCTTTGCCAGTTCACCTGAAGAAAGCTCATGCCTCCACCGATGCATTAAAGATCACAGTGCTGCAGGGTGACCCTTCCTGGAAGAACTACCCGTTATATGGAGTTCAGTAGGAAGTGGAGGGGAAAAGGCAATGGCACCCCACTCCAATACTCTTGCCTGGAAAATCCCATGGACAGAGGAGCCTGGTGGGCTGTAGTCCATGGGGTAGCTAAAAGTCGGACACAAATGAGCGACTTCACTTTCCCTTTTCACTTTCATGCATTGGAGAAGGAAATGGCAACCCACTCCAGTGTTCTTGCCTGGAGAATCCCAGGGACGGTGGAGCCTGGTGGGCTGCCGTCTATGGGGTTGCACAGAGTCAGACACGACTGAAGCGACTTAGCAGCAGCAGCAGCAGGAAGTGGAGGTAGGCAACAGGGCTAGCAAGTCAGGCTTAGAGAACAATCAAACATTGTTGGTACGAAGGGGCAGGCAAAGCTAGATTTGATTCAGGGCCAGTAACAGCTGAAAACAATTGATGACTGCATGGAGAAGGCCAATGACCCACTGTCCCAGCAGCGTGGCAAAAAGACACTACTGGACCTTATAACATTACGAACAGTGCCCTGAGAACAAGAAAAGACAGTTGTTGGGAAGTGAGGATCTTTCACATGACCTGAATTGCAGAGGGAGTGGGATGTAAGTAGATTTTGGTGTTTTCTCTCTGGCCATCTGCTAAAGATTTTCTGAGGCTGATAAAGCACAACACTTGAATTCACTGCTATTCATTTCCTTTTTCTCAAAACACTTGCTCAATCAGATAAAAGGAAAAAGAAATCCTTTTCTGATGGGCAGCTGTAATTTCTTTCTATTATACACAAAGACTAAAAGCCCCAGGAGAATACAGATAATCTTGAAGTTTTGATGTGCTGAACAGAAAAATCTATCTAACCAGAAAACCTTCTATCCATCAGCACTTTAAAAAGTATCACAGAAAAAATAAATAAATAAATAAAAAGTATCACAGGACCAATGCTTGAAATCCCCAAAAGAAGCTTATTAAAAATTCATTTAGGGACATACCAACAGAAAAGTATGTTTCTGTCTCTCACTACATCCCAAGGTAACAAACTAAAATTAATAATTTAAAATTAATCTAAAACGTCAGGAATACAGCCTAGAAAGACTCTCAATTTTAAGAGATTAGGGAGCAAACAATCTCCCCAGTCCCACAAGAGGCTTTGTGAAGGTGACAGGCCCTCAAAAGAGCAAACACAGTGATACATCCAATTTGGTGATTTTTCCCCCTGCTTCCTTCCTTCCCACTCTACTGTGAACCATTTGTGGTAGATTAGATTATTATTTAGCATATATTCACTCCCTCCCCCAACATGCCCAAGAAAGGATGCTGAGCTTGGTTCCGTGAGTTGCTTTGGCCTCAAGGTGAGTGCAGTCTACTACCCACTCCATGCCTTTGGGCTCAACACAACAACTTCCTTTGGTCATGGGATCTTGGCAGATGCAGCACAAACAGTTAAAACTGTGCTTGTGCAGGGGGCCCTGTCTTCCGGTACTTCTGCCGTCCCCTCAACAACTTATTTGGGTAGCCACTGCCCCTTCAGCCTGGGGCCCAGCAGAAGAAGGGCAAAGCAGAACTACCCTAGCTGTCACCTTTAAGAAGAGTGAGAGCTAACGCTCTAAGGCACTGAGTTTGGGGGAGGTCTACTATGTAGAGTTATCATGGTTGTCTTTAAATTATAATGGTTATGTGGGCTCAGAAGGTGCAATAAAAAATGAACGAAGACATAAACGTAAAATCTTTTATCTGAAACCCTTAGGACTAAACAGGTTTAGAATTTATATATTTTTTTGGATTTTGTAAAGTTCAAAGTGAAAGTTGCTCAGAAGTGTCTGACTCTTTGCGACCCCATGGACTATACAGTCCATGGAATCCTCCAGGCCAGAATACTGGAGTGGGTAGCCTTTCCCTTCTTCAGGGGATCTTCCCAATCCAGGGATCGAACCCAGGTCTCCCGCACTGCAACAGGAGGCAAATGCCATGTTTTATAATGCTCCCCCAGGGTATTAGATAGAGCCACAAAATCAAACACACTAATAAACATGTAGTGAAATATATAAGAAGTCCTAAATTACATAGAGAGGTTCAGGTTAGAGTTTGCCGTCAAATGATTTAGGAGCTTTTGGATTTGAGAACTGTGGATATGGGACCATGGTCCTGTATTATTACTTATATAGTTAAAGAGATTCTTTTCCTCTCAAATTTCATTTCAGTAACTCTACATGGAAGATGTAATTACAATGAGTCATTGTGGAAAATCTGTTGTGGAAATGGCAGAACACAACTAATCTTTAACAAAGAAAAGGACTATTCACAGTTAATTTGTAAATCATTGACTATTCTCAGCAATGCTTATTAATGTTTGCTTAGATCACCTTAAGGAACTGTACAAGGCATAGTCAAACACGAATACCCTTTAATCAACAAACACTTGTTGGGATTCTTCTACACAACCACACACTGTGGTAGGTACGAGGGGTGCTAGTGCATCCGATGATGCTTCTGGTCACCTAAGGTGCTTACTGTCTAGAGGGGAAGACAGAGAAGAATGTTTTTACATTAACAACATGTTGAAATAAAATTATTTAGCTGTACTGAGTTATATAAAATACATTATTCAAATTAACTTCACCTATTTCTATCTTTAAAAAATTTGCTCATCAGAAAACTTAAAACTGACCTTTGTAGCTCTCACATGATGTTTCTATTGGACAGTGCCTCTAAAGCTTCAGTTCTTTCTCCGACAAACAGGCTTAATACTGAAAATCCCTGACAACCTTTTCCTTCCTGAAGCTTCCCTCCCTTCCTCAGTTTAGTGACACTGCATCGTGGAGGTTCTCCTCCCACCACTCATTCCCCTCAGCTGGCTCCTTATCCTCTTCCACCATCTCATTATAAGTGTTCCTAGGCTCTGCCTGGGCCTCCTTGTCCCCCTCCTTTTCTCAGGCTTCTCCTCCACTGTTCCAAAATCAACTGGTAAGGCTACTTAAGGCTACTTATGTTTACAGCTCCAGGCCTGTCCACGGGATATTTCAACTACTGGCACTTGAAAAGTGATACTTCCAAACCGATTTCTCCTCTTCTGGACTCTCTTTTGCTCCTAGCTTTCTTATTCCTATGATTGTTTCCCCCATTTTCTAAACAAAGCCTCCTAGTCAACTTCATGTTTCACTCCTTGCTTCTCGATTGGCCAGTCATATCCTTTTCATAGTTTTCCTCCTTTCTAAGTCTCTGTCACCACCAAAGGCCAAATTTTCATTATATCCCACCTGGTTCATGCAAAAGTCACCTCAAATCTCTCACTCATTCTAGACCTTACGTACCTAAGGCAAAGTTCTTGTCACAAAACTTTTTAAGAGCAAAGCTCAAAACACCTTCCAAATCTGCCTGGAACTGATCACACAAAGGAGAGGCACTATTAATTTTTCAGAATACATCCAAAAGAAACAAGTCTCTCCCTGAAATCTGAGGTAAAGCAGTGGGAGAGCAGAAGCAGAAGGAACCTAGATCCCTTTGTGAGGGAGGGGAAGGGGACCACAAAAGCCTTGCTGACAGACAAACTTTCTATCTTTCCCTCTGGAATGATTCTCAGAGACCAACTCCAATCCTCCGGTTCTCCCCAAATGGAAATTCACGCAGCAGGCTAGGGCCAGAGGCAGCCACTAACTTAAAATTCAGCACCACACCATATTCACTCAGAGGAAAGTATGCCCAGAGTTGTGATACCCATTTACCCAAGGAAGATGAGCCGACGAATGTAAAAACAGATGATAGATGCCGCTTCTATCATCTACTTTTCTCTGGAGAGAGGAGGGAGGAAATCCATGCATTCAATAAATAAGCTTCTTTTTCATTGTTAAGGGCTTGTTAATAAATGGAGGTGGGAGGGGGTTTACGTTGGCAGAACTCTGTAAATGAGTAAAAGGAGAATTGAAACTGGCTTTGGCAGGTGACTGAATCAGCCAAATGCAATCGGCTCCCAATCTCGTTCCTGTTGTTATCCTCCTTCATAAGAGTGATTTAAAGTGCACACTGGGTACCGGACGCTTCGGATCCAGAGTGCCGCTCTTCGTAGTACACCCTCTGATATAATGCCCTCCTCAATTCAACTCCGAGGGTGAAAACTTTCCATGGTGCAACATAACTCAAGTAACAAGATGCCTTTAACCAGATGTAATCTCCACTTGCCTCAAACTTGAGAGAATATTTATGACTTTTACAACGTGCTCTGCAATATAGTGATTTGCCTGCCATTCTTATCTCCCATAGTAAACCTTGAACGCTTTATTCCTCTTGTCCAAAGCAGGCAAACAACCCTTGTAAAATCATTAAGTTGACTTTTCTACCAGAGAAGCAGATACTTATGTGAAAGGAATCTGCGGGATCAAAAAGCCAAGTATCTAAAATACAGGCAAAGCACTGGACATATAAGCCTCGCGACAGTCCAAATTAAGGCAAAAGCATCAGACCCCGGTGTTTTCCGCTTCGAACTGAGACAGAAGGAAATTAGCCGAGTGCCATTCGCTTCCCCTGGACAAGGACACACTCAGAGGACGAGGCGTGGAGTTTCACCAGTTGCTCAACAAGACCCAGCGCAAGGCGCTTCCTCTTTTCTCTCGCTCCAACTCCAGGCAAGACGGTCAATCCCTGGCCAAAGCACCTGCGCCCAGCTGTCTTCGGGAAACCAGCACTTCCATACCAAGGCTGAGGCGGACTCTCTTCAACCGGACTGCGCTCCGCGCCCGGCGCCCGAGAAACGGGCCGCCCCTCCTGGTTCCCCACATGAGGTTCCTCGGTCCCCGCCCGACCGCGCCCCGCGCCTCATCCTCGAGGACACCGGCTCCGTGGCCCGGACGGCGACAAAGGGCCCGACCCTGCCCGCAGCCACCCGTACTGGCACCGGATGTGAGGCGCGTTCCTGTCACCCCCAACTCCCCTTCGGGCACCTACCCTTTCCTCACCGCCACCACCACCGGCCTCTAGCAGCGGAGGTTCCTTCCCGAGCATCCGCTATTTTGTTTCCGATGTGAAATCGCGGCCTTTGGTGCTGATGACCCAGGCCCCACCCAAAAGGCTTCACCGGTGTCGTCACTTCCGGCCCGGGCGTCGTTGGTGACCCGCCCGCCGAGGGGCGTGGCCTTAGAGGGGCCCCAGCGGCGGAGGGGCGGGTCCCAGGGGGAGGGGTGGAGCTTCCGGTGGTGGCGATTGAGGCGGGGGACATGGCGCTCCAGTCGGGCTTCTGACCCCGCCCCAGGCTCACCAACCCCCATCCTCGTGGGCGCCAGCGCGGGGCGGGGGTTATCAGATTAGAGCTGCTCCTGAGCTGAGGATCAAGATTGCTACGTAAACTAGACCTAGTGTGTGCTTCTCCCGGCCTACAAGTGACAGTACGTTAAATCTAAGGTTTCTTTCATTTCTCTACAGGACCTATTTGCATAGCGTTTCTCAATGCAAATCAGCGGCACCACAATCAAAAGATAACTTAAATTGTAAATCCCTGTGCCCTCCAGTTCAGTTCAGTTCAGTTGCTCAGTCGTGTCCGACTCTTTGCGACCCGACCCCGTGAATCGCAGCACGTCAGGCCTCCCTGTCCATCACCAACTCCCGGAGTTCACGCAACCTCATGTCCATCTAGTCGGTAATGCCATCCAGCCATCTCATCCTCTGTCGTCCCCTTCTCCTCCTGCCCCCAATCCCTCCCACCATCAGGGTCTTCTCCAATGAGTCAACTCTTCGCATGAGGTAGCCAAAGTATTGGAGTTTCAGCCTCAGTATCAGTCCTTCCAATGAACACCCAGGACTGATCTCCTTTAGAATGGACTGGTTGGATCTCCTTGCAATCCAAGGGACTCTCAAGAGTCTTCCCCACAACCACAGTTCAAAAGCATCAATTCTTCGGTGCTCAGCTTTCTTCACAGTCCAACTCTCACATCCATAACATGACCACTGGAAAAAACCATACCCTTGACTAGACAGACCTTTGTTGGCAAAGTAATATCTCTGCTTTTGAATATGCTATCTAGGTTGGTCATAACTTTCCTTCCAAGGAGTAAGCGTCTTTTAATTTCATGGCTGCAGTCACCATCTGCAGTGATTTTGGAGCCCAGAAAAATAAAGTCTGACACTGTTTCCACTGTTTCCCCAGCTATTTGCCATGATCTTCGTTTTCTGAATGTTGAGCTTTAAGCCAACTTTTTCACTCTCCTCTTTCACCTACCTCAAGAGGCTTTTTAGTTCCTCATCACTTTCTGCCATAAGGGTGGTGTCATCTGCATATCTGAGGTTATTGATATTTCTCTTGGCAATCTTGATTCCAGCTTGTGCTTCTTCCAGCCCAGCGTTTCTCAGGATGTACTCTGCATATAAGTTAAATAAGCAGGGTGACAATGTACAGCCTTGATGTACTCCTTTTCCTATTTGGAACCAGTCGGTTGTGCCATGTCCAGTTCTAACTGTTGCTTCCTGACCTGCATACAGGTTTCTCAAGAGGCCGGTCAAGTGGTCTGGTATTCCCATCTCTTTCAGAATTTTCCACAGTTTATTGTGATCCACACAAAGGCTTTGGCATAGTCAATAAAGCAGAAATAGATGTTTTTCTGGAACTCTCTTGCTTTTTCCATGATCCAGCGGATGTTGGCAATTTGATCTCTGGTTCCTCTGCCTTTTCTAAGACCAGCTTGAACATCTGGAAGTTCACGGTTCACGTATTGCTGAAGCCTGGCTTGGAGAATTTTGAGCATTACTTTACTAGCGTGTGAGATGAGTGCAATTGTGTGGTAGTTTGAGCATTCTTTGGCATTGCCTTTCTTTGGGATTGGAATGAAAACTGACCTTTTCCAGTCCTGTGGCCACTGCTGAGTTTTCCAAATTTGTTGGCATATTGAGTTCAGCACTTTCACAGTATCATCTTTCAGGATTTGAAATAGCTCCACTGGAATTCCGTCACCTCCACTACCTTTGTTCGTAGTGATGCTTTCTAAGGCCCACTTGACTTCAATTCCAGGATGTCTGGCTCTGGATGAGTGATCACACCATCGTGATTATCTTGGTCATGAAGATCTTTTTTGTACAGTTCTTCTGTGTATTCTTGCCACCTCTCCTTAATATCTTCTGCTTCTGTTAGGTCCATGCCATTTGTCCTTTATTGAGCCCATCTTTGCATGAAATGTTCCCTTGGTATCTCTAATTTTCTTGAAGAGATCTCTAGTCTTTCCCATTCTGTTGTTTTCCTCTATTTCTTTGCACTGATCGCTGAGGAAGGCTTTCTTATCTCTCATTGTATTCTTTGGAACTCTGCATTCAGATGCGTGTATCTTTCCTTTTCTCCTTTGCTTTTTGCTTCTCTTCTTTTCATAGCTATTTGTAAGGCCTCATCAGACAGCCATTTTGCTTTTTTGCATTTCTTTTCCATGGGGATGGTCTTGATCCCTCTCCTGTACAATGTCACAAACCTCCGTCCATAGTTCATCAGGCACTCTATCTATCAGATCTAGCCCCATAAATCTATTTCTCACTTCCACTGTATAATCATACGGGATTTGATTTAGGTCATACCTGAATGGTCTAGTGGTTTTCCCTACTTTCTTCAATTTAAGTCTGAATTTGGCAATAAGGACTTCATGATCTGAGCCACAGTCAGCTCCTGGTCTTGTTTTTGCTGACTGTATAGAGCTTCTCCATCTTTGGCTGCAAAGAATATAATCAATCTGATTTCGGTGTTGACCATCTGGTGATGTCCATGTGTAGAGTCTTCTCTTGTGTTGTTGGAAGAGGGTGTTTGCTATGACCAGTGTGTTCTCTTGGCAAAACTTTATTAGCCTTTGCTCTGCTTCATTCTGTATTCCAAAACCAAATTTGCGTTACCCCTGATGTTTGACTTCCTACTTTTGCATTCCAGTCCCCTATAATGAAAAGGACATCTTTTTTGGGTGTTAGTCTAAAAAGTCTTGTAGGTCTTCATAGAACTGTTCAACTTCAGCTTCTTCAGCGTTACTGGTTGGGGCATCGGCTTGGATTACCGTGATATTGAATGGTTTTCCTTGGAAACGAAGAGAGATCATTCTGTCGTTTTTGAGATTGCATCCAAGTACTACATTTCAGACTCTTTGGTTGACCATGATGGCTACTCCATTTGTTCTGAGGGATTCCTGCCCGCAGTAGTAGATATAATGGTCATCTGAGTTAAATTCACCCATTCCAGTCCATTTGAGTTCGCTAATTCCTAGAATGTTGATGTTCACTCTTGCCGTCTCATTTGACCACTTCCAATTTGCCTTGATTCATGGACCTGACATTCCAGGTTCCTATGCAATATTGCTCTTTACAGCATCGGACCTTGCTTCTATCACCAGTCACATCCACAACTAGGTATTGTTTTTGCTTTGGCTCCACCCTTCATTCTTTCTGGAGTTATTTCTCCACTGATCTCCAGTAGCATATTGGGCACCTACCGACCTGGGGAGTTTCTCTTTCAGTATCCTATCATCTTGCCTTTTCATACTGTTCATGCGGTTCTCAAGGTAAGAATACTGAAGTGGTTTGCCATTCCCTTCTCCAGTGGACCACATTCTTCAGACCTCTCCACCATGACCCGCCCGTCCTGGGTGGCCCCACACGGCATGGCTTAGTTTCAGTGAGTTAGATAAGGCTGTGGTCCGTGTGATTAGATTGGCTAGTTTTCTGTGATTATGGGTTTCAGCGTCTGCCCTCTGATGCCCTCTTGCAACACCTACCGTCTCACTTGGGTTTCTCTTACCTTGGACATGGGATATATCTTCAAGGCTGCTCCAGCAAAGCACAGCTACTGTTCCTTACCTTGGATGAGGGGTATCTCCTCATGCCGCTCCTCCTGACCTTGAAAGTGGAGTAGGTCCTCTCGGCCCTCCTGTGCCCGCGTGGCCACCCTTGACCTCGGGTGAGGGGGAGCTCCTCTGTGCCCTCCACCCTCTCCCTAATGAATCAAGACTTTTGGTGGGTTTGGAGAACCTTAGAAATGGCATTTTAAAAAACAGCGTCTGGGATTTTTGGGTTCCAAGTTTAAGAACCTATCTTCCTAGATAATAAGGTTTCAAAGCATGACTGTCTCATTTTTGTAATATCCAAATGTTACAGAGTAACTGGTGCACAGTGATTTGCCCTATGGTCCTTTGATTTTTTGCCATCTGCCAACTTGGAGAAGGCAATGGCAACCCACTCCAGTACTCTTGCCTGGAGAGTCCCATGGACAGAGGAGCCTGGTGGGCTGCAGTCCATGGGGTCGCTGGGAGTCGGACACGACTGAGCGACTTCACTTTCACTTTTCACTTTCATGCATTGGAGAAGGAAATGGCAACCCACTCCAGTGTTCTTGCCTGGAGAATCCCAGGGACGGGGGAGCCTGGTGGGCTGCAGTCTATGGGGTCGCACAGAGTCGGACACGACTGAAGAGACTTAGCAGCAGCAGTAGCAACTTTCCATTCAGCTGCCTATAAAAACAGTACCAATAACTAACTCCTTAAGTAGCAGACCACACACATACACTTATCTGAAAGCTTGTGTGTGTTAGTCACTCAGTTGTGTCCTACTCTTTGTGACCCTATGGACTGTAGGCCATGGGAATCCTCTGTCCATGGGATTGTCCAGTAAGAATAGTGGAATGGGTTGCCTGTGCCCTTCTCCAGGGAGTCTTCCCAACTGGGAGATGGAACCCGCATGTCCTACCTCTCCTGCACTGGCAAGTAGGTTCTTTACCACTGGGGACACCTGGGAAGCCCCTTAACAATGAATCAGTTCAGTTCAGTTGCTCAGTCGTGTCTGACTCTTTGTGACCCCATGAACTGCAGCACATCAGGCCTCCCTGTCCATCACCAGCTCCTGGAGTCCACCCAGACTCACGTCCATTGAGTCGGTGATGCCATCCAACCATCTCATCCTCTGTCATCCCCTTACTATCATGTAAAACCAAAGGTGAACAATGGAGAAATGTTCAAATGTACAGGTAATCAGAAAACTGAAAATGACATCAGTAACAGCACCTGGCCAGATGAGACTTTTTATTTCTCTTAAATTTTCCCAAGATAACCCTCTGTATTCCTAGAGCATCAATCCCCAACTCCTTTCTCCTCCCCACCCCAATACATGAATGGATTTAAATAAGTTTTACACACTTTATATTTAAGAACAAAGTAGCATTTGTTTTTCCATTAACAGGGAATGTTGGTGAAATAAAAAGTTTGACACCCCCCAAGTAAAATTTTTAAAGTTCTCATCTCCCACTTCCCTCCTCAAACTTCACAAGGGTAGGAATTTTTGCCTGTTTGTCCACATAGAAGTTCTGAGAACAATGCCTAGCACATAAAACAGTTCTATACATTTGTTAAACAAGCATAGGCTAAAACCCATCCATCTGTGAACTAGTTCAATCTCTTTGAATGCAACCTGGGATGTAAGCAGAAAGTCTTAAAATGCTGGCAAGCTATCTTAGGAACAAACAAAAACTTTGCGCAAAGATACTCATGGACTATTATTAATAGCAAAAATTGGAATGTTAAATGTCTTACAATAAAGTATGGTTCACCCACCACAGAATGCAATTAAAATTTATAAACATTATGTGTAACAGAAAATTTCTTACCCTGTTAAATTAATAAACAGATCTTTAATAGACATTTATCCATGGCAAAACACATTCCTGCAAAAAGGAAACAGAAGTGATTTTAAAAGCAACCACTGGCAGAATAACTGGACTACAGATAAATTTTCCTCCAGTATTCTGTGTTTCTTCACCTTTTAAGGTGTACAGAAACCCAGAAAGCACTGAAGAAGAACCAGTAAAAAGACACAGACTAGAGGAACAAGCTGAAACTCCAGTACTTTGGCCACCTCATGCGAAGAGTTGACTCATTGGAAAAGACTCTGATGCTGGCAGGGATTGGGGGCAGGAGGAGAAGGGGACGACAGAGGATGAGATGGCTGGATGGCATCACTGACTCGATGGACGTGAGTCTGAGTGAACTCCGGGAGTTGGTGATGGACAGGGAGGCCTGGCGTACTGCGATTCATGGGGTCGCTCGCAAAGAGTCGGACACGACTGAGCGACTGATCTGATCTGATCTAAGAGGAACAAGGCTAAAGTGACATCCCAGGGAAAGGTTGAAGGCAAGAGGGTGGCAGAGGATGAGTAAGTTAGATAGCATCACTGACTCAATGGACATTAATCTGAGTGAACTCCGGGAGATAGTGAAGGGCAGTGAAGCCTGGTGCTGAAGTCTATGGGGTCACAAAGAGTCGCACATGATTTAGCAACTGTGCAAGAGACCCAATAGACAGCAAACGCCCAGAGTGTCAAGATGTAAACTATGGTGTAGCCTCTTACAAGGGCAGAGTCTCATTTGGGATTATCACCAGTCACCAGTAGAAAGTAGATAAAAACATTGAGTGAGACCTAAGAAACGTTGGGATTCCCTGGTGGCTCAGATGGTAAAGCATCTGCCTGCAATGCAGGAGACCTGGGTTCGATCCCTGGGTTGGAAGATCCCCTGGAGAAGGAAATGGCAACCCACTCCAGTACTCTTGCCTAGAAAATTCCATGGATGGAGCATGGTGGGCTATAGTCCATGGGGTCACAGAGTCAGACATGACTGAGCGACTTCACCTTTTCACTTTAAGAACTGTGAAGCGCACATAAAACTGTAAGCTAGTATATGGAATCTCAAGTGTAGTGAAAAGGAAAAGGGAGGACCTAAGGTTAATTTCCTGTGTTTTTCAAAACTTATTCCAGACAGAAGGAAGAAAGAAGATAATGAAAATATCTGAGCAAGGCTCAAGAAATTGCAAACTGTAGTTAGAAACCAGAGACAAGTGGAGCGGGGAAGGTCTTCTGAATAGAAAGCAAAGGTTCAAGATGCATACCATAAAATGGAGAGCTGGAAATGGAGACTATGCCTAAATGAAAGTTAAGATTTTGTTAACGTGAGATTATTGGCTAAGTAAGGGGGGGAATCAAATAACTTCCACTCATCCATACCTACCTAACATAGCACTCGAAGTTTTTTGAGGTTGTTTTTTTTCTGTGCCACACAGCATGTGGGATTTTAGTTCTACAACCAGGGACTGAACCTGTTCCCCTTGCAGTGGAAGCAGCAGTGTTAGCTACTAGACCGCCAGGGAAGTTCCAGCACTGGAAATTTAAGAACAATGAAAAGTGCAGTGTTTGTGGTTAAGAAGTGAAGTTCAGTAAAAGAATGAGCAAAATAATAGAAGGTCCAGACTACCTGCAGTTGTGCTTTTATATTTTCCCCAGAAGCGTCTGAACTTAGGAGAATGAAGAAACAGATGACAAAAAAAAAGAAAAAAGGTGGCAAAAATCAGTAATAAGCAGTGAAACACAAAGCAGATGGGAAATTCAGGATGCCAAACCTGTTAGAACTACTTGGGGAGAGGGGCTGTTCAAAGCTAGAAAGGCTAGAGCAGTCCATGAATTCAGGACCAAGGCCACTTCTTTACACTATTGATTCCAAAGCAAAGCAATCCAATTTATTATCACTTTCCACATAAAGATAGTTTGTCTTTATACATTATTGCCCTGTTTGCTATGGGAGTAAAGTAGGATCTGGCTCCTTAAATTGAAACAGCTCAAAACGAAGGGTTGGCTTTATCTTACTCATCTTGTTATTTTTTTTAGTCTTAAATTCTGTATGACTGTCAATATTTTATTAAATCTAATTTCCTTAACAAAGAACCTGGACCCCCTTTATGAAGAAGACAACTTTGCCTCAAGAATATACTCAAAATGAAACTTTCACGTCTAGCTTTTCCACCCATGGTAACAATCAAAGTTTTTAATTTGACAAGGAAGAAAAGTGAACCTTCATGGTTTCTGGTAGTTTTTCCTTTTGTGACAAGAAAAAAAACAGGAAAAATTGTTTAGAACTATTTTTAAATTCATAATACTTTTGCTTCCAAGATTTGCTAAAAATGCTTTCTATAAGAGAACTTTTATTAACAAACACTTTCCTCTGCCTTTAGGGGGATATTAGCAAGACCATACCTATGCAAAATAAACTTCTGCAATCAGAATACTAATCTTTAATCTGCAATGTCCACTCAATAGTGGTAGCCATTAGCTAAATATGGCTGCTGAGGACCTTTAAATATGAGTATTGCAAATAAAAAATTAGATTTTAAAATTCAATTTAGTCACACCTGACTTCTGAATACTTGAAATATGGCTACTGTAATTGAAAACTATTTTAATTTTAATGAATTAAACTCGACAGCGCAGACCTACACCATGAATTATAATCCAGTATCCAGGCCCACTAGATATCCAACATAAAGCACATCGCTGCACTGTTGCAGTGGGTAGCTAAGGCTGTGGGATCTGGGGAATTTCCTGACTGCCCAGTGGTTAGGATTCTACACTTTCACTGATAAGGGTCCAGATTCAGTCCCTGGTTAGGAACCTAAAATCCCATGTGCCATGCAGCACAGCCATAAATAAAAAGACTCTGATTTGTAAGGTCTACATATTACCACCTCTGCTGAGAAACTTCCTCCTATATCTTGCCTCCCGACCTTGAAATCAGCACATCAAGTCTGACGGTTCATATAGTGTATATTGTGTATCTACAAGACTGTCCGCTTAGAGGGATTTTGCCTTATGTCTATCACTCCATCTAGCTTAAAACATGAATGGCACATATTAAGTGTGCCTCAATGGCAAGTATGTCATACACAAAAAGACAAAAGGGTTACCTAATAATCCAGCTACTACTCTGTGCAAGAGAATCTCGAAGTCGTTTATTCAACTAATACATGATGTGGCAGAGTAGGTAGACTTGTGGAGTGTCATTTAAACAACATGGCTTGAAGAGAATTTTTATTCATTTTTATATACAGAAAACTTCCTGGATATTTTAGATTGCCATTCCTAATTTAGTCTTCGTGAGTCAAGTAATAAAAATGAAAGGCAAAGGACCTTTAAAGATGAAAATTACGCATTCAAATGCAAATAAAGATTTCAATAATTTAATACAATCACAATTCAAAAAATCTAAGTTTATCAAAATACTATATACCAAGTTCACCTTGGTTTCTAGTATGAATGTAATAGTTCCTGGGTTGAAAAATATGTGTGAAAAAAAAACAACTGTGTGTACATTTCCTAGTTTTCTTCCTGAAACTTAGACTATTTCTTAGTCTATTTGGAATTCCTTCTAATACCTTTTTATAGCTAGTGGCATTCACAAATCAATTTTACCATCTTTTGCTAAGCAAAACAATTTCTCAATTTCATATTAATAGAAGGCTGAAATATGACTTGGAAAAATGTACAATCATTTTGACATAAAACCTTTCAGCAGTTTTTGGGTAGAAAGTGGAAATATTCATAGAACTTATATGAAAGAGCTGGGTAAGTAAACTTCATATATACATTGTATACCTGCTTGCATTTATCTAAATTTAAATTTTCTTCATATTAGAGAAAAAAATGATAATAGTGTTTAGTCCAATTTGACTCAAGTTCATTATTTTCTCAATTTGTCCACCATATCTACTATTCATGCCTGATTAGTACCTGAAACTGCACTCTCCACAAAATAATCATCAGCCTCTACTATCACGGATCAGGAAATGCTCTGATAAGATTCAGAAATGAGTAACAACATAATGTTCTCTAAGATGTTCTGGGGCTGGCTGGGAATAAAGTCTAGAATATTGGAGCTATTCTTGGGCATCCTTTTGGAAGATTACTTTTATGTTCTTAATATAAATGATACCTATCATTTATCATTTGCCTCAAAAAGTGTTTTTAAGATATACTTGAAAAAAAGAAAAAAAAATTAAGCTGCATTTATGCAGTCTGTTAGGACAAAATACCAGTACTGACACTGAACTGCCAATCAAGTAGTCCTTATATCACTTAGCACTGGCACCATGTGGGAGCTGGTCAGAAAGGCCAAGTCTCAGGGCCACTCTAGCCCCTGCTAAGTCTGCATTTTAACAGGATTCCCCAGGTGATTCAGGCGCATGTTAAAGCCTGGGAAAAACCACTTTCTTCCTGTAGACAGATGGACACATTTATTTTATTTACAGGGTCAAATGCAGAAAAAGCATATTTGTTTCCTAGCTGCCACATCAGAATGGCTGTCAAGACTTTCATGTAATTTTATAACAACTTGAAGGGGCAATATATAGATTAACTAAGGGTTCCAATTTGTAATTAATCTATGGACAAATGGTAAAGACAACCCAGAAAGTTCAAGCGATTTAGTAAAAATTTTCTTAAGTGTAATATTACTGACACTACAATGTGCCAGCTTATTCTCATGCTTATACATATCTGGTTCTTTACATACAAACCTGAAAAATTCTGAAGATCCTGAAGTTTAAGCTTTGTGGCAAAATCTGACTTGAACTGACATTAAACAATTAATGTAGCAGTCTTTAACTCAACGATCAGTCAGATCACATCATTTGCTGCAGAAATGTTAATATATAAATCTGGGATCCTGACACCCATCTCACTGGAGGTATTATGCAGTTATGGTATGTGCCCTCAAGAGCTTCACATGAAGGCCCTTTTAAGGTAAATATGATTGAAAGAGCAGAAGAGACCAAAGCAAGGAAAATTAAATCTACCTGAATAAACTTCCATGCTAATGCTGGCTAAATAAAACCAACCTAATATGTCTCAGAAGCAATAATATGTAAGAGAAGATAGAGAGGCATAATAAACTGCTCGAACAAGAAGTTACATTGGGGGATCAATCTGAGAAAAGACCGGCAAATTAATTTGTAAATGGCAAGGAACATGTTTCTAAAACTTTCCCTTCAGAAACTACAACTTAAAATATTACAACACTGAAAGGGGCTATATCTCCATAGATGTCTAGATTAATCCAAAGTAAGGGAAATGGCCTCTTCTCATCTTCAGGTACTAACACTTAAAAATCCAGTCCATCAAAAATTCAGCCCATATTTTCAAGTTAAGTTTCTAGTATGCACCGCATAATTACAACATGATGCCATTTATTTAACAAGACTCTGAAAGAATGAGTCCCCAAGATCAAATATATACATTTTTAATATTTGATATATTTACATAATGGAACCATGCACATCATGGTTCAATGTTAAGAACAGTGTTTTCAAATGTCCTCTTAAGATGTAAAAAAAAAAATCTTGTAATTCAAGTTCAGTTATGCTTTTTATGGTTTTTTTTTTTTTTTTTTTTTTAACACACCCCCTCAGTCTTTTTAAAAAATAAATACTCAGACATGGGAATAGCTGCACCTAATTTCTGTTAAGAACTGTTTAAAACTTGGTACATTTTTGGGTAATTTTGCTCCCTGGTGAAGTCCTGATCTATAATAAAGAAAGCCTCATGTATATCTCTAAGAACACGATCAGCACAGTTTTGAACACTGATGAGCAGAGAAGTAAACAAGGTGTGTGCCTGCATATACACACACAAGATAAACCCCTGACAGACACAAATGAGTGGTAACTGCTTTAAACGACTTACTTTATCCTCAGAAATTAGATGTAAACTTTGTAAATTGCCATGCTAAATTGCTACAGTATTTTGTCAAATGTTTTTTAGCCTGTAAAATTGCCTAATTTTATCTTTTGATAATTTTTTTTAAGTTTTTTTTCATTTATGGTTTCTGAATGAAGCTTTCTTTTTTAAAACAAAGGGGTACATTAAAATTAAACTAAGGATCAATGAAGTGCAAAAAAAAATGCATAAAATAAAGCTCTCCAGATTCTAAGGATCTGCCTCATTTCTGAACAACGAAATCGGGGGGGGGGAACCACTATGATTCACACTCCCTTAAGGAGAGGCTGACACAGCCAGCTATCAACAGAAAAACCCATTTCATTCAATAGACTGTTACTTGCCACAAGAGAATACCATGCTCTGGGAGAGTAATAACCTAATTATCCCAGACATCTGGATTGGCACAACACCAGGTTTCCTTTAAAATTCTATTCTTGAATTAGGAAATGTTTAAGGGAAATTTCCAAAGCAAACTAGGAAAAAATAAGACTTTTATACATACACTCACACAAACACATTCATACAGAGATACAGTAGGAATGGATTGTCTGCTAATTTTCACACTCTAAATCTCATGCCATCATGAGGGCCTGCCATTTTTGATCAAGGAGGTAAGGGTAATAGGTATGACTGGTTATTTTTTAAATTTAAAATCATTCATGTTGGTGCCTGTACAGTTCAATATTAAGTGCAATTCTGCATAAGAATTGGGGAGTCATTTTAATATTTACAAGGAACAAATCAGCAGAACAAGATTATATCAGATAGGCTGTGTACAGTAGCTGCGGCTTATAAAACATACCAGTAATTTGTACCTGGTGAGTATAAAGAGAACCATGGTAGGATTCAGATGTCTTTACAACCAAGGGAGTACACACGGCATCAACAAATTAGAGGACAAAAAAATTCACATTTTCTACATTAAAAAAAAATTACAGATCTCACAAATGTCTTTGAAGACAAAAAAAAAAAAAATTAAAGTCCTTTGAAGGATGGGAAAGAAGAAATCTGAAATGGAACTCTTAATGTAAAAGAGTTTTACTTCACAAGACCAATTTTCTTGGCTTCTGTTTCATATATCAATAATCTCCACATCTTGACTATAAAAACTTCTGCTTCTTCATCAAGTACCTAGAAAAGGAAAAACAAAAAAGCCAGTTACACGTGTAAGAAAAGCAATCACCAGCATCTCCCAACAAGGCAAATGGAATAAAAAAGGCTTTTCTCTACCAACAAGCATTTACTTTATTTATACATGTCTTGAATAACTATTTCCTAAGGAAACCATATGTTTGTTATAAAGAACATAGTCATTCAGACAAATTAGTTATATAATCACCTAATACTTAGTACAGAGTATCTCACTTACCCTCTCCCCAAGAACCTCACAATCTTAACATTTACTGAGCCCTTATTACATGTGACACTGAAATATTAAATGAGAATACATGTATAACATTTTAATATAGTTATCTGGGATACAGTAAACAAAATGAACACTGTCATTCCCAAGGGACACAAGACTACTGAATAAATAAAAGGTCCTTTCCCCTTGGCAAATCAAATGATCGTTTTTTTTACATCTGTGTCTCCTTTGCTGCCCTGCAGAGGGCTAGGGTGGGGAAGGAGGTGCGGTGGGGGGGGTTCAGGATGGCAGGGACACATGCGTACCTGGGGTCAGTGTTAATGTATGGCAAAAAACCATCACGATATTGTAAAGTAGTTAACCTCCAATTAAAATAAATAAATTAAAAATTACTTGGGATTCAAATCCCACTTCTCCCTCCTACCAGTTAACATACTCTTGGTTGGGATACTTAATTACAGTGAGCCTCTGTTCTCTTATCTGAAAACGGAGGATACAGTAGCTATGTCATACTGGTTCTACTATGGGAATTAAAAGAGACGGTATGTACAAAGTGCTTTGAAGAGTGCTTAGTACAGCAAGTACCTAGCACAAGCCAGAAATTTGATTTTTCTGAAAAATTTCCCGGCATTTCTCAGTGATGACAAAAAAAGAACTTAAATCAGACATCCAAGAGCTAGACTTAACCTATAATTTAAAAATACCATGCTGAAAAAAAAAATAAAAAAATAAAAAATACCATGCTGCAGGAATTCCCTTGAGGTCCAGGGGTTAGAGGAATCCTTGTTCCCACTGCCAAGGGCGTGGGTTCAAACTGTGGGGTCCCGCAACCAAAAAAAAAAAAAAAAACAAACTTTGCTGCAATACTAACGTGGAATTGTACCCTGGACATAATATAGGCACAAAAATGCAGCCAAAGTTCATTGGCTTATGTAAAATCAATGAAGGTACAGTCTGAGAAAGACTGCTAATTATTATTGAGCTGAATATTCAATCTCACTTATTCAAGAAATATTTAGAGGGTCCATGAGCTATCACCAGAACGAGCTGACAACACTAGCCCAACTGGTTTCCTCCCACTGTGATCAACACTGAAATAGAAAATAATCAAAAACAACGTGCTTCAATGGTAGTTTAATTATACTTCAAAAATCAAACTATTTCAACCGATCAAAATAGTGACATATGCCATCTTCACCAACAGTAATTACATCCTTGCCAAGGCAAACCAGAACACTGATTTTTTTTCTTTTTGGCTGCACATCTTGTGGCATCTCAGTTCCCCAACCAGAGGCTGAACCTGGGCTCTTGAGAGTGAAACTGTGGAGTCCTAACTACTAGACTGCCAGGGAATTCCCTGATTTTTTTTAATTCCTTAACTCAGGAGTAACTACAAAGCCCTCTCTTTACCCGAAAGATAACTATAAAGAAAGGCTGGAAGGCCAAGGACATTCTACCCTTAAGGATCTATTCACATTTCTCCTTTCATGTGAGGCTCAGCATTACAAAAACCAAAAGCTTTTCACAATTTCCCCCCAGGAATTTTAAATAAGATACATTAGGCTAGCTAGGCTGCAGAAAATTAATGTTATCTGGCTTTAAACATCATGAAGTGCTTAAACATGTAATATCTTGACTTTAGAGCTCCTTTTGGTTAGGCAACCCCCTATGCCACTCCCTGACAACTTTAATTGTAGCTCAAAATAAAAGTTTCCCTGATCACCTATCATCTCGTACCATGCTTGACATTTCTTCCTCTCTGGCTCTTCTTCCCATTGCTACGTTCCCACTCAGCCCTTTATACTCTATTTCACTTTATGCTAACCATCCTCAACTGAAAACCTGATGTGACCCCTGAAGACTCTGACAGTCTTGTGGCCTTCTGAGGAAGTTCCTCACTTTCAAAGCTTTAAGTCTCCACAACAGAGGGAAAGTTGCTGGATCTTCACTGGTTCTCTCCTCGTAAACAGCATCTCCAATGATGTTCACAAGACTTCACAACACCACCCCTTCACTCCAACAGCAGCTGTCTAGAAAATATCTAGTCTTTCATCCACATTAAATGAGCGCTATGGCAGCTGGTTCTTGTATTTCTCTCCAATCCCAGTCCCAACATGCAGCAATTTCAATGTGTTATAACCCAGCTTAAAGTCTGTTGATACTCTAAACAATGACCATCTGTTCTGCCCCAGAAACTTCCATGGCCATACTCTGCATCTTGCCATTATCTGGACCAATTCACCACTTGTATTCTTTGAACTACTACCAACCCAACAGACACCTGTCCAAGTAACAAACGAGTTACACAATCTTTAAGCCTCAGTTTAGATGGTAATTTCTGTGATGATTTCTC
This sequence comes from Bubalus bubalis, assembly GCF_019923935.1. NCBI lineage: Eukaryota > Metazoa > Chordata > Mammalia > Artiodactyla > Bovidae > Bubalus > Bubalus bubalis. The sequence goes on from NC_059167.1 coordinate 18,682,707, forward strand.
TAACTACCCTCAACACCTAACTGCTCTACCTCCTCTGCCTCCATTATTTTTTTACATATACCCATTATATTAAATATGTTGTATCAATATTGGTACACCTGTTCCCCTGCTAGTTCTTTAAGGGTAGTTATTCCATCTTTTTGTGCTTTTAAGCACACTGCTCTACCTAGTTAACACTTAATAAATGTTCTCTAAATGTATGAATTTATATTTACACACACAAACACTAAAGACAGGTGAAGGAAGAGACTGATAAAGAAAACTTTAACTCTACTGATGTCTAATGATATCTTACTGTGAATACCTTTAACCTCTTAATGCATATTCAAATTTTAATTTAGTCCTATAAAGAGTCTAGAACCAATACAGGTAGAAAGTCAATCAAATTCAGAGGAGCAAGTTTGATTATACTGATCTTAAATTAAAATATAAATAACAGTAAATTTTCTCTTACCATGGCAACATCATCTAAAATGCTCTGAGGTGAACTATGAGCCATAACCTAATAGAAAAAAAATTAATGTCAATTTGAAAATAAAACATTAACAACACTGTAAAAAGACTTTTTAATATATCCTCAAACTAGTATGAAAATTTCTTGTGACTGAAGAATTTTAATATAAATTTCTAAATTTCCAGAATCTCCCTCTTTTCAATGAAAGTTTGACACCAAAACCTAAGATCTTAATCACTACATATCTGTCTTCTAATTCAAACCCAGACTTACAAATGTTTATGCTACAATAATTACAAGTGGAAAAGATAATTTGCTATTCCTGATGTTAAAGGAGCAATAATGAGAGAAAAATAGCATTTCCTTAAAATGCAATTAGCTCTTCCTTTGTAGAAATACAGTGCTTCTCCTATAACTATCTTATTAAAGGTAAACTGGGCCTTCAGAGGACAATGAAACGATGAGGTATCTCCTGGTGGTCAAGAGCATGACTTTTATAGGCTTGGCTCTGCTGCTTATTATGTAACCACGGTCAAGACACAATCTGTCCCCAAGTCTCAATTTCTTCATGTACTGAATGGGGACACTGTTAGAAACTTACACTTCCTAGGTTCTTGGGAGGTTTAAAGAAGATAAAGTTTTGGAAAATGCTTAACACAGGACTTGCCAGGTAAGAAGCCTTGCACACAGTAATCAGTCAGTTAACACCACTGTTATGCTATGAAGGACACTGTTTTGCTTCTTCCCAAAGAATGGATGACTAACAAAACACTGACACAAGTGACTGGCTGTCTCCACTAAACCTCAACTGTACTTCAGCAACATCCTAACCATTAAGACAGGAAGTTGGTGACAAGGTATTCTTGGGGTAAGGAGAGAGCAAAATTGGTAGTAGCCAGCAACTGTGTCTCCTTTGACCCTCTGAAATGAAAGCACTTGGTGTGGTGTCTCAAATTGTATAGAGGGGTGCACTTAAGTGGCTATGAATCTTGTAATTAAAACTAAATTATCAATGACTTGTCCCAACAAAAAATTCAATTTAGAAAGTCTCTAACATTTTAAAGTATGTAACAAATATTTGGAGGTGGAAAGAGTAAAAGACTAACCTTAGAACAAACAAAATCAACTAACGTAGCTTCTTCTTCACCTATGTATTCTATGATTTTTTTATTAATCCATGGTCTAATTCGTCGTTCCATCAATATCTGTAAAATAAAGCATGGACACTAAGTTGAAGAGCTTTTTATTACACTTACTTAAAAAGCCTATATAATCTCTTAATTTTTCTTAAAGCTAAAATATAGAGGAGTAAGATCATTCACAAGTTGAAGTAGAACAAGTATGTATAAGGATACAATTATTTGCTTCTCATTTATGAAGACTTCAAGTACCACTAAAACTTTCACAATCATGTGTTATCATTGACTGAGTCTCAAGACTCTGAGCTTCCCCGGTGGCTCAGACGGTAAAGAATCCGCCTGCAATGTGGAGACCTGGGTTCAATCCCTGGGTTGGGAAGATCCCCTGGAGAAGGGCATGGCAAAACACTCCAGTATTCTTGCCTGGAGAATCCCCATGGACAGCGGAGCCTGGCGGGCTACAGTCCATAGGGTCACAAAGGGTCGACCAAGACTGAGTGACTAAGCACAGCACATGTCAAGGTTCTAGCCACATTATCACCCTACTTAAACTGAGTTTATGTGCTATATTCAGAACCAAAAACTTGCAATAAAATGATGAAATACAATTTGCTACTCACGGAATCCACAATAGACCAATCCAGGGGATAAGCAAACAGTTCAGGTTTGGCTGTAGGGATTTTTTCAATGAGACTTTTAATATGTTTGCGCTTTTCTTCAGTGTTCACAGTGCCTTTGGCAGCATTCTTATCATCTTCACCATAATCCAAGGGAACCAGTTTCCTTTTCCGGGGTACATCATCACTGTCTTCATCCTCAAATTTGTTAAAGACACTATCTACCGGGAGCTTCTTTCTTTTCACAGAATTAGGTTGACCAGGACTATTGGAAGCACCTATAGTAAAAACACTGTATTAGCACAGCAACTTAATCTTCAAATGTTACACTATACAACCCACCATCCCTCAAACGCAGTGTAAATGTACTTCCACAAATCTCAGAGAAAGATCCCAACTGTAAAAAATAACTCACTACTCACAAGTGCTAGAAAATTTAACTTTTCACTTCTTCTCAGAACTCGAGGCAGCTGCAGATATAGGAGCACTAGTAGAACTATGAAAACAATTGTGAGCTAGAAAGGCATTTTTAAATAATCTTTTTCTATCTACCTACCAAGCAGCACATATTTATTTTTTCCTTAAGGCAAAACTGAGGTAGTTGTACGGGGGTGGGGAAATGAAGGAAAAAAGGAAGGAAAAAAAATGCTAACATACCCAGTTTAAGACTTAGTCCTATTTTTGGCCTATGCTCTTCCGGTTGTTGTTGATCTGGTGAATTTTCATGAGGAATAATAATACCACAGGGAGACTCATCCCCAGGAGTGTTGGGAGTTGCATTGCCACTGGCAGAGGAGACAGATGGGGCAGAACTGATGGGCCTCAGAGTTGGTTTGAGACAAGGTTTTTGCTCTGGCTCCTCTTCCTCTTCCATGGGTTCCTCACGTTTTTCTTCTTTTTCTTGCTTTTCTTCTTCCTCTTCCTCGGATTCCGGTTCTTGCTTTATCTGTGGTTGTCTGCGCCTCTCAGCTTCTTGTTCCATCTAAAAACCCAGAAAATAACCTGGTTAACTGAAACAAATCCAACTATCTTCAGTTCAACCAGCTCTATGTTTTACTTACATTTCACAAAACCTCTATTTTTCTTTTTCACTAGGAATAAAACATTGCCTCCTCTATAATCAGAATCTGTAAATCCATAGCATATATTAGGTACTCTGCAAAATTTTCTTTTAGTATTTCACATATATCAGCATTCTTCAGTGGCTTATATCCACTTTTCAGAGAAAACAGAGGTTAACTGCTAATAGTCAGCTAATTCAAAGTGAAAAAGTCTTTTTATATTTTTATTAAAGAAATTATAATCACAAATTTTAGACTAGTACACACAATACATTGAGAGGCAACTCAAATCCTCAGCCTGGTCATATATAATCATTTTTTATTTCTTGATAATGGCTGAAGGTACAGCCACAAATAGGAAAAGGAAGAAGTGGCACAAAGGGAGAATTCTGAAGTCAAAGTCCTATACCAAAATGAACACTCCCCCTGAAGCTACAAAATATAATAAAATATAACCATTGTAAGAGTAGTATAAAAACTTGGATGAATAGACTAGCAAGTTTTCTGAGTATAAAAACAGAAAAAACAAAAGTAAAAATATGTATTGTGAACTACAAAAAAATTTAGTCTGTGCGTATCACCATCTCTGTATCAACGCACAAAGGAAGTACAATGACCACTCAACAATCTGCATGGCATTCAAACCCACTGGTGCTTAGAGAATTAAAACATAGTAACATTCCTCAACCTAAATGTTACAATGGTAAGGATTTAAAATACTAAAAATACTGTCATGATGATGAAGGTATGGAAAAAAAGACACATGGGCAGGGCTTCCCTGATGGTCCAGTGGTTAAGAATCTGCCTGCTAATGCAGGAGACATGAGTTCAGTACCTGGTTCAGGAACTAAGAACCCACATGCCAAGGGGCAACTAAGCCCATGTGACCTAGAGCCCACGAGCCACAATGAGAAGTCACCAAAACAAGAAACCTGCACACCCCAACTGAAGAATAGCCCCCACTCACCCCAACAAGAGAAAGCCCAGCACAGCCATAGATAGATAAAAGATACATGGGCTAACACTGGAGGAATTCTGTGTAGAAGATTACACCTGATACAAAACCACATTAGAAAACAAAACAGACTCACACATATAGACAACAAGCTGGTGGCCGCCAGAGGGGATCAAGGCAAAATAGGTGAAGGGGAGTAAGAGGTGCAAACTTTTAGTTATTAAAAAAACTTATGGGGAACATAACATACACCATAAGGCATATAGTCAATATTGTTATAATAACAATAATGGTTTGGTGACAGATGGTTACTTGGTTACTAGACGTATCAATTCATAATGTATAATAAATGTCAAATTGCTAAACACCTGAAACTAATATAATACTGTGTATGAACCATACTTCAATTAAAAAAAAAAAGTACATTAGCAAACACTACATAATTAGAAAACAGCTTTATATTCCCATTTACAAAGCTTATGTGTGTGTGGGAGGGGAGGGGGGTGGTGTATGTATACATGTGTAAAAACATTTTTAAAATAACCAAACACTTAAGATGATTATAACTGGCTGATAAAAAACCACTTTTTCATTACTGGCTTCTATGTTGTCTAAAGTTTCTATTTACTCATGTAAGTACTTAACAGAAAAAATATTATTTCATTGTGAAAAATAAAACAGACATGTAAGAAGACAAGGTTTCCGTTAATAGCATATAACAGATTTTTTTTAAAGCTGACATAAAGAATTTATAGTATTAGATTCATGATACACTAAGAGTAAAAACTTTTTAATATGACATACTATTCTTAAAAGCAAGAATCGGTATGCCATGTCCTACAACAGTTTTCCTTTTTTCCTTTTAAATGACAGGCTGTTCACAAAAACATCTTTATTTTGGAATCAAAGTATTTAAGATGGCAACAAGAGAACTACAAAACTTACTGTCAGATGACATATAGGGAAGGACAGGTTTGTAAATAAAGTTACATTAAAAGACATTCAGTTAACAATACTTCACAGAAATAAAGGAATAAGACATACAGAAGATGTTGAAAATAATGCTGTAAATCAACTAACACTGATGACTTGCATAATAAAGAAAAAGTACTAATATCTTCCCCAAAAATAGCAAGATGCATGGAAAATAAACATTTCCCTTATAAAGTAAACTCCATCATAGTTGGCTGGCTTAAAATGATGTGACAGTCTTAAAAGAACACTGTTTCGGATGTATCTTACCCGCTGGAGCTCTGCGTCTGGATCCGGGTGCCCTTCTGCCAGAAGACGCTGCCTGATTTCCTCCAGCTCTTCCTTCTCTCTCTTCCTATCCCGTTCATCTGCTTCCATTTCCTTTTCCCTATCACGCAATCTTTTCTGAAGAGCACTTCCTCTGCAAAAGCATATCACAAGAGGCCTTACTTAATACTCAAGGTCAGCAACTACACACAGTATCTCCAAAAGCAATTTCTTTCCATACTAAAAGCTGCATTCTAAGAGACTGGAGACTGTCTTAATGCTCTCTATCTGTAAAACACCCAAGACAGCATGCTCTCTACAGGTTAATGCTTAATAAGTAAGCACTGTCTTGTCACGTATCACCATGCCTCAGAATGAAGTCATTCTAAATGAGTATCTGAAACAGGTTAAAAAAAAAAAAGTAGCTTTCTGAGGGAAGAATGGGCTCATTTTATACCTATTCCACAGGGAAACTCTATAACACATAATTTGTCTTCTTGGATGCCAAATTGTGAAACGTTAATACAAGGAGTAGTACTATCCCTAATAATAATTTTGTGTGTTCAATTTACACAATCTTAGCCAAAAGGCCGAGAAGCGATGCGTGTTCAATTTAAATCAGTTCCTCTCCTCGTGGGGGAAAAAAAAGATCACAGAAGGAAGCAGGGCATAACTGAGAGAAAGCAGAGGTTCTATCTAGCACTTTATTACATCTCAGAAATAACGTACTGCTATTTTATGATTCAGTAATTTTATTTTGCATTTTCTACAAAGTCAAACCCTTGGCATTCTTTCAATATAAGGTGTTACTCCAATGTTTTGATTATTTTGGCTACAGTGTATTAAATTATACATATTAAATGCATTCACTACATGCCTAGATTTTTTCAGGAAAATGAGAAGAAAAAAATCAAAACAATGCCCATAACCTTAGGCAAACAGTAGTTTGGAGTGGAGGGAAGAGAACAAAGCAAACAATTTCACCATGTGCCTAAGTGTTAGAAGAATGAGAGAAGTCGAGAAAAGCCATGGGAAGAGAAGAGAAAAGACAGGCTTCACAAATCTCACATCATAATAGTAAAGTGACTGGGTGGGGAAGGGGGGACTCAGATTACTACGTAGCACTCTAGAAATCCTTGAAGACAAAAATTTCTAGACCACCTTAATCACGAAGGCATGTTAAAATTTGCTATAAAAACTGAAGTTCTTTAAAATGCATGAAGAAAAAAAAAAAAAAATTAAAAAAAAAAAAAATAAAATGCATGAAGAAAAGTTCATCTGTTATAATACTATTATGAACTTCCTTCCAAGGAAGATCCATAGAATTGTCAATTCTTTTGCAACAGGCCCCAACCCCTGGAAAACAGCATTATCGACTACGGGGGTAACTACAAGATGAATTTAAAGATTTTTCTTTCTCACTCCACTGAGTGAACTTGTACTCTCTGGTGCAAAAAATACAGCTAATAATAAAATGATGGTGTGAGTTCATAAAGCAAGGCTTCTTCACCTGTAATATTTGGGATCATCTCTATCATCATCATAGTCTTCTAAGAATTCTTTCAGTCGTTTAGCTTCTTTTGCCTTTGAAGAAATGAAGGACAAAGTGTGGAAAATTAATATAAAAGCAGTTTAAATTACATTTCCCCCTTTCCTGGGAACAAATTTTTCTTATCCATACCACTTGAACTTTTTTAAATTCTCATAAACTTCATATATTAAATGTAAATAACATTAGATTTTTAAAATATTTTATTCTTGAAAGCAAATCAGGGCTTCCCTCATGGTCCAGTGATTAAGAACCTGCCTTGCAATACATGGGACACAGGTTTAATTCCTGGTCCAGGAAGATCCCACATACCATGGAGCAACTAAGTCCATGCGCAACAATAAAGACCCAGCACAGCCAAAAATAATTAAAAATAAGAAAAATTTTTTTAAAAAAGCAAATCAGATTTAGAACTTATCTATGAAATGGAAACCACAGAGTATGCTACAATAAATTTTCTCTATATATTATAATCTTCATAGTAATTTTTTCCTAATGAAACCTGAGCACACCAAGAAACAATACTACAAGTTATCTTATTGAATCTGTTAACTGGACAAAAATATTTCACACTTTCATTTACAGGTAGATGATGGTACAAGCAGTAGTTTTTAATGAAATGAAGGATTAAAATTTTAAATCATGTTTATTTATCAATCTAAAGGCAATGCCAGACTGAGTACACAAAACATGAAAGTACAGAAATTCCTTGCTCTTATTTTTGGAATTTTAAACATAACTATTATATTTCACAGAAATATTATGTAATCATTATATATAGATATAAAGTATTTTAAAATTAGTATTTATAATCTACATCTCTACTATATTAACAACTTTCATGTGTGCGTGCTAAGTCGCTTCAGTCATGTCTGACTCTTTGCGACCCTATGGACTGTAGCCTGCCAACTCCTCTGTCTATGGGGATTCTCCAGGCAAGTGGGTTGCCAAGCCTTCCTCCAGGGACTCTTCCCCACCCAGGATGGAACCCTCGTCTCTTACATCTCCTGCATTGGCAGGTGGGTTCTTTACCACTAGTGCCACCTGGGAAGCCCCAAAACTGTTATATCCATATGAAAAGCAGATGCAGATTCCTGTCTACAGTAAAACATTAATAATTTCATCCAGTTCAAATGTTATTGATACATCGCTGTAAAGACTACCCCCTCCACACACACACACAAAAAAAACTTCCCCAATCTAACCATCTATTCATGACCAACTCCTTCCCACAGACAAAATTAATCCCTTTCTCTGTACTCCACTCCCAAAATATTGTGAACACACTTTTATCATACCTCAAAACAGTCACACACACAGTACAGTAACTACTTCACCTCTCTGACAATACTATCCAATTGTTTAAAGAGTACAAAGTATTAGTTATTCCTATACACCCAGGACCTAACACAAAATCTGCCAAATGAATGCAAGTAGATTGCCAGGTAGTGATGACCATATT